>NC_141905.1:51080000-52330000 GCF_057802395.1 Ceratotherium simum simum | reverse complement strand
GATCTCCCTTGTTTGAAGAGATCCCCCCTGTTCATCTTCAACATCTGTGGAGCATCAGGACAAGTTTCAAATAGGCAGTCACTGGCTGTCCACAAACTGAGACCTCTCCTGGGTGTGGTAGGTTCAGGAACAGTTCATTTGTTTTTGAGAACTGAAGAGAAAGGACAATATAGATTAGTGGAAAGAGCACAAGATTAGGTTATTGACCTAGATCTTAATCCAGACTCTTCCACTAACTTGATGGGTGGCATCAAACAAGTTGCAACTTCTCTTAGCTTCTGTTCCTGTTTCTTCACCTATAATATGCAGGTAATATCACTTTCTGTGGCTAACTTGATGAGATTCTTCAGTTATTTTAGAACAAAACAGATATTATATGTAGAAACATGGGGAAATTACACTGGGAAAAATGTAAGAAATCATTTAAAGAAAACTAATTTATAATCAAACAGTTATGCATTACAGGCTGACCAGACCTCTGCCAGAAAGTTGCTCTTTGGAAATGGACATTATTTTCTTGGGGTTCACTTGATAGTTTTCCCACTTTGGTACACATACAAAAGTGTGGTGCAATAGTTTATAAATAGAATACATATCACCACTTTTCTGGCTAGCGTGTTAGATATCTTGCTCAGTTCCAATGTCTACTCAAGAATATTAGGGTTAAGTTTGCCTATGTCGAAAACTATTAAAACCATGGTTAGACAATTCCGTATCTGGGAATTTATCTTATGAGTAGATAGATGTGAGAAATGATACATACTAGAGGCTATTCACAGTTTGGAATAGCAAAAGATTAGAAAGAACTAGATTTGCATCACAAGGGGAATTGGTTAAATCCACTGTGGACCATCCACGCACTGGAAAAATAGGTAGCTATGAATGTTGGAATTCTGATATACTGATATGGAACATTCCCCAAGAAATTTCATTAAGCTAAAAAGGAAAATCGCAGAACAGCGTGTAAAATTTGATAGTGTTTGTGTCAAAAATTTTAAAAAATGTATCTGCCTGTGAATGCATAAAATATCTCTGGAAGAATACCAAAATGCTGGTATTATTGTTTGCCTCTGGAAAAGAAAATGGATCAGCTAGGGAATAGACTCTGGAGGGGCCATTTGTGTTTTTAAAATGGAAAACCATGTGAATTTATTAACTCTTCAAAACAAAGTAAAATAACACCAAAAACAAGATTAGATCCAGTTTGTTTGCTTGTGTATATTTTTTTAGTTGTAGTAAAATATATCTAACATAAAATTTACCATTTTAACCATTTTTAAGTGTATAGTTCAGTGGCCTCAAATACATTCACATTGTTGTGGAATCATTACCACCATCCATCTCCAGAAATTTAGATCCAGTTCATTTTTGATTCAGAGCTGCCACTCATTTCTATAAAGGACAGGAAACTTATGCTTTCTTCCCCAGGAAGGAAAAGTATCAGTGGAAGTTTTTCTGAAGGTTCCTCAACCCTTCACTCCGCTCCCGCAAGGGTAGGTGAATGGCTAAGCTCACGGATGATTTGGAAGAAGATGGAAATTCAGCCTTCTCTAGCTTTTCTCTTTCATAGCATACTGCCGCAGGACATATTCATTTTCTGCTCCTCCAACCAGTAAGCTCACTTAGGCAGACCCTGCTCCGGCACAAGAAGGCCTGCAGTTCTGGAAAAGCGAGGTTAACTGGGGAAGAAGGGGTAGGAAGCTCATTTGGGTGTGGCTCAGAAAGGTATGCCTTAATTTGTCCAAGACTGATTCTTACCCAACAGCCTTCCAGGAAAGAAGTTGGCTGCAAAGCTCCAAGGAAATGAGTTACAGCCCAGAGTTGAAGGCAGCCAATCCCAGTTAATCTCTGCGCTTGGATCCAGCCTCCTGAGTGGGCCAGGAGAAAGGTGGTACCTCCCCAAACATGAATGCTGGGGGATGAGCCTTGCTGCTAGGTTGCCACAGTATGCAGATGCAAAGGCGAGGCTTGGCCCCGCCTCCTGATTATGCAAGGGGAGGGGCTGGTGATCCCCCAGCCATAAACTCTGAGCTGGCAGGATAGGCCTGGAGCCAAAGTTCTGCCATGTCAGAACCTTGTGTTGTACTCTGACCACTAATTACTCTAGAGGAGGGCTTGGTGTTTCTTTAATTAATGTACATTTAAAACTTCACAGCCCAAGGGTCAGGGTCCGTTTCCTGCAATCTGATGTGTGGCTCCACTGATCATTGTGTTCTGCCCTAGAAGGCAGTGGGCAGTGGGGATCCACACTGCTGCTACTGTTCCTGTCTTTGTGTTTTCCCCAAAGAACCTTGCCCCAACAGAGCTAGTGTGTCTGCTATCTGGTCGTTTGCGGTGTTTGTATGGCAATGTCCAAGCCAGGGCTACCAGTAATAAAGTTGGTGTTTTCATCTTTAGACCTCTGTGTCTAAACCTCTATTTGTTCCAAATTTGCAGGGAGGGGATAGAGGAATGATTCATCATGACCTGCATAACCCCAACAATTTTCATAAAATTGCTGAACTATGACTTTGGTCACCACCTGCTCCCGTAGAGTTTCTCCCAGTTATTTCAGAGAATCCCCAATGGGGGTGTCTAATGTCTCATGTCTAATAACAGTATTTCCTTGTAAAGCCACCGTGCCCCTCCCACTACTGCCCACGGTCCCTAGGGATCGCTGCTCTGTGGCACATGGGGGTTTGTGTAATGTTTTCATCACTCTGGCTTCTGAAAGGGGCTCTGCTCTGCCCTTTCTCGCTAGGACCCAAATATGTCCCCGGGGCATTCTTCTCTCCCCACAACCTGGCTTGGCTTGAACTTGACTCAAACTTGGGGAAGCACAGGAAGAGAATTTTGAGCTAATATAAGATATGGTTTCTCTGAATCTACAGGCCAACATGCTGCCTTATATTTGCTTAAATGTTGACCTGCCTACAAAGAAGTCACTCTTGCCCACCACTGGAAGTACTCAAAGCATGGCCAGGCCCATCACCTGAGGCCCACAGAAAGAAAGGAGTTTCTCCTCCTCTTTAGTCTGAGATCTACCTTCTCAATCCTTATGTGCTGTCCTAGGATCTACTTCTTTCCAGGGTGATTGACAATGGTGTTGTTCCCTCCTTTCAAGAGAAACAACACCCTCATCTACAGGGGTATTCCCTGGCAACCAATCATAACACAATAGTCTTATAATGGTACTTTCTAGGCTAATCAATCTTCAATAATACTTTGGGGAGGATACCAGAAATTCAGTCCAGGTTGAATCCTGCCAAACCCAAACCAGTCCCCTTGGTAAGGTGAAGTCATTGTCTGCTCACCGTTCCCAGTCTTTTGCCTCCTGGCCTCCTATGAGCATCACCTGAGCAAGAACACAGCCTGCCAACTAGAATTTGTGCATCTGCCAGTGGCTATAAGAAAACATTTTTCTAAGGGAAACGTATCTGGAGAGATGCAACTTTTTCTGCACCATCAATAACATGTTCCCTTATCTTACAGAGGAGCTTAGCCTCTTGGAGTTAATAATATCTCCATTTTAGAAAGCCACATTTATTTTACCTTTTTGTAATCTAAAGACTCATTCAGATGATTTCCCCCAAAATAGAAGTCTGTACCTTTTGAATGTAAGTTTCTGCTTTTTGAGCGACAGAAAACTACTTGTGGTTTTAAAATTTGTTTGTTCAGGTTGTATTCATTAAGGTTTCAGAAAAGAAAGTCTCAGCCTGGGCGCCACATTACATGCTAATTTCACTTGGAATCCAAACCTCTTAGCCTAACCTTCAAGGCACGACACATTTGGGCCTATCTTCCCAACACAAATGAATGTCTCTCTTCATCAGCTCAAACATACATATCTCTGCTTGAGTCAGGGAAGAGTCTTCCCAGAGGAAGCTACACTTGTGTCTTTACGCATGCCACCCTCCCATGCAGAATCCTCCCCCAAGGAAATCCCCCGCTCTGCCCATTTGAGGAAGTCTTTCACCTGTTCATTTCTCCCTTTGAATTCCTATAAGTCTCCTCTCATTCATCCACCCGCCCGCCTACCCAACAGGAGTGCATTGAGGGCCTGCCTTTTGCAAGATGCCACGTCGGCTCCATGGGGTTTCTGGAAATGGGTAACACTTGGGTCTTCCCTCAAAGAGTTTACAATTTTGTAGAAAAGGGTACAAACAGCAAAGTTGTATTTTACTTTTCCACTCAAGAGCTATTTCACATTTCTTTTTCACCTCAGATCTTCAATACTTCCTCTTGTCCCCAATCTCCAATAGTCAGATAGCCATTCTCTAATTCCAAACTTGCCCCATGCTGTACAGAAAAAATAGATGTGATCGGATGAGGACTACTTCATGTTCTAACACCAAATCCATCCACCTCGCTACCTCTGTAACCATGTTCTCTACCGTCCCTCTGTCCTTGATTTTACTGAAGGCAAACGCTTCCTTTTGGACCCTGGAACTCTCTGCAATTATCTCCTCTCTTTACTGCATCATTGTTTTTTCCTTTTTACTGGCTCATTCCCGTCCACACACAAATATGCTTTAATATCATCCATTAAAAAACAAAACCAACAGGGGCCGGCCTGGTGGCATAGTGGTTAAGTTCGCACGCTCTGCTTTGGAGGCCCTGGGTTCTCAGGTTTGGATCCAGGGCTGGGACAGACACTCCACTCATCAAGCCATGCTGTGCAGGCATCCCATATACAAAAAATAGAGGAAGATGGGCACAGATGTTAGCTCAGGGATAATCTTCCTCAGCAAAAAGAGGAAGATTGGCAAGGGATGTTAGCTCATGGCCAAACTTCCTCACACACACACAAAAAAAAACCAAACACATTCCTTTGAGCCCACACTTCCTTCAGCTACTACTGCTTTTTTCTGCTCCCCATCACAGCCACACTCCTTAAGAGAGATGTCTACATGCACCGTCATTGCTTCCTCACCATCCATACTCTCCCAAACTCTCTCCAAACACAGTTGTGCACCCACCACTCTAAGGAAATGGCTCTTGTCCGAGTCCCCAGTGGCCAAGGCCCTTGGCTAGCTCCATCTTCATCTTTCTTGGCTTCATGGTGGGGTTTGGCCTGACTGACTTCCCCTCTTCCACAGAATCCTCTCCTCCAGGCTTCTGGGCTACCCACATTCCTGGCTCCTCTGCTATCACTGGCTGCTGCTGCTCAGCCTCCTTCCCTGACTCCTTTTCTATAATATATTTCTAAATGTTGAGGGCCTCAGAGCTCTGTCAGGAACCCATCTCTCTTCCTTCTCTATAAACTCCTTCCCTAGGTAATTCCATAGACTCTTGGGCTTCAAACCCCAACTATGCCCTGATTACACTCAAACTTATATCTCCAACCCAGGGCTCTTGAGCTCCAGGCTCACTTATCCAACTGCCTAGATCCATTTGGATGTCTAATGGTCATTTCTAACTTAACCTAGCCCCCTCACCACCCCCGCACAAAAACTATCGATAACCCCACACACCACCTCCCTCCAAACAACAGCAATTGTCTGCTCCCTGCCAAGCCTCCCCTATCTTATCAAGCGATGCCGGTAGCCAGGGGCAGGTTTTGTGGGCCTAAAGCTTAAACAATTTGGGGAGCCCTCTTTAACATAAAGAATACAAAATTAAAATACAAGTTTAGTATGAAAATAAATATTCATTTAGGCTGAGAAATCACAATAAATTACAAATTACAAATACTGACAATACCACAATCGTCCCCAAATCAAGAGAGACAATATAATATTTTATCAACTACCTGCCTGACACATCTCTGTAATACTTCTTTCCTACGTTTTGGCTGTTGTGTACTTTGATTGCCTCTTTGTATAACAACAATTTTGGACGACTTTCTATAGTGAGACTAGGAGGATGATTCAGATCATTTCTCTTGCTGGGTTAATCAAAATTTATCTTTTTGAAAATTATGGATAGTTTTGAAACATTTATTTTAGCTTCACAACTCATTATTGGTAATATTTAAAGAAAATTCACTTGAAACTTGATAGTCATATACTTTGGACTAACTAGGACTGGGGCAATAAGAGTTGCCCTTTGAAAGTGGACCTCATTTTGAGAGGTTTTATCAGGCGGTTTTCCCAGCCTGGTGCACATATGGTGGTGGAGCAATGACCCATGAGTGGGGTCCATAGAATTGCTGATGTTTTTCTGATGTTGAAATATGTCATAGACATGGTTAAGCAATCCCACCTCTAGAGTTCATCCAACAGATAGATTCTTTTCCTTTCTTTACACTCCATATCCATACCATCAGGAATTCTTGAGGGTCTTTTCTCCAAATTATTCCCCAAATTCAACCCCTCTTACAGCTCCACTGTTCCTCCCGTATTCCAAGCTACCATCATTCCCCTTGTGGACTTCTGCAATAGCTTCTGGCTGCCTTGCTATTTGCTGGGTTTATTCTTACTTCTCTGTCATCCTCAGCCCCATCTCCTAGTATTTAGAATGATCTTTCTAAAGCATACCATGGCTCCTGTCATTCTCCTGCTTAAAACCTCAAGTGGCTTAGGATCACACTGAAAATAACCCACAGCTCCTCACAGCCCCACTCTGTCTAGCGCTGCCCATGTCTCTGGCCTCACCTCCCTTCACCCCTCCCCTGGCTCACCATGCTCCAGACACATTGACCTTCCTTCTGCCCTCAAACACGTCAAGCTTACTCCCAGCAGGGCCTTTGCACTTGCTGTTCCTCCTGCTTAGAATGCGTTTCCCCAGCTCTGCAAGCTACCTATGCTTGTCCGGGGCCTCGGGTTCAATGGCACCTCTCACCAGGTCTCTCCCACCACCTTATCTCACATAGCACCCTCCCTCCAGGATTTTACCATTTGCTGCTTCTTTATAGCATTTTTCAGTACCAGGAAACATGACGGTGTATATACTTTTGTAAATTTTTCTGTCTTTACTGGAACATTGGCCTTGAAACTGACAGGCACATATCTCCAGAGGTACCTGAGCCTTTCTAAGGGTAGGAGGGTAGAAAGCGTTAATTTCACAGGAGTCTTTTTCCAGAGATTTAATTTCCATAAGAATATTGACCTGCAGAGGAGACCTATGCCGGTTCTGCTTGCCGCAGGCCCCCATCACAATTGCGCTTCCCTGCTTTACACGCCACTCATCCATCCCGAATCTTGCAATGGATGTAAAAAAGTCCGGGGCTTGAAGAAAGGGGCAATTGAAAATACTAGTTTTGAGAAAGTAAATGACTTTAATGACAGCATTTAAAAAATCATTTTCCAAGTATTATGATTTCTAATGCTTTGCTTTCAGCAAAATTAAAGGAAGGTCAAATACCTTTTTCAAAGATCACTAAAAATTATTTTAACATGGATCACTATGTGATTTTTTAATACAACTTAGAATAAAAAGAATATATAAGAATTATATATAAGAATATATAATATACAATTACATATTAATTATATAATTGTGTAATATATTAATTATAAGAATATATATAAAACTTATAATCTAAGAATGTATATATAAATACAAGAATATAACAGAATATAATTGAGTTGCATTGAGAGAACAACATTCTTTTCATTCCCATCCAATTATCATGTGAACCAGGTTTATTAATGCTTATACTTGAAAAAACAAAAATGAGAAATAGAATTGATGTTAAATCCTGTCTCCTTATAACAATAAGTAATATTCATCCATGAATATATGAACTAACTGAAAAAAACCAGTCCCAGCTATCTCATTAAGAGTAGACTATTTGATAAAATTTCATGTCTTATGTTTAATAAATACTTATAATTTCTAATATAGTTATGTTGTTTTGATCAATCACGCATTAATATCTATTGTAATATTAACTGAGTCCAGATGAAAATTTTAACACTAAGAACTTTATAGACACAAGAATAAAAAGAATTAATTTCGATTTACAAAAGTGTATTTGTTCAAGATAAATATCAACAAAAGATTTTCAAATATAAAAAATATTACATTAGAATGAAATTCTATGGAAGAAATGGAGTGGAAATACAAATCAAGGGAGAAAAGGAATGAATTAAAATTTGTGACTATTAGAGATGAACTTGTTCATACATTTTAAAAGTGGATCATGGCCATATAAATAAAAAGAGTTGGTTGGACATACAAAACGCTAGAAACCTAGCTTCCAAGATTGTATCCAGAGAGTGAAGTGTTATTAGGGATTTTATCAACTGTCACATCTCAGTAGGAACAGAAAACCTTTATTAGCTATACTTCTGGTGTGTGGTTATCACAAGGTCAACACATACATGTTTAGAACCACCTTCTGTAACAAGTGTGAGCTGCCTGAACTGTCTTTTAACACCACAGAGGCTACTTCAGTGTTAGTCACACAATTAGTGCTGAAATTCATTAAACAACAACAAAAACCTTGTGTCTCAGTCAGACTGCAGGCAGGAAGGTGCCTTCAAAGCAGCAAGGGATTCCTTCTAGGAAAACCTGGTGGGAAGCCCCACTCTCATGGCCCACTCCCATCAGAAAGAAGAGAAAGATGAATATTCTCTTCATGGGTAGGACATAGTTTTATGGAATCAGAGTAAAAATGGCTTTAATGGACAATGATTCACCCACTTAATTACCTTAGAATATAAGACTTAGGTCAGCTTCCCAAAGCAAAGAAATTTTAGCTGGTTTCTAGTCCAAACCATTCAGTCACCTAGAGGTACAGTTTGTAGCTTGTTCATCTTGGAGGGGTCACTTTTGACTAAGCCATTCTAGCAGAGAGCCCATACATGACTGACATCACTTACCCCACTTTAAAGCTGCTCGCACTGGATTGTGTTCTCATCGTCCAGTTTTCAGGAGATCATAAGAAACAGTCCCATGAAATTCATTAATTTATTGTTGTATTTATTGTAAGAATATTAGTGAGGGTGTGATTCACTATTTCACACAGTATCTTCTTTATAGGGAGCCCAAGGTAGACACTCCTTTCAATTTTTATGATCAGGAATAGTAATATTTCTCCTGAGCTTCTTGCTTAGTTTTCGTCTTCTGGGTCCTCTAATTAATGGGACGGAGCAGATTTCCCCCTGGGCTGACTGCTATGAGGTTAGGGTTGAGGTTGCCGGCCAGGGTGAGCAAGTATACTGAATTCATGGCAATCGTCTTGTGGGTGGGTGGGTGTGCTCAAGTCTCTACTAGTCTCATTTTTTCTTCTCTGTGCTTATTTTCTTCTCTCCCCACTTTTCTCATATACTGAATTAATCAGGACCCTCAGTTGAAAGTGGCTAGAAACTCAACTTAATTAAGATAAAAAGGGGTCCTGCCCTGTGGCCTAGTGGTTAAATGCACGTGCTCCGCTGCTGGTGTCCCAGGTTCGGATCCTGGGTGCGCGCTGACACACTGCTTGTCCGGCCCTGCTGAGGCCGCATCCCACATACAGTAACTAGAAGGATGTGCAATTATGACATACAACTATCTACTAGGGCTTTGGGGAGAAAAGGAAAAAAAAAAAAAAGGAGGAGGATTGGCAATAGATGTTGGCTCAGGGTCGGTCTTCGTCAGCAAAAGGAGGAGGATTGGCATGGATGTTAGCTCAGGGCTGATCTTCCTCACAAAAAAAAGAAAGAAAAAAGGGAATATAGTATGTCTACTAAAAAAAAAAAAATGCAGGCGTTGGTCTAGCTTTGGCCATGGCTAGATCTAGGAATTCAAAAAATCTCATCAGCGCTCAATCTCTTTCCCTCCATCTCTCAGCTTTGCTTTCTTCTCTGTTGCCTCCTTTCTCAGGCTCCTGCCTCCCCACCTGGTGGCTCCTGGCAGCCCCAGGCTTATCTCATCCTACAGAAAGCAGTGCCAGTGGAATGAGAGATTCTCTTTCCCCATAATTCCAACAAAGTTCCCAGAATTGAGTTTCTGTGGGTGACTTGGCCAAGCTGCTGAGACCAGGTGGATGGAATTCTCAGATTGGCCAGGTGTTGGTCACATACCTTCTTAGAACTTGTGATGAGAGGCAGTAGTTTCCCCAAAGAAAATAGGGAAGAGTAAGGGTAAAATGGATAGGAGGCAGTCAAAACCAAAGATCCACTGTATCAATTTATGTCAAATTTTATTTTTTAAATTGAAGCATGCGCACCTTTGTAAGCCCACTTATATCCTCTTTAGAACAAAGTGGGAGTATTAACAAATATATGGGAAATCAAATTGTAATTGTCAGTTGCTTAGTGAGCATGAAATCAGAACAAGAAGAATTGCGTGTATGACTCAAATATTTTATGGCTCCAGGTTCTGAGAGCTGAACCATCGGTCTGCACAGCCAGGCATAGACAGGTCACGCCTGGAGGTCAGCGATGGAGACATATGGCAGGTGCTTTCTTCCTGGTCTCTCCTTTTCTAGAGCTACCGTTGTCCTGCCATCTTGAACCTTCTTAGTGGTATTCAATGCACCTTTAGACAAGTCAATGGGGCCAGAATTGCCTGGCCTTCCTGCTTCAGGCCCAGAAGCCAATCTGTCTTTTGCCTGTCTCTGTATATATCTCATCTCATCCATCATGGGCTGACTTTATAGTGTAATTCTCAGAGCTTGGGAGGATGCTGAACCTACTAAATATTTACAAGGGAGGCAAAAGATTCCTTCTTTTCATAAAATGTTGAGTGTGAGGGGTGGCGGGGCGGGAGGCAGGTAGCATGCCCTTAGTTGTTGGTGGTGGGGCAGCCGTTGTGGTCAGATGGCTCACAGCCTCAGATGGGAGTGGTAGCCGTGGATAAAACAACTACACTGGGTTGTGTACTGTGCTCTTAGCATATAAGAAAGTGTAACTCAAACGTTTCTCCAGAAATCATGGAGAAGGCAGTACAGTTTTTCCAGGGACCAACACTTTCTTGGACTCCTATGGAAGAATACTGCGTGAAGTGACATTAGCACTTGTATTTCAGTGTTGTGAGGTTGGCTGAACCTCCGCTCTCACCTGCTCCTATTCTTCCACCCAGGAAGGGGGAGAAGTCAGGGATAATGTGTATCCACCATTGTCAGTTAATGCCAGCAAGCTTCACAGTTACCCAGAAGATGAAGGGGCAAGCACTCCCTCTGCTCGATAAGGCCAGAATTGTTATTTCACAAGAAGTAGGACCAAAGTTCTGTTCAGAGAAGGAATGGCTCACACAGGCTACACTGTGGTAGGTATTATCAGAAGAAAGCTAACCCTCTGGCTGGCAAATAGTGTGTGATTTTAGATTATTGAGGAGCAAACTAAGGGCAGCCTGAAACGGAAGCCTACCTTTCCTTCCCCTCGTCTCCACCCATTCTCAGTCTGCTGCATCCCCTCCCTTTATCCGGGGGACCAGAACTCCTGCCTGCTCCTCCAACCTCCACCTCCCATCCTGGAAGATCAGAGAAAACTGGCCTGAGGAGAAAGAGCTGGCAAAGAGGGGAGTATCCACAGGGGAGGCTCTGGGTGCCTGCAGGCAGTGACAACTTGCTCCTTTATGTGATTCAAGGAAATTAGGAGAGGTGGCAAAGCCAGGAAGACAGCACATGAGTAACTGTCCTCTTCACCTCTGCCCTGCCTCCCAGCTTGTTCAGTCCAGATCTCTGAGGCATTTAAATGGAAGTGTTAGAAAAGAACTGCATAGCCTCTTCGATGTTCAATATGTGTTTGTCTTAGGAAAGTGGGACATCTGCTGAGCATCAGCACTCCCTCTCTTGTCTCTGTGGGCCACCAGGAAGCCAGGATTGTCTATCTAGACAACCACTCTGCTCCCAACAGTTTCTACTCCCAAATGATTCCCTAGAGTCTCACGTTGTGGGAGAGAAGAGGAGAGACCTGCCAGGTAGATTAGCATCTTGTCTACCTATCTGGTCCCCTCAGTGAATTGAACCTTCCTAAAGGAAAGGCTTATTCCTTATTTGTCCTTTTCCCTCTCCCCCCATCAAAATCACCAGACTCAATGTCTTGCCCATAGTGAAACTTTAATAAAATATTATTAATATTTTTGCCAAAATCAAGAAAATGATAAACATTTACTGAGCACAGGCTCCCAGCTTAGCATTTATACCAACACTGGTAGAGGAGATGGGTCAAAGTACTGTAGATGAGAAACTCTGCCTTCAAAGAGTTAAAGAATGTAATGTATAAAAATGACAAATCACAAGAAAGCTAACAATTCAAGTCTTTATGAGAAAAACTGAGAGAGGTTAAGTATATTCCCAAGGGCACATAGCTGGTAAGTGATGGACCCAGCATTCTAACCCTCTCTAAAACATCAAAGCATTTAGCCACCGAAGGCAGCAGGGAAGGAATTCTGTGCCATTCATCAAACTCCAGGCTCCAGGAGAAAGGTTTCTGAAAAATTAGTGTCAAAGCCTGGACTAGGATCTGGGTCTCTAACTTTTGGCTCAAATTATTGTGAGGTCTGGAAATTATTTCCAAAGAAAAGCCAAAGATGTCTGAGTAATAGACAAAGGTTCACTTTTTCTTATTGAAAACTAACTCTTTCTCAAATCTTAACATGGTTAACAGGCTCTGACACTGTCATTATATCTAGCCAACCTTTTTGAATATCTTTAAGTCAATAGGTCAACAGTCTCCAGAATCATAAACTAGGGATGTGGGAGCCTTCGTGTCTGGTTTAGATCTTTCTGGAAGTTAACAGTTTTCAATCAGCTCTCCTTTTCTTGTCATCCCAGTGCTTTATCAATTTTTTTTTTCTTGTTGGTGATACTAAGGCACCTAAAATTTAAGCTTTCTAGGCATCCTATGCCAGTAAAGATCATTAAAACCAGAAGCACAAGTAACTAAAACCAATGACTCAGTTTTATTAGGAAAAAGTCTCAGTGAGCTATTTGCACTTTGTAGCAGTTTTTTTCATCAGTTTGTCAACCCTGCCCCACCTCCTCCTCAGTAAGAGGAAAGCAAATATGTAGAGAGAAGCTGAGAGATGAGAGACCATGTGCCTGGGTAGCTGGCGAGAAGGACTGCCCTGGTTCCTGATGGCTCTCCAGCCCCTGGGGCCAGTCTCCATGGGGCCTGCTGCCCTGCCTGCACTTGGGTTCCAGGAGATCCTCGTGTGTCCCTCCAAAAAACCCACCTTCTGGTCTCCTGATCATTTTAACGGGCCTGGACGAAGACACCCTTGCTTGCTCCTATTCCATTTGTCCCTGGGCTCCTTTAATGCATTCTGTGAGTTTTAGTTGACATCTTTGCCGTGTCTCTCTAGTTTTATGGGTTTACTCACCTGTCTGAAGTAGTTGCTTGATTTTGCTTTTTATTTAATCAGGACAAGATAATTCACAAAGGAATATTACAGTAAGCCAAAGAGTAAATTGAGGATATTCGAGATAGGAAAGGTTATCTTGGGTTATAAATCTGAATTCTATCTCTAGTCACAAATTATGCAGGGGATTTCCAAATAGCTAAAAAAAAATTACTTGTTTCTTTTATTTATATAACTTTAGCACATTCCATCATCTTAACTCTTAAAACTCTGAGCTGGGAAGACCATGCAGAGTAATTCAACTCTAATCTTAAAAACCAGGAAACTGAGTCTCAGAGAGGTTAAATGTCCTATTAGGCTGCTTGGCCCAGAAAAGGTTATTTTAGACCAGAATCTCCACCCTGGCCTTGACATCAATAAGAAACAGATATTTCCATGTCTCTTCTGTTGATAGGAATTTTCCTAATTGCCTTGGACCAGGGCCCCCATCTCTGATGCAAGTCCTTAGGGACAGACTGGGGTCTCTTCATTGCAACAACTCATCCTGTATGAAATGGGATGTTGTGAAGTATTGATTGAGGATTTTTTCCTGCTCCTGACTTTGCTTTATGGGGCAGAGATAACGCATTATTGAGATGTTACTAAGTTCTCCAGCTGCTCAGAATTCAAAGAAAGCCTCACTCTGGCTACAGAATGCCCCTCTCATCCTCTCACCCACCATCCACCACTGGCTCTAGAGAGGCCACTCTGAAGCCAAGAGGGGAGGAGAGATATAAGAGGGGCTGGAAACTGGAAGGAGGTTGCCTTTGGGGAAAATCTATCATTTTCAAAGAGACGTTGCCCTTCTCTAAGGGAGAAGGCCACAACTAGTCTCTCCCTAGAGCCATGGAGGTGGGACCCATGAGATCTGTCTTGTAAACTAGTGGGTAGAATGCCCTTTTGATCCCTAGTTGAATGTCTGCTCAGCCTCTTGGTTTGCCGATCCACCCCAGTGGTATCTGTGCCCTGGGGAGAGAGTGGAGGTAGAGTGGGAAAACAAAGAGGGTTGAAGACATCACCCTCAAATTCTCATTTCCCTTAAGGCAAATAAAATGGAGCCTTCTTATGCCCCAAGTCTCCAAAAGACAGGTGAGATTGGGCAGGGGAGGGAGAGCAGGGACTGCTGCACGTTGCCAGGGACACCACGGTGAAGGGCACAGAGGTGCTTGCCCCAGAGCAGTCGGGTGTAAGACCCCCAACTGGCAGAGGGTATGGATTTTTGCAAGGGGCTGCTAATGCCTGGGGGAGCTGCTTAAGGCTGAATAACCGTCCACTGGGCCTTCTTGTGTACACCACCTGTCCAACCAATGGGGAAGCAGCCCAGATCCAGGAGAGGACCTTGCCAGAGCAGCCACATTCTCAGAGGTTGCCTTGTGGGGTCTTTCATCTTCCTGCTCCACATCCTGAGATCAGAGAACTAAGTGTAGAGAAGAATTGAACAGGCAGACACTCTTCTCTTGCAATCGGTGCCCCATTCCAGGCAACTAGAGCCCTCTAGAGCAGCCTGGGCTGGGGGACAGGTTGGGAGGAAGAGAGCTTTGAATGGAACATGGGATGGACATTTTAGAATGCTTAAGGCTAAGTTCAAGCGCCTGATGGGGCTGTTTGAACAACTGAAAGTGGAAAAGGTACAGAATCCAACTTTGCTATTCTTATCTGCTGGAAAGGAGGGTTGGAAGGAGCTGTCTTTCCTGTGTGCCCTTCATGGGCTTTGCCCTATGCTAAGTATTTCATCCGCTGCAGCAGTTATAGTGGGTTGTGGATTGGTGGGCAAAGAAAAAATAGGTTTAAACCCACTATGTGCTTCTATGGTGTGCCTGATTTACTTAGCCAAGAACCCAGAAACTTTCAGAAGCAGGTAGCTCCACAGGGTAGAGGCGGATGCAGTTTACATTGGTGGACTTTCTCCTGACCTCCAGAGTTCCTAACAAAGGGTTTGAACCTCTGGTGACAGTATCCGTAGAAAGCAGTCTTAACAGATCTGAGAAGCTCACTGCTTGCTCTGCCGTCACCTTTCTATACCTGGGAGCAGGTTACTATTCTGGAAAAACTTGCACTTACATCTATAAGCTAATATTTAAGGAAACGTCTACAAACATTGGATTCTCCTGGTTCTTGGACTAAACTTGCTGGCAGCCAGGCCACAATCTCATCCGTGGGGAAAAAACAGAGTGTGATATTATAATACAAAATATATATTTGGTCTTCATCCCTGTTCCTGGCACAGAGCTCCTAAAATCTTTGAAATATTGCCTACGTGGTAAGAGGGATAAAGGTGTCTTGATATTCCTAACAAACCCCTTTCAACCACACCTCAGTTTATGTTAATGTGGTGACTTTTGGAAAGCACCTAAGGATGGAGGCTGGTTGCCAGGGGAACCAACCGAGTGATTAGAGGGTTGGAACTTTCTGTTCCACCCCCTGACCACCAGAGAGAGGAGAGGAGCTGAAGGTTGAATCAATCACCAACGGCCAATGATGTAATCAAGCATGCCTATGTAATGAGGCCTTCATAAAAACCCAAAAAGCCGGGGTTTGGAGAGCAACCAGGTTGGTGAACACATGGAGATTTGGGGAGACTGACGCACCCACAGGGCATGGAAGCTCCGTGCCCCTTCCCACATATCTTGCCCTATGCTTCTCTTCCATCCGGCTGTTCCTGAGTTATATCCTTTTATAATAAACCAGTAATCTAGTAAGTAAAATGTTTCTCTGAGTTCTGTAAGCCACTCTTGCAAATTAATCGAACCCAAGGAGTGGGTCGTTGGAGCCTCCAATCTGCAGCTGGTCTGTCAGAAGCACAGGTGACAACCTGGACTAAAGGATCTGATGTTGGGGGTGGTGGTAGTCTTGTAGGACTGAGCCATTAACCTGTGGGATCTAATACTATCTCCAGGTAGATAGTGTCAGAATTGAGTTAATTGATTGGTGGTGGTGAAAAACACACATAACAAACAGAGTCAATGCCTCAATGTCCCTGTTCATTACCTCTGCCTCCAGCCTTCCATACCCCTACATGTGTATCTTCCATGGAAGCCTATTATCCCCAAAAGACATTATCTCAGTAGTGCCCACCAGAAACCTGTGAAATAGGACAAAACTGAGGCTCACAACATTACATAAGTTGCCCAAAGTCACACAGCTAGTAAGTGGCCAAGCCAAATTTTGAACACTGGTCTGTCTGGCTCTTAGCCAGTACTCATATTGTCTTTTCCAGAAGGAGGCACAGAGCCTTTCCCCTATCTTCTCCATCTGATGACTGGGTCAGGGTGGAGGCAGTGAATTAGAGAATACTGCATCCCAGGGATGTGGTAAGCTGCAGTCCCCAAAGTCCTGTGAGCCTTTTAGATGTGGCCATTGTAAGTCCTCAAAAGCCAGCCCACTAGACCAAGTGGTCAGGAAGAGACTTTAGCTTTGGGCTACCTGGGGATCCTCCCCAGAGCAAAAGGCTTGTCAGCCCAGATACCTCTCTTCATAACCAGAACCAGTAATTTTGTAAAGTCCCTTGTGTTCCAAGCACTGTGGTAGGCATCTTACATAGATCTTCTTATTTGATATTTATAATAACCTTTAAGATAGATACTATTGTTAAGTCTATTTTGTAGTTAGGGAAACTGAGGTGTTACTTAAGCTAGTAAGGTTTGGGGTGGTTTATTACAAAGCAATAGCTAACTGATACAGTGTCTCCAAACCTGAAAACCTATGGTTTTTTCTCTTCACTATAGAACTTAGAACCTTAAACTGAAGATTGTTGAAGAGGGACTTCATGTGTCGGGTAAAAGGTTGAGTTAGATGACTTCCAAACCACCCTCTTTGAAGTTTCTTAACCCTCCAGAGCTTCAGTTTCTTCATCTATAAAATCAAAGCTTCTCCTAGGTCCTGCTATTAATCTGGCAAAAATTTTCCTCAACCAACATTAATAAAGAGGATCAAAAGTAGTTTGCATTCATTTGGGCTGGAGAGCAGTACACATCCATTGTCTTGTTTCAGGATTACGTCTGTGGGATTTTTCCCGTTCTCTGCCACAATATAGTCCAAAGGGCCTCCATCACCTTGACATTCCACAGAACATCACTGGGTCCACTCTGTTGATTGAACTTGATGAGTAGGAAGTGGCAAGTAGTTTGGGTGCCAGAGAGAGGGAGCTACACCCTGTAAAGATTCAGATACTCTCCACATCAGTCAAGTTTTTGGGTCCAACAGTCCAGATCATACTGGGACATCCCCTCTAAGATAAAGGACAAGTTATACTCTGCCTTCCTTTCCACTAGTGACAGGCACTGCGCTAAGTGGGTTCTTTGGGATCCCAGAGGCAACTTATACTCCACTTGGGAATACTTCTCCAACTCATTTATTGAGTGACTCAGAAGGCTGCCAGTTTTGACTGGGACCCAGAGCAAGAGAGTCCCAGCAGATTCGGGCTACAATACAAGTGTCCTGCTGTTTGGGCCATATGACACATCAGACCCTGTAGTGCTAGAGATGGTTATGGTAGATACCAATGCTGTGTGGTGTCTCTGCCAAGGCCCAATAGGAGAGTCACAGCACAGACCACAGTGTCCTGGAACCAGGCCATGTCATCTATGGCAGAGAAGTAATTATCATTTGCAAAGCAGCATCTGGTGTAGGACTCTGCCCTCATAGATGTTGAGTGCCTGAGCATGGGACATAAAATTACTAATCATGAGGTGGGTATTATCAGATCCACCAAGTCACAATTTCAGGCAATCCATCATCCAACGGAACGAATAGCATGTTCAGACTTGGATGCAAAGGTACAAGTAAGTTTACATAAACAGATAACAGACTCTCATGTCTCCTCCCTCTGTTGTACCAATCCCTCGTCCTCAGCTGTCGCCTATGGACTTATGGGGAGTCTCCTGTGACCAACTAACAAAAGAGGGAAAAACTCCAGTCTGGTTCACAGATGCTAAGTGAACATGTACAGCTATCACATTTCAGAATCACTACACAGAGGTAGCCCTAAAGAACAGTGCTGAAAGAAAATTCTCCCAGTCAGCAGGGTTTCTGGCAGTGCACTTGGTCATTCACTTTGTATATAGAAAGAAATAGCTTGATGTACAGATATATGCAGAGAAGTGGAAAATGGCTTGGCTGGATGTTCAGGATCCTGGTAGAAGAAAGACTGGAAGACAAGAGAAAAGGATTTTTGGGAATGAGTCATGTGGAAATGGGAGCAACATTCTTGTATCTTTGAAGAGGAGGTGCTGAGCAAGTAGGCAGGATATGTTGTCTTCTGGATATTAGCCAGCTTCTCCTCTCAGCCATCCCAGTACTTGGGCAATGGACCCAGGAGTGGCCGTGGTGTCAGAGATGGGGTCTATGACTCGGCCCAAGATCATGGGATTCCTCTCATTGAGGCTCTTCTAGCTACTGCTACTCATGAATGCCCACGCAGACAGCTGCAGAGATTGACACTGAACACATGATATGGCACTATATCTTGAGGAAACACTCTAACCATGTGGGGGCACTGATTATTGATTATGTGATTACTAGATTACTTAAAGGAGTTACTGTGATCCCTTTCTACCCTGGATAGAGCAATGACTCATCCTTACCAGAACTGATACCAACTCCCTCTGAATATGGGTTTGCCTTCTCTGCCTACAGTGCCTCTTCCTGTACCACCTCCAAGGTCAGATAGAATGCATGATGTATTGATGTGAGATTCCTACATAACTTTGCATCAGATTAGTGGATCTATTTTACAGTGAAGAGGAGGTGACATTTGGCATATAACTGTGGGACTCATTTGTCCTACTATACACCAAATCACCCGGAAGATGCCAGCATGGTAGAGGAATGGATGGTCAATTAAAGACTCAGCTCTGGCATCATCTCAGGAAAGACCCCCTGCAGAATTAGGGTATTATCCTCTGAGATGCAGTATATGCACTGAACCACTAGCTGATATATGGTATTTTGTCCTCAACAGCTGGAATACATGGTTCTAGGTACCAGCGGGGTGGAAGGAGGATTGACCCTTCTCACCATAATTCCCAAGGACCCACTTGTGAAACTTGCACTTCCTATTCCTGCAATCTTAGCTTGTGTTGGATGAGAAGTTTTTTTTTTTTTCCTGTGGGTGGTAGGGGAAGGATATTTTCACAAGAGGACTCAATAAGTGTTGCACTGAACCTGAAACTACATTAGTATCTAGTCATTTTAGCTTCTTAAGCCAATTAGCCAAAAACCAGAGATAGGAATTACCATATTAACTCATTTCCCTGATTATCATGAGGATCTGGGGTTATTGTTGTATAGTCAGGACAGGAAGGAGTACATCTGGATCAGAGGTGTTTCTTGGTGCATCCATGCCCAGTGACAAGCATAAATTGGCAATTGCAAGAAACATGATCCAACAAGAATAAAGCAACTGAAAGTTCCACTCCCTCGGAGATGAAGTTCTGGTTCACCCCACCAGGCAAATATCCTATACCTACTGAAGTACAGCCAAGGGTGAGAGACATATAGGAAAGATGGTGGAGGAGGACATTGATAACTCTCAATCATAGCCTAGAACCAGTTGCAGCAGCAGAGACTGTAGCTTATTCCATTTAATCTTCCCGACTTGAGTATGTAATAGACCTTGAGGCTGGTCACCACCTTGCAGGCTCTCTGATGGACTGGATTTAACATAGGCCACAAATGGATTTAAGCAGTGTAAAGGGTGGACTGTGTTGGTCCAGACTTGTTCTTTGCCTCTCACCCTCATGGCCCACCTTATATGCCAGTCTTTGCTGCAGCAACCTGCAGATATAACCTGAAAACACTATTCTCTGCCACTGTGTTAGTTTCCTATGGCTGCTGTAGCAAATTACTACAAACTTGGTAGCTGAAACCAATAGAAATTTTTTTCTCTTTCAGTTCTAGAGGCCAGAAATCTGAACTAAGTCTTATAGGGCTAAATTAAGATGTTAGAATGGCTATGTTCCCTCTGGAGTCTCAATGGGAGAATCTGTTCCCTTGTCTTCTCCAGCTCTAGAGCTGCATTCCTTGAGTTCCTTGACTCAGAGCTCCTTCCTCCATCTTCAAAGCCAGTCACATAGCATCTTCTGTCTCTGATTTTGCTTTCGTCACGTGGCATTCTTTTTCAGTGTGTAGTCAAATCTCTCTCTTATAAGGACACTTGTGATTGCAGTTAAAGCCCACTCAGACAATCCAGGATAATCTCCCCATCTCGAGATCCTTAACTTAATCACATCTGCAAAGTCCCATTTTGCCATATGAGGTAACATTTGCAGGTTCCAGAGATTAAGACCTGGATATCTTTTGGGGGTCATTATTTAACTTACCACAGACATTACCATACGGGATGCCTAAGGGAATACACTTAGACACTGTGGTACACATACAAATCTAGAAGTTTGAGGGAATTAACACACCATGGAGCAATCCTTCACCATGGGGAGTGAGAGCTAATGGCTATTCATGTATACCATGTCTCAGACACAATTCTGAGGCACATTCTACATAGCTCCTCAGAGTATCTTCAGCAGGATTGGGGCCCAGCTGCCTACAGTGGTGACCAGTCCAATAATGCAGTTAATTTTATGGCTTTAAACATCATCTCTATACTGATAACTCTCAAGTATATTTCCAGCTTGGACCATTACCCTGAACTTATGTCTACACTACCTCCTCAACTTATTTTCTAAATGTCTAATAGATATCTCAAGCTCGACATGTTAAAAACAAAAAACCTGATTCCTTCTACCCCAAAATGCATTTCTCCAGAGTCTTCCCATTTCAACACATGGCAGCTCCAACCCCCCAGTTACTCAGAGAAAAACCTTGGTGTCATCTTTGACTCCCTTTTTTCTCATACTCCACCACTTTTCCATCAGAAACTTTTGGTTGGTTCTACAAACATCGATACAAAACATACCCATCTCTGATCACATTTTACCGCTTCTACTTCTACCAAGCCACACTCAGGTCTCACCTGTGTTATTGCAATAGCCTTCTACCTGGTCTTCCTGCTTCCATCCTTGACCCTTTGCAATCTACCCCTACTGTCGTGGCCAGGGTCCTTTTAAAACTTACATCAAAAATTCTCACTCCCCTGCTCAAGCTCACCAGTGGTTTCTCATCTCATTCAGAATAATCCAAAGGATTATTTATGATCTGTAAAGGCCCCCATGATCTGGCCTTCAATACCTCTCTGTCTTTCTCGCTCCATTGCGGCCACATTGCCTTTTTGCTATTCCTTAAACTTGCAAAGCATACTTCTGCCTCAGGGACTTTTCACCTGCTGTTGCCTCTGCTTGGAAAGCACTTCCTGCTGATATCCCCAAGGCTTCCTCTTCCCTCAGACCTCTGTGCAGCTGTCACCTTTTCAGGGAAGCCTTTCTTTTTTTTTGTTTTTATTGATGTCATAATAGTTTATAACATTGTGAACTTTTAGTTGTACATTATTATTTGTCAGACACCATATAAATGCACCCCTTCACCCCTTGTGCCCCCCCAACCCCCTTCCCCCTGGTAATGACCAAATTTTTCTCTCTGTCCGTGTGTTAGTTTATCTTCCACGTATGAGTGAAGTCATGCAGTGTTTGTCTTTCTCTGTTTGGCTTATTTCACTTAGCATAATACCCTCCAGGTCCACCCATATTGTTGCAAATGGGACGATTTTGTCTTTTTTTATGGCTGAGTAGTATTCCATTGTATATGTATACCACATCTTCTTTATCCAATCATCAGTCAATGGGCACTTAAGTTGCTTCCACCTCTTGGCTGTAGTGAATAATTCTGCAAGGAACACAGGGGTGCATAAGCCTCTTTGGATTGTTGATTTCAGGTTCTTTGGATAGATACTCAGTAATAGGATAGCTGGATCATAAGGTATTTCTATTTTTAATTTTTTGAGGAATCTCCAAACTGTTTGTTTTCCATAGAGGCTGCACCAGTTTGCATTCCCACCAGCAGTGAATGAGTGTTCCCTTTTCTCTGCAACCTCTGCAACATTTGTTATTTTTTGTTTTGGTGATTATAGCCATTCTAACAGGTGTAAGGTGATATCTTAGTGTTGTTTTGATTTGCATTTCAGGGAAGCCTTTCTTGATCACCCTTATAATATAGCAACTTCTTGCTTTGTTTTATTTTCTTTTTTGGCACTTATCACCATGCAGTCTACATATTTATTTGTTTATATGTTTATTGTTTATTTCCTCCCACAGCAGAATTTTATCTCCTCTATGAGGAGCTCCATAAGAACAAGGACTGGGTTTTGTTTACTGCTCTAGTCCTAGAACAATACCTGGCACATTGTTAACATTTGATACATGAGTGTTAGGTATTGATAGGTATTACTAGGTATTATTAAGCGTTATCATCATTAGGTAACATGTTAAGCATTATTATACTCCTCATTTGTAGAGGAGAAGATGCTTAAGGTGACACAGGATGAGAACTTTGGTCTTTTAAGTCTGAATTCAGTGATTCCTCTGACACCTTGTGGGAATTTGGCTGCTGTGGTCGAGGCAGGAGCTCTAAGTTAAGTGGGAGGATTCAGACTCAGGTTTTCCCAGATCTCACAGGTCCCAGCTTTCATTGTTAGAGGCCGGAAACTGTGAGTTTCTGTGGTTTGGCTACGGCTGTGTGTCCTGCACAGGAAGTCAGTTAACCATGGTAGTACTCAGAAAACAAACTGACACAACCTATTTCTTCCCAGGTTCAATTCTCTTACCAGTGATGAGAACGCACAGGAAGGGGTGAGTCCTCGTCAGCTGTGTTCAGGCGCTCTTGTCAGAATCATAGGCTACTAGTTAGATAGCATGAAATGCTGACAATCGGGGGTTAGGATGAAATCCAATGTAAACATTTATCATAGTTTAGTGGAGAGTTTTAGTTCTACTAATTATTTGCTCTCTAAACTGTTAGTTAAATATAATTACCTGAAAAATTACAACCGTGCATGTGACAAAAAGCTTTGAGAAGTTTGGCTCAGCTTCTCAATGTTTTAAGAGGCTGTTGTTGATTTTGTTTTTTTGCAAAAACAGACATGTTTTATTTTGGCTTCATATTGAAAATTATTTTTCACTTACTGAAAGTCAGGTAAATAAGTATTTTGGTTACCTATGGCTGCATAACAAGCCACCCTCAAACTTTGTGGTTTAAATAAGAATTTGTTCTCCTGATTCTGTGAGTAGGCTGCTTCCTTTGGGTTCACTCATGCAGCTATATTCAGCTGGAGACTCAGCTGTGCGTAGGACAGAGGTCAGAAAACTTTTTCTATAAAGGGCCAGATATTAAATAATTTAGGCTTTGATGGTCATATGGTCTCTATCGCAAATACTCAAGTCTGTCATCATAGCACAAAAGCAACCACAGATAATATGTAAACAATTGAGGGTGGCTATGTTCCAATGAAGCTTTATTTGTGGACTCTAAAATTTGAGTTTCATCTAATTTTCATATGCCACAAAATATTATTCTTCTTTTGGTATTTTCCAACCATTATAAGTTAAAACCATTCTTAGCTCATAGGCTATACAAAAATATCTGAGCTGGATATGGCCCACAGACTGTAGTTTTCCAACCCCTAGTTTAAAATTTCCAAGATGGTCTCACTCATACATCTGGCAGGTGTTGCTGGCTGTTGTCTGGGGCACCTTGGTTCCCTTCCACAAGCCTCTTATCCTCTAGGTGGCTGGACCAGCTTCTGTTCATGGCCATCTCAGGGCAGCATTCCAAGTGGGGGAGGCAGAAGCTGCAAGGACTCTTGAGGCCTAGGCTCCATACAGTTGGATGCTCCACACAACATCCATATTGTTATATTCTCTTAGTCAGAGTAAGTCATAAGGGCTGCCTAGACTCAAGGGATGAGAGAATAGACTCCATTTCTTGATGGGAAGAGCTGTAAAATATTGTGGCCATGTTTTTCTACCACAATGAGTAACGTTATGTGTTGCATTGTGTCTCCCCAAAACTCATATGTTCAAGTCTTAACCCCCAGTACCTCAGAATGTGACCTTATTTGGAAATAGGGTTGTAGCAGATGTAATTAGTTGAGTTGAGGTCACATTGGAACAGGGGATGAGCCCTAATCCACTATGACTACTGTCCTTTATCAAAAGGAGAAATTTGGAGACAGACATGCACACAGGGAGCATGCCATGTGAACATGAAGGCAGAGACCAGAGTATTGCATCTATAAGCTAAAGAACACCAAAATTGTCAGTATGCTAGTTTCCTAGGGCTTCTATAACAAAGTACCACAAACTGGGTGTCTTAAACAACGGAAATTTACTGTCTCACAGTTCTGGGGGACAGAAGTCTGAAATCGAGGTGTTGGCAAATTTAGTTTTCTGAGGACTGTGAAGGAAAGATCTGTTCCAGGCCTCTCTCTTTGACTTGTAGATGGCTGTCTTCTCCCCATGGCTTCACATTTTCCTTCTTCTGTATGTGTCTGTGTCTAAATTTCCCCTTCTTATAAAGACACGCGTCATATTGAATTAGTGAATATGAACTACTTTTAACTCGATTAACTCTATAAAGATGTTATCTCCAAATAAAGTCACGTTCTGAGGTACTGAGGGTTAGGACTTCAATGTATGAATTTTGGGGGAACATAATTTACCCAACAACAGCCACTAAACCATGAGAAGCTAGGAAAGAGGCGTGGAACAAACTCTTCCTCACAGTCTTCAGAAGGATCCAATCCTGCCAACACCTTGATCTCAGAATTCTAGCTTTCAGAACTATGAGAAAATGAATTTCTGTTGTTTAAGCCGCCCTGTTGGTACCAGTTTGTTATGGCAGCCCTAGGAAACTAACATTGTAACCATAGTAAAAGGCAATTTTTCAAGAGCTAAACCTACTGGAAATCAATGAAAAGTTATAACACATTGAAGCTCTGAAGTTCAGCACTCAGATGCCTCTATTCAAATGTGTTGACAGATAAAAATATTCCAAAAGTCACTCTGAGTGATTTTACATGTGTTAGTTACAAATACCAAGGGCTGAGAATCTTCACATTTCATGCTTTTTCATAATAGAAATCCTGGCAATAATGTTCTTGATCCTAATTTATATTCCTACACAAACATGAAAACATAAATTGAAGCAAACCAACAGTCAAAAATAAAAATATTTAGGGCTAAAAAGGGGTGTGTGATAACATCTAGTCTAACTTTTTTAATAGCCGAGAAACATAAAGTTTAAAAAAAAATATATGATTTCTCTAAATCCAGGAAGTTAGTCAGTGCTAGGTCATTACTGGGACCCACTATGTAAGTACTGTGACCTCTTTATGCTTAACCACGTGCTCATTCAGCCAGCCAGCGAGCTCCTCTTGTTCTTTTGAATTCAACCCAGAAATGTCATATTGTATAACTTCAATTGAGGGTTTATAAAGATTTTTTTAATATATATATATTCTCATGTTTGTCTTGAATGATAGGATTTATTATCTCAGTTTTATAGATCAGAAAATGGGGGCTCAAGATCACTCAATTTAAGTAGACAGAACTTGAATACAGGTCTTCAGATTCCAGACTCAATCCACTTTCTACTACACTTCAGCTGCCTCCCTAATACTCAACAAAGTCATCACACAACTTGGAGTCAACTGAACCCCAGAATCAGGGAAATCAGATCTTGCCTTAAGTTGTGAAACCAAAGCTTCACTATAAAAACTCTATGAGTCACTTTATTTTTTTAACCAATATTGTTATTTCTGTAAAAAAAAAAAAAAAAAAATATATATATATATATAATTCCTGCCCTAAATATGGTGAGAGGGGTGTGGGTTTTCATTCTGTAGTGTGAAAGATTGACTAGCATGGAGCACACCCCCTACCAGGTGGAGTTTTCAAACACTGTTAACCCTCATTGCCTTTTCAAAGCTCTGATCTGCCACCAGTGTGTTTATTTCTCAGTTAACCAGAGCGCTCCCATCCTTGAGCACTCGGGCTAAGACGGCACTGTCAGTATTTTCTCATTTCTCATACCAGTATTATAGAGTTGAGTTTAGTGCAGAGCGTGGGCTTAGGAACCAGCAGACCTGACTTCAATCTCTGGCCTGCCACTTGCTAGCTGGGTCAATGTTGTCTAGTTACTCAATCTCTATGAACCGCAGGGTCCCCATCTATAAAATGGGGACGACAACTAGAAGTACTAGCACTATACTCAATACATAGTGATTGTCAATTTTAGTCATCAATATTATTAATCTAAAGCATATCATTAATTGGAACGTATATCTAAACCGTTAAGGCAATGGAGGACAGGGTATTGGACGCTGATAGCCACTGGTGTTCATTCCTTGATCACACTGTGCACCTCCTAGGGCATTTTTATTCTGGAAATTATTAGCATGTTTTATCCCTGTTATCATTTAATGGATCATGTTCCCCTTTCTGCTTTGGCTGCTAGGAAGATTAGAACCAAACTTGTGGCCTAACCCTAATGAGAGTGCAGGCCTTGAAGGCCTGTGGATCTTCTACCCAAATTTCCCTCTTCTTGACTATCATTATATTCAGTTTATATTTTTTCTGATCATACTTTTCATTTTCCATTGTATTAAATTGCTTGTTATAAGCTACATTAAGCTACATTTGTGGGACAAAGTCAGGTACGTAACTAGGTTACTGAGGAGTTTCAACTTGTTACAGTATAAACATGAAACATTTTGATTTCTTTCAAATGCTGCTCCCAAGTCCCAATGATACTCCATCAAATCATTCTTTATACTTTAACAGCATCTTAGGTATATTCCATAACATTCTTTTCACTTTAAGCTGTTAAAATTTAGTCTAGTACAGTGTAAAACTTCAACCTCCTATGCGATTCAAAGCTCTATACCTTTCCTCTCCACTCTTCAGGGCTCTAGCTCCTTCACTGTGTTGGGGTAGTGTATTAGTCAGGGTTCTCTAGAGAAACAGAACCAATAGGATACTATATCTATATCTATATCTATATCTATATCTATATCTATATCTATCTATATCGAGGGAAAGATTTATTATAAGAAATTGATTCATGTGATTATGGAAGCTGAAAGTCCCAAGACCTGCAGTTGGCCAGCTGGAAACCCAGGAGAGCTGATGGTATAGTTCCAGTCTGAATCTGAGTCCAAAGGCAGGAGAAGACTGACGTCCCAGCTCAAAGACGGTCAGGCAGAGAGATCAAATTCTCTCTATTCAGGCCTCCAGTGGATTGGATGAGGCCGACCCACGTTGGGGAGGGCAATCTGCTTTACTCAGTCTCCTGATTCCAAGATAATCTCATCCAGAAACCCCCTCATGGACACACCCAGAATAATGTTTAACCAAATATCTGGGCACCCTGTGGCCAGTTAAGTCAACACATAAAATTAACCATCACCAGTGGGGAAGAGGGAAGGAGAAAGGGCACACTTGTCTTTACTTAACTGGTTGAGGTCCTCCCTTGCTGTATTGCTAATTATAAAGCTCATGCTGGTCCGTGTCCGTGCCTCCTGTGTCACAGATATTCACGCAGCAGTTCTTTGGAGGCTCCCCCTGCTGTATAACTCCCTAACTAGAAGACTTGGCTCCAGCTCCACCTCTTCTACTCCTAGGCTCTCCTTCCACCTCAGCTCCCACCAAGGGTGGTATATGCAACATCCTCTTGTTGTTGGGTATCTGCACTAGATAGACAATTCTCTCAGGTGGGATAACGGCAAGATGGCTCAAGTCCAGCTCCCTGCAATGCATTGTGTCCAGCTATCCCATGGGAAACTCAAGCTCATTGTCAGGCTCAGTGGTCGGCAGCGCTCCAAGGGGTGGATCATCTCTCTGTACCCTCCACATCTCTCCAATTCTGTTTGACACAGAGGCAGAAGAGCTAGTCTGCTGTGAATGTCCACTCAGGGAAAGGAGATGCCTGTCTCCTTTTCGTGCTGGAAGCCCCACTCTCTACACTCATTTGTCTTGGTGCCCACTCCTTACTCGGCTTGGATGGGAAGCTGTCTCCCTACTGCAGGGAACTGCAGTAGTAGCCACAGCCAATGATACTCTCTTAGACTTCCATTCTTTCCCAGTCTTTTCTATAAAGGACAATGTCCTCAACAGGGGTAACACCATCTCCTGGGGACACTTTGGAACTACGTAGAGCTGTCATTGGTTGTCACAGTGAATGGAGACTACACTGACACATAATGGGGTAGGCCAGGGATTCCAGAATTCCAGCAATGCGCGGGACAATTCCACACTAAGAAGAACATTCCTGGCATCTTTCTGGTGCCCTCCAAGACATTTGATAATTATCTGAGCCTAGAACCTCATTCTATTATATATGAAAAATACAGAATATTTTTGTATGGCTTTAATAGACATTATAGAAACATAACTACCATGTAAATCAAGGGAAGATTACACAATACTTGTTTCTTCTTGAACTTTACTGATCTGTTGATCATTTTGGACAATCACATCACTGATGACAAGACTGGTTGTGCTCTTCAAGTTGCCAATATATCAATCTGCATTGGCAGTAAGTCTATTTACACAAACACATTTACTTATTTAGCACTTATTTCAATGTGTTAAATATAAAGACAAAATGTCAACAGTATTTAACTTTACATTGCCTTACCTTTTTTTTAATCCAAACTTATTCATTATAAGTAGACCCGAGCAATCACCTACTTCGTTTTATCTTCTAGTGCTGTTGTGTCCCAGAAAATACATACTAAAACACATATTATTTTAATTACAAATTATCTCCCTTTGCTTATATTATTTCTATCAATTTAAGGCATTATATTGGTTTGGGGGGGATTATATGTATATACAAGTTACATTATCTATCAATTACATTTCATGATGGCAAATTGCCATTGAACAACAAAAAGAGACATGCCGTCTGATGGAGTTGATGGTCATTCATGTAAACTGAAGAGGTAGTATGGGAGGGGTGGTAATGGGGTTTCCCCAGGGCTAGTTCTATCATCTTCTCCCTGTGGTAAGGTTTTTGGCCCCAAGTCTTATAGCATGTAGATGCTCTCCTTGTTTTTCAGTCATAAACCTTAGACATAAATCTAGGGCAAGAAGCAAAGTACCACTCAGTGTCTTGTTATAGGTATAAATTAATTAATAATATTTACTATTATTAATTTATTGGTGATTTCTAGATATTGAGAGTGTAGGATAGGAAGATGCTCTGTATTTTCCTTCTCACAAATTCTAGCTCTTTCCTATTTTATTTCAATATTTCACTACATAATATATTGATCACTAGGCTTAACATTACTTACTTTGGTCCAGGTACATTTAGTTCAAGTCAATTCAAATCAATTCACTTCACTTCAATTTATTCAATTCAGTTCTAGCTCAATTGGAATCAACTCAATTCAAATTCTGAGAAGTCTCAGAATTTCTGAGGTAGGCGTCCATTTCCTCTTCTATAAAATTATGGGATTGCACTAAATAGATCAGAGATGACATAATTGTGGCGAGCATGCTGCCACTCCTCATTCTGGTGTCCACACAGAAATGACTAATCAATCATGATGCTTTTTCTTCCCAAGTCTTGATCCATCCTGAGACTATTTTTCAAAGTGACACTTTAGACTAGTCATGACTAATTGACTGGGGTTGGCTCAGGAGAAGTAGCTCAAAGGGCACTGGATAAAGAATCAGATGGATCTTGGCCCAAGTCTTGGCTCTGTTAGTTATTGGGTATGTGACCTTGAGCAAGTCACTTAACCTCGTTAGGTCTTAGGGTTTTTCTTTTTAAAAAATGGGAACAACAATCCCTAGAATCTAGAATCTCAAACAGAGTTCTAGAAAATATAGTCTAGATAATAGACATCAGGTTCCGCAAATGGTATAGGGCTTGACAAACCTGAATAGTTCTTGCTTCAGTGGTCTTCGTAACATTCTGAGATTTACTGAACAGGACCAGGGGAGGGTAAGCAGGCTCCCATCTGGTATATTTGTTGCCACTGTGTCTCAGAGCCAATTTTCTCTTTGTTGCTAGACTCTTAAGGTGGTGAGTCTGGCCATGAGACAGGTATTTGTAAACACAGACTGTAAGGTCAGCAGATCTGGGTTTGAATCCTAGATCTCTCCCTTCCTAGCTGTGTGAACAAATTGCTTTAAGCCATCAGGCTCAGTTTCTTCATCTTTAAAATAGGGAAAATAATCGTATCTGTATTGAAGGGTTACTACAAGATTTATTTGAGCTAATTAAACATTTATCCCAGGGCATGGCACATGGTGAGTGCTCAATAAATGGTAATAAATAGGTGGCACTGAGGGGAAAGTCCCATTACAGTTTAGAATTTGTCCTAGGTGAAAAGTTTCACACCCTACATAGCCCTTCCACAAGACTTTAAAAACCTTTCCTAGTCAATTTCGTGAGCCATGAATTTAAGGGACAGGCTTCCCTGACTTTCTGACTTAGACTTTCCTAAAAAAAAATCACAAAAGGGAAATATAGAAAAACGGAGGTGTACTCTTTTTTTTTTTTTTTTTTTTTTTTTGTGAGGGAGATCAGCCCTGAGCTAACATCCATGCTAATCCTCCTCTTTTGGCTGAGGAAGACCGGCTCTGAGCTAACATCTATTGCCAATCCTCCTACTTTTTTTTTTCCCCAAAGCCCTAGTAGATAGTTTTATGTCGTAGTTGCACATCCTTCTAGTTGCTGTATGTGGGATGCGGCTTCAGCATGGCCGGAGAAGCGGTGCGTTGGTGCACGCCCGGGATGCAAACCCGGGCCACCAGTAGCGGAGCACGCGCACTTAACCACTAGGCCACAGGGCCGACCCCAGAGCTGTGCTCTTGACATTCTGCACCATAGCCTGTCTCCCCTGCCCCTCACTGCAGCCGTCTTCTGCAGCTAAAGTTGGTGCTGGCCATTTTGAAGATTTTCTGCAGGTTCTAGAAGGATTCAGTAAAAATAAATTCCCTAAAATGCCATAGAGGAATTCTTGATTAAGCAAAGCTCTTTAATAAAAAAACAGTTATTTCCCCATAGGTTGGTTGAAAGTTTTTCAGCCAGCCTTTTGCTCAAGGAACATCTTGGAAAAATACTTCTCAGGTGGATTAAATCGCAGGCAAACAAAATTATACTTTATCCTTCACTCAAACAACAAACAACTGCAGCATTCTAGAAAGTTCCTGGCTTTAGCCACAGCAAGAAATGAGAGGAATTCTTAACATTTCAAGACTATGATGTGGCAATTTCTTTGAACATTCTCTTAAATGGAGGTTGGGTTTAAAAAAAAAGATCTTTCAATAGTTTCATTGTTGTACCTGAGCATTCCCTATCCAGTGGATTTACTCTAATTATCTAAATGATTCCAAGGAAGATGGTTTCCCTCCAGTAAAGGCACAGCAAAGTGATCATAACAGAGACATGAATGTAAATTGCTGTGGGATGGAAAATCGGCTGAATTGTAACAAGTGGCAGCTGCCAACAGAGAGCTTCTGCTGCCTTTTATAAAACAGGGTCTGGCTACATCACTCTGTCTCCTCCTGATCTTAGGTGTCTGGATATAAGGTGGGCCAGTGTTTGTGAGAGTCCTGAGTTTCCCAAGCACTGTGCAGGGTAGAGCATTGCCTGGCTACCATGATCTCACCCCTGACCGAAACCCATTACCATATTTGGGCATCCTTAATGCTCACTCCATCAATAGCAAATGCATCATAGCGGCAAGGGCAGCAGCCACAGCCAGAGCAAAAGGCAGGAGTTAGGAGGGGAAGGAGACAGAGAGAGGAAGAGAGAAGGGCAGACAGCCAATGAGTGAGAGAAATACACTGATCCCCATGAAGAGACACATGGAGATAAGATCTACCTACTGACAGGCACCCAGGGAATGAAATAGAGGCAGAGAGTTATAGACCAGAAAGAAGAGAAAGAGAAAAGAGAACACAAGGAATGGAGAGGGAGTGACAGAAAGAGACTCAAACTTAATATCTATAGATCTATCTATTGTTATATATATAAAAATATGTGTGTGTGTGTGTGTGTGTGTGTGTTCAACCCATTCACATACCAAAAAACCCTGCTGGTCAATGACCTCATAGGGTCTCCATTCTATGTTCCCACAGAGTTTGGAAGTATTTATTTGGTTTGGATGTAGAACATAAGCTACTAGGGAGCTCAACTACATCAACTCCCCTTCAAGTATAGGGATCTCATCTTGGTGTACCTGACAAAGGATCAGGAAGAAAAAGCTCTCTTCTCTTGGAAAACTATTTATCCAGCACTTCTAACCAACTCATTGTCTAATTTACACTTATCAGAATAAATAAACTCTAGATGAGCACTTACTAGTTTTAGGTTTTCCTTTAATATCAACTCAAATTGTGTCCCCTCAAAAGAGACCATTTAGAAATGCAAATGCCCAGTCAGAGACAACCCTCCCCATCATTAATTTCTTGGCCCTTTTTCTCTGCTGACCCAAGCCCTGCTGCAGAAGGTGAGATTTAAGCATTGAGCACTTTAGTTCCTTAATTTTGCTAGGAATTGCATCTCACCTGTGAGAGGCCCTACGCTGCATCTTCACTCTCCTTCCTAAAAGGTGGTAGATACGAGTTGAAATGAAGTAACTGGTTTTCTTTCTGTCTTTATTTCCATTTCTTGCAAGAAAAGGGTTCAATTTTCTGGCACAAATTCCTTTCCTGGATTCATGCCCACAGTCCTGGAAGAGTTTAGCTATCAATCCTCTGAGTTTGATTGATTTGTCATTTTCTGATGCTGGAATGAGTTTGTTGGGAGAAATTTATGAACACATTACCCTAACTGGCAAGATCCTTGAGTGTTTGAGGATTTCCTGAAGAGACACTCCAAGAATCTTCTGTGGCTTTTTGTTTTTCCTTAGGATGTGGTGTGATTTTCACGGTCTATTTGTTATAATGCTACCCTGACGTAAAATACTCATACAGCGTAAATAAGCTCTCCCTGAAATACTTAGAATCTTTCCAATCTGGAAGTCTGAGCTTAAGCTCCCTGCTTTAAATACACTGCAGACCAATTTTTCACTGGAAGAGAAGCAAGTTCCTACTGGGCCCAAACAGCTCCTTTTACTATGTGAACCTGTTCTTAGCATGCCTGAGTGTACAGATCTGGTCTTTAGATATTTTGATGCTATGTGATTGACTACATAGAAATTAATTATTGGTAAAACTTCTTGTTGGATGGTGTTTTCATCCCTCTTTGTCCCATTTAGTGCTTTTTGCTTTGAATTTATTTTTTCTGGTACTAATATTTCCCCTTCTGCATATTTTAGTAGCATTTACATGGTGTCTCATCGTCCATCCCTTTATTTTCATCCTCTTTATGTCATTCTGGTATAAGTATGTCACTTATAAACAGCAGATAGCTTGGTTTGTATTGTTTTACCCCCATATAAGAGCACCTGTCTTTTAAAAGAGGCATTTAACTCATTCATATTTGGTGATTTGGACATATTCCTGCCACTTTATTTCATATTTATACCCATTCACTTATTGATGTGTTAAGCAAATATTTTCTCTGCTTTCTTGTTGTTTCTCAGATATAGAGTTTTCTTAAATTACACTTGCATTGTGGTTGTAACTATGGTGATGTTGATGAATAACAGAAGTGCACCTTTTGATGCCATGCCTTGAAGAAAGAATACTTGTCTTGAAATTCATGATGTCCAAACTTGGTAAATCTTCTTGACAGTGATTGCCATCAGGGTCATGCTTAGTTGTGATGGGATTTAACTACAATAAAGGTGCTCTGGACTTGGAGTCAGCCTCGGGTTTGAATCTGCATCCCTCCCTCCCCCCGCTCCCGCCACACACACACATACACACTTGCTATGTGACTATGGATATTTAATTAACCTCTGCACCCACTAATTTCCTCATCTGTAAAAATCCCAGGATGATTGAGGGAATTAACTGGAGCAACATGGGAAAGGACTTTTCACAATTCTAGGCTTATTGTAGAGTCTTAACAATGTCTATACAAAAATAAAACTCCACCTCTCTTGGTTTGTGGCGCGTTCTCTTTTTGGAGCTGGGGTCTGGTTGGTATGCAGGAAAAGGAGAAGGCATGTGAGCTATGTTATCTGCTTGTCATCACAAGAGGAGCCAAGTGGCAGGCCATGGATTGAAGCACATCCGGAGCATTGGGGTGGGCCTTGGAATTCCACAGTGAAGACTCTGAGATAAAGGAGGGCCAGGGGTGGGGGCTGCCGAATGGCTTGGGCTTCTGCTGACCAGGGTCAGGTTCTTATGGGAAGAGAGATGAGGAGGGAATGAAGCTTCCAGAGCCACCAAATAAGGAAGGACATCTTCTCTCTCCACTTCATCCAAGTGTAGATGTCAGCAAGCAGAGCAACTCACCCCACACCATCTCAGTACCCCCTGAACACGGTTTTGAAAGGACCTAGGATGAGCTCTGAGCGAAGTGGTACAGTCAGGAAACACTTACACGAATAACTCAAATATCCCTTTTATTTTTTGCTATGATTTCTAACCTCTCATTTTTTTTTCCTTTTCTCTCTTTCGCAGTACATAATTTACCTAGAAAAGAGGACAGCTGTCCTTTGAAGGCGGGAGTTGCTCTAAACATCACAAAGCTCCTGTGATCCCAGCCCCCTCCCCTGCCCCGCCCAGTGCGCTTTGTCCAGGTTGGTGGTTCTGATCTGTTACTAACCCAAACTGACTCCCCAGGGAGCAATTGGGTTGTGCCTCCAGAGGTCATTTCCTTGCCAAACATTCCTTTTCAGTGAGAGGACGTTTTCATCCCCTGGTAAACAATCCCCAGCCCACACAAAGCAGAAAAGGGTGCCTGTCCCTCTTCACGCTCTCCACTTAGTCCTGAGCTGATTCCAACCCCAGAGGCGTCAGTCTGCTCTATAAATTCCTTTGTGAAACCTGAGCTCCTTGGCTCTGAAGGACAGCAAAGATCTTGGAGGGGTTACAGTTTCCCTCCTCCCTGAAAGATCTGCTTGTGTTGGCAGCAGAAGAGTATGTTTTTCCAAATAGGCTCTTCCCTTTCTTATGTGAATTTGGTTCAGAGAGTACTGCCAGGCTCCTTCTAAGTGGGAGAGGTATGATCACCTCCCTTGCAGGTCTACACAGGAAAGAGATGACATGCCTGGGGGGATTTTTCTAGTTAAAAGGGTCTGAACCTCTTTCTCAAACAGTCGCTATTAGAAAGGGCATGGCTCTGCTTAACACCGGGAGGCAGGGGAGATGGAGGCTGGAGTCAGCCTGAGATTCACTTGCCTTTAGTTTCAATTACTGTGGTTTTTTTTTTTATTGTGAGAGAGAGAGGAAGAGAGGAGGAGACGAAGGAAAGAAGGAAGGAAGGAAGGAAGGAAGGAAGGAAGGAAGGAAAGAAGGGAGGGAGGAAGGAAAGGAGGAAGGAAGGAAGAAAGAAAACAGGGATGAAGAGAGAAAAGAAAGAAAAGAGACAGCGAAAGAGAGTAGAAGAGAGAAGAGAAAGGGAAAAAGAAAGAGGCAAGAAAGACGCCTTTATCTGGCTGGCCTTCTGCTGAGCCACTGGGACGCACACGCCAGGGTCCCTCACCACGCCCCGGTGTTCTCCTTCATTAACCTCCGGGGCATTTTTGTTTTATACATATTTTAGCCATTTCTTAATATACATGTGTTTCTTCAACTCTAGAATTTGGAAATGAAGTAAAAAGTCATCAACAGGGCCGGCACCCTGGCTTAGTGGTTGGGTGCGTGCGCTCCGCTACTGGTGGCCTGGGTTCGGATTCCGGGCGTGCACCGACGCACTGCTTGTCCAGCCATGCTGAGGCCGCGTCCCACATACAGCAACTAGAAGGATGTGCAACTATGACATACAACTATCTACTGGGGCTTTGGGGGGAAAAAAAGGAGGAGGATTGGCAATAGATGTTAGCTCAGAGCCGGTCTTCCTCAGCAAAAAGAGGAGGATTAGCATGGATGTTAGCTCAGGGCTGATCTTCCTCACAAAAAAAAAAAAAAAATTCATCAACAGGTAGAATCTTAGAAAACTCATCTTTTTAAAAAAATATGTTGTTCTGGGGGCCTTAAAGGAGAGAAAATGAACAAGGAGGTCAGCCACTGCCTCACTGTAAGACTTTCCATTTCACCAATCACGTGGAATCTACTGGATCTCAGGATCCGGAGGTTTCACAAGCATTCAAGATTTCCCCTGGATCCAGGGGGCGGCTGAAGCCGTGTGTGCTGACAGATGCCTACATTTTTGTACTCTCATCAGAAACATCTCCTTGACATTTCCAGTTTGATCATGGCAGGTGGCGAGAAAGCAGGTCACCGGTAAGCCGTTCTGGCTGAGTGACTCTTCTTTCTCCAACCTCTGCCCAGCTGACAGCACCGAAGGCTGATGCAGCGAAGAGAGCACTGCCCACAGGAGCCTCCTCCTGTGGCGTTCCTCTGGCTGTCGGGAGCTCTGACAACTGCTGACTGGCAGCGCGCTGTGCCAGGCAGACACTCCCGCTCCCTGGCTTCCCGAGCTGGGGCAGCCTTCTTTTTTGTTTGTTTCTCATTAAACATATGTTCATTGAGTGCCTGTTATGTGGCAGGGACTGCTCTAAGTGCTTGGCATACATCAGAGAGAGAAACAGACAAACATCCCTTGCTTGTTCTAGGGTTTCTATCTTACTAAAAGGTTTTATTTATTTATTTTAAAAATTTGAAAAGTACAGAAAAATGGAAAGAATAGCACAATGAACACCTTCACTGAGATTCGGTTGTTAATATTTTACATTGTGATCTCTCTCTTTTTCTTTCTCGTCTTTCTCTCTACATCTCTGAACCATTTGAAAACAGGTATCATGACACCTCACCCCTCAATAATTCAGACTATATCTCCTAAGAATAAGGACATTCTTCCATATTACCTCAAAACCATTGTTACACATTAGAAAACTATCATTAAGTCAATAGTAGCGTCTAAAATATAGTCCTTATTGAAATTTCTTTAATTGCCTCCAAAATGTATTTTATAGCTTTTGTTTTTTAAACTACAGGATCTAACCAAAGTTCATGCATTTTGTTTGATTGTTATGTCTCTTAGTTTCTTTTAATCTAGAACAATCCCCCCTTCTTTTTTGCTTGGTTTTTCAAGTCAATTGACCTTTTTGAAGAGCCCAACTCATTGTCTTGTTGAACGTTCAATATTCTGGATTTGTCTAAAAGTTGTCTCATGATTGGATTTTGGTTAAACATTTTTGGGAAGAATATCACATCAGTGATGGTGTGTACTTCTTATTGCAACACTTCAGGAAATGCAGATTGTCCCACAGGAACAGGCTAAATGAACATTTGTTGAATGAATAAATTATATATACGTGATGTGTGTACTTTTTTCCCATAGTCTTGGTGAGGCAGAGCCTTTAACAATCAATATTCTGAGACTGTGTTAAGGATGGCTTAATTGTTTACTACAACTTCAAGAATATACATGTACATTTACATACGTATTCGTGTAAATCTAAGCCTTAGGATGGTATTCTCAATTCTGGATGGAAATTAGAATCAGTCGGAAAGTTTTAAAAAATACTGATGTCTGGGCCCTAGCACTTCTCTTGTAATAAGTTTGGTCACTTGTGAAGGTGGTGCCTGCTGGGTCTCTCCATTGTGAAGGTGCTTTTTGCCCCTTAGTATTTACTATGTCATCTCTGTGTGACCCTTTACTATAAGAATATCCTAACACTCCAAGACCCTTCATAAAATGGTTTTAGCACTCATTGATGATCTTTGCTTGAATCAATTATTTCATTGGGGGTTGTAAAATAGTGAACTTTTAAATTATATCCTTCTATCTCATTAATTAGCTGGTATTCTTCTGTAAAGAAGAGCTTTCCCTTTTCCCTTCCTTTCTCTATATATTTACTTGTTTATATATTTATGTTATTTATTTATTTATTGAGTATCACTATAGACTCAACAGATGGTTTGTTTCATTCATAAGTTACCATCATCATTCTTTTGGACACTGAGCATTTTCCTCTCTGGATAGCAGGAGCCCTCTACAGCTGCTCCTTCGGGCAAGTCGCCATTAGTCCATGAGGACCTCCTTCCTTGCTTTCTGGCACAGGATGGTCTAAGCTCATCTCATACCTTCCCTATCCCAGACCTGGCATCAGCTATTTCTCCAAGGAATGGGAGCCTATAAATATTTTTAAAAGTGACAAAGGTATGGGAAGAGACAGAAAACATGAAATAATACATATGTGGGCATTTACTTTGAAGGGAATGGAGTGCTAGATATCAGCTAGCATATCTTTGTGAAGAAAAATGCTGAGATGCTTTTAATCTGGAATGGAGCAATGGCCTGGAAGTAGGGAGACCTGGATTTGGATCCTGACTTGGCATGTGATCTGGGATGAGCCACTTAGCCACTTCAGGTGTCGCTTGCTCCAATCTGTTTAATTGGGGATCTGGAGTAGACAATATTGAAGCCCTTTCTACATTCTAAAATTCGATGTTCTGAAGAGCTTAACAAGATCTAGTTATAAGAAGGATTCTGAGCCAGTGGAGGAGGTGGTTCCTATAAGATTTCAATGGCAGGAACTTCACTTTTCAGCTTTTTCTCTCCTTGATCTAGCAAAACTCATTGTAAAAAGTGCTCTTTTTACAATTTTTATTAAAGAAATAAATGTTTTGATGGTGATGATCTTTCCTGAAGCTAGAATGAGATTAAACTGCCAAGATTTAGGTAAACTATAAAAAACTATGCTGCAGTGAGATTTTAAGCACTGGGATGTTTACAAAGGGGGGTTTTAGTCTTTAGAGTAACAGAAAACCTACCTGCTTGAATCTGGCCCTTTGTGATGGTCAGGGAATGGACTCACTGACCACTTAGTGTTTTCCCTGGCCCTAAATTTTTCTGCTTCCCAAAGAACCCACACTTCGGATGTCTTGAACATTTTCTCTTTTATTAGGAAACTCCAAACTATACCAAGAAAATTTTTTTCCAATACTCCTTATTTGAAGTCAGAAATTGCATTTTAAAAATAATTCTCCCCTGCTTTAATAAATTGGCTAAAAAGGCTAAATGGATTTTCTTTCTATGTTTGCAGTCACAGAAGCACTTATCTCTCACCCCAAGTGGATGTCCTACGTAATTGGATGTGGAGTAATTCCAAAGTTGCATCAAAATCTTTTCAGAGCGTTACTATGACAATCGGACTTTTTAAAAAACCACTTCAATGCAAACTCTCCATCATCCTACTGTCCATTCAGTGAAATTTCATATCATGAAGTAAGTTTAGCTTTTCAGAAAGTTTAGGGGCAGTAGGGGGAATCATTATGCATTCACATTAGCTCAATCACCCACATGCCCATTCTTCTCCAAGCTGTAATAGACAGTCCACTCACCCTTATCAAGGTCTCAGAATGTTGATTGCTAAAGTCTCTGCTTACTAAGACTATGGGAATTAGTGCAGGTGCTTAAAAAAAAACCTCATTGTTTGGGGAAATAAGAATTTTAATATAAAGTTGCTGACAGCCCTTCCTGACAGTTTATCACTACCTCTTCTAAATGGACTCCAGCAAAGGCAAGAATTTGGGCAGAGATTCTCAGAGGGGGAAGGAAGAGGAAAACAGCCTTATCAAAATCTCTAAGGTCTGGAAAGTTTGGAAAGCATATTCAAAATTATAGACGCTTTGATTTGGTTTGGCCCCAAGTTGATCTTGACTTTGCTATTCAACAGAAGGTGTAAGATTTCATGTTTATCAAATGGGGGCATGTCTTAAAAATGGTTGAAATACACTGGGCTAGTGAAGGCTTTATGGGCCATTTCCTATTTTAGAGGCTTTGGAGAATCAACTCTGCTGTCTGGATGTGATGCTGCAGTCATGAATGTTTATTTCCACCTTTTGATTCAGTGGTTTTGAGACCTCAATCAAACTTTAGGGCCCCAGAAATCATTTAGTTCAAAGCTCTCTTTTGGTAACTTGAGGATTTAAGATTCTAAGAGGTGGGGGACTTGCTCAACTAGACACAGAGCAGAGCCAGGATTAAAAGCCAGGTTCCCTAATTCCACAACTTCATACATACACAACTGCTGCCTTCCCTGACCCTCCTTAGCTTTGTGGCATAAGTGTGTCATATTGTCTCCAATTTTCCTTAAATACTTCAGTAAAATCATGAAAATTCCACAAGGGCAGGGGACTTTGTCTCCTGTGAGCATTGGCATACCTCAGCTCTAGAAAAATGCCTGACACATACATAGTAGGACCACATAAATATTGAATGAGTAAATTTTATGTGTGTGTGTGTTTCCATAGTCTTAGTAAAGGCAGAGTCTTTAACAATCAAAATTCTGAGACCAGGATAAGGATGGCTTGACTGCCTACTACAACTACAAGGATATATGTATGTATATTTATATAGATATTCATTTAAATCTATACCCTGGAGTGGCATTATCAATGCTGGGTGGAAATTAGAACCAACTGGAGAATTTTTTTTAAATCAATATCTGGACTTTAGAGCAAAGATTCAGATTTCATTTACCTGGGTTGAGACCGAGGCATCAACATCATTTAAAAGCTTCAGAGATGATTCTAAGGTGCACCCAGCCTTGAGAACCACTGCCCTAGGAAATGTTAGTTCACTTCTGAGGTGCCCTAACTGGGAGATTACACTTGTAGTGGTTAGTTAGCATTTGAAAGATGCTATGAGCTGCTCATGCTCCAGAGGAGGCTACCATAAGCACTTTTAACTATCTTTACCTCTAAGTGGTACTAAAGGATTATTTGTTAATTAGCATTAGAAATGTGACAAATTATTTGTCATTGAGAGGAGGATTCTAGATACGTGGTTTGGCTAGAAAAGAATATAAGACTTCTATCAGCTGTCAGCTAAGTATTTAGCCCCATTATGTGTCAGGCACTTTGCCATGCCCTTTGGTGTCCTAGGCCTATAGTGAGTACTAGGACTTGGTCCTAGTACTTGTGGATCTTGTGTTGGGCCATATATGGAGGTTCTGTCATCTGATTAAACTAGAAAATTAACTGAAATCTGCTGCTAGAATGTGGTTTCATTTGCCTCAAGTGAACATTTTAGCTGGATACTGTCCAAGGCCCTAGATGGACAGAGGGCTGGCTTCATTCAGTTTATAGAACAGTCCGTGTGGCTGTATGTGCCTGTGGGCTGACATGGATTCATACGTGTGGCAGAATTTGGATAGAGACACATAATTTACTGTGACAAGGCACCTGCTGTAAGGTGTGGGGGCGAGACCTACAGTCTTCATCTACCTCCACCATTGGAGGCCGCCGATATCCACAGAGGGGGAGCTTTGACTGCGTTGCTTAGGGCAGTTTGTGCACACTTTCTGTCCATTGCCCTGGGTAGAAGAGGACTTTAGCCTTGACTTTCTCCTTTGAGAGGCGATAAAGGCAGATGCCACAATCTTGCTCAAAATGTCCCCAGTACGTTCAGCTTGTCAAATATAGGTGATTCTGTTTCTGATTGGTGGGGGAGGGGAAACAACTTTGAACCTTGTTTGCTTCACTTTTATGACCTCCCTTTGGCATTTTCGAGTGTGTAACTGAGCCACGGCTTGGCCGTAAGGATACTTGGATTTCTTATCAGGCAAAGTCAGCCACTTCTCTGAGCCAAGGAAGGTGAGTAGCAGCTGAGACTGGGAAGGCTATTAAGAGAGATGGCAAAATGAGCAATTATAAGTGCAACAGCAGAACAGGGTGTCTTCCAAGTCAGAATCTGGCTACAGTCCTTGGAGTCCTTCCTTTAGTATCAAGGCGGGTCCTAAGGACAAAAAGTGTCGAAATAAAATTTTATGTGCTATAAAATGCATTTGTAGCAAATGAAAGTGATCACTATGAAAAACAGCCTAAAGGTCTGTAAATAAGAGAGTGGTTAAATAAGCAATGGTATGTCTACACATGGAAATCCATGCAGTTGTTCAAAATAATGAGATAGATTTGTTTGTGCTGGTAGAAGATGATCTCTAAGACACATTATCAAGTGAAAAAAATCAAGTATGAAATCAAAACTCAGTAAGATTGCAATTAAGCAACATTCTTTCTGTGTTGTTTTCAGTTTTAACAATGTCATATTTATATATTGCTTACATAGTTCAGAAAATATAATAAGAAAAATAAAAAGTCTGAGTAGAAGTACAACGTCCTAAAATTTGGAAAGACGAAATTGTCTTGGAGCTGAGCTATGGCACATGAACCCAGGTGGTGTCTGGACAGGTCTTTCATACTCTGAGTGACAGCAATAAGTCATTTACACCTGCTCCTCTGCCTCTCACCTTCTCCATCTGTAAACACAGATATAATTCTGGTCCCTCTGAAATGTATAAATCTTGTGGGGAGGGAGAAAAGGCTCATGCGGTAACACTGGCAAAGCTCAGGGACACTTCCCCTGCTCATTCTGGCCACAGATGGCTGACACTGGGTTGCTAAAGAATGGTAGAACCAACTTGGAGTTCTGTTGTCTTAATTCATCTTGATAAGGAAAGGTTATGCCTAGTTCGAGGCTATGATAAAGCCTACAAATTTCAGAACTTACTCTATTAGGTGGACTTTTATGGGAATGAAGCTCTTTAAAAACAACTGACAGAGAACTCTCCTCTAGCTGAGTTTTGTTCTCAATTTTGATGACTAAGAATGATTTGAAAAGAGAATTTTCTCTTATGTATTGCTAAGGAGCTAATTGTATCTAGAATCTCTTTTTGAAAAGCAAATTCTCTCATGTTTTATGATGACAAACTGGACCAACGTGGAAAGAGAGGGAGTGGAGAGGCCCTGCAGTGATTTTGCTGGTCTGAAGATACCCCAGGATCTGCCCAGTGAGGGAGATCTAAATTGGTCACCTCAAAATATGTCTTTTTACCTAGGTTATTTTATCAATAGATTGGGAGGGTCCTTGCTAAGACCAAACACTTACATTTATAAGGGAAATCTCCATTTGTAAAGGTATATCCCTCTCTGTACCAGGAAGAAGGGGGGATGAACTTATCTCTCGAAATTCTTATCAGTGTGGAAGGCAAGGACTTAAATCTGCATAGTAACCTTACTCTTGATTACTGCGCTTTCTGGTAATCTCCCATAGCTGACTCCCCCACCCCCAACATTCTCCTTTATCTATCTGAATATGCTATTTAAGGTGAAAACCTCCACCATTTGTTGAGAAATTCAGTTTCCCTGGTTTCTCCCATGTATACATGTTATAAAGCTTTGTTTGATTTTCTCCTGCTATTCGATCTCATGTCAATTTAATTGGTAGCCCAGCCAGAAAGGACCCAGAGTGGGTAGAAGATAGTCTTCCTCCCCTTCATCAGCTTGCTCCTTTCTTTAAATTCAGCCCATTCCCTCACCCCTTCCTCAACTGTCATCCTTTGCAAATTTTTCTTCAAGACTTCCTAGAGCCTCCTGTACAGAACTAGCCAGGTTTGAGGGGATAATTAAATGACTAGAGGAAGGAATGGGCTTGGTGAGCCATCTGACCCACTTTTATTTGCATTATTTAAGGTGATTTGAACACTGAAGAACATTTTAACCAGTTTTGGTTGGGCCCTGAGTGGGTCTAGGTATGAATTGCTTTAGAAAATCTGCTCTGGGTTCAATGATTCTCTGCTTCTGTTGGATGGAATCAAAACTCTTCAACAGAAAATCCACCAACTAGCTGTGTATCTGTAGCAAATTCTTAATGTTTCTGTGCCTCAGTATCCTCTCTGTAAAATGAAAGCATTGGTCTTGCTCGAACTTTGAGGGTACTCACAGCTCTGGGATGCCATATTCAAGACCCTTAAACAACCCAGGACCTTTCCCCAAAGACATCTCCTAATGGTCCTCTCAGTTTACGTCAGCCTGGAACAAAAAGGCATAAGAAATGGTAGGAAAAGCTTAAATGGACACTTCTTACTTAGACGAAGAGATCAGTGAAAATAGCAGTAGCCGTCTCCATCTTAAAGAAAATACCAGGAAATTTCCTTTAAGTAAAACTCCTTTTAGGATAGAACATTAGGAGACCAGAACAGATACAGGAGTTATTGGAAGGGTTCCTCTTTGCCAGTGTTTTGGTTTTGGTGGGGGTCAGTGTCTCATTCTGAAAGTGCCAGAAAAATCATCCACTGGCTGATCATTTCAAGCCGGAAGAAGAGAATGGCAGCCCCATTTGTTGGGTGGGTAAGTTTAAGGGAGTGAGAGACACAGAAAGGTCAACCTACCATCCTAATTAACACTCCCCTCCATTAATACTCTCTCTCTCTCACTCTTCCCTCCTTTCTCTTATTCAAAAAAATAAGATTTTAAATGGCTTTGAAGATTGTAACCCCAGTTTCTCCTTGAACTGTAAAAAGATCTAAATATTTTTACATAATTTAACACCTTAGAGATGAGAAGCCAGAAACAGAGGTCTTTTTCACCCCTCCCCAAAGCAAAGCTCACAGCCCCTCTGGCAACGTGTCTCAAACCTTGATGCATCAGAATTATCTGGGTTCTTTGAAAAACACAGATTCATGGGAGTCACCATAAATTGACTCAGAATGCCCTGGAGTGGGGCCCAGGGATCTGCATTTTTGACAAGCTTCCACAGGTGAGTCTTTTACCCACAGCATCTGACAACTTTGGCTCTATGACCTAATCAATCATTGCTAATAACTGGTCTCATATAATCTATCTCGGGACCATTCGGATTCTTTTTGAATAAAACATGTTCCAGTAAGCATGCTGTTTTAGAAGACAGTAAGCATGTCATGTGCTAATTATGGCAGTGACGCCATAAAATAAAAAGCATTACTGAATGCTTTCAATTTCTTATAATGAGGGTAAGGTGGCATGTCATGGGGCCTTTTTAGCCCCAGACATCACTTCAGGGAATTCCAAACAGATATAGCAAGGGCCATTAGGACCCGGATCCTTTCCTCTCAGGTCATTTACCCATGGGAATAGGATGTCCCAAAGCAACACTTCCCCCCAGTGAAGTGTTGATAAGTCTGGTTATCAGAAAGATATTATTGGGAGTGTGATATGCAGAGCATTTACATTTTCTTGATAGGGTTAGTCATATGAAAGCTGACAAAGAAGGAAAAAGAGCAGCGCTGTGGTGCAATATCAACAGACAGCTGTCCCCTGGCTTCTCGATAAATAGGATGACTTGCATTGCTGAGCGGTGTGGTCACTGCCAAAGGCATGGCCCTCTCACATTTCTTCCTGATTCACATATTCGGTGTGGTTACTTGTCATCCCCTCCCTCTTCTGCTTCCCAGACACTGCGTCTGGAATGAAAATTCACCTGCCTCTGAGTTGGCCACTGGTGGGGGCAGGGGTGTTACTTGGGTTCCCAGGTTGGAAGATTATCTCACCCAGCCCTGTCTATATAAGCTGACCAGTGTGGAGGGGCTCACAAGGGATTCATTCCACAGGAGGAAAACATACAGACATGAAGATGCTGAAAGTAGAAGAGCTGGTATGTAAGACATATTATTTTTACCCAATGAAAAGTGGTTCAGTCTTGATTTTTATTGGAAAATTGAAATGCCCTTTTCTTTCAGGCATTATGCATAGGTACTCTGAAAATGTCACGTATGGAAAACGGTTGGTTTAGGTGATGAAATAAGTGAAATTGGAAAAATGGAGCTAGCGGTGATGGATTCTCTACATATTTCCTATTTATTATCTTCTCCTTTGGTTTTATTACTAAAGTGTGGAATCACATGCAGTTATCAAAATGCCTTAGGGAAGAAGTTCTATTGCAAGAATATATATCTGGAAACTTTACAACTCAAGATCAAGAGTCATCAAAAGTGACTAAAATGGAAGAATTTTAAATAATCAGAGGGGGTTTGGGATTTTCCTAGGAGAGATGTGATTAAGCAGATTTAAAATAGATTTAAACATATCAAGCTAACCTATGCTTTGATTTAATGGAGTAGGACAAGCACCTGAAGGTAATCCTAGACTACTGCAGCAATACATCACAGCTCAAGACCTGAGAGTTCACTGCACAGAGGTGGCCGTCACCAGGGAGGGACGACCAGTTAGCATCCTCTGTGGAAATTGACCCCAGGACCCCACTACTTCTGACCCTACCATCTTCTTCCCTCTCAGGTCACAGGGAAGAAGAACGGCAGCGGGGATACAGGAGAGTTCCTTCCTGAGGATTTCAGAGATGGAGAGTATGAAGCTGCTGTCACTCTAGAGAAGCAAGAGGACCTGAAAACACTTCCAGCCCACTCCATGAGCCTGGGGGAGCAACAGTGGAAAACTGAGAAGCAACGAGAGGCAGAGGTAAGAACCTTCCATAGAATCCACAGTGGGAGGTTGGGCATGGAGTAGGGATAGAGGTGCCAAGCAGGAAGGAGAAAAGAGAGAAACAAAATAACCATAACCATTCCAAAGATGTTTCTTTACCAAATTCGAGCCCACAAAGAGGCAACTTCCATGGGTCAGGTTGTGGGAAATAATTCTTTGGCAAGATTATGATCTTTGGGTTCTGAATCAATGATTGAATGTTCTGTGACCATGTTGATTGAAAGACTTGAAAGAGAAACATGTCCAGTGAATTTCTGATGTCAAACACCATCTAGTTAATCCCAAGCAAAGGAGACGTCTTTTTCTCCATAATGTGGTTTGTGGTCCACGGATCATTGTTGGACTGTGTCTGCTATCTGTGTTGACAAGATCTGAGTTGCCGGGTGAATTTTCATTACTTACTAACCACAGATAAAAGGCACATGAGTTAGCTGTCGTCCCAGGACAGTCTGTCTCGTGGACCCTGCTTAGTGGGCCACCTGAAAAAGACTGGCATTGACATTTCAGAGCTTGATGCTTATTAATGGATTCTTTTGGGTTAAAAAAAAAAAAAATCTTGAGCATGATGAAAACAATCCTACAGAAATCTGGGGTTTGTTTATGGAAGTAAATACAAAATCATCACTCAGATACTAGATCCTATCTCTAGTCAAAAGCTGACGCTACAAGCAAGAGAAGTGAAGCTGAAGGCAATTAGCTGAAAAATTCGACCCCCAAATACTTGAATAAGAACTGAATTGAATTGAATTAATTGAATTAAATAAGAATTCACTAAATCAGAGCCAAAGATTTATTTAAAAATTTTTTTTTATTTTTTTTGCTCAAACTCTTCACATACTTATCTCAGACCTTGCAGATTTTGTTTAGACACAACCAGAATGCTTGTCAGTAGAACTCACCATATTTTGAAATACGGATTTCTTTTTTAGCTCAAGAAGAAAAAACTAGAACAAAGATCAAAGCTTGAAAATTTAGAAGACCTTGAAATAATCATTCAACTCAAGAAAAGGAAAAAGTACAGGAAAACTAAAGTTCCAGTTGTGAAGGAGCCTGAACCTGAAATCATTGTAAGGACCGTTTGGCTTTGTAGTATCACACGTCCGGCCTTGCGCTACAGGGGAATGAATATCTGTGGAGGGTTTGATTGAATGCTGGAAAGCTCGTGGTAACTCACACACTATTTTTTGGCTTTAGACAGAACCTGTGGATGTGCCTAGGTTTCTGAAGGCTGCCCTGGAGAATAAACTGCCAGTAGTAGAAAAATTCTTGTCAGACAAGAACAATCCAGATGTCTGTGATGAGGTAAGGCTTATACGAAGCACTGCAAAATCCAGCTCATTAATTTCGTGTTTCTTATGCTTTACTGCAGCCGTGCTAACATGGTGCCAAAAATCAATCCACCTGAAACAGTTTCCCCAGCTGTTGCCACATATGCCAGTAGCATAATAGGAGCATGCAGTGGTCCAAAAAAAAAAAAAAAAAATGCTGGATTAGTGTTACAGATTGCATCTTTTTTTGCACTCTCATGTACTTCTGGCTGATTTTTCAGTTTGTCTTTAACTTTTTAGATCCTTGGGATAGACTTTTAATAAGGCAGGACCAACAAGTCACCTTTGGAGAAATACATTATTAGCATTGACTTTGATTGGACTCAAACACATATGTCTAGACAGGGAATCTGGAGACTGGAGTTCAAGTGCCAGCTCTATTACTACTTGGCTATTTGATTTTTAGCAGCTAATTTGCATTTCCTGAACCTCAGTTTCCTTATCTGTAAATAGAGGGCACTGGAGTGAAATCATGCCAAAAGTTGTTCCAGCTCTCATAGGCTATTCATCCATTCATATGAAGCCGATTTATCAGAAATCACTAATCCTTTTTGTATTCTTTCCCCCATGAACTGAAATGGGGAATCATTTCTGAAGTTGAACTAAAAATGAGTCTCCCGTTCTCTTAAAAATGAATTGAATACTTTCTGATATTCAACCTAGCAACAGTCCCAGTTGGAAGAAAACTATCTGATTTGCATGGAAATACTACACAAACAATGAAGGTGCAAAATACAAGAAAGGAAAATGTCAGCATTTTGGTAGTTTTGAACCTTTAAGTTCACATCCCTCCATGTAGACCTCTGAGCACTTTGCAGGAAGCTCAAATGTCAGTTGCAGGATAATTGTTCTAGTTCTGGAAATTATAGTAAACTTGACATTTCTAATTCATAAAGAAGCACTCAAGTTCCTATCAGTTAGGACATCAGAGTCCCCAGCTTCACTCCTCTTAGAAAGGATTTATGCACATTTTTATATGCATTGTTATCTCTCTCTCTTTTCTTTAAATCTCTATTTGACAGTATAAACGGACAGCTCTTCATAGAGCGTGCTTGGAGGGACATTTGGCAATTGTGGAGAAGTTAATGGAAGCTGGAGCCCAGATCGAATTCCGTGATATGGTAAATATATTTCTTTGCTTGGAAAGAAGCCAAAATAAGTAGACTATATGAAGCTTGAGAAAACCTACAATGAAATACTGGGCTGATTGGATTGAAAATTGATCTGAGAGAACTAGGCAAAAGCTCATTTCTTCATACAAAGGAAAGTTGGGAGATACGACTATGTCATGTGGAAAGTATTTTCCATACATACTGAAAAGGAGAGGAGTATTCCAGGGAAAGGAAGGAAGTGAAAGCTGTTGAACAGAATTCAATATCCTCATCAGACAGTTGGGTCATTATCAAGTCAGTAGCATTACTGAGAAGTAATACCGTCAACACTTGCCTTTCAACATCCCTGTCCTTCCATTATACCCGGCAGTGTGCTGGTGGCCTCCTGGCTGCCAGCAATGCATCAGAATTCTCTAGCTGCACACCTTATGTGATAGATGCCAACTGCCATCGATGAGATTTGGGGCCAGACTGCATACTAAATGTACTGCATGTATGGAAAGTAGCTGTTATTCAGACCTCCATAATTCAACCACTATAATTTCTACAAAGACCAGTATGCAGTATATTTTATGAACTGAAGATTAAAGCTGGGAGAATGCTCTCTTTATTTAACTGTAGTTCAATTTGACTTTATAGCAAAGTGGAAAGGGGATATCAAAAGTCCAGAGAAATTGGCCAAAATTAAACCCAAAAGAAAAACACTTAAAGAAACAACAAAAAAGTTTCCATAGAAAGACACTAAAATTCATAAGTGTGTCATTTGGAAGGTTGGGGATGTACCAAACAGTGCAGCGAGGAGGGACTTTCCTCTGAGTAAGTGCAGGACACAGTGAGCACACGGGATAACACTGGGGGTACAGAGGCTGTGGTAGCACAAATGACAGCAGAGAACCAGCAAGGGATGAGGAGAAAACAACAGGGACACAAGAAGTGTCAGATCCAAAATAAAGTCTTCCGGAAGGGACAACTCTTATTCTGCCAGAATTTTAAAATACATTTGTCTAGAACTTTTGAGTATATTTGGCAAAAGTGGTTAAAAGTTCCAGGCAGATGTGGGTTTGAATATTTATTCTGCCACTTATTAGCTGTGTTTCCTTGGGCAAGAAACTTGAGTATTTTGGAGCCTTGTTCTTCTCATCTGTAAATGAGTACAGTAACACCTCATAATGTCGCTGGGTGGGTCAAGGCATCTAGAGTGTGCAGCGCCATGTTGGCGTGAGAAAATTCTCAATAAATCGTAGTTCTTATTCTTTTTTTAAAAAAGATCTATTAGCTTTATTGAGTCTTCTAATGATGCACACTTATGCACACAGATACACACATACGAGTGCATACACTCACATTCACACACAGAGTTTAGCTAAAACATTTGGCAAGAGCCTTCAACCACAATAGTTAGAATTGGCAGTCTAGACGAGGACAACCATTACCACGAATGCCCTTGCAAACCTGGTGTTCTTGGGCCTTAGAAACCAAGTACTACTTCCTCAGTCCAGGTTCTTCTTTACATTAAGTCATGTCCTTTTATTTTCCTGGTATAGCTTGAATCCACAGCTCTCCACTGGGCAAGCCGTGGCGGAAACCTTGATGTCTTAAAACTGTTGCTGAATAAAGGAGCAAAAATCAGTGCCCGGGATAAGGTATTTCTCCTCCTCCGACCCCCACTTGGTCCCCTACCCCCGCTCTCCTCCTTTCTCTTCTCATTCCCCCCTTCTTCCTCTTCCTCCCTCTCCTTCTCTTCTTCTTCCTCCCCCTCCCTCTCCTCTTTCTCCTCTTCTTCCTCCTTCTCTCCGTCCTCTCGCCCCTCCCTCTCCCCCTCCTCCTCCTTCCCTTCCACTACCAAACCCACCTCACCATTGCTGTTAGCTGCAAGCTAATGTGAGTGGGCACCAGAGTGGCCACTCCCCCACCCCTCGCACATGCCTCGGGGTCTGGCACAGCCTCTGTCCTCACGCCCAGTGAATCAGCAGCGTTCTTCAATTTCCCAGTTGCTCAGCACAGCGCTGCACGTGGCAGTGAGGACCGGCCACTACGAGTGCGCGGAGCATCTCATCGCCTGCGAGGCTGATCTCAACGCCAAAGACCGAGTGAGTAGCTGGGCAAAGACAGGCTTCCTAAAGCTTCATTCCTCATTTATTTGGAATCACTCCCCAAGCCGGGTATCATTTCAGGGCCCACTTCCTGACCTCAGGCCCACCTTTAGCCTGTTCACTCTGCCTTTCTAGGAAGGAGACACCCCCCTGCATGACGCTGTGAGACTGAATCGTTACAAGATGATCAGACTCCTGATTATGTATGGCGCTGACCTCAACATCAAGAACTGTGTAAGTGCTCCAAACACGGGGCCCCACTCGCAGGCTTTCTAATTTACAAAAGCCTGACTTACAAACTTGAAAATATTCCTACAGGGGTAGTATTTCAGCGGTCTTCTGATGGTTTAAATGCCCCTGTTCGTGCCATAAGGACATTGCTAATTTGCAAGAACTCGGGTCACCTGGTCAGAGATGACGGAAGCCATAGTGACTGCTTTGACTTCAGTGCCTAATATGATGTCTAGTAATTTTTTAAAATTTGGTCTTGAAAATAAAAGATGGTCAAATTGCTCATCTTCACAGACACAAGCGCAGTCTGCCTTGGCCGTCCCTGGCTGAGCAAGACACCCACCATTCCTGAAGTGGTCTAAAATTCCACAGTGGTCAATGCAGCCAAGGGCCAATGAACTCAAATTAATCAATACCTAGTCCCAGTAATCCAGATCAGTCCTCCTCTCCTTACAACAGCATGACACGCTGCCACTTTCTTCCCAGGGTAGCATACTTTTTGCCTATATTCTTGAGATAATTTCCATTCATTCTCCACTTTGGTTTATCTGCACATCCCTCAAAATAATTTCCTATATTTAGGCCCTGAAAATGCTTGTATAAGTCCTTTCTACAAGTACATATTAATTTAGCTTCATCTGTAAGCAGGGAACGTAACCAACTTTTCCTCTTGGTCCCAATTCCCAGACACACGTCATCTAATATAAGCTTTAAAAATATCACCCAGAGGAATGGGTGTAAATTACTGAAGAAATAACTTGAAAGAAGCTTTTGGAGAATCACTTTACAAAGAAGGAAAAGAAAACCCTAGTCATCTTGTAATGTGAATAATTTCTTCCCCTTATTGTGTTACTATGAGACTAAGAGAAATATTTTATCACTAAAAAAAAAAAAGAATACTGGTTTGGTGACAGGAACAAAGAATAAGTGCAACAAATAGCAACTGCTTGGGGTAGGAAAGCGTTAACAGTAGGGTTCCCCCATCCTTGATATTGGGACTGGTCTGATCTAATTAAATAAACTATCAGAAAAAGAGTAGATTCAATGAACTCTCCAAAGCTGCAGAAAATATGATAATTTTTTTTCAGGCAGTGAGACATTATCAGCAGAGAGGGAGAGCATACAGATTTGGGGACACTGTGTAAGCAGCCAGAAAATCAGGAGATGAGTTTCTTTCTTTTTTTTTTTTTAATTTTATTTATTTATTTCCCCCCCAAAGCCCCAGTAGATAGTTGTATGTCATAGCTGCACATCCTTCTAGCTGCCGTATGTGGGATGCGGCCTCAGCGTGGCCGGAGAAGCGGTGCGTCGGTGTGCGCCCGGGATCCGAACCCGGGCCGTCAGCAGTGGAGCACGCGCACTTAACCGCTAAGCCACGGGGCCGGCCCAGGAGATAAGTTTCAATAGAGAGGAGTGGAAGGAATTTATGGAAGAATAGCCCAAAATATACAAATAGGGCTCATGGCTCTGAATTATCAGTTAGATCCAGGCATAAGGGTTCTGGAACTATTAATGTCATTGACCCAATGGATCAATGTTCCTAAAAAAGACCAATAAGCTATTGGACACCATGTTGAAGGGAATTCGAAACACCACTCGATACAGTCTTCTATCATTGTCCAAAACTCTGTCTTCATGTCTGCTCATAAGTGTTTCTCAAGGAAGACACTACTGAGGTGAGAAGTTCTAAAATGAAGGTTACAGGGCCACTAACTCAGATATGCATAGGGGCCAGGCAGATCACATAAATGACTTAAATGGGTGGCTGCGGGAGTCTGCACACATAACTTTTGAAGGTGGTGGCTCTTCCCCAACCCAGTCCGTTGCTGCTCTGTGGAACCACGGGTATCATGCTGCCAACTCTTCTGATTTTTTTCAGAGAGATCACAAATTCAGTTGGGAAATCTCTTCATTTCCAACTGTCACCAATTAATTCCAATTTAGAAAAAAAATCTAAGCTCTGTTTGGGCCCAAACAAAACAGGTCTCTAGACTGATTTGCATCTCAAAGCTGCCAGTTTGCAATCTTTGGGTTAAAAAGAGACTTCTGAATGAATAGAAATGGAAAAATTTAAGTACTTCTCACATTTAAAGACAAGAATTGAGAGGTGACATGGTTTTAATTTTTGTAAATATTTTGAGACCTATGCATAAGGGAAACAATTTTGGTCTTAAAAATTTATTCATAGATGTCCTTGATATCACTTCCAAGAAAAATAAATTTCCTGGGAGAGTCCAATGTAACCTCTGAGCAGTTGTGAAAAATCTGCCCCCTGGAGCAGCAATAGTATTGAGCAGTACCTGAGTACTTAAGCAAAGGTGTTGAAGTAGCTCATTTATCACCAGTTTTTTATCAATCAAGGAATCTTCTTCCAAATCGATAGGAACTGGTTTTTGACCAAGAGGCCAAGATTACCACCCTGCGCCCATTCTGCAGGATACTGGAGACATATGGAGGCATGTTGTGAATTTCAAAATGTTTGGTGTGCTCTTGCCATTCACTGTCCAGGGACTAGGGATTTTTACCAATACCTGAAATAATTCCATAGGAAAAAAAGCATTGCTAATCTGAAATGCCAGAAGCGTTCCCTGAGAAACAGTGAAGGACTGGTTTGAATACAAACTGCAGATCACTCCTAATGGAAAGCATACAACACTTCAATAACGTCCACCTATCCATTACCTCATTAAACACACACAGAGAGAGGCTGTGAATTTAGAGATGCCTCCCGTATGGAAGTCAAATTTCCTCATCTGTTTTGATTAGGCTGGGAAGACCCCAATGGATCTGGTGCTACATTGGCAGAATGGAACCAAAGCAATATTTGACAGCCTCAAAGAGAACTCCTACAAAACCTCTCGCATAGCTACGTTTTAAGAGAAATGACGACAGACTCTTTCCTCAGCTGCTCATCATCACTATTTTGAAGGCACCGCCCCAAAGAAGAGCAACTAGTTGTGAAATCCAGCTTCTCTTCACCAGCCTGTTGTAAAGCTGCACCTAATGAAGTTTTGTGAAAGCACAGGGATAGAGGTATTGAAATTTTTCTTACTGAAACTCACTTTATTTATTTTTATTTATTCCTGTTTATTTATTTTAAAAAAAATTTACTTCGATACCACTGATATTCAGCTCCTTCATAATCATCCATTTGGTGAGAAAACTTAATTTGTATATAACACTTTGGAGCCTTCTTGTAGACAATCCTTAAACCATGTTAATGAGCAATGCTCTCAGTGCCTACCTACGCGTCACCTTGCTCATGTATTTTAAGGTGTTTTTTTAAAAGACAAAGGTGATTATGCAGTCCTCTTTTCTCTTGAATTTTTAATGCTGAAGTTTGAGGCAATGGAAGGCATGTGGTGACAGGGGAGGAAACAGTAGAACGAGAGTGATTCTGTGGGGAAGACAGTAGAGCGAGCCTGGGCCTGGTATTTCTTACCAAGTCAAGCACTGTACCAAGGCGACTAGAATGTCAGGAATGTGCGCGGGGCGCAGTGGAAGGAGCAGGCACCTGGGCCATGCAGAACTGCATCTGCTCAAAGACTACGAAAGTAACTGCAAATTGTAAATGTGTAAATGTACATTATGTTGTATGTATACTTTATATTCATAATAAAAGCAACAAACTAAATCTCTTTCTAAGTACTTCTGTAAGTGTAATAGGAAACAACCCTGTGAAAAAGGCTATTTAGATGGGGTTTTTCTTGTCTTCCAAATATTCCAGGTTAGGAATGTCCTGTAGAACAGCACTGCTATCTAATGCGTATACAGATCACCTGAGGATCTTGTTAAAATGCAGATTCTGATACTGCCTGTCTCACGTGGGGCCTGAGATTCTGCATTTCTGACGAGGTCCCAGGTGATGCAGAGGTGGTGGATGCCACAACCACACATCCAGCAGCAAGGCAAGATCAAGGCAGCACAAGGTACAGAGGAGGGCGAGTTCTTCTGGCCCCAACGATGGGGAGAAAGAGACCCCTGGTGGGAAGAATGATTACTGCAAGTTATACAAGTGCTCCTTAAGAGGTTCCCATCAGGGCTGGACTAATCTGAGGTTCCACAACTACTGTGGACCCCGGCTGGCAGTGTCAACGACACCCCCCCCCACACACACCCCGCCACGAGAAAACACACCTGGTCAATGATTTTTGACCTCCAAGGGGAGCTACTTTGTTGTCAGGTGCTGGGCCAGGTGTTAAGACCTGTGATGAGAAAACCAGATTGTCCCCTGCCCCATCTTCCTGGAAAAGAGGAATATTAAAGAAGTCATCACAGGAATAAATATAGAGTAACAATCCGTGGCAAGCACAATGACGTAAAAAATACAGAGCGCTGTGAGAGTCTACGATGTGGAGCTACATCATTTGATGGGGGCAGAGATTTCCACAAAGACTTCTTTGGGGTGGTGACCTTTCAGGGGAGTCTGAAGGAGAAACTGGAGGTATTCAAGCACAGTGTTCCAGGCAGCAGAGAGAACACAGGAAGGGGCGAGGTTATGGGAAGAGTTTGGCACTTTAGGAAATATATGAAGGCCAATGTGAACCACTAGCACTGGTATCCCCTCCTGCCCACCCCGCCCCAGCCCAATACTCACTCCAGATAGGATCATACACATAATCTCTTCACGATGCCTCTAACACTTGGAGAGGTCGTATAGTCACAGTCCATATAACCAGGTTTCCCAGTTAACTGGTCACGGATACATCTGGAGTTGTGAGGATGGTCTGAAATATTTTTGAACTTTTTCTATCTAGTCTCCTAACAATCCAGAGTTCACCTCCTAGGGGCATTTGCAGCTTCATTCTCTCTGTTATCTCTCTCTCTCCCAATCCCCTTTTGCCACCCCTCTGCCCTCCCTTGAGGGTCCTGGCTCTGACCTGTCAGATCCTTAAGGCTCAGTGTCCTTCCTTCTCTTCCAAGAAAGCACCTACAACACAGGCAACATTTTTCTTGCTAGTACTGATGTCTCCCACGGCATAACCTGGGTGTATTACTACCTGATCAAGTTCTCCCTTTATGATGTCTTCCTCAAGTCCCCTTCCCTGTGAGAGCTGGGAGGGTAGAGGGAAGAGAGTAAGGGGTTAAAACACTTTCGTGTCACCACATAAAGATTCGCACTAGTCCACAGGTAGAGGACAGGAGAGACAACATGGAATAAGTCCCATTAGAACAAGGCAACTCAGTCACCTCTGCTAATGGAAAATATAAAAACACTTCAGGTAAAACTTTCAAGTTTCTGTCACAGGTGGTCAACTTTTTAAGTTGTCTTCTCACCTGAGGCAGCTCTTTGTCCACAACCTGTCCCTTTTCTTGCATTTTCTCAGTGAAGAGAACCTTCCATTGGCCAACAGAGACTCCTGGAGTTGTTCTTAACATCCTCTTCCCTCACCTCTCTCTCTTGCAGTCAACCACCAAGTCTCCTCACCAAGCACACTGCTCTGTAATCTGTCCACCTCCTCCCATCCCAGGGGCCACTTCCCTAGGCCACTCAGATCACCATGGCATCTCCCTGGATTACTCAAATGGCCCTTGCTGGGCTCCCGGCCTCCTGCTTCCTTCCTTCCAGTCTGTTCTTCAAGTTGCAGCCAGAGTGATTTTTCTAAAATGCAAATCTGGTCAAGTCCTTCTCCTCTTTAAATTTTTCAATGGCTTCCCATTTCCCTCAGAATGAAATGAAAACTCCTTAATGTTTTCTAAAATCCTTAAAATCTGACTACCGTTACCTCTTTAGTCTCATCTATTTCTCACTACTTTCCTAGCTAAACTCTAAATTTCAACTCCACTAAATTTTCAGTTTCTTAAAAAATCTAGGCACTTGTTTTTCTGTTTTCACATACTGCGTGTGCCAGCTCCTTGGGAGGCTCTTCTTCCCACCCCAACCCACTGCACTGCATAATTTCTCCTTACCCTCCCCTTCTGGTCGCCGAATTCCATCCAGGAAGCCATCCTTGACCCTTAGACTGTGTTAGTCCCCCCAGTGTGTTCCCGCTGTCCTTTTTCTTTTAATTTTTTTTAATTTTTAAAATTTTTTGTTTATTGCAGTAACATTTGTTTATAACATTGTAAAAATTTCAGGTGTACATCATTACACTTCTATTTCTGCATAGATTACATCATGTCAGGATGTGGAGAGAAAGGAACTCTCATACACTGCTGGTGGGAGTGCAAACTGGTGCAGCCACTATGGAAAACAGTATGGAGATTCCTCAAAAAATCAAGGATAGAACTACCATATGATCCAGCTATTCTACTGCTGGGTGTTTATCCAAAGAACTTGAAAACACCAATTTGTAAAGGTACATGCACCCCGCTGTCCTTTATCTTTTCTCCATGTCATCACATCTATCATACTGTCTTACCCCCCAAATGAAAAAACTTTCCCTCTCCCAGTGAACAAGTAATACATACTCATTAAGTATTGAGCCAATTGTAGAAATGATAACGAAGAAAGCAAACATCACCAATAATCCTAATTTCATGGCACTCTGATTATTTCCGTGCACATTACATATGGGCACTGTAAATTTAGTTTTATAACTTTTTCAAGTGAACAACTTAATCTAGACATCTTTATAAATGGTATTCTTATGTTTCAACGTACAATGGACCATTTATGTAACCCTATTATTATTGGGCATTTTGGTTGTTTCCATTTTCCCATTATTTTAGACACTTGCAACGAATATTCTTACCCATGCACCTTTTATACCTAATCAGTTATTTCTGAAGAAATACATTTACAGAAGTATCTATAAGGTTGGTATCAAATTATACCCCTTTCACAATGTTATTGCCTTTCCCCACAATCATGAAAATACTCATTTTATAAATCTTTTATCTTTTCAACCTGATCAGCAAAAGATGTTTTATTTTTCCTTGATTACTAAAACAGTTCAGCATCTTCATGTTTACTGAGTATTTTTCTGAGTCAACCTTCTTTGCCCAATTTTCTATCAAGTCAGGTTCCCTGGAAGCAGCACTTGAAATGGGGATTCTTGTGTAAGTGACTTATTGCGAGTGCTCTATATGAGAATGAGGGGAACAGGACAGGGAAGAAGAGGCAAAGATGTGGTTTCAGAAGTCTCTCTTCAGCCTAATCCCATGTGGAGCTCAGAAGCATAAATCGCACCACAGAGGGCAGAAGGCCAGGCTGTATTGCCCTGCATCAGGCATTGGCCATGGGCTGACCTTGAGGGGCGGGGTAAAACTTCCCAGGCATCTCCAGGTAAGGCGATTCTGTCAGCCCAGGACAAGCCTCCAGAAGATGGTGAAGAGCAACCGCTAGTGAAGCAGCTGGGAGATGGGTATACCAGCCTAGTAAAAGGAATCCGGGTGTTTTTTTTTTTCTTTTTTTTGCTGGGAAAGATTCACTTTGAGCTAACATCTGTTGTCAATTTTCCTTTTTTTTTTTTTTATGGTGAGGAAGATTGGCCCTGAGCTGACATCTGTTGACAATCCTCCTCTTTTTGCTTGAGTAAGTCTGGCCCTGAGCTAACATCTGTTTTTTTTTTTCTTTTGTGAGGAAGATCAGCCCTGAGCTAACATCTGCCAATCCTCTTTTTTTTTTTGCTGAGGAAGACTGGCCCTGGGCTAACATCCATGCCCATCTTCCTCCACTTTATGTGGGACGCCACCACAGCACGGCTTGACAAGTGGTGCGTCGGTGCGTGCCTGCGATCCGAACCAGCGAACCCTGGGCAGCTGCAGCGGAGCACATGCACTTAAGGGCTTGTGCCACTGGGCCAGCCCCAAACATCTGTTTTTGTACGTGGGTTGCCACCACATCATGGCTTGATGAGTGGCAAAGGTCCACACCCAGGATCTGAACCCACAAAAGTGGGCCACCAAAGCAGAGCACGCTGAACTTAATCATGCCACTGGGCCAGCCCCCTTCTTTTTCTTTCTCCCCAAAACCCCAGTGCATAGTTGTATATTCTAGTTGTAAGTCCTTCTAGTTCTTCTATGTGAGCCACCACCACAGCATGGCTACTGACAGTTGAATGGTGCGATTCCACACCCAAGAAACGAGCCCAGGCCACTTAAGTGGAGCCCACTGAACTTTAACCACTAGACCATCAGGGCTGGCTCGGGTATTTGTTTTTTTAAAACAATTTCTTAAAAGCTAAGGATGCTAAACCTCTCTGGAATATGCCTCGTAAATGTATTTTCCTAGTTCTTTGTACTTTTCTAACAGAAGATTTTTATAGAGACAACTTGATCTAGCTTAAATAAAGTTTTCTGACTTTGATGACCATGGTTTAGGTCTTTTCTAATCCAAGCTTATTTTTTTAAAAAAATTTACCTAGATTTTTCTCTAATATTTTATAAGTTTTTTTAAATTTAAATTTAATCCACTTGAACTTACTATGAGTGTGTACTGTGTATCTGATAGGGATTAGACTTGTTTTATTCCTAAATGATAGAACAGTAGCTGATACTCAGTAGGTACATTCTCTACGACAGGTCCTGCTCTGAGCCTTCTACAAATATTAATCTACTTAACCCCTGCAATGACGCCATAGGTAGGGAGAACAGATGAAGGACGCGAGGCACAGAGTGGTTATGTAATTTGCCCAAGATCACAGGGAGTAAGCACTAGCCAGTTGGGATTGTAACACAGGTAGCGTGTCTTCAGTCTTTGCACTTAACTGGTAGGCTGCACTGCCCCTCTCACATACGGAACCAGGTGTTCCAACATCACTTACAGAACAATCCATCATTTCTTCTGATAACTAGAGAGTTTCTGGACTCCCAACTCTTTCATTGATTTATATGTATTTCTGTTCCAATTACATACTGTTCAAATTATTAGAGTTCTGTTGCACTCTATAATACTGAGCAGTACGAGTCCCTCCCAGTGTTTTTCTATGACATTTCCTAGCTATTCTCAAACTTATTCTTTCAAAATACCAAGTCTAAAAACCAAACACATACATAAGCAAGCAAAATTATATACAGACATTTTTAGATTTTGTTAAATTCATAGATTAATTTGGGGGAGAACTGGATGTGCAATGTCTCCTCATCCAAGCAAACAGAATGTTTCCCTCCATGTATTCCAGTCTTAATTTCTCCCTTATCTTCATCTAAGTTTTCTTCATAGAGGTCCTACATACATTTCTTGGTAATTTATGTCTGTAAAGAGGGTCAGCTTTTAAAATGATATTTCATGACAAGTTATTGTTAATTAAAACTATTGGCTTTTGTGTATTTATTTTATAACTGAACACTCTGCTGAACGTTTATTAATGGTCCTGTCACCTGTGGCAACTAAACCAGCAGTGGTTCATGTTCTAACAAAAGTGAACCTGAGAAGGAACCTCACTTGCTGCTCTTCACTGGTGACCAGCCAGTGTGCCCCCCTCTTCTGAACAACAGGGTAAGCACGTATGCATAAAGAGAAAGCAGGCACACTTGCAAATACATAACAAATGTGCGTAAATTAAGAAGCCCCCGTGTTTCTAATCTTTTCCCAGCTGCTTCTCTTGAGTCTTTCAAGAAGACAGTCACATCTGCAATAACTCGACCTTCCTAATCTAACATGAAAGTCCTCAATATACTACCTGATGCAACTGGGGCTAATACATAGTCAGTTAGTTGAAAAGCAGACTAAGGTGGAGCATCAAAAAAAGTTGAACATACATCCCCTTAAACATTTTATTTGAGTTTAAAATATATAAATGTATACTCATGTGCCAATCTTTTAAAGAAAGGTCAAAGCCCGTTCTTGGGAGAATGGATCCACTGATGGGAGATCTAGTTGTCTTTCTCGAGTTCCAGTCTCTTTAAAGAAGAAAGAGAACTTAAGACTCCAGTGAAGCAATCCCAGTGCAGAATTTTTCCTGGATCTCCCCCAAATCTTAGTTGTCCTGCTCACACCTATTTTGACAGCAGTTCTTTTTAATGAGTCATCTTTTTCCAACCTTTTGAAAGCATCAACTTAGTTCTCCTGGGAATTCTTTTTTTGCCCCTCATAGTTGATCAGTTCTCATAATTTTTAATTAACTTACATGATTTTACAATGCTAAATACAATGGCATAAACAGACTTGTGAATAAACACACACCTAAAACTTCTGGTGAATCCAAGTGGGTGAAGGCAGAGGCAAGCTGGCACTCAAGGCAGTGGCAGACTTGCAGTGAGTGGGCTCAGCAGCAGCGGCCAACAGTTTTACGGAGGGAATGGAGGAGGCTAACCCATCAAATTGCTCGAGTGGAAGTCAGTCAAAAGTGCTTTATACATATATAACATATATAGATAGTCCTCAAAAATAACCACTTTTTGAGTAGTAAGATTAAAAATAATAAGCCATGTACATCAAGTAAGCAAAAAAGCACTGAGTTTTTAAATGAATAAGAAACATTTTAAAGAGTCTCTTGAAATATTGAAACATCTTCTTATTCAATTATACCTGTCGTTTGATCACTTAAAACAAAGGATAAACTAGTCTGTTTTTCTCTTGTAGTATATCTAAATTCATTAAGCTGGCAGTCTTTTTTTTTATGCTTCACTAGGTTTTGTTATTTTAATGGTTTGACTATAAAATCGTTTTTATAGACTACTAATTTCTAGCTCCAAGTGACAACAGTAAATCATACAAAGGTCTTATTTCTGTGGTTGCTGATGAACTACCAAAGGGAAGAAGGGAGTGTTGACAGAGACTGGGGGATTCTTGTCAGTCCTCACACTTGGCTTTTTTGCAAGCTGGAAGAGAATCATCATCTGCTTCTGATGACCGAGGTTTCTTCACTGTGGAAATAATTCCAAATGCAGTTTTTCTTGTTTCTATAAAACAAACAGGGAAACCACAGTGCTTGAAGACATGATTTAAAAAGAGGTGGTTTAACAAGTTTCACCATATTACTTTGACTTCCAGCATTAGTAAATGGTAAAACCATAATGAACTGCTACTAACGCTGATGCCATTTACTGTTATTACCTTTTTTCCCCCAACATATACAAATAACAGTACATTACTAATATCTACATTCCAAAAGGATTACCTCATAGGTAAAATTGCAGGGCAGGTTATGTCTAGGGGTCTATCCACGGCATCTTATGGAGCCAGACCCACGTCACAGACACTGGTGCAGCAGATGCTTTATGGATGGTGGAAAGAGGGATGAATCAAGACAGCAAGGACAACAGTCAACTGAGGTGCTCCCATGATGGCGCGTGTGCTAACTTCATTTTACAGCACGTACCTTATCTGTGTCCTTCACTAGATCATCAACGTCCCTCTGAAGAATCAATTGTACTGTATTGCCAAACCCAGAAATGCCTGGTTATGTAACAGGTGTTCAATAAATACTTGTTGAGTGAAGGAAGAAAACCAAACTCACAGGTTTATTGATCTCATATATTATTGGTGACAATGGACAAAAAAGAATGGGAATTATTGGATGTTTAGGTCAGGTTGGCAGCAGAGTTCAACTTACATTTAGCCAACTAAATAATGACAATGGGCCAGGTACTGTGTCATCTCTGGAGGGTATAAAGATGCCTAACACAGCACTGCTTGCTAGCACACACTAGGAGCTGAGAGCATTAAGGGCAAATACAATAGGAATGGAGGCACCCACAAGAAGGAACTCTGCCTGGATGAATCAAGAAAGGTATCATAAAGAGGTGACACAGGAATAAGAAAGAAGAAAAAAATGGAGAAGAAAGTATTCCTTTGCAAAGGCATGGAGAGAGAGATAAGAAGATCCTCGTATGTGTAGGGGATGATATGGCTGGTGTGAAGGAGGAATGAAGAAAAAATTAGAAAGAAATAAGGCTGGAAGGGTATTTTGTGAAGGACCACACTGCCATAAAAGAGAGGCAGATTAGTCCTGAGGAAGGACTAGGGAGGAGAGAGAGATTTGTTAGCTATGAAGGAGGTAGAATCAAAAGAACCTGATGAACATAAATGTAGTTAAGAATTATTCCTACTTCAAGTAGTAAAAGTAAAGTCAATTCTAAAGAGCTAAGCATTACCTTCCCATTTATTAGGATTAACTTACCAAGTCTACTAAATGTTTGCCATTTAAAAGTATTTTAATTTATAAAAGACAAAACTGTTCTCAAAGTCATTAAACTGACAAAATAAGCAAAGAACCTCAAAATAAATAGAAATTACCAATGATTTCCACTTCACCAAATGAAAAATGTTGCATTTAGAGATGTTGATTTATAACCCCATGATTCTGAGTAAAATTCTAGAAATCAGTTGAATGAATAAAAATATATAAAAATTAAATTGTGAAAACCAACACTTCGTAACAAAACAAAATGCATTAGTTTCAAAATTATTTTAGTTCCATCTCAGAAATGTTCTCTTTTTTATCACTTGAACTTCTTAATGTAAACTGACACACTACAAACAACTGAAAAATAAGACTTTTATAGTTATCAGATACAGTAACCCATTTAGTGTGAGTCTTTTAGAAATAATTAATAGCAAGAAGCTACAATTTGTACAGGGCTTTAGTTCACAAAGTGTTTTCCCATTAGTATTGCCTTTAATCATCCTGCCAAAGAAAATCTACAACTACCTCTACAGGAATTACTTACAAGTGCACTATTTTGTTCATGAAGAATTAGGGCAGGTGTCCCCAACATGTCCATCTTGGTCAAATGGCTGACTGGACACCAACCTCATCAATCACAGGGAAGCCTCTGGCCTTGAACCTCTTTCCTCTGTCCCTTCCCCACAACCTCCTTAGAAGTGCTATTCACTGGTTTCCGGAACCCCACAGGATCCATCTAATTCTGATTCCCTTGGCAAGCCTTCCAATGTTGAATGCCAGCTACAACATGTCCCAAGTCTTCTGTTTTCCAGGTATCCATTCCTGTACTGCTTTCAACAATTCCTCTCATGATAAGGTTTCTGGACCCTCTAAGAACCTATTAACCGTCTTCAGGTAGTGCTCCAGTGCACGTGTGTCCTTCTTAAATGTGGCATTCAGGATGATACAGATGCCTGCTGGGACTTCATCAGTGCAGAGGGTAGTAACAAGACTGAATCCCCTTGCCTCAGAATCCTTTATTTCTTCTAATGTAACCTAAGCCTGAATTAGCAATCTTAGGAACATACCACACTAATGTCTCATCCCAATGTCAACTAAAACCAGGGTGACTATAATTTACCCTCTAGATGTGTTAATTCTATAGGACAGCAGGCATAAACTAGGACTGCCCTGGCCACACTAGGGAGAATGGTAATGCTACTAATGTCCTCAAGTTTTTCTTTTAGTTTAGCTTCTATAACAGCCTAGCTTTATATATACCCTTTATTGAATAGTTGAGTTTTTTGAAGTCAAATTCAGAACTTCATAGTTTTCCCTATTAACATTTTTTTTAAGTTTTCCTTTTATGTTTTGGTCTATTTTGGAACACTACTTGTCATCCAAAATCTTGATGATTCCTTATATTCACTTAAAATAGACAAAAAATCCACTCTTCCCTAAGTTCAAGAAAATCTATTTGATAAAGTCCTAATTAGGTCATTCCTAGAGCTTACGTGATGGGGTCTGGGCTATATAATACAACAATCTCAAACGAAGAATACTGAAAACAAAAGCAAAATCATCTAATTCATGGTAAGTCAATACAGTAACTGGTTCTCCCAAGTGGAAATCAGATCGTTAAAATCCAGACACAGCACACAAGCCTTCAATAACCTAACTATTTGCATGCCAAATAACCTAATCTACATGTAGCAACCTACTCTGAAGTGTAAAATCCGTCAGGGTGATCAAGTAAACTGCTTCTTGACCACTACCACTAGTGCTAAAAATTACAGAGAATGAAGATAAAACAGCAGATTTTCCTTTTAGTAAAATCTCACTTTTATTCTCCAAAGTCTTGGCACATCAAATACTTCTAGTTCAATTTTTATCATCTGATGAATAAAAAATTCAGTGGCTTCCAGTAGTGGAATTAAGGTGAGGAGGTAGATACGCGTAAACAAAATGTTGAGTAAAAATGTATAGTCTGCACATACTTGAACGTGTAAACAAAAAAGGAGCAAAGAATCATATAAGTTGTAATAAATGTGAAAAGTTACATTTTGGGTTTATTAGCTGGTTTTAAAAAATGTATTTGCTGTTTTTGTGTTCCTAATAAATGGCTTAACGTATATTTTTAACGTTTCAGTTCTCTAAAGCAGTGATTTTCAGCAGGGAAAGCAGGCCCCTCTGGAGAGGAGGGAGGAGAAAGGGAAATTAGAAGCCTATCAAAATGTAGGCTGGGAGACATATGCAGAGCTTGAAAGAACACATTCAATACTCATTTCTGTAATGCAAACTATACTCATTCCACAAACTAAAGGGTGAGAAGGCATTGATGGGTATGGTTAAAACAGGCTGAGAAAAGATGACCTGAAAGGAACTCTGCAAGGCAGGATAATAAGAGTAGATATGGCTCAACAGTTTGATAACAATGATTGGCTTCTAACATGACCATTCAGTGTTTTTATTGGAAGAACTTGCTTACCTCCATGGAGAAGTGCTGCTCGGCAGTTGGTGGACACTGCAGCTTTGGCATCACTTTCAGACAGCCCAAAGAGCAACCCTCTGGTGGGATCATTAAGGATTTCAACCCAGAGTCAGCCAAGGACACGAGACTAACACAAACATAACCGGAAAGGCCAGCTCACCGTCATACAGAGAGAGAGGCTTTACTTCTACAGGAGGTCTTAGCCCAAAGGGAACATGCATCTGCAAAGAGGCTCATCTAACTCTAGGCTTTTATAATTTTATTTATTTATTTTTCCCCTAAAGCCCCAGTAGATAGTTATATGTCATAGCTGCACATCCTTCTAGTTGCTGTATGTGGGATGCGGCCTCACCCACGGCTGGAAAAGCGGTGCTTCAGTGCGCGCCCGGGATCTGAACCCAAGCCGCCAGCAGCGAAAGTGCGAGCACTTAACCGCTAAGCCACGGGGCCGGTCCCTAACTCTAGGCTTTTAGAATACAGAGTCCCTCCTTCTCCTTTTCCCATCTCACCCTTAATCAAGAAAACAAAGGAGGAAGCTCTCTACAACCTGATATAATTTGTTTTTGAAGCTATTAGTTGGAAAACTTACAGTAAAAGGTTAAGAAAAATATCTTGTTAAAGTGTAATATCATATCAAATTCCAAATTTCCTAAAAAAAATTTCAGTAACTTCTTACTCACGAAAGGATACAAGTTTGCCACGTCATATGGGCCTCTTATTTCTAAAGGCTAAAAATAAAACGAACAAAATATAGACACGAGAGAAGTTATTCATAACATTTCAATGACTTCATCTGTAGTAAATTAATAAGATGCTTAAGTATCCAAAAATAAGGAAGTCAATCGCATAAATTTAAGTCCTTATAATTTTGATGGGTTTAAGTTTTTGAAAATATAAAAGATCCTTGAAAATCATTCTGTAACAATATAAAGGAAAAACTATTTATATAAATAAAACTTGAAGCCCAAAAGGAATGGGGATATATTTTACTCTTCAGCAATTACAATAAGCAAATGCAGTTAAAAATGAAAACATGCAATAAATGTTCATTATATTACTATTTTAATCTCTCCCCTAGAAACTTTTCCAAGTTTTAACAAAGTACTTAATGCCAGACTTACCCTTTCTGCAGCACTAGATATAATTACATTCTAGAAAATAGAAAGTGATCAATATTAATCTTAGATAAATATAAAAAAATTGAAGAGTCTTATAATACAATAACCAGTAATAACATTTTAATATTCAAGGTTCTATAAATACCAACTTCCTGTAAAAATAAGGTAAATAATTAAAGTGAAAGAATGAAAGACCTCCTATCAAACTAAAGGCAGCCTATAGTAAGAGGTAGAACAGGCCTTCCCAACAGATCTTAGAAAAGATGAATAAGTTTTAAAAACTAGTTGAAAAGGTCATACAACCTTAATTCAACTCACTGATGACAAGCAACTGTTATCTAGACTATTCTTTTCACAGTGGGTAAACTGCAGATTCCTTACTGAAGGATAAAGGCTTTCAATACATCTTCTCCCACCTGGCATTATTCTTCCCTTGATATTTTTCTTTCCCTTAAAACCTGCAGAGCTGGGTCCGGCCCCGTGGCTTAGCGGTTAAGTGCGCGCGCTCCGCTACTGGCGGCCCGGGGTCGGATCCCGGGCGCACACCGATGCACCACTTCTCCGGCCATGCTGAGGCCGCGTCCCACATACAGCAACTAGAAGGATGTGCAACTATGACGTACAACTATCTACTGGGGCTTTGGGGGAAAAAAAAGGAGGAGGATTGGCAATAGATGTTAGCTCAGAGCCGGTCTTCCTCAGCAAAAAGAGGAGGATTAGCACGGATGTTAGCTCAGGGCTGATCTTCCTCACCAAAAAAAAAAAACAACAACCTGCACAGCTCATCGACAGGGGAGAATTTATTCTTGTGCCTTTCTGCTTTAAGGAAAATGACTCAGTTTGATAATTCGAGTGTATTAATAATATACTGCTAGATTTGAAAAATATCCTCAGTTTATGGAACATACCTTTCCTTTGCAGACCTGCATCAAATTGAGGGCATTGGAAATTGTGTACCTTCTCATTGTGGAGTCTTTGATAGCGGGGCTATAGACAAGTTCAAAGCCCACACCTCGGTCAATTGCCTTCACAGGAAATAAAGAAAGTGAAAATGTCAAGGATAAACACACACTGTCCTACAGTTCCCCCTTACCTCCCTCCTCACCTCCCACCACCCACCTCCTGCGTGTCAAGGTACAGCCTTAAACAAAAGCAGATTTACACCCGAACGGCACCACCCACAGGAGAAGAAAACAGATCTGTGGCTCTATTTGATCAACAGAGTTTATCTTAGCTGTGGGGAAGCTGACTTTGTATAAACAGAAATCATGGAAAGGTTAAGGAGAACAAGTCCCAGAGTGGTGGCAGAGGGCTGTTATTCCATGAACTATCAAAAGGAAACTGGAGATGTGCTCCCTACACTTAGAGTAAACTGTTTGCAAACAGTAAACCAAGTAATTTGACCCAAGAATGAAGAGACAAAGAAATGAAAAGCTGAAAAATGTCCAAAGACAGGGGTAGGAAGGCCTCCCGGGGAAATCATTTGTTATGTACATGTTAAATGAAAGAATACTAACAGCCATGTTGAGTGCCACCAGGCACTGTGCTGAGAGTCTTATGTACATATTTAACCCTTACAATACCTTTATAAGGCACTGTGGGAGAGACTGCTAATTGCCCCCATATCTGTTCTCCCCTTTTTCTTTACTAACAGAGACCCTGATTTTTAGCTGGATTCATAGATGCCCAGCAAAAAAGACAGAAGAGGCCTGGGCTCTTGATGATTTTGCGCAGCTCACCAGACAAGCTTGGTCTTTTACATGAGAAAAAGAAACTTTCTTATTTAAGGCATTCTTACTAGGTAGGCATCCACAGGTAAGAAAACAGCCTGAAAGGGGTGAAAATGGGATTGAAATCCACCACTACACTATAGTTTCCCTGATGAGCACCTCAGTATCTTTATCCATTCACAACAGATATGTGTTAAGCCAAGTATGCATGGGAAGGGTGAGCAAAAGCTGACAGGGTTCCTCCCTTTTAAGAGCTTCCAGTTTAGGAGGGGAGACTATCAAATAATTACACAAAAATACAAAGCTTCAATTGTGATAAGTGCTATCAAGGAGAAGTTTAAGAGTGGGTGAGGAAGGAATTTAACAGTAGAGGGAGGAGTATGTGGAAAGGCCCTGGGGTTAGAAGGAGGCATGGTAGTGTGCAGAGGTCATAGGCTGGGGAAGAGAGAATGAGGGGGCCCTGTGGTGGGAATGCAGGCTAAAGAGGATGGGATGGGCCAACAGTGCACATCTAGAACTGGAGACAGGATGACTGGAGACAGGATGAATCTTAACAGCAATGGGAAGCATCTGAAGGATTTTAGGATGAAGGTGATAATCAGACTGGCAATGGCAAAGCCATTGGTTGCAGTGGTCTTTTTTTTTTTGGTGAGGAAGATTGTTCCTGAGCTAAAATCTGTGCCAATCTTCCTCTATTTTATATGTGGGATGCCGCCACAGCATGGCTTCTGGGCCGCCAAAGCGGCGTGCACAAACTTAACGACTACGCCACTGGGCCGGCCCCTGCAGTGGTCTTTTGAATGAAAGGAAGGAAAGCAGGCACAGACCAGGAGGTATGGTCCAAGTCTGTGCTTGGCAAATGAGTTTCTACTACCCAGAGGATGAGTTGGGACTGATCCAGCTGTGACTGCTGGAGATCTACTCCAGAATCTTTACAGGGAATGAAAAAACCTGTCTTCTTCCAGAATTGGTAGCCTACCTTGATTTAATTCAGGTGTACCTCACAGGCTCCTTCTACTTTTCCTTCCTGAACACAGATTTCCTTTTTTCCATCCCCCAATCTTCTCTTTCCTTAACTCTTCCTCCTGCCTTGAGGCTCCCAGGTTTTATTTTAGATTTTCCTACATATCTGATATTAGTTTAGTTAGAATTTACATACTAATTTCCATACTGCAACCTTCCCCTCTCCCCTTTCCTGACAACTTTTTCCTACCTCTAACTCCTGTGCTGATTATTTCTGGGAATGACGTCTGTTATGATATTCTTTGTGCCATAGTTAAGCGTGCACCTCATTCTCCCTGCCCAGCTTGTACACTTCTTGTGAGCTGGCATCCTGATACTTCTTTGTAGCACACAACTGCCTTTTCTACAAAAAGTGTTTACTATGTTTATATTCTGAGTGAATAAACAGTATCTTATGGAAAAGAGGTCATTGATAACGCTGTTCATTACGGATTATCCATCATAAAAAGAACCAGAATGAACTTGGCTAACTGAAACTTACAGATAAACCAAAACACCTCCTTCAGCCATATTCTCAACTACCCTTCTGGCTCTTTCTCTTACCAGAACTACTAATTAGCCAAAGAGGCTGACATATTTCTTTTCTTCATCCCTCTTGTTGCTGAACTAAAACACAAGGCAGTAGGATGGAGAAGAGGGGAAATCAAAGATGTGGATGATACCCAGAACTGGGCAACCAGGTCCCAAAGTATTCCTAATCGAAATCTAAAATTTTAGCCCCCTCTGGGGACCAGATCAAAATAAAAACTTGTTTTGGGGGGGTAGGGTGGGGAGAAAAAATGACATAATTATCAGTTTATTTTTTAAGAAAAAAGTTCTGATTTTGATCTTAGCACATTAATCAAGTTCATATTTAAATAGCTAAGAAAACTCTGAGAGAAATTAAAGATAATGTGCTATTGAAGGTTGTGAGGATTTCTTTCATAACACATTATTTGAAATTTTTAGATAGATAAAATACAGATTCATTACCTAGGCTCCTGCTTCTAAGAACATTTTAATGTAAATTGCCTTAAGCTCATCAAATGCTTGTTCATAACAACCTTTTCATCAAGAAGGGCAGTACCTGCCTGATTGGCTTTTGTTCGCATCTCTGACCAAAGGCTCTGGAACAGACAGATGATTAGATTTCTTTACTAATGAGAAATAACAGTCATAATGATGCTACAAACCAAGGGCAGCTGTGTGACACTTCAATCAAGAGATATTGGTGGTAAAATTCCAAGAACTAAGCAAAACTTAAGAGAAAGAAAACAGGGAGTTCATTACTGGGACAATATACAGATTCCCTGTTAATTTCAGGAAAATTAGGTCTTTACTGAATTCAAAAGGATGATACCCCTGCGGTGTACCATTCTTTAAGATAGGTAACCTGTTCATATGAGTCACAAATCAAAGTAACATAAGAAAGCAATACAAAGTCTTACTTGTATCTCTGCTCCCATTTGCCCCATCCCCACCTCCCATAATCACTCAATTTCTGTCTTCTTCCAGAGTTTCTTCACACAAATATAAGCAAATATGAATATACACTATTTTTCTTCTTTCTTACTCAAAAGGTAGCCTGCCACATTCTTGTTCTGACTTGAAGGATTTTCCATGTCAGCTCATAACTTCCACATTCTGTTTCATAGCTGCATAGTATTCCATTGTAGAGGTATGGCATGTGTTTAACCAAGTCTCTACTGATAGACTTTGGGTTGTTTCAATATATTTGTAGAATAAACACTAAAGCGAGATTGCTGGGTATTATGGGTTGAATTATGTCCCCTCATAAAAGGTATGCTGAAGTCCTAACCTTTAGTACCTCAGAACGTGACCTTATTTGGAAATAGGGTCATTGTAGATGTAATTAGTTAAGATGAGGTCATACTGGAATAGGGCGGGCTCCTAATCCAATATGGTCTTTATAAGATATCAGGCATGTGAAGACAGAGAGACATCAGGGAGAACACATTGTGAAGACAAAGGCTGAGACTTGAGTTAGGCAAGTGCAAGCCAAGGACAGCCAAAGATTGCCGGCAAACCATCAAAAGCTAAGAGGCAAAAAAGCATTCCCCTACAGATTTCAGAGGAAGCATGATACTGATGACATCTTGATTTCAGACTTCTAGCCTCCAGAAATGTGAGACAATAAATTTCTGTTGTTTTAAGCCACACAGTTTGTGGTACTTTGTTATGGCAGCCCTAGGAAACTCATTCACTAGGTCAGAGGGTAAAGCACTTGTAATTTTGATAGTTGTTGCCAATTACCCACTCCCCCATATGGACTGTTCCAATTTACACTGCTACAAGCAACGTATGAGAATGCCTGCTTTCCCACAGCCTTACAACAGAGGGTATCATCAAACTTCCGGGTTTGTGCCAATCAGACAGGTGATTTTAATGTAAATTTCTTATTATGATGAATTTAAGTATCTTTCATGTTTAAGAGCCATTTGTACTTCCTCTCCTGTGAAATGTCTTTTTCATATTCTTAATCTATTTTTGGGGATTGTTCAGCTTTCTTTAACTTCTCAATTTCTAGGAGCTCTTTATATATTAAGGAGATTAGCCTTTTGTCTATGAGATGAGTGAATATATTTCTACCAGTCTGTCATTAGTCTTTTAACTTTGTTTCTGATGTTCTTTTGCCACACAGACATTTTTGATACTGGCAACTTTGCTGGCACTGGTCCAAGCACTGGGTCAATAAAGTACTCAACACATTTAGGTTCATAATATGTGTGATGAAAAATCATGTTTATAGAGCACTCATACCCAACTCAAGTATATATGGCATGATTCCTGGAATAACCTCACTGCTTCAGATACTATTTACTGGACATCTCTCAGTGGGGACTAACTGGACCATGAAGATAGAAATGGATTAAGGTTAAAGAAAGTGGTGAGGGGAAATATCAGAAAGAGCAGAAAACAGAGCATCACTGAAAATGACTCAATAAACTTGAAGTCATTGTTCAATGACAATAACATTGAAAACATCAAAGGGAAGGTAAAGATACGTACTGCTTACAAAATTTCTTCTTCTCAAAACCTCAATTCCTAAAGATCACGTTTTAAAACATGAAATTATTCTGTGCTTAACACAGTTCTGCTGTAAAGTAACTTTAAATAGCATTTTCCAGCAGGAAATGACAGCAAATTTAGAATCAAAGCTTGAGTACAAATCCCAAATCAACCCCTGGGAGAGAAGTCTATCTGTGTGAGCCACAAACTACCTGAGTCTCAATTCTGTTACCTACATAATGGAGATAATTCACATCTACCCCATCCTAAGGCTGTTGTGCTAAAGCAGGTGTGAAAGTGCTTTAACTATAAAACACAAAATAATTAGAAGTCATTCGATTATCCAAGAGAAGCTGAATTCAATTTTTTTGAAACCTAATTAGCACATGATAAAGCTGTGATTCCACAAGTTACTTAGACTCCAGAAGAGATCTGTAGGAGATTCTGGAGGGAATTACGTAACTGAAATTAGGGTGTCCTAAGCATGTGGTAAAGAATACAAAAAGGACAAGAGCTCTAAGTTATACAAATGGAGTGTTCTGGTATGCCCTAGCTTTTGGGCCCTCCTTCATAATCCCAACCTCTTTTTTTTAACCTTATTGAGGAATAATGGACAAATAAACTGTATATATTTAAAGTGTACAACGTGATGATTTGATATACATATACATTGTAAAATGATTCCCAAGATCAAGATAATTAACACATCCACACATCTATCACTTCACATAGTTAACTCTTTTTTTCTGTTTGTTTGATAAGAAGCTTAAGATCTACTCTCAACAACGTTCAAGTTTATAATACTGTATTACGAACTATAGTAACCCATGCTGTACATCAGATCTGCAGAACTTATTCTTCTTGTAACTAAAAATTTGTATCCTTTAATCCGAACCTTCTGATCTGATAATTCTCACATGGCTTATGGCCTCTAGGTAAAAGACTAATGAATTAAATATCTCAATGCTCTTGCTTTTCACCACCACAAAAGAAAAGGGTATCCAAATCCAAATTAAGATCTGTGCACAATAAAGTGATCCTTATAAGGCCAACCTACCAACTTTTCATAGCCAAAGATAAGTTTATTGTCAAGGCCAAAGGAACACGCAAGGACCAAGACTTAACACTGAACTCTTATGCACATTTATTACATGTTCTATACTTTCACAGTGACTATATTTCCATATTTTAATGTAAACATACAGCTCCATATCCAGAATAGATATTATCAGATAAAAATAATACATACATACTTATATAACTACTATAATTTACCCTGAACAACAAGCTGGATACCTTTTATTGTATGTTTACAGCTTTCTCTCAAGTGAAAATTAGAAGCATAAATTAATAGGGACTTTTCTGCTCCTGACCAATTCACACCGCAGCCTACTTCTACACTAGATGAAGACTAAAAATAATCTTGCACAGCCTTTCCCTCCATTCCATCATCTAGTTTTTATTAAACAACATATGTAAAATGTTCACACCAGATTTTAAAAAAAGCAGACGCTGTGTTAAATACTGCATATCCCTCTCACTTGTCAAATTTTTACTTTTCAGATTTCTTAAATTGAAAAATGTGGGAATTAAGCCAAAAATATCCACCAAACAGCAGCAGCTTTCCTGACCTTACAGATGGAATCGGAGGGTGGGATGTCCTAGCACTGCTGTCTCCAGTGCCATCCTTCTCCTCATGCTACCCCAGCGTCCCACTTCCCTCACGTGCATGCTTCCTGCCTAATGTTGACAACAAGCTAATGATGAACCAGAAGCAGCATCTGGCCATGTGCCCCAAGCTGGACCTTGATATGTCAAGTTAGACATGTACTCATTCAACTGACAAATTTTAGGGAGGACCCACTAAAAGGACCATGACACAGTTGGTACTCTCTAGAAGCTCACGAACTGGGTTGAATAGTCAGGCACCTTCATAAGAAACCAACTGAAAACCCTCACCAAAACAGCCATTGGGAAGCTTATGTGCTGTGCACTGCTGTCCATTCCATGGACTTGGCCTTAGCATCACATGCTACTATCTCCTCCCAACCAAGGACACAGTATCGTATGTGGGTTTACTCAGGCAAAATCATCTAGAAAATGGCCTTCCTAGTTCATTAAAGTGAAGAGAAAGGTAAAAAAGCTGTAAGTTTAATAGCAATTTACAGAGTGGCTGCACTGCATAACTCCAGGAGGTGCCATTTACATAGAAACTGGATTGGCAGTTTGAGGCTGCTAAAAAGCCTGGCAAACTTCTAGAGACAGAGACTACCACCTCTGGAGAGGAACAATATGTGAGGCCAACAAGACTGCCATCACCTTCGGGACTGTATTAGTTTGTGCCTTTTATCACAGGTGACTGGGGCATATCAGAGACCTCACTTGATAGGGAATCAACCAGAACTGTCCCAAGCTGGTGACTGAAGAGCCGAACGGCTTCTCCTTGCTAGCCTTCATTTTACCACATTTGATAAGTGGGCTGTTAAACAACATACATCTCCAACTCTAAAATGTGATGATTCGGGGTTTTTTAAAGTGTTTACTTATAAATTTGTAAGTACTGGCAAGACCATGGGTAAACGATTTGAGCTTAACCAATATTATTACATGTTCTGAGTACTCTCAATATTTATCAGAAAAGACCTGTTTTACAGTCTTCCCTTTAAATATATGACTTGAAAGTTCTGAGTAGTTTTCAAGTACAGTTTCAGTAGCATATTTTTAGGGGGCAGACATAAACCAACTTAAATTTTTCCACACTGGATTCCATTTTTCCACACCACATAGATCAATTTTCTCCTCTCATTCTCTCCCCCAATTTTCAGTATCAAGCCAATTCCTTAGCAGCAGAGACAGGGAAACAAAAATTGAGGAAGTTGTAGTTCTACAGAGACAAAAGAATAGAGGAGTTATCTATCTGGAAAAAATACATAAATTTTTAATTTTCTAATTCTGACAGCACTGGATTTGTAATCTGAGCTGTCTGTTAAATGCTTTTTCTCCTTTAATAGTAGTTTTTGAGAATGGGAGACAGTTTTGGAAGCCACTATTCTAAAACAGTACCCTAACCCTTCCTAGGATCTGGCTGGCAAATCAAACAGTTGACAGGTGTGCTACCCGTACAGCTAGTGATGTGAAATAATACCACCTTTATGATGGAATAAGACTTGCAAGAAGGCATGACAGATGGAAGATAAAGGGTAGGAGAAAACAAGAGAAATGATGTAGAAAGGTAATGAGAAAAATGCTACAGCAGAGGAAGGAACAAAAAATTCCCTGAATACTTGGCCACCCTTCCAGGTTATTATAAAAATAACCCTGGGCTTTTGGGTGAGTCAGCATCTTCAATGCAGATTTTAATTTTGCATGGACCACACCACTGTGCTTTCCATGCCCTGCTCCCTGCTGCACCCCTCCCGCCCCAGCTTGCTGGTGTCTCAGGAACCCTCCACATATTTTTTTCCCTACCCCTTCCTGACTGCTCTGTCCCCTTAATGTTCAAATTCAGACTGTAAGTGTCCATCACTATTAGCTACTCTCTTAAGAAGCATCCTTCATAAATTTTGGCTCCTAAGGCCTTTCAAAAACATCTTGATAATTTACTGGATATTTTTGATTTGAAGCTTTCTTTCTACCTTTACTCAGCTTACAAGAAAAAGTCCTCTTTCTAAACTGCCTCCTATTTATTTCCTAGGCTTTGTTTTTTCCCTGTAAGAACACTGGTTTCTTCTGCCCCTTTTCCAGTTTGTTAATGCAAGTTTCTACAGATTCACATAAAGAATGGAAAGTGCAACACTTACCACATTAATAGGGGGTCTTTTGAAGTAAAATGGTAGTTTCTCTGTTACAGTTATGCAGACTAAATCCACATCTAAATGTGTACAAGCAACCTGTCAAGAAGAAAAAACGAGGTAAAGCCAAAAGGAAAACTGGCACACATTAAGAATGGGAGATAGGATCAAACCTGACATACAGAAATATAAATAGATACGGTTACTCCATAGGCATTATGATGGTTGTATTGAAGTACATCTGTCCCTTTACAAAGTCAATGGTTAGCCATTCCTTCTCGTTTGGTTTGAACGGTTCAACTGTAATCTAGCTGAAGTAGAGTATGTCCAAAGATTGTCTCAACGGACAAGGCCCAGAGACCCTCTAACTCATGGTCTGCTAAATAAGGATGGGTTGCTAAGAGAGACTCAGTTTCTGGAAGGTTACTTCAGATTGTTCCAGAAAGAGGAAATTATTCTGAAACCCAAGAAAAAAATAAGCCAAAAGGAATGTATGTGTGGTCCATTTAGTCCACAAATTATTTATTTTTGTGCCAGGCCTGTGGCTCCTATCAGTCTACGGAGTGTCTGAAGAAATACTAACATGGCACTACCAACGGCACTTTGTTCAAATACTAATAGAAACAAAAACAGTCTACAGAAATGGTCAAAGCAGAGCCGTGACAAATCAAATGATACTGAATGCATTTTTTCAACTTGTAATTTCCCTTTCCTTTGTTCTAAGTTTTGCTACTACTTGTTGATCAATACTCTGCATTTACTTCCAAGAGATTTGAAACTACTTACAAAAAAATACATCCAAGATAAAATAAACAGATAAGGAAATCAGGATAAACAGAAAATCAGGGAAGGAAAACAAAATACAGCGGTGGAAAGGTTCCGAGCCTACGAGTACAGGCCAAAGAGGCTGTTGGAAGAGGCAGATCTGGCTCTGATTTTGCCATTATTTGATTTACAGTGATAAAAAGAACTGGCTGTTTTGTGCTGTACTTAAAACAAGGCTAACTGACAATGCAGGTGTACACAAACTTGATGAACAAATTCAAACTGCCAGGTGGCTGTGCGGGCAAACTAACATCAGTGGCATGGACCCAGGGAAAGGGCGGAGAAAGGAAGAGGGGTAGAGAGGGCTAATAATGCCCTGCAGGATCAGCTCGACCTTTAGCAGTGACAGGAATGTCACATCTTGCTGTTTTTCTTCAGAATCCCCACTTGAGTCCTACCCCACCCCACGGCTTTAGGAAGCAGGTAGTGATCAAGGGCTGCCTGGCTTAAGACAGTCATAGTAACTCAATAAGCCCAGGAAGTGACGCTGTTTTGGCAGAAATACTTGGCTCATAAAGAATCTGCCCCATTCCAACTGCTACAGCTGTCCAAATCATAAGAGTCATCGAAAATTTGATAAGAATAGATGAAGAAAAGCTCTGAATAGTAGATAAAAACAAGTTCTGCTTCTGTTTGCTATTTTTAAACTAACAGAATGGCAAAGATCAGAAAGTTCAGTAACACGCTGCTGACATGAGAGTGAATAAACAGGCACTCACGGGGTCTTTAAATCAGTACAGGGGCTTGAAGAGCATTTTAGCAATAGGTAGCAAAATTTTAAATGCACACATCAGCAATTTCACCTACGGGAAGGTATCCTATAGAGAGACTCTAGAAATATCTTCAGTAGCTATATACCCTACAAATGCTCAAAAATACTAGTGCGAGGATAGTCAATGCAACACCAATAACAAAAGACTAGACACAATTAAACATCCCTCAGTTTTACTCAAATAAATTATGGTTCCTTTATACAACAGAAAATGATGAATCCTTAAAGGGAACAAGGTACATCTCTAACTGGTATTATGGAACCACCTCCAGGATAAACTGTCAGCTGAAAAAAGCATGGTGTTAGGTAGGAAGGAAGGAAAGAGGAAGGAAGAGGAGAATGAAGGAAAGAAGGACTAGGTAAATACTGTTTCTGAAAAGATATACGATAACTGCTAGCAGCGGCTGCCTTTGGAGAAAAGGGAGAGGGAGCGTTAGGTGGGAGGAAGACCTACTTTTCAACGCAGACCCCTTGGTACTGTTTGGATTTATTACCATGAACATAAATTTTTCATTAAAAAAACCTGATTCATTTTTTAAAAGGCCGTTAAGCATTCTTCCCCAGAGTAAAGCTAAATTAGGTTATTTTCTTACTTATGTATTGCTTATTTCCCTCTCCTATATAATAGTAACTAATTTAAAAATATCCCTTGTGTTGGTTTAAGTACATTATAACAAACTTTCAGTTACAAAGGACAGCTCTACTTGGCTCCCTCTGACACCTCAAACTTACAATGTCTCAAACCGAACTCTTTCATTATCTAGCTTTCTATTAATCCAAATGTTCAACTGATATATTTAGATAATTATAAAATAAGAGATAACGTTCACATTATAAAGAAATACTTTCTCAATCATTAAAAAAGATTAACTTCTGTCCAAATAATATTTGCGGTTAAGAATCTTATCATAGTGGTTTTGGCAGGTTGTATATGAATTCATAGCAATTGTTCTTATCTTTTTTTTCGTCCAAAGACTCCTATGAGGATTTAAGTAAGGTGTATTCCCAAAACTGCACATACACACACATTTATCTTTGATCTTATGGAACAAGGAGAACAGATGGGTAGGGGTTCATTCTCCCCCAAATTCCCTTAATGGATGTCAGGTTAATACATCTTGGCATTTTATGATAAAATAGTATGCAAGGGAGAGTCAGGCTCACCCAGGGAAAAGAGAGATTGCCCATAAACAGGGCCTCTCAACCTAAAGTGTGAAAAAAACAAATTCCCTTGAAGAATTTCTTCAAAATGGAGATTACCAGGCCTGACTACCAGTAATAAGTTTAGTAAGTAGGGCCTAATAACCTGCATTTTAACAAAAAATCCCCAGCAATTCTGAAGCCAGTGGAGCCAGACTACACCGTGAGAAGCACTGTCTTGAAAGATCTTCCCTCTCCTCAAGAGCCTCAGGTGTTCATTGCATACTCCACAATACTGCTCTTCAGAGGGTAAGGCATGGATTTTAGAAGCTGGAAGAAAACAGAACTTCCATTTCCATTTATTTTTTAATTCACTCTTAAAATTCGTTTGTTTTGTGTGTGTATATTATTTCATAAAGCATAGTGGTATAACGGAACATGCAAATAATTTATAAGAAAATAAACATACACATACCAGGGATGCAGGCTGAATATTTTTTTAAATTGATAGGATACACAATCAAAGTAGTTTGGAGACCACTGGACTAAATAACCTGAATTCTCCTCACCCTTTCTAGTCGCTTTAAACCCTAAATGGGAATAACTAACTCAGAAGCTCCTGAAGCTTCTAAGTAACTCTCTCTGCCACATTCCACTGCCGCCCCCCAAACCAAGAACGCCTGACCGATGGATTCCCCTTACAATCTTTCATCTTTGCCTTATCCCCTGGAGTAACTATGGAGAAGAAGGGTTTATTTATGAGACATCTTCCAGATACTCTGAGTGGAAAATAGTTATGTTATTTTCCATGGAAACAATGCTATTTAAGGTGGTTAGATTTTATACTACTAATTGTTAACATATGTGTGTGTATGCTTTTATGACTCATCTTAGAGACCTAACTTAGCTTTAGAGTATCATATCTACAGGGACACTTGTTTAAATTCTAGATAATCCACTTACAAACTAAACAAATAAAATCATTTATAGAATGAAACCTGTTAAGCAACAAACTGCTTGCATTTGATCCAATTCCAAACATGATATACTTACAAAAGCTTTATGATTAAAAGAAAGACGTCTTTTTAAATTGATTTTCTATAGACAAGAGAGAGTGATAACTTCAGCTGAGTCTTAAAGAATGGGTAAGATTGGGACAGATAAGATGATGTTCCAATTTTAAAAACTGTTTTTATGTAACTTTTTGAGTATATCTGTACAGTCAATTGCAAACAAATACTTTGTGAATTATTTATAGCTTTCTTCCATCTTCCAAAATATTTCCACCCCATCATCAAGCATGTGTTCATGCTTTTGAATTCAAAGTTTCAAATAATCTGAGAAAAACAAGTACTAAAAGTAAATAAGACAAAATCACTAGATGAAATTATAATGTATTCTAAAACCCAAAAATCCTAACTCTACTACATACAACCCGAGACTTGCAGCAAATCATTTAACCTAAGTCTCAATTTTCTCTTCTACAAAACGGGGATAGTAATAAATATTTGTCCCGACTACCCCCAGGATTGTTGTGTTAGAAGTAATAAATACGTAAAAGCCTTTGGAAGAATATATAAATGTATGCCTCCCAGCTGTGTGACTTGTTAAATGTTTTGTTTCTCTAATTACCAGTAAATGGCTATGGAAATGTAAGTTGCATGCTCTTCAAAATCAATTCAAAAAATAAATGTACAACAAAAAATTGGGCACATTGCCAACTTTTAGTCTACATTATAACTGAGTTATTATTTAACAACAAAACTAGGTTGCTGTTTAACAAATTTGAAAATGTCCATGGTCCACCTCAAGGTTTCCACAATGAATCAAAATCCTCTGTGGAACTTGAGAAAACAGATACCCAGACTCAACCCCAAAGCTACTGGATCAGAATCTCCAGTAGTGGAGATATGAACCTGCCTGATTTTAAACAGTTCCACAGGGGTCTCTGATGAGTAAGAACCACTCTATCCTACTCACCTCTTTTCCTGAAATGAAATTTTTGGGAATTACTATAATTGAACATTTTATAAAGAGAGTCACCAAAAAAAAGGGCATTCATGGATAATTTGTGCTGTTTTCTTGCATTAATATAAACAATTAAGAATTGATAGCATGCCTTGAAAACTAAATTTACGACACATCAGCCTCCTTAGTTAACAGCTCCATCTACTGGATAAACTTAGAGAAAATCTTTCTATAATTTTAGAACAGGTTTTGCTTAAAAAAGAACTATGGTGTAAAATTAAAACATCAAAGACCAGTACATTTTTTTTTCCTACAATATCCCTTTTGCAGATATTCTTTTGGCAGATGGCTATTTTTTGAACCTAGATAAAGCCAACATTCAGAACTTCCTAAAGTAGCTATACTTCATTTTACACAGTAAAACATACTCCTGAAAAACTATTAGAGTTGATTTTTTTTTTCTGTAATCATTTAAAATGCCCAGGTGGTCTTCTCAAGTTGACAAAATGAGCGTACATGTTAAACAACTTTCTCTCCTGAAAAGTCACAGAAATGGCAATTTTAAAAGTATAAAAGGAATTAAATTTGAAAAGGCTCTCAGAACACAATGGGAAACAGTATCAGCAGAAGGTTGATTTTGAGGAATTTCTGGAAGACTGAAGGTTGACATCATCATGCTGGCATGTGGACCAGACCTCAGAGCATGCAAAGGAGAAAGCTGAAAGAGAGATGGGACCTTTTATGTCACAGCAGAACCTTGTACCTTTCTTCCCTCATAGGCAGCAGCAAACAATAAGAAGGGCAGAAACTGAAGTGATTTTAGAGCTACAAAGAGATGGACCAACATTTACCTAAGAGAAGTTTCAAATGAATGAACGAATGAAGCAGACATAAAGAAATAGAAGAAAAACTTGATGGACTTTTTCAATCTGAGCTCATCAAACATCTAGCAGTATGAATACAACAAAACAAAACAAACACATGCCACCTAAATACCCTGGTGGAATTCCAGAGCTCCAAGTATAAATGAAAAATCCTGAAAGTTTCCAGATGGGGCAAAACAAGTCACCTACAAAGGCATAACATCAGACTTCTTACATAAAATAATAAATACTATTTTCTTTTACTATCTGTTACTTACATGAAAAAGTTTTTCTGTCTTTGGAAAAACTGCAACGATATCATACAGCCGGACCCTTGAAGAAGTTGCTCTCTGGGAACACAAAAAGAATGTTATCATGGAGTAACAACAAGTATACACATGGAATTCTGACTAGTGGCCCGGCTGTACTTAAATTTCAATCATGTAACACTTCTCATATGCCAAGGACATTTCTGCTTTGTTTTGTATGTTGGCAGAAAAGACCTTTGAAGCCCATGAGAATTCAGATACCAACATCCATTCCACTAATCATCCCCCTTCCTTCCTACACTGTTACACTTTGTGTACTAAACATTGTATTCTCTCTCCCCAACTAGATCCTTCCCACCAGCAGGCACACTCAAGTCTCTCCCATCTCGTGAACAAAATCTAGACAGCAGGTCTCATCCACCAACCTCTCTATGCCTTCCATTCCCCTATGGAGTCAAATTTCTCAAGCAAAGTCACCATCACACTGTATCCATTTTCTCACATCCCTACGATTTCCATGGAAATGGTTTTTGCTGAGGCAACCAATGACTTCCCCATCAATAAATCCAAGACATTTTTTAGCCCTTCTCCTGCTTCTCTACTCAGGCACATTGATGCTGCTGACCCTTCCTCACTTTTCCTTTCTCACTTTCCACGCTGTCCTTCTCCTTCTCAGAGTCCCTCCTCAGTCCCTAGCTCTTCCTCCTGTACTCCACCATTAAATGCTGAAGTTCCTCAGGACTCTGTCCCAGACCTTCTCTTCCCACATCACACTTTAATCAGGGAGTCTCATCCGTTCCCATGATTTCAATTACTCTCTACAGGGCGACCCCTTCCAAATCAGTATCTTTAACTGGGATCACTTTTCTGAGGGCTACACCTTTTTTCCCCCAAATGCCCATTTAACAAACTCCACTGGAACTCTCATAATAATCTATTGTGTCCCAAAAACGATGCCCTCAAACCTGCTTCTCTTTGCTTTCCCTTCGGGAAATGGTTCCCTTATCTACCTTCCAGGTTGCTCAGGCTACGCCAGGGAGTCATCATTCTACATCCAACCCACCATCAAATCCTGTCAATCCTCCCCCTGGATGCCTCAAAGCCCCTCCTTAACCCCTTCTGACCCATTCTCTATAATGCAAACCTGATAATTTTATTCCCTTGGTTAAAACTTTCAGGGGCTTTCAACTGCTCACCCAGACCTACCTCTCTAACCTCATCCCAGGTTAGCCAGCTCACTAGGCTCAGCTCTATTGGTGGTGTTTCATTTCCAAGAACACACTATGTTTCTTTGGCCTCAAGACCCTTGCATAATCCATCCTGCCTGTGGGAACACTCTCTCCACGTATATAACACTTACTGATTCTTCTGGCCCCAGTTTGAACATCAACCTCCTCACGTTGGCTGCCCTGTTACATGCTCCCAGAGCATCCTTTATTTACTATCTCCGACTTTTTAAATCTTCCTCATGTTTTTAATTACTATTTGTATAGTGTTTGTCTTGCCAATTAGACTATAAACTTTATAAGTTCAAGATTTGTGTCTGTATTCTTCACAGCAATATCTCCAGCACCCACCTTATATCTGGTTCATATGAGTTCAATAACAGTGGCCAAAGGAATCTTTAACTGTGGTATCCCTACACATGTGCCACGAGGAGAAGAGACTCTGTTATACTATATGAATTCTGAGGATAGGGAGAGCAGGCATGTGTCACACATGGGAGGCGGTGGGGCAATGTAAGACGAGGGTGAGTTGAAAAACAACACCGTTCAACATTAGTCAATACAACTTAAAAGGCCAAAAAGAGAGAAGAAAAATAATTAACTTACCAAAACATTGCAGTGAGATGGATCCGAAACGATAATCGTCAGTCGAGTTAAAATTTTAATTGGTCTTGATTTTCCCTATAATCAAAAACATGCTATCGAAAAAGCACAAAATACAAACTATTGATTTCCCTCTTTATCAGTGGAAAGTACTCATTAAAAGGTCCCAGCAATAAGGGATTGTGAAGATTAGTAAAACCTAGTCTTCATTCTCAACGAGTTTATGATACAGCGAGAGGAAAAAAAAAGATGTACATACATTAAACTACATAATGAAATAATTTAAAGGTTGTAGGACTTCAGGAAAAGAGGATCATCAAAGTACTGAATTGATAGTAAGAGAATGTTTCAGAGAAGAGCTGAGTCTTGATGGAAAGGTAAGACTGGTCGACAGAGGAAGGGGCAGTGCAGGTTAGAGAACTGTACATATAAATGGGCATGTTTGAATGAATGAATAGATATTATGCTTCTTAAACAACAAAACACCTACCTGTACAATTGGCAAAGTTGTAAAGAGTTCAGAAACAGCTATTGGTTTTTCAATTTCCTACAACAAAGAATCAAAAGTCACCCCAGATTGTACATGTTAATGGGACAGAGCCTATGGAAATGGAAAACTTACAAGAGGTTTTCAGGAAAGATAATTAAAAAAAAATGAGAAAGCTAATTTCTGGTATTCAGAAACACTAAAGTTTTTTTGTTTTTTCTGTTTATTTTTTAAAGGAAGAAAGCTGAAGAGCAGAGAAGTAGCTGAGCATATCAATGGACAGGAGAGATGAAAACTAGTGTTTAAACTGAAATAATCTATAAGGTACAGTTGTTGGCCAAAAGAGAAATATACATATTTATCAGTATGTTTCAGGGGGAAACCAACGAGTAATGAGTCCATAACAGTAAAATAAAAAGGACTAAATATTGTGATTACAGTTCAGTCAATAACAATGCACTTTTTATAAGTTATTGAAAGTTACTTAAGTAACATCAAATCAACTTTAAAAATCCTTACCCCACACCTTAGTACTTCACAAAAAACTTTATCACTAGCACAAATATGCATCAGCTCGAATGTTAACATACAAAATAAGACAGTGCACAGAGTACATTTAAGAAATATGCTCATCTGTAACTTCTTATTACCAATATAAACACAAATAATTATAAATTCTGGTTATTAACTTCAGAAATTGTATTTTACCTGTTTCTTTTCCTTAAATTCAACAACATGATTGATGGCAACAACTGAATAGCCCACTGAAAAGAAAAATTGAACATTCTTGTTAAATATAACCACCTATCTTTCCTGTACACATAGGGTCATCCCAATTCGTGTCAAGACTAGAAGGCAGTCAGCAGAATGGTTATGGGTCTGGGCTCTGGTGTCACACTGCCTGCTTTCAAATCTAGCATCACGCCTTACATGTTACTTAACCTTAAGTTTCAGGTTCTTCATCTGTCAAATGGTGATAATAACAGAACTTACCCCATATGTCTGTCACAAGAATTAAATGAAATAACACAGGTACGATGTTTTACAACAGTGCCTGGCACGTAGTCAGGGCTTTATGTGACCTCTGTGATGTACTATTAGCATGATACTAAAAACCCTTAACTTTGCGCTTCTTTCAACCATCATTCTCTTTCACATCTCTCTTTTCATTTTCATCCCATCACGTTTATACCTTTTCACTGTCACCTTTATTCTCGCTCATTTCTTTTGCTTTTTACCCTTTCTACTTCCTTCAGAGGCCCCTTTCCTAAGGAAAAATGGAGTAATGACTCCTCACACCACTGCCCACTGCCCCTTTTGAGCTGCCCACCATCAATAGATTGGGAACTCTTTGAGGCCAGGGTCTTGTTTTATCAGCAACACAGCACTGTTCTGGACATTTGTACTACCAAAAATATGTCTAAATCTTGACTCCTATCTTTAAGTTATTAAACACCAATGGGGACGACAAGATATTAATATTAAAAGATAATGAATATTAATGCCAAAATAGTGATCCTCCCTCTCATCAGTTTGTCCAACTTCCTTCCTCCCTCAGATATTTATTGGGCCCCCACTACTTGACTGGCCCTGCAGAAACCTCTTTATTTTTAAACCTCTCTATCCCCACACTTCACAATATGAGAAAGAAGAAAGCAGTCACGATTAACTCCAATAATTAAAACGGGGTCTTACCTCTCACGGCTTTCGCTTCCCTTGGATTCAAACATGAGTAATATCCTAGCATTTTGGCCATGCTGCTCCCCTCCCACCCGCCTGCTATGTCCCCCGCCCTCACCTACCCACCCTCTAAATAATATTATTCCAACACTCGCACCCCCATGTCCCTCCTCCTCTTCTCTGAGCCCCCACAGCACTCCTCGTCTGTGCTGACACTGTCATGAGAGGCAGGAAGGGGTGATATTATAAGCACTGGTGTAGGAGACTGTACACTCAGAATCCCTGGCTTCTGCCGCCCATCAGCTGTGGGGCCCTATGCAAATCCTCCACCCTCTCAGGGCCTCAGTTTCCTCAATTTATAGGAAAGAAGGAGCTGGAGTGGGTAACAGCTCCTCAGTGCCTTCGAGTTTCCCGCGCCCAGGAAAAGCAACACCGCAGCGGGCATCAGCTTCCAGGGACATCCGAGAGACCCCAGGAGACCTGAAAGAGTCCCGGCCTTGCCGGGTCCTTCCCGAGCCCGGCCCGACTGTCTAGGGGGCAGCGAGGATGGGCGACTCACGATGAGCGGCGTTCTCCACGAGCCCGCGCAGCGCCTTCAGGTCCGAACCCGCACGCAGATCCAAGTCGGCAAACACCGCCATGCTGAAGTCACATGACGCCCGCGCCCGTCTGCGCAGCCGCAGGGCCCGCCCCCTCAGGCACTCTGGGAATTGTAGTTTACCTGCGTGGTCGGTGCCTCCGTCCAGTGGACTATTTAGTTTGAGGTTGGCAGGAGTTTGCCTCGCCTTCAAGTACTACCAAAATTAGTGTGTTGAAATCAGTAGCTTCGCTTTAATCCTTCTTTGTCTTCTTCTGAATGAGAATGTTTGGTTTCCCCCGAAGGGGTTTAAATCTCCCAGCATTCCTCCTATAAAATAATGTAGAAAGTGAGTCTTTCGAAATGCACGTGTACAGGATTTATTGAGCGCCTACCATGAACCAGACACTTTTGTTAGGGGATGGAAACGCTTTTAAAAAGTCATAGGGAACCTGTTTTTCCTTAGTTCCCCTATAGTCTATTCTGATGTTTAAAATGGATTTATCGGGAAGAGGAGGAAACCGACCTGAAGACCTCCAAAGAGGACTGCCCGAGAAAAGGGTCTTTTTGCCCAGTCAGAACTGACGGTGTCGCAGCACGCTGCTCTCTGTCACAGTCAACATCTTCAACCACAAGATGGCAGGGCTCTCTCTAGGATGAGCTGTTAACTCCATCACTGGTTTAGCCCAAGACAGGTTTGATAAAGGAAGTGCAAAATTGAAATGTTTTACAGTTTTCCATCTGAGAAATGTACAAGGTGGTGTATATCCCACGCGTTTGATGTTTCCACATTTTGGACTTCGCATAAATGAACTCTTAAAGATTGATAAATCAATTATCCGACAACATAAAATTGTGGAACTATAGTTTACGTCGGTGCTTCTCAACTATCTTTGATGAAGGTCCAGTTTCCCTCCGCCCCCAATTCTTCACAGACCAGTATGTGGTCCCTTGTGCACTACCAGTAGGCACCTCTGGCCTCAGAAGACTCATTTGACAACTTCTGGACTGCTCTATGTTGAGCTGAATAGGAAGAGTCCACTGACTGGGGGCTTGGATATCTGGACAAGGCCAAAGTGCTGTGAAAATTTCTAAACATTTTCAATTTCTGTACTTACTTATCACAAACAGTAGACAGATAGTCTCTGGTCTGTGGACCACACATTAATTAGTACCCCTTTACATGATTTCTTTCTTGGTCTTAGAAGGGAATTTTAAGAGGGATCTGTTCCATGTAGTAGCATGCAATTCTCCTCTTGGTTGACTTTTATAAAGAAGAAATATTTTGCTTTTTCCAATACTTGTTATTTCCTATGTAAAAATAGAAGAAATTTTGAGTTCTGCAAATAGAACAAGGTCATACAAAGCAAACCCATTGCTTATCATCAGAAAATCTAGTTAATTTTGCAGGATCATAGAGGCATCTTCATCTATGACCACAAAATCTAGATTGGTCAGAAATATGACTGATGTGTGGTGAAGGTGAATGAGATACGTAATTATTCGATGTCAGCATTAGACTAAAGAAGCCTTCTCTGAAAGTCATGATGCTGTTGCTGTGAACTGTAGCCTTTAGAGTTCTTTGCTCATCTTCACCCTGGGCCTAGGTGAAGAGGAAGAGAAAGGGTGACAAAGAAAATGAATAGGTAACAGTCACTGAGCACTTTAATGAGGGCCAGCCAATTTGCTAAGTACTTACCTACATATCTTATTTAATTTTCAAAGCAAAATTAAGTACTATCTTTTAGCAACATCTGCGTTTGACATCTGAGAAATCTAAGGCTTAGGTAATGTTGGTAGAACTACACGTGGCTCCAGGCGGTTTGGTTTAGTTCTCACTTTGTGTACTGTCTCCTGGGTAAAGCAAGCAGAGAGGAGGGTTGGAGGATGTGAAAGGAGGAGGGAGAGAAGATGAGGGAAAGGAAGAAGAGAATAGAGAGCTGGTGGGAAGAGGAAAGAGGAAGTAGGGAGGGAGAGGAAGGAGAGGAAGGAGGTGGAAGAGGGGAGGGAGGAGTGGGAAGAGACAGGATGTGATAGGGGACAGGAAGAGGGAAGAAGGGTCAGAAGTAGGCCTGGAAGAGTAGCTGAGGCAGCAAGGACCTGGAGTTTGAAGAAGACCCTGGAAATTTCTGACTGGAAATTAATATTACTGTACGATTCTAAGTACTTTGTATCCATTATCTGACTTAATCCTCACAGCCAGCCAATGAGAGAGAGATTGTTATTCCTGTTAGATCAAGGAGGAGTCCTGCGCTCAGAGGGGAGAGCTCCTGAGTCATTTCCTCTTCCTTGGGATGCTTAGAAAGAGAGAGTGGGTTATGGGATCCAAAGAACCTTCAAACCCTTCTCAGTCTCCCGAAAGACCTCTGTTTGTTGGGCTGGCCCCTAAAAGTCAGTCTGTGCTCGGTTAGTCTTTGTCCTTATCCTCTTTTCATTTGGTTTACCGTAACTTCCCGGGGGAACCGAGAAACACTCCACCAGGCCCCTGTCCTCTGGCAGCTTAAGGCTGAGGTGGGGCAAGGCAAGAAAGCAGTGTTGGATGATTTGCACAGGGCTGTCAGGAGAATCTGGCAGAGTCTTCTCTCCCAGATTGAGGGGGAAATTTGGGAGATTTGGAGAGGATAAAAGATGGTTTCCTGGAAGAGGTAATGCTTGAATTAAATTTTGATGCATGGAATTGAGGAGTAACAAGATGCAGAAGTCTGGAGTGTATCCAGAACTGGCACAAAGTGGGTGGTACTCAGTCCAAGTTGCAGATTTAATATATATATTTATATATATGTAGAGAGAGAGAGAGGGAGAGAGAATATATGTATATTATATATATATAGAGAGAGAGGGAATAGAGTATATGTATATATATAGATATAGGGTATATACATAAAGAGTATACATAGAGAGACTGTAGAGTATATATAGAGAGATAGATGGAGTATAGAGCATAGAGTGTATATATACAGATACAGCATATAGAGTATATATATTAGTATACAGTATATATAGAGACAGTATAAAGCACATATATAGAGAGTATAGAGTATATATATATAGATACATAGTATAAAATATATATCTATATATAAATAATATATGTATATATATATGGAGAGAGAGAGAGACAGAAAGAGATTTTTAGAAAGGAATTGGCTCATGTGATTATGGAGGCTGACAAGTCCCAAGATCTGCAGTTGGCAAGCTGGAGACCCAGGAGAGCTGATGGTGTAGTTCCAGTCTGAAGGGAGGGAGGCTTAAGAACAGGAAGATATTTCAGTTTGAATGCAATGACAGGAAAAAGCCCTTGTCCCAGCTTGAAGGCAGTAAGGAAGGAGAAATCCTCCCCTATTTGAAGAAGGGTCAGCCCTTTTGTTCTATCCAGGCCTTCAACTGATTGGATGAAGCCCACCCATGTTAGGGAGGTTAATCTGCTTTACTCAGTCTACTGATTCTAATGCTAATCTCACTCAGAAAAAACTTCATACACACACCCAGAATAATGTTTGACCAAATATCTGGGCCCCCATGGCCCAATCAAGCTGATAGATAAAACTAACCATCACAATGATGCTGCCTTGAAATTGTTTCATATTAAGGGGGAAAAAAAAAATTGCTCAGGCACCTAAAACTTTTTACCAAAGGCAAGTTTACAAAGAATGTCTATTGCAGGCAAAAGAAAGAACAGGTCCTAAACAGAAGCTAGCGTTTGCAAACGTAATAACTATGCTCAGTACGTTGGAAATATAGCTTAGAACTTGCAGAATAAAATACATGAAGAAACTAAGTTATTTCTGGCATTTTCTATTGCAGCTGATAGGCAAGTAGATATATAAAAGCTATTTGTGTTGTTGAGAATTTTGACATGACTAAATATCTTTTGGAAATGGTGCCCAAAAAGGCACATCTTGAGGAAGTGGCTTATTTTTGTGTATGGAGAAGAATTTTGAGAATTTTAAAGTAGACTTGGTAGAATAAGTAACCATGACTACAGATGGGACTCCTGCAGAGGTCATTGTTAACACCAGACTTATGAAACATAAGCACAATCTGACAAGATTTTGTCAAGACACAGAATTTTAGCCAATTTATTGTACTATTGACCAGAAACCACTTTGAGCTCTAAACTTAAAAACTATACAAATAACAGCCATGGTAATTAACCCTGCACCCCCCCCCCCCCACACACACACACATGGTTCATGCTCCAAATAGCTGTACTGGATGCTGAGAAAATTTTGAACTGCTGAAAGAAATTTACCTATTAATGTTAGCAAGGAAAAAAATCTCCACCTCACTTCGTCAGTGAAGACTAACAATTTTGGTTCTTTCAGTTGATGATATAAGCCATTTAAATACTCTGAATCCCTCCCCTGCCCTTTAAAAAAGCATACAAACTAATTTGTTCATATATAGAAAAATTGTGTCTTTGGAAAATTCATCCGGCTAGGAATAATCCAGTTCATTCGCTGCACAGAAACTGGTTTCCAGATATGAAAATTATGGTCTAACTTCAAATTGCAGCACCAAATTGTGGACTTGAAGACTATAATCCAAAAAAGGTACTCTGATTTAAACTTTATCATAAACTTTATGATAATACTGCTTAATTTGCCCTTTTCAATTAATATCATTAATGTGAATGAAAATTACAAAAGAAGCTTTGCTATTTAAGCACTTACATAATAGCCTCAATTTTGCACCTCGTCCCATAAAACCTAAAATATTTACTATCTGGATATATGTATATAACTTTACAGAAAATGTTTGCTGAACCCTTCTTTAAATCAGTGTTCCACAACAGTGTTGATACCCTCTATTCGACCTCCCAGCCAACCCAGGGGGGCATTTGAAAATTTGTGTGGGTATTTTTTTGCTTGTCACGATAGTTTATTGTTTTAAATTTATTGTTGTCAAAATAATTGAGAAGTGAGGTGGTTGCTCTTAGCTTCTAGCTTTTAGTAGGAAGAGGCCAGGGATCCTAACTATCCCACAGTGTATGAGAAAGTCTTAGACAATGAACACTTGTCCCTCGTCTTGCATGACTTTTGAATATCCTGCCAGATATTCACATGAGGTAAAGCTTGTTTATCATTATCTGAGCCTAGAACCTACAAAGGTTTTATATATAAATGCACAGCAATTTTTTCACAATTTTTATACGCATTGAATTTTCCAGGAATGTTAACTATTGAGTAAATAGAGGGAAGACTGTACTTTGCTTTGCTTGGAACTATAAGAGTTTGTTGGAACTACACGAGAACTATAAGAGTTGTTCCCCATTTCAAAAAATCATGTCATTGCAGCAACACTGCTTTTGTTATTTGGGTTTTCAATGCAGCACACCTGTATCACTGCATTTATAGCAGTCACATTTATGGTGATTCATATATAAACACATTACCACACATACCCATACATACAAATATATATACACACATATATGTATATCATCGTTTTATATATAATCTATGTAATCATATATACATAAGTAAATTTGTATACGTATTTAGCCCTTACTTCAAAATAATACATGTAAATTAGAAGTATTGACAATATTCAGTTAGTTATCTTAAGTGTAAATTTAAACATATTAAAATCTAAACATATTTATTAGAAGTAGATACTGGCATCTAACTACTACACTTTTGATACAGTGGTGCCCTGACATTCGCATACTTAAATACATATTTACTTATTCTTTCCTCTATCAGTACAAAATATTTTATTTAAAAGGGGATGCTATGGACTGAATGTTTGTGTACCCGTAAAATTCGTATGTTGAAACTCTAATCCCAAATGTGATGGCATTTGGAGATGGGGTCTTTGGGAGACAATTAGGTCATGAGAGCGGTGCCCTCATGATGGGATCAGTGCCTTTAGAAGAAGAGACATGAGAGAGCTTGCTTCCTCTCTCTCTGATCTCTGCCATGTGAGCACACAGCAAGAAGACGGACGTCTGCAGACCAGGAAGAGGGTCCTCACCAGAACCCACCCTGGCACCCTGATCTTGACTTCCCAGCCTCCAGATCTGTGAGAAATAAATTTCTGTTGTTTAAGCCACCCAGTCTTTGGTAGTGTGTCATAGCAGCCTGAACTAAAACCAAAACCGGGGGTTTTGGATCTTATAAGTTGAGAATTATTGCCTTGAATATAAAATCCATTGTGCAAAGAATTTATCCATGTTCAGAAGTATTAATATTTCTGCATAATAGTCTTTGGTTATGAAAAAGTGAATAAAACTAAATATTGCTTTCAGTTGGAGGAATCAAGGCTAAATTCTGCACTACATACAACAGTGCAAAATAATAATAATAAAAACCCAAAAAACAACTCAGCCCTTTATTTTGGTTCAGAAAAAAGAAATGCATCAAATTTCTAGTCTAAATCAAAGGAATATTGAATTATTAAAAATCAGTTAAATATTTTTATTTCTCAAGTTGTGCATTTTCAATTTAAAATGTAGTCTATAACACAGTTTCTCAACCTTAGCACTATTGACATTTTGGGCCAGATAATCCTTTGTTGTGGGAGGTTGTCCTGTGCCTCTACCTGCCAGATGCTAGTAGCAGCCCTTCAGCTGTGACAACATATCTCCAGACATTGCCAAATGTACCCTGGAGGGCAAAATTCCAGGCCAGTAACATTTAAGCGTTCATGCCAGGTAATAGTAGGGACAGAGTATTGGCGATTTTTTTTTTTTTTTTGAAGGAGGTTTCAGAAAGCCAGAGGGAAAAGGAAAGGAACAAATTTCCTAACTATAGGGAAGACATGGTTTGCTTTTCCTCATGTAGTAGGAATCTTCAGGGAAGTGGGCAAAACTGTCGGAGGAATGGATGCTCCAGGTACCCAGAGAGGCTGGGCCTTAGACCCTAGGTGTCCAGGCTTAGCCAATGTTCCCATCCTCCTGAAGGACAAAGGAGGCACAGTGCTGCTTCATGGGATTACGTGGGCTTGGACAACAGTGAGAACCAGAGCAGCCTTCTGGAATGTTCTGCTTTGGGTGCAAGACTCCATGTCCATCATGCAACCTGGAGGTGGGGCAGGGGTCGAGGAGGTCACAATAATGATTGGAGTTGAATTTCCCATCAGATGAGTAGAACGGGGGCTCAGCGTCATATTTAATTTAATTTTAGAAAAATAATGTGACACCTCTTACGCAGAGTAAAATTGATACCTACCTTGCATGGCACACATGTTTCCTTATGATCTGCCCCCAACAAGTCTACATTTACTACTTCCAATGCATTTTACCTGACACAGGTTTGGCAAGTATTCCACATATTTATGGGATCCTGTTGGCATTGCACTCCCCTTTCCTCCAGTCTACTAATGAAATTTCTACTTGAGCTGAAATGTTAGCTCTGTGAATTCCTCGGTTTCCCCAGGCAGGGCCAGCGCCTATTTCCTCTGGGCCCCAGTATCTTTGGTTCATACCTATATTATTAGGCTTTTCACACTGCACTGTCTCTTCTAACAGGCAGTGAACATCTGCAGAACTTACCTTCTTTATTCATCCCTAGCACTTAGGACAGTGCCTATTAATATGTAGCTGGTACATGTTTATTGAATGACTGAAATAATGAATCACGTATAGTCTTGCCTGGAAATGGGACGTGAACACGGGACGTGATGGAAATTTTCATTTCAGATACTATTTTGAAGAATATAGAAGGATTTCTGGAATTCTACAGAGCATTAGAAAAAGCAGAATAAGATGCATCCTATCAATTCTTCAGTAAAAGCCTTTCTTACTTCTTTCTATTTTGATTCTCTTTAAATACCATGTCCCTCTAGCTTCTGCTCCAATTCCCTGCTACCCTTTTGAATAAAACTACTCCAAAGGTTGTCTACCCTCCCAGTTGCCATTTCCTCTCTTCTCCTGATCTCTTGAACCCATTCTAGTCTACTTTTATCCCTACCGCTCCACTGAAATGGTTCTTGTCTTACATGGCATTTGACTCAGTTCATCAATCTCTTTTTCTTGAAACATTGTCTTTTCTTGACTTTAAGCACCCAATGTCTCTTGGTTCTCCTCCTAACTCAGTGGCCTCTCCTTCTCAGTCTTGTTGGTTTCTCTTCCTCTCCCTGACCTCAGGATGTTGGAGCATCCTGGGGTAATTCCTCGGGTCTCTTCTCTATCTACTCTTCCTCTTGAGGGATCTTCTCCTGAACTTGTATCTGACTAGCTGACATCTCCATTTAGATATCCAATAGGTTCTCAAACTTAATGTGTCCTTTTAAAAAAGAGCTCCTAAAACAATACCTAGTATGTATTAGACAATAAATGTTGACTCAATCAAGGAATGAATGCTGCTTTTATCTGTTTTTCTTTAATTGAAGAACTTAACTTTTCTTTTAATTAGTCCTTCAGCTACTGACTATGGAAGCCGACATTGTCCAATTTGTTCCTTGAAAAAAGTAAAGAAGTTTCCTTTTCGTGGAATTTGTATTGAGGAACAGATTCCCCACTAGGGGGTGTGCATGTACCACTTATATTTCAAAATGGTCCTGGTCTTAAAAAATTGACTAAAAGATACACAAGTGTTCTTGGATCTATCTTTTCTCTGATTTTCTATTCATCTTTTTTTTGATGAAATTTTTTAAAGGTTACACTTATTTTGTAAAGAGAATGAAAATTTCTAAATGGAAGGAACCAAAGAAAAATAACATGTCTATATTTTGTAGACAGCATTAAAGGATAATGCAAATGAAAGAAGCGTAATTAAAGGATGTATATATCTAAGTTAAAACAAAACCCACGATTCACTTTTTTTTGTTGTTGTTGAGATAGATTCACCCTGAGCTAACATCTGTGCCAATCTTTCTCTATTTTGTATGTGGGTCACTGCCACAGCATGGCTGACAAATGGTGTAGATCTGCACCCAGAATCCGAACCTGTGAACCTGGGCACCTGAAGCAGACCGTGCTGAATGTAACCACTATGCCACAGGGCCAGGCCCCATGATTCACTTTTTTTTTGGTGAGGAAGATGGGCCCTGAGCTAATGTCTGTTGCCAATCTTCCTCTTTTTGTTTGAGGAAGATTGTCACTGAGCTTAGACCTGTGCCAGTCTTCCTTTATTTTTTGATTGTGGGATGCTGCCACAGCATGGCCTGATGAGTGGCGTTTAGGTCTGTACCCAGGATCTGAACCTGCAAACCCCGGCTTCCCTAAGTGGAGCGCAGAAACTTAACCACTATGCAATTGGGCCGGTCCCATGATTCACTTTTAAGCTGAGGAATTATTTTAAATCATAAATGACTCTTGGTTATAGGCGTTATTCTATACTCTATTCATTCGACAAACATTTATTGAACACCAAGCGTGGGGCAGGAATAAGAAAACATCCATGCCTTTGGGGAGTCCACAGTCTAATGGGGAACACAGTCATGTAAATATAAAGCATAAGGCATCAGTTAAGTATAAGATAAGAACAAAGTGCTTTAAGTGCCTAGAAAGGATGAGACTAGCTATGGTGAGGAGGACTGTCACAGAGAAGGGGACAATCCTGTGTCCCAGACTAACTGCTTTTCCCCAACTGGGCCTCCCCAATGTCTGTGTTGACAGATTTCAATCATTGTCACTAGGATGTGTGTTCTGTCTCTGTGCTACCGCTTTATGGCCTGACTGGTAGCCACAGGGTAGTATTTGAGTATTTATATACAATAATCTTAGCACTACACCTGTCTAAGCATTCTGGTTTTCCTCGTGTTTTCTCATCCAATTCTGGGGTCGAGGGACACCCAGACAATTAGTTGAGTTGAGTGAGGCAACAGGCTATAAAACTGAGCAGCTGAAAAACTCTGGAGAAGTAGAAGAGCAGCCTTGTGGGAAGTCAGTTGCTGCGAGCATTGGACGTTACTGGAACCCCAGTCAGCATGACATCAGTATGCTTAGCTGACTAGTGAGTTGCCAATAAATCCTATGGCATAGAAATCTTTACTTTACTTGTGTTTCTTAAAGTAAATAGATTGTCAGAGTATGCTTGTTTATGGGAAAACAAACTCTCCTAAGCTGATGTCCTGTGGATGGGCATGTGTGGGTCTGCGTAGATATGATTAAAGCACATGCATTTAGATGACTAGAGGAATACCTAGAGGGAAGAAGAGCTTATTAAAAGACGATAAGTCCTGTTGTAGGACTTGGCTGCTCTTCTGTACTTCCCAGAGCAGGTTTTTTTTCTGTGTGTGTGTGTGTGAGGAAGATCAGCCCTGAGCTAACATCCATGCCCATCCTCCTCTTTTTGCTGAGGAATACTGGCCCTGGGCTAACATCTGTGCCTATCTGCCTCCACTTTATATGGGACGCCGCCACAGTATGGCCTGACAAACGGTGTGTCGGTGTGCGCCTGGGATGCGAACCCGGGCCACTAGCAGTGGAGCGTGCGCATTTAACTGCTAGCCGTGGGCTGGCACCCCGTAGAGCAGTTTTGAGAGTGGGAGATTGCCAGTTGGAAACATCAGAAAGCTGTAGTGTCAAGTGCTCTCATTGCTGATCTTATGAGAATGCTGTTATAGGCAATGAGAGTCTAGACCAAGTTTGGTACTTTTTAAGGCAGCAGAGTGATTTTTTAAATGAAAGAAATAAAAGGGATAAAAACTAAAGACACGATTTAATTTAGATGCCAACACTTCTCTTATTATCTCTAGTATAACTGCCAAAGAGCGGGCGGGCAGGGGGAGGGTGAAGGAAGCAACACTTTGATATGGATTTTAAAACACCAAGAAACCAAGGGCAAAACAAATAACAAATTTAGATGAATGTTTGGGTATTTTATGACTATTTTGTGAAGCTGTATCTTTAGCTTTTCTTTGTGAGAAAATTATGGAAAAGTATACACGAGATTTCAGCATTTTTATGAAGATAGGACCATTTGTTAGTCAAGGTTAGAGGGAAACTGAAAGAATTCCAGACTCTTCCATCAGGATTTTGGAATAATACAATGATGGATGAAATTTAAACTCAACATAAGCAAGGTAATGCTGCAGAAGCTGAGATTTTCAATAACTGTGTTTATACATTGTGACAGCTTATAAATTAAAAACCTACCAACTCTTATGAAATACACTCAGCCATCACCATGGATAATGTAATAGAGGTGACTGCTTGATAGAAAGGGGAGTTTAGACCTGATGCTATACTGAAAATGGAAGAGGAAGTAAATTAGAAAGTAGTATGTTACTGATTATTTGATGGATTTATATGTCCTATAATTAAAAAACAAAAGCAAAAAACATCAGAAGCTGCTAGGAAGTATAGATGGGCTAGCTAAGGGCTGGTAAGAGTGTAGGTGCCAAATTATATTGCCTGTAGATTCAAATAAAAATAAAATGACTGCTTTTCAAATTCTTTGTATACTTAATTAATGTAGAATATTATTTTAAAGAGCCAAGACAGAATGTAAGCTGACTTGATTACTCGAGGAAAAAAAATGAGAAAAGTCAAATAAGTTAAAATGAATTAAAAAGTTAAAATGAGAAAAGTAAAAAATATTTTGTGAAATTTACTACCTTAAGGAATTTTTAAGAGGTCTTGAGACAATTCTAAACCTCAAAACCAAAAACTGAGACATTTCAATATAGTTATGTATGATCTTGGATAAGTCATTAAGCTTCTCCCAGCCTCTATTTCCCTCTCTGTATTGAAGGGTAAAGAAATGGTTTCTTAGATGCCTTCCAGATACAAACTAGTTTTCTTTTGTCTGAAATTATGTTTGATAATAATTTCAGACAAAAGTTATTTAACTAACCTAAGATTGGAGAAATTTCCTCATCTATCGTCTTAGCTATTAAATAGTACTGCTTTGTGGCCTGCCTATTATCTTCCACTCTTCCTCTGACAATGTATTGATCTGCTTATCCCAGGCAGAGAAGAGCCCCTGACATGTTCATTACAATGAAAGAGTTGTGAACATTGACCCACCACTTAGGGATTTTTTTCCTACCTAAAAAAAATTTTTTTTAATGTGTAGAGGGAAGAATATGGACATAGTAATCAGATAAACTTGGGTTCGAAACCTAATTATTACTTACCAACTGATTGCAATAGCAACTGTGTTTCCTTATCTGGAAAGATAGGACTAACACCCACCTTGAAGAATGAGAGTGTTATTCAGCACTGAGATTAATACATTTAGAGGTTTCTGTTCGTTTTCTTCTTATTTATAATCCACTAGGGCCTAACTAGAAAAGAAAAGAGATTTAATTATTTTTAGAGTCTTAAACTAAAGAAATCACTGCTGGCTTCCAGTAAAACCTTTAAACAAAATGGAGTGAAGTAAGTCTCACAAATAAGACAAATCAGCCACTCTGACAGGGTTTGAATACCAAGGGGATTTTAGGCAATACGCATTAAATCAACATACACCTCCAGGATTCTTCTGCAGAACATTGTAACCGGTCATTTCTTCGCTCATGTGCAAGGTTTCCAGAATGCCACGGGAAAATTAACCCTCATTTCAATATATTAGGCTTTGAAGTCTGAATATAAAAGCAGCCAGTTTCCAGACGCCTGGAGGGTGAGTCAGAATGGGCTTAAGCTCCCTGGAGGGTCTCCTCCCCAGAGCCCCCAGCTCCTCCTTGGTACCCAGACCTGAAAGCATCCCTCTCGTTCCCATTTTTCTTTCTCCTTCTTCTTCTAAGCTCCCACCCCCACCCCACTGGGCTGCTTCTCCTTTTCCCATAAGTGGTCAAAAAAGGAAACGGAAGTATCTATTTGTTGCTTGGTGTAGTAGTGCCTGAAAACGTTTTTTTAATTAAGAAAAAAAATCCCTCTCCAGGTTCTTCATTTTGCAATGACTCGGAACGTCCGCCGGCTCCCTGGTCCTCCCCTACCACAATTTCGTTTACTACTGTGAGGAGGTTCGGCTCTGTCCGAGGGGTCTGAGCCTCCCGCCGCCAAGACAGGTCCCGGCGCGAAGCTCGGGATCCCGGGAGGCGCGAGGAGCGCCGCCCCCGGCCCAGCGGGCGGCGCGGGAGAGGCGGCGGCCCCTGCCCAGCGGGCGGCGCGGGAGAGGCGCCGGCCCCTGCCCAGCCGGGGAAGCCCGTCCCGGGAGCCCAAGGGGCGCGAGCGGCGGCCGGCGGCGGCGGTGGCGGCGGGGACGCGGCGCGGCTGCCGCAGGGGAGCGGCGGCGGCGGCGGCGGGCGCGAGGGGCGGGGCGCACCCCGCAACTTCTGCCGCTGCCTCCCGGGCGCTCTCGGCCGAGCGCGCGGCTGCTGCGGGCTGTGGGCGGCGGTGCGGCCGGCCGACCCCGGCCCGCAGGCCCGCGAGCCCGCGCGTCCGTCGGGTGCCTGACGCGCCTCGGGCGGGGAGTCCCTGCGCGGCCGCGCTCGCGCGTTGGCCGCAGCGGCTGGGGGCCCGGGACGTGCGGGACCGCGAGGCCGAGCCGGGACGCCCCCCAGCGGCCGGCGCGGGCCCCATGTCTGGCCCGCGCGGAGCGGAGCAGGCGAGGTGAAGCCCCCGGGCCGGCAGCCGGAGCTCGTGGCGGCGGCGCCGGCTCCATGGGCAGCAGCGCACAGCGGCACGATGATGGACGTTAACAGCAGCGGCCGCCCGGACCTCTACGGGCACCTCCGCTCTTTCCTGCTGCCCGAGGTGGGGCGCGGGCTGCCCGACCTGAGCCCCGACGGCGCCGGCCCGGTTGCGGGCTCCTGGGCGCCGCACCTGCTGCGCGGGGTCCCCGAGGTGACGGCCAGCCCCGTGCCCACTTGGGACGCGCCCCCGGACAATGCCTCCGGCTGCTGGGAGCAGATCAACTATGGCAGAGCCGAGAAAGTTGTGATCGGCTCCATCCTGACGCTCATCACGCTGCTGACGATCGCCGGCAACTGCCTGGTGGTGATCTCGGTGTGCTTCGTCAAGAAGCTCCGCCAGCCCTCCAACTACCTGATTGTGTCCCTGGCACTGGCCGACCTCTCGGTGGCCGTGGCGGTCATGCCCTTCGTCAGCGTCACCGACCTCATCGGAGGCAAGTGGATCTTTGGCCACTTCTTCTGCAACGTCTTCATCGCCATGGACGTCATGTGCTGCACAGCTTCGATCATGACCCTGTGCGTGATCAGCATCGACAGGTAAGGGCCGGGGCGCCCCGTCCCGGGGTCCGGCTGGGGATGTGCTGGCTGCTCAGCCCCGCGCTCTCGCTTTTCCGGGAAGGATAAGCCAGACTTCACGGCGGGATGAAGGGCTGCGCTTAAGACATCAACCCCCACACATCCACCCTACACCAACCAAACAACTTCAGTTACGGCAAAGCCGATACACACCTTTAAATGAAGAGCCCGAATTGTTCTGGTTTACTATAGTGAAGATGTTAAGACCAAAGTTAAGAGTATTTTAAGCATTAGCAGTTCCACCAGGGGGTCCCTTGGCTTGGTTTTCAGAAGGAAGGGCTTTGATCCTCTCTGAGCTTGACAAACCCTTGCTGTGAGCCTGGAAGAGTCAGTTCTTACTTTAAGAAATCAGTGAGAGAAAAGCCACCTCGCTTCCCTGATTGTAGGAGCTACTCCCCCGGCCAATGAAAAGACCTAGGATGGTTCCAGAATTGGAGGTCTACATGTCTTACCTTGCACCCCTGTGATTGCTAATTCTGAAACTTATTCTTTTGGAAGTCGGGTTTTAGAGTTTGGCAACGTTGTCTGTATGGCACAGGCTTACTGACTGGAGCCTTACTCCCTGTCTGAATGGTTGCTTCTAGCCTTTCATCATATCCCTTGGGAATCTTCTCTTGAGAACTCCCCCACTGGAGTAATTGAAACAGAGGCTGACCATCTGTCAGGGATGCTGGGGAAAAAAATTTCTGCCTTGGATGTCAGATTGGACCAGGAGACAGAGGGTTTCTTTAGACTCTAGGATTACAGGATTCTGCATTGGAGCTAGTCTTTGGCTCTGGAAATACTGTGCAATTGACAACTTGAAGTATGGTCCCAGTGCTCTTTGGCCACAGAATAACTCTGCTTCTCTTGAAACTGAAATACTAGACCTTAATATTCACACGCAGAATTCTGCTGGTGTTTTAAAACCAGCACAAGACTGGTATCCTGTTGTGTTTAGTGATACAGAGAAACGGTTGCTTATTTCCTTAGTGGATCTACAGAACCTTTAAACGTGTAGACCTTTCAGCATAGGAGAAATAATTGATGCCTCCACATTTAAAATGACAGTGTCTCGGAGGATGGAAATTTTCCATCCTTTTCCTCCCTGTAAACACTACTGTTAATGGTTTGTTGATATTTAACAAGTTCTGCTATTTTACTGCTTGGCCAGGGTTTATAATTACTGAATAAAGGGAATGATAGGAAAGGGGATATTTTCAAGGAAAAAATACATCATAGCTGCATTTAAAGATCTAGATTATTTTTAAAAAATTGATCCTGCCATTTTATATATTATGTTAGGATCTTCTGAGAGCAAACAAGGAATCGTTTTTGAGTAGAGCATGAACTACGTATATGGGAATATTAGCTCCAAACTTGACAGCTGAAGTTTGGAATTACCATAGTTAAGAATGACAAAAACATATTCCTTTATAGCCTGGCTGTGGCAGCAGGAGCTAGGAGAGCACACTCAATATGCATAGTAAGTGTGTAGATGAACTATAAGCACAGAAACTCAACTGCTCAGCCAACCAGGATGGTGCTTCTTGCGTGAATGGAGGCCTTTAAATGGAACTTGAACTTAGTGTAATAAAGCAAATAACAATTGATGCTGCAAGTAATACATTTATAATATTTTTCATTTCATAATTGATAAGTGATAAACAGTACAGTGTGCTAACTTGTCTCCAAAGGCAGCCATTGCTTTCATTCTTCTGGGCACATTTAGGTTTGGCCGAGACCACCCTGAGATTCTTGTACATGAGTGCTAAAGGCTTTCTTCACTCAGTGTGCACGTGTGACTTACCAGCAGCAGGAACGTTCGAATACAAAGAAGAGGTTAATCCTTTTTGGCAAGAGCTTCTAATTTTTCGGTCAACTATATCCTTATGCTTGTCACAAATTGTAGTAATATAGGGATATATGTTCTATTTCTTCATTTCCTGTGAGAATTGCCCCATTGGTGAATTCTGCTTAAAAATCATTTTAGAAGATGAACATATCATTTCTTTAGATAAAATGAAGAATTGATAACCTTGGAAAACACAGGTTGCTTTTCTTCCAAGAACACACAGAACTAAAAATGAGAAAAAGGAAAATGTATTTGATATCTAAGGTGAATTATTCCTGAAAAGAATGTTTTCTGCAGTTTCACTGTAGACCATGACTGGTGATATAAAAATGTGCTAAGAAAATATGAAAAAAAATTTAATCTTCATTCATTCATTTATCCATTCCCTCTTGAGTGCCTAATACAGGTTATGCTGTGCTTTGTGCAGCATAATCAAAGGTGAATGACAATATTCCTGCTTTTGAACCCATATCATATTGTGAGAGTTGGGATATCTGTTGGGCATTTAATCTGTCTGAAAGGGAGGCTTCAACACTCCCATGCCCACCCTTTCTAGATAGTGACTCATGTTCACTGAAAATGTAGCAGCCGTTGGATGGGCACTTCCTTACCTCACTTTCCACCACCAAACAAACAATTTTTCCTCGATCTGTACTGTTCTTTTTATTTCTCTCCATTTAAAAAGCAAGAAGACATTGTGTCCCAGCAAAGACCAAACCACCTGTACTTCATATCCCAGCCCCTCTCACCTTCTCGAAGACTTTGTTCCTTCCTTGATCCCTCATCTCTTCTTTGTCTCCAGCTTTTTTTCTCTACCAGGTCAAGCTTGATCTTCTGTCTTTTTTTTTTTTTTTTGTGAGGAAGATTGGCCCTGAGCTAACATCCGTTGCCAGTCTTCCTCTTTTTGCTGAGGAAGATTAGCCGTGAGCTAACATCTGTGCCTGTCTTCCTCCATTTTTTTTTTGTATATGGAAGGCCTGCCACAGTATGGCTTGATGAGCAGTATGTAGGTCTGCACCAGGGATCTGAACCTGAGAACCTCAGGCTGCAGAAGCTGAGGGCACAAACTTAACCACTACACACCGGGCCGGCCCCCATTGATCTTCTGTCTCTAAGAACTCCTTCTTTGGCCTCACTTTTCCTCCAGTTCCTGATCCACTTCACAGTTAAGCTCCTCAAAGAACTGTGCCCACAACCTGTCTTTCTTTCCTTACCCCTCAGATAGATGCATTTGACGCTCACCAGGTCTACTGCAATGTCTAACTGGCCTTCCTGGTTCCACTTCTGTCCACCCTCATCCGTTACCTATGAAGAAGCTAGAATGATCTAGTGTAAAACAAAATTTTTTTAAGTGAGATAAAATTTTCCTATAGTGAAATGCAGATATTAAATGTATAATTTGATGAGTTTTGACAAATGTATATACCCATGTAACCAATACTCCAATCAAGATATAGAATATTTTTGTCATCCCAGAAAGTTCCCTTGTGCCCCTTTTAGAATGATCTTTTAAAAATAGAAATCAAATTAGCTTTTATACACAGTTTTAGAAACATGCAAAACAGTTCTATATATTGATTAGGGAAGCCTATATAAGGAGCGAAAGCATAAAATAGTGCAGAGGAATGATGAAGACCAAGTTCACGAGAGTGCTTTTCTCTGGCGGGGTGGGGGGAGGAGTAATCAGGGAGTAGTTCACAGATCAACTGTATTGGTAATGTTTTGTTTCTTAAACTTGGTAGTGGATACAGTCTTGGTATTCTTTGTATAATCTTCTGTATGTCTGCAATATATTTTTTACCTTTTTTTGGAAATACATACTATAGAAAAGTGAAGAGTCCTAAGTGTAGAGCTTGATAAATTTCCACAAAGTGAACACATCGATGTAATCTCCAAGTAAAACAAGAAATCAAACATTACTAACCTCCCAGAGGTCCCCTCCTGCCTCTTCCCAATTTCTAATATTCCCAAAGATAACCATTGTCCTGACTTTTAGCATCATAAATTAGTTTTGCTTTGTCAAAACTTCATATAAATGGAATAATAGTATGTACTTTTAAATCTGGCTTCTTTTGCTCAACAAAATGTCTGTGTGATTCATCTATAGTTTTTAGATTATCAGTAGTTCATTCATTTTTATTGCTGAATAGTAATCCATTGTATAAATATACCATACATTTCTTTAAAATTTGTTTACATTTATGTTGTCTACATTTCACCTATAGATGGACATTTGAATTGTTTCCATTTTCTGGCTATTACTAACAATGCTTCTATAAACATTTGTGTACAAGTCATTTTGCGGACATGTTTTTGTTTCTTTTGGGTAAATACGATACTGGGTGACGAGGTACCTTTTGGCATTTTAATTCTATTTACCCCCTCACGCCTTTTGTATTATTGTTGTCATGCATTTTAATCTACATATTTTTAAAACCCATCACATGGTATTTTTATTGTTGTTTTAAACAATCAATATTTGCAGATATGAAATGTACAATTTGATGAGTTGTATTTATGCATGTGTTTACCTTTTCCATTGCTCTTTATTTTTTCTGTATTATTATGTTTTCCTCTGGGATCATTTTATTCTGCCCAATTAGGATTTGTTGACTTTTTTTTTAAGTGAAGGTTGGCTGGTGACAAATCCTCTCAGTTTTCACTTGTCTGCAAATGTCTTAATTTTATTATCATTTCTGAATGATATTTTCTTAGTATGGAATTCTATATTTGAGATTTTTTCACTACTTTACAACTTTATTCCATTGTCTTCAGGTTTCCATAATTTCTTTTGAAAAATCAGCCATTAACCAACATTATTATTACTCCTTTGAAGATAATGTGCCATTTTTCCTGTGGCTGCTTTTAGGATTTTCTCTTTGTCTTTAGATTGTATCAATTTTTCTATGATGACCATAGGTCTGGAATTATTGATTATCTTTTGTTGTTTATTTGCTTTCAACTCTGCTGGAGTTCTTAGTTATTTTTGTATTTGTGCCTTGATATCTCTAATCAGTTTGCTATTATCTCTTCAAATACTTTTCTGGTCCCATTTTTTTCTCTTCTTCTATGTCTTCAAATTTATGTAAATTAGACCTTTTTGCTCTAATGTCTCTTGCACTCTTTTCTATATTTTCCATTTTACTTTTTTCTCTGTGCTTCAGTTTTGAAAAATTTTTGACCTGCCTTCCAATTTATGTCATCTCTTCTACTATGTCTAATCTCTTGTTCAGTCTTAATATCTATTGAGTTCTTAATTTCACAGTCCTAGAAATTCCATTTGATCCTTTTTATTGATTCTAATCTCTGGTGAAATTCTCTACCTTTTCATCTTATTTCTCCATCTTGTTATTATATTTTTGAGTATATTAATCATAGTCAGACTCTTTTTCTACTAACTCCAATATTTGAATCACTTGTCGGTTTTTTGTGTGATCTGTTTTTTTTTCCATTCTGTTTTCTGTGTGTCTGGGCATGCCTAGTAAATTTTAATTATATACTCAACATTTTGTATGAAAAATTGTAGATGTTGTCAATAATGATATTTTACTCCAGAGAAAATAGCTGCTAGGCAAGCGTATTGGGGAATTGATTATTGTAATCCAGTTAGGGGCTGAGCTGATTGTAGGCTATGTTTTAATAAAGCTCTGTCTGCCACTGACTAATACCTCTTTCTAGGTGTAGCCTTCTTGATATTTCAGCTAAGAGCGTGGGGTGTTCTCAATGACATCTCGCCCTGGCTAGTTCAGAACTCTAATTTTTCTCTCCTCAGTACTGTGAAGCATTTTGGGAGCTTTCTCCTTGGCATCTTAGGAGCCTTCTGCCCTATACAGCTTCAGAATTCAGCAAATGTCTTGAGGGGAGTACCAGCCAAGTGTTTGGCTTGGTTTTTTGCTCCTCTCATCTTACTGGGATCTTTGACCTCTCAAGTCTCTAATTTTTGTCTTTCTATCCTCAATAGCCTACCAAAAGTTCTTCTGGTATTATTGCCTCTTATTAGCAACTCTGCTGAGGCTCTTTGCCTGGATCCTTAGCACCTTATCCCTCACTTAGTTATGGCAAATGTGCCAAAGGAAAGAATAGCTGCAGAATTTTGGCTCGCCTCTCTGTGGTTTTCTCTTCTTCAGGATTTTGTCCCCTCAGCTCCTGGTTGTCTCAACAGCTCTGTGATGCCTTCAAGCAGGGGTGTGTGTGTGTGTGTGTGTGTGTGTGTGTGTGTATTTGTGCTTTATTCAGCTTTTCTAGTGGTTTTCAGCAGAAGCATTGGTCTGAAGCATCAAGCAACCCCATCATAGCTAGAAGTGGATGTGTGCCTAAAATATTTTAAATATATACAAATATAGAAATATAATTTTGTAAATTTCCTGCTTAAAACTCTTGCTTGGCTTTTCATTTAACTTAGAATAAAATTCACACTCTAGCATGTCTGCAAGGTCCCTGGTTTGTTCTTGCCTTACTACCCAACAACGTTTTGTACAATATTTCATCTTGCTTTTCATAGTCTACTTGTATTGACCTTTTCCAGTTTCTCCATCATGCCAAATTCTTTCCTGCATCAGGCCTATTCCATGCAAACACACTAACTGATATATTTGTGAAACTATGATTTCATGTCTGAAGTTTTATTCTCTAATATATGTTTTTTGATCCCAAGTTGGAAAGCTTAAAAGTGCTTAACCCTCTAGAGTCGCAACAATTAAAATGTCTGAAAAATACCAGGTATTGGCAAGGATGTAGAGCAAAGGGAACTTTCATATATTACTAGTAGGATTGTGAGTTGGTGAACTGCTTTGAAAATAGTTTGGAATTATCATAGAATGTTGAAGACAAATACACCCTATGACCTTGTTATTTTACCACTAGTTATATATCAGAGAGACTCTTGTCACCAAAAATCTTGTACAAGACTATTTATAACATCCAAAAACTTGAAACCCCCAAACTTGAAATAATACATGTGTGTATCAATAGTAGAATGGATAAATTGTGGTATATTCATACAGTAGAATACTATTCAGTGGTGGTTATCAAACTTAGTGTACATCAGAACTATCTGGAGAGCTTATTAAAAACAGATTGCTGGGCCCCACCCCAGGAGTTTCTGATTCAGTAAATCTGGGGTGGAGCCCAAGAATCTGTATTTCAAATAAATTTCCAGATGATTCTGATGCTCCTGGTTTTGGGACCTTACTTAGAAAACTGTTACTATATAGCAATGAAAATGAACAAACCAGCTAAAATGAATCTAACAAAGGAATTTAAGCAACTTAAATATTTTGAAACATATTTAAAAGTCAAGAGTATAGTCTAAAGAGCCTAATTGTATCCATTGCCTAGCTTCAACAGTGATCAATTGATGGCCAATTTATTCAATGTATACTTTGCAACTGCTCCCTCCTCCCACTATTTTAAATCAAATTTCAGACATCCTGTCATTTTACCTATAAGTACTCTGGGATCACAAGCACAATGCTGAACAGAAGAAGCAGAGTACAAAAGAACACACACAATGTGATTCCATTCATAAAAAAATTTAAAACAGACAAACAACATTGTTTAGAGACATACATATATGGAAATATTATAAAGAAAAGGAAGGAAATATATGTAATAGGAACAAGAATAGTTATTACTTCTAGGTGGGAAGAGGGGGTTACGATCAGAGAGGCGTGCTTTTGAGGTAGTGTCACGTTCTGTCTCTTGACTGTAATGGTAGTTACATGAGGGTTCACTTTTAAAATTCCTGTTAAAGTAACCATGTATGTTTTAGGTACTTCTCTGCATGGGTATCTTGTTTTATAATAAAAGGGACAAAAGTATTTATTTGATGACATCTTGTGTGGTGCATTTGTGTATTCATCAGGTCTATGATTAATCAGAGCAGATGCAATTATTATTTTAATGCTATCAGCAACCATTAGTTTTTAGCTTCGTGTGTGAGGGCAGTGGTCATCTTTGGGTTGTTTGTAGTTACAGGAACTCATCTGGCTTATTTGCAAGAGCCATAATCTTTAGTTCTGACTGGTGTCTGGCTGAAGCCTTGCTTCCTCGCCAGGTACTATGACTCATTCGCTTCGATGATCTGAGTTCTGCTCTTGGCTTTAATTCTGCTGTGATCAGCAGTGCAGGGTGCATTCTGGCTTCTTTGGATTGCCTTTCTCTTTGAAGGAAGCCATCCTTGCTCATCTCTAAAATTGATTTTCAGCTTGTAGAATTTCACTTTAAGAGTTGATAGAATCCTCTTCTTGCTTTGCTATGGGAAGGAGAAAGGGAGGAGAAGAAACAGATCTGCTCTGTTCTTTTGTTAAGTATCACTTCTCACAAACTACTTTTGTTTCTTCTTATGTTAACTAACAGGAAGTAATACCTCAGGGTAGAAATGCTTACAGCTAATAGATGTTTAGTGTTTTATTGGTCACAGATCGCTTTCCATATACAGAAATCTCCTTAGATCCTCTCTACAACATTGTGAAGTGGGCATTATTATCCCTACTTGATGTTGGAGGACAAAAGTGACTTGTTCAAGGACATACAGTTTGTATGAGTGGAAACTGTGTTCAAAGCCTATTCAAGTGCCATGTATTTATGTATGTATGTATACATATTTAAGGAAAACAATAAAAGTTTAGACATGGGTCATGATGAAGGAGATAAATTCTGACTTGGATCTTAAAAGAAATGTTGAATTAGACCGGTGATGAAAAGGCAGGAGAATTTCCAGGCAAGGGGAACAGCAGATGCCAAGAGCATGGAGGCAGTGAATCAGTCTGTGAGTGAACTTACAGAGAGGGAGCAGGAAGGCATTCCATGTGAGAGAAGGGCATAGGAATCGCCCAACCCATCAGACTTCACCCCTTGTGGCAGATGCTGCTGGTTGCCTATTCCAGCCCCCATCCTCCCCTTCCTTTTTAGTTACAGGACTTCCTGTTTCTACCTGGGAATATGGCTGCTGAGAATAAAGACTACATTTCCTTAGCTCCCCTGCAGTTGTGTGTCCATGTTACTAAATTTTGATCCAAGAGATGTTAGTAGAAGTATTGTTTTGGTTTCTTGGAAATTTCCTTCAGGACAATTGGTGTGTGCCCTCTTCTTCTTCTTTTTTGTCCTGTCTTCCATCTTGTCACCTGGAATGTGAATATGGTGGCTAAAGCTCTGTCCATCGTCTTGGTCTACATAGACAAGTGGGGCCGTGGTTGGGAAGGAAGGGCGGTGCTCTGGAAGGGTAGCCTGGATCCTGGAGGATTGTGGACTCCACAGGATTGCTGGAACCCTCACTTCTTACTGACTGATGAACAGATACCATTATGTTGTCTGTCACGTGCAGCTGAATTCAATTCCAACTGCTGAACCTAAGTGCCAGTTTCCTACCCCACTCCCTCATCCTTGCCACTGGTGTCCACATACACTTTCTAAAACATCATTGCAAAAGTATCACTGTGTCATTCTCTTTTGGAAACCCTTCAGGAATAACAGCTACCATTTTTGAGGGCTTTCTGTGCTATATAAATTCCTAGAGACTTTACACATGATATCTCATTTAATCTTCATCAAACCCTCATAAGGGTGTTTATTGAATGTCTATCATCGAGTATCTCTGTTGGCCAAAGGAGAACAAGACAGAGTATGAATATTTTTAATCCCATTCTGTAGATGAGGAAGCTGAGGAAACACACACATTGTATGTGGCAGGAACAGCATCTGAATCAAAAGCCCATATATGTCCCCTACGTCATTGTAGCCATCGCCTGCTACATGAGGAGAGCGTTGTTAGGAGAGCATTCAAAGCCTTTTATAATTTGACTCCAGCCTCCCTAGTAGCCTCAATCTGACTAACTCCATCATAGGCACCCTCCTTTTTAACAATATGTCAAACAGAACTAATGCTCTTACCCCCCAAACTTGTTCCTCTTCCAAGGGTCCCACTCCAATAAGTGGCATCAGTCTGCACCCAGTTGCTTTGCTTGCCATTTGCATATCATCTTTGAAACGTCCCACCCAACCCCCCTACTCTCACCTGCCAATCACCAGGTTCTGCTGATTGTCCCTCCACTTTCCTTCTTCCCCCTTTCTAGCACCAGCAACTCAAGCCAAGCCCCTATCATCTTTCATTCGGACCATTCAGAGTAGCCTCCCAGTGTTCTCCCTGTATCTACCCTTGCCCCGTGTTAATGCAGAGTGTGTAACCCTAGATGCACATTAGAATCATCTGGCCAATTAAAAAAATGCAAATGCTTGGAACCCACCTCTAAAGATCCTGATTTAATTGGTCTGGGTGGGCCTGGGCATCAGTATGTTTGAAAATATCCCCCAGGTGATTCTAATCTGTAGCCAGAGGGAGAACCCCAGAGTTAGAGTGATCTTTTAAAAATGCAAATGTGATTTTATCCGTGGTTCCCAAACTTATCTGCACATTAGAATCACCTAGGAATCTTCAAAAAATTCCAAAGCCCATACCCAGGCCATACACAAGCCCAACTAATTCAGAATCTCTGGGGGTGGGGCTAATGCATCCGTATTTTGGAAGCTCCTTAGGTTAGTCCTGGATTTTGCTGTTCTGCTTCAAACTCTTTAATAGGTTAATAAGTTTCCTTGCTCTTGGGATAAGATCCTAAATCTTTAATTGACCTAAAAGATTATATAATCTGACCTCACCTATCTCACCAGATCAGGGGTTGGCAAACTTTTTTCTGTGAAGGGCTAGATAGTAAATCTTTCAGGCTTGTGCGCCAGATGGTCTCCTTTGCGACTGCTCAGCTCTGCCATTGTAACATGAAAGCAGCCTAGACAGTATGTAAATGTATGGGCCTGGCTGTGTTCCAGTGAACCTTTATTTATGGATACTGAAATTTAAATTTCATATAATTTTCACGTGTCGTTAAATATTATTATTGTTTTTGATTTTTTCAACTATTTTAAAATGTAAAAACCACTCTTAGCTGTACAAAAACAGGCAGGGGCCAGATTTGACCCTACTGGAGTTTGCTGACTTCTGCCCCAAATTCGATGCAATTCAATTCAATTCAATTCCCTATCTATCTATCTACCAATCATCTATCTCCCTCCCCTTGTCTCCTCCCCACCACCCCATTCTGGCAGCTCTGGTTTTCTTTCAATTCCTTGACATTTTGATGTTCAGGGAGACAAGTCTTTTTATTGCTCGAGCCCTCCCACTCCCCCAACGCACTTTTCTACCTTCTTGTCTAGTTAATTTTCATCACGCTTCAGACAGGTCCTTGATTAGATGTTATTGTCTCATGAAAGCACTCCTCGAGTCCCCAGACTATCCTTAAACAGTCTTATAACTCGATGCATTCTTTCTTCCTAGTACTCACTTCAATTTTTAATCAATGGTTTGTGAAATTAAGTGTAGCATATTCATGATTTGTGAGATCATCCATACATTCTGCATGGCAGGACCTGGGTCTGTCTTGTTGGAGACTACCTCTCCAGCCTAGTAATAGGTACATAGTAGGTATTCAGTTAATCTTTGTGGATTGACTGAGGAAGGAAGGAAGAGAGGGAGGGTGAGTGCCTCTGATTCCCAAATGTCTGGCCTGGACTTCTTATTCTCCAGCCTCCTATAAAACATTCCTCTTGGTGACAGTGTAGAAGTTTCCTTGGGAAACCAAATTAGGATCAGGAGATTGTCTGATGAAACAGAAGCAGCTGGAGGCAGTGAGACAGTCCCAAGGGATTGTCCCATCAAGGTGTAGTAGGCTAGTGAGTTGCTTTCTGCTCTCCATGCATGTGCAGAACACTGACATTAACAAAGCCCCAGTGATACAGAAGCCTTAGCAGCTTAGAGCCAGGAATCAGCTCTTTATTATCGTCATTGCTGTGCCATGGAGCAGGGTGAAAATGCAGACAAAATTAAATGAAAATCCCAGAAACTTTTTCTTTCAGTGAAGAAGCATATTTTCGACCAAGCTTGTGCATCCGAGAAGGAAAGCCATAGGTGTCAGGCATGAAGGCAATACCCACTTAGGGGAGCATAATAACTGGCAGTCGTGATATCATTTACTGAGTGTGTACTGTGTGCCAAGCCCAGTGCCAAGGGCTTTCTGTGATTCATCTCATTTAATCTCCATGACCACTCTGTGGGTACTCTCATCCCCGCCACCCCTGTGTGATGAGGAAAGGGAGGCTGATGGAGGTTAAGTAACTTGCCCAAGAGCACACAGGAAGAAAGCAGTGGAATCACATTTGGCTGGGGAGGTCCGACTCCTGGTCTTTTGAGGCTCAGAGGGGTGCTGGCTTCGTGAATATCGTCTATGAACCATGTCAACCAATAGGTGTTTTCTCCTGCCTTTCAGAGAGGATGACGATGATGTTAATATAATATTAATAATTATTATTTGTATAATATTAGTATAAGTCCATTGTCTCTTATCTAATATCTTTGAGGCCAGATGTGTTTCTGCACATCTTCTCCACTTCTCCAGTGTTGATCCAGGGCACCCCCCACTCCAGTCCATCTGTTAACTTTTGGATTAGGGTTAAGGTGAGGTCATTATGGAACATCAAGATCCATTCCTTCACAGCTTTAAGATAGAATCTGAGCAGCAGGCTCTAACAGAGAGGCCAGGGGTGTGTGTGTCTGTGTGTGTGAGAGAGAGAGAGAGAGAGGGAGGAAGAAATGGATGGAGAGAGACAGGAAGAGAGGACGGGAGGAGAGAGGGAGAGAGAGGATGCATGCATGAGCAAGCAGGAGGAGATCGTGGAGGTGAGATTTATTTAATAAGCAAATGCTTATTGTTGGCCTGCTAGATATTTAAGTTCTGTGGAGATACAAAGGTGAATAAAGACACAGCTCTGTCATCAAGAGGTTATCTAGTTGAGCATAAATTAAGATTATTTTATTCACATATCAGAAAATTTGGAGCATTATAAAGTTAGGATATACCTGTTGCTTTGCAGTCAATCCCTGTGTGATATGACCTTTCTTGAAGGAGTTTATGAGTCATTTAGTTCTGGTGGCGAGCAATTGGATTGTTTGAGCATTTCCATCAATAAAAACCTAGGTACTCTGTGGTCTGGTTTTGAAGAGGCTTTCTGTGCCTGAAGAATTCTTGTTAAGGACTGCTGTAAAATGAAGGCTCCTCGGTCAAATCTAAGTGCTCACTCTTCTGATGTTGTATGTTGAGTACAGGATGCCAACCATTGGGAGCTGAGCAGCTGTGAGCCTTTAGGGGAACATCTCTAGTGCATCTATTTGGGGAGCTTTATTTTTGTCCATTTAGTCAGTTTGCGTTCTCACTTTCATCACGGCCTCTGTTCTGATTCAAATTCCTAAGCATCCTACATTTCTGGGCATTCTGATAATATTTTCCACTTTTCAAATAGAGGCAGCTAGATAGCTTTCTTCCTTCCAAAGTTCCTTTCATCTGGAACATCAGGCAGAACCATCCGCCTCAAGGGGGCTATCAATATTTATGGTTAAAGATAGGGAGTCTTAAATGGCATGCTCTAAACCGTCTATAATCAATCTGGTCCAGCTGCCTGAATATTTCAGAATTTTATTTGGGTAAATGTATATTCTGTATGTTTGGTTTGAAAAAGTCTATTTGATTGATAGTCTCAATAAAAGTCTTTGAAAATTCTTCCGTTCTGATGAACAGATTGCTTTGCAGTTTCAGACTTGATAGTTTTCTGGGTACTGCACGCCCCTAACCCTCTGGCTTTCTTTCTGGGTCACAAAGGTGATAGTCCTTTATTAGCAACTTCTTAACATATGAAAATCGCCTTTTCTTATTATGGGAGTCATAGGGGTTCATCTATTCACTTCTTCAACATTTGTTGATTACTTAATCTTCATTGGTTACTCTTCCATATCCTAAACAAGGCAAATAAAGACTTTGCTCTCTTGAATCTTATATTCTAGTAAGAATACGCAAGAAACAGATAAATTAAAAAAAAAATACACTAATTCATTGGGAACAAGTGCTACATGGAAAATGAAAACAGAGTGATGTGTTAGAGTAGGTGATCATGGAAGGCCTTTCTGAGGAGATGACATATGCATTGAGATGTAAATAACATGATACAGCTGGCTATGTGAAGATCAGGAGGAAGAACATTCCAGGCAAAGGCAGCAGCTGGTGCAAAGGCCCTGGGCCGATATGATTGGAGTAGAGGATGAAAGGAAAGCCTGGAAGGAGATGAGAGTAGAGCAGTGGTCACAAATCCTATTGGGATTTGGGCCAGGTAAAGAGTTTGGATTTTATTCTAAGTGCAATGGAGCCATTGGAGAATTTGAGGTCTAGGGTTATGTGATCTGATTTATAATTTTAAAGTTTATTTTGGTTACTTTGTGGAGAATGAAATGGAGAGGTGAGAGTGAAAGCTGGGAGACCAACTGAAATGCTTCTGCAGTAGTTAACTAAGAGATACTTGCAGCTTGGACTGGGTTGGGGGTAGTGAAGATGGGGAAAAGTGGAGGGATTCCAGATATGTCTTGGAGGTACATTGGAAGGGCTAGTTAATGGATTGGGTGTGGGAAGTGAGGGACAGAGAAGACTAAAGGATGACCCTTGTGCTTTTGGCTCAAGCAACTCAGTAGACAGTGATGCTGTTTACCAAATGGGAGAGTAGTAGAACTGGTGGTAAAAATCAAGAGTTCTATTTTGAAAGGTAAGTTTGATAGCAATAGACCTCTGGATATAAGAGTCTAGAATTCCAGAGAGAAGTCAGGACTAGAAATACAAATTTGGGTGTCATTGTAAACGATATTTAAAGCCATAGAGTGGGAGAGAATAGATAGGAAAAGGTGTCTGGATACCAAGCCTTAGGGAGATAAAATATTGAGAGGTTAAGAGAAGTGGAGGAGCTGGCAAAGTTTAAAATGGAATGGTCATTGAAATATGAGGAATACCTGGAAAGTATGCTATCATGGAAATTAAAGGAAACGTGTTTTGATAAAGATAGATTATCAACTATGTCAAATGCTGTTGTAAGATAAGGCTAGAAAAATGACCAGTCAATTTGGTGACCTTGAAGTCACTGGTGATCTTGAGAAGGACAGTTTCAGTGAAGCAGTGCAATGGAAGCCCATGTGGAATGAGGTGAAGAGAGAATGAGAGGAAAGAAATAGAGATAGTGACTAGAAATGGCTCTTTCAAGAAGTTTTACTGATGTCTGCTCACCTGGATGTCAGGAAGCCTGGATTCCAGCCCTATATCTGCTGCATTGTACCCAAATGATAATTATTTGTGTACATGTCTTAAATTCCATTAGAATGGGCAAGGACTTTGACTTCATTTTTCCCTTCTACTTCCTAGCACTTACAAAGTTTCTGGCACACAGTAGGTACTTAATTCATCCATCCATTCATTCAACTAATATGATTAATGAATATCCTACTAGAGTAGAAACACTTTAGGCTTGAGACTGTGTTTGATTCGCCTTCTGCAGATTCACGTACACTAGTCAGGATGCAAAAATATTCCTCAATGAATAAATGAGTCTGGTAAACCTGGGAGTAGAGTGGGGAGCTAGGGTTAGGAAAGGTCAGAGATGGGGGCTATTTAGACCAGGCTTCCCATAGGATGGGGGAAGGGCACAGAGAGCTCTGCTGAGGCAGAAGCCAGGGCATAGGATACAGATTCTCTCTCTGTGATTCCTAACTGTGACCTTTCATAGGTCACTACCTTGTCTCTAAACCTCATTCCTCATAATGATAGAAATGTCTCCGTGGAATTAATATGAGGAATAAATAAGATTACATCCATGAGGAGTTTAGCCAAGGGCCTGACTCATACAAAACACCCACTGATTGAGAGCATTGTTATTATTACTATTATTAATATTGTTCAACTCTGAGCTGCACCAGGGACTTGAGTTCTACCAGCCTGTCACGGCAGCTCTCTGGGATTAGAGAGTTGTTTGAATGGGAGGGCTCACTGATGCCCTTTCTGAGTTTCTGTTTTTCTTTCATCCTAAAAGGAATAAGTAAATCAAGTTTGCCTTTAGGAAAAGTCTATATGGGGTCTTGATGAGGCTTCAGGGAATGCCAGCCTGCCCCAAACTACCCTAACTGTCCATTGATGCCAGAAATATGGGGCCAAAGTCTATTCCGTGATTAAATTCAGATGCGGCTTGAGGCCAGCCAGGGTCTTGAATTCCTTCATGCTGAGGTGTGCTCAGTGGGTCAGTGAGGAAGGATAAATAATTGGTATCTTCCAGAATGCTTTAGGTAATGGGAAGCGAAGGGTTTGTGCTGCATCGTCACTCCTCAGATAACATCCTAGCTGTCTCCTGCTCTTGCCCTTTCTCTGTGTACTTCCTGTGTGTCACAGGAAGTATAGGGGCTGCTTCCGTTTTCCCAAATATACTATGTCCTCTCCTACTTCCATGTCCCAGTACATACTGTTTCCTCTGCCTGGAATGCCCTCCCCTTTTCTGCCTATTTCCTAAACATTTTTCAAGATTCATCTAACATCTCACAATCTCCAGGAAGCTGTCCCTGACACCTCAGTCTGGGTTAGGTGCCCCTCCCCGGCTCTCCCCTAGCACCCTGAGCTTCCTTCTATATTACCAACATGGTGAAATGTAATTATTTATATTTCTATGTCCCCCATACACCAAATGCTGAGGTCCTTAGGGTCAGGTGCATCTTATTCATCTCTGTTTGCTCTCAGCTTCTATTGGCATGTGGAAGGTGCTTAATAAATATTTGTTGGATAAGTGAATGAATGAATGATTGAGTGAAGCAAGCAACAATTGACTGTTTAATTGGGTCTTTGGTATGAAACAGGTAGGCAGGGAAAATGAGAGAGGCACATGGAAGCCATACCATTTATGATCCAGCTCTGCTTTGGTGGGCCTTGTTTCCTTCTCCCCTGAGTGGGAACCTCATCATAGCTGCCAGGAGCATTTTTTCTGTGACTTTGAAGGCACAGTCCTGCTTCGCATGAACTACTGATCTCATTTCCAGGGTGTTCTGTCATTAAGGTCTCCCTGTAAGGGCGATCAGTGTAACAGTGTTTTTACTTGCATAGCTCATTACATGAGCATCCCCAGCAGCCTTATTGGGTTAGCTTCCAAGCCCCAGGGGCAAGACTAGACACTGGAAATATTATGATGGGATCCACTACAGCCACAGATATTTCAAATATACCTGCACACAATGGGAAATCATGTGATGAAATCTGACCTTGCCTCCAGAACCTCTCATTGCTACATCTTGTGTGAGTCAGAGACATTTTTACATTTCCACTGGTTCCTGTCTTGATTCTTCTTCTGGGGAATAACCCCCACCCTGGTAAATTCCTAGAAAACTGTTACATTCCCCTGAAATACCACTTATGTGTAGCCTTGTGATAGATTATAAAAATGGCCCCAAATTCTTCCCATTCCTATATGCACACATCTTTCAAGTGTGACTTTACAGCCCTTCCCATGTTGACTCTAGGCTTGGCCTTATAACTTGCTTTGGCCAATGGGATATTAGCAAACACGATATAGGCAGAGGCTTGAAAAGGGCATGTGCATTGGAATTTGCCTTCTTTTGCTGCTTTTGGGAACCCTGTGACTGCTACCATGTGAAGAAACCCAGGCTGGATGATGAGAGACCCATGGCTTAGTCTTCCTATTTCTGTGGCTGCCAGTTGCCAGTCAGTTGAATGAGGTTATCATAAATTACTCAGGCACCAGCAGATCTATCATCTAACCACAGACATAAGAAAACCCACTGGAGATGAACTGAACCTGCCTGGACCAGAACAGCCTAGCTGACCCACAGAATAGCAAACTGAATAAATGGCTGGTGTTTAAACCACAAGGTTTTAGAGTAGTTTGTTACACAGCAAAAGCTAACTGATAATAAGCCTTTAGTGATTTGACCTTCTTCTCCCCTGAATTTATGTTCCCATATTAATTTGTTCATGTTATAGCACAATATCCATCATGTTCCCCGGATGGTTGTTTGTGAGCCCACCTCCCCAGTAGCCCTTGCATGCTCTAAGGGCAGAAGCACTGTCTGGAGGACTAATAGGATTTGCCGCCTAAGGCATATCTCAGTGGCAGGGACCAAGAATGTGCTCTGGAAATGTGGACAGGCCAGATGAATGTATCTGGCTCTATTGTGATGTCTTTGAATCTTGGCTTCTGTGTCACCAACAGCCTTTTTACTTATTTTTCCCCACCCCCCAGCAAGGTATCCAAAACCTGATGTTTCCTATACTCTTGTCATTTTGTATTTTCACATTCTCTTCTACAGTTATGGTGGTCTTTTATTCATCCTTATAATTTCTTAGTGTATCTATAGATAATAGCAAAGTCCCCCAAGTTTTTTAAAAATAGGATTACGTAGTCATAAAAGACATTAGCCAAAATAAAGCCTTTTGATAAGAATCCAAGTTTCCTTTTTCTAAATTATATTTTTCGAATGGCATTATGTGATGATTGATTTTTATTTTACTTAGATTTGATTTCATTTTCCATGTATAAGATTCATATTTTCAAAATGAACAATTTTTCCACTGAAAGCTATTAATTTCGTCTTGTCTAAGGTGATGATTCTTCAAACCAGTGCATTTAATGTGCAGCTTCAATAAAAATCCCTGATTGATTGTTGGCATTTTGGGAACCCTAGAAAGTCGTGTGAAGGAGCCCTTCAGAGTCAGAATGAAAGAAAAGGAAGGTAACTCAGGTGAAAGTCATTAACAACTCCCAGAGAAATTTTTGTTCAATGAATGCCCAGTGAAGGATTAAATGTTACCCTGTGTCAGTCAGACCCTGTGCTACATTCTGACCGTCTCATTGAATCTTCCCAACAGCCCCATTGGGTAGGTTCTATTATCCGCATTTTACAAATGAGAAAAGGCTTAAAGAATTTAATCAGGTTACCGGGGTCAGAACCTGGAATCAGACTTGGGTGTGTCTGATTTCAGAGCTGGTGTCTTCGCTCTTATGCTTCATGGAGAAGAGAATGGAAAATATCGTCTATTCTGGGTAGATCATGTATCCTCTTTTAAAGATGAAAATCAAATAGCATACCATACCTTGGAGATTCACCTAGCGGCATGATATCAGCACCTTGAAATATTCTGTACAGTGATAGGATATGGGCAGACCTTGGTGTGGATGTTGGTCCATACCCATTCCTAACTGCCCAGCAGTTCCAGGTTTGACATGCTAGAGGTCAAGTGAGGTCAAGTTGTCCCCGCAGATTGCCAGACAAACAGAATCAGAGGATGTTAAAACTGGAAGAGACCTGCACCAGTTTGTATCTACAGGATTACTCTCTACCCTTCTCCATTCTGTTCTCTTCCCTGGAAACTGATATGCTCTCTGGCTCCTGGTTGGGTTCAGCCAAAGGCAAGTCCAGGGAAGGATATCAAAGGGAGAGCCTACCTTTGCTGTAGGGTCACTTTGCACTGACTGTGCTCCTTGACCGAAAGTCATTGCTCCTCTCAAGGTGGCCCTTGCTACCTGACTCCTTCCTTCTGGGTCCTGTAACTGTCTCCCTCCCTCCTCCCTTAGGGCCTGGGCTGGTGATTGTTCTCCTGGTGCCGCACTGTCCTTTGTAGTTTCCCTACCTCCTGCCCAGACCTCTGTAAATAGTCTCCTTGAATTATCCTAATTTGAGTGTGCAATCTATTTCCTGCTGAGACCCTGATTGATATAGAATTCTAGAGATTATGTAGTGCAACCTTTACATTCTATAAAGAGAAAACTGCAGCACAGAGAAAGTATGCGCCTGCTTGAAGCAACTGACTGCTGAGTGGCAGGACCGGAACTTGGAAGGCCCACTGGATGGACTTCTCATCCAATGATTCTCCCACATACCTCAGTGAGGAAAAACCAGTGAATGGACAACATTAGTTGGGGCAGTTGTTTATTTTATTTCCTTTTTTGTGGAGCAACTTCACTGAGTCACATCTTCCTGTAACGACTTTGGCCCACGTCATTGCTCAGCTGTACTTAGGCAACTTCTCAGCTATGACTTTTGCCTTATCTTGGGTGCTCCAGAATAACAAATGCCATGTTATTCTGTGTTTATCTGGTTACAAACTGAAAATCAGTGCAGGCAGATGGTTTGTGTGTGAATATTTTTCAGGGTAAATGGTTTTTGTTCTTTAGGAAATGTGGAGTTTTCATCAGCTTAACAACTCCCACAAACCAAAATGGCAGTGAATCAGGGTCTTACCACCAAGAGAAGAATATTGTCATACTGTTTATTGATAAGTTATTGAATGGTATTGAAGTTGAAATTACTGAAACTTGGCTTTTGCCGATGCACTGGCACAAGATAAACAGTCAATAAATATTTTTGAATGATTGAATGAATGAATGTTCATATTGTCGATGAGTGGGAAATAGTAGTTTAATGTTAGCAGTAGCACCTAATCTGTCCAGAGCAGTGCTTAATTCTTTGACTTCTGAGGGGTTCTCCGTTGGCTATTGAAACCTGATGAAATTAATTAGAATTTTGTTGATGCCCTGGCTTTCTTTTTTTTGTTGATTTTTCATACCTGTGATGATGTAGAAAGAGCACTGCATTGGAGTCTAAAGGCCCTGCTTTTAGTTCTTATTCTGTGCCTTCCTTATGAACTGTAAAACATCATTTCACGCTCTTTAATCCTCGATTTCCACATTGTAAAGTTGGATTGATAATACCTTTCTCATAGGGTATCTTGGTGGTAAAAATAAAAATGTGTGTGCAAGAGTGCATTTATGTAAGTTGTGGAGGTTATTGCTTTTACTATAGTGTTAGGGTGTTACAACTGTCCTTTGAAACGACAGACTTGGCAGGACTGTGGGGCCTATGTTGACATTTTGATCCGTGTGCTCTACTCGTTCAGATGCTTGGGATCTTCTCCCAGGATCTATAAAACTAACTTGTAGTTCTTATGATTCTAAAGAGATAACTCAAGAAAATGATCAGAAACCACATTTCCTATAGCGGATATCCCCATCTTGTGGGCTGGGACGTTCTGACAGCCTCCAGGTCCTTGCCCCAAGCAGTAATGGTCTGAATTCACGTTCAACTCCTCTCTCCATTAAAACTCCCGACCCACTCCCCCAACACGTCTTTGAAGGTGTTGGGGTCCTTCTGCCCCTCTTTGCCTACTCCCTCTTCCCCCACAGCAACAAAGCAAAACCTAAAAGCCATCACTCTCTTAAGCTGCCTGGGAACAATTTGAAAGATCTTTATTATTTTATTATGCAGAACAGTTTCTTTCCCTTCAGCCTCTATCTCATCACATTAGCCAACAGCCTTCCCTTTCACAACCTAAGGGCTGTGTCATCCTGAGCAAAAGAATGACTTTCTGCCTGAGGTGAATTCTGCACTCTCCTAGAATGCAGAGCAGCTGGAGTAAGTTTTTCTCCCTTTTTAAAAATAGCAGATTTTCCTTCCTGATAAATGTAGATGTGGTTATGATTAGTAAATGCAAACGTACTTAAGAGTATTTAAGCTTTCATAGTAAGTAGCTTTTTGTCATTCTGTGTTTTTTCAATCAACTGATACTAAAAGTACAATTACTACTAAGTGTGGGTTTGAAAATGTTTGACATTTAAAAGGGATCCTCATTTTTCAAGAAGGATGTGAATCCCTGGGAAATAACCTTTTAGCTTTTGAGATACTGCCTGAACTCCATGCTTCTCCAGACCTAGTGGGAAGCTAGCTGGTGCCAGTGTAAATGAGGTTCTTAACCCAGGGTCTGGGATGGTATTTAGGGTTTTTGTTTCAGATTTATGCATTGAGGAATAAGGCTGAACTAAAGCCAGTGTCCAGGACAAAAGTGAGCTTGGGAACCAAGAGGACAGTTGGGAGTGGGTGGACCAGAAGTAGAAATCAGGCATCAGGTTAAGCCTTCATCGGGCAATTTAGGGTTGTAACTCTAAATTATCCACAAATCAATGGATATTTGTGAGAATTTAAGCAGGGATGGGGTATGTTGTTCAAACACAAGATCCCAAACCTAGTAGATTCCTCTTGACTTTGGGTCCCCAGCCCTAGGCATCCCTGCTTGCCATTGTGGATAAAGAGGCAGTGTTAGTGAAAAGGGAGTAGGAGAGATTTTCTGGGAAGGGGTGAAAATGAACACTTACATTTCCGCAGTGGTTTTTACTTCATCTTTATCTTGTTGTTTAACATCTTTAGTGAGGTATAATTTACATACCATAAAATTCACCCACTATAATACACAGATAAGTGATTTTGAGTGAATTATAGAGTTGTGTATCTATCACCACAGTCCAGTTCTGGAAATTTCCAATACCGCCCCAAATTCCCTGTGCCCTTTAGTCTATAGCTGTTTTCATCCCCCAGTCCCAAGGAACCACTCGTCTGCTTTCTGTCTCTATAGATTTCCCTTTTTTGGAAATTTCGTATAGAAAGAATCATACAATATGTAGTTTTTCGTGTCTCACTTCTTTTACTTGGCATATGCTTTTGAGGTTCATTCATATTATAGTATGTATCAGTAGCTTATTCTTTTTTTATTTTTTGTTTTTTTGGTGAATGGTATTCTATTGTATGAACATACCACATTTTTTTAATAGTTGAAGGACATCTGGAATATTTCCACTTTTTTGGCTATTATGAAAGTTCTGTTATGTACATTTGTATCCAAGTCTTTGTGTGGACATTGTTTTTATTTTTCTTGGGTAGATAACTGCGAGTGGTATTGCTAGTAAGTATATGTTTAACTTTCTAAGATTCTGCCAAACTGATTTCCAACGTGGTTTGTACGTTCCCAAAAGCAATGTATGGGAGTTTCTTCCCATTCACAACAGCACTTGGTGTTGCCAGTCTTTTTGATTATAGCTACTCTAGTGGGTATGTAGTGGAATTTCACTGTCATTTAAGTTTGCCTACTGACTAATGATGTTGAGCATCTTGTTAGCCAGTTGTATATCTTCTTCGGTACGATGTCTATTCAAAGTTTCCCCTAACTATTGAATTAGCTTGTGGTTTTATTATTGAATTGTAGGAGTTCTTTATGTATTCTAGATACAAGTTCTTTATCAGATACATGATTTACAGATATTTTCTCCCATCCATGATCTTTTTTATAGCATTGTGTGAATTATTTTATTTATTTATTGTTGATAAATATTTATTAGCACTTACTATGGAATGGATACTGTTTAACACATTGGGAATAGAGAGCAAACAAACCAGATCAAATCCTTGCTCTCACAGAACCTTGGATCTAGTGGAGGGAAAAACAACACATAAATTAAAAAAAAATGTAATAGGAAATAATTTGTGCTATGCAGCAAAATAAAACATTGGAAGGTGAGGCAGAGAACTGCTGCTTTAGATGGAGTGGTCTGGGACATTCTCTCTGGTATGAGGACATTTGAACAAAGACCTGAATAGAGTCAGGATGCCAGCTGTGTGACTGTCTACGCAAAGGGCCCCGTCCGTAATCTTTAAAAATCATTACTTAAAGTGTTTCACCCTCTAAATTTCAGTGCTCCGGGACAAAGCCCTAGGTCATGAAGACTAGGGATGATATTCAAAATATTTAACAACATACTGCCACTGACCAATTATAGTGGATGTGGGTCATGGGGCTGGATGATGGAGAAGTGGGGGCCACTCAGGCAGCTTAGGGGAGCAGCTGTTTGCCAGCTAGTATGGAAGTATTATAATACTGTAACATCTGATACAGTCACACCAGTGTATATACCTGGTGTGAGATCAGACTTTCACCAGATATTGCCAAGCAGTTTGAGGGAAATAGGAGTTCAGTCAGGGGAGGATCCTATTTAGAGCAGTAGCAGTGTGGAAACACCAAGAAGAAACCAACCTAGATTCTCACCAGGGGACGGTGGGCTATTAGGGGTCCTGATATGATGCAGACAGGTGTGGATGCTCAGCAAGGCTCAAGGTATTTCTGTAGAGCATTAGCTCGCAACCTGGGTTCCTATGAAAGTCACTTGGGGATCTCTCAAAAAATATCTGTACCTTGGCCCCAACCTAGGCCGATTAAATCCGAATATCTGCAGGTGGGGCTTAGGCAGCTGGAGTTTTAAAAGCCTCCTGGTGATTCTAATGATATCTACATTTGAGAACCCACCATTGGTTTGAGCAGGGTTGTCCCCAGTCCTGAGGGAGCTACATAATATGAAGGTACTAGGTTAGCTTTTGCAAGCCTGCCTTCTTGTGCTGCTTGAGGAAAAGTGGAGAGAAACAGCAATATCAACTCCCATTTTTTGAGCACTCTTCAAAGCGCATTACCTTATTTAATCCCTCAATTATTGTCCCAGCTAGACCTCATTCCCTTTTTACACGTGAGCACACTGAGGCTCAGAATGATTAGTTTACTCAAAATGACGCCGTTCATAAGGGGAAGAGTTCCTCCTTCTCAGAGGATTTGTGTTCTTTATGTGACAGTCCTGGAAACGTTTAGTATTATATTATGGACACATCCTCCAAACCTGGAGAATGAAAAAGAGGCCTCCTAGTTACCACAATATGTGGCCCAGGAGAACCACATTAAAACTCGTACTTTGTGTTCTTAGAATAGTTTTTCATATAGAGTATGGTTATTTTTGGTATAATTCTAACAAGGTTGCTTATCTGGTTTCCCAGTTGTCAGATTAGAAGCGGAACATCAGATGGGCCAGCCCCGTGGCTTAGCGGTTAAGTGCGTGAGCTCCGATGCAGGCAGCCGGGGTTCGGATCCCGGGCGCGCACAGACGCACTGCTTCTCCGGCCATGCTGAGGCCGCGTCCCACATACAGCAACTAGAAGAATGTGCAACTATGACATACAACTATCTACTGGGGCTTTGGGGGAAAAATAAATAAATAAATAAAATTATTAAAAAAAAAAAAAAAGAAGCAGAACATTAGAAAAGGGAGAAGAGTTGCTCAGGATAGGGGCATGAAAACGGCAAAAAGTTGGAGCCAGAGCCCCGCAGGGGAGGAGGAAAGTAGTGAGATGAGTGGGTTGAACTGGTGAATCTCTGAGGTCCCTTCCAGCTCTAAAATTCAATATGTTTAAGATAAAAGCTATGAAAAGCCACAGAAAAACAACCAAGAATGAAAAAACCTAGAAATCTGGACCTGGCATGGGAGAGATAATCCTAAAGAATTCGGTAGCTCCTGAGGGCGTTAACGGTATCATAGACAGTGCAATTCTTGATGCTTTTGGTGATGACACTGAGTCGTCAGGAAAACGTTAGATTTTGTCCTGTAGACGCTGGTTCAGAATGCAAAAAAGCATACAAATTATTTTTGAAAGATTTCATTCAAAAATGCTTATTAAATTATATGCTGCTTAAACACCTACTGTTTGGAAAACTTACTTAGTAGGACATTTTCCCTGATACATTCTTCATTGTTTTATGGGGGTTTTGTTCCTTGATGGAATAATTCAGATAGTTGTGACACTATCTTGCATCCGTATATTGCTTTATACTAATTCAAAGCATTTTTCCATCCTGGTTTCCAGTTAGTACTTTAAAAGATTTCTAGTTCTTCTTATCGTGTATCCTTAGTACACAGCCTTCTGCTGCTTCTCACATGGTTTTATGGTTAGCTGATAATGAGTCTGTTAGACTGATGGCTTCTTGAGGGCAAGGACCGGGTCGTCTTCATTTTGGTGTCCTTTGAGTCTCCATACATGTGTGTTTCATCAGTGAATCAGTGAATGAATGAACGGCAAAAGAATAAAGTTCCTCGGTGGTCCTGTCTCTAACTCCTGTAGATTTGTCTTTCACAGGCAGTGCCCCTTGCTTACCTTTCTTTCCATTCCCATCACCACTACCCTGTTTTTTCACTGCACTCCAAAACCACCACTGAAAAATAAATCCCCACGTGCTGGTTGTAGAAAATTTACAAAAAAGGAAAGGAAAAAAAAGATAACCAAAAGTTCCACTATCCAGAGATAACCATTGCTAACATGTTAGGGTATATCCTTCCAGTCTTTTTTCTTTTCTTTTTTTGCTGAGGAAGATTCGCCCAGAGCTAACATCTGTCACCAATCTTACTCTATTTGGTATGTGGGTCGCTACCACAACATAGCTGCTAACAAGTGGCATAGGTCTGCGCCTGGGAACCAAACCTGGGCCGCCAAAGCAGAGCATGGCAAACTTAACCACTAGGCCATGGGGCCAGCCCCCAGTCTTTTTATTTTGGTGAGGAAGATATGCTCTGAGCTAAGTCCATTGCTAATATTCCTCTTTTTTTTTTTTTCTGCCTAAGGAAGATTAGCCCTGAGCTAACATCTGTGCCAATCTTCCTTTATTTTGTATGTGGCACACTGCCACAGCATGGCTTGACGAGTGGTGTAGGTCCGCACCCCAGATCCGAACCCATGAACCTGGGCTGCTGAGGTAGAGTGCTCTGGACTTAACCACTACACCACGGGGGCAGGTCCCCCCTGTCTTTTTTTAGACCTTTCTTATATAACCCAGATGTCAGCTGCCACCCAGCCCCCTCTCTGAGCTTCCCTAGAAGAATCCACTTGCATAAAAGTATTTAGAAGCAATTTATAACATACTGTATATTTTCTTTGGCAATAGAGTTTTGGGTTTCTCTTGGAATCTTCCTCTTCCTTTTGTGGACTCCCACCTTGCTAGCTCCTGTCTTCTTCTTCCTAGTTCTTTTCTAGACTTCTAATATCTTATGGCTTTGTCATTTATTATTCAGAGAACATTTAAACCTTTGTGCTCATATCATTGTTCTCCCTAGAAGGTAGTGGCAGTCGAAGTGGTAGAGGGAGGTGATAATTTTTTTCCATTACATATACATGTTTTTCAAAGTGGGTTCATACCTAGTTTTTTTTCCATTTTTTAATGTGTGGTAAAATATACATGACATAAAATTTACAATCTTAACCATTTTTAGGTATAGTTCATTAGTGTTAAGTACATTCACATTGTTGTGCATCCAATCTCCAGAACTCTTTTCATCTTGCAAAACTGAAACTCTGTACCGGTTAAACAACTCCCCATTCCCCACTCCCCTCAGCTCCTGGCAACCACCATTCTGTTTTCTGTCTGTATGAATTTGACTACTCGAGGTACCTCGTATGAGTGGAAATCATACAACATTTTTGTCTTTTTTCATTTAGCATAATGTCCTTAAGGTTCAACCATGTTGTAGAATGTGTCAGAATTTCCTTCCTTTTTAAGTCTGAATAATACTCCATTGTATAGAGATACCACATCTTGCCTTTCCATTCCTCTGTTGATGGACGCTTGGTTGCTTCTACCTTTGTCTATTGTGAGTAATACTGCAATGAACATGGGTGTGCAAATATGTCTTTGAGATCCTGCTTTTTATTCTTTTGGGTATATATCCAGAAGTAGAATTACTGGGTCATATGCTAATTCTATTTTTAATTTTTTGAGGAACCACCATACTGTTTTCCACAGCAGCTGCACCATTTTACATTCCCACTGTAGATAGAATTTTATATCTTGCTGTTTTTCACTTAAAATGATGTGGGGAACAATTGCCACACCATTAACTCATTTTTCAAAATTATGACTAATGGTCTACCATGATTTATTTAGTAATTTCTCTAGATTTTGATATTTAGGTTGACTCTAGTTTTTGACTATTATTAAGAGTATGATGAATGTACTTGTTTGCTGCTGTATTTTCTCAGGATAATTTCTTATAAGTGGAAATTATAAGAGTTTGTGTATTTTTCATATTTATGGCACATATTGCCATGATCTTCAGAAAGGTGATATGAATTTATGTTCCTCCACCAAGTGTGTGGGAGAGTATCTGTTTCACTGCATTCTTGCCAACACTGGATAGTATCAGAAAACATTTTTTTTTTAAATTTTGACAATTTAAGAAACAAAAATAACATTTCATTTTAGTTTGTATGTTTGATTAGAGATGTCCAACTTTATTTTGACTGGCCTTGTATTTCTTTGTGAATTGTCTTTGTGTGTTCATCTTCATTTTACTGATTTAGAAATAACTTTTATTTATGATTATAAAAATACTATGTTTACTGTAGAAAATTTGGGATGTACGAAATGTATAAAAGAAATAAAAGTCTTATTTTACCATTTGGAGATAAATACTATTGAAATGGTGAAGATTCTAATAATATTTTCTTCTTTGTATATAAATAGCTATATTAATTAAAAATTAACTTGTAAGAACTCTTTACATTTGAAAGGTAATCTCCCGTTTTATATATGTTGCAGATATATTTTTCTGGTTTATCATTTGCTTTTTAATTTGTAAGATATTTTTAATATAGTCAAGTCTATCTCCTTTTATTTCTTGGATTGCTTTTTTGCTTATGATGTCTTTATTTATCCTTTGACAATTTAAATATTTGTAATTTATTTTAGATTTTTCATGGACTTTTTTACCTTTAGCTCTTTAGTTATTTTCATTGTTGAAATAAGGTTTAATACATACTAGGGTCTGTTTCCGGGCTATTGTCCTGTCTGATTAATCATCAATTCTTATACCAATATCTGGCTGTTTTAATTTTTTGTTATTTAATAGGACCATTCATTTCCTTTTCAAACTTTCTTGACTGATGTCATCTAAATATTCTTCTAGATGAGCTTTAGAATCACTTGACTCATTTTAAGAAAACAAATATCCTATTGTATTTCTAAGATACAATTTTCTATATTAATTTTTACTTCTTAATGGATTTAATATCTTGTCTGATCCTTCTGAGGATGTTAATTTTACTATTAAAAATTATTTTAAAGTTTCTCCCTGTTTGCTCCAATGATTCTTCTTCCTCTGGTGTTAGTTCTTGTTGTTGAGTTTGGTGCTTCACTTTGGTGATTTGGGTTGTCACCAAATGTTTTGATTCTTGGTCATGGGCTGGTCTTGCCTGTCTCTTTCACTGCAGCAGCCCCAGTAACTGTGAGGGAGAGACGGGTGCATTTCCAGGTTGGGTGTTCTGCTAGTTAGTGTGTTAGTCATGGGGGAGAGTGGAGAGTGACAGGTTTGTTTGTCTGTTCCTACTGTGATAACCATCCCCACCTAGATCACACTATTGATTGCCCTCGAGGCCCCTCCTACATCCACCACTTCCTGGCTTAGGGCGCCCCCAGACGCTCTGCCACGTGTTTCAGCAGTCATTTTCTCTGAGCATTTTGGACCGTGGGTTCTCTTTTAATCTGATCCAGTCTGCCTTCTGTCTTTAAGGGATTCCATATGATTTTTGGTGCATTGAAGTCAACCCTTCTTGCTTTCTAATACTGTTATGGATTTTTTAAAAACTCACTTCACACATCAAGGACTTGGTATATATGGGCTAAGGCTACAGTATATACTGGTCTGTAATTCTGAGCTGATCTTATTTTTTGTTTTTTCAAGAGTTTTTAAAAAATTGGTTTTTAATATAATTAAATTTCTTTTCACTATTTATACATTAGTGAATATATATATGTTTTTAGATTGATGAGAGACTACTATATTATATAAATAAATTTCCTAACATTAAATTGTTTGCATTTCTGGGACTAACTTCCTTTGTGGTCATTATGAATGATTCTTTTTTTTTTTTTTTTTGAGGAAGATCGGCCCTGAGCTAACATCTGCCAATCCTCCTCTTTTTGCTGAGGAAGACTGGCCCTGGGCTAACATCCACGCCTATCTTCCTCCATTTTTTATGGGATGCTGCCACAGCATGGCTTGACAAGTGGTGTGTCTGTGAGTACCCGGGGTCCGAACCGGCAAACCCCGGGCTGCCAGAGCAGAGCGTGAGCACTTAACCGCTTGCGCCACCGGGCCGGCCCCTGAATGATTCTTTTATTTTATTTCTGCTGAGGAAGATTCACCCTAAGCTAACATCCGCTGCCAATCCTCCTCTTTTTTTGCTTGAGGAGGGTTCGCCCTGGGCTAACATCTGTGCCAGTCTCCCTCTATTTTGTATGTGGGTCGTGGCCTCAGCATGGCTGATGAGTGGTGTGGGTCTGCACCTGGGATCTGGGCCGTGAAGCTGGGGCCACTGAGGTGGAGTGTGCTGAACCTAACCACTATACCACCAGGCTGGGCCCTCTTTTAATTTATTTTAAAATTCTTGTTTTTTCAGTATTTTGTTGTGATTTTCACATGTCACATCTACCCTATCACACTTATAATTACTTGTTTTATGGCTGGGCTATAAGTTCCAGGAAGCCAGAGACCCTATTTTTCTCTTGTGTTTTTAGCATAGTGCCAGTAGATAACAAGCCCTATATAATACCTATTAGAATTAAAGACGTAAGAATGGTCTATAGTTGATTTTGGCAGTTTGTCCTTATCTGGATCTAGTTTTTTCAGATTTAGAATTGTATTAGATTCATAAAATGAATTGAGTGGATTTGCATCATTTTGTCTACATTAGAACATCTGATTCTGCAGCCTTTTTTTTTTTAATCTTTCAGTCTCCTTCATTATTATTGGTCCATTTATGTTGACTACTTCTTTTGGGGTCAGTTTGGGGAGTTTATATTTTCCTACAGATGTTTTAAGTCAGCTGAATAATATACTCTACTTTACCTGAAATTAATGTGGCCATCTGTGGTTTTTTTTTTTTTTTTTTTTTGGTGAGGGAGATTGGCCCTGAGCTAACATCTGTTGCCAATCTTCCTCTTTTTGCTGGGGAAGAGTGGCTCTGAGCTAACACCTGTGCCCATCTTCTTCTATTTTGTACGTGGGGTGCTGCCACAGCATGGCTTGATGAGCAGTGCATCAGTCCGTGCCCGGGATTTGAACCTGTGAACCCTGGGCCACTGAAGCAGAGCACATGAACTTAAGCACTACTCCGTTGGGCTGGCCCCGCCATCTGTGCTGTTTTAAAATTAGTTTTTTCCCAATGAATCTGTTTATCCTTCAACTCTCTGTGATTTTAATAGATGTGTTTATTGTAAGCCATATGTTGTTAAATATTTTTAAAAATAATCTGAGAGTCCTTAGATTATAAGTAAATAATTAGATTATTCATATAAGTGATTTTATAAGTTTTTTGTCTTTGTTTTTTCATGAGGGTGGGTACTTTTGTGGGAAGCAAAGAGTGGCTGCTGCTGGAATGTTGGCCAGATGTCATTTTCAGTTACATTTTCTGGTACAACTCTGAACTGAGCGTTCTGATTTTGGTTTCTTTCCCTTCAATCTATTTTGCCTATTTCCATCCTGTAGATTTTTCCCAAAACACTACTTTGATTATTCATTTCCCTGTTGAAAGTCTCCCTATTGTCTTCAGAATAAATTTAAGACGCCTTATGTGGCTCTGTACCCATAGGTGCATCTTCTGTTGTCTCTCATCAAGCCCTTACACAAATTATTATTCCAGCTGAACGGGTCTTTGTATTCTCGCTACTCCCTCCCCAAACCTGCCTTGTAGTTTTTTATGTTTGAACTTTCTTCCAGCTTTTATTCACATTTGGGTGTTCTTTTCCATCTATCCAAATGCTACTGATCATCCTTGGCTCAAATCTCACCAACTCCATCAAGTCTTCCTTATTATCACAGCAGGAAGTGGGCTTTTCTTCCTGTGGGAGGGAAGGCAGAGAAAGGGACAAGGAAGGCACCAGTGGGTAGATGTGATTGTCTGCATTCTGGTTCTTGTGGTGGATAGTGCACTAGTGGTGTTCACTGTATTATTTTTAAAGATAAATAAAATAAGTAAAAAGAGGGCCATGCATGGAGCAATGTTGATAATGTGTTATAAACTAAGAATTATGATTATTTCCATCTGGTATGGCTGTAGCCCCCCCCCAAAAAAAGAGTCTTCTATGTACAGACTTTATTTTTTATCTCCCCAATTAGACATTCAAGTCTTAGAACCAGGGACTTGGTGGTGTTTTGTTTTTAATCCCCCACTGTACCCTGCATGAAGATAAGATTGGATTGGAATTCAAGAAACTTGAAAGTTTGAATCGTGATATCATGGTTATGTTCCTAGCACTGAGAGCTTGAGTGATGAACTTGTGTGACACTTTCAACAGGGAAATGAATAATCAAAGTAGTGTTTTGGGAAAAATCAACAGGATGGAAATAGGCAAAATAGATTGAAGGGAAAGAAACCAAAATCAGAACGCTCAGTTCAGAGTTGTACCAGAAAATGTAACTGAAAATGACATCTGTAGGAAAATATAAACGTCATTTACTATGATGGCACTTCCCACATATTGTCTTATTGTCTTCTCTAGACTTAAACTTTCTTGTAGGCAAGTACTTGATGAAACTGTTTATTGTGTCCCAACTAGGCACCGTAATAGTTACTGGCCTATGGTAATTGCTCACTAAAGAGAATGGCTTTGCATAAAGTTTTCTGAACTGCCCCCTAGCTGTTTAAATGAAATACCATGTAGCATTCAAATATGTAGAAGAGATTAAGGGGGTTATTTTATTAGTATAAATTTGTTAGTTCAAATTTGTGACATTTGATTATTTTAAAGTCATCCAAGAGAGCAATGAGGCTGATTTAATAAACTTCCAATGAAATTTGTGTTTATGGAAGACACTTCCAGTCACATCAATCTAAGCATCCAATTTAATTTTCTCTCTTTTTCACTCTGTATCTCTCCCTCTCTTATACACACACACGCACACTCTCTCTCTCTCTGCATGGTTCTCACACAGATGAGTAGTTGCAAATGGCAGTATTTTATAATGGCTTGCTCCTCATTTTAACTGATACAGTAGCTCAAAAGAGTAGGAAATACTTGTTTCAAATTAACATCACAGCAAGTAACAAGTACATACAGTTATTAATTGTTAAGTGTTCAGTTTAAAGAGTCAATTAATGGGTTCCTCAGCCATTTTAATTTGTCACCATTTGGCAGAAAATGCCATATGAATGTATCTTCTCATTTAATTGAGTGGTACACACATATGTTGTAGGATTGTATTTGCTTGTAGAATTTATGTGAGTAGACTTGTGCAAGTCTGAATTTAAAACAAAACAAAACCCTGCAATCTTCTTAATCAGCGTCACATTCCCAAGAACTTCAAATGTATCCACAAAGAAGCTTTATTGTTGTAAGGGCTCCAGAAAAAAGCAGAGTTAACCAGGCAGGACAAATTAAGTCGTTTTGGGTCTCCTTTGTGTTCAATTTGATAGAAAACACTCATGAGTGTGGATGATGCTTGATATTACAGTTTTAAAAATGATTAATATATTTTAAGAATGAAATTTGAATCAAATGTTCGCAGAACCCTGGAAGCCCAGTTTGGCTACCACATGACTAGGGTAAAAGGATGTTGCTGTCAGAAAGGTCCATTGTATCTAACCCTTTCATTTTTCCAGATGGGAACTGTGATGATGTGTGTGAAAGTCTCCAGTGCAATATTGAGTGTGTGCACTAAATATTTATTTTCTTGAAGTAACAAGTAAATGAAAAAGGAGAATGATAGCTGTTAATATTTATTGAGTGTTTACCGTATGCCAGACGCTCTAAGTGCTCGTAATAAACCCGGGATTATTCTATTATCGTTCTCATTTTGCAGATAAAACTGAGGCATAAAGAGATTAAATAACACATTCAAGGTTGCCCAGTTTATATACAGTAGAGCATGGCTTTGAATTCTGGCTCTGTGATCTCCCCAAGCCCACATGTTTAACCACTGCACTATACCCACAGATGCATTTAGCAAGTACAGTGCTTTCCCTAGTGATTTATTTTTGTTTAATTGTAGCTGATCTTATGGAACCATGCAGGGCTGATCTTTCTGTTTTATTTATCATTTTCATGGAACTACAGTGATTCTGAATTGTCTGTTAACCTTCAGCAGTACATCTGCCAGTGGCAGTTGAAGAAGCAGTTCACGTCTGGGCACTTGGATTTATAAAGTGGGTTTGATGTTCCAGGGAGCCTTTCCACCTTCTTTTCAGTTCAGGCAGATGCACTGATCTGTGTGGGGCGTCCCTCCTGACACAGTTTTATCGTGGGCAGAACAGACGAAAATAGCATTAAAAACCAAAGCCCTTGGTTATTTTTTCTACTTTGCATTTCAATTATTGTTGATTTTGTAGCTTGGGAGGACTAGTTTTGAAGACCATATAGAAAAAAAAAAATCACAAAAGAAGAGTCAAAACAAAGGCCTTGAGACTTGCTGGGTCTTCATGGTACTTTCAAGAGCTTTTTGTTGTGTAACAATACAAAGCATAGCTTAGGAAGAAGGAAATGATATTTGTTTCAAGTGATTGTTATTTACTTCTGGTTTCAGTACTCATTTAGCTGGCAGATGTGCTGAGAAACTTCATAAGAAAGGCCCATAGTCTCTTTGGGAGAAGGACAAGTCAGTGCACAATTATAATATGATATTATATTATATCATAGTGTTATGTATCAAGTACTGTAGGGTCTCAATAATGTGAGTAGGGGTGGGGGCACAGATAGGAAGAACTTCACAGTGGAGGTGACACTTGAACAAGGTCTTGAAGGATGAATAGGAGTTGGTCAGGTTAGGAAGTAGGGCCTAGAAGTGCAGACTCTTCCTGACTTTTCCACTTTGGTCTCTTACTGTGTTTCCCTGCATTTTTCATCTACTTCTTCTCTTTCTTTCTCTTCACTTTATGTCAAAGGGGAAAAGCAACTGAAAATGACTAACTAAAATAAAATATTCTATTTTTTATGTTATTTTTGATAAGAGGTCTTAAAAAAAGAAGTAAATTCAATTTGGTTTGTTTTACTTTAAACAAAGTATAGATAGAGTGTTTATTCTTATCTCATGGTAATATATTGACATCACAGCTAATATTTAGTAAAAGAATGTGCAAAGAGAGTTGAATTCCTGCACAGGTAGAGATCAGGAGTAATCATCTTCTTTTAGGCTTTATATCTGGACCCAATCTAATTCTTTGTCTCTGAATGATTGGTTTTATCTGCTTTAGCAAGATTAGTGTGGTTATTTGTAGATACATATTTATAGGTCTTTCCTGTAAGAATTTGAGATCTTCCTTATTATATTGTGACCATGATCATGGATTTTCCGGAAGAGCTCTGTTTAAAATGTTCTGCTTTATGCAAATCAAAACTACAATGAGATATCACCTCACTCCCATCAGAGTGGGTATAATTAACCGGACAGGAAACAACAAGTGCTGGAGAGGATGTGGAGAGAAGGGAACTCTCATACACTGCTGGTGGGAGTGCAAACTGGTGCAGCCACTATGGAAAACAGTATGGAGATTCCTCAAAAAATTAAGAATAGAACTACCATATGATCCAGCTATTCCACTGCTGGGTGTTTAATCCAAAGAACATGAAAACATGCATGCGTAAAGATACATGCACCACTGTGTTCATTGCAGTATTATTCACAATAGCCAAGACTTGGAAGCAACCTAAGTGCCCATCAAGAGATGAATGGATAAAGAAGAGGTGGTATATTTACACAATGGAATACTACTCAGCCATAAGAAATGATGAAATCCAGCCATTTGTGACAACATGGATGGACATTGAGGGTATTAAGCTAAGTGAAGTAAGTCAGAGGGAGAAGGTCAAATACCATATGATCTCACTCATAAGAAGAAGATAAAAACAACAACAAACAAACACACAGAGACAGATTGGATTGGTAGTTACCAGAGGGGAAGGGAGGAGGGAGGAGGGCGAAAGGAATGGTTAGGCACATGTGTGTGGTGATGGATTGTAATTAGTCTGTGGGTGAACATGATGTAATCTATGCAGAAATTGAAGTATAATGATGTACACCTGAAATTTATATAATGTTATAAACCAATGTTACTGAAATAAAAAAAATAATGATATTATCTCAAGAAAAAAATAATAAAATAAAATGTTCTGCTTTGTTGATCCTTTAACAATACCAAGTCTTGATATGTTTTGGGTTTGGATTGTTAACTTTCCAAAGCTAGGTGACTAGCTTTGGTTATCAGATCAAGTGTCAGAGATCTGTGGAATGATGGCAAAGCACCTACGTGAATACATTTACCTGAATTATCCGGATAATTGCTATAACCTTTGGCTGCCTTTGACTGTGCTGTCAGCCACTCAATAACGGTAGTCTTTCCTGTGCCAGGCTGCTCTCCACTAGATGGTGCTAATATTTGCTGTTCCAGCCCTGGGTAATTTAGTAATAAAAGGTGAATCGCTTATTCAGTAAATATTTATGGAGTTCTTATGAACCAAACTCTACAGGGGTTTGAGTGGTGGGTTCCGAAGATAACTAGGGTGCGGAGCCCGTCCTTGGGAGGGTGCCCTCATTGTTGTACACAGATAGTAAGGTAGCAAGTGGAAGAGCCATAAGAGAGAGGCAATCTAACGAAGTGGTTAAGCATGCCGACTCTGGAGCCAGAGTGCCAGGTTCGTATCCCAGTCGGTCCACTTACTAGTTTGCTAGCTAAATTACTTAACCTCTCTGTGCCTCAGTTTCCTCATCTGTAAAACATGAAGAATGATGGTACCTCCCTCGTAGGTACTATAATTACATAGGCTGCTAAAGGGTTTATGTGAGCTAGATATGTAAAGCACTTAGCCCTGCAGCTGATATAATTGCTGGCCATTCATCCCCCACCCCAGCTGCCCCCATGTAAGCCCCATGAAGGCAGTGAGCTTTGTCTACATTATTTACTAACGGATCCTCAGCGTGCCAGGCACATATTCCTCCTGAATAAATATGTTGAATAATAAGGGAGGGTTCGAGGATGGGCTTTGCGAGTGTAGCTGAGTGAGTAAAGTGTGGAACTATGGATCTAATAGGGACTCATAAGCTTTCTAGTTTACTCAGTTTCTTCTAGATTCCTGTCCTGCTCATTCTAAAGAGGTATCTTTATCATTAAAGAATGCCATTTATTTAAGAAGGTCTTCCTGATAAAGTGCAATAATGCAGAAGATGGTTTTTCCCATGTACTCTGCCAGAGGGGAAGGAGAGCTCCCAGGGTGACCTTTCCCCCCCCGGGGCCATCCTATGGGGTGCTGACCTCCGAGGGGTTGCTCTTGTCTGCTTCTCCTTTGCTCCTTCTCTCTACGTTAAACAGACATCTTGAAGGCAAGTGTCAAGACTGGGAATAAGAGGAGCTTAATTTGTCACATCGAGTACAGCTGTGTGTGGAACGGCACTTTGCATTTTAATGTCCTGCTTATTCCAGAAAAGTGGCATTTTACAGATTTCCTGTATTATTCATGAATTTCAAGGCTTTGTGTTTAAAAATAAAGGTTCAGGTAATAAACGAGAATAAGGGAAGTTAAACTCTGTCAGGTTTTCTCACTCTTTCCTTGTCTCGTCGCTTTTCCAGCTGTTTAAGCATTTCTTAGCCCATTCCTATTGGGAATTTCTTGGCCCATTCCAATATGAGGAACAAACACACATGGAAATGTTAACCCAGGCACCACATCTGGCTGCCTCACTAGCTTCAAAGTTTCCAAGAGAATGTGTGGTAAAAAAAAAAAAAAAATCTCTGATGCATAGAGAGACAAGAGCAGATATCCAGCAGCAGGCAAGTATCATGAGCATTTTCCTGCTGATGAAGTGCATGAACCATCCTTAGCAGAGGCCTGCCCTTGGCCACTTGGAATTTACAGGGTGTTAATGCCCCCACGGTGGTTATCTTGCCTGTGGGATGTGTGGGCAAACGCTGAGCAAAGATCAGGTGTTAACCCATCTGCTTTTCTAAATTATGTGTATTTAATGAAAACACAGGTTGGTTCTGGTCAGAGATAAACCTGGGCATAATGTGCTGAGGAAGTTCCCTCCCCAGAAATGCCTGGGATGAGCAGTATTTAAGATCGAAGCCAGGTGGTGTGAAAACACCTTGCAGAAAGGCCACGTCCCCGTGGTCACAGGCATTTAGGTGAGAAGGCATACTCCAGGGGCAGGTACGTTCCGGTGCTGGAGTGCTTAGCAGGCAGCACGGTGACTGCTTTCTAGCTCTCCTGAGAAGCGGTGCTGAGGGCTGCAGGACTTTGTGGATCGCAGCATTCTGGGCTCAATCCCTGTCGGCAGGTGTTATGGTGCGGTTGGAGGAGCACTAAGAAATGTTGGGGAAAAAATCAACACAATTTTAAGACTAAATAAAGAATAAGAATGAACCATAGTGTTGTTTAAAATATATCACAGAATGGAGGCTGGAGGTGGATTGCTGGAAGTCCAATGCTGGTTCTTGGCTGAAGTGGCCGTCGCCACAGGCAAAGTGTTAGGTTGATGGGGGGAAAATGCAGGGGTGCCATTATTCAGATAATATTTATTTAGTGCCTGAGTACCAGGTACTTACTGAGTCATGTACTATATGGAGAAGTGTGTGTATGTGTCGGGGGAGGGTGACGGAGAGGGAGGGAGGAACAGACAGACACATGGGGGACATTACATACATAAAAAAGAATTTGTATCTAGTATTTAAAAATCCTCTAGACTCTACTTGGCTTTCACTGAGAAGACTGTTCAAAGTGGATGTCTCTGTCACTTCTTCAATTTGATTATCTCAATTAGATATTTAGGTCTGAGTGATCAAACACCTTTGATATTTCGAATGCCTCTAAGTGAGGTCTATGGGACAAATAAGTCTTTTGCTGCAGTTCTCTGCATGTTTCAGTCATTCGTTCATCCAACCAATATTCATTTAATGCCTGTCATATCAGCTAGTGTACTAGGATTTGGATTTAGTGCTGAACTAGGAAAAACATGGTTTCTGCCCTAATGCATCTTGCATTACTGAGGATCCAAACAAATAAGCGGGTAACCGTAGTCCAGGGTAGTTGATGCTGTGATGAGATGCCCTAGGGACTCAGAGCAGGGCGCTCAGTGAGACTGGAGAGTCTTTCTGGAGGAAGTGGCATCCAAGCTGACATGTGAAGAATGAGTAGGACTTAGCCCAGAGAAGACGACGGAGTGTTCCAGGCAGAGGAGCGGCCTGTGCAATGACCAGGAGCTTGAGTCTTTCCCAGAGTGGTTAAGAGCATGCATGGCTGATGAGTGAACTGAGCGGTAATATAGAACTATCTGTACTTGTGCTGATGATGCTGAATCATACAATCAGCTATTACATGTCCTGAATCAAGGTGAGAATAATCGACTTTCTCCTGACTGACCATCTTGGAGGACTTGGAAAAGTCCGGGAGAGTGGGTTGGCTCCACAGAGGACCAAACAGAAGAGGTGGTCAAGTCAGCACGCATTCATCCCCGTTCCTTCAGCAGACCTCTGGCTTCCTTACGCTTTACTGATATTGGGCCAGGTGTGCTCACTACTCCATTTACGATAATGCTGGGTGAATATTTTTAAAAAACTAGATATTAATAGAATTCGTTCTGATAGCTGCTGCTTATTGAAGACAACCTATGTGCCAGGCACTGACCCAGGGTCTTACGGATGTTCTTATTTAAACCCTGACATGGTCCTGTGAGGGAGGAGCTGCTGTTCCTGTTGTGCAGGTGAGGACCAGAGGCTCCAAGAGATGAAGTGACCTGCTCTTGGCCTCTCGTCTGCTCAGGATTAGGACAGGGATTCACACCCAGGCTGTTTGTCTCCGAGGCTGGGCGCGGAAGCCCAAGGCTTGAGCTTCAGAGAAAGAACAACATGGAGATAGTTAGTGTGCGTTGCGGGGGCTATTAATGGATCTTTTCAAAGTCCTTTGTGATTAATTTTAAGATAATGAAAGGATGATAGGCGGTAGATGGTTATCTCTCCTGAGGTGGTTGGCGACATGATTAGAGAGTTTTGTATGTGGTGTATTTTCTGACAGATAATGTATAAAATGCCATACTATTCCACATCATCTATTTAATAGGACTTGTCTTACTGAGAATGTAATTAATCTCCATATTTCTTTGTGTAATTGTATCGTACCTGTCAGGAACTAAATTTTCTAGAAATCTTGCTTGAAGTCACAGGAGAAAAATAATAATTATATAGTAACCTTTTTCCTATGGGCAGACCTATTTGGAAAAATTCATGATGAAGTGCTATAGCTTAATGGAAAATGAGAGGAGAAAATAAGAGAAAACTCAGGCAGGGGTGAGTTAGTGGGGGGGTCAAAGTATAGCAAAAACATGATGATTATTGAGGCAGCTGATGAGAAAGGGCAAACATAAACCATTCAAATAATGGGGTGAAGAAAATACTGAGTAAATTTCAACATCAATTTAAAATCCAGGCTATTTCTGGTAAGATTATGGATGAACAAGATATTTTATGAAACCTATCTAAGGCAAAACACTAACAATGCTGGATAAAATTTTAAAAATGTATGTTATTTTAGTTGCATGGCTGAGCTGGCAAGAAAGTAAGAGGAGTCCTTATAGGCCTAAAATGGAAAGAAAGTAAGCAGTCAGAGAGGTAAACCGGTGTGGAAGCTGGTGGCCTCCCTTGGGGATAGCTGCTGATTTCTGGTGACCTAGAGCCTTGAATATAAAAGCTTCATTCTGGAGGCAAGAAATAAACTCAGGGGTTTTACAAAGTGGGGAGTGAGATTGAAGCTGCCACCCAAATCCAAGACCCTTGAAAAGGTGACCTGAGTTGGGGGGGATTGCAAGGGAGTTGGCAGGGAAATTTGCTTTTCTTAACCCTGGCGCTGGGGAGTGCAAAGTCTCTCTTCAGAATCTGTAACCATAAGCAGGCACTATGGGGTTTATGTTTGAGTCCATACTACTTCTGAGGTGCAGGAAAAACAAACCCAAAACCCCAAACTAGAATTTAGTTTAAAGGGATCCTGGATTGACAATGTTGCCCGGCCTGGCAGAAATGGATGCAGATGGTCTCTGGAGAAACACACTCTTCATATAGGCCTGAGAGATCTCCCACAGCTAAAGTTCCAGTAAACATTGGCTCACAATCACCAAATCATAAGACTTCTCAGGAAACCAGGCACTACTAGCAAAAACTACACACAGCCCAGTTGGATCTGCAGACTGTAGATATAATTATCAAATACCGAACATAAGACACCCAGTTTTACTGTGTTTAAATAAATAAAAGATGAAATCAAAAGTATGAGCAAGGAACAAAAATTATCAAAAAGGACCAGGCAGATTTGTGGGAAAGAGAAAAAAAGGCTTCAGAGTGGATATTAGAAAATTATACAAGCCTCAAATGAACTCTTGAGGAGCCTCAGGAACGTGGCATGGGGCAAGGGTTTACCTTGTTTTGGAGGATCCTGGTTGAGTCTAGTTGGCCATTTAAGGGCACTGTCATAGCTTTTTCAGAGTGCTTTTCCTCTGGAAGGATCCAGGCCATCTCATTCCTTGATATATAGGAAAGGTGCAAGGGGATGAATCTAGGGAGTTAGTTGCTCAAGGAAGTCAGTAATTCCAAAGACTGTTTGGAATCATTGCCATAATCATCATATCATCATCATCATCATCATCATCATCATCATCATCATCATCATCTCCATGAATACTTATTAAACACATACTGTGCTTCATGTATTGTGCTGAGCACATAACATGGATTATTTAACCTTATTAAGTAAGATTTTACTTTATTTAACCTTGTTATATAAGTGTTGTCATTAACCCTATGTTACAGATGAGGTAGTGAAGTCTTAGAGGGATTAAATGGCTCACACAAGCAAGCTTACAAGTTGGAAGTTGGTGTGAACCCAGTCAGCCTGACTTCTGAGCTCACATTCCTGAACTGTGCTGCCTCTGGAAGCTGCTCGGTGCCCTCTTGGAGAAGCAGAGCAACCATTGTGGTATCCTTAGGAGTCTGGGGCACTGGGTGCATTGTCTCTTACCTGTGACTGTGGAATTGGAGGTGCCGTGGACCCAGCTGGGGTGGTATCCAGGAGCCTCTCCAGGATGCGGGATGAAGCACCCCTTGCTGTATTTGTGACGTCCCATTAATGACAGCAATCAGCCTCCCAACGGGGAACCAGAGCAGAGCTTGGTCCTAGAGGTCCAGCCTGATGCAGCTCACATAGAGGAGTGAGAAGGCCAAGGTCTAGAGCCATAAGAGAGAATGCCCAGAGCAAGGAGCAGGGCTGGGGAGTAATTCTTGAGTCAAGACTGGATTGTGGCTTGACTGCTGCCTGCCCTTACTGTGGCCACAGGCAGAGTTATGCCAGGAAGATTATAGTGGGCAAAGAACAGCAGAGAGAGGGCTTTTCCTAGTGCAATCCTGATTTTGATGCAGAAAATCTGATGCATGAATATTTCTTTAAGTTGATAGGGACAGGACTTTAATTCTGATTCTTGGCTTATGAGAAAATAAAAGAGGCCTTGTTATATAACAAGACAAAATATTTGAAATAAGGACATTGGAAATCAGATTTCTTTTTTTTCCTGTTAGAATCACACATACCTTCTAGGGAAAGTAAAGTATTTACTTTCTCCAGATTCTTATCGTCAGTTAAAAGATGAATAGTTGCATTGTGTTGACTATATATTACCCTTCTGATGTCTTCTGGATTTTCTGTGGAATATGAGCTCAGTTTTCTCTTTGTTTCCAGAGGAGAGTGTCTTAAACTCTTTTCCTCCTTGAAAGATATATTTAAAAGTAAAACTCCAAAAAGTGGCAGGTCATTTGTTAGGGGTTTGGCTTAAATTCCTTATTCTCACATTCTCACTATTCAGCTTTAAAATGAAGGAGGTATATTTATATGTACTGATGGGGAGATGTGCAATATAGACAGTGAAGAGAAAAAGGCAAGTTGTAGAATATGCAGAGTATGATCTCATTTATATGAAAAGATTACATGTCATCATGTATGTTAATAGTGATTACTTCTGAGAGTGGTATTGGAGATCTAGGGTAGAGATGGAGAAATAGACTTTCACTTTTAAATCCATACCATTTTGGATTATTCAAAATTTTGCCATGGGTCGTATATTACTTTCTTTGTCATATTTTATTTTGTTTTTCTTTATTGTGGTAACATTGGTTTATAACATTGTATAAATTTCAGGTGTACATCATTATACTTCTATTTCTGCATAGATTACATCCTGTTCACCACCCAAATAATAATTACAATCCATCATCACACACAGGTGCCTACTACTTTCTGATGTAAAAAATGAAAAAGATTTCAAAATTTTAAATTTCAAGCCACATATGTCATAGATATAAATATTTATTCCTTGCAAGGGAATTTCGTTTGTGTTTTCTTCCTCAAACCAACAGTACTCTTAGGAAGGATAGGAAACTAAGATGTGTGGCATCCTACAATGTTCTTGGCACTGGGGTATGTTTGTTTTTTCCTGAGACCAAAAAAAAAAAAAAAAGCCTAAAAAAAGAAAAAACAGATCACTTCCCATAATCCCATTGGATTTTGCTTCTTAGCAGATTTATAAATCTAAAGAGTTTGATTTTGTCATTCTTTATTTTTATTTATTTATTTGTTTGTTTGTTTATTTATTTATTTTTTGTGAGGAAGATCAGCCCTGAGCTAAGATCCATGCTAATCCTCCTCTTTTTGCTGAGGAAGACCGGCTCTGAGCTAACATCTATTGCCAATCCTCCTCCTTTTTTTCTGCCAAAGCCCCAGTAGATAGTTGTATGTCATAGTTGCACATCCTTCTAGTTGCTGTATGTGGGTCGTGGCCTCAGCATGGCCAGAGAAGTGGTGTGTCGGTGCGCGCCTGGGATCCGAATCCGGGCCGCCTGTAGCGGAGTGGGCGCACTTAACCGCTAAGCCACGGGGCCGACCCGATTCTGTCATTCTTGATGATGGCTGACCTTCACACGGAATGTGAGTCTTTTCCATTTCCCTGTGGCACTGTGCCTCTCACTGTTCCTTGGCACTCTCTGAGCTGCTATGTATTTATTCATTTGATCATTTATCACACATTTATGAATCCATTACCATGTGCCACTCTATGTACTGCACTCCATACTTGAATTTTAAAAAGACAAGTAATACACCTTAGAAGCATGTAATTTTGTGAGTAAGATAGATAAATAATAACATGATGTGACAAGTGTAATGATATCAACATAGTTCTAACTTAGCCTAGGTGCAGGGCTGGAGGGTGAGGAAAAATTGATGGGAATGGAAGTTAACCAAGATAAGGGTTAGGGGGTGCAGCATCCTAAGGAGAGGAGCCACTCTGAGGAGTTAAAGCATGGAGGTGAAAGATAACATGGAATGTGTGGCAGGTATTCATGTTGCTCACCAATATTTCCATCTCTGCTAGACACATGGCAGATTGACTTCCCCGCTGTGGTTAGTCAAGACTATGTAATAAGCTATAATCAATTGAATGTGAGTGGAAGGGGCACATATCTTTCTGGGTGGGAGCATTCATCTGTGGGTGTGGGGTCTCCAGAGCGCTCTTTCCCTGCCACAGGGATTGTGGAAGCATGCCTTGACAGAGAGATGTACTGCTTAGCCATCACTGAGGAGGAGAGCTGGCCTGAAGCGTTGCCTGGACTCATAGAAGATGTGACATGAGTGAAAAATAAACAATTGTTGTGACCTTGAAGTTGTTTTTTGATCAGAATATAACCAGGCTTCTTTGAACCAATACAAAAAGCAGGTCGAGGGAGGGCGTGGCCTGCAGTGGGGTTGGAGCAGGGGTCAGAGGGCCTTGTCTGTTTCTTGCTGTTTCCCAGCTGAGATAAAACACTGATTGCTTTCCAAAATCACATCAGATTTTCTTAGCAGACTTAGAAACTGAGCAAGTTTTTTTTTGTCATTCCTGATGATGTTGGTCCCTCTTCTTCTGTCTGTCCTAACTTCTCTGTCCCAGCATTCTCTGCTTCAAAGGGGAAGGAGGCAGAAGAGAGCTTACTTGTGCTGGAATTCTTTTTAAAAATCTTCAAGAGGCACACATATTTCCTCAGGGACTATGCTTGGGGCCTATTCAAGAAAACAGCTCCATGAAGCGGCCTGTTTAAAATCCTCCCTGCCGCTGGCACTTCACCAGTGTCCCCAGCCAGGATCAGGGCAGCAGCTCGCTCGCTTCCGAGTGGGTGACTCCTCCAGTCAGCACACCGTGTGGAACGTTAGGGGTGCCTGATCTCCTCTCTGATAGCTGAGACGATACCAGCTTGGGGGTCACCCAGGAACAATGCAAAGGTCAGGGTGCCTGAGGCGGGAGGGAGAATGTTTTGAAGTCTGGAGTGATGTTGCAGTCAAAGCTGAAAAATCAAGTTCAGAATTGAGTGGAGGGAGGCAGGTAGAAGAGGACCATGTGGACAATGGCTGTCCAGGTATGGAGCCACATCTGGACAGTGGAAAAAACAGGAAAGCCCAGTGTGAGAGGCAGTGGGTGCGGGCAAGTGGGAAGTGGCCTGGATTAATTACAGAGGTAGAGGGCGAGTATCCAGTGCATGTTTCTGTGGGGCACCCCAGTTCATTTAAAGGAGCCATGTTTGAGCAGCCAAAGCAGTGAGACTTTCTTTCAGTTATTACAGTCTCTGTTTAGGATAATCATAAGCCTTAGCATGTCCAGTGGTCTACCCTGCTAGCTAAAATGACTGGCGTGGAGAGAGTCATGTCATTGTCTTTATCATTTGGGACCCATGGTTCAGCTAGTTAGAATCAACTTCAGGGGAAATGGAGGAGGAAAGAGCAGTAGGAAATTTTACACTTGGAAGTATTCATAGAGGAATTTCCAACATTGACCAAGGAGGAAGAGATGAAGAGTCATGTGTGATTTGGGGTGGTGGGTGGGAAGATGGCATTGTTGTTGACACAAGCTGTGTTCTCTTGTACTGATCACATCTGCTTCTCACTTCCCATTTAGCTGCCATGACACATAGGGAATTCAGGAGCCAACTCTGTTTCCCATAATTGTATTATAATTCCTTTGTGTGCAACTGCTGGTTGCCTTTTCCAAATCCATACTTTCATTTTTCTTTATTAACGAGGCTCTGGTTTTGTTTAAGATGGCAATGCTTCCAGTTGAAATACTCACCTCCCAGCCTCTCTCGGTGCTATGGTGGTCAGGTTACACAATCTTGGCCAATGAAACTGAGATGAAAGTTATTGCGGGTGGCTCTTGGAAAAGTCCTTAAAAATGGACAGACTTGGTTGGCTTTATCTTTTGCCTTTTGGCTTTTCTCCTGTCTTCTTGCCTGGAACATGGATGCCGTGCCGCTTTTTGTAGCGGCTATCTTAAGGCCACGAGATAAGTCTGTTAAAGATGGGAATTTAGAAGGCTAGGTCCCTGATGGCATTGTAGAGTCACCATACCCGTTTGGGACTCCTGACCTCCAGAGGAAAACAAACCCCACTTTGGAGAGGTTATTATATTCAGCCAAAAGCCTTCTTAACTGGTACACCCTCACTTACTCTATAACATAATAATTGTTCTCATCCCATCATGCTATAGGGAATTCTGGCCAGACCTCAGCTAAACTAAGACCTTAAATAATTGGATTTTCCTTCCTTTGTATCTTTGTACATGGATGGCTGTTATTCAGAATGATAACAATGAGGCTGTACAACTTCTGGAATCATCCAGAAAATTCTGTTATAGTCAGTAGACTATACTTATTTAAGTGGAAATCTGCCTAATGTATTTTAGGAAGATTTTTCACAATAAGGAACAAACATTAACTTTAGAATTCAATTAACAAAACCATCTTATTCCCTAAGTATTCTGGTTAATCAGCATTTTTACACCTGGTAATTTTATTTTACTCTGCTTAAATGTTGATTTTAAAATTAAAAAAATATATATTACGTTCTTTCAACCTATGAGAAGTATGAAGTGTGAAGTTTATAAAACTGCTTATCAAAATCAAATTTAGGTCATAAAGTTAAAGAAAAAATAGTTAAGCTTCACATCTTTTCTAAGGTTAATAGAATTTATCCAGTTAATTAAAGAATATAAAGATTGCCAACATACTGCTTTTTCAAATAAACATCCTCGACTAGAGCTAGCAAGCATACATATATGTGAGTGTGCATTTGAATTAAAGTATTTGAAAATAAAAAGTTAATCTAAGAAAGCAATAGAATAAGACAATGTCCATCCAACAGATGGACATCCAGAGTGATACTGGATATTAAAGTTAGCCAGACCTTTGATAATTAAAATATTTATGAAATTAAGTCCTCAAATATTAAAGGCATGAAATAGCATAAGGGACACATTAGAAGGAATACAGAACAGGTGCACACTATTTTCTCAACTTCCAGGTCCAATATGGTAGCCGATAGCCACACATGGCTCTTGAGTACTTGATGTGTGGTTGGTGAGAATTATGTCCTGTACGTGTAAAATATACATTAGATTTTAAAGACTTTATACAAGGAAAAGACAGCAAAATATCTCATTAAAATTTTTATATTGGTTATATGTGGAAATAATATTTAGGATACATGAATTAAATAAAATGTATTGTTAAATTTAAGCTCACGTTTCTTTTTACTGGAAACTTTACGTATGTGGCTCACATTATATTTCTCTTGGACAGTGCTGGTCTAGAACAGGTAATTGAAACAGGATCTCAGAGATATAGAAGAAAGCTAGTAAACAGACAGCATTGTTCTTGTAAATGAGGAAAAAATGAAGTTAAAACGCTATCAGAGATTCTTGAAAAATCTGCTTCCTGGAATCTTGTCTGCACAGTCTCATCTCCACAGAGCAGCCCGAGTGAGTATTACAAAGCATAAATTAGGCCCTGTGTCCCCTGCTCAGCCCTCCAGGGGCTTCTCATCTTATGTAGAATAAAATCGAAGGCCTTAGAAGAGCCCGCCAGGCCCCGTCATGTTTGGCTCCTGACCACTCGGCAAATTTATCACTTACATCTCTCCTTGTCGCTCACTCCGCTCTAGCTACTCTGGTCCTTTTGCTCACTTTTGGACATGGCCATGTGCTGCTCTCAGGGCCTTTCTGTGAGGAAATCAGCCCTGAGCTATCATCGATGCCAATCCTCCTCTTTTTGCTGAGGAAGACCGGCCCTGAGCTAACACCTATTGCCAATCCTCCTCCTTTTTTTTTTTCCCCCTTGTTTTTCTCCCCAAAGTCCTAGTAGATAGTTGTACGTCATAGTTGCACATCCTTCTAGCTGCTGTATGTGGGACGCCGCCTCAGCATGGCCAGAGAAGCGGTGCGTCGGTGCGCGCCCGGGATCGGAACCCGGGCCGCCAGCAGCGGAGCGCATGCACTTAACTGCTAAGCCACGGGGCCGGCCTCTCTCAGGGCCTTTGCATGTAGGATTCACTCTGTCTGGATTCTCCTGTGGTCCACTCTCTCACCAGTCTCAGGACTCTGCTCAGATAGGCCTCCTCTCAGCTCGCTATCTCATCTTACCCCACCGCACCCTGCTACTCTCTATCCCGGTACCCTTTTTAGTTCATCAACATAGCACTTAACACTGCCTGAAAAAGCCATATGTAATTATTTGTTTCCTTGCCTTTATCACCACCATATTTCCATTGCCTAGAATAGTGGTAGAAAGTAGTAGGTCCTCAATAAATATTTGTCAAGCAAATGAATAAATGAAATAATTTTAAGTGAAGCAACCAAAAAAGGAAAAAAAAAAAGTTTGGGAGGAAATACACCAAAATGTTAACAAGATCTATTTCTGAGTGAGGAGAGTATGAATGATTTTAACTTCTTTCTGCTCCCTGCCCAAGCACGTCCCCTCTTCTTTCCTGTTAAAAGAACCTTATTTCTTTCAGGCACTCCCTCTTCTACATGTGGTCATGTTCCACAAAACCACTCTTGATGGTCTCATATTTCTATCTGTGATTGGTTTAGGAATAGGTGTGTGATGTATTTCTTGCTGGTGAGCTGTGAGCAGAGGGCTGCTGAGAAGGCCATCTGGGAAAGATTTCATTGCTTAAAGAGATGCTTATGAGGAAATGGTTTGTCCGTGGCCTCCTGGTTGTGGTTTGTGTGTGATGCTTGGAGTGGCAGCAGCCATATTATGTCCATGGAGCCGCTAAATCCAAACACTGGGGTTGGCAGAGTAAAAAGATGGAAGAAAACTGGGTCTCTGATGATGTTGTTGGGCTGACAAATTGACTATCTCGGAGTTGTCCCACTATGTGACTCCTGTTTTGGGAGATAATAAATCATCTCATTGCTTAGGCCATTTTGAGCTGGGTTTTCTGAATTTTTTCTCCCAGCCAAATGTATCTAACTGATACTGTGTTATAACAAAATTCAAGTGAAGCAGCCTCCAAATTATAAACCTGTCAGACTAACGTACAGAAGTCGTAATAAGAGGTACTATTGTAGAAGAGTATCTCCCCAGGGAATAGTTTAGGGACACAATTAGCACAAAATGAGTGCTCAGTACTTAAGGGAAGAACAACTCACCCAAAGAAGAAATACCTTGAATTATCAATATAATTATATGAACTTGAATTATAAATATAACACAGAAAAGTAGAAAGACTAACTCTCCTTTTCATGTATTCTATGCCGATTCAGACACATTTGGAGTTCAATTCTGTAGTCACGTTGTAAGATCACTGACAAATTCTACTGAAAACAAGGAAGATGCCTGGAATAACTATTATTTTTGCTGCCTATGATTCCCCAGTGACTTGATTTGCATCTAGGGAACTCTCCCTATTCCTATTCTTACTCCCTGTGTTTTGGGTGGGATGGATGCCACTCCAGTCTAGGGTATTGGGTAGGAAGGACATTGTCTTTTCATGGCCTGCATGATTGGTTCAGGGATGGGTGTGTGAACCAATCAGAGCCAATGTAATGCAATAAGACCTTTTCTGGCTTTGCTGGGAGAGAGCACATACTTTTGAATCAGATTGAACCTAGCAAAATATAACTGTGGAGCTGCTGGCAGCCATACTGCCATACACTGAACTTGAGAATGAAGCCAGAAAATATGAGATGCGAGTTGGAGATAACCTAGATTCTGTTGACATCATTTGAGTTCCTGGATCAAGACATGCCTGAATCATAACCTCAACTTTTTTTATTTGTGATCCATTACATTTGCCTTCTTGCCTACTCTTGTTTGAGCTCAGGGTTCTGTCATCTACAATGGAAAGAACCTGACTGAACAGAAGATGTGAAAGGATCATAAATGTCTGCTGCCATTTGAATAGTTGTCATATGGAAAAAGATTGAGAATTATTCTCAGTTGCCCTAAAAGAATGACATCCATGGAGTGGAATCCATTAAAAGGTGCATTTGTCCTCAATTTAGTGTAGAACTTGAAACACCTGCAACTATGCAACGGTGTAGCTGTTTGCTTCAAGCAGCTATGACTTCTCTGTCAGTGTGTGACCAAAAGCTAGGGGTGCTCTAAGTGGGAATTTCTATATTGAGTTGGAGTCAGGGCTTCTAAGATCTTTCCAGTTAGACTTTCAATGATTCTCCCACATAAATGGAAAACAGGGATTATACGAGAGCATGTATATGGATGTGCTTTGTAAATGATTAAGGAGAAAAGTGTGCATTGGTTAAGAGGAGGCTCTGGTGTCAGAAAAACCCATGTTTGAAGCCCAGTTTTGAGATTTATTAGCTATGTGACATTGGGAGAGTAAGTTAACCTCTCTGAGCCTCAATTTCCTCATTTGTGAAATGGGGCTAATACCTACCACATAGGGTTGTAGAACTGAATCCAATGCTGTTTATAAGCATTTATCACAGAGCCTGGCATGCTGTGTGCTCAGTAAATGTTAGCTGGTATTATTCAAATGCCACGAAAACATGAGACAGAATTATTTTTGCTCTTCTTGTTCTTTTAGAATAATCATTCTGGAGTAAAAGGAAAAACTATATGCCATATTTCATTAAACTTACACAAAGCAGGTTGGGTTTCTGGGTAGACACATGTTTAAAAGGAATATAATTTTTTCCCCAGACAAGTAGAAATTTTATCAGCTATAGTTGTTTAGTCTAGAAAATTTTGCTTTAGTGTAAAGATATGTCATATAAAAGGGATAAGGGGAAGGAGAAAAGAACAGAAAGCCTCTGGACTGAAGCTGTGGTTTTTTTAATGGCTAATGTGCTAAAGGGGGAAGGAAGAGGAGAAGAAAATTCTCCCACTCTACATTTCGTGTTTCCTAGAAGAAGAGGAAGACGTCTAAGTTATTAGACTGTATAACAAATGGTTCATGTAGGCTACGACTACTGAATATTATTTCAAACTATAGAATAAGGCCATTTTAAGGAAAAATATTAAAAGGCTATGAGAATAAAGGATTAGAATGAAAGAAGAGAATAAACAACCAACCAAGTACCTGATACCTATTTCCTTTTTTTAAAGTATTAAGTAGGTAAGAATAAAAATTATGCTGCTATGATGTGGGGCTTTGTTTTTCAAAATTTGTTTTAATACTCTCTGAATTTAGGAGGTTATGGAATTATTTTATGGTAATTTTTTCATCAGTTTTCAACTGAGATGCCTTCCTAAATATTGTTTTTTATGCATATAACGATTTATAGTTCTTACAAAAAGCTTTTAATTCTGTTTTATGTTTTAATTTACTTTGAAAGTTATTGATACTTTTACATGATATTTTCTTTCTCTCTCTTTTTTTCTGTTTTAATCTCTTTCTCATTTCACAGTCTATAAAGGGAATTTTCAATTTTATTAATTTTTTTCAAAGAACTAAATCTTGGTGTTTGTTACTTTGCCAACTGATGCTGCTGTTACTGTTTTATTGTTGTTTTGGTTCTTAGAATCTAATGTTTAAAATTCCTATTCTCAGTTGGAATACAGTATATCATTGATGTTCTCACTCTAAACATTCTTTTGTTCATTTGATCTCATAATTATTTTAAAGTATGTATTTGGTTATAGTTAGCTGTAAGGTCTAAAGTTTGTTATATTTAAAACTTTAAAGCATAAAATGCATTTTGGTGAGTATATGCTGATTTATATTCTACTCTATTTCAGTGGAAATATATGAACATCTTTAATAGGCCTAGATCAGATAAGCAATTTAGTTCAGAAGGAAAACACATTGAAGTTATGCATACATATGCATACATAATATGTATTTCAAGATTAAATACATTTGCTAGTTGATTGCTTTGGGGGAAGATTAATGGAAATGGGCAAATTAATTAACAATTATCAACAGCAATGAATAGAAAAGAGAGTATAGAGTAAATTTAATTTGTAACTTTCCATACAGTTCACTTAAGAAATGTTTTTATCAAAGTGTTAAATACAGAGACAAATGTCTTACCCAAAGCTATAGGTATCATATTTTATATGCTTTTTAAAAACTTGAATATTGATGGGTTTAGACTGCTGTGAATGATATTCTTTTTTTTTTTTTTTTTTAAAGATTTTTTTTTTTAATTTATTTTATTTTTTCCCCCCAAAGCCCCAGTAGATAGTTGTACGTCATAGCTGCACATCCTTCTAGTTGCTGTATGTGGGACTCGGCCTCAGGATGGACAGAGAAGTGGTGCCTCGATGCGCACCCGGGATCTGAACCCGGGCCACCAGCATTGCAGCGTGCGCACTTAACCACCAAGCCACAGGGCCGGCCCGTGAATGATATTCTTAAAGTAGGAGTAATATAATGTTTACATTCAAATAGTACCTCAACTTGAGGTACACTGAGGAAGCTTGTCTTCATGTCTTGTCTGCAAGGGTGCTCGGGAACACACACCCTCAGCAACTGCAGGATTGTTGTGAATAAGACCCTGGGCTCCAGGTGACGGGAGTGTTCTTGGCTAATGGGAAGAAACATCAGTTCTGGGCCGTGTGTGAGTGGCACCTTCAGTAGCTGAACACCAGCCTTGGCTAACACCATCCTTCCTTTTCTTCAAAGGCCAACCGAGGGGCAGGTAGCCACTAAGTTTTAGAGTTCACATCACCAAGGAAGATGTTGGAGTTCTTTCATTCTTTATATGCCTGGGTGTTCGCCTCTGAAGTGTGGATTTCTTTTTGTCCTTGATTGGTGGACGGGAGGGTAAGAATGTTGTGGATACCATTTGAATTTATTTACCCTATTATTTGTTTATTACTGGATAAATAAATGATGGCAAAGCCCTACAACGGAATGCTGTGCAGCTATAAAAAAGCATGAGGGAGCTCTTGATGCTCCAGTGTGACAGTATCTCGAGGATATATTGTTAAGTGAAAAAAGCAATGTGCAAAAGAGTGTTTCCAGTATGCTGTCTTATATGTAAGAAAGTGGGAGATAAAAACATATATTCCTATTTGCTTGCATTTGTACAAAGAAAAACTGGAAGAGTACACATGATTCTAATAAAAGTGATACATATAGGAGGTGGGAGATGAGGAGGGTAGAAACAGGATTTGAAGCAAGGCTTCTCAATATACACCTTATTCGATTTTAAATTTTGAGGTATGTGAGGATATTACTTATTCAATGAAATAAATTAACATTAAAAAATAAAAAAGAAAAGATCACCCTGGATGCATAAGGAGAGTGGACTAGGAAAGACAAGAATAGTTGTGGAGGGCCAGTTTAGAGGCCGTTGCAGTAATCCATGAAGAGATCATGATTCTAGATTGGTGGCAATGGAGATAGAGAGAAGTGGATAGGTTTTAGAGATACTGAGGAGGTAAAATAGGCAGGACTGGGTTAATAACTGGGAGGGGAATGATGAACGAGAAGGAGGAGTCAAGGATGACTACCAGGTTTCTGGACCATACCCATAGATGGATTCACCTAGTTGGGGAAATAGAAGGAGGCTCAGTTTGTGCAGATAATGATATATTTTGACGTGTTGAGATGGTGCCAGGCCCATAGAAGGTGTTTAAGAAAAGTCTGTTTAACAAAAGAGTGAATAAGATGCTTCAGAGATATCAAAGTAGAGATGTGAAGGAGGCAGTTGGATTTGTGGATCTGGAGCTCCAAGGGGAAATCTGTATTGGGAATTCAAATTTTGGGATTATCAGCTAATAGAGGTTTTTGAAGCACTGGCAATGGAGTTGATCAACTGGGAATATAAAGTTAGAAGAAAAATGGGGTCGGGACCCAGCCTTGAGGAATTCCAAAACATGAAGGCCCCACAAGAGGACAATGCAGCAAAGAAGATGGGGCAAGAGTGGCAGAGGGCTGGGAAGACTGGGAGAATGTGGCAGTATTGAACCAAGGAACGAGTTTCAAGAAGGAGGGCGGTGAGTGCATACTGAGGGCTGCAGAGCTCTCAGGCCTGATGAAGGTGGATAAATGTCCACTGGATCTAGAGAGGTCATCAGTAATCTAGGTGAGATCTGTCTCAGAGGCCTCTTGAGGGGGAAGGTGGATTATGGTATATCGAGGACAGCTTATTTCAGATAATGGCCCCACCATCCTCCAGTCACCCTGGCTTGAAAGCTGATGAGCTTCTTCAACTTCTCCTTTGTCTTGATCCCTTTCCGACATCCTCGCTAAACCATTTCCAAGTTCTCTCTACTGTTTCAACAGTATCTTTTGCTCCTGTCTTCTTTTCTCCATTCATACTGCCACTTCACCGATTCAGGTCCAGCCAGCTCTCACACCAAGGAATTCCACAAACACCTACTCTAGGCTGCTATGCTCTGTTGTTTGTAGGGCATAACCACCCTCTATTCTTGCTTCCTTTCTCACATGCTTTGTATTATAGCCCTCTTACTCTCCTATTGGATCAACTCAGGTTGCAGCCTTATTTGCCAGTTCCTTTCTTTAAAATGGGGCTCTGAGGGAAGGAGGTCAGCTATATTTTTTAGGTGTCTGTTAGGTAGTGGGTGGAGTGAAAGCCTTACATACATGTTCCCATTTGATCATCACAGTGATGTGATGTGTAATCATCACAGTGACCCAGGAGATAGGTATACTTTTCTCCTTTCTTCCATGTGAGGCAGTGAAAGCTTAGTACTTTTTCAGAATACTTCAGCTAGTTAAAGAGGACAGAGCCAGAATTCAAACCAGGTTTGCCTGGTGCCAGGTTTAAACTGTTTTCTTTTTTTCTTGATGTTGAATATCGTCTAGCCACTACGTGGAGATGGTACTTCTCTCTGCAGCCTAGGATAAAGAAGCGGGTGAAAGCAATGCACAGAAGTTGAGAGTGGAGGGCATTTCAAGCAAGACCGGGCAGTCTGCAATCACATTTCAGGGAGAAGAGAAATAGAGAATTATCAGAAATGAGAAAAAACAATTAGAATTGGCTAAAATGGAGGTGGCTTTCTAGAGTAAACTGCTTTTGGGTGAGGGGGGTGGAAGCCGGATTACTGGGAGAATCAGAAGGGAGTGGGTGGGTAGGAAATACAAGCAGCTGAGGGATGATGTGTTCAATTAATTTGGGGTGAAAGGGGGTGAGCACTATGGAGTGGAGTATACTATATACATGCGGTATATACACATGCAGCCACACAGACATTTATATCTATGAGTGGAACAGAACAAATCTGTGACCTCGAAAAGTTAGAGAGAGAGAAATAATTTAGAAGCCAGGCCCTAGAGGAGGGAAGACAGCATAGGCCCATAGTCAGTGCTCTTTAACTATGCCCTTGCAGGGGGAGGGTTTGGGTTCAGTTGAATAAGACTGAGTTGGGGAACTCCTGCTTGAGATAATGGGGATCTTCAACCTAGAGGGACCAGCCAAGCTCCGGTTTGAAGGAAAAGCTGAGGTTCCAACACCTAGCCTGGGAGGTCAAGATGAAAGGGCTTCGAGGTTGTGATCACAATGCAAATGTGTACTGCAGCCGCCCCCAACCCCACCCTGACCTCTCTACTCCCCTCCCCTGCTCTGTTTTTCTCCTCTGCATTATAATTCTCCGACCCACTATGTATTTTTACTTGTTTATTTATGATCTGTTTCTCCACCCCACCTCAGACTGTAAGCTTCACGGATTTTTGTCTGTTTCGTTCACTACTGTGTCCCCAGTCCTTAAAACAGTACCTGGTGTATTGTAGATACTCAGGATATATTCTTTGAATGAATAAATGAATCAAGATGGAATCAGAGTGAAAGCAGGCATAGAATGAACTTTGGAGCTGCTTCAAACACCAGTAAGTGTTTGTGGCTCACCTGAAGGGGCTGCAGGTCCTAGGTTAAAGCAGTACGATTGGACAGACTCATTCCTAATAATGAGGTGAGGTGCTTGTCGGTAAATTCAACTTCTAAGATAGTGTGCTAGTTAAGTGAATACGGCATTGGTATGCTGTCTCAGTTATCTATTGTTGCATAGTTAATATCCTGTAACTTTATTTTTATTTATTCTTGCTCCTAATTCTGTGGGTCAGAATTTGGGCAGAGTTCGTGTGGGTGGTTCTTCGAGTCCAGATGGCATCATGTGGGATTACTCACTTGGCTGCGCTCAGCTGGGGTCTGGGCTGGACTGGAAGGTCCAAGAAGGCTTCACTCCTGCGTCTGACTCCTCCCTGCTCCTCCACATGGTGCCCTCTGTCTTAACACGTTTAGCTTGGCTTCCTCGCAGCGTGGTGGACTTCCAAAAGGGAGTTTTCCGAACAGTGAAGGCAGAAGCTGCAGATTGCTTAAGGCTCAGCCTCAGAAGTTACACAGCACCACTTACCCCACTCTCTTTCGGTAAAGACAGGTCCCAAGGCTAGCCCAAAATAAAGGAGAGAGGAAGAGTTTACCTCTCAAAGAGAGGGGTGGCAAAGAATATATAGCCATCTTTAGTCCACCACAGTTCATTAGGAGATTATACAATTAGGGTGCATAGAACTGTCTTCCTCTCAAGATTTACTTCACAATCCAGAAGTTAATGAGAACACAGAGTGCAAAGATAATTTGCAAAAATTTCTGAGAATGTGTGTATGGTTAAACCAACAGTTAATTGCAAACCTCCCAAGTTTATGGAAAGATTTGTAAAGAAGGACCAATTGGCAGGTGAATGAAATTACTAGCTCAAATCATTATTTTAAAAAAGGCCTTGCAATATTTTAGAGAAATAATTTAATTTTTGTGAAAATTGTATGCGTCATTATAGAAATTTCAAGCAGTTATAAAAAATACAAATCAGAAAGCAACAAATTATCTCAACTCTCCCTATGCAGGAAAAAAGCCAGTGTTAACATTTGGTAAGTATCATTTTAGATGTCTCTTTATACGAATTTTCACTTGGGAGGATGGCTGGCTATCTGGTTTGCTGACTCAACAAACAGGTAGATAGAAAATTGATAGATAAAAAATTATCAGAATGAGATCACACTACACATGTTATTTTAACAAAATATTAAAACTAATTGAATTTAAAAGAAGAAAAATAAAATGAAAAAGAAAGAAGTAAAACTTTTAAGTAAAAGCTATTAATTTTAGGGCTATAATTCTTAAAAGATTGTATGAAGATTATGGGGGAAATATAAAAACCATCAAGAAGTTGGATTTATATAAACTACATTTTACAATTTTAGACAGCATCAGTTGTTCCCTACTATGAAAGTTGAAGTGATTAGTACTCTAACACTGTGTCCTACCCCACTGCCCTCAGCTCCTGATTCTGTGGCTTATAATTTTTACTTTGTAAAATTTGCATGCTGTTTTTCTAATATAATGCCCGCAGGTGTTAGTTCTACATTTAAACAGATTCAATGATAAACATGGTTTCTCTGGTTCTAAATTCTTCATTTTGATTCATCTTTTGATTGAATGAATTTTGTTTTTTTCCCCCAAAAAAGGGGTTTATGGGTACTATATTCCCCAAATTCTTTCATGTTTGAGAATGTCTACTTGTTGACTTCATAACCTTCAGTCACAGGTATAATGTTATTGCACACTCACATCTTTCTAGACATTTTTGTATTATGCTCTGTTATGGAATGATGCTGTTGAGAATCAGCCCGATTTTTTTTCTCCTTGCATATTTCTTGATTTCTTTTTTCATTCCAGATGCCTGCATACATCTTTCCATGTCTGGAAGTTCAATAACTTTACCTGGATAGGTCTTGTTGATAATAATTCAACGTCATTTTTTCCAACTATGTTATGTGTCCCTTTGATCATAACATTCAGCTCTTTCATTGATTTCAGGAAAATGTCCTATATTATATCTCTGTATACTTTTTACATATTGCACCTCTATTTACATTTTTTTGTTGTTGTTCGATTTGTTGGGTTCTTTCTTTTCTTCAGAAGCACCAATTATCCTTATGTCGTATTATCTGTTGTGTCCTCCCTGTCTATCATCTTCTGATTGCTTGAATAAATTGTTCCCTCTGCATTGTTTATTATTACCTCAATCCTTTCCTTCATGCCATTGCCTTGCTTTTTCAGGTGTGTCTATTCTATTTCCAGCTGCTTCTTATTTATCTGTTAGTTCTGCACTGGTGGTGTTTTGGCCTCAATTCATTTCCTTATCTCTATAGTCTCTTTTTCTATCTCATTCTGCTGTTTTAACATCTCACCTTTGAGCTTCTGCTTTAGTGATTACATACACTTGTTAAGGTCCTTTACAGTGAAAAATATTTGTAAGAAAACTGCTTCTATTCTGAGGGTTGTGTTTTCTTCTTGACTTTGTTCTTCAACAGTCTTACGCATGTTCTGTTGCTTTCTTCTTTCATTGTGGTTGTTATTATAGCATGTTAGTATAGTTGCTATAACATTTTTTTCATCTTGCTCATTCTTAACATGGGTGGTTTATTTAAATCTTAATGTTTGTTCTGACGGTGTGGTTGAATTCTCCTTGATCTTCTGCCTTATTTGATGTCAGTTAATTTTCTCCCTTTAGGCTGCTACTATTTATTGTATCCACTTTTCTGTAGCCTGAAGGTGTAGAGTGTGGGGAAGGGAAGGGAGTAGACTCCACGGCAGCTGAGTGATGCCCTTAATGGAGGACTGTTCTTTATTCTGAATTCTTATTAAATGTCCTACACCAGAGCACATTCCACTAAACTAAGGGTTACCCACATTCTGGACCTTGGTGTATCTCCCAGTTCAGCCCAGTGTCCTGAAATATAACAACATCTGGTGACCCTTCTTACCTTTGCTGAAATGTTTTGTTTGGGGCTTCTGTTCCTGATGGTTTTCCATTACTTTTCCTTAGGCTGGCTTCTCACCACCTCAGTTTGCTTCTCCCCAGATAAGAGGACACTAGTTAGAATTTTAGGGATTGTGTTTACTCACCCTTTTTCTTCAGTGATGCTTCTATGGAGTGGGGTGAGATAAGAAGCCACTTAGTGCTATCATAAAACAAAATATATTCTTTTTTTCCCTGCCTGTAACCTTTTAAAGTTTTTAGCTAAGGTTTTATGCCATTCCTATGTTTTATTGTTGTTGGTAAGTTTTTAGCTCACCCTTTGCCTTTCCATTTCTCTCTTTCTCTGAGGAATAAAATTGTTTGGTGGGAAAATTCAGAGTTTACTGTAAATTCAGGTACAATGGAAGTGATTAACACCAAAAATAATTCAGGGGTCATTATTAATCTCCTACATTATTCATTTTCATGGCTTTCTGTAATTATCTAAAAAAATCCTGTGATAGTTTTTGATAGACATAAAGAATTTTACATATTAGGTGGGTAAAAAACCGAGTTGACATTAAGAGAAACCTTATGTTTTTGTATTGAATGACAGAAAAATTCAGCAGAAAACAAGTGCCTTATGATAGAGTATAGACAAGATTAGTCTTACTAGAAGGCTTGTCTCAACTTGAGCAGGTAGCAAGTAGAGCTCCCTTGGTGGAAAATTGTCTGTATCCTCAGCTTCTGTTATCATCACCAAGTATCTGTGGTATGCAGAATTCTAAGATGGCCCCGAGATTCAATACACAAGGAAGGCATATGTAATTCCTTCTCCTTGAATGTCAGTGGGTCTGATCTAATTAGGTGAGCCCTTTTCAAAGAGGGTCTAAATATCTGAGAGATTGAGAGCTGCAGCAGATGCTCTCCTGCTGGCCTTGAAGATGCAAACTTCATGAATTCTACAGCTACGAAGAAATGAATTCTGCCAACAACCACATGTGCTTGGAAGAGTACTCTGAGCCTCATATGACGCCTCAGCCCAGGCCAACACCTTGATTTCAGACTGGTGAGACCCTGAGTAAAGAACCTGTCCAGCCTTTTAACCTACAGAACTGTGAGGACACTTTGAGAATTGGTGTTATTTCAAGCCACTAAATTGTGGTAATTAATTATGTAGCAACAGTAAACTCATACAGTATATGGATTTTTTAAAAGTACTTTTAGATTTAAGTGATTTCTTTCTTTTAATTAAGTCTGATTCTCTCCCTAAATGGAATCTCTCTTCTCTTGTTTTATAATTTATTTTCTCAGAGAGGAGGCTTTTGTTATTCTGTTTCCAGATTTTGTTGAATTTCGTTGCTGTTTTCTTTGCCCCCTCTCTCTTCAGCCGAATTCTCTTCCTCAATAATGAGGTCAGATTGGGGAATTGAGACTGTTTACTGGTCCTGACCATAATTATAGCTTGGACACACTGATGAAAATGGTTTAAAAGCATAGTGGAACCCCATTATTACAATGGTTTTAGAGAACAGGTCAACATCTAGGTTAATGGCAAATGATAAGTCCAGTGTGTTTTTTAAAATTTACTTTTTTGTGTGTGTGTGAGGAAGATCAGCCCTGAGCTAACATCCATGCTAATCCTCCTCTTTTTGCTGAGGAAGACCGGCTCTGAGCTAACATCTATTGCCAATCCTCCCCCACTTTTTTTTTTCCCCCAAAGCCCCAGAAGATAGTTGTATGTCATAGTTGCACACCCTGCTAGTTGCTGTATGTGGGACTTGGCCTTAGCATGGCCGGAGAAGCGGTGCGTGGGTGCGCGCCTGGGATCCAAACCTAGGCCGCCAGTAGCAGAGCGCGCGCACTTAACTGCTAAGCCACGGGGCTGGCCCCTAAAATTTACTTGTAATTTTAACAAACAAGCTTATTTCTGTACATTCAGAACACTGCACAAATCATAACTGCACAGCACATTTAACTTCTACAAAGTGAACCTCCCTATGTAATGCACCCAGATAAAGAAATAGAACATTTCCAGAGCTCCAAACTTTCCCCATATACCCTCTTACCCATTAACATTTCCTTTCCCTACAAGGTAACCACCCTTCTGGTTTCTATCACCATAGGTTAGTTTTGCCTGTTTTTGAACAGTATGTTCTCTTTCATTTTTGGCTTCTTTAGCTTAATATTATGTTTGTAAGAATCATCCATGTTGATGCATTAAGCAGGAGCTGGTTCATTCTATTTGTTTTATAGAATTCCGTTGTATAAATATACCACAATTTATGCACCCATTCTACTATTGTAGAATTGTACTCATTTTATTCTTGTAGAATGGGTTGGTTTCATCTGGAACTATTACCGTTGGTGCAGCTATGAACATTTTTGTACACGTTTGGTATTTTGGTGAATGTTCATTGTATACTTAGAAGAATTGCTGGGTCATAGAATCTGTATCTATCTATGTCTATATCTGTATCTATCTCTATCTCTATCTCTATCTCTATCTCTATCTCTATCTCTATCTCTATCCAGTTTTAGTAGATGTTAAGAAATAGTTCCTCAAAGTTACTGCATCAATTTATACTCCCACCAGCAGTGTATGAGAATTACAGTTGCTCCATATCTTCACAAAACACTTGGTATTATAGTTTTTATTATTATTATCATCATGATTATTTTTAATTTTAACCATTCTGATGAGGGTTGGTGGTATCTCGTTGTGCTTTTAATTTGCATTTCCCTCATGACTCATGATGTTTAACATCTTTTCATGTGTTTATTGAAGGCCAGTAATTTTCCAACTTTGGGTCATGATCGATTATTGGGTCATGAAATCAATTTAGTGCTTTAAGACTAGCATTTGAAAAATCTGACGTAGAATAACATACAATAGAAGAGAGTTAATTGCAAGTTATAATGGTAATAAGATATTGTGAAACTTTTGTTTCAATTTCATATATATAAATATATACATATCTATACCTATATACCTACATATGTATGTACACACATATGTATGCCTCAGTTTCTTCTTTATATGCATAAATATATGTGTTTGTACTGACTGGGGAAAATATATTTCTTATTGTGAGAAATATTTATTCTTATTTCTTATTGTCAGAAAGGATTGCAAAACCCTGTTGTGTATCATGCAGTTTTTTAAAATCTACAGCTTGATTAAGACATAAAAACCGTGCTTACCTCATTTGCATTTAGCACAGTACTGGGAGATGGAACTAATAGCTGAGATAATGGAAACATGACTCATGATGATTTTGTTAGGCCAAACTGGAAGCAAACCATTAAAATGAACTATATAAAGTAAAAGTAAAGTCCTTCATAGATAAGTGTAAGGTCCTTGTAATTGAATGGGGGAAGGCTACTCTGACAGTGGGACAGGGGATAAAGAACCAGAACAGTCAGTTCTAAATACGAAGCCCTGGGTCTTCAGACCTTCTCGGAAGGGAATCTAGATGGTGGCCCAGGAATCCGTATGTTTCAAAAGCTTCTCAGTGATTCTGATAATCTGACAACTTTGGGAACCACTGACATAGGCTAGAGATTCCAGTGGATTTCATCTACTGTAAGGGAGGAAGTCTCCTGGAAGAGATTTTCTAAGTTTGCAAACCTTTTTTAAGGCTAACACTCCAAAAACCACTGTATTTCAGAGTAATTCTACTCAGTTTCCTTTACCCTCTAAATTGTTGTGCTATAGCAGCAAAACTCAGGAGAAGCCATTTAATTAAAGAACCATTGTCTACAGTTTCTATACAGTTAGAATGGAAGATAGGCAGCAGAGTTAATTTGCTTTCCAATCCCTCTCTATGCAGATTGTAACTCCCTAATCCTCTTTTTCTCCAAACCCCTACTTTAATGGAACCCCTAATGTGAGTTGCATACATTTCTCAATTATATAGTACTTTGGTGCCTTTGTCTCTGAGATTTATTATATTTTAACATTTGTACGCATTTTAAAGTTAAATTCTGAAGGCTTTTTAAGTACCCCGCTTTCTAATTAACAGGGAGCATAAAATGTTAGTGTGACAAATATTAACCATGCATATTAGGGAATATTCAGAATCAATCTAGGTTGCTTTTTTTCTTTTCTCTCCCTCAAAGGTAAGATTTATACTCTACAAGATTTGGGAGAATGAATGTATAATTTGGACAAACACTTCCCCGAATACCAATATGGCAATTATGGGATTTTAAATGCCAATGAGTTCTGTTTCCTTTGTGTGAATTTATGAATGTAATAAAACACTTTTGACAAGCTAATCAGATAAAAACAATCTGAGATTTAATTATCAGCTTTTTAAAGATTTTATGAACCAGATAGTCTCTATTGCCAAAATCACTTGGGTGACTTAAGAATAAGAATCCTCTTAAATCTTTCATTTTCTTATTAAAATTAAAATGGCAGTATTTTTTTTTTCCATTCTCACAGTAGGAAATAAAGCAATAAAAAAGTAAAAGGAAAATTTAAAAACTACTTAAATCTCTACCATTCAGATAAAATTGCTTTTAATATTTTGGTAGATATTCTTCTGGATGTCTCAGTGTACACACACGCACACACACTCACAGAAACAGCTGGTTTTCTGTGTAAAGACTAATAGATTAAATGACACTCTTTTACTTGTCTTTGAGAGCTAGACATTGTTTTCTATCCACTTTTCTGTAGTTTTCATGTCAATAAATAGATATGTACATCATAATTTTTAATGGTTACATGATATATATTATACTCTACTACACTTTATACTATACTATACTTTATCTAACTCGTCTCCTATTGATAGATATTTAGATTGCATCTTTTTTCCCTCTGTTATGTGTTTAGTTAACATCCTTGCACATTAGTCATTTTGCACCTGTACAATTATCTTCTTAGGACAAATTTGTCAAAGTCTGATCGCTGAGCCAAAAGGTAAATGTTGATGTTTATTAATTACCAAACTGTCCTCCAAAAGTGTTATCTCATCTGAAACCCCCACTAGCAAAATGTTAGAGTGCCTGATTTTTCACACTTTCCCAATATTGGATTTTGACTTTCTTAAAAATTGGCAAATGATCAAAAATTCTGTCATTATTTAAAAATTTGCATCCCTTTGATTATTGATGAAGTTGTACATATTTCCAAGTGCTTTTTGGATATTCTTATTTCTTCTTTGGTTGATTGCTTCCATATTTATATTGGGATTGGTTGTCTTTTTCTCATTAACCTGTAGTGTCTGTAAGTATTGGGATATTGTTATTTGGACTCCAAGTTTGTCATTTGACTCTTAACTTTGCACATGATGATTTTTAAGTTAAACTGAATGTCCTTTTTAAATTTGTTTTTGTTTTTAAATTTTCATCAAAAATTTATCAATATGGCACTTTGTAGTGTCAGACTTTTGTGTCATGGTTAAGAACGGCCTTTGCCATTTCAGGATTGCAGAAATACTCACCCATCTCTCCTCATCGTGGTCCGAGGGTTTAATTTTTTTACACGATAATCCTTGATCCATTTGGGATTTATTTTTGAATGAGGAGAAAGATAAGCCAGTTTTATTTTCACCCCAATTGCTAGCCAGTTGTCAAACTTCATGAATATTCAACATTTTACTACTGATTTAAAATGACTCAAATTTTCTTGTATTAAATTCCCTTACATATTTGAATCTATTTGTGAGATCTGTTCTATTGATGTCTCTATTTCTGAATAATTATTATTGAGTTTTTATTTCCGTGGATTTACACTATTTTTTTATAGGATAAGTATCCCTTCATTTTTCTTCTTTTTCAGATTCTCTGTCTATTTTTGCATATTTACTTGATGAATTTAAAAATCATTTGGTCAAACTAACAAAAGCCCTGCTAGGGTTTTCAACTGGAGCTGTATAATATTTTTAGATTAATTGAAGGAAAATTGGCACTTTTGTAACACTTGATTTTCTTATTTAAAAAAGTTTTTTTTTTTCCCCCTACCATGGATTCAAGCATTTTCTTAGGTCTCTCAGTAGAATTTTATGCTTTCTTCATTTAGGCTCTGGCCATGGCAAAATATTTTTCTAGATATTTTAATTTTTTGATTTTTGCTGTGAATGGAATTATTTCCTTCCATAATATTTTCTGTTAGTTGTTTAAAAAACGCTATTGACTTTTGTTTTTTTATTTTACTTCCAGATACTTAAATGAGCACTCATATCTTTTTCGAATCATCTTTCAATTGATTTTAGCCTTCAAAGTTCTCCTGGGAGACTAAAGAAGTAAATATAACTACCTTACTATAGGCCATGACTTGAGACCATCAGAGAATGGAGCCTAAAATAGGACAGTTTATGGAATATAATTTGTAGATCCAGGAAGGACCGAATATGGGCCAATCCCCATCATTGAAATGTAATATAGGCCAGACTAAGTATATTAGAATGAATAAGCATGCTGTTCATATGAGATTATTTAGTATTCTGAGATGAACTTTGGTACTCGATTAATCTCTCTGGATTAATCTTTGTGACTTCTATAATATTTGTGTGAGCAGGAGAAAGCCTGGATTTAATTAAGCCTGAAAATATAAATCTGTTTCAGTAAGGAAAATGTGAAGGAATGGAAGGGAAAACGGAACTGACTTCTTCAAGAATAGGAGTTTACCAGGTTGTGAATTTCAGGCTTGCCAATATTTGTATAACCCCACAAATAAAATATAACTTCTTTTCTTGTTGTGAGTAATCCTCCTTCGTCCTTCCAGCAAACACCTATTGCTCTAACTACCCACCATCCCAACCCCCCAGTAAGTAGGTGTAAGATGGTCTGACATTGCCATCTGGTGGCCACCTGGGGAACTGTATGAACTAACTTCTCTCCTGTAGGACCTCCGGGCTGGGTTGGTTTTGGCAGCCAGATCCAGGCTTGGAAATAAGCAGTTTATGCCTGTGACTACAGGGAAAGAGAGAAGATAATGGAAGTCCAGGTCCTGGCAAAGGCTGCCTGGGGGAGCTGGGAAACAAGGCGGAGCCAAAAGGCTACATCCACAGGAGTTGGGAGAGAGCAAAGTTGGGAGAGAGCAAAGACTGGGTCCAAAAGGAGAGGTCTGCTGAGGAGTTCCAGCAGGAAAAACTTGGAGATAGCTCCTGAACCAAAGCAAAGAGAGGGAGACTTTTTTTTTTTTTAAATGGAACTTCTGCATTCAGCCTTGAGGCAGGGATCAGCTTAGTTGTGGGCTTCCAGCCAGTTCTAACACCTTTCTTCATGAGTTTCCTCATCTGCCTTTTTTTTTTTTCAATTTTCTTAAATTTTTTTTCTCATAGCTTAAAACTCAGATAGTTTCAGATAATTCCACAGAAGGCAAAGCCTAGTCACACTTCCCTTCTCTTGTTCTCTTTTCCCTTTCCTCTTCCCCCACCTTCTCCCTCCTTCCCTCTCTTCTTCCTGCCTCCTTCTCTCTTTTCCCTTCCTTTTCAGCTCTTATTCTTGGGTTCTCAGGAAAACATCCCTCCTTCTCATCCTTCTTTCTATTTGGGAGCCAAAACATAATCTTAATTATACAGCTGATAAACCTGGAGCTAGTGCTCGTGGGTCAGCTTTATCCAGGAAAAGGCAGAGCTGACACTGTGAAACAAAGGACTGGTGCTACCAACACCTGAATCCTCAAGCAGGACCAGGAGTCCCTTCGAGGCTCAGTGCTCCCGTCCAGCCCCTACATGAATCCCCAGGTGCCTGCATTCCAGATTTTTGTCTCTTTTATTCACTGCCATATCCCAACATTTAATCAGTACCTGGCATATAGAAGGAGCTCTATTAACATCTGTTGAAGGAATGAATAAATATTCTCAATGAATAAGCAAATCTGGCTTATTCCTTTTTACTATATTTCAATTTTGCCCTGTTGTAAGTGTTGCAGTGATGCTAACTTTCATTATGAAAGCATGATTTTCAACTTTTGAGAGATAACTTAAGCATAACACGTGAAGATATTTCTAGCACAAAAATAATTATTTTTTAAATTCCAACCTACCAACCGACAGACTTTCAGAGAATAACCTGTTAAGTTGGGGACTCTCTGTACCTTTCCTTTTCATGTTTCAAGAGTGTATCTTTTATATACATAAATGAAGTAAAAAAACCAACAAAATGACCAGCTTTTACCTGTGTTGGCTTCTTAAGTGCTCTTCGCATCTTTCCCAAAATAGAAGCTAATACTGTTAAATACAGAGGAGAAAGCAGATTTGGAAAGCTCAAAACTACTAAGCATTTGGCAAAACATCTTGCTGTATATGTTTTCTCTGTTTGCTGAGTCTCTTTTGCATTATAAATCCTTGATAACACAGACGGAGAAATATTTATTCTCTGTGTAGAACTAAGCACAGAAAAAATGGGTTTACTTAATATTTTTCAGAATTGTGCTCTTTCTTGTGACCCTTCTCAAGATAGGAGAGATGAGGTAGATTGTTTTTATTTTATAAATTGTTCCTCTAACATTACTCTTGTGTGGGAATATTCTGGGGGTGAAAAAATCATCACTTGCTACTTTCCATTCCCAAACCTCAGGATTTCCTAAATATCTCACAACTCTCTGTAGTCTTCAAGAAATGCTTTCACTACAGGGCAAACAGGAAGTTAAAATGAATTAAAAGCTGGCCTGAATTATGACAACCGAGATCAGTGGGTGAATAATATCAGAGTGTGGTAGACCTTGGTTAATTTGTGAGGATGTGTCACAGCATCCCACGTCAGGCTTGACATTTTGTTCCTGGCTGATTTCCGTGGCAGTGGTCAGCTGGGGAAGGCAGATGTTTAATTTTTAGTTCACTGACTACACAGAATATGGAAGCTACAAGGTATGAAAAGACTAGCATTACAGGCAGAGGGCTCTTAGGCTGAATCCTGGCAGTGCCTCTAGCTGATTGTGTGTGTGTGACCTGGAATAAAACAGGTAACATCTCAGAGCCTTAGTTTACCTTTGTGCAAAATGGGAATAATGCTGCCTACCTAGAGGGCTGTCGCGAGGACTGGAGCTACTAGGTATAAAGCCTAGCACCTGGCTGCTGGCACTTCCTGGTTGATCAGTGTGATCACAGAAGTCCCATGTTCTTCCGTTTCTCTCCTAGGTACCTTGGCATCACCAGGCCGCTGACGTACCCTGTGAGGCAGAATGGGAAATGCATGGCGAAGATGATTCTCTCCGTCTGGCTCCTTTCCGCCTCCATCACCTTACCGCCGCTCTTCGGATGGGCTCAGAATGTAAACGATGACAAAGTGTGTTTGATCAGCCAGGACTTTGGCTACACGATTTACTCCACCGCTGTGGCGTTTTACATCCCCATGTCCGTCATGCTTTTCATGTACTACCAGATTTACAAGGCCGCCAGGAAGAGCGCCGCCAAACACAAGTTCCCCGGCTTCCCTCGCCTGGAGGAGCCGGACAGCATCATCTCCCTGAACGGCATGGTGAAGCTCCAGAAGGAGGTGGAGGAGTGTGCCAACCTTTCGAGACTCCTCAAACACGAAAGGAAAAACATCTCCATCTTTAAGAGGGAACAGAAAGCGGCCACCACCTTGGGGATCATCGTCGGGGCCTTCACCGTGTGCTGGCTGCCGTTTTTCCTCCTCTCGACAGCCAGACCCTTCATCTGTGGCACTGCCTGCAGCTGCATCCCGCTGTGGGTGGAGAGGACATTTCTGTGGCTGGGCTATGCAAACTCGCTCATTAACCCTTTTATATATGCCTTCTTCAACCGGGACCTGAGGACCACCTATCGCAACCTGCTCCAGTGCCAGTACCGGAACATCAACCGGAAGCTCTCGGCCGCAGGCATGCACGAGGCCCTGAAGCTTGCCGAGAGGCCCGAGAGACCCGAGTTTGTGCTGTAAGGTCGTTTATCACTATTTTCCTTTTCTCCCCCCTACCTTGTCGTGGAACTTGTTGAAGTGCATCACAGACAGCTTCCTGAATCAGTAGCTAGCTTACTGTCTCCCAAGCATATCAGATTGGGATTCAGAATATTATAGACTCCAGTCCTCCAACCAGTAGAATTCTGAAAGCCAGAGATAGGTGCTTAGTTAGATTGGAAGCCGAGCCGGATTTGCTGATGAATTGCAGTTGATGTGACTGATGACAAAGAAGGTGATGTTTCCCACCCTTTCTCCATAAATAACATCCAAATTATGTCCTTATATCTCCAATTCTTCTAACATTATCATTTTCAATGATATTACTCTTACATCCAGTAAAACTTTTTTTTTTATATATATATATTTTTGTGTGTGTGAGGAAGGTCGGCCCTGAGCTAACATCTGCAAATCCTCCTCTTTTTGCTGAGGAAGACTGGCCCTGGGCTAACATCCGTGCCCATCTTCCTCCACTTTATATGGGACTCCGCCACAGCATGGCTTGATGGGTGGTGCGTTGGTGCGTGCCTGGGATCGGAACCTGCGAACCCCGGGCCGCCGCAGCGGAGCGCGCGCACTTAACCGCTTGTGCCACCGGGCTGGCCCCCTCCAGTAAAACATTTTTGATGACCTCATCCTTCACTGATAAATTCTTCTTTGGAAAAGGAAGCAAATTCACACAGGCCAAAAGGAAGCAGCCTGGGACAAAGGAGAGTGCTTAGTATGGGGTGATGCCAGGATGAAGCGAAGTCTTGAAAACTACGGAGCTTTCAGGAAGTGCTGCCCTCTTTTTTAGAAGTTGAGAACTGATAGATAGTTGGTGAGTTTGCTTAGGAGGCATTAGTGACTTTGCAAGAAGCAACTGCAAGAGAGTGTTGGGATCTGAAAAAGGATTACAAAGGGCCAATGCTGATAAGGAAATGGATGTTTCACATGTAATCCACGTGCTAATGAATTTGGCATTATAAAGCAGGAAGGAGGCAATATGGTAATGAGAGCTGTCAGCAGGTCCAATGCTTTAAATTTGTGGTAGAGGAGGCATCTTCATGTTTGAAAGCTGTGGGGAAAGAAACTGAAATGAGGAGATGGAAGGTGCTGGTGAGAGAGAGAGCAGATTAGTGCTGGACGTGAGAGAGGAGGAGGGTTCCTCTTCATTGAACCTGGCAGGAAGGAATAGACCAGAGAACATGGACCAATTTAGCTGAGAAGCACCTTCCCGGTCATCTTGTCCAAGCCCTTCATTTGACAGAAGAGGCAACCGAGACCTGGAGGGTGAGATGTCCCACAGTGAGCTAGTGGCATCACCAGGTCTAGATCCCACATCATCTGAATCTTACTTCTATACATGTTTCATATATTAGACTCCTTTATGTGCAATAAAGGTGGCAAAGGACACCTCTGTGCTCCCAGCTATCTCAGGGAACAGCCCTGCTCAAAGAGGGTACAAAGTGCCCTCATGGATTACAGTAGACTCCAGAGGCTCCAAACTTCGCATACTCCCCAAATGACTCTGGAAATCTCTAGGAACTCAGCCTATTTTCTAACTTCACTAGAAGGAAGCAGGCAGAAACATCCCCTAATAGGGATGTGGGAAGCCAGAGATCAACATTTCTTGTCCTAGGAACTCAAAGTTGTAAGACTATAGATATGCTAATTCTTGACCTGGGTGTAGCTTTCACAGGTATTCATTTTCACTTTTATTATATATACTCTTTCGTACATATGAAATTGTTCACAATAAAAAAGTTGAAAAATTTTTTTAAAAGAATACAATTTTTGGTTCTAGAATATGCACTATGAGCAACCTGTATCGCCAGGGATCTTTCCAGGACTATACGATTCTTATTGAATTGACCACTAGGGTTTGCCCACCAGATTCTAAATTCCTTCAGGGAGGGAGCTATGTCTTAGTCAGATTTCTATTTGCAGAATCTAATTCAGTTCCTGACACATAATAGATGATAAATAAAAGTAGTAATTGCTAATAATTATTGAATACCTACTGCATGCTATATACCATTCTACCTGTGAAGTAGGTGCTTCTAGCATCCTCAATTTTCAGAAGAATAATGGAGACTCAGGGACGTAAAGTAACTTACCTAAGATCATATGGCCCCTAAGTGGTAGATGTGGTGTGAATCACCCCAATGCATGTGCTCTTAACCATTGTGCAACACTGCCTGTCAGATGATTTCATTCTGTAGGCAGTGAAGAGCTACTGAATGTTGTTGAGCCGGGGATTGTAGCCATCAGCGCTCTAAGAAGACAATTAGAAAAACCTGTTAATAGGAGTAAGTTAAGTTTATTAGACGTACTACAGCACGGGAGGACATCTCCTTGACAGAGTCTTGGTAGTTTCTCAGATGGAGGAAAGAAAGGATATTGATAGAGTTTTAGGGCTTGGGCTGGGTGATGTTAAGGTGGGGAACTAGTGAGGACTGGGCAGGGTTTTTGACATTATAGCTTTGGATTGGTGGGTACAGCTAAGTGGGGGCCTTGAAGCCAGTATTAATGAGCAACCTGCTAGTCTTGATAAGTAAGCTATTTTAGTTGGTGTGCAGTCTTATCTTTTGGAAGCAACTATTTCCTGGAACAAGTAGCTGGGTTATTTTGCCTAGTCCCAGAGTTGGCTAGTACAGGAACAGGAAAGCATGTTGGTTTCAGTTCTCCAGAGTAATACACTGAGAGAGGTGTTGGAGGACAGTCTCTCTGGCAGCAGTGAAAAGGGCAGATAAAATAAAAAGCTGGTGGCAGGGGGTCCAGTTAAGCAGCCAGTGCAGAAACCAGAAAAGAACAAATGAGGTCCTGAACTAGAAAATACCACTGTGTTTGTATGGGTCCTACACAGTCAAAGAACTGGAGAATATTTTATTGATTATTTTAGCTAATAATTCACACATAATTCAGGTAATTCACAAAATGCTCATTTTCCATATGTCACACAAACAGGTTTTCCAGTTTAAAATAATAATAACCTACATTTTTTGAAGATTCACTCCCAAGCACTATGCTGGGCACTCTGTGTGAATTACATCACTTCATCCTTAAAACTTTATGAGAGGATGGTTTTCTTCATCTCCATTCTGAGGATGACAAAACAAGGGCTTGGGGAGGTCAAATAATTTTCCCAAAGTCATACACATGGAGAGTGATAGAGCTGGATTTGAGCCCAGGAAAGCTGTGTTCAAAAGGGCTTTTAACTTCCGTGATACTGTGTCTTTTATAAAAGTAAATTAGCTAACGTAATGTCCAAGGATATTTGCCTCTGTGCTTGGGTATTGTTTTCCTGTCCATTATAAGACAAGGGTCAGTGAACTTTTACTGTGAAGGGCCAGACAGTAATATTTTAGGCTTTCCTAGCCATAGGTCTCTACTGAAACTGCTCATCTCTGCCTTTGTACTGAGAAAGCAGTCAGACACAAGTAACCAAATGAGTATGGTGGTGTACCAATAAAACTTTATTTACAAAAACAGACAGCCAGCTGGATTTGGCCCACAGGTCATAGTTTGCTTTCCCCTCATCTAAGAAAATGACTATTACCTCATTAAATCTCTTTATTTGAATTTATAATTATTGATTTTATTTATAATTATGGAATATTAAAATCATTTGGGATGATTGGCCTAAATATCCATTAACTTTAGGAAATTTCTAATGAGAGACTTAAGATAGCTGCTATTAAATTTTGTATCAGGCAGCTTTCTAGTGAGTTCCAATGTGGGAAGACTCCTTTTTAAAGATTTTATTTATTTTATTTTTTCCCCCCAAAGCCCCAGTAGATAGTTGTATGTCATAGCTGCACATCCTTCTAGTTGCTTGGAAGACTCCTTTTTAAATGCTTGTTTATAAATGTGCCGTGTGTTGAGGAGGATACAGAAAATACATGATGTCTTTCCTGTCCTAATGCATATATTTCTATGGGGCAGACCATACATAAACACATACATATGCACATTCACCCTTTTTATAATAAGAACAAATGAAAGATGGGGACAGGAAAAGCTATAGGATTCAAAGGAGAGGAAAATAACTCAGAGCTTACCCTAACCCTGATCTGGGAAGACTTCCTGAAGGATATGGGCTGGAGTATATTATGAAGGTGGTCAAAGCATTTATAACTAAAGGAGTGTAGAAATGGCATTCCAGGTGAAGGTAACATTTTTTGTAGAGGCACCAGTGTGGGATGTTATGCAAAGGACAGTCTGGCTGAAACTAAGCATTGGTGTGGGGGAAGATTTAGTAAAAACAATGGGAAGGTAGAATGAGATTAAATTATGATGGATCTTCCATTCCAGCCCCAGGAATTTGAGATTTTAGTGTAGACAAGTGGTTCTCAACCAAGGGTGATTTTGCTCCCAAGAGACATTTGACAATGTTTGGAGACATTTTTGGTTGTCACAACTGGGAGAGGGGAGGACCTACTGGCATCTAGTGGGTAGAGGCCAGGGATGCTGCTAACCATCCTGTAATACACAGGCAGCCCCCCACAACAAAGAATTACCTAGCCTAAAATGTCTATAGTGTTAAAGTTGAGAAACTGTAGAGTGGACAGTAGTAAACCATTGACTGAGTCTCTGCAAGTAGGAGAATGGAATCATCCAAGTGATGAAGACTGATTCAGTGGCACCATGTGGGTTGAATTAGAAGATGTTGGCTGAAAGTGGAGTCTCTTTATTGGCTTGTTTTCTCCAGAAACATTTGAGGGCCTACTCTGTACAAGGCACAGTGCCAGGCATGTCAGGAGATGGAAAGATGAATAAGTGACAATCCTTGCCTCTGGAAGCTCACAGTCCAGTGGGCTGGGGAGGTGGTAGACATGGTGGTGGTGGCTAGTAAAAGATTGGTAATTAGAACACCCCACACAGTCCTCATTTGGCACAGTTGTATTTAAGTAAACACCAGCTGGATAACACAAAACAACTCACAACTCCCTGGAGTCGCTGGAGAAATGACCTGGTGTCCAATCCATAGCTCACAGCAAACCTTAGAACCCTTTGTTCCCTCTACTATCTCTCTAACGCTCACACTTCTTGGGCCAGCCTAGAGACTCAGAGCTCCTCCCACTAATCTTTCCAGCCCTTTTCTCCCCCTCTGGCTTCTTGGGTTCTAGTCTTTTATATTTTTGCCCCTCCCTCTGCTTTCTTGGGTCTATTTTTCCTCCTACATAATAGTTTTCTTCTATTCCTGTGTAAACAGTCTACTAGACTGTGTATTGCTACTTCCAAATATTTACTTATTTCTTCCCATTTTCTTGATCAACATAACGAGGTTCTGGAGTCCAGCAGGCACTCCAGAATCTTCCTTGGGGTAGGGAGTGAAAAGAGAGAAAAGGCTATGCATACTTCACTGCTAATTTTAATTCACTATGCTAAATTATAATCTTTGTCACCTTTTCACAAGTATTCGAATACTGGTAATATAAAACCAAGTGTGACAATGTGATATAAATAAGAATTCATCTTTTTTTCTTTTTAATTTGAAGACCTTGTTTATGGATTTGCTTTGAGTTGCCATAAATTGCTTTTAAGTGTCACATTTTGACTGCTTTTGTTATTTGACACCATTATTGTGAACAATATTGAAAAACAGTTTCTAAAATGCTTTCATGGAAAAGAGTTTCATGAAATTGTTTTGGAGTAGCTCTTCCTTTCCCTCTCCCTTCTTCTCTTTGGTGATCCTATTGTCTTTCGCTTCAAAGAGCCTCTTAGGATCTCTGTCGATTACAGTGGTGAGGCATAGTGGAGTAACCTTGGGTTCCTGCCATGAATTCTGTCAATATGCTGTTCCAGCGTTTCTGCGGAAGCTTTGGAGTTCAGGGTGATTCTACCTTTTCTTTATAGAAACCAGTGATTAAAAAGAAATAAAACGAATTGGGTCCCGGTGGAAGTCGGGAAGAGGCATCAAGGTCCCTGAAACCCTGGTATCTACGGTGGGATGTTGCCTTAAGGATGGAAATAAACAAAAAGTTTACTATTCATGGATTTTTTTTCCCCTACAGTAGTATTTTCCTCATCATTAACTAGCTGAAATTCAGCACTTTATTTTTATTAAATCATCGAATAGTAATAATAATAGCTTTGCTTCATGCTTTGCATTTGCCTACATTTTAACTTTGCAACGTCTCTTTAAAGTGGGACAGGCAGGCGATTGGCCTCTCTTGCTTTTTCTAATTTTTTTTTTTTGTTTTCTTAGTAGATAGTAAATACACGTAGCACAAAATAGAATTAAGCAGTACAGATGGGTATACAAGAAAAATAAGCCTTGGGAGGATGTCTTAGGGAGAAAATATCCACGGTGGAAATCATGAAGGAGGTGATATTTGGGTGGTCTTGAACAAAGAGTAGGATTTTGACAAGAAGGGATGGCAGGGGTGGGGCTATTCAAAGCAGAGGGGACAGTATGGACAGAGAGGCAGATGGGGATGGAGGTGGATAAGGAACCCGGGGCATGTCTTCAGCAGTACCTGGAAGCCGGGTAGACTGGGGTCAGCATGGAGGGCCAAGTGGGCAATGTGGTGGGAGAGGTGAAGGCTTTTGAGCAGGAGTGAAGCCAGGACTGCAGTATAAATAGGGGCTCACAATGGAAGAAGGGAGATGGGTTAGGAGACCAGCGTGAAAGTGAGGTCTCCTGTCAGGATGGCCCACGCTGGGAGGGTGGCGGCGTTGAGACGAGGAAAGAGGCCAAGGATGTCTAAGTTGGAAGTTGACTAGCAGATGGGTGGTGAGGAAAGGGAGACTGTGGAGATGGTGCTGCACCTTGAGGCCTGGAGGAATTCTGTATGGTTCCTGAACTGATGTGAGCAGAGCAGCCCTGAATTGCAGAGGAAGTGCAGTCTCTCCTTTGTACTGAGAAGAGGCAGAGGCCCCAGGCTAAGAATAAGTGTGTAGCCCAAGCCGGGACACAGCCTGTTTCCAGTGCCTGCTCCCAGATACCCAGAGCCCATTGAAGCGCAATGCTTCTCCTTAGGTGCCCTCGTGTGAGGGGAGGGACAAAGTGAGTGATGGTGTCTTATGGAGAAACTGATCCTGTCACCGGGAAAACCCATCCATTGAGTCTTGATAGCCAAGTGAGAGGGGCACTCAATAGGATGAGGAGGCAAAGGCTGGGGCGCCGTGCCAGGCCCTGGAACCTCACAGACCTAGCTCTCAAGCACACGGATGTAGTTTGGTAAGTCGAGTCCTGTGAAGGTACAGAGTTAGGGGAGTGTGGATCTAGGGGGAATGTGGCTCTGTGCCAAGGAGAGAGAGACTTTTCCTCAGCCATTGGCCAAGACTTCTCCATGACTCACGCCACTTCTGTGAATTTGGGAGGAAGGAAGTGACGGAGGAGGGGTTTCCTGGTCTCTGCACACATGACTCCCTATAATGCACCCTCCTAGGTTGGAGGGCGAGAACGCTTCTCATTAGTAGTGATCATTATTCTTTTTGAGTAGGGCAAGTGCAGTAGTATTTTGCAAGGATTTTTGAGAGTAGAACCATTTTTGGCTACAGCTGTATTACGAAAGTGAATTTCTACATGGATTATCCGGGGCTGGCTTGCAAATATATTAAGGCCCTGGCAACTTATAGAAGCTGTAAAATTTACGAAAAGAGCCACAGTACTTTTTCTTTCCCTTTACAGGTGCTCATAACCCCTTAGAAGCCACAAATGATTCAAATGACTGAATGCTGTAAAAATTAAATCCACCCACCACAAAAAGAAAATTCACATTTATGGTTCTGCTAAATCATTTTCTTGTCTCCTTTCTCTCTCTTTGTAGACAAAACTCTGACTACTGTAGAAAAAAAAGTCATGACATGATCAAAAGAGGAATAATGGAGACGAAATAAAAAAGGCAAGACAGGTGGAAACAGAACGAATCATTTGCTGAGACTGCGGAATGGAGTGCGGCTTCTGTCCTTTCTCAGGATGGCTAAAACGTGACGAGCAGGGTGATCTGTTGTACAAAGTATATCATGAGGGAGATGGTGACCTCTCCTTTTTTTCTGTGGATCCGTGCTATTGTGTGCAAATGAAAATAGTTCTCGGTTTAAAACAGCCAGATCAGCTCAGCCATAAGTGCACCAACAGAACTAAGTTCCAGAAAGGAAACAGTTTCTGGTGCTTTGCTTATGTCTGAGTCCGTGCAAATGGAAGAAAGTTCCAGTGCACACTTCCTGTGCTTCTAAGAGTGGAGGCATTGTGGTGAATATTCAGGAATCGTTCACGAGACAGGATGTATTTTGTTGTAGGACAGAAGGGTGTTTTTCAAGCAAACTGCAGTAAGCATAGTGTTGAATATGTTGCATGTCCATGTTAGAAAACAGACTCCTGTCATCAGCTAGTACAAATGATTTCCCAGAGTAGTGTCTATTTAAAGCTTCTGTCAAACAGTTTGGCTTTTCTGCAGGGTCCCTGTGATTTCCCCACCAACGTGCTTTCTTTGTTAACTCACTTATTGTTATGGCATAACTCAGGAACAGATCTCAGGATGGAGAGAATCATAAAACCTGAATAAACGTTTTTCTTGCACTCACCCTTCTTCTGAGGGGTCCTGAGAGGTGAGGAGGATTCCTTCTGTGAGGATTTTTACCTGGGTAGAGAGCGAGTGCTACCTAACTGCACTGTATATTAACATGGTTACTGGTACAGAACTTTTAACTATCATTTACACATGGGTGCAGCGGGCCTAGGGGCTGGTCCAAAACTATGTGTTTTTTGGAAGGAAATATGGGAATAATGGAGTTTCCATGAAAGGTTGCAAGGCTTCTGGAGATAGAGCATCAACATGTTTGTTCTCGTTGAGCAGCACTGTATTAAACTGAATTGTGTGAATTGGAGGTCATCTGGGCCTCTATTGGGAAATGCTCCAGAATACTATCCTGTTCCTTCTAGAGGATTTGTTTATGTGTTCTCTGTATCTTAAATCAAATGTGTGCCTGGCCAATTCTGTTCTTCCCCCCTCTCCCTCTCCAAAGTGGTAGACATTAAGGGCAGGTAATGAAACAGAAAAGGTCCCTTTGTGGACAGTATTTTTTTAAGAAATGGTACTATGTAATACATATGACAGAAGATATTAGATCAGAAAAGAATACCTCTAAGGGGGAAAAAAAGAATGCAAACCTTCATTTGATAAAAGAGAAGCAAAAGAGGATATTATTTTCCTACAATAAGGGTAGCTGTTCTCTCACAGGACGATGTGGAATTCCAACGTGGATTATGGATTTCCTTCAACTTCCACTGACATTGCTTCTCACCAGACACAGGGAAGGGTCTGCTGTCCTGAAAGGGGAGGTGGGCACCATCCTTGCAGATGATGCTTGTACAAATTCCCGAACTGCGGATCTGCTGAAGTGACTGTATATACTTATATTCATAATTTAAGTGATTAATTCTGTCAGATAAATGTTGTTAAATTTGAAAGTGTTTTATTACATTACATCAAATAAAGTTTATTTATAGCTCTAATAAAGCAACTTAAGTAATGATTTTTAATTGAAGGTCTGATGTCATAAATGTTGCTATATATAGAATAGCAGAAGGGCGAGCTTTATATATTTGCTAAAATCTTAACAGGTAATTGAGACAGTTCTGTGATGAATTGCATTTCACTGTGAGGATTCGTCCATTTTGTAACATTTTTTTTTTTAAGAATGACCATTCATTCCTTGATTTGATTAATGAGTATTTACTGGGCTTCTGCCACATTCAACACTGTGGACATCAAGGGAACAAAAAAGGGTAAAGCAAGTCCTTACTTTTAAGGAGTGTGCCATCAGATAGAAGGCAGGCGTTTCTCCGATTGTCACCGTAGAGGAGAGTAAGTGCTATAGCAGTTTGCGGGCTGTGACATCTTTCTTTCCTGTAGTATAAGACAGGGCGTTATGGTTAATTAGATTGATGAAGGTTTTCAAATGTGTTTGTTTAACTTTTTTATTAGAACCTTAGTTATTCAAATTGGCTCTTTATCCTGCCTGCCTCGAACGCCTGATTATTGAACTCTCTGCCCGGTTCTGGCTGCAGGGGCTGGGCACCGCCACTGTGCTTTACAAGTATGGTGGCCAAATGAAAGAAAAAGGGAGACATTGACAGAGAATGAGAAAAAGATCAAACAATTTATACTATTTAACATATGTATGCCAAAGGTACAGCTTTTGTTTTAACTGAGAGTTGGGAAAATCACTGAAGTAAACATTTTATGTATATTTTATGACTGTTCAGCAAGAATAACTATTATGACTAATTTCTCTTCTCACTCTAGGGTATCAGCTGTCATCTCTGGCAAGACTGAGTATTGGGAAATGCTTTTTGGGAAGTAAAGTACTTGTAAAAGATACCTTAATGACTGTTTCCTTAGTGTTTAGTTTTATTCTGTAAATATTAAACAGGAGGCACCCATACAGTTCCTAGGTTTTCTGGAAACTGTTTCATAATTCTTAAAGCATTTACCATGGTGTCATGTGCTTGAGATGCTTGTAGATGTTTTTGATGACCATATTTTCATGCAATTTTATTAGATTCATTGATTGCAGGCACGAGACCAACAATACGAATAGAAAACTCAGACAATTTTTCAAATAGTTTGTTCTAATATAATAATTGTCTGAATTGCCATCTGGAGATGGTGGGAATTTTCCTTTCACATTTTGATTGCCAACTGAGTCCTCAATTTAACAGATAGAAACGTTTACAAATCCTGCATTTTTTTTTTTTTTTTTTTTGGTGAGGAAGATCAGCCCTGAGCTAACACCCATGCTAATCCTCCTCTTTTTGCTGAGGAAGACTGGCTCTGAGCTATCATCTATTGCCAATCCTCCTCCTTTTTTTTTTTTTCCCTAAAGCCCCAGTAGATAGTTGTATGTCATAGTTTCACATCCTTCTAGTTGCTGTATGTGGGATGCGGCCTCAGCATGGCTGGACAAGCGCTGCATTTGTGCGCGCCCGGGATCCGAACCCGGGCCGCCAGTAGCAGAGCGCGTGCACTTAACCACTAAGCCATGGGGCCGGCCCCTCCCTGCAGTTTTTAAACAGTCTATACTACTTCCGCATCTCAGGACCTTCACACATGCTTTCTCCCCCTCTGGAATATTCTTCCTGTTCTCAATTATTTATTTAATGTATGTCTTCATCATTGTTTAGTAATTCTTCAAGGGCAGGGACCATGTCTGTTTTCCTCACCGTTATGCTCAGCACCTAGCACCGTGCTTGGAGCATATATAGTAGGCATATAATTAATATTTCTTAATGGGAGGGAAAGAAAGGAAAAAGGAGGGAGGGCAGGAAGAAGGGGAAGGGAAGGAGGAAGGCCAGAGTTGACTTGGCACCCTTTGTGATTTTCAGATGAGGAAATCAAGGAGACTTGGTGTGATCAAGTGACATGCGCAGTGAGGGGGACAGAAGGTGCTGGAATGAAGCTCTCCCGAGTGCAGCTTAGGGCAGGCCCTCCACCACATGGTGCTGCTTCTTTTGCGTGAGTTTCTCATTATCAAGAGAGCAACCTTTTCTTAATTTTCTGCACTAGTGGAGCAGAGCCGTGTATGTGTTGTGGCCCATATGTTGAAACTTGTTTATCTACAGCTAGCCAGATGGTCCTCAACAGCACACAAAGAAGCCATTTGGGAACTCTTAGAGGGTCAGCGCATTTTGAAAGCACTGGGAGTAATGCGTACTGTGATGTCATTCCTTACTTACTCTAAGGGTGTAAATCAAAAAAGGAAGCCCTTGTTAGATATTCCATGTGAAACGTACAGACCTTGAGAACTAACTCAGGGGATCTAGTTTCCGGAGACAGAAGTTTATTTAATTGGATCTCTCTTTAAACTTGCTTTGTCTGCACTTTCTCTGGAGAAGAAAAGAATTTAACTTAAAATGCTTTACTTTTTAAGCTCCTGCTGGCTAAAACAACCAAACAAACAAAACAAACCCTGCTTATGCAGTGCAAGCAACAGAGACGATGTAATCATCAATAAAAATGTAAGAGCAAAATTTAGTCTGGCTAATCTGAAGTAGAGAGTGAGAGAGGTTGACAACTCTTAGAAGCAAATTTGCAGATAACAGTTATGTTGGGCATTTGGCATTTTAAAAAAAGCTGAGTTGAAGGAAGTTAAGACATCTTTTAGCTATGGTTCCCTGGGTAGACACACATGAAATCTTAGATTCTATTCCAACTATAAAATTTATGCTCAGAAATTAAGGAACAAAAGGAAGGTAATGGACAAGAAATATTCAAGACACTCTAAAGAAATAAAATCGTGGACTAATCCATGATTCTTCCTCTAAGAAATTCATTCATTCATCCATTCAAATGAATATTTATTAGTATGTCGGAGACTGTCTAAACACTAGAACTCAGTGGTAAGACAGAAATGTTCTCCATCGTTGTGAAGGTAAAACTCTAGTAAGAAAGCTGAATGTTACACAAATTATTATAATAAATGTGATGTGTATTATGATAAGGCAAGTACAAGGAGCTTCTGAAAGAAATGCATACTTCAGTATATTGATATAAATAGTTAAATCTCAGTGGAGGAGAGAACTGATAATCCAAAATGGCAGATGGTAAGAAATAACTAGAATTTATCTTTGATGTGTATTATGTAATATTTTTGGTGCCAAATTACCTTTCTTAATTACATTTTGATTGGGCTATTATTAAAATGCTCTTTATTCTTTAAACCCACACAGTCTCACAGCAGGAGAGATGTACAGAGCTATGATGAGAGGCAGCAGAAAGTTAGCTGTAAATATAAAAGTTTGTCGTGGATAATTCACAATTCACAGGTGACTAATTCACCTGTAGGAAAATGAGATATAACTGTATCCACAGAGAACTGCAGAGCTAGAGAATCTCCTGGGTGATCTAGTACACCCCCCTACTGTTTAGCAGGTGAGAACATGCTAAATTGGAGCTGTGTTTTGTCTGAATTTGTTTAAAGGAGTGTGATGTAGAGCAGTGCTTTGCAAACTATATTGGGTGAAATTTTTTTTAATCTGTTGCGTAGCTATGCATTTGAAAAATGTAATAAAAATGAATTACAAGAAAAGTGAAGTGAAAAAAACATAGAAAATGTAAGTTCAATTTTTGTCTTATTATGTTCAATAGATAAAATTACATTTTAGTAAATATGGTCTGAACAAACATAACATGGAGAAAAAGAAAAGAATCACAAAAACTGACCATTGTCCACTGAAAGTGTGCAGTTACTCAGGTGGGGGAAACCTAGCGGTTACCCGGCTGAGAAGTGACTGTAGCATAATTATTACATGTGCAGGACACCAAGTGTGCAAGGCTCTTCCACGGCATGCTGTGATGAGCGTGATAGAGGATAGTGTACCCATAGGGAGGGTGAGGACCGTCAGGAACAGCTCGCCTCTGAGAACTACACCTGGGGTGCCAGTGGTGTAGAGGTTACCTGCGGTCATGGATCAGCACCTTTAAACAACCGGACTTTCCCCCTGTGTCTCTGCTCTTTAATTATCTACAATTAAATTGAATCCAGAATGCTGACCTGAAGGCACTGAAAGGTATTTAATTTTTAGAATGATTATATTAACTAAATTGTTCTTCGGTAAGGCAAAGAAAGAAACTAAATTTCGACAAAGTGTCAACAACAGTTTGAAGAACTAAAGGCTGTGATGTTAGAAATGTTAATATCAAGTAACCATACCACCTTACATCTTAAACCCAGTATTTTCTAAACTTCGCTCAGAATAAGAATTATCTAGGGATCATGTTAAACGTGAAGATTCCTGGGCTCCATTTCCAGAGACTCTGACTCGTTATGTCCTGGGGTGCAGTGGAGGGTGAAGAGGGCATTTAACCAGCCTACCAGGTGATTCTGGTACAGCTGCTCTGAGGTCCAAATGTTGAGAATTGCTGTTCCCAAACATACTGGCAAACTCAATCATCTAGCTGATTCTGTGTGTAATTAGTGTGTAAAAGCATGATTAATGTGAAATAATATCTAAATAATTTGTATAGGGTTATAGAATCTTGCCAGAGAAATACACAAGATGTTCTCAAACTCTCTCTTACATGCACTTTAATACTGAGTGCTTACTGTTCGTTCCAAAAAACCAGCAATTAATTAACATTGGTGCTAGCACAGGGTCAGCTGAGAATCAATGCATCTCATTCCTGTCTCCCTGGCCAAGTAGCTGATAAACGTTTATCAGCAAAACAAAGATTAGATCTTTGGAAAATATTTGTTGAATGTTAGCCATTGAGAATGAGATGTTGGCCTTGAAGTTCCACGCTTTCACCATTTTGTGTGTGTGTGTTTTTGTGTGTGTGTGTGTGTATGTTATGGCAGTGTTATAACAGCTCACATTAATTGAGTGTTTATTACTTATCAGTCATTCTGATAATTGTCACAACGACCCTAAAAGGCTGTTGTTATCTCCATTTTGTGGGGAGGGAACTGAGGCTTATGTAGCTCAAGGACATTAACTTGTAAGTAGCAAAACTGAGCTCTCCAGCTGATAGGTACTTTTCCTTACATCTTCCCTTCCATTCCACAAGATGCATCTCAGTGGTCACTGACTGGTTTTGTGGGCCTGGAAATATGCATCTGAACTCTGAGGGGACTCACTCTTGGGTCTCCAAATACCTCTTTTTTTTTTTTTTTTTTTTTGTGAGGAGATCAGCCCTGTGCTAACATCTGCCAATCCTCCTCTTTTTTTGCTGAGGAAGACTGGCCCTGGGCTAACATCTGTGCCCATCTTCCTCTAATTTATATGGGACGCCGCCACAGCATGGCTTGCCAAGTAGTGCGTCGGTGCACGCCCGGGATCCGAACCAGGGAACACCGGGCCACTGCAGCGGATCGCGTGCACTTAACTGCTTGTGCCACCAGGCTGGCCCCTCCGGATACCTCTTTTTACACTAAATACTCCAAAGCAGTTGTTCAAGGTTAAGTCCTAGATAATTGTGAAGGGAGCAAACGTTGTGATTCCTGCTTCCTAATCCTATTGGATTCCTCCACTTGCAGGTACCTAGTATCTCAATGCTTTCTCCTGGTTATACATTACTATTGCAGCCTGCCTGCGATGGTTAATTTTATGTGTCAATTTGACTGGATCAGGGAGTACCCAGATATTTGGCTAAACGTTATTTATGCGTGTGTCTGTGAGGATGTTTCTGGATGAAATTAGTATTTGATTCCATAGACTGAGTAAAGCGGATTGCCTTCCCCAATGTGGGTGGGCTTCATCTAATCCGTTGAGGGTCTGAATAGAACAGAAAGATGGAGGGTGGGAGAGTTCACTCTCTGCCTGACTGCTTGAGCTGGGACACCAGTCTTCTGCCCTTGGACTGGGACCACCAGCCCTCTGGTTCTCAGGCCTTGGCACTCGGACTGAACTACACCTCTGACTTTTCTGGGCCTCCAGCTTGCAGACGGTAGATCATGGGACTTCTCAATCTCCATAATCCTGTGAGCAATTCCTCATAATAAATCTCTTTTTAACATATAAAACTCATATATATGTATATCAATAGATATTGGTTTATATGTATATGAAGATATATATGATATATATTAATAACATATAGAATATATATAAAATAACCTACTGGTTCTGTTTCTCTGGAGAACCCTAATACACTGCCCTAACTGCTATTGCCCTATAATGTGTATCTTTCTATATTCTCTTCATTAAAACTTATCTGTCCTGTGTCCCATTCTCTCATCTTTTGCTATCTCTCTTAAATGCCAGGCAATTAATCAAATACACTAATCCATTATTTAGGGGCAATGTCCCCTTCTTACAAGGTGCATAGGACATTGAAGACAGCAATGCCTTGGATCAATGTCAGAACCTGAGAGCGTGTTGATAGAAATTTCAGACAGTGTGACAAGTTGGTGATGGCAATAGCAGCTCAGATCATACCTTGTGTGTTCTCATTGACTGGGATTCCATAAACCTTACGGCTATTTAGTTACTCAAACTCCCCAGGGGCCCCTGCAGCTGAAAGCATGCTGTTATCCAAACCCACCTATGTGACTTGGGCCTGTCTCTCTCCTGCCCACATTGGAGGTGAGAACTAAGGGAGTTCCTTAGCTTTGTAAAGCAAAAATGAATGAGGATAATTAGGTAACAACTGAGATGTGTCAGGGAGATTTGGCCAGTTGCCCCAGTCCTGGCCTTTGTGGAGATCTGCTTCTTTGAGACGGCTTCAGTTACTCTTCCGGCCCAAGAGAGCAATTCTGGTGAAGAATGTTTATCGTCCTCCCCATTTTTCCATCAACTTCCTCATCAATGGCTCTGTATGAAATGTTACAATATATTTTGGAAGTGGAGATAAAATGAACAACTGAAACTATTTGTGGGTGCGTGAATCCAAGATTACTCTTTATACTGCTTATTCTCTTGGCTCTTAGAAATTTAATTTCAGCAAGCTTTTAAATATTGGCTTCTAACTTATCTGCAAAAAATAAAAGATTTAATTAAATCAATTAAGGAAAAATTTGGCCTAATTCCCATTCATCTATTTGGATCATGCAAAGCACAGGCTTTTTGGATGAAAACCATCCCTTAAATATTATAGCATAAATTGTAGTGGGGAATGCAGTTTTATGGCAATACTATCTAATACAGACTGAGGTAAAATGTTTTCATTTCCATTTCACCACAGTAAGTGTGAAAAAGGAGACTAATTTATTTAATTTATCTACCACTGGTAAGGGTGGTTGAGAAAAAGACATATGTTTTCTTGAAAAGAAATCATAACCAGAGTTTTAGAAAGATCTTATTAGGCAAGTTCGAGCTTCTGAAAGAATAAAGCAGAGCTTTTAAATTTGATATTTCAAAAAAGTAGAAAAGTATGAAGTGTAATAAACACCCATTCATCTATTATGTTGTCATTTTGTTGTATTTATTTCAAGTCTTTATTAATAAGAGAAAAAATCTAATATACAATTAAGGACCCCTTTTGTACCCTTCGTTAGAGCTGTGTGACCCTGGGCAAGTGCCCTAATCTGTGTTTCTGTGCATCAGTTACTTCATCTGTAAAATGGGATAACACCATCTAGGACCTCATGGGGTGGTTGAGAGGATCAAATGAATAACAACGTAAAGAACTGAGAACAGAGCCTGATGCACTGATGCCCAATTGGTGTCCTCTGTCATTGCTCTGTTCCTCCTCCTCAATCCTACTCTTTCCCCAGAGGCAGGCATTTTCCTGAAGTCACTGCACATTCTTCTATCAATGCTTCTATGCTTTTAATACATGATGGTTATGTCTTTTATAAATTTCTCTGTGAATTTCACACATATTGCCACACTGTGTGTGCCATGCTTCTGCAGCCTGCTTTTTTCTCAGTGCTACGTTTTTGAGATCTCTTCATACTGAGAGATATAGATCAAGTTCATCCATTTTGATTCCACTATAATATTTGGTTAGCTGAATATACTGCAACTCATTCATCCATTTTTCTTCTCATGGACATTTAGTTTGTGTCTGTTTTTTTGTTTCTATAAAGAATGCCGCTGTGAGCATTTACGGATGTGCCACCCTGCGTATATTAGTGAAAGTTTCTTCTATATGGGGCTTACCAACCCTTTTCCCTTGGGTCACCCTGCCAGATATCACTGTGCCTCTAAACCAAGACTGCCCTGAGGGCTGAAGAGGTCAACATCTTGTGGCACAACCACAGCCCATTTAGCCATTTAATACAGGCCTGTTGGGAAGCTCTGTCCGAGTATGGTCTTCAAATTAGGGTATGTGCACTGTACCAGCATCCCCCCTCATCACCCACATAAACATGCATGCACACCCCCCCCACACACATGAGAACATATACTTACACACACATACATATGTACATTTGTGTGTGTGCACGCGCATGGGCGCAAACACACACACGGAGACTTGCCCCATATGGATGGTTGTTAAAGCAATCAGTTCCCAGATCCTAATCTTGACCTACCTTGAGGGCTACATGCAAGTTTCCACCTCATTCACCATTTCCTTCTCCCATTTTACAAAAGACAAGTCTTTTACCCATCCAGGATCGTAATATAGTGTTGTGCCCCAAAGGGAATATTCAAAATATTGGTGTCCCCATAGTCTCCCTTAATTGCGGGCCTACAAATCCACAATTGAACTTCATGTCTTTCTTTGTACATATTCTGTAAAAGGCAAAAACTTGGGTGGAATTTAAAATCCAGATAAAATACAGGATGTCCACTTAAATTTGAATTTCAGATAGACAACAAATAATTTGTATTATTTTAGTATAAGTATGTCCTGAAGTAGTATGTCTCAATATGCGCCATGGGAAAATACTTATATTAAAAAATTATTTGTTGGGGCCAGCCCGGTGGCACAGTGGTTAAGTGCACGCACTCTGCTTTGGTGGCCCTGGGTTCGCAGGTTCAGATCCCGAGCGCTCACCGACGCACTGCTTGTCCAGCCATGCTGTGGTGGCATCCTATACAAAGTAGAGGAAGATGGGCATAGATGTTAGCCCAGGGCCAATCTTCCTCAGCAAAAAGAGGAGGATTGGCATCAGATGTTAGCTCAGGGCTGATCTTCCTCACAAAAAAAAAAAAATTATGTGTTTACTGAAAATTCAAATTTAACTGGGCATATTCTGTGCGTGTGTGTGTCTGTGTGTGTGTGTGTGTGTTTGCTAAATTTGGCAACCCTAGTGGAGTTAGAAATGGTATTTTGATCCATAATGGGATGATCTGATTAAGCTATATTGTAGAGTGGGGTGGCAGCACACATTTTGTCTAATGAAGTCTCCTATTCCTTCTCTTGATTATCAGAGAACACATCCCTCCTGAGGGGGAGTCCTGGAGAGCAAAATAGGTAAGAAATATAGAGGGCATTCATGTCTTATTTCACTGGGACAATGAACTTGTGGCGACTCCTTGGTCTTTATCCATCTGTGTTAGACTGCGAATATTCGGGAGTTGTAAAAAGCGTGTTGAGAAACACCAGTCTGTGAGAAGCACATCCTGCATTTCTCACTCTGAGGAAGGGGAAAGTTTTGAGACTATGCTTATTCACCAGGGCTCAGTCTTGGCTCACCTGCATCATTTGCATGATTTAAGGAGGGAGGACGTAAGCTCTTCATATTTATTTCCTACAACTCAAAGTGACATCTTTGAGGAAAAGAAACAGGTTGGGACTAAGTTAGTGTTTCATATTTTCTTGAACATTTAGTCAGACTTGTAGAAGAAACATTTCCATTATTTTTGTCAAAAGATAATTGGATATTACAAATCCATATACACTTTTTATTTGGATTCAAGCTTCCTGCTCATTGTCACCCATCAACCAATTCTTGGCCCATTTATTCATTCCTATCATGTACTTGTTAGAGTTATATAACTTAAGTAGGTGTAGTAGAATTTATTATAAAAAAATGCACTTAATCATTAATACACTGTTGGAAGCTTTGCACTACTAGTGGCCTCATTCCTTTTATTTTGTTAATTTACAAGCCCTGTTTCATTTTAGCAATAAGCAATATTCACATCTGTTTACAGGAACTAAATGAAAAGAATTTTTCCCATTCATTTCATTAAAAGATACATTTCCAATAAAGTTTTACATTTTTATATTTAATAAGCACTTAGCAAAATTTGCAATACATTTAGTTTTTCATCAATAGTAATTTAGTAGTAATTAATGTAATAGTAATTAGATTTAACAAGAATTAGTAATATTTAAATTACTATTTAAAATAGTCATTTAGTGACCTTTTTTTTTTTTTTTGTGAGGAAGTTCAGCCCTGAGCTAAGATCCGATGCCAATCCTCCTCTTTTTGCTGAGGAAGATTGGCCCTGGGCTAACATCTGTGCCCATCTTCCTCTACTTTAAATGGGATGCTGTCACAGCGTGGCTTGACAAGCGGTGTGTGGATGTGCGCCCGGGATCGGAAACTGCGAACCCCGGGCCGCCGCAGCAGAGCGCGTACACTTAACCGCTGCGCCACCAGGCCGGCCCCTAATGATCATTTTTTAAATCAAAAAAAAATTTTAACCCTCGGAGTCTTAAAGGCACAAGGAAAATTTTTTGCAGTTTATCATTATATACACATTTTTGTGACAGAAATATGATAGGGTGATCAATAAAAGACATTCAAGAATAAAAATATATAACATTAAGATAAACTGCTGTGGTGAAGTGGGCTGGAAATGCAAGTTCAAAAAACAAAGTAAAATTTCCAAATATTAGAGAGGAGCAGTTTGTGTATTTTTAAAAATCCATAGTATTGGTTATTTGATGCCACTTGTTAATAGGTTTAAAAGAACGATATGACAGTTTTATTTTTTAAATATCAGTATTTATAAGAATTTCAAAATTATGTCTTCTGCAACTATTTACATTTATGATTTAAAAATTTACGTCTATTTAAAATTTGCAAGTGGCTGCATAGTTTTTCAAAATTATTTTATGGAGTCCATGTGCCAAAAGTGCAGATGCCCAACAGCTCTATAGTACTCAAAGTGGGATTGCTGTGTAGGAGACTGTGTATATCCTTAACTAGATTTTGCCAAATTCTAAGTGATTGCCCCATTTTACACTCCCATTAGCAGTGTATGAGAGTTCTCATATTTTCGCATCTTCTCAAACACTTAGTCTTGTCAACCTTTAAGGTTTTCCAGTCTGAAGGGTGTAAAATGCTCTGACTCTGTGGTTTTAAGTTTGTACTTCCCTAATTACTGGTGAGGTAGAACTTCTTTTCCTGTGGTGTTTAGTCATTTGCATTTCCTTTTCTGTGGATTGCCTGCTCATACCCTTGCCCATTTTTCAATTGTTAATGTATGTATTTGTAATGTAGGAAACTAGTTTTTACAGCATGTTGACTTTTGCAGCTTATTTTGGGGAAAACACCTTTAAATTTCTTTTACTCTACTAATTCTCAATGTAGTCCTTAATTAGCCAAAAATATTTCCTTTAACAAAGTATTCAGGGGCCGGCCCCATGGCTTAGTGGTTAAGTGCGCACGCTCCACTGCTGGTGGCCCAGGTTCGGATCCCGGGCGCACACCAACGCACTGCTTCTCTGGCCATGCTGAGGCCGCGTCCCACACACAGCAACTAGAAGGATGTACAACTATGACATACAACTATCTACTGGGGGTTTGGGGGAAAAAAAGGAGGAGGATTGGCAATAGATGTTAGCTCAGAGCTGGTCTTCCTCAGCCAAAAGAGGAGGGTTAGCATGGATGTTAGCTCAAGGCTGATCTTCCTCACAAAAAAAGAAAAGAAATTAATTGCTGATTTTTCTTCCCATATAAAGCATCAAACCATGTGGACACTTGTGACTACATGATGAAAACTACATATTTTTGCATGTCTAAATATACAGGTAACTTGATACAAATGAAACAAATATATAAAATAAAAGCAACTTGTCACCTTACTAAAAACCTAGGGTCATGTTGATTGGTTTAATAATATTTGTTTCCTTTGAACATGAAATATTGTTTAGAAAAAGGGTCCCCTCTTGAGGTATTTAGTGATTATTTGAAATACAGGCAATCCCTGAATTCTGAGCTAATTGGCCAGGGCAATGCACATGAATTGAGCCATTGAAACATCACTGGCTTTTGGAGTGGGCTGAACCTCATGGGTGATCCAGGAAATAGGCTTAATTTTCTTCCCACCACTCTTTTCAATTCTGATGATCGGATCTCCCTTCCTGGCCTCTGGATACCAACCTAGGCAAAGCCCAAAACTTTCTAGTCACTTTCAGTGATGAGAAAATTTCCTTTCAGTGGTTAAGATTCACTTTAAAGTATTAAAAAGTTCAATTTGATCCAGTTGAAAACTTTAATCGCAAAGCTAGTTTAAATCTTGTCTCTCCCCTAGCTCAGTCCTAACCTGAGATCCATAATCAGAGACCTTTTATGGGTCCCTGGTTACAGCGGTGTGGACTCTGTTTCACACATCCCCTCCTTTCTCTTTTGTCCCTGATTGGAAAAAGAAGGAGGATCAGAAGAAAAGGAAGGAAGACAAGAGGAAAAGGGACAAAAGTCTTTTTACTTAGCTGGTGGTGTTTGTGGTTCTCTGATATGACAGGTGTCTGGGTGCTGGCTGTTGTGAGGGTCACGTTTTGGGATTTTTGGACACATATCCATTATTTTGTGGGTTCTGTGCTCTCCTGATAACTTCTTAAGACCCCCAATTCCTGCCCCAGTGGCCACTTCACAACCTCTTACTGCTGGTGTTCCTCTGGTTCTGGCAGGAAATCCTGCTGGCTGAGTCACTTTCAAGCCAACTCAAGAGTGGTTCTTTCTGTCACGTCTACTTTGCTCAAGAGCAGTCTCACACACCTTGGCCATGCCAAATGCTGGGAATGTGGCCTCCTTACTCAAAACTGTTGTTCTTTCTCCTTGCCTGTGGAGGGTTGTTCCAGCCAGTCTCCCACCTTCAGAATTCCCCAGGATGTGGCTACTCAAAGTGTGGTCCACGGACCAGCAGCATCGGCATCATGTTTAACCTTGTTAGAAATGCAGAACCTCAGGCTCCACTCCCGACCGACTGAATTGGAATCTCCTTTTTACTGTGATCCCCAGGTGATTCATGTGCATGTTAAAGTTTGAGAAGCAGTGACCTAGGCCAGAGGCAGGCTCTGGTTTCTATGTTCAGGTTGACCCCTTACTCATGTAAGGCTCTCTCAAGTTGTCTCACATCACCCTATTTGTACCTACCCTGAGCTTCTATAGCTCAGAATCATCCAGCTGGGGATGCAGGAACCCCCATTTCTATACGAATTTCTCTAGGAGCTGCTGTCACTTGGTCTGGAAGGGGGAGCACTTTATGTTCTTTCTTCATGGGTAGAGAGGAAAAAAATCCAAAACTCTTTCCCTGAGGCCTAGAAGTCACTACCTCCCTGACCCTCCTAACAAATTCTAATCTTTTGCTTAGAACAGCTAGATAGGATGGGAGTAGGGGGGAGTAGAACCAGCTGTTGCTTAGCAAGGCTTGAAGGGAGGTGTCTGACAAATCCACAGTTCCTTTCTTCAGAATGTAGAGGCAACAGTCACTTCTTGTCCTCAGTTTGGGGCTTTCTTCTGAAATTCCATGATAATTGGAAAATTATGTTCTTCCTGTTACTGTAAGAAGTATTATATTCATAAGTATAACATTATGAAATATGATCTAATTTTGGAAAATATTTTCATATAATAAAAATGCCAAAATTGATAAGAATAAATGAAAGAAGTATAATTTTAAGGCTATATTATTTAGACCAACATTTCTAGTGACAAGAAATAAAATACCTGGATAAAGTTGAAATAAAAGAACATCTTGATGGCATCTGACAAGATAGTAGGGTAGCAGAGAGGTGTGCAGGTCCCAAAGCTATTTTTGCTCCTAGAGTATTGCCTGTAGGGAAAATCTGGGTTTCAATTCTGCTAGACTTGAAGTACAGAAATGAAAGGCTCTCCTAAGAAGGGGAGTTTAGTAGTAGACTCTCCCCACGTTAAGCTCAGACCTCAAAGGGCTGAGATATCCTTAGGGTAAAGGTCTATAACTAAACTTACCTCACTCATACCTCTATTCCCATTTCTATCCATAGGGTATTCACATAGGATTGCCTTGAGTTGGTGGGAGAGGAGAAAAGGAGGAAAAAAAAAAAAAAACTTTCCTAGGAAGTTGGGACCATAGCCTTTTCTAGTGCAGATTTGCAGCCTTGGTTCACATTGTCTAGGTAGTCCAGGCTTCTTCATTTGGTCTAAGGTGGTTCAAAGTAATTGACAATGCTTCCAGGAACCTGGAATAATAAAATGCAAATCCTCTCTGGAGAAAGGCATATTAAGTCTAATCTTCAAAGAATTCCCATTAATATTTTTTCAAGGACAGATATGTATACAGTAAATAAATAAACAAATAAGCAAACACATAAGGAGGTGAGAACCAGTAGAAAAAACAGATAATAGAAACAGACCCTCAAAACTTTTGATTAGAATTTTAAGACAGATTATAAAGAAGAAATAAAAATATAATAAAGTGAAAGTGAAATATATGAACTTGCAAACATTTATTAGGCATATAAAGCCAAATATTTTATATACCAGATACATTATAAATGTTACCTCTTTGGAAAATACTTTTTTAATGATTGGATTGGCAGAAGTTTCTTATAATATGAATGCCATATGTATGGACAGAAGATAACTTCTTTTACTGGTGAGTCTTTCATAACAAGCATAGGTAGCCTTTTATTGCTCCAAGAACCTTCATTTCTTTTTTCTTTTTTAAACTTTTTATTGAGGTATATTTTATATTCAATAAAGTGCATACATCTTATAGAAAGCTTAATGAAGTTTTACATTTATGTATACCCATAATACTACCACTCCCTTCAATGGGACACTTCCTAACATATTCTACGAGGCTAACATCACCCTGATACTAAAGCCAGTCAAGGACAACACAAAGAAGGAAAATTACAGGCCAATATTGCTGATGAACATAGATGCAAAAATCCTCAACAAAATATTAGCAAACTGAATACAGCAATACATTTAAAATGATCATACACCATGATCAAGTGAGATTTATACCAGGGACACCGGGATGGTTCAACATCTGCAAATCAATCAATGTGATACACCACATTAACAAAATCAGGAATAAAAATCACATGATCATCTCAATAGACACAGAGAAAACATTTGACAAGATCCAACATCCATTTATGATAAAAACTCTCAATAAAATAGGTATAGAAGGAAAGTACTTCAACATAATAAAGGCCGTATATGACAAACCCACAGCCAACATCATACTCAATGGGGAAAAACTGAAATCCATCCCTCTGAGAATAGGAATAAGACAAGGGTGCCCATTCTCGCCACTCTTATTCAACATAGTATTGGAGGTTTTGGCCAGAGCAATTAGGCAAGAAAAAGAAATAAAAGGAATCCAAATAGGCAATGAAGAAGTGAAACTCTCGCTGTTTGCAGATGACATGACTTTATATATAGAAAATCCTAAAGAATCCATTGGAAAACTATTAGAAATAATCAACAACTACAGCAAAGTTGCAGGGTACAAATCAACTTATAAAAATCAGTTGCATTTCTATGCTCTAATAATGAACTTACAGAAAGAGAACTCAAGAATACAATGCCATTTACAAGCACAACAAAAAGAATAAAATATCTAGGAATAAATTTAACCAAGGAGGTGAAAGACCTATACAATGAAAACTATAAGACATTATTGAAAGAAATAGAGGATGACATAAAGAAATGGAAAGATATTCCATGCACATGGATTGGAAGAATAAACATAGTTGGAATTTCCATACTACCTAAAGCAATCTACAGACTGAATGCAATCCCTGTCAGAATCCCAATGACATTCTTCATGAAAATAGAGCAAAGAATCCTAAAATTCATATAGGGCAACAAAAAAACCCCAAATAGCTAAAGCAATCATAAGAAAAAAGAACAAAGCTAGAGGCATCACAATCCTGACTTCAAAATATACTACAAAGCATAGTAAAACAGCATGGTACTGGTACAAAAACAGACACACAGATCAATGGAACAGAATTGAAAGCCCAGAAATAAAACCACACATCTATGGACAGCTAATCTTTGACAGAGGAGCTAAGAACATACAATGGAGAAAGGAAAGTGTCTTCAATAAATGGTGCTGGGAGAACTAGACAGCGACATGCAAAAGAATGAAAGTAGACCATCTTCTTTTACTATACACAAAAATTAACTCAAAATGGATCAAAGACTTGAAGGTAAGACCTGAAACCATAAAACTCCTAGAAGAAAATCTAGGCAGTACACTCTTTGACATCTGTCTTCAAAGGATCTTTTTGAATACCACGTCTACCCAGACAAGGGAAACAAAAGAAAAAATAAACAAATGGGACTTCATCAGACTAAAGAGCTTCTGCAAGGCAAAGAAAACCAGAATAAAAACCAATAGACAACCCACCAACTTGGAGCAAATATTTGCAAATCATATATCTGACAAGGGGTTAATCTCCATAATATATAAAGATCTCACACAACTGAACAACAAAAAAACAAACAACCTGATCAAAAAAATGAGCAGAGGATATGAACAGACATTTTTCCAAAGAAGATATACAGATGGCCAATAGGCACATGAAAAGATATTCAACATCACTAATCATCAGGGAAATGCAAATCAAAACTACATTAAGATATCACCTTACACCCGTTAGAATGGCTATAATCACCAAAACAAAAAATAACAAATGTTGGAGAGGTTGTGGAGAAAGAGGAACCCACATACACTGCTGGTGGGCATGCAAACTGATGCAGCCACTATGGAAAACAGTATGGAGATTTCTCAAAAAATTAAAAATAGAAATACCATACTACTCAGCTATCCCACTACTGGGTATTTATCTGAAGATCTTGAAATCAACTATTCAAAGAGAATTATGTACCCCTATATTCATTGCAGCATTATTCACTATAGCCAAGAAGTGAAAGCAACCCAAGTGCCCATTGACTGATGATTGGATAAAGAGGATGTGGTGTATGTGTGTATATATATATATATATATATATATACACACACACACACACACAATGTAATACTACTCAGCCATAAGAAAAGACAAAATCACCCCATTCACAACAACATGGGCGGACCTTGAGGGTATTATGTTAAGCGAAATAAGCCAGACAGAGAAAGACGAATACCATATGATTTCACTCATATGTGGAAGGTAGTTAACACATGGACGGAGAGAGCAGTTTAGTGGTTACCAGGGGGAAGGAGGTTGGGGGGTGGGCACAAAGGGTGAAGGGGTACATTTATATGGTGACTGACAAATAATAAGGTATAGCTGAAATTTCACAATGTTATAAACTATCATGACCTCAATAAAAAAACTACCACTCCCTTCAAATATTGAACATTTCTGGCACCCCAACAGATCACTTTTATCTCCACCATTCAATAACCCCCAAAGGTTACCTATACTGTGACCTCTATTACCATAGATTAGTCTTGCCTGTTTTTGAATTTTATATAAATAGAATCATATAATACGTACTTTTTTGTAACTGATTTCTTTTGCTCAGTGTTCAGACTATGATATTCATCTATGTTGCTGTGTGCAGCACTAGCTTTTTCCTTTTAAAAATTATGTATATTGCATTTTATGGATAGACCACAATTTATTTATCCATTTTATTGTTGGCAGACATTTGGGTTGTTTCCATCTGGGGACTGTTATGTATAATAGTGCTATGACAGTTCTTATACATGTCTTTCTGTAAACATAAGCAATCAGTTCTTATGTGAATATAGCCAGGAGTGGAATTGTTGGGCATTGCATATATGTATATTTATCATCAGTAAACACTGCCAAATTGTTTTACTAAGTGGTTAGAACAATTTCTACTCTCAGCAGCAATGCGTGAACATCCTCCAAAAACTTTTTATTTGTCTTCAAAATTAAGGTCATCTACTATCACTGCCGATATGATGTTAATGAATTTCTCCAAAATCTTTCCATAGTCAGTGCTAGGAAAAGGGTAACTTCCGTCATGACTTCTGCCTTGCTGAAGTTGTCAGCTGCCCAGGCAGAGAGGAACAGTCAAGAGATGAAAGAGTTCTCACAACACCATTTAAATTCATGAATACCATGGTGTCTGAGGCCCACTTCATCCTGACCTTTCCCAGTTATATGAGCTAGTAAATTTCGATTTTGTTTAAATTAGTTTGAATGGGGATTCTGACACCAGCAACCAAGAGAATCCTGCTAATAGAGAATCTGTGCTGAAAGGAACATTGCAAAGGTTCTCTCAGTCTCTCTGTTTCTAACACCGCAAAGTTCAGATTTTCAAAAGTGAACGTTTGGCGTCATCAACCGTATTGCACAACATTTTATACTTCTGTACCTGCTCATTATGACATAAAATGTGTGCATCAAACATTGCAGATGTGGACGATTGGAATTCCTGGGAATATTTGCCCAGAGTTGCTGCTGCAGGTAGGTGGGGTTTTCTAGACCTGAGTGATTTTAGGCGGGGGCCAAATAATGTAAAGATAATCTATTTTCTTACCTTCCACAGCAATGTGTATTAATCCATTAACAAATGAAAGTAGAAAACCCACAGAATGGAATTATTTTTCAGATAATCCTCATTTTAAATACATTTTATTTTTAACTCTGAGATATTAAAGAATTATCATGCTGGAGAAATTCATGGTCAAGGGAGGTGGGCACCTTTGGCAAAATGCAACATCCCAGATAATCTTTAGGAGACGCTACAAATACCAGTGAAAGAAAGTTAAGTAACAACTACTACAATGGTGGAGTCAGGGATCTTTGCATATAGAAAAATTCTTTAATCTAGTGAAAAGCAGGGAGATAGCAGAGAGGGAGAGAGTTGCAAGAGCTCTTCCAGTGTAAACAGTACATGGTATGCCAAAGTTCAGCTGTCCACGTGATCCTTTTAAATCACTTTTTTTTGTAATTTAATCTTTTTTTCTTTTTAACAGATGTCAGTAATTAGAATTATTGGAAAAAATAGGATTCATTTTTGTTGAAATGAATTTGGCAGTCATCTTTGAAGTAATGTTTTTATTCAAAAAAGTGTTAACTGAGTTTTTATAAAGCAAATTTCCACAACCAGTTAAAGTCTGCACACTGCTGTCTTTTGGCAACTTTCAGAAGAATCAGTAATTTATCAGATAAAAGCAAGAAAATGTCCCTTCACTTGTTCATACCTGAAAAGAATATGCCTAGTTTTCACTGCCGTGTACCTCTGCTGTATGTGGCAGAATTGAAATTGCTGAAATTGTTAAGCAGATTTCAAGATGATTTGGGACATTCTGGCTTGCTTCCCACCACTCACATGCACAGATGTGGCTAAGATTAGGCTCATGCACCAGAGTGTTCAAGAAATAGGTTCACCCAAATAGGTTTAAAACTGTAGGGGCCAGCTCGGTGGCGTAGTTGAGTTCGCGCATTCTGCTTCTGGGGCCCCGGGGTTCACAGGTTCGGATCCTTGGTGCGGACCCATGCACGGCTCATCAAGCCATGCTGTAGTAGCATCCCACATACAAAATAGAAGAAGATGAGTACAGGTGTTAGCTCAGGGCCAATCTTTCTCAGCAAAGAGAGGAAGATTGGCAACAGATGTTAGCTCAGGGCCAGTCTTCCTCACCAAAAAAACCCCAAAAAACAAAAAAACTGTATGAAACCCAGGTGTTCCCAGTCTTCAGAGTCCCTCCCCCCCACGCCACGCCTCTTCTCCTTTGACAGCCTGAGTTATCTGCGGCTGCAAGGCATCCTGTCTTTATTATCTTCCCTCCCCAGGTATCTGAGACTCCACAAAGAAATCATTCATGTCCTTATTCCATTCCGATTGTTGCTTATCACCTCAGTCAACAGTTTTGATATCAGCATCCTCCATCCTTCTTAGGTCACTTGCTGTTTGGTAACCAGTTTCTCCTTCCTGCTGCTCTTCTATTTCTGCTACACAACAAGGGTGGGTTTGGGCTTTGCTTATGTGGTAGATATGATCAGGCTGTAACACCAGGCAAACACAACGGAAAGTGTGTCTGTACCACAAGCGAATTACAACCTAGAAAACATAACAGTGGACACGCCCCCAGAGTCCAGTGGCCATGTCCCTCTACAAGAGGGAGTTTTCCTGGTCCCTCCCCTTAGCTCCCAGCTCCCACTAGCGCCCCCCCCCCCACAGTAGGAAGGCCTTGGATGGGCCACTCTCTGTTCATCCTGCTAACATGTAAAGTGAGGAAGGCCAGTCAGTTCTAAAGCTGTACTTCATCTATTCTAAGATGCAGCATTATTCTGTATACCTCCTGACCAGTCAGGAATTTATTTACAACGGTGCTAATTACGAAGGTGTAGGGGAACCACAAAGGAAAGTGCAGAAACCTGGGGCTAACATCTGAGGAGCTGTCACCACCTCACTATAGAAGAATGAGGGGTGAGAGATGTTACAGAATTCTGGAAGGGGAGAGAACTGTAGAGCAGGCCACCTGAGTCAGGTAAGCGCACAGGGAGAGAACAGGGGAGTGAATGCTCTGCTCTCCCTCTCCTCTCTCCCCATTGGTCCAAGCCAACCTGACCCCGGAGGGCACAGGAGCACATCCACATAGTGCAAAGACAGCCTCAGGAGGAGAAGTGTGGAAAGTGGACCTGGAGAGGCAAATGGAAGACATCTCTGCAACAGCCACCAAGAAAGAATAAATTCTGCCAATCAAGCTGCGAGACCCTGCTCCCTTATCACTTAGAATTTTTATTTTACATGTATTGAAAGAGCTCTGTTAGACATATAAAAAAAGAGATTTTTTTTTTATCATGTAGTACCTTTCTGGATTTAAAATAACTTTGTATTTCAATACTAAACAATAGCGTAATCTTTTTTTTTTTTTTGGAGAGGAAGATTGGCCCTGAGCTAACATCTGTGCCCATCTTACTCTATTTTGTATGTGGGATGCTGCCACAGCATGGCTTGATGAGTGGTACATAGGTCTGTGCCTGGGATCCAGGCCTGTGAACCCTGGGCTCCTGAAGCAGAGCATGCGAACTTAACCGCTATGCCACTGGGCCGCCCCTAGTGTAATCTCTTTGAAACCATTTTGTGGCAGATATTTTTTTTCAAAGGTGACCGCAATAATAGCTCTTCCACCACACATGCTTCTAGAACCTTACTACTTCCACATTAAGAGGGGAAGCCTGATTTCTCCTCATTTGAATCTAGGCTACCTTGTGACTTACTTGTAACCAATAGAAAGCATCAGATGTGGTACAGCATGGCTTCTGAAGCTGGGTCTGAAACGATGATATGGATTCCACCTTGCTTGCTGGGATGTTTGCTCTGGAACCCAGAGCCTCCATGTTAACAATCTGACTGGTCTGTGGCCGCCACGCTGTGAGGAAGCCCAAACTAGCCCAACTGCAGAGACATCACATGCAGAAGCCCTGAGACTATGTGGAGAGAGAAAGACGCTTTGCCAGTTTCCAGCTGCTCCTGCTGTCTCTACCCCTGCTGTTCTGGTTCCAGCCAATATGGGCCTGAGTGTTTCTGGGTTAACGCTTCCTGAACTCCTGGCCCACAGAAACTGTGAGAGATAAAATGATTGTTGTTGTTTTAAGCCACCAAGTTTTGAGGTGATTAGTTATGTAGCAATCATAACCAAAGCAATTTTAAATGTCAATTATACTCAACAGGTGTAGTACCAATAATGTATGTAGTTAATTGAAGTGATGACAATGTGAATAACCATGACCAAGTTTGCACAGGCAATGACGACTATGTCATGTCAGCCTCCAGGCCAATGGCAATTGTGAGATGCTATCTATTTTAAGATGCATCCTAGTGAGAAAAAATATGCAATTTAGTGTTGAATTGTGGTAGTATTGGTGTAGAAGGAGGGACACAAAACCCCAAAAGGAATAGGGAACTCGTTGGTTTGGTGACTTATTTTGAAAAAGCTTAATATTTGTGGTTAAAATGATACACACTCACACACACACAAAAAATCAAATGCATAAAAACCTAAGACAATAAAATCAGCAAAATCTCATCATCCACAGATAAACTTCCATGGACACACATTTAGATATATGGACATATGATTTATAAATAAGTTCATCCTACACTGTAGTTTATTTCTTCCCACTCAAAAACATGCTGATTTCATATTTCTCCCTCATCTAATGATGGACATTTTGTCTTTTCAATTTTGCTTTTATGATTGTTAAAACAATAGGCATATTTACGCATATATGTTTTCCCTATTGTGTAACTATCTTTCTGTGGAGAATTTCTAGATATGAGATTGTTGGATTGAATGGAATGCACAATTATAATTGTGATATGGGTTGATAAAAATGCCTCCCAGAAAGGTTATATCCATTCAGACTCCTATCAAGTTTTTGAAAATGCCACTTTTCTTTCTCCTTTGCCAGTGAAAGAGTTCAGAGCATGTCACCCCAAAATATGCTACTCTGGCATATTAATTATTTTGAATTAAAGGTGCTTGAGAAACAGCAGATGCAAGAAGGGCACTCTGACCTCTTTTTCATTCCTGAAAGCAGGAGATAAAACTCCCATGAGTTTTACGTGGAAGGTGCCCTTCCTGTATCAGGAGGAAGGAAGACATTCTTATCACCAGAGATGCGGAATTGAGGCTGAAAGAAATCTGTTCAGACAGACCTCGTTAAAATAACTCTTATCATCCTTGAGTGTCTCCACATTGTTTAGTTACTTTTCCACAACTGCCTCTCTTTGTTCAACCTCTGTAAACGCATGTAGGTTCCGCCATTTCTTTGAGTCTTCATTCCTTATGAGGGCTCCTGTGTCATGTAAAACTTAATATAAATCTGTATGCTTTTCTCCTGTTAACCTGTCTTATATTGTCAGCCTCCTCAGGCCCAACTGAAAAACCTTAAGTGGGTAGAGGGAAAAATTTGCCTACCCTACACCAACAGTTGATTTTTGTGATTCATCTGATGCCAATGTTATGGTTTAAGAAAAATTTCCTTTTTGTTGTTTTTATTTGCATTTTAGAAAATAATGAAACTGAACATCTTTTCATATGTTTTTGTCCATTTTAATTTCTTGTTTTGTGAATTGACTATTCATAGTCTTTGACCATTTTTCTTTTTATATTTGATTTATAAGAGCTCTTCAAACAATAGTATGTAGTAATTCTTTGTCCATCATCTGTGTTACTAAGTAGTTTTTCCTAAGTCTTTCAAACTTCTATAATTGTGGTGTTTTTGTTTTTGCTGCCGGGAAAGATTTAATTTCTATGTAAATTTATTTTCTTCCATGGTTTCTGGCTTTGGTGTCAAGTTAGGAAAGACTTGCTACACTGTATTATTAAAAGTGTTTACTCATACTCTTGTTTCACTTTTTACATTTATTAAATTTTTAATCTAACTGGAATTTAATTTATGAAATTTAATTTTTCCCCTAAAGTGGCAAGCCAGTTGCCCCAAATTATTTAGAGAATAACAAGTCTTTCCCTTGTGAATTAAAATGCCACATTATATCATACACTTGTTGGAGGAGGTCATCGAGAGGACATGACCACTGATTGATCCTCAAGCTGAACTGGGGAGAGCAATTAGAGGCTCCTCACCCCCTCCCCTATCCTTGGAATGCACATACCACCCACCCTTCCCGCATCGAAGCCATTCAAGAACACAGACTTTGGATAGTGATGTGTTGAGACCATCTGGACGATAGGATGTGACTGAACCTAGTTAAGGCCTCTCTATCAACTTTTAAGATTCTGGGCAGGTGGGTGTGGAGATCTACTTATCTTGTGGCCGCTTAAGACAAGCCTTGTATGTAAGTTCCCTTGCTCATTAAACCTGCCTCCTACAGACCTGGAGGGGCCTGCCTGTTTCTTCAGTCTCTCCCTGCCTTCTGTGTATGATGTACAGGGCCAGTTTCAGATTTCACCCGGGAAGCTCTCCAGTTTGTGAATGAACAACACTAAATTCTCATAATACTTGAGTCTGTTTCTTTTCTACTCTGCCCCTTGGCAGTCTGTCTTTCCTATGCCAATACCATCCATGTTGTTGCTGTTGTTGTTACTACTATTACTGTTAAATACAAGATGTTACTATCTAATAGGGAAAGTGTGTGTCTCCTCCCTCCCACCCCTTTCATAATTTTTATGGTCTTGCAGATGAATTTTAAAATAATTTTTGTTACATTCTACAATAATTGATTGTGATTATATACAATTTGTAGTCTATTTTAAAGAGAATTGATATCTTCACAACACCAAGTCTTTCTGTCCAGAAACAAGATATGTCTTTAAATTTGCATTTATTGAGGTATAATTGACATATAACATTATATTAGTTTCAGGTATACAATATAATGGTTTGATGTTTGTATACATTGTGAAATGATCACCACAATAAGTCTAGTTAACATCCATCACTTTATATAGTTAAAAACATTTTTTTTCTTGTGATGAGAACTTTTAAGATCTACTCTCTTAGCAAATTTCAAATATGCAATACAGTATTATTACAGTCATCATGCTGTACATTATATCCCCATGACTTATTTATTTTATAATTAGAAGTTTGTACCTTTTGACCCCCTTCACCCATTTCTCCCACCCTCCATCCCCCACCTCTGGCAACCACCAATGCATTCTTTGTACCTATGAGGTTGGTTTTTTTTTCTTTTTAGATTACACATATAAATGAGATCATGTGGTATTTGTCTTTCTCTGTCTGACGTATTTCACTTAGCAGAATGCCCTCAGGGTCCATCCATGTTGTCACAAATGGCAAGATTTCCTTCTTTTTTATGGTTGAATAATATTCCATTGTATATATGTACCACATTTTCTTTATCCATTCATCCATTGATGGACACTTAGGTTTTTTCCATATCTTAGCTGTTGTAACTAATGCTGCAATAAACATGGGGATGCATATATCTTTTAAGGTAGTGTTTTAATTTTCTTCAGATAAATACCCAGAAGTGAAATTGCTGGATCATATGGTGGTTCTATTTTTAATTTTTTGAGAAACCTCCACACTGTTTTCCATAGTAGCTGCACCAATTTACATTCCCACCAACAGTGCACAAGGGGTCCCTTTCCTCTGCACCCTTGCCAACACGTGTTATTTCTTGTCTTTTTGATAATAGCAATTCTAACAGGTGTGAGGTGATATCTCCTGGTTTTGATTTGCATTTCCCTGATGATTAGTGATGTTGAGCATCTTTTCATGTACCTGTTGGCCATTTGTATGTCTTCTTTGGAAAAATGTCTATTCAGATCCTCTGCCCATTTTTTAATTGGATTGTTTTTTTTTTTTTGCTACTGAGTTGTATGAGTTTTTTTAAATATATTTTGGATATTAACCACGTATGAGATATATGATTTGCCAATATTTTCTCCCATTCAGTAGGTTGGTTTTTCGTTTTGTTGATAGCTTCGTTTGCTGTGCAGAAGCTTGTTAGTTTGGTGTAGTCTCATTTGCTTGTTTTTGCTTTTATTGCTTTTGCTTTTGGTGTCAGATTCAAAAAATCATTGCCAAGACCGATGTCAAGGAGCTTACTGCCCATGTTTTTTTCTAGGTGTTTTATGGTTTCAGGTCTTATGTTCAAGTCTTTAACCTAATTTGAGTTAATTTTTGTGTATTGGTAGAGTTTTATAATTTGTATTGCTGCATATTTATTTTTAGTTTTTTCTATTTGTTTTTTTTTCGTTATTAGTGGCTGTCATAAATATGGTAGTTTTCTCACTAGTAATCGTTGGTATGTGAAAAGACTGATTGCATTTTTGTATATTTATTTTAAAACTAGCTACCTTACTGATTCTCTTAATACTTCCATAAGTTCTCCAGTTTGTTTTCCTGGGGTTCACAGGTATAAAATTATATTAGCTGAGAATGATAATTTTGCATTTTCTCTTCAAGTGTGTATACCTCTTATTTTATTTTCTTATTTAATTGCATTGTTTTGAATGTTCAGAACAATATTGAAAAATTGTGATGATCTAAGATATCCTTATCTTATTTCTGACTTTAATGGAAACACTTGCATTATTTATCCACTAAGCATAATGCTGGCCTTAGATTTACAATATGTATTATCTTATAATATCCAGGAAGTATCCATTAAATCTTACTTTACAATTTAAAAAAAAAATCAGGAATAGATTTGGAATTAAACAAATGTTTTTGGCAGCAAAGAGAGTATATTATATTAATTTACTTACTAATATCAAATTATCCTTGCTGTCCAGAATGAATTATATTTATTCATGATCTACTATCCTTTCAGTGTCTCATTCAATTCTACTTCTTAATATTTTGTTTAGGATATTTTTTGGTCGATACTCATAAGTGAGATTGGTCAGTAGCTTTCTTTTAGTTTAGTAAGATTTGGCTATACTGTCATGTTGTTTATACCATATATTTGGAATACTTACTTTTTCTTTAAACTGTTCCAGGACTCAGTAGAGAAATTTATTCCACATAGATCTTAAAAATTTGCTCACAAAATGATCCTACCAAGTCTTTTTGATAAGTGGCTTTTAAAAAGCTTTTTCATTTTCTTCTGGCTTTGGTTTCATCTTAAGAAAGACTTTTTCTAATCTAATTTTATTAAAAGTGTTTATTCACACTTCTGTATTGCTCTGCCGAAATTTTCTATCTTTAGTTAATTTTATGCTTGTTGTTTAACTATATATTATATTATATTTTGGGTTAAATACTAATTAAGCATTTATGCTAATATTTCCATAAAGAATGTATTTTTCAAGCAGCACAACAAGTCGGACAACACAACAAAATTCTTGGCCGAGCTGGCCACACCTGAGGTAGATTCTAACTGATGGCAGCTACTTCCATTTCATAGTTGAATATTATTGTGTAAGAATTGCCCTAGGTATGCAGGGTTCAAAAAAAACTTTTCCTCTTTTTGGAAATTTAAAAAAAAAGCTTTTTCTCTATTTCTCTTTTTTTTGGATACATGAATAGCTGTCTCCCCAAATTTCCCATTTCCTTTTGTAAACCTGGAAGACAAACCAATCCTCTCTGAAAGAGTTTGTCTTCATGCATCAGCAAAACCTCATGGGCAATTTCACAAAGACCTGACTGACTTTTGTGGGTCAGAACCTACAGTGGCTGGTACTTCATGGAGGCTAAGAGACAAAATAAATGGCCTCCACTGAAATAGAGATCTGAATTGACCACAACCAAAACCAAATACCCAGCAGAAGGCTGCACTAATGATACAGTCACACTCTTCCTGCCTTCCTATTGCAACTGAGGGCACAGCTTTCTAGAAAGCTCATACTGTGTCTAGAATTTCTGGAAGGATTTCCTCACTCATGATTAGGTTTATCAATCTAACTTAATCACTAGACTGTGTGGTGAGTGCTTTCTTGTGTTTGCTGCTACTTATACTGATGAAAACACAATTTTCTAAAACTGAAATGGAACGTTTCCGATATGAAAAGGTTGATATTTAAATAACTGAAATACATAATTGATATGAAAATGCTTTTAAAAAATATATTTGATTTAGGCATTTGGCATAAGAAAATAATCAGAAATAAAGTAAAAATTTATGTACAAATCAGTTTATCTCAACATTATTTCTGTGACCTTTATAAAGACATCATCCCAAAGTGGTGATATGAGCAAAGAAACACAGATTAACAACAATAACAACCAGACATAATTCCAGAATAGTTCAAGTTCTATATTAGTTAGTGTCCTTTGATTACAAGTAATAAAAAGTAACTGTGGCTAACTTAGGCAACAAAGGAATTTGTTGGAAGGATGTGGGTAAATCATGGATATGAAGGAACAGTTGAATATCTAGTTTTTGTATAAGACAGGTTCTAGGCTAATGGGAGGCAAGGGTGGGGAGTGGGTGTCCCCTTGCAGGAACAATGAATGGTCATTGCAGGACACTACCATCAGAATGAAGCAGCCCCAAATGTTTTCCATCCTTTTGTCACTTTACTCAAGATTCAAATAATTGGAAAGGAGATTCTAAATAGCCTTACTTGGGCCCTGTGTCCATCGTTTGGCCAGGGGAACACAGATACTTCAGTTTTACCAAGACTTCAGAGAATAGGGAGTGATAGCAGAGACTGGCCATATCTGGGATAAACCACAATAAACTACATTCTCGACTTTGCCTGCAGCTAGATGGAGGCTACATGGCCGAATTCTGGGCAATGGATTAGGGCAAAAGTGATGTACTCCACCTCCAGGTCTGGGCCATTAGAACTCCTACAGAGTCCTCTGTGCTCTCTCTGCTTCCTCATCTCCAGGCAGGAATAGAAGAATGAGTATAGGACACAGAGACCCTGGGGGATGTCAGATCCACCACATGGAAGGAGCCAAGTTCCTACATCATCACATGAGGGCCGTTCACTAAACACCCCATTGGAGAGAGACGCGAGTGAGAAGTAAGCTTTAATGACATTAAGCCACTGAGACTCGGGGGTTGTTTCAGAAGTTAGGCTGCCCCAATACTCAAGGATGAATGTTGGGCAGGAAAAAAAAAACCCCACAAAAAACCTGATTCCACTTCAATTTCTGTAGTTGCATTTTAAAAACACAGTGAAGAGGTTACATAGACCACTGCAAGACTATCTCCCATTTAATTCTCTCACATGCTACTTCCACATCTTATCCTCCAAAATTCTCAGAAAACCCCTTTTGTAGTCCTAGCTCACACTCCTCTTGTTCTTCAACTTTACCTCTTTGCTTTCGAATCTGTATCACAGAAGCTCAAAGAATCATCAGGCAAAACAAAACTCCCCTCTGAGGGAGGGAGAGAGATAGAAACTAAACAGGTGTAAGGCAAAGGGGAAAGTATGAGAAAATTCAGACATTAATAATATTGTCACATTTATGGCAGTGAAAATTTGGAAACCACCTAAATGCCAAACAATAGGAAAATGGTTAAATAAATTATGGCATACTTGTTACTGGTTATATGAACAAGATAGATTAGTCCCTATGCTCATGGAACTTATGGTCTAACAGGAATATTTTACAGCCATTAATGAAATGTTAATACAACCATTAACAACTTGTTTTGGAAATGTAGTTGATAATATGAAAAGAAAACGGCACGATTTTGAGTGAAAAATTCCAGGTAAGAAGCTGCATCTATAGTAGTAAAATCTCAATTAAAAAAATTTATAGATGTAAGTCCTTGTATGTGTATGTATATGTACATATATATGTGTGCATATCAAACTGTTAAAGTGGTTATCTCTGGATATTGACATTACAGGTGATTTTTAGTTCCTTTTTTATACTTTCTGTATTTTCACAAGGTTCACAAGTAAATTTTTAATAGTAAGGGGGATTTACAGCTTAATCTTATCCTTTTCCTTGTAATTTTCTGCATTTTTCAAATGTCATTAGAATGTATAATTGGAAAAAAGCATCAATCAATTCACAGTATTTGATATCACTATGTGCTGAGAGACTGTCTGCAGAAGTGGCTTCCTGGTTTAGCAGACTTTTTCCTCCAATAGCTCTGTAGACTTGAATGTGTGTGTGTGTGTGTGTGTGTGTGTGTATGTATATATATGGCCTAATTAGATTTTTACAACAGAGTGTATTATTCCCAAACTGCAAACAATTTGTGTATTCTTACCTTGACTATGTCGCCATGGACTCGAATGAAATTGCGCTTACCTGCCCTTCAATATATAAGCACAAGGATTTCATCAGATGGCTTTCAAGCAAGCAAATTTATATGCTTAAAATATGGAGATGAAATGATTAATAACACTGGGCAATTCTGTTCAAATTTATTTAGTAAATTTGCTGTGCTTTCCTCTTGTCAATATGGAAATCTATAGAGATATTAAAATGCAATTTATGTTGTGCTTAAAGAAAATGACTTTTGCTTAATACAATGCAAAGCTAGCCCCATAACATGCGCCCCTCCTTGAACTACCGAATACCACTGAGAGGAGTGAGTGAATTATCGTAGGTGATTTTAATTTGGATTACTAAAACATTTCCATAGACAGAGAAGTCAGAGTTGATTAAACTTTAAACTTATCTGATTAAAGCACTTATTATATTATGGTTGAAGTTACAGAAAAGTACTTCAATTGATTGGATAATTATGAATAAATAGGGAAGGATATGACTTAGAAAATTTGTTTCAATTATTTAAGTGATTGCTATATGAAGGAAATTAAGAAACTAAAATTGTCTTGACATTGTATCAAATTGCCAGGCAGAAGCTTTGAAGATGAATAACTTCATGGGGACTATGATGCCTAATTATTTTCTGAGACATTGTTTACTTAGGTTAAGAGATAAAAAGATAAAGATAGAAGTATGAAAATTCAACTAATAGAAACATTCGACCAATTGAATATTATTGGCAACGTGTCTCTAGCTTATTTCCTCAGTTGTCTTTAGAGAAGTCCCCCAGCAAAGGTGTCATTAGGTGTCCTAAGCAGATCTTCCTCACTGAGAACCCTTATTCTGTTTGGAGCTCTTAAGAAGTTCTGTAGTTAGCCTTCCTGATCAATGAGCGTGATTAGTGGACAGTTACATGTTTAAAGTGCTGACTTCCATGGAGTATGTTAAATAGTGATCACTGTTTTCAACTTAAACTCAATCTGAGAGTTATGCTTCTTGCCCAAAAGCTAAGGAATGAAAACTTCCTTTACATTGTAAAATGAATCAGAACAGGAACATGGGCTAAACATTGACAGAAGAGCTGGAGAGAGAGCATCTTTTGGGGGGAAACCCAATTTAATATTTTCTGCATGTCCGTGTGCTTGAGATAACTGTATTGTAAAACTGTATGTGGGTCTTGTTACAAGTTGGGCTGATTCTCATAAAATTGTTGGCATCTTCATACAGGCATGTGTTAAAGAACTCTTCCGCTTACTGTGACAGATATCTGCTCTGGATGGACACCTACTGACTATAGACAGGATTTTTGGAGTCCGAAGAGGAGAAGCCAGTCGTAAAGCTCTTTCTTTAATTCATGAGCACTGCTGCCCTAGCCAGTCTCGGCTGCTATCCATTAGTGAAACATTCTCAGCTCCCAGGGATAGCCTGATATTGAGCAATTTGTAGGCTTACATTTCTACTATCTCTTGCTGTCATCTCTTCAAGCTTCATCCTTTTTTCAGATACCAGGGGGAAGTTAAGTTTGAAATCAATTGATAATGTCAGGCATGGCTATAAGTTGCTTCCACAGAGATTATAGCAAATAAAATTCTTAAATTATATTATTTGGTTCTGTGAGAGTATAAGATTGGCTGTCAGGTTTCTTAGGGCAGAGCTAGGCATCATTCCTTCCTTCCATACCTTACCTTATTCCATATGGGATTTGAGAAAATTTGTATTCACTTATTCTATGCCTTCCTAAACTGCATGGCTATAAAGAGGGGATGAGTGCCTGCTCTGTCTATTTTGGTATTTTATTTCCTCCAATACCTTAGGGAGGCGGAAGATAACTCAGGTTCCTTCAGCACCTCTGCTCTTGTCTGATGAGGGTCCCTGTGTCATAGAGAGGACAGGAAGAGAGAAGTCCTAAGTTGAGACCCTTACTATGAGATCTCGGACAAGTCACTTCTATTTCTTATCTACATAATGGGAATTATAATATGTCTGCTTTAGAGGGTTACTGAAGCATCAAAGATAGTCATGACTATACACGTGCCTTGTGAAGTGCCATACTTTTATCAAGGTTGGTACTATATCCCACTGATACATTTGTGGGATAAACTACAAGAAAGTGTCCCATATCATTCCTTCAGAGCAAAGAATGCTGTATTTTCTTACTTGTACATAAGTATAAGCATTTGATGATTAGTAGGGTCTACCCAGATTTAGGTATGGCAAATCAACTAATACTTCATTGTTTTCTTAAACTGGCACTTTTAAGGAAAATTTGTAATAATAGTAGGTAGCATTTTTTTGTTCTCCTACTATATGCTGAATGTTTAACATGGGTTATTCTATTTAAGCCTGAAAATAAGCTTATCATTAAGACTCTATTATCTCTATTTTTTCATACGGGGAAACTGAGGCATAGAGAGATTAAATCACAGGTCCAAGATCTCATGAGTGATAGAGGCAGGATTTATACTGACTTGAGACTCCATGCTCTTATAAAAGTGTTTTTACTCCTTTCCTCCCTTAAAACTCATCAAGAGCAAAAAAAGAATGAAAAATAGGAAAGAAAAACCCCTTCGTATTCAATGAAACAATAGAATGGCCACAAATGCAACCTGCAATCTGTGAGGCATTCCTGCCCCAAACTCTATTCTGGACCTAAAGAGGGAGGAACATGACAGCAGAAGCCTGCAGATTTCCCTCAAATGTCCCAAACCTAAAGACCCATCCTACGATTCTTCAGATTCATAGGATACCTATGCTGTGCGGGACACACTTCACTAAGTGGGGAATGCCCCTGGGGAGACCCAGGTTAATAGTTCTCAATGGCAGGGACGGCATCTCTAAAAGAGAAACCTCGCTGACACTCCGTATTTATTGTCTAAATCCGTCTGGACAGCAGCGGGATAAAGGAGAGCAGCGAAGCTGTGGATTCACCTACTCACAACATAGAGAGGACTAGATTGACAGCTGCACTAACCTCAGAGACAAAGGGGAGGCTTATTCTCAGCACAAAGCATTAGGTCTCCTACCTCTGAACTTGCCCTCTGGCAGATTACAGCAGCTACCCCCTCTCTCTCCACCTTGACATTGCCCTCCCCTTGACTCCTGGGCTCCTGATCTGCATCAGCTGCAGCTTCTCAATTCCTAGCTCTGCAGGAACAGGTGGGAGGAGGTGCTTGGGAAGGAGCAGAGCACTCGGGGCTGTGGTTTGAATCCTTGTTTAACTTTTGACTTTTCTGTGTAGGTACTGGCAATGTGAGTCAGGAGGATGAATGTGGATAATCAGAGCTTGATTGATTGTCTGACTAGTGGCACAAATTGGTTTTGAAATTCTGTAATACACAAACTCTAAATCCCAATATTAGAATTTCTTATACACTTACTTCTGTGTCCTGCATAATTCTGAGTATGAGTCATCCCCTTTCTGCTTCTCGCAAGCACCCCTTTCAATTACACATCTTTTGGTTCCAACTAATTTTGTCCTTGTTTATCCCTGGGTTTATTATTCACCAGTGGCCTTCACTACCATTTCAGTATTTCACTGGGGAGGAGGAAATATTCCGCTGTGATGCTGAGCAACACTGAGCAGAAGTGTCATCTCCATGACCTTTCACTCCTAGGGAAAGCTGGAAAAACATAGAGATCTGTCTGTAGCTGGGAGTGATGAGTCCACAGCAGCGGCTGTGCATATTTCAATCTCTTTTGTTTTTTACATGTTTTATCAGCCAGGAATGTTGGAGATGAGCACCTTTTTGTAGTGGGTGAAGGTGTCTGGATGGCTGTTGCCTTTTATTCTGATTAAAACTGTTAGCTTAACATAAACACCAGAGCTTGTAGCCTACCACATAGGTCATGACAGACTTGGTGAGACTGTGTTCACAACCATAAACCTGAACTGACATTGTGGGCTCCCCTCCCTGTCCACATTATTCCTTCACTAAGTCAGCTCCATTTAAAGAAGAATCACTGCTTTCATTTTAAAGGAAATAGAAAACAAAATACATCACAAAAATAATTACCACAAAACATAGGAAGAGTTCAGACAAATAAGTGTGTATATTTTCAAAGAAATTACAGTGTGTTTTCCAAAATAGAGCTCAAAGGGCTCTATGAAGAGACTACAATACATCAAGCAGGAAGTGAATAGCATGTCAGTAGAATTTAGGGAAGAACTGCAAGAAAATAAAATCATTACAGAGGTGAAATACATGTTAGAAGCAATGAGAATAAAGTAAACAATGCTGAAAACACAGCCAGAGACATGAGTGCTGGACAGGCTTGAGGAATCTCAAGAACAAAATGGAAATGACAAAGATATTAAGGAGAGTATAAAAAAATGATCAGACTGGAAAACAGAGAAAGCATAATCAACATAAGTATAATTGATTTCCTGAAGAGGAGAACAGAATAAATGGAAGAGAAAAAGTATTCGAATATATTATTTATGCATTCAAGGAATATTTATTGTACACATATTATGTAACTCTTGACAGGGGAAAAAGTATTGAACAAAAATATAATAGAAGACAACTTTCTTGAACTAAATAAAAACAGGCAATTGAAGATATAAACACATAGTTTATCCTATAGAGAAAAAAACCCCTAGATAATTGAAATTATGACATATTTAGGGAAAATTACTGAATTTTAGAAATAAGGGAAAATTCAACGGTCAGAAAATGAAAATCTTATACAAGGGAAAAATTGTTTGGCCCCAGGCTTCTTAATAGCAACACTCAATGCCTAAAGACAATGGATCAGTATTTACCGATATCTAGTGGCTTGGTTATGCAAGTAAAAAGTTATAAAACAGTCATTCTAAATTATGCAGTTACTGTGAGCCAATCTTGAAGAATCTACTTGAAGACAAAATTTAGCACATCGAAACATGAATGATGATGTCATGACGTGTGGAGTAGTGGTGGAACGTATGGAAATAGAGACCAAACAGCAATGGGGAATATGACTATAGAATAGAACAGACTGTGTTATAAATCCTGACAATGTAAAATAATTATATAATTGATAAAAAGTGAGAATTGAGTGAGGGATAGAGAAGAAAGCATAGTGTTAATTTCCATATCTTTCAAACTGATAAATATTAACTAAACTTAAAATAGGTAATTTAAAAAGAATCCCAAGCATAGTTTTTAAAAATGACTACGTCTTTTGTTTTGGGCACTTTTTAGAAATGAAATCGCTTGTAAGTGAATATTAATTTGAGAATTAGTAATTTTTTAGTTGCTCTTCAGTACCTTCTGGTAAATCAAAAAACCTAAATCTATAGTGAAAAATGCAATCTGGTTTAAGACATAGGCTTTAAAATGATCCCAGAATGTGAATATTGCATCTAGTAAAAGTTTTCTTTGAAAATCTCCTCAGAAAGCGCATGGTGGTGAAGGTCACTCTTGCTTAGTAAGTTCAACATAGCCAATTAATTTTCCAGCTTTGGAGGAGATCACTGTTTACTCAGTGGAGTACTAGGTAAGGTAGTAAGTTTGTGTTTGGGACCATATTATGCAAAGGATACCTCTTTTTAAATACCAAAGCCCATACTACTAAAGCGCAGTGAGATCCTTGCACTTCAAGAAGTGTTGGAGGGCCGGCACCGTGGCTTAGCGGTTAAATACGCGCGCTCAGCTACTGGCGGCCCGGGTTCAGATCCTGGGCGCGCACTGACACACCGCATCTCTGGCCATGCTGAGGCCGCGTCCCACATACAGCAACTAGAAGGATGTGCAACTATGACGTACAACTATCTATTGGGGCTTTGGGGGAAACAAACAAAGGAGGAGGATTGGTGATAGATGTTAGCTCAGAGCTGGTCTTCCTCAGCAAAAAGAGGAGAATTAGCATGGATGTTAGCTCAGGGCTGATCTTCCTCACAAAAAAACAAAAAAAAAAAAAAAAAGAAGAAGTGTTGGAGGAGTTCATCGAGAGGACATCACTGCAAGTTCACCCTCGAGGTGGGCCTGGGCAATTGGAGGCTCCTTACCCCCTCCCCTGTCCTTGGAACGTATACTCTGCCCACTGTTCCCACGGCCCAGAACATGGCCTTAAGAGAGTAAGGTGCTATTGAGACCATCTGCATGGTACACATGACTGAAGCCAGTTAAGGCCTTTACATAAACTCTTAAGATTTTGGTGGGTGGGTGGAGAGGTCTATTCGTCTTGCAGTTGTCCAAGACAAGCCTCGTAAATAAGTTCCCTTGCTTATCAAAACCTGCCACCTACCAAAATGGAGTGGCCTGCCTCTTTCTTTGGTCTCTCTTTGTCCTTGTGTACTGGGGGCGAGTTTGTGAATCAGCAAGAGGTACGTTGTCATTGAAAGTCAATGAGGAACAACAGATGGAAATCTCCTCTCTCATGCTCATTGTGTGAGGGGAATATAAGTTAAATTGCCTGTACTATATGAATTTTTTGCTTTTTCTCTGTCTCTTTCTTTGTCTATCTAAGTGTATGATTGTATATGTGCAAGTTAAATAAATGTTTAGATAATGTGACTCCACTGAAATATTTTTATTAAAAATAGCATGTAGTATAAGTCCATTTTGCAATAGTCTTCCTTCCTTCCTTCCTTCCTTCTTTTCTTTCTTTTTCTTTCTTTCCATCTATCATTTGTCTATTTGTATATGTCTCTCTATATCCTTCTATTTATCCAACCATGCAACCATGTGTGTGGTACATATTTATGTAAACATATATATATGTGTGTATGTATATATTTAGAGAGAGAATAGTGTGTGTGCTTGTATATATGTGTATGTGTACACACACATATATGTATATATATTATATATATAATATGTGTATATGTGTGTGTGTATATATATATATGGAGAGAGAGAGAGAGATTTATCTGATTTCCCTGAAATGATGTCCACTATGTGGTAACAATGCTTATTTCTGGTAGGTAGGATTTGGGTACTTTTTTATTGTCTTTTTTTTCCTACTATTCAGTATTCCTAGAATTGTTTTATGAGAATGTATAATTTTATAAAATTAACAGTCATTCTTTTCTAGTCTCTACACACAAAGAATTATACTAAATTAACTCCTAATGTGTTATGCCATTGTATCTACAGTCAGACCTGCCCAAACCCTGCATTCTGTACTGAGACCACCAGGGAGCTGGCAAAAGCTGATTACCCAGAGAAGTGGGTCTTGGTCTCAACTTGTTCTCCAGCTCCTCCTCTGTTAGCCATCCCTGTTCGTGTCTCCTATGGAGCTGGCTCTCATTTCCTAAAGCTTCACTGTTCTTGTTGCTCCTTGTGCTGTAGTCCCGGAGGTGACCTACCCTCACTAGGAAACATTCAGTATTTGTCATTATCAGCTTTCTAATCATTTATTCTCTTTGTTCCCTTGCTTTCTTCTTTCTCTTTGCTTTTATGCTGTGCTCTGCTTCTTTGCTCCTTGCTTTCCCTCCATTTCTCCTGCTCTTTCTGTGGTGCCCTGTTTTCTATGCTCTGGCCTCAATTTATTCTTTTTGGACTTTTCTATTTTCTTACTCAAGGGTGGGGCCATTCATTGCGCTTGTAAGGAAAGCCTGTCATTTTGCCCAGGAAAGGTTGACATAGTGGACTATGCCACCAGAGTTTGTCTCCTCCTCCAAAATACTCTGTATCCTGGTTCTCAGGAATAACTGAAAGCATCTTTAGTAGAAGCTACAGGGCGTGAGATCAAGGAAGGAAGGCTGTGTGAGCTGGTCCAATGACCAGTGGCAAATGAAGTGGCCAGCAGGAATGCCCCACGGGTCCTTTATCTTACACACGCCTTCTGTGTGCAAATGTATTTTGCAGAGATGTTACTGCACTTCACTGACTTCTGCCCCTCTCTGTTTATGCAGGATCTCAGTCTTCTGTTGACAGAGTCCTTCTCCCATTATTTTTGAGAATTCTCAGGGGTATTCTCACAGGTGCTCATGTAAACTCCCCTGTTATCTTCTGTTTTGGGTTCTCCTCAGTGTTTGCTGCCCAAGAAGCCCCTTGAGGGAGAGACTTCTCCATGACTGCTGCCGCCAGTACCTCTCTCCAAATAGCAATGACAAGTAGATTCCGTGGAATGCTGCCAAACATCCTTATCACAGGTGCAGACATTGCCCAGGGAAAAAGGGACTAGATTTGAGACCAACATCATGCTGAGGTTCTAGTTCCCTAGTCTTTTGTTTTAGGCACTTATGCAAAGACCAACTTTCTCAGTCTCCAGTAAAAATAAGCAAGCAGGCAAACAAGTCATTCTCATGGAAATCAACCAAGGGAGGCCACCCACCAGTTCATTACATATGATCAGACATGCCTGAATCCTGGTTCAGGCTCTACTCCTGAATTTTTTTCAATGCAGAATAAGTCAAATGCCATAGGTTAGACTCAAACTCTTTTGAAAATCAATAACAAGATTTTGGGTTTGAATGATCTGGAACACATTGCTTATTTATCCCAATCTGACTATTTAAATATGTTACAACCACTGGTGTACAATTGACAAAACAACAAAAAGATGTGAAATGAAGGCATTAGTTTTTTTTAGTTACTTTCCCTCTTGTCATTATAAATATTTTTTATGTGTGATTATAAATTAGTGGAAATTTTTCAGTTTTTGTCTGTCTAGGAATATCTTGGTTTTACTTTCATTATTGAAAAAAATATTTCTTTGGATGCAGCATTCTATGTTCTAAGACAGTTATATCTTTCAACATTTTGAAGATATCATTTTATAGTGATCTGACCTCTATCATTGTTGTTGGGAAAGAATCTGTTAATCTAATTAATAGTCACTTATAGGCAATTTTGCCTTTTCTCTTGATGGTTTTAAGGTCTTCTCATTGTCTTTGGAATTACTGCATTTTATTCATGTTATGCTTTAAGTGTGTCTATCCTGCTATTTGCTAGGCTTCTTGAATCTGAGGATTGGTGTATTTCATCTCTTCTGGAAAAATCTTAAGTGTTGTGCCTTAAAAATATTGTTTCTCCCTTCTTGTCTCTGCTCTCTCTTTTATGAATTCCAAATAGACATTTTTTGGATCTCATGCTATTCTTCTTGCTTCTTTACTACTTTTCCATATTTTTATCTCTTTATCTGTTTGTGCTTCATCCTGACTAATTGCTTCACATCTATCTTCTAGTACTAGTTCTCTGCTCATACTGTCAAATTTTGTTACTCAACCTGAATATTGTTTCTATGTTCAATTATTCTAGAAGTCTTTTTATTCTTTACAAAAAACTTTTTTTTAAAGACACTGTTAAGAGAATTAAAAAAATAAAAAACAGGCCACAGACTGGGAGAAAACATTTGTAAAACACATATCTGATAAAGGACCTGTGTCCAAATATACAAAGAACTCTTAAAACTCAACAATAAGGAAACAAGGAATCCAATTAAAAAAAGGAGGGAAAGATCTGGATAGATACCTCACAAAAGAGGACATACACAGATGCCAAATAAGCATATGAAAAGATGCTTCCAATAGTATGGCATCAGGGAAATGCAAATTAAAACAACAATGAGATACCTCTACACAACTATTAGAATGGCCAAAATCCAGAACACTGACAACATCAAATGTTGACGAGGATGTGGAGCAACAGGAACTCTCATTCATTGCTAATAAGAATGCAAAATAGCACACCTACTTTGGAAGACAGTTTGGCAGTTCCTTATAAAACTAGACATACCCTAACCATATGATTCAGCAATTGTGCTCCTTGGCATTTACCCAAAAGGGCTGAAAACTTGTGTCCACACAAAACCTGCACACCGATGTTTATAGCAGCTTTATTCATAACTGCCATAACTTGGAAGCAACTAAGATGTCCTTCAGTAAGGGAATGGATAAATAAACCTTAAATGCATATGGCTAAGTGAAATAAGCCAATCTGAAAGGCTATATACAGTATGATTCCAACTACATGATATTCTGGAGAAGGCAAAACTACAGAGACTGTGGTTTCCAGGGGTTCAGGGTGGGAGAGAAAGAGGGATGAATAGTTGGAGCTCCGAGGATTTTTAGGGCAGTGAAACAATTCTGTATGATACTATAATGGTGGATACATTATATTAAGCATTTGTCAAAAGCCATAGAACTGTACAAAACATAGAGTGAATCCTAATGTAAATATGAACTTTGGTTAATAATAGTGTATCAATATTGGTTACTCAGGGCCGGCCCTGTGGCTTGGTGGTTAAGTGCGCGCGCTGCGATGCTGGTGGCCCGGGTTCGGATCCCGGGTGCGCATCGAGGCACCACTTCTCCGTTCATCCTGAGGCCGAGTCCCACATACAGCAACTAGAAGGATGTGCAGCTATGACATACAACTATCCACTGTGGCTTTGGGGGGAAAAAATAAAATAAATAAAATCTTAAAAAAAAAAAAAAAAAAAAAAAAAAAAAAATATTGGTTACTCAGTTGTAACAAATGTACCACTCTAGTGGGAGATGTTGGTAATAGAGGAGGCTATGTAGGTGTCGGGGCTAGGGGTTTATGAGAAATCTCCCCACTGAATTTTGGTAAGAACCTAAAACTGCCCTAAAAAATAAAGTCTATTTTTAAAAATTAGACAAGTATTAAATAAAAGATAGAAATATAGGACAACAGAAGAAAAAAGAGAGCCCAGAAACAGACCCATATGTTTATGAAAATTTGATTTATGACAAAGATATCACTGCAGAGCAGAGGGGAAATGATATTATTTATAATAATTGTCCCAGAACAATTGAATACCCATATATATAATAAATGAAACATGACCCCCTATAGAAAAATGTTTTCTAGGTGAATTTTAGATCTAAATGCAAAGGCCAAAAATAAAGCCTCTAGAAGATAATGTAGGAGAATATCTTCATGGTTTAAGGATGAAGTCTTAAACCAGCCACACAAAATGGTAACTATCAAGGAAAAGACTGATAAATTTGACTAAATTAAAATTAAGACACCTTTAAGAGAGTAAGAAGATAACCCATGGAGTGGGAGAGGTTGTTAATATTATATATAACTGACAAAGTGCTCATACCTAGTGAATGTTTTTTAAAAAAATATTCCTACAAATGAATGAGAAAAAGTCAAATGACTCAGTAGAAAAATGGACAAGAGATTTAAATAGGTACTTTATGAAAAATCTATCCAAAATGCTGATAACCATGTAAAACATGTGCAACCTCATCAATAATCAGAGAAATGCAAATTAAAGCCACAATGAGGTACTACTATGTACCTACTAGAATGGCTAAAATTAAAAATAATTTTTTAAAAACTTGATAATTCAAGCTATTGGTTAGGATGGGAAGCAATAAGAATTCTCACCCATGCTGGTGGGGGCAGGGGTATAAATTGGAAGAACCACTTTGGAAAATAGTTTGGCATAACTACTAAAATTGAAAATATGCATACCCTATGACCCAGCAACTCCACTTAGGGATATATATCCAACAGAAATGGGTGCAAGTGTACACATACTAGAATGTTCCTGGCAGCTTTATTTACAATAGCCTCAAACTGGAAACAACCCAATGTCCATCAGTAGCAGACTAAAGTGTGATATTTTCGTATAATGAAATATAGCAATAAAAATGAACAAAATGCAGCTACAAACTAAATCTAGATGAATCTCAAAAACCTAATGTCAAGCTAAAATAAAGCAAACATAAAGACTTTATACAAGATGGTTCCATTTAAAAAAAGCCAATGCTAATCCATAATCGTTAGGAATATATTCCTAGGTGGAACATAAAGAAATATGTTTTCTATAAAGAAAAATTAGGCTGTTTTGCCCTAAATTTTATCAGAGTAGTTATCATTAGGGAGAAGGAGAAAAATGATTGGGAGGGGCATAAAGAGGATTTCTGGGGTAGAGACAATGTTCTATTGTGGGTGGTTAAATGAGGTTCATTTTGAGTTAAATTATAGAGGTATATGCTCTAGTTTGTGCACTGTAGTGGACAGCACCTAGGGTGACCCCATGATTCCCATGCTTTGTGTGGATGGGTTGTATGCCTTGCTTCTAATCGATAGAATAGGACAAAGGTAACAGAATGTAGGTGATCATGCATATGTGATTACACTACATAAAATTGTAAGCCATCTTACCAGGAAACTGTTGCTATCTTTGAAGAGCCCATATTTATTCTCTCTCTCTCTGTCCACCCCCTCCCGTAGTTCCCCCTATTATTAACAACTGGCATTGGTGTGGTACATTTCCTACAATTGATGAACTAAAATTGATAAATTATTATTACCTGAAGTCCATAGTTTACATTAGGGTTCACTCTACGTGTTGTACACTTCTAGGGGTTTTGACAAATGCATAATGTTATGTATCCTCCATTACAGTATCATACAGAATTGTTTCACTGCCGTAAAATTCCTCTGTGCTCCACCTAGTCATCTCTCTTTCTCTCCCCACCCCGAACCCCTAGAAACCACTGATTCTTTCACTGTTTCCACAGTTTTGCCTTTCCCAGAATGTCATGTAGTTGGAATCATACCGTATATAGCCTTTTCAGACTGGCTTATTTCACTTAGCCATATGCATTTAAGGTTCCTCCATGTCTTTTCATGGCTTGATAGCTAATTTCTTTTTAGTGCTGAATAACATTCCATTGTCTGGATGTTCCACAGTTTATTTATCCATTCCCCTATGGAAGGACATCTTGGTTGCTTCCAAGTTTTGGCAATTATGAATAAAGCTGTTATAAACTTCAGTGTGCAAGTTTTTGTATACGTAAGTTTTCAGCCCTTTTGGGTAAATGCCAGGGAGCCCGAGTGCTGAATCCTATGGTTAGGGTATGTCTAGTTTTGTAAGGAACTGGCAAACTATCTTCCAAAGTAGGTGTGTTATTTTGCATTCTCATCAGCAATGAATGAGAGTTCCTGTTGCTCCACATCCTCGTCAACCTCTGGTGCTGTCGGTGTTCTGGATTTTGGCCATTCTAATAGGTGTGTAATGGTATCTCATTGTTGTTTTAATTTGCATTTCCCTGATGCCATACTATTGGAAGCATCTTTTCATATGCTTATTTGTCATCTGTATATCTTCTTTGACAAAGTGTCTGTTAAGGTCTTAAGCCCATTTTTTTAAATTGGGTTGTTTGTTTTCTTATTATGCACAATCTAATTTGATGTAGCTTTCTATCTTCATAAATAAAGTTCTCTTATCTTGTTTCTCATCTATCCCCCCCTTTTTTATTCTTTTTAATTTTTATGTTTTTGGTGAGGAAGATTGGCCCTGAGCTCACGTCTGCTGCAAATCCTCCCCCTTTTGCTTGGGGAAGATTGTTCCTGAGCTAACATCCTTGCCAATCTTCCTCCATTTTCTATGTGGGACTCCTCCACAGTATGGCTTGATGAACCAACCCATAAACCCCAGGCTCATTGGGATCCAAACTCGCAATCCCCGGGCCACCGAAGCAGCGTGCGTGGACTTAACCACTATGCCAGCAGGCCAGCCCCGCCCTCCCCTTTTAAAATCAATTACTAGGCTTGTCTTGCTAATATATTGTTTAAGATTTCTCACATCTATGTTCATGAGTGAGGTTTGGCCTGTAACTTTCTTTTTTTGCAATGTCTTTGTCACGTTTTGATAATAAAGCTATTCTGGCCTCATAAAATAAATTGCATAGTGTTCACTCTTTGTGTATTCTTTGGTAATATTTTCTTGTAAGCCTATGATTTTTTTGGGGGGGGGTACAGGTTTTTAATTACAGACTCAGACTTTCAAATTGTTCTAGACTATTCAGATTTACTATTTCTTCTTTACAGTTTTTATAAATTTTATTTTTCTAGGAATTTATTTAATTCATATCTTCTGTTTTTCCTTGACTAATATCTCCAAGAATTGACAAGTTTTATTAGTTTTTTCTTAAGCACACAACTTTTGGCTTGGTTGGTATTCTCTACTGTCTATATTATTTCTATTTCACTAATTTCTTCTATCCTCATTATCTTTTATCTTCTACTTTATTTAAATTTGCTTGGTTTTTATAATTTCTTTAGATAGATATTTATCTTGTTGATTATTATTCTTTCTTTCCTAATACATATTTTATAATTATAAATTTACCTCTAGTTGTATTCCAGAGTTCTGCTATGTCATTTTAAATACAATTTAAATACCTTCCAATTTCCATTTGATTTCTTCTTTGACCAAAGTTTACTTAAATGTATTTCTGAAATTGCAAACACATGAGGATTCTCTATTATCTTTTGGCTATTGATTTTTATGTGGAAATAATGTTAGTTGATATTATCTTCTTCCAGTGAAGATCTAAGTTTGCTTCTGCTAGATATCTGGGGACATAGGAATCCAGGATAAACTTCAAAGGTTGATATGATTCAAAGCTGAGCTGCAGTCTCTGTGAGTGCCTATTGATTTCCAGAAAACTCCTACTTCTTGGGTGTAGCTTCTCAGGGGCCTAGAACCAAGCTAGGGGCATTCACCAGTCTTCTCCTTTGGCATGCTCTTGACTTTCTACTTAGCTCTTTAAGACCATTTAGCTTTCACCACTCAGTTATCTTCTGGAATTGGCAAACATTCACAGCAGAAGAGCAGCCTTAAACCCTCAAAGACCTTCAATTATCCCAGGATCTTTACATCATAGTCCTTACTATCCGGTGAGTTCTTGAATGCCCTTCCCCAGATGTGTTCTACATTTCATCTTGCCTTTCTAACTGTCCCCAGTGGAAGGGTTTGTCTCTATTCTTTAGTCTGTAATTATTGAAAGTGGAAGTTTTATTTAGTTCTCTTTCATATCTGTCTGGTCAATTTTAATAGTAACTTGTTCTTGTCTTATACTTAAGAACCCTCTCTTATTTCTTTAAATATATAAACATACTTATTTTGTATTTTGTATCTGATAATTCCAATACCTGAAGTTTTGTGGATTTTATTCTATAGGGTTTGTTTTTTTTTTTCCCCCAGCTGTTGATTTTTCACTACAGTGTCTTCTTATGTCTTGAGTGTAGGATTTTTCATTGTGTGCTCATTTTCCTAGGAACTTTATCTTGAATTCTTTGCCTCTTGGGCTTAAAATATGTTAATACAGAAAAGATTTTCTTTTGCTGCTGCTGGGCTCCTGGAAACATAACAAACCTGAAACCACTTTAAACTAAAATTTCAGTTTAGGTTTTCCTGGGCTGGACACATCATTTGAGTTTTGGCCCCAATTTTGCCTGATCATGAGCTCATGATCAGGAATTCTAAGGGGAGCCTTTTCCCCAACACCTTCCACAGCCAAGGCCAAGAGAGTCAGGTATTCCTGTTGTCTTTCTCAAGGGTGAACATCCTTGTTGAGGGTGAGGTGGTGGTTTAATTAGAGTTTCTGATTGACCTTTCACCTTGTTCTCAAAGGTTTCTTTACTATCCCTAGGTTTGTTAAATCTAGGATCTTTACCTCCTGGGATTAATAGTAGATGTGTGCCTGCTTTTTTTTTTTTTTGAATTGAGATACACAGTTACCCCTGGGTATCCAAGGGGGATTGGTTCCAGGACCCCTCACAGACACAAAAATCCACAGATGCTCAAGTCCCTTAGTCAGCCCTCCGTATCTCCAGGTTCCCGTGGGTTCCGTATCTGCAGATGAGGAGGGCCAACTGTAATTGACATATAACATTGTGTAAGTTTAAGGTGTACAATGCGCTGGTTTGGTACATTTATATATTGCAATAGGATTACTACATAGCATTAGCTAACACCTTTTTCATGTCACATATTTATCATTTCTTTTTGTGTTGAGAACAGTTAAGGTTTAGTCTCTTAGTAACTTTGAAGTGTATAAAATATTACCGTTAGCTATAATCACTATGTTTTGCATTAGATCTCCAGAACTTATTTATCTACCAGTTATAAGTTTGTACCCTTAAACATCTTCCCAATTCCCCCACCCTCCACCGCGAGCCCCTGGTAACCACCATTCTATTCTCTGTTTTTATAAGTTCAATTTTTTTCAGATTCCACAGATAAGTGATATCATACAGTATTTGTCCTTCTCTGTTTGACCTATATCACTTAGCATGATGCCTTTAAGGCCCATCCATGTTGTTGCAAATTTGTACCTCCTTTTGACTCTTAAGTATTTCTTCTTTCCTCACAAGCTCAGCTATGAATTAAAAAAGTGTTTAAAAAGATTTCATCCAGAATTTTAAGTTTTAAGGCTGTTCTAGGAGCAGTTTCTATAAAAATCTAGTCAGCCGTATCACTGATACAGAAGTCTCCTCTTGTCATTCTATATTTTGTGATTCTAAGATGACTTTATTAATGATTATCATATTATGGCTACATTTATTACACACCACCCCTTCCTCTCTGCATTTGCGTGTCTATATGAGTTCAATACATTTTGACTAAAAGGAGGAAGAATGAATCTGAATGTTTAGTATATTGCACAAGTCAAACATTTAGGTAATTGATTAAATTATTCTTTATTAAAATGTGCAATGTTGTATAGAAACATCAACAGGTTGCATGTCCTGATTTGTTTTAGATATAAGAATAATTCATCTATTTTGGTTTTGGCTCATCTTGTCATCTCGCTGATGCTCTATCTTTTCTTTAAAAATATCAACCACATTTATGAGACAGAAGGCATTATTTTAGAACTAGAGGTTAGAATAAGAGTACAGTTAAGCTATGGTGGCAAGTAATTCTGATTATATTCAATTCCTTTCTTGGCATATTCTCTTGAGGATGGGATTACATAGCCAAGAACATTAGTATCATCAGTTATGCTGATACATTACCAAAACTTCTATCTTGGAGCATTAAGAAAAACTTGGAATCTAAAGAGTAATTTGGGAATGTTAAGGAGTTTACTAACTGGATATTTCTGTTATAATTTATTAATCTCATTTTATCCACAGGGAATCTCATACTAGTAATCAGATGACTTACTGATATATTGAGAAGTACCATAAACTAGGAGAAAATAGAAACAAACACATTAGTTCCTACGGATAAACCAAGCTTCTTCCTAGAATTTTGTTCAGACAGTTTCTAAATAACGAGGTGTGCCAAGTTTATAGTAACGGGACCCATTGCATTTATTGTTCCACTTGTTCTACAAGTTGAAATAAAATTGAAACATATTCAGTAACATCCATCTGAGGTCAACAAAGTGCAATGAGCACTAGAACAAATCTGTTGTTGTTCTAGGCTCTCACTGGTTTCCATATATATTATCTTTCTTATATGAAAATGACAGACAATAAAAATTCACCTTAAGAGGAAGGTGAGGGGTTGGGGATTGATTTTCAGGAATGAAGATAGATTTGGTCTAAACTACCCACACTCTGCCAGGTGAGCTAGCCCAACATCTCTGATGACAATAATAAGAGGAATAATAATTAAACAAGCTTATGTTACTGTAGTGTTTTATAATTAACAAAGAGGTTTTTATTTACCTTATCTTATTCTGATCCTCCGAAGAGCCCTTTGAAGTTGACAAGGCATTCTGCTTTTTACAAATTAAAAAACCATGGCTTAGAGAGATTGCATGACACAACTGAGAGTAAACTCCAAATATCCTGATTCTCAGCGGAGTGTCCTGTCCCTACACCAGTCCAGTGATTTGGCGGGACTCTTGCTGTTGCTGGAGATGAGTCCAAACAAACCGGAGGGAGGATGTTGGCCACATGCACTTGATGTGGTCTGAGACATGATTCCCTGACACTCTCATGTTATGACTTTCCTAGGGCTTCTTATGTTATTATGACTTCTATGTGCTTAACCAATACCTTAAGCATCAGTTATTTGGGAATAAAACAAAATAAAACAAAACACATCAAAAGCTTTTCCCAGAAAGTATTGATGAGTGCAATGAATGGAGGGATTGGAAAAGTGAGAGGGAGTGATACTTTGGGAGTTTGTTCTTTTTTTTTTTGTTTATCTCTGTTGTTATTAATCAAATTAATCTTGTTTCCTTGTGTCTCAATGGTACAAAGCTCTCTGGAATATTCCTCCCATTTCTTGCCTCCTTTTCTTATCCTGCTCTTGGTTGGCAGTGGATGGAGATGGTTAATATTCTGGAGGGAGTTATTTCAGTTTCTCTTTGTGGCTTTCAGGCCTGGGACACAATGAGGTGAGAAATAGCATTTCTCAAAGAAACCTGAGCAAAGTGACTTGAATGTTTGACAGCTTTTCTTTCACTTGTATGAAGACCTGAGCACTCTTGTAAGCTACTTTTCTAAGCCCTCTCCAGGTTTTGCCTTACAGGTCCATGTTCAAGAGGAGATTAGCCCTCTGAAAAATTAATTTAGGAATTGTCCATTAGAGAGATTCAGAGTGGTAATAGAAGACTGTGGATTTGGCATGTTAGGACCAAAAGTTTCTAGTTCTCATTGAATTTTGGAGGTTTTTTTGTTTTTGTTTTCGAATAATGAGTGCTTCTCTTTTTCAACTACTGTAGCCAACCTGTCACAAGCTCTGTATGGCCCCCTCTTAAGTAATGTATCTCCATTCCTCTCTCTGTGATCTCAGTGCCTTTGCCCTGGTTCAAGCTTGTGCAGTTCTCAAATACATCAATCCATCCACTTTCCAACTGGTCTCCCTCACCTCCATTTTGACCCCCTCCTAGCTACCCTTCATGGTGCTATTTAAGTGGGATTGTTATAAAATTCAATTCTAATCATGGCACTCCCTATTTAGAGTCTTTGGCTGTCTCCTTATAATTTTCACTAGTTTAGCAGGAAGAATTTCCAGATGTTGGCTTTCACTTCTCACTTAGGTACCCTCTGTCCAGCCAAACTAAATCACTTGCAACTGTCTGAACGTGCCATTGTGTTTGCTGCCTTTGACCTTCCTATACGTGCAGTTCCACGTGCCTGACATTCTTATCCACCTTAGTCACCCGGCTGGCTATTCTACATTGTCACAACTCAGAGGAAGCATGATTTTCTCTAGGTAGCTATCCCTACCTCTTCATTCCCCAAGGCTGGTTTAGGAGCCACTACTTCCATGTGTTCCCTTAGCCCTCCATCTTCGCCCGTCCCACCGCACATGCCACATAGTACCCTAATCACCTGTGGACTTATCTGTCTCTCCCCCTACACTGGAGATCCTTGAAGGAAAGAACTGTCTTATTTGACTTGGTATACCCAGCAACTCTTATATGTTCTTCCACATAATGGGCATTTAAAAGATGCAAATTATTTTAATCACCCCTTGTCAGGGGTAACCCCACTGCACTCTCAAGTGCTGGACTGATTCTAGAACTTTTAGACAGTCCAGGATGATGTAGCTAAGCAGGCCAGACAGCTGGTTCATCTCCTGCCTGGTTATGCAAAGTGGCTGCCCATGTGATACGATTTCAGGGTCAAGTGGTCTCCCTCTCCCTCCTGCTAGCTCTAAATGCCTGGGATTGTGCCATGAATACAGCATTTCCCCATGAGAGTTCTTGTCTCATTAAGATTTTGTCTTTAAATGTCAAAAACTACAGAAGTGTAAGTGGCCATAAAGACGTTCAAATCCATTCTGTAGAACAGTGAACCAGAGGCTCTTTTAAAAAGTGATTTCCCTAAGGCCATACAGCAAATAGTGCCATCCGGGCTAGAACCTAGGTGTCTTGGCCTTCTGTGGGATGCTTCCTGTGATACGATTCTGCTGCCAGTGAACACAGGCATTCTCAGTTCTCTGTGTGTGAGAATGACCTAGTGCGCTCACTGCAGTGTGGGTTCCTGGGCCCTGCCCTCAGCAGTTCTGCGTCAGCAGGTCTGTGTGGATTTGGGAATCTACATTTTATGCCACCCCTTGGGGAATTCTGATGCATTAGGGTGAAAGGTTAAGCTCACGAGAGTGAGGACGGTCCCTCCCAGCATTAGTCCCCTCCTCAGGGAGTTTGTGTGTCTGTTGGGTAACCTAGGTCGGCCAGCTAGGCTTACATGTGGTGGAAATATTTGAGAGAAGCAGGGATATAATCTGCTGCCTTGTGTTTTTTATATAAAATATTATTTATTTATTTTCAATGAAGAAGAGAGTTAGGCTGTTGAACTGTACCTTCTACTTGGAAACAGAAACTGCCCTAAGTAGATGTGAGTGGAATGCCAGTGTACTCAGGGCTCGCTCAGTTCTCCCTACACCACAGGGTGCTGCCCTCATGCATGGCTCTTGGCCTTTCTTCACTCAGGGCCAGTTCCAGTTGGTGTGTCTTGGGGAACAGATGTTGATCACTTTCCAAACCTCTATGGTTTGGGCTATTTTTAGCTTGCTCTGGATTTCCTGGTATTTTATGTACAAGTTCGTCACAGAAGGGAGTGGTATCTTGTCATTCACCCCAGGATTTCTAACCTCACTTCAGAATTTCCTGATATTGTTAAAAAATTCTTCCTCTTTCTTCTCACTAGAAGATTTTTTTTTTTAAGGTGACTGGACTGCTTTCTTCTAAACATATGAAACTTTCCAATTCAGTAGAAAACTTTTTAAAGAGTATCGTTTATAGACTAGAGAGAGAGACTTTGTACTACACATCTTGTTCCCTTGGTATCAACGCCGAGCAGTCAGTCTTCAGAAAGTATGTGTGGAGTGTAGTTTTCCTCACAGGGATGATCATTTGGTTCATAAAACCGAAGAATGAATGAATTTATCACTCCAAGCTAATGGGGACCTTAATGAAAGTATCATCCAACCTTTATATTTTGCAAGCGAGGAAATGAGGTCCAAGCATGAGATGGCAGCATAAGAGAGTATTGCGTACATATGAACAGAGGGGGCTCTGGATTGGAAGAAAGGGGGAGAGGTTAAGTTTCAAAAATACCAACCTCTTGGGCTTGCCCCTGTAGGGTCTGACATAAGATAATGACACATCACTGGATAAATTGGTTCTGAGATTCTCCGGGGTCTTAAATCCTGATGATCTCTTGATGGCTCTCTGAGCACTTTAATTTGATCTCCTGTTTGTTTCATGAACATGTGATGTAGAGAATAGGAGGGCCCTTCATTTAGAAGAGCAGCAATTTGGGGCACATTCATAACTCACTTCTTTCAAATGGAGGAGGTTGGAATTTCAGCTAATAGTGGAATAATTTCTCCTTGACAGAGAAAGGAGCCTCATTTCAACCTATCTTATGTCTCAGTGTTTGTGTGTGTGTGTGTGTGTGTGTGTGTGTGTGTGTATTTTGTTAAAAACAAGACAAAAGGCCCCAAATTGAGTTACTTATGCTAAGCCCCACATCACCAAACCAAGGCTTAATCACAATTTCAGATCTCTCAGAAATGGAGTCTTAAACCAGTCCATCAGAAATTGCTTGGTCAGCACCAGTTAGGTAATCTGCCTGATAGACCTCTGCCATCCCCAAAAGGAAAGTAACTCTGCAATAATCAACCCACTCTTTGCCAACCCACTTCCTTGTTCCTGCTCCCTCTGCCTATAAAATTCTTTCATTTTGTACAGCTCCCCAGAGTTCCTTTCTATATGTTAGGTTGGATGCTGCCTGATTCATGAATCATTGAATAAAACCAATGACATCTTTAAAATTTACTCAGTTGAATTTTGTTTTTTAACTATATATACACTATATGTATGTTGTGTATACATACATCTCCTAAAGGAAAGGAGAATAGGCAGAACTCCATACTCTTAAGTATGGCATTAGTGTCTCTTGTCGTCTCAGCTGAGGACTCTCCACTCTAGATTTCAATTCAGTGGAAAGTGGCCTCTCTCTCTGCCCCTCAGTGACTCTTTAGGCAAGGACAGTGGTGGGGGACGGTGGATTGGACACCAATGGAGAAGTAGATGGGGATCTTTCATTAAGTATGCCAAAAGGATAATTTTGATATCTCATGCTTAATTATAAAATTTTATCTCTTTTTCAAAAGAACAGGAATTTCAATAACATTTCATAAACCATGGCCTTTAAAGGTGATAGTAAAAAAAAAGCTTTCAATATAAACTAAATCTACAATATCCTTTCACATCTTTTTCTTTTTTCCCTTACTTTCCTTCTTATTTAAAATTAATTCTTAGAGTCAGACTCTTCCCAGGGACTAGACACAAGAGCTGACCTCTCTGTGCAGTGTCATGGCATTCCTGAGCTGTTCTGTCTCTATTTCCCAGTTGCACTCCCTCAGCTGTCCCGTGGTTTGCCCCTGCCTCTCCTTCAGGTCTCTGCTTAAACCTCCCCTTAAAAAGTAAGGCCTTTCCAGGCTGTTTTAAAATAACAATCCCTTAACCCCTTCTTTTCTCACACTCCCTATTCTCCTTTCCTGATTCTTTTTTCTTTTTTTTTTTTTGTGAGGAAGATCAGCCCTGCACTAACATCTGATGCCAATCCTCCTCTTTTTGCTGAGGAAGAGTGGCCCTGGGCTAACAACCATGCCCATCTTCCTGTACTTTATGTGGGATGCCGCCACAGCATGGCCTGACAAGCGGTGCCTTGGTGCGTGCCCGGGATCCGAACCTACGAACCCTCGGGCCATTACGGTGGAGTGCACGCACTTAACTGCTACGCCACGGGGCCAGCCCCCTGATTATTTTTTCTTATCACCACTCTGTTAGTTTGATTGTTATCTAGCTGGGTCCACTAGCAATTAAACTCCCTAAAGATAGGGATTTCTATGTGTTTTGTTCACTGCTGTGTCCTTAGCACCTAGACTATGTGGTGTATACTAGTTGCTTGATCAATATTTGTTAAATGAACGAAATGTATGAGTAAATGAAATAACTACAGAAAGTACTGCTAGAGGAAAGAAAAATAAAAACAGAATCAGAAACTTAGCATCTCCTCTCCTGTCTCCTGCTTCTAGCACTCCTAGATCACATCTTCTAAGACAGAAGAAAAGATAGTAAGGCACTTACCTGTGTGGGACCAGAGTCTGTGTTAGGCACACAGGTTAAGGACAAAAAGGCAGGGGGCGCTATACTGTCTCTCGTAACTGGGAAACACAGGGATGGGTCTGGGGATGCAAAAAGCTTAAGGACTGTGGCTCTCCATCACTCTCCAGCTTTTTTCTCAGGCTCTACACTAGTCTTGGCCTCATTCTTCTGGTGCCCACACATGGCAGAGGACAGGGCTGCTGGGAGCTCTAGAATAGCATCATTAGAACTCTCCATCAAGGGGAAAGAAAGAGTGCCTCTCACTGGCTGCCTATAAAATCCTAGAAAACAACTCCCATTGGTCTAACTTGGCCAACTCCTCCAACTAGGATCTAAACCCCAAGAGAGCAGGAATGGTTTCTCTTTTACTTACTGCTGAATTCCAAAATCCTAGAATAATGCATGGCACAAAGTAGGTGCTCAATAAATAATTACTGAAGTGATGAATGAATCACCGACCAGGAGCAGGACACTGACTGGCAACTGCTCTGTAATCAGATGGAATGGGGCGGGTGTTGTTACCCCTCCCTCCAACCAAAAATACTAAATAAACCGAGAGGAAGGAATCTGAGCAGCTAACATATTAGGTGCGCACCCTAGAGTCTAAAAGTCTTTACGATTTTTTTTTTCAATCACGTGTGATTTTCCATTTTAATCTTAGAGGCCCTTGCTGGGAGAGCACAGTCTTTGGTTAAAGGGAATAAACATGAAGGTTGAAGTAAACTGTGGTCTCTTCCAAGTGTAAGCATGATGGGATGAAATGCCATTTTTCTAGTTACATAGTTTTTAAAAGAGCAAAAGCATTAAATATATAAAGAGACTAAAGAATGGATACATGGGCACACAAATTATTTTAGAAGTTGGTTAACAATATCACATCAGATTTTAAAAAATTTAAATGTAGGAAGGAATATATGAAGTACTTTTTCATAGATTAAAAGGATGAAATTTCCTCACGGGCAACTCAACAACATTTACTAAAAAATCTCTAAAATTGTTCATATTTTTTGATCAGCAAAACTAGGAATTTTTCCAGAAATCTCTCCTAAGGAAATAATAAGAGATGTGAAAAAAATTTATATAAAATCACAATTATAGTTCCTTATAATAGGAAAAAAACCCTCCAAAACCATTAAAAAATAGGAATTAAATAATCTGTGGTATAGCCATGTATAGAATATGATAAAAATCACGTTTCAGGGCACTAATCACACAGGAAAGTGTTCACAGTATACTGTTAATTGAAAAGGCATGATTGTAGATTATATGTAGAGCATGATTTTAATTTTATTGGCAAAACCTCCCATATTAACGGTGTCGTTCTCTCGACATAAAGGGTTAGAGTATTATTGGTGGATTTTATTTTATTTTCTTCTCTGTGCTTTTCTGTGAATTTTGAATTTTTACAGTGAACATTTCTTTCATAACAACATTAAACACAAGACGACCTTAATATTTTGTATTTGTAATTTCTCCAATATTCTTTATATAGAGAGCCTAAATGGCTAACTGATCTTATGAAATGCTCTTGGTTACATTTGACATCCTCAAATTTACATAGAGACATTTTAAAATGCATGGATCCTGTGGCTCTTTTATTTTTTTGGCTGGAGGAATTGGGACACCACAGCTTGTTTCCCTGCAATAATTGCGCATTTATCCACTTTTTAAATGATCTGCACTGAAATTATCTGCAAGAAAAAAGTGTCTAAGAGTTATTGCAGGGAGCCCGCAGTAAACAACATCTCTGGATGTGAAACTTTAAATGCAACAGAAGCATTGATTTTCTTTCTCTTATAAGATCTACCACCAATGGGATGCTGGCAAGCGCTGTGAACAGCTCAACACGGGATTTATGGATAGAATTAGAACAATGTGGGAGGAATATAAAAGGTGATTTCAAGAGACTGGTTAATTAAAGGAGTAGCAGAATGGTGTTATGCAGGTGAGAAATCAGGAACATTTCTTGTTTTCATGCAAACAGGCTTAGGGAATAAAGATGGAAAATAAATAGAAGGGGAAGTAAATCCACTGTATTATTCAGGAAAATGTGTTCCTAAATCTGTCTTCACTGCACAGGAGTGATTCCATGAGTCCAAAATGTTTTACTGTTTAATTCAACCCAGAGAAAACAGTATTGCCAGCGATTCGTTTTTTATGTTTAGTTCTTAAAGACAGCACATCTTTTATTTTAATTAGAGTGTCTTATTGATGTTAATGATTCCATGTCTGTATAACAAAAACTTGACAGAAAAATATGTTGTTTACCTTGCAGAGGAACAGAGCAGTCAGAAAAAATTGTCTGTGGAGAAAGACTAGTCACTCAAGAATGGATGTAGATTTAAATAAGTGAAAATTGAGCAAAAATTTTTATTAAGATTTGAATCATCTTAATTTTGCAAGGATTTACCAGAGTTTCGGCAAGAAAGCCCAAACTCAAAAGAAGATGGATTATTTAAAATACGTTTCCTGTAGGTAACTACCTCAAGGAAACAACAATATGGAAAGACTATTTTGCTCAAAATATAGAGTTGGAAAACTCTATATGTCTGGTAATAGAGTAATGGTTATATGATACATTAGGATACAGTCACTCACTGTAATATGATATAAATATTAAAATGATAATTATAAACACTGCAGTAGCATATAAATATTTTTGCCCTAGCATTACTAAAAATCAGAATGTTAAATTATATCTATAGGTATCTATATACGTATGATATAGATATCTGTAGATAGATTGATCTACATGTATATCTATATATAGCCTATAAGGGAAAATTAATAGAAGGAAACACTTCAGTATATACTCCATTCCATTATTTATTTTCTTATGTATGCTAATAATATCAGTCAACATAGTGGTGTTTTATTTTTAATTTTCCAAAGTTTCCATACTGTGATTATATGAAAAATAACTTTAAAGAGATTCACTCATATTCATCCCTAAATTAAAAAAAAAAAATTATTGTGAGTCAACACCCTCCAATAATCCTTCTAAGGTTAAGCTGGCCTCATGTTAATTTTCTTATTTTGTAAAACGTAACAGAAAGTGTAAAGTTTATTATATTTTTACATTGGCATAAAATATATTGTTTCTCAAAGAGTCTAAATTTCTTTTAAGGCACAGACATTTCTTCTGCTTGGGATTAGATGAAGTAATGCTTTTGGAGACTATTTTAAAAGTAAAAACATTACAAAAATAAAAGCTAATATTGCCATCAACATCTCTGTTATCCATGGCGTAGAGTTGTGAATACAATAGATGCATGCTCAATAAATGCTTATGAAATGGATGAGTGAACTCATGAGGGCTAATGGCACCTGAGTCAAAAGATGGTTTCTCATGACTGGTTAACAACTGGGTAACCTTCAGGGAGAATCACATTACAAAGTTGCCTGTAGGGGGATACAGGGATCTCCCCAAATCCAAATTTATATCTGGTTTAAATTGAATTCAAAGGAATATCTAAGGAAGCTTGTATTGAAACGAGGACTCACAAGGCGATCCAAAGGCAGCATGGAAGGGTGGGAGGTTAGGTCTGCTCACCAAGGTAGAGGAGGGGTAGGAGGGAAGGAAGGAGAGTGTGGGCTCACAAGAACTGCAATTCTTTAATTATTTTTATTTAGCAATACCCAGAAGAGCAGAGTCCTTCTCCACAGACCATATCCATGAGGAGATGCCAAAGCTGTCCATCATTAGAGGCCTCTCCTTGCAAACCAGCAGAGGTTGCCACCAAGATTGGTCTTGGCGTCCTCAGTCTGATAAGAGTACAGTTGAGATAACTACCTGGATACACTGGATTTTAATTTTTGTTTGTTCAGGATAAGGAATCTTCCTGCCTTGATAGGATTTACGGGAGTCTTAGAAAATTGTGTCTTTCATGTCAGGACTAGACGGAAGCTGGCCTATTGGAAAGACTTAGTTTAATAAGTGAAAGGATACTTCCCCTTAAGCAACAAAACTAAAGTTTACAAAAAGTTAAACATTTGTTACAGAAATGACCCTTCTTCAACGGGTGTGATGTCACATTTCCCCTTAGCAACCAAATTTGACTGCCTGTAGACATTCCAGTGTATTCCACGTTTCCCTGCCTCAGTATTTCTGGGAGTTCCTGGGAAATGCTCATACTACAGACTTGAGTCATGGGGTTGTTGACACCTCAGCCACTGAGCTACTGCTCTGTCCTCTGTCAGTTCATTTCCTGCCCACTCACCACAGCCTGCTGCTTTCCCAGCTCTCTTCACCCTGTAGCTGGACGCTTCTTGACCATTTTCCCCCAGGTGGGCACAGTCACCTCCATTAATCCCCCCATGATTCCCTGTTAGATGGTCCAAGGCTTTATGAAGCCTTGGGTGTTTCAGAAGGGAATAACAGCGAAGAGAACGCAAGAAGGATTCCAGATACAGCAGTATTCAAAGCCCCTCTGTGAGGTCATCCACAAGGCGAACCTCTTTCCCCAGCTCCCCTTTCAGTGCAGCCCCCAGCATGCTGCTTAGCCACCCACAGTGCAGTGCTCTTGAGCACATCCCTCTTACTTGAAGTGTAGGCCCCCAAACCCTAAAGGCCTCCAAACATCCACCACACTCCCCTTCCAGGATGACTGGGAATATTCATTCCCTGAAGGGAAAAAGCCACAGGAATAAGGTTTTCTCTGAAGGCCCTAGAATCAATCAGAACTCTGAAGTTTAACAATATACATTTTCCTAACTCAGAGTGTTCATTTGTTCATGACACCAATTGCAGAATAAAGATCCCAGGCCCAGGATGGACTGCACCAGTCCCGGCCTGTTTGTTTTTACACTCTCTCTTGCACTGTAGGGTGAAGAGAAAGTCAGGATTCCACGCAGGCCTCTCCTCTCTGATGCTGGCCCTTCCATTCCATTTCTGTAACTCCTGTATACAATTGCTGACAGAAACACACATTACTCTGCCACATGTAGTCGTGTGTACGAATAGGACGTTATTTATAAATCTACACTTAGGGAAGAGACATTTCTCTATTGGCTATATAAACTGTAGAAACATAGATCTGTTAAAAGATCTGCCCAATTTACATTTCTAAACAGAAACCATGGCTTCTGATGGAACAAAATACATCTGGGTTTGCATTTAGGCCTTCCGCAGAGCTGTGGGTGGGTATTGCATAACTACAGAACTCACTTAAGTGGCTTTTCACAGAGCTAAAGGACAGTCACCCCTTAAGCAAACACAACCCGCCACCCTTGAAGAGAGAGTCTGCTTGCAACTTTCCCAGCTTGAAAATAAAACATACTAAAGAAGAGTTATGAGGAAAGACTAGCCCTACCAGATATTAAAATGCATAATAAAGTTATAGTAATTAAATCAGTTTATAATCAAGGTAGAAATAGAAAATCAATGAAACAGATTACAGAATCCTGAATAGAGCTGCATATGTTTTGGAATTTGACATGCAGGAAAGTATCTGAAATCAGTAAGGCAAAATTAGGTTATGTAATAAATTATGTTTGGACAAATGGAAATTTGGGAACAATATATAGCTAGATCCTCATGTCTTATACCAGATAAATTCCCAATCATTAAAACATTTATACTTAAAGAATTAAGTAATAAAAGTGCTAGAAGAAAATACCAGTGATTTAAAAGATAATTTTGGGGGCCGGCCCGGTGGTGTAGTGGTTAAGTTTGCGCTCTCTGTTTTGGCGGCCCAGGGTTCATGGGTTTGGATCCCAGGCGTGGACCTTACACACTGCTCCTCAAGCCATGCTGTGGTGGCATCATACATACAAAAAAATAGAGGAAGATTGGCACAGATGTTAGCTCAGGGCCAATCTTCCTCATCAAAAAAAAAAAAAGATAATTTTGAAGTGGGGAAGCTCTTGGGGTCTGGCATAAAACACAGAAGTTATAAAGCATAAGGTGGATAAATTGAGTTATGTTTAAAAAAATGCAAAAACTTCAGTATTATAATAATACTTAAACAAAGTAAAAAAATTCAAAGAACAAAGTAGGCAAAAATGTGAACATATTTGATAACCATATAGTAATTTCATATATATATATATATATATATATATATATACACTTACAAATCAAGAAGATCAAATGAACAATCCAAAAGAAAATGAATAAAGGATATAAACAAGTAATTCATGGAGGAAATGTGTTTCTGTGTGTGTACAAATAGGACATTGTAAATGCACACTGAGGATTTACAGTGAGTGGGTATATCGCCAATTTTATTCATAATTAAAGACAGGGAAATAAAACAATAAAATGCCATTTTCTCCTACTGGTGAATATTGAGTGTTAGCAAGGATGTGGAAAAGCAAACACTTTACTTTCAATTATTATTGTTGAGAGCAATCTGACTTCATCTACCAAAATTTATGATGTGCATACTTTTTAAGTGAAGGATACCACTTCTAAGATATGCTTGCACAAATCCACAAAGATAGATGTATAAATAATTTAACTGCAGCATGGCTTTTAATAACAAAAAACTGGAAGTCACTTAATGGTCACTTACAGGAGGACTCATTAAATTATGGTCTGTCCAAACAATATTCAGTTTTTAGAAAGAACACATTAGATTGGGGTGTACTGGTATGGAAAAATGTCCAAATACATTGAGTTAAAAAAAGCAAGCAATGGAACAGTATGCTTTGTGTTATTCCCATTTGAATATTTTTAAAGGTATACATAGAATCAGTTGCATGTGTATAAATCATTTCTTGAAGGACATAAACTGTTAAGTGTGATTACCTGTAGGGAGGGCATGTAGGGTTGTCTGGGGATAGGGAGAAGAATTTTACCTTTCATCATATACCATTCTGCATAATTGAAGATTTTACTTCGGATATGTAATTTTTTTTTTTTTACAATATACGACAATTTTAATCTTTGGGACCAGTCTTGGCTAGGGCAGCAAATTATACGTAGGAGGTCCAGGTATTTGTGTTTGCCTGGAGGTTGAGGAAGCTGGATGGGGTAAGGAGCACACATGGTCACTCCAGAAAGAGGGCTTCTCACCTCATGCCACCCTAAGCAATGCAGTGTCACTAAGTACCTTCCTCATTATTTCCTGCCTCTGCCAGAGGAGAGAAGGTAACAAGATCTTGGCAGGAACATGTCTTCTAACTTCCTCTTCTGCTCTGAGGTGAAACGGGAAAGTCTGTAAGGAACACATCTTTCTTCTTCTCTCCTACTTTCCCTTGCCACAGCTCTCCCCTGCTGTGGTGCAGTGCAGAGGGCCGTCCCTGGCACAGCTCTCCCTCTCCGGGCACTATGGGGTCCAGCTCTGACCGGGGTTTGGTACTACTGTGTCATCATACCCAAGGTCTCGCCTTCCTCTTGAAAAAAAGATGACACAAGAGAGTAGCCACTGTAACTGAGAAGACTCCGCCCAAGCTTCCTCCTAAACTGCAACTTTAACGTTCTGGGGCAGTAAGAAGCATCCTATATTTAATTACTGTAAATGTACCTGTGCATTAGAAAACAGAGTCATTTAATGGCAACAGCTTGAAAATTGCTCAGGGAGTGTTAGGAAAAGCGAAACAACTTTGACACAGCCTGCATTTGTTATCCCTATGGAAAGAAAGTACTTACCGAAGGAACTCAGGAATTTGACAGCTCTTGAATGTTTTTGTCTTTCCTCTTTTTCCTTTCTTCTCTGGGAAGCCAGACATAATCCTTTCAGCTGAGTTTTCAGAACTGCCCGAGGAGGTGGCTGCCGAATGCTCTTTCAGCTTTATTTCTTTTTCTTCTACACCCAAGGCAGCATTTAGGCTCAGTCAGTGGTGTGGAAATGATAGGATTCTCATGACAGGATAGGAGGCTAAGGACCTGGAAAATTTCGTTATTGATAAGTCACTGCCCTCAAGGAAAAGATGGAAGGGAGCTCAGTTCACCTGTGCTGGTGAAGAGGGCTCTCTGAGCTCCACTGGGCATCTGGGCATCGATGGTAGCTGCGTCCTGCCTGCACATTTTCTCAGCCCAGTGAGACATCCTTGAGGATTCACTCTCCATCGTTGCAGTAAAGTATTTGTGTGACTCCTGGCGGGCGGGAAAATGTTAGGGTGTGTAAGCTAGACGTTGTGGTGTCTGTGTGTGTGAGGGCCATGTATGTGGGCTGTGGACAGGAAAAACTGGGACTAATTATATGATTTCCTCTTTGGGCCATCAAGGCGGGCTCCCGGGTTCAGAGAATTTTCTGGAAAGGAGTAGACTCTCAGTCTCTCTCAGTGTGATGCAGTGATGTACCTAGATGGTCATACTGTAGAGAGAGAGAGAGAGAGAGTGTGTGTGTGTGTGTGTGTGTGTGTGTGTGTGTGTGGGAGAGAGAAACAGTGAAAGAAAGAGAGATAGAGATACTCTGAGAAAAAGAGAGATTTGGGCTTCATGTGATCTAATTCAGACAAATGAATTTTTGCCCTACATTTGTCAGGTAAGAGCTTATATTTTATGCAAACTCTACATTAATTAGGGTATAAGCTAACTTCTGATAAAATTGTTTATATTTATTTTTGAAATCAAAGAAGCCATCTCATTGGTATGGTATTATTGGTGACATGGAGTGTCAGAGTCAAGGAATTCAGAACATCCGCCTCCCACCTAGGCCCAGCTCCTATCCCTCCCGGAATGTTCCCTGGGAAGGTACGCTCATATAGAACACACAGAAAGTAAACTGACAAGGCTACATGTTTGACAGTTGGGTTTCGGCTTGAGGTCGCAGTCCATGGAATTCTGGTAAAGCCAACTGGACTGTGTGAGCATAATTTTTTATTTCCCCCAGCTAGTTATTCTCAATCCAACATATCTGCCAGCTACAGGGGAATGGAACTTCAGAAAGAGGGAGAAGAAGAGAGAGACTGTAAGAAAGAATGCAATTGATTCCAATCCAATGCCTAAGATGGCCTAGGCTGCAACCAGAACCGTGGGCTCAGGCTTGGCTGTTGACAGAGAATAGAGGGCAGAATGATGCAGAAAACAAACCTCGGGCCAACTTTCCGCTTCAGCTGCATGGCTGAGAGCAGTAAAGAAGAGCCACTTGCAAATGCATTCCACTCCAAAGTGTGCATTCCACTGCACAGCGACCTCGCCCAGTAGTGAAGGTGGCCCCATCAATGTCCTGGAGTCTGACAATCAAACCAGTCCAAATAGTCAGCCCTGTTTCTAGTGGTGTTTGCGACGGGAAGGGAGAAGAAGTCAAGAAGCCTGTCTGTATAGGGTAGGAGGAGTGGAAGGAGCCTCTAGAGCGTGAGGCTTCTGGAGGATCTTAGAAATCATCTAGTCCAATCCACACGTTTTGGAGATGAGGAAATTTATTTGAATGAAGTGAATTCTGCCAGCAGGACCAGGATTACAGCCAACGTCTTTGGCCTGGAAACTCTTCCATTTTCCCTAAACCACTTGCAATATGTGAAAGCCCACTGAGGTAACTGCAAATCTCAGCATACAGAAGAGTTCTGTTAGGAAACCAGATGCTATCCAAGTCCACCTCCCACTTTGGAACACATTTTAGGGACCCATCCTAAAAAAAAATCCCACCAATTAACAGACTATCCTATAGTTTAATAATCATGACATTCCTTTCACGACGTGAATTTATATGCTTATAAGAATATTTTTTTTCTGAACATGTCATGTAGTCCCGGACATTGTAGAGAAGAATTGTTATTAAATTAGGGCTACCAATGGATATTTTTCTTTTAAGTTTAGGCTTCGAGGCCATGTCCATTGAAATATGTAAGAAACTAACTACTGTATGAAATGTGGTGGTTTTAAAAGCTTACAACTACGTTTTCACAAAACACTGTCCTCACTTAGCAAACTCATGGAGATGGATAAGGTAGAATTTTCCCAACATAATGACTGTTCTTCAGAATAATTTCACAAAAATAGACCTAGCGCAGCCCAATTATTTCCACTCTTATCTGAAAAACATGTGAAGAGTCTGAAGCCTGCCTTCAGGAGCCAGGCCCGGGGGTTGGAATTGGCATTGTTGTGATTCTCTTTATATTTTTGATTGTAAAAGCTCTTTATGAAAATACCCAGAAAAGCTTTTTGAGGAAAAGCCCTGAGCTGGTGAGTGAGTGAGGAAAACTTCCTCTATGTAACCAGTTGATTTGAAATCAGACCATGATACAAACACAACAAAATCATTATAAGTGGAGACTCAAGAGTTCAGGGCCGGCACCGTGGCTTAACGGTTAAGTGCGTGCGCTCGGCTGCCGGCGGCCCGGGTTCGGATCCCGGGTGTGAACCGACGCACCACTCCTCCGGCCATGCTGAGGCCGCGTCCCACATACAGCAACTAGAAGGATGTGCAGCTATGACAGACAACTATCTACTGGGGCTTTGGGGGAAAAATAAATAAATAAAATCTTTAAAAAAAAAAAAAAGAATTTCAGAGTTCAGTTAAAACCAGTTGATCTCCAGAGAGATCAAGATCTAGCTTATTTCTCATTTGACAGAGAATTTGGAGTGTATCTTCATCTTCTTGGTATAAATAGAGAGGCCAGGAAGTTGTCCTTCTATATGATAGTGTGTTGCATATTAGTCAGAAAATTACACCCTACACCCTACTTGCTCCAATTATGAGGGTCAAGATTTCACCATCTGCTTAAATCAACAGTAGGGAACATGAAATGGCAACATGAGAAACTGTAGACTTCAGATCCAGATTTTAGGGTTTAAGTTCTGAACTCACCACTTCTCAGATAAGGAACCTTATCTAAGGTTATCCCTTTTGCACTGTAGTTTTCCCAGTTGGAAAATAGGGGTGAACTTTACCAACATCAAAGAATAGGTGTGCTGATTAAATGAGAGAGCACGGGCATAGAAGTGCTTACTTAGCACAGAGGTTGGCACACGTTAAGCTCAGTACTAAATGCTAGTAGTTAAATATCCTAGCATCTGGTACATTATGTTAATTTTAAAAATATTAGCTTTGTTTCTCTTCCTTTCCTCTTGGAATCCAACAGTCTACTTCTTTTAGGATCATATTGCTAGTGACAGCAATAATCATTTTAAGCTTATTAAATATTTTTATAGGCAAAACATGTCTTTTACATTTTATGGCTCATACCACCAAATAAGCACAAATACTTTCTCTGACTAAGTCGAATTCCCTCAGTACAGGAAACAAAATTCCTGAATGGGACCAAGAGAGTCTAAGAGGATTCTCCATGTGTTGTTAGAATGACACGTTAGATTGGAATGTTCAGGATATAGAATAGTCAAGGGTTCTTTTCATTAAAGTTATTTGGAAAGGTGGCCTGAGAGTAACATAAATGAGGACTCTGGCCTAGAAGCAAGCTAAGTATTTCTGGAAATCACATAAATCCTTTCATTTGATGAAATGTATTCTCGTCATGAGTATAATGCTACTGTCTTCCCAATGCCATGGTGATGAACCCCACTCTTGTCAAGGTTCTCTGGGCACATTGCTAGAAGATATCACAGTTCTTCTCTGAGAGGTTCAATGACCTGTGAGGAACACAAACAGGCTGTTTGAAAGAAAAATTGGTAATTGTCTAATCCGTGTGCCCTTAGTGATAAAAGTGAGGATTTAAAAAGATTGCATGGAGAATGAGCTTCAGAATGAAAGAGTAAGTATTCAGCATATTCCCACTCCACTCTTCCAACCATTTATTTCGCATTTCCTCCATGCCAGGCACTCTGCTAGCCCTTTTAAAGTATTATATAATTTAGTTCTTATAACAACTCTGGTACGCATTATTGTCTTGATTTTAAAGATGAGGAAACAGAAGTTAAAAGAGATTCAAAATGCAGCTTATAGATGGTAGAGTTCAGGTTTGAATTTAGATCTGATCCTAGAGGGCCAGCCCAGCCCCGTGGCTTAGTGGTTACGTGCGCGCGCTCCACTGCTGGTGGCCCAGGTTCGGATCCCGGGTGTGCACTGACGCTCCGCTTCTCCGGCCATGCTGAGGCCGTGTCCCACATACAGCAACTGGAAGGATGTGCAGCTATGACATACAACTATCTACTGGGGCTTTGGGGGGAAAAAATAAATAAATAAAGTCTTCAAAAAAGAAAAGATCTGACCCTAGAGACCAAATTCTTAACTATCACACTAGATTACTTTGCAAGTGAGTTTGAGGTCCATGCTTCGGATGGATGAAGGCCGCTGCCTTCAACCAGTGGTCAAATGCTGGTATTTTAGTCAGGTCCTGGGGCTACTGAAATAGTCTTGGAGGTATAAGTTAGAACAAAGATCTCCTTTGTCTGCTAGGTTTCAGGTTGCAAATCCTGCAGGAGTTCTGGAATAAATTTAAATAAGGGTTTTACCTGGTTCCCTCAAAGCAGGAATGGAACCAGACTCACAGAGAACTCTGTTGTCCCAGCTCATTCAGTCACCAACTTTCATTCGGTGTATTCAGTGCCTGCTCTCTGCTGGGCACACTTCTATGCGCCTGCAACATGTTAGGGAGCAAGAGAAATAAGGCTCCGGCTCCCTTTATGTTCTGGTTTATACTCTAGGCTCTGAAATCTCCAGAATCATCCTAGATTTCCGAAGAGGAATGGAGTTTGCCAGTTTGAAACTCTGCAGTGAAGATGGTCCAGTGACTTGATTGCTTTTGTAGACTACACTGAAATTTCCACTTTGTTCTTCAAGTCTAAGTAAATGTCAGAGATACTGAAAAGGTTGAAACTGACATGTTTCTATCAACGAATTCATACTGATTGGATGGAGTGGGATAAAACGGGCTCAGAAATCACTCATCCTCCAAGTAGGCACTCTGCTGTGTCATTTGTGACCTATGTTGGTGCTTGGTATTCATTGGATTCTTAAAGTGCTGTAGCTGTAAGTACAAATGGGGCCTTAATTGTTGTTTACTTCTGCCTTGGAAAGTCGGATAGACGTATCCAAAGGTTCTTGGCTAGACAAACATTATGATAATTATTATGAGGAGTCTTTTTTCAGTATCAAAAACAATGGCCTCCTCCAAAAACAAAAACAAACCCAAAAAACATGGTTTTATGAAACCACCCTCTCCACGAACCCCCAGGTAATTTGTTGACCATTTCTTTATCTCTGAGGCCAGGAAGAAGAGGACAGTTGGCATAAAACTTCTACTCTGAGAGGCAGCTGGAATATCATGGTTAAACTCAGGGATTCTGAAGCTGGAATGCCTTGGTCCAAATGTTTGGTTTTGCCTCTAACTAGCAGTGTGACCTTGGCAAGTTACTTAACTTCTCTGTGCTTCAATTTTTCATCTGTAAAATGTGAATGATAAGAATAGTTCCTATCTCATTGTTTCCCTATGAAGACTAAATGAGTAAAAACATGTAGGACATTTAGAAAGGTGCCTGGCACATGGTGAGCGTTCAGTCAAAGTTACCTGTCGTTGGTGACGGGGTTCATTATGTCGTGAAGCTTCTGATCATCCTGACTTTTCTATTTAACACGTCCTCCCAGAAAAATACCTGTGGGTCCCTACAACAAGCCATGTGCTTAAGATTAGTCTGAGAATTCTCTGACCTGCTCTACTCCTTAAACCCACAGGGCATTGTCTGTGAGATGCTCCCATCCCTAGGGTCAAGGGGCAGATGGGGACGGGGGAAGGGAGAGAAATGGTGTGTGTTGTTTCTTGTTTCCGACACTAAACGGGTCATTTTATTAAAAACTTGGGAGTCTGGAATCCTTAATTAAATTAGCTTCATCATTTGGGGAGGGCAGTAGGAACTAAAACACAAGCTAAAGAGCTATAAATTTTCCTTGCTGTACACAGTGGAATCTGAAGCCATTTGTTACCTTGAATTTGCCTAGGATTTAAAATGCGGCCAATTTTATTTTGGAGACCGAGGTTTGTATAATTGGTTAAGATAAAAGGCTCACTTAAAATTCACAGGACACTTGTGCCTAGTGAGGGAAGCAGTATATAACCATATTTACAAGCTACTGCTCTTTCTAAACATGCTTTTAAATGTTCTGGGGGCCAGGCCACAGGAAGGCATCGTCCTTGCTGAGCACAGGTTAGCCAGAGACGGTCAAGCTGGAGTAAGGAACAACTTGGGCAAGGGCAGACTGGCTGTTTGAATGAACCAGCATCTTGGTTCCTTAATAAGTTTTTGGGGTTGGGAGAAGATAATGGCTAGAATGACCATTTTGGGAAAACTCTTGGGGATTTCAGAAGTCTCAGTTTTTCTGTTTCTGCTACAGGAAGAGAAGGAATATGGAATCCCCACAGATAACACAATCCACGTGAACAGACAGCAGTTCTCTTTACCCGTGGCATGAATATTTAGAGAGAACTAGCCTCAATTTTACTCTGTCAGCCGGAGAACACACCATATGTTATAATATGCAAACTGCAAATAGCCAGGAGGCGAGGCCTAGCCTAAGGCAAGAAATTTTTTTCTTTTTTCCAGAAAATAAAAATTTTCCTGAGCCGCGGATTAATTAAATGGTGATGGAAACAAACTTAGTGACCAGAAGTACTATTCTTCATCTAACTGCCTTTATTTCAATGTACTAACTCACTGTGTGACAGTACGGAAGTCACTAATCTTGCAATATCTTAGTTTCCTGAGATGTAGAATGAGATTAATAGTAGCATCTATTGCGTTTGGTTTTTGTCAGGGTTAAATGAATTGATATATGTAAAATGTTTAGAATAGTACCTGCTTGCTAACAGTAAGTAGTGTAGAAGTATTTGCTTTTATTGCTGTTATAATATATATTTATGTTTAATAAATACTGTATGGAAGACCAAATACATTATTGTTCTAATAATTTTTCTGAAGAGAAAACTCATCAAAAAGCGTGGAAATACACTGTAACTCATTTTCCTCAGTTATTCACGCCAAGAGGGGACCCACTTGGTCTGGTCAACACACCCACAATAGACGTAGGCCTTTGAGGAACGGAGCAGTGTGTGTAGGGCAGATCTTTTATTTTTAACCCTATCAAGTGATGGCAAACATCTTTCACACACAAAGAAAAACTCTAACTGAATGATTTGTTTTATTTATCAGTATCATTTACCCCACAAGCATTTGGAGTGGTGTTAGAAAACCGTTCTAGGCTGTTGTATACACTGCTTGGGGTTTTAGATGAAAATCTTGACTTGAGAAATTCAGTAGCACAATAGGATACATGAAAAGCGTGCCTCTCCTGTATCTGTTATAATTCTCTACTTGTTGCTCCTGGAGAGACACACAGGTTGCACTGTTCCTGTCACATCTGTCTTGAAAGAAGAGTTGGCAGAGGAAAGTGGTAAAATAGCTAAAATGGATTCGGATTAAGCAAACTGCTGAGCCATATTTTGTTTGATAGAAACAGAAAGTAATAGGTTCTCTTCTCCTTATATCAAAGTTTCACATAAGTGATCAAACATCCTTGTTTTTACCTTCTTTTCCCAGCTGCTTTGAGGTTTGGGCTCCCACCAAGGGCAGGCTAACATAGGGAGAGGGAGTCCTGTTTTTCCAGGAGAGTGAGGAAAGGGGAATAAGATGGTGGGTCAGCCGGCCAGCAGGCGTCCACTGCACGTGGAACACTCAGTACTGCTCTCTCCCTCCTCCACCTGGTCTTCTGGCTGTCCCTGCGTTAGCTCCTGTTGCTGCATACACGGCAATAGGCTTGGGAGAGGGGTTCTAGGTTCACCACCCCCCTCCCAATCTCCTGAAATTCTTGGCATTGACTGTGTTCTATGGTCCACTGAAAAATATCAGAAACTGTATGAGGGACATAGGGACCAGAAGCATGGCACTCCTCCTGCCTAGGGCCCCAGAATGATACAGTAGAAAAGTTGACAAAGAGGCCTTTGACTTAAGGAGGGAAGAAGTGTTATCTAACAGTGATGCATTAAAATAACAGAGTTAAGTGTATATTTCTGCTGCCAATACAGAATTAAACTGGTCAGGGTTAAACAGGATAGAGGGAAATGGAGGAAACTAGCCAAGAGTGAAGAGTGATTATCAGTTACTCAGTATAATTGCATTTATACAGCTGGAAGGCTTGCCACCGAGCCATGGGGGATACCTCCACTCAGCCTTTCTCAGCTGAACACAGAAAAGGATTTGGGTGACTATTTTCTCAGTTTTCCTAAGGATGATACAGAACATTCTAGATGCATAAGAGAGAAGTTAATTTCTGACATACAATAGATGCCTTAGGGCATTAGAACTTAATTCTCCTAGGTTAAGAGAGAGTCCCCATTGTTCTTGGCACTACATGTGTCAAAGATGGGTGTATGGGCCAGTGTTGGTAGCCTAATGGTTAAGTTCAGCAAGCTCTGCTTTGGTGGTCCAGGGTTTGGTTCCTGGGCACAGACCTAACCACTCATCTGTCAATGGCCATGCTGTGGTGGTGGCTCACATACAAAAAAAAAAAAAAGAGGAAGATTGGCAACAGATGTTATCGCAGGGTGAATCTTCCTCAGCAAAAAAAAAAAAAAAAAAAAAAGATGGGCATAGAGGCCCGCCCGGTGGCACAAGTGGTTAAGTGCGCGTGCTCCGCTGCAGTGGCCCAGGGTTCGCCAGTTCTGATCCTGGGCACGCACTGATGCACCACTTGGCAAGCCATGTTGTGGCAGCGTCCCATGTAAAGTGGAGGAAGATGGGCAATAGATGTTAGCCCAGGGCGTCTTCATCAGCAAAAAGAGGAAGATTGGCAGATGTTAGCTCAGGGCCAATCTTCCTCACACACAAAAAAAGATGGGCGTAGTAACGTAGACAGCTCATGGTTGGGAATGCCTGTTTGGTCAGGGAGTAGGGTATGTTTTCCTCATCCTCCTGATGCAGGGCAGGTTTTGAAGTTCATATAATTGTGAATTGCCAGTCATTCATTCACTCAACAAATAACTATTAATCTCTTTCTCCTTTCTAGGCACTGTGCCAAGACCAGGGGATGTAATGGTGAACAAGAAACAGATAAAAACAAATAACTGACGATCCATGCTATGATGAGGAAAAACTCCAAGGGACCAGGAGAGAAAGAAAGATGCTGGATTTGGGAGCATGGTTGGTGGGTGTGTTGGGAGGTAGGCGTACGTCAAAGAGGGATGTTACTACGCATACATAAATGTTGCCTCAGCTTGGCTGACGTGCCTATCTGGCAGGTGGTGGTAGCCATTCAGGCAATGTTTATGCATTTATGCGCAGAAAAAAATGTTATCTCTCTGCCTCACAGTTATTTTATAAACACAAACAATTCCTTCTGAGGGTCACTGCCATGATGCTGGGAATCACTGCATGCCAGTACAAGGAGATAGCCTGGACATAGCAGACATGCAATAATGTTGAATAACAACATTAACGGATAAATAAAAGGAACTTTTAGAACAATAGGATGCTGAATCTCTGGTGTCATAAAATAAATCAGTTCCACATTTTCTCTATTTATTGTTGATTTTTGGCAATAATAAACACTTTTTTTTCTTGATCTTGTTTACTGAAAACCAAAGCAATCACAGAGAACGTGAACTGAAAAATGTTGTATTTCTCTTTCCTGTAAAAGGAAGAAAACCCTCAAGATTCTGGTGTAGCATGTATTGTGTGTGTGTTGATGTTAGCCGTGTTGCTTCAGTTCCCGTCATATACTTCTGTGGTGATACAGTTGCAGACATCTGACCTTGGAATGCTTTCAAATCCCAATTTATTTCTACATTTATAAAACTGGACCTTGCAATATTTTAGAGCTTTTCTTTCATCTTTAAAAAACTCTAAAGCTTATTTGTAACTTAATTTTCTCCTTTACTTTTAAAGGGTCTATGCCATGTGTATGAAGCAATCATTTTGACATTTCTTGAATGTATTTTATTTATTTATTTATTTATTATTTTTTTGTGAGGAAGATCAGCCCTGAGCTAACATCCCTGCCAATCTTCCTCCAGTTTATGTGGGACGCTGCCACAGCATGGCCTGACAAGCAGTGAGTCGGTGTGCGCCTGGGATCTGAACCCAGGCCAACAGCAGCGGAGCGCGCGCACTTAACCGCTACGCCACAGGGCCGGCCCCTTTTGAATGTATTTTAGAACAAGAAAAATATGTTTATTAATCTGGTAAAATGATACATAGTTAATTTCTGGAAGATCAACAATTTGAGACATCAATAGGACTATGTGATGGTTAAATTTATATGTCAGCTTGGCTAGATATGGTGCCCAGTTGTGTGGTCAAACACTAGTCCAGATATAGTCATGAAGGTATTTTGTAGATGTGATTAACATTTACAGTTACAGTTGACTTTAGGTAAAAGAGATTTCTCTTGATAATGTGAGTGGGACTCATCTAATCAGTTGAAGACCTTAGGAACAAAAGCTGAGGTTTCAGGGAAAAGAGGGAATTTTGCCTTAAGACTGTAACATACAAATCTTGCCCGAGTTTCCAGCCTGCTGGCCTGCCCTAGGGATTTTGGACTTCCACCTCCCACAATGGCATGAGCTAATTCCTTAAAATAAATCTCTTCATCTGTATAAAATAAGATTTACTATCCTATTATATTTATGTATCTCCTATATCTATATCTTTATTTATATATATGGATATACATATATAGATACATATATCATATATATATATATGTGATTCTGCTTCTCTGGAGAACTGTGACTGATACAGACTGTTTGGTTCTCTTCTCCTGCAATTGTGTCTCCAGTTGGACTGGGGAAAACTGCAAGAAAAAAAATGCCTTACTTTAGTAATTATGCCTCTTAGAACAGCTTTGCTCATGGATGTTGGGGATTGAAAAACGAGGATGTATGTAAAAGTTAATTTCTTCTACCCAAATATTCTATTGTAGTTCAATAAACAATATTTTTCTGTCTTATAGAAAACATGTAATCATTTTAAACATATTAACTTGGTAAAATTTTGCCTGTTAAAAATACTAACCAAGGGTACATTCTTGCCACTTGTACACAACAGAGTAAAATGATGAGGATGTGTGATTACCGCTTGAGTTTGGGGTCTGAAGATTATCAACCCAAATAAATACCCAGTCCCTTCCCCAATTTACTTTGTGGTGAAGAGGCATCCCTACTCCATAGCTTCAATTATGAAAACATACTGTACCATTAAATGAAAACTTGGATAACTTGGATGGACCATAACACAATATACAAACACAGATGCAGAAGTACCACAGACACCACACTTTTTTTTTTTTTTTTGTGAGGAGATCAGCCCTGTGCTAACATCGGCCCATCTTCCTCTTTTTTTTTGCTGAGGAAGACTGGCCCTGGGCTAACATCTGTGCCCATCTTCCTCCACTTTATATGGGACACCGCCACAGCATGGCTTGCCAAGCAGTGCGTCAGTGCGCGCCTGGGATCCGAACCAGTGAACCCCGGGCCGCCGCAGCGGAGTGTGCACACTCAACTGCTTCTGCCACCAGGCCGGCCCCCAGACATCCCATTTCTGAAGTAAGATATAGTAGGTTTTGACTAGATGACTGTGGCCATTCCTTCTTTCACCCTCTGGATCTTCCATCCTGCAACAGCATTCACTCCTTTCTTGTCCCATGTTCTGTCAATCTAGATGGGCAGGGTTATGTCCACACGCTCTCCCTTTCTTCTTAGGATCTCCTTTCCACTTCTCTTTGCCCAGGACCAACTTTACTCCTCATTTTCAATAACATACATCTCACCTACTTCTCATGTACTTACTTTTTGTTGTATTTATACAAGATCTAAAGAGACCACTGCAATCTTGACCACTAAGAGGCTGGGTTGGGGAAGGATAGCGTAATTCAGATTATGGAGTTGGATTCCAGCTTTACAAAAGATAAATTAAATGGGGTTAAATGTCTTTCCTTAGGACACACAAGTCCTACTACTTAAACTTGCACCTAGTCACTATTCTCTTACTTGATTCTGACATCAGCACAAAGATTGTTGACATTTTATTATTCTGGAGTGTAGAAGATTGCTTGAGTTGTCTCTCCTAAATCCTTGGGGTAAAGTTATTTGGAGATAAGAACGAATAATAGAACTGAAATGGATCCCAAGATATCTAATTGCTGTGTTTTTAGGTAGTTTCTAAGCCAGTGATAGCAAAACAAGTTTTATCTTACATAAACATTGTCTCACATTTTATCTCACATAGACGTTAAGTCTAATTAATTGCAGGTGACTGCCTGGAAGCCTAGTTGATATGAATTCTGTGATCAAATTCAGGCTCTAGATTTGCCATAATGAATTACAGTCATGAGCCGCTTAACGACTGGGACACGTTCTGAGAAATGCGTCATTAGGCGATTTCGTCGTTGTGCAAACATCATAGAGTGTATTTATACAAACCTGTATGGTATAGCCTACTATGCCTAGGCCTTATGGAAGCCTAATCTTACAGGACCACCGTCGTCGTTGACCTAAACATTGTTGTGTGGCACATGACTGTAGTGATATCTGCCATGGGTGAGGGAGGAGAGTGCTGACACTCATGACACATAGTTTCCATTTTTGGGTAAAACCAAAAAAGATGGAGAATTACTTTTTCAATTTAAAGTGATTTCCAACAATGTGAAAGGATTCCAGGTGAGACAGGGCAGGGGAATGGAAATTCATCTTGCTACAGTGGAAAGAAGATGTTGACAAATAGCCATATTTTTTGAGTATAGTAACTTTTCTGAAAATGTGCTAACGTGTAATAATACCCTTAAGATGATTATGCAGACCGTAACAGAAACTTTAGGGCTGGCAGTGTCATTGCTTGTTTTCCTAGCTCAGAAGAACAAAATACTGAAAGCAAAAGTGTAAAGTAAATGAAAATTGGCCTTCTTCACAACTGAGTGGAGATGCTCTTTCCATAGTTAGAAAACATTCTTCAATTGGACTATCAGTGCTCTAAATTTAAACATATAAATAAAAAGAAAACACTTTTGTGGAACTCTATGAAACAATGAATTTGCCATTTAATGGGAAATCCATTTCCCCATAAAAACAGAACTTACTTACTGTTCTTGGTTCAAATATATGCAGAGAAATTTTTTTTGTTGCTTATTTTAAAATGTAGGTATCCTATACCTAGCTTAGAAATGAAACAGAAGGCACAATAAATTTCTTTCAGAGATATTAGCCTGGAAATATGATTATATTGTGGCTAAGGCCCAACAAAATGTCTGAAGGGCTAATGAAGTCTTTGTAAATGTAAGCAAATGGACTTACAGCTCCATTCATAAAATGTGAGTAGTGACAGCCATAATAATCATGACCACTTATTGAATAATAAGCTATCAGTTATTATTATATGCCTGCTTGCTTCCTGATTCCTACTTTCCTTCCTTCCTCTCCCCTCCCCTTTCAACTCCTCCTCTTCTTGTTTCCACAAATATTAAGTTCCTACTATGTTCCAGGAACTGTACAAGGCTCAGGAAACAATGGCATTGGGATTCAGAAAGACAAGGATTCCGAGTTCATAGAGTTCACACTCTAGTGGGGCATTCACCAAGTATTAACACTAATGCGTGTGTTAGGTTGGACTGAAATGTCTATCTGTATCCCCTGTGGTGGGCAAAGGGGAAATTTGGAAGCTAGAAAAGAGTGATTTCAATGTGCAACTATTTACTGCTTGTTAATAGGAGGAAGGGAGAGGACAAATGTATCTTTATAATGAAATGACCTGGGGGCTATTTGCAAGGAATTGGGCCAAATTCATACTAATAGAAGGCGTTAAACTGTTTTAAAAAACATGTAGATTAAATAGATTGGTCTTTAGAAAGACATTCAGCCTTATAGTGGTAAGTTCTGTCCTGTCACCTGGGTTTGATTCTGCTGTAACGTGGTTAACTGCCAAAGAATAGCTCCAGACCCACTCAGTTTCTCTCTGATCCCTATGTATAGATCTCTCTTGATCTCAGGAGCGGGGGTTGAGGGTGACGAATGATATTGTGCTATTGAATGTTAGTTGTTAATTTAAATTTCTTTTACTAAACAAATTAGTCTATCATGAATCTAGCTATAGCTTAAAGAGTTTTAATCAAAAAAATATAATTTTGTGCTTTTCAAAGCTATATCTTAGTTTAAAAAACACAAAGGACTATAAAAGAATTGAAGATGAATAGTCAAAGACCTTGATTTGTTTAAAAAAAAACATGGTTGTCCATGATGAAACAATATAGATTAGTTCAATTCAAGAATATTTGTGACAATATGGATGGACCTTGAGGGTATCATGCGAAGTGAAATAAGTCAGAGGGAGAAAGTCAAGTACCGTATGATCTCACTCATAAGTAGAAGATAAAAACAACAATAAACAATCACATAGAGACAGAGATTGGATTGGAGGTTACCAGAGGGGACGGGGGGAGGGAAGAGGGCGAAAGGCATGATTAGGCACATGTGTGTGGTGATGGATTGTAATGAGTCTTTGGGTGGTGAACGTGATGTAATCTATACAGAAACTGAAATATAATGATGTACACCTGAAATTTATATAATGTTATAAACCAATGTTACCACACACACGCACACAAATATCCAGATATCTCAAGATATAAAATCTGTGTGCTTTGTTTTCATGGACTTGTGTTTAAATAACACCATAGTGAAAAACAAATGTAAGAATAATCTTGGTAGTGCACCAGAATCAGAAATGTACCTAATAGCCAGAGGATATACGATAAAGAATAAAAAATTCACTTCTTGTATTAAAATATTTCATATCCAAAATTTGGAACAAAAAATGTAAGATTAAATACAGTATTTTGATCTTAATGAATTAAGATGATTTAAGTCTCTTTAATATTTTGTTACTTTATAGGGTAAAACATGCTGAGCATTTCTACTATCATTTAACACATTTGAGTAACTTCTTTTTTTTTCTTCTGACTACATTCATTTAACCATGGATTGTGTCTCATGAGTGTTCATCTGAATGTGTTCAACGAGCTAGCTTTTTTAGTGAATTCCATGGTCACATGTGTAGGGATGGGGGGATGCTGCTTTAGAATGAAGGCTCTTCAAAATAGTCTCACTGACTCCTACTTTCATAAGTCTGCAGCAATGGGATTAGAAGTTGTTTAGAGAAAATAAACAATTAGGAAATGTAATCATGTGATTATTTGACTGAGCAGCAAAGTAAAGAAGTGAAACCAGTCCTCTGGTGGGGCCCATTGGTGGCAAAATCTAATCAAGCAGCACACAACTGCGGGTGGCCTGCTAATTCCCTCTTATGGCTAATAAATCACCAGGCAGTTGGAAGGCATTCCCTACAGAAAATTGCAGCAAAGTAGGCCTGGGGTGCTAGAGGCGTGTCCTGGCAGGAGATGTTGGAGTTCATGCTTCTTGTGCTCTCGACCTGCCTCTCACCACCTCAAGTTGGAGTCGGCAAGGATGACCTCTTAATTATTTCATTCTATACCTTCCTTCAGTGCAACACAATCCTTTGAAATTAAATGAATCTTTCAAAAACTATTTTACTAATAAAATTAAAATTTAATTTTTAACTTAATTCCTTTATATAAATGTGTGTTATACACACCTGCATTCATAATTTTGAATAAATGTGTTTATATATATAAAACATATATTTTTTCGCATTTGAATTTTGCCTGGCTTTTTTTTCCTGTTTTTCTCCCTTGATTCAGTTCCCTGCCACATGATAATCGAAAATCATAGCCTTATATATATCCTTCCTTGCTTAAGTCTCTCTTGTAAATTTGTTTTTTTGTCATTATTTTGGATAATGAGATATTATGCCCACTTTACTGCATTTTTATTTTATCACTCAGTGATTCCTACCGAAATTTATCCAAGATAACTGGGTTTTCTAGGTATAGGAACATATATCAGCAATAACATATGATTTTATTTTTTCTTTTTCTTTGCTTATATTCATTATTTCACTTACTAAATTTGTTAGACCCTTCATGATAATAATAAAAACTGTTGGTATTATATATCATGCCCTCTGTTATATCTGACTTGAATTAAAATACTTTATGACATTAGGATATCAAATATCTTTTCAGCATCTGTTGATATGATAGAAATATTTTGATGTGTTGTCAAATTCTATTTGCTAAAATGTACTTTTAGTTTTGGCATCTGTGTTCACGAGGAGAATTGGTCCATTATTCATTCACAAGATGTCTGTCGAGCTCCTGCTTTATGTCATGTACTCGTCTGGGTGCTGAGGTTATAGTGTTGAAACAGAAACATCCCTGTCCGTATGGAGCTTACATCTAGGAGGAAGTTTTCTTTCTCTTCCTCTCTTTTTTTTCCCCGCCTGGTTAATATCTTTATCAGGTTTGATATTAGAATAATCTTATCTTTCAAAAGTTAGCTCGAGAAATTTTCATCTTCTTCCAAGGAAAGGAAGCGATGAAATATTTGTCCGTTCTTTAAAAGATGGCTAAAACATGGCTATGAATCCATCTGCTATTGATGCCTTTTTGAATGGTGGACATTTAATCTCTTTTCCAGTTCTATGGGGATTGAATATTTGAGTTTTCCATTTCTTCTTAGGTCAGTTTAAGAATTTATGTTTTGGGCCAGCCCTGTGGCTTAGCCGTTAAGTGCGCGCGCTCCGCTACTGGTGGCCTTGGTTCGGATCCTGGGCGCGCACTGACGCACCGCTTCTCCGGCCATGCTGAGGCTGCGACCCACATACAGTAACTAGAAGGATGTGCAACTATGACGTACAACTGTCTACTGGGGCTTTGGGGGAAAAAAAAAGGAGGAGGATTGGCAATAGTTAGCTCAGAGCCGGTCTTCCTCAGCAAAAAGAGGAGGATTGGCACAGATGTTAGCTCAGGGCTGATCTTCCTCACAAAAAAAAAAAAAAAGAATTTATGTTTTGTAGGAAAAGCATTTTCAAATGCATTTTGAATGCATTTTAAACAAATGGTTTCATGATATATTCTTTTAGAATTCTTTTAATTGCTCCTACATCTGTGGTTATATTTCTTTTCTCAACTCTAATATTGCTCTATTTTTGCTCTTTTGTTTTTCTTATTCAAGATCCTGAGGGGCCAGCTCACTGGCATAGTGGTTAAGTTCACACGCTCTGCTTTGGCAGCCCCGGGTTCACGGGCTTGGATCCCGGGTGCAGACCTACATACCACTCATCAAGCCATGCTGTGGTGGTGTCCCATATACAAAGCAGAGGAAGACTGGCACTGATGTTAGCTCAGGGACCATCTTCCTCAAGCGAAAAAGAGGAAGATTGGCAATGGACAGTAGCTCAGGGCCAATCTTCCTCACCAAAAAAAAAATCCCAAAAACAAAACCAAAATTTATCTATTTTTTTCCCTCCAAAGAACCAGTTTGTATTTTTCTTTATTTTTTAAAAAATCCTTTCTATTCTTTGTTTTCTATTTTATCGATTTCGTTTATTATTATTATTAGTTCTCTCTTCATTGCTTCTTGGTTCATTTTGTGGTTCTTTTTTTTCAATTTCTTAAGATCAGTACTTACGCCCTTTGCATTATTCTTCCTTACTCTTTCTTCTTTAATAATAATGACATTTAAGGCTATAAAATTTCTTTGGAGTAGAGCTCTTCCTTTATGTCACAGATTCTGGATGAATGGTTCTCTTTCATTGACTTCTAGATGATTCTGATTTCCTGTTTATTGTGCTCTTTTGATCTAAGAATATGGTTCTAAATTTCTCGGTAGTAATTCTTGTCACTTTTATATAACTTATTTCAAGTTTCATTGATGTATGATCAGAAAGCTATAGCTTCTAAAAATCTCCATTTTGGGATCTCTTAAAGTTTTGAGTTAAGTGCATGATCAATTTTCCAAAATATTCCATGGGTATATGAGAAACACTATATTCTCTATTTGAGTGTAAGTTTTCATGCATAGAGCCAGTGATGTGCTGATAAATGTTTAACAAGCAGCTCTCCAGATATGATGATTTGTAGCTTTTGCCATTTTCCGTGGTGTATATACTCTCACCAGAGTCTATTTCTAGCTACCAGCGTGACATCACTAAATATGGAGATGAGAAGAGATATAATCAGCTCTCAAAAGCTGGTACAAACCAGTTCCTGTGCCCCACTGCGTGTATCTATTAAATCAAATTTGTTGACTGTATTATTAAACTCTTCTATATTCTTACTTACTTTTGACAACCAGGTTCTGAGAGAACTGTATTGAAGTCTCCTATTATAATTGATTTTTTTTTCAAGTTTTCCTTGTATATTTAATAGTTTTTGCTCCGTATATTGAGCTGTTATGTTTTTTAGTACACATAGTTTATAATGATTTAGCTAAATTCTTAAATTGTGCTTTATATATATATATATTTTATATGTATATAATGATTCCTTCAATCCTATATGATGTTTTAACCTTAAATTCCGCCTTGTCTGATATTAATACTGCCATTTTTGTTTTCTTTTTGTTTACATTTGTCTGGTATATCCTTGCTGATCCTTTTATTTTCCATCTTTGTCACTTCAACTTAAGTGTGTTTTTTGAAAACAGCAAAATATATATAACCTAATGTGAAAGTCTTTGTATTTTAATAGGAGATTTCAGTCTGTTCACATTCAATATAATGGCTTGACTTTATTTCTTCAGTCTTTGCGTTTATTACTTGTATTCTTGTCTCATCTGTTTCCTTTCTCTTAACCTAGCCTATTTAAGTTGATATTCATTCCATTTTTTTGCCTTTGTTAATTTGGAAGTTCTACTATGTTTTTCCCTTGTATTAATGATTGTCTTCCACCAGATGAATAAACCCAGCGATCTCCCTAAGTCGGGATGTACTCGCTGTTTGATGCTCTGTTTCTCCAGTTCTCCTCGCCATACAGGATGAGACTATTTAAATACTTACACTTCCCCCACCTTTCTTTTCCCTCTTTCTACCATTAAACTTTTGGAAGGCTTTCATTTTCCCCCACTCCCAATTCCTAGATTTTGCTATCATAATTTAGTATCTATTACAGTTTTCCTTAGAGTATACCCCTGCTATTTCAAGAGTCCTCCTTTAACCTTTGTATTAAGCAGTATCAGATAGTTTATCCTCATCTTTTTTTTTAATATTTATTTATTTATTTATTTATTTATTTATTTAGTGTGTGTGTGTGTGTGTGTGTGTGTGTGTGTTTGAGAGGAAGATCAGCACTGAGCTAACATCAATGCCAATCCTCCTCTTTTTGCTGAAGATGACTGGCCCTGAGCTAACATCCGTGCCCATCTTCCTCCACTTTATATGGGACGCAGCCAGAGCGTGGCCTGACAAGCGGTGTGTTGGTGGGCACCTGGGATCTCAACCCCGGCCCGCTGCCAGCAGTGGAACATGCGCACTTAGTTACTACACCACGGGGCCGGCCCGGATCCTCATCTTTTTTTTGTCTATGTATATCTTTAGCTCTCTCTATATCTGCGTCCATATTTGTGTACAAATCCGTGATGTTTAATTGTTTACGGCTCTTTAGTGTTTCTGTTTTTCCATCTTGAGTTCTCTTTTTGGTTTCACTTAATTATTTGGTTAATGTTCCCAAGTATTTTCCTTAGATGGACTATATGGGTGATTCACTCTCTGAAGTCTTGCATTTCCTCTGTGAAAGGGCAATCATATCTTGAGGGCATAGAATTAAGTTGCAGTCTTTGCTCTTAGCTGTAGATTTGATTCTACTGTTTTTTAACTTCCTATGTTGCAAATGCTAGTCTGATTTTTACTTCCCATGTAGGTAGCACTGTTATTTTGGGTTGGTGGCTTACAAGATTTTTCTCTTTATCCTTAAGAGATCAGAAATTTTATTACCATAATCCTAAGAATCTTTTTTCTTTTTTTTTTTTCCCTGGCCTTGGAAGCAGTCATTTCAATCTGCAGACTCGAGTCTTTCGCTAGCTCAGGAACATTTTCTGCTTTTATTTGTCTAGTTACTCCCTCCTCTCATCTATCTCACATTCCCCTTCTAAAATATCTGCTATTCATATGTTAGGTCTCCTGGATAAAGACTCTGAGTCTCCAACCTTTTCCTTCATGATTTCTATTTCTATATTTTTTTCTCAAGTCTTTGAGATATTTCTTGCAGGCTACTTTCTAGACTATTAATTTGGGTTTCAATAATGATCCCCCTTAAAAAAAGTAAAATGGTATTTTTGTTTGATAAAATTTTTCCTTTCAATTAATCCAAAGTTTCAGAAGCATAGATGGGTTTTGAAGTCACGGAAACGGAGTGTTGGCTGGCTCACCTTTTACTACTAGCTTGTGACCCTGGATAAGGTCAGAAGCTCTCTTAAAGCTCAGTGTCTTCATCTGTTGGCAAGGCGCTGATATCACCCACCTAGCTGAACTATAATAATGATTACATAATAGGAAATAAATAGACATTTTTTCACAAGGCACTGGGCACCTAAAGAATGTTCCCTAAATATTTAGTGTAGCATTTGATTAAACATCCATATTAACCAATACAAAAGTGAAGTCTATGGGGGACATTTAAGGCTTTTTTTCAACACTTATTATGTGTTCTTATGTATTTCTTTTGTGGCTTTTGCATAAAAAGCTTTTAAATTTTGTTAATGAAATTATAATGCCTTACATTTATATAACACTTGACAGTTTATCTGTAGCCCTGTGATTGAAAACAGGTATTATTATTACAATGCTGCTGCTGAGTTAAATGATTTTCCAAAGTTTGCCTGGCTAATAGGTGGTATAGACTGCACTCAAACTCTCTGATATGAAAACATTTTTCCTGTTGAGAGTCAATGCCAAAAATACCAATAACAATTTTTAAAAATATAATTATCAAACTGTTTCTAGATGGATTATATTCATTTAGTTATGTATTTAATGCATTTAAATAAAAAAAAATATATAGAAGCATCTTACTATGTGCCATGCATTATTTTGAGTGCCAAGGATAAAATGTTGAGCAAAAATAGATATAGTTCCTGCTCTCACGAAGAGAGAGATGTACATTAATCAAAGAATCATATATATACATGTAAACTTACAGCCAAGAAGAAGTACATATGGCAGGGAGATTTTACATTGTTAGGAAAGTTGGAAAAGGCTCCCTGAGGAAATGAGGATAAAGTGAGGTCATAAGGGAGAGTTTCTGTTAGCCAGGCAAGGGAGGGTTAAGTGGGGAGAGGAGTCTTCAAGACAGAGGAAATAGCATAGACAAAGACCTAGTGTCAGGAGGAAGCCTTTGAGAATGAGAGACTGAAATCAGACCAGTCACTGGAACTCAGAGCGTGAAGGAGTGTGTGAGGGGAGGCTGCAGAGGCAAGTGGGGACCAGATGATGCAGGATTCTGAGAGCCAAGATCAGTATTTTGGAGTTTACCTTAGAGTAATGGGAAGCCAGCTAGAGTTTCAAGCAATGAGGGGTGTGTGTGTGTGTGTGTGTGTGTGAGCTGATGGCACTGTGTTTATTTTTAGCTGAGGTGGAAAGAATGGATTAGAAGAAGGCCAGAGTGGATACAGGCAAACCAGCCAGAAGGCAGTTGAAGAAGTCCAGAGGAAAGATAATGGTGGTTCAAACTAGGAGGTGACAGCAAAGTCAGGGAGAAGGGGGCAGATTTGTAAGGTATTTAGGAGGTCAAAGCAATAGGACCTGATGATGGATTGCATATAGAGGCTGAGGGAGAGGGCCTTTTAAGGATGAACTCTAAATTTCTAGCTTGAATAGCTGAGTGGATGGTAAATGTACTTACTGTTTTGAGGAACACTGAAAGAAGGTCAGATTTGGGGGGATTAAGATTATGAATTTAGTTGAATATATTCAATTTGGGGTGACTTTCAGACACCATAATGGAGATGTGAAGTAGAAGCTGGCTATATATGTTAGATGTTCAAGTAATAGTCTGGACTGGAGAGAAAACATGTTGAGTCACCTGCTATAGATGGTTATTGACGTTGTGGGTGTAGTTGGAATGGTGAATAAGATTATCTGTCGTGTACTTTCTCAGACATTTATTTCTTGAACTTTTTTGACCACTATATTTAGGATATTTAGAAGCAGGGACCAGCATGGCACCCTAAATGACCAGGATTAGCCGCATCTCTGTGGACACCAGTAGAGAGGGCCTAAGAGCCTCTCTGCACCAACCACACTTGCATTACAGTGAGGTAAGGAAAGCAGGTAGACCAGATGGCCCAGCCCTACCAAGGAGAGGATTCATGGTAAACTTCTCCTCTATTCAGATAGAGATGATTAGGCACATGAGTATGGTAATGGATTATAACTAGTCTTTGGGTGGTGAACATGATGCAGAATAGAACTATAATGATGTACACCTGAAATTTATACATTATAAACCAATGTAACTGCAATAAAATACAAAAAAAAAAATTAAGAATAAAAAAGATACTACCCTGCGAAGAAGGAGGGAATGGGAGAATATTAGAATTGGGAAAATATGGCAAAACTGCTCTGAGAGGGAGTTTGAATTGACTATTTGTTCAAAAGACATTGTTACACTGAAGGAGGCCTTTTAAAACTTGGGTTTAAATTCCCCTGAGTAGTCAAATTTAACTATTTTTTTTATCACCATGTGTGGGAATGAGAGTCCCACAAAGATGAGATCAGGTATGGAAAAAAAGGACTTTTTTTTTTTGTTACTGCATATCTGAATCGTATTGTTGTATTGTGCAAATCAATGCCTTGCTACACTATAATTTAATTGTCTGACTCTTAAGTTTGTTATAGACCTCACTGTGTCTAGAAGAGTTCACAAAGCTGGTTAGTGGCAGAGCCGGAGAAGAAACAAGCTCGTGCTGCCATGTTTCCTCTCAAGAGCTACGATTAGATAAAATTCGTATTTCTTTTAAATTTATTCTCCTGGGTATTTTATATCCTTTTATGTATTAATTCAGTCATTTGGTACAGAGTATTTGATTTTATATATAAATAGTTTTAACTTTTACATGTTTTTTGTGCAAGCAGCTAGTAATTGGGCTGAATATATATATATATATATATATAATATTATAGATAGTATAGCATTACAGATTATATATGTATTATATATCTATACATTTCTTTTCTTTGGATTTGGTTTCCATGACTCCAGAAGCGATAGCTGGGCTACTCAGTCATAGCAATTTCTAGCACCTGAAAGCAGCAAAATCTGGAAAGTTGAGGTAATCTCAGGTGTATTCAGATACAATGATTACAAATGCTCAAGATAGCAAAAAACTGACTGTAGAGGATGGTTATCCTTACTCCTTACCTCGTGCAAAGAGATTGACCAGGAAATGAACAAGTTCAACAGCACTGGTCTTATAAATGTAAATCCATAAGTTAGTTGCAACCATCATTCTTCAAGTGTGCATCCAGCTCTCCCAGTCAGCATGCACCTGGGAGTATCCACTGTGTGACATTTCAGCAGACTTTTGGGACTGGTTCAGAGAATAAGCAAGCCAGCCCAGTCTTAGCTAAATAACTGCACCCATCTTTGCTCTCCTCTGACTGACTAATTCAGATAGCCCATGGAATCTTGGAGAAAGGGAAGCTCAGTGTTGAGATTCTCATTCCAGATCACATAACCAGTGACCCGGGACATATTTTATGCAGGTGTTCATACTCTATCCATAGTCTATACTGCCTCTCATGAGGCAGTAATAAAGAGCAGGGCACTGGAGTCAGACAGTCCTGGATTCAAAACTACTTCCAAACTGTTTGGAAAAGCTAATTCACAGACTCGAACTGCAGTTTGCTTGCTGGGAATTGGGGATGATAATATTTCTATCATAGAGTTATTGTGAGGAATAAATGAGATGGCGGAGGCTACATGCCCTTAGCACTCCATCTGAAATATAGTTAGGACTCAGTAAATAGCATTTTATTGGTGGTGGATTTGTGTTTTTTTTGTTATTTTTGCTGTTATATAATGCCTTCAGAGAAAATTCCTCTGAAACTGACATAAAAGTTCTAAATTCTCAAAGAGATCAACATCCGACCTACAGCTCTTTCTGCAAATGACTGTTGGTGCTGATGGTAAGTATGAGCCATGAGGGTTCTGTGGGAAGCACTTCAACTGAAAGTTCTCCTCAGATCGGGTTTAGTAGGCCACTCTTTGAGTGCAACATGGATTTCTTCACCTAGTTCAAGCACTGACCTTTCAATATTTTCACTAAGGAAAATGGAGAGAAATAACACTGTTTATATTAGACAAACCCCTGGGAGATTGGGAAGGGTAATATTGTTGCTGACAAGTTAGTAAAATCATGAGTATCCTGAGAAATTATATTTGGGGCTCCAATCCTCATCCAGTGTTAATGTCTAGGATCTTCTGAAACAGGCATTGCACACCGAGGAAGCTTCTTCTTGCCGCTCTGGTGGGGCATTGTGGTAGACACCATTGATTTGGGTGTTTGTCTAGGATCTCTTTTCTGAGAACTGTGTACCCCACCCTGATGCAAGAACCAAACACCTCAGTCAGGCTGTGTTGATCAGGAACCATGTGGGACATGCAAAAAGGGAGCCTGACTGCGTCAGAACTGGTTTGCTGGCTATACTGGTTAAAGGCTGTCTCCACGTTACTTAGTGAGGAGGAACTGGAGACAGACATCAGAGCCCACAGGGCCTTTCTATCCCACTGTGTGCCAGCTAGCATCATAGCCAGCATATTTGTCTTTACTGACGTCATCATCTTCACCAAATCCTCGTAAACGTGAAAAATAACAACAATAACAACAAAACTAAACCTTATCGGACCAAAGGAAATCTATTTAATGATTCCAGCTATTGCACTGATGCCCAATGTAGAAAAATCTGGTAAGCAGCCACCCTGTCCTCTCATAGAAAACAGTTTAATGAGGCTTCCTTCTGTCTCTGTATGTGAAATATATTACTCTTTTAAAGCATAACCTATTCCTGGCCAGGTCTCAGAACTCTAAGGAGGTTAGACTTGCCCTGACATTTCTGAGGCATGTTTGGAGTTTAGTCTAATTGCATCTAATTGGATCTCAGAGACACTCCAAATTTCTCAGACACTCCTGGAGCTCACTTTGGCTTCTACCTCCAGGAATTTCCTTAAGCAGAATCCCTTGTAGTTTCAGTCCAGAAGCTCCCCGGAAAAACAGAGCCCACCAGAGCCATTTATGTTCCTCCTCGAGACAATGAAAGGGCAGGCAGCTGAGAGGAGCTTTCTTCCCAATTTCTTAGGCATCTTGTATCTAATACTGTGATTCTCAACCCTATCAGACCCAGCACCTAAAAATAGCAATGGACATTTTGTAATGTCCTCTTTACCATCCTAAAATGAAATACCTACTCACACAGTTAAAACGTTAATATAACATCTTAGTGATAATATAAAGGAGAAATAAAAAGAAAGACATTTCTACTAAAATAATATGTGTATTTCAATATGTAAATTGTCAAACACGACTCCAGTAGAAGAGCTGATGAAGGTGTTAGATGCTTGCGCTTATTATGGGAGCTCTGTCAATGCAGAGACTACACGTGCAGGCTCACACAGTCTAGGATCCAAAAACTACCATCAGTGCTGGCATAAGAAAAGTCATGGTACTGTCCAAAACGGTGAACAACACTTGGAAGTTTCAAACAATGCAAACTCTTTCTTTGATTGACATGGTGGGTGAGTTTCTGCAAAATTATTGTCTTGCAAAAGATACTTTGTGTTTATATGTAGTACAGAGTTATGTTCTAGGCTCTGATAATTATACACAGGTTCCGCTTCTCTTGGCTCTCTGGAGTGACATGTAAAAAGCATGTGGAATGCAGGACAATGGTTTGTTTGTTGGGTGAGACTGTCCCAGGTGTTGTGGGATATCTAGCTTTCCCACCTCTCTCCATCATTGTGACAACAAAAAGTGTTGGTTGGACAAATGCTGCTCTTCATGGATTTCATACGTTGGAATTTAGCTGCTTTTTTTTATTGGATAAATTTGACATGTAACATTGTGTAAATTTATGGTGTCCAGCGTGTTACTTTGACATTTGTATATTTTAATATGATTGCTGCTGTAGCTACATTTATCACATTACATGCTTATAGTACAATGTTATTGTCTGTCGTCAATATACCATACATTGGATCTTTATGGTTTATTTAGTACTGGTTACAAGTTTGTACCCTTAAACACCATCCATCTTATCCCCTTACCCTCTATACCCTGGTAACCACTGTTTTACACTGTTTTTTTTTAACAGGTTTAACTTTTTTGGATTCTGCATATAAGTGATATCACACAGTATTTGTCTTTGTTTGACTTATCTCACTTATCATAATGTGTTCAAGGCCTGTAAGTTGGAATTTAAATCTGCACAATTGAACCCATAACCCATACTGCTGTTCTTAATGATGTGGCAGTATGCTGGTAACTTTGCAAAAATGGATAGAGAATTGTATTCTTATTTTAATTGCCTTTCTGGGCTGCTGGCTTGTGTTCAATTTGGAGCCCAAGCCCCAGGGCATTTTCCTAAATTCTAGCCCGTTATAAATGTGCTTTACCCCCTCGCCCCCAAAGCCCCTGCCAGCCCAAAGTCTCACACCTCCCCACATTCACTGACTCGGTGCTGGCTCACATCGACCACACACAGGCTGAGATGGCCAAGGCTTGTCATCCAGGCCAAGCCCAGATTTCTGATATTTGCTTTGTCCATTCTGGGAGAAGCCTTCTGACTAATAACGTTAAGTTCTTTTTCTCTAGTCATAAATCTTTCTCTAGAAAGAGCCTATTAGCCATCAATAAATTGAGCCCCATGGCATTGGCAGACAAATGGAATTAAAAGTAGGTCAGGTACAGTACGTTCCAGCTACTGCTTCCGGCAGTGGAGGAATGACAGTCATTTTACGTTCAAGGGAACGGGGTGCCTGTTAGCACGTTTCCTGCTGCTGTGTTCTTCCAGCCATCCCCTTTTGGAAATGGCTTTGATGGGCTGGGCCAGGCCTCCATCTCGTTAAGTGCGGCTGTCAGGTCCTTTCTGATCTGGCTCCTGCATCCTCAGTCTCCTGTTTTGTGACTCCTTCCCCTCACACATAACACCTGATGACACCAAACAGCTTGACATTTCCAAGTCTTTACCCAGGCAGTCCTTCTCCTTAGCAGGCTCGCCATCCCCATCTCCTGATTAATTCTTGAAAATTGCAGCTCAGACAATGCTTCCCTCATAAAGCCTTGCTTTGCTGCCCTCAACATGGAGTTAATCCCGCTGTGTTCTGTGCAGGCTCTGCACATTTTATATACTTCTATTGTTACACACACCACACTGCGTTATAATTTATAATTTAATCACGTTTGTCTCCCCCATTACTCTGGGAGTTCCTTGTGAGCCAAACCCATATCTTTTTTTAAAATAAACTTTAGTTTTTAGAACAGTTTTAGATTTATAGAAAAATTGCACAGATAGTACAGAGAGTTCCCATATACCTCCGCAGCCAGTTTCCCCTATCATTAACGTCTTACATTAGTACTGTGCATTTGTTACAATGAATGAACCAATATGATGTATTATCATTAACTAGATCCATACTTTATTTGGATTTCTTTAGTTTTTACTGAATGTCCTTTTTTCTTCTAGGGTCCACCACATTACATTTAGTTGTCATGTCTCTTTAGGCTCCTCTTGGCTGTGAAGTTTCTCAGACTTTCCTTGTTTTTGATGACCTTGACAGGTTGGAGGAGTACTGGTCAAGTAGTACATTGAATGTCCCTCAATTGTGATTTGTCTGATGTTTTTCTTGTGAGTTGACTGGAGGTGGGGTACATACAATTAACAAGTTGTCTCACTGTTGATGGTGACCTCGAGCATCTGGCTGAGTTAGTGATTGTCAGGTTTCTTCACTGTAAAGTTGCCAGCCCCCCAGCCCTTTCCATACTGTGCTCTTTGAGAGACAATCACTATGTGTGGCCCACACTCAAGGAGTGGGGAGTTATGCTTGAGTACCTACGTAAGTTATTTGGAATTCTGCATGGCAGATTTGTCTCTTTTCCCCCATTTGCCCATGTGTTTTTACATCATTGAATTCTGAGTGCTTAGCACAGGACTGGAGGAATGGTAGGCACTTAATACATTTTTTTGAGCATCTGAGCATTTCTGTAAATCTCTCTCAATATGGACATAACAATGCTAATAACAACCTCAATAATAAGAATTCTAAAATAGGAAATTTTAGAAGCACTATGCTAGGTGTTTTAGCTCATTTAATCTTCACAATAGCCCTTTCAGGATGACACTATTATTATCACCAAAGAGGATTTTTTAACTTATCTAAGGTCACGTAGCTAATAAGTGGTAGAGGCAAGATTCAGACCCATGCTGTCTGACCCCAGCGTCCACACTCTTAAAGCTATACAGACTGAAGTGCCTCTTTGGTCTCTGTTCCAATTACCCTGGTCTTGCTCCATTGAGTTAATCCCTTAGGAGAGAAGAGTCCAATATGCAAATAGTCTCCAGCTGCAAGTCCTCAAGCAGAGTCTTCTTGTTTACACCAAATTCTCCTTTAAATCATTGAGGCCTCCAAAGCACACTAGAGCAGAAATTCTTAAGACATCATCCCTTCTGAGGCTTTCTTTGGAACACTGATCAAGTTTTTCAAGTTATGGAGTCCAGACCCCAACATTGTGCCCTGGAAATGGGCAGACCATCCTCAGCAGTTATAAGCAGAAGGAGCTGCCTGGGCTCATGGTCCTAATATTTTTCACACCTTAAAATAGGACACATGGCTCTTCATGGGTTTAATAAGAGTGCTTAGCTATTGGAATTTCCAAGATAATTTGATAGTTTATGCTAAGAATAGGCCAGGATATTTAACATTGGAACTGTGATAGGAAATCAGGATATATGGTCAACATACTAATTAGGTATGAGCTGAGGACATATGTATCAGCTTCAAACATCTCTATTTTCTATGATGCATGAGCTTTGAGCGTTATAGAGTAATTCCTTTGCGTCTTGAATATCTGCTGCAAGGTTGAATAAAATGGATGGGTTAGTGCTTTTACAGTCTGTCCCATGTCTGGATTCCAGAGTGAAATCAGCCATTATAAATGGGCAAAGGAGAAACTAAAGATAGAGAGAAAGCAGAAATTTTTGGAGCAACCAGCTGCTATTCTTTAATAGCAAGGCATTATGGAATCTTGTATAATTCATCTTGGTACAGTTTGTTTGTATACTGAGTAACAATATCTCAAAATAGAATCTACTCTAAGCCCAGAGTTTAAGAGAGATCTTAACAGTTTATTTTTAACTCCATTTAAAAGCACAACAAACAATATCTCCCAAGGCATGATTTTATGTTTTGATTTACAGCCATAAGGAATCTAAGAATAAATCCCTTCAGTCATGGAGTTCCTTTAAACCAAGAATTGCAAAGATTTCAAACCACGCACTGAGCCTTTCAGATGACCCTACGGGACAGGCCAATCTGTTTGCCATCAAATAAATGTGCTAAGCTCTCACATGTACATGCAGCTAGAATTGGCTCAGATGAAAAAATTATGCAAAATGACTTGTTTCACTCATCGTTTAGAGATGACTTATTGGGAAGGCTATCCTCAGTAGGCTACAGAGAGCCATGGCACATAACCAACAGCTCTATTACAGCACTCTTGGCAGCTAACATTCTAAATAATGAGAGAGGGAGGTATTTGCCCTCTTTTTCTTACTGTTTCACGTTGAGGTTCATGATTATTTTCTTATCTGCCTGCTTTCAGGGTGAATTTAGGCCATCAGGAAGGGGGCTTCACTTGGCTTTTCTCTTTGGTTTAATGGCAGGCACTACTCTGAGTACTTCAGGTGCATTAACTGATTTCATCCTCATAACATCCTTGTGAAGAAACTGAAGCACAGAGAGGTTAAGCAGTGTGCCCAAGGTTGCACAGCTAATAAATGATAAAGCTGGAATTTGAACCCAGGCAATCTAACTTCAGAGTTCATGCTCTTAACCAAGACACCATGCTGCCTTGGTGAACTTATTGGTATAAAGTCATAAACAATTAGGGCTTCTTTACACCACCTGCCATAAAGACCGCCACTCTCTTTTTTGTGTGCTGGCTAAACAAATTTGGTGAAAACTCTAGCTACCCTGGTTATTCAAGTTCTGTGTCAAAACCACTTCTTATAGAAGTCTGTGTGGTTTATCCCGTTAGGAAAAAGGAGTGGGGCAGCATATGAATATCAGAACATATTTCAGAGGACTCTTGTATCCTTAAAACAGTCAGAAATATGGAATAAGGCCAAAGTACAAGGATGTTTGTCATGGCGTAATTTATAAGGGCAAAAAAGAAGAAAAAGTGAATGTTCCTCTGCCTCTAGTTGGGAAATCAATTTAATTATTTTATTTAATTGGAAAACATGTATATAATATTTACCATTTGCCAGGCACTGTTGTAAGTAAATATTAACTTATTTAAACCTCAACAAAATCCTATGACGTGGATATTATTATCCCCAGTTTACAGATACAGTATCTGAGGCCCAGGGCGATCAGGGAATTTGCCCAGCGGGATGGAGCCAGGAATTTAACTGGGGCAGGCTGGTTCCAGAGTACTGCCTTTAACCACTTTGCTCCTGAATGCTTCGGGGACACTATAATTGTGTTTTTTGAGGAATTTTGTTTTCTATTTGTTCTCTTTTTCATTTTTCTGTTTTCTTGCCTTCTTGTGGGTTACCTAAATTCAATTTTGATTTATCTATAGTGCTTTTGAGTGTTTCTTTTTATATAGCTTTTATAGTGATTGCTCTGGGTATTACATTATATGCACGTAGCTTGTCACAGTCTATTGGTGTCAACAATTACCACTTTGAGTGAAGTGTGGAAATCTTTCCTCCCTTTACATCCTTTACTATCTCCCACTATAATTGTCTTCAATATTTCCTCTACATACATTGAGAACCACAGCAGATATTGTTATAATTTTTGCTTTAACCTTCAAACATAATTTAGAAAACTTAAGAGGAGTAGACAACATTACTGTTTTTATCTATACTTTTGGTTTTTCTGTGTTCTTTCTTCTATTCTGATTTTCTAAGGTTCCTTCTTTTACCATTTTCTTTCTGTTTAGAGAACTTCCTTTAGGTGTTCTTTTATATTGGTCTGCTGGTGACAAATTCTAGTTACCCTTCATCTGAAAATATTTTGATTTTCGCCTCATTCATGAAAGATATTTTTGCTAATTATTGAATTCTTGATTGACAGTTCTTGTCTTTCAGCACTTGAAAAATGTTGTGCTACTTCCTTCATGGATTCAGATGAGCAGGCTGACTCATTTGAATTTTTTTTTCCATATAGATATACTTCGTTTCTCTCAAGCTGTTTTTAAGCTTTTTTTCTTTGTCTTCAGTTTTCAGAAGTTTAACTATGATATGTCTTGACATAGATTTCTTTGGGTTTATCTTGTTAAAGTTTCTTTCAGCTTCTTATATCTGTAAGTTTATGTCTTGCCAAATTTTGGAAATTTCTAGCCGTGATTTCTTTGAATACTTTTTTCAGCCCATCCTCTTTCTCTTCTTTGCCTGGATTTCAGTGACATGAATGTTAGTCTTTTGTTATAGTCCCACATGTCCCTGAGGCTCTATTCATTTTTCTTCTGTCTGTTTTCTCTCTGTTGTTAGATTGGATAATTTCTATTGTTTAATTTTCAACTTCACTGATTCTTCCTCTGTCCTCTACATTCTGGGATTAAGCCCATCCACTGAGTTTTTAATTTCATTTATAGCATGTTTTAGTTCTAAAATTTCCATCTGGTTCTTTTTTATATCTTGTTTCTTTTCTGTGACTTTCTATATTTTCATTTAGTTCAAGCATGTTCATATGCTCATTGAAGCATTTTTATGACAGCTGCTTTAAAATCCTTGTCAGCTAATTCCAACATTTGTGTCATCTTGGTGTTGGTGCCTGTCAATGTTCTTTTCTCATTTTATTTGAGATTTTCTCTGTTCTTGGTATGAGTGATTTTCAGTTGAAACTTAGACTTGTGTGGTGTTATGTTATAAGGCTCTGGATCTTATTTAAATGGTTTATTTTAGAAGACTTTTTTTTAATATGGAGACTCAGGGCTCCATATTAAGCAGACAAAGGCAAAAGCTGTAAGTCCTCTTAAAGCCTACCATCATTATCTGTACAATGTTACTCTGCAGCATTCTATTGGCAAAGCAAGCTTCAGTGTCAGCCCAGATTCAAGGGGAGGGAAACTCAAACTCCATCTCTAGATGAAGGGAGTGGCAAAGTCACATTGCAAAGGGCGTGCAGGAGGGGAGGGATGGTTGTGGCCATCTTTGAAAACAATCTGCCATGTTAAAAGTTATTTTGCCTTATGGAATTATGAATTACTCTTGTTTCATCAATTTTTTTGTGTGTGTTTTCCTAGCTTTCTATATTAAGACAATGCTCCCTGTTATAGTAGAAAAATATATGTCAAAATACACTAAAAAAAAAATGTCATGTAAGTGTGAAGTTGTATTGTGTCAGGTGTACTGCAAATAGAATTCAACAACTGTGATCTTTGCTCTTTAAAATTGTAAAATGTTTAAAGGTAATGCCTGGGATGATTTTAAACTCTTGGAAGTGATGATCTGCTTGTGTGTCTTTCAGCCTGATCATCCAGTTTAAAGCATGGGAAGATAGTCACTGTGTACCTGTCACCTTTGTCTTTACACTGGCTCAGGCAAGGGAGAATCCTCACAGCCTTCTCACCTGTGGGCTGTTGAGAGTTGGAAGATGCTAGATTTTGCTGAGATTTCCCCCATTCATTCTTCCACACTTCTTATTGGCACAGGTAGGAAACATGCCTGGATTTCTGTCGCCATGTAACTACTATGCCCATAAAAATAGCAACAACTCTGTTTTCCTGGTTATGCTATCAGGGAGGACAAGAAAATAGAAGGAGAGACTCTCCAGCCTCTCCTCGGGGTAAATTAAGGCCCTATATGGGCATCAGAAGCTCCTTGAGGGTGGAAACTGATCACACACAACAGTGGGTATTAGAACATTCATGTTGAATTGGATTTTAAATACTACAATGAAAATTCACTACTTTAACCTGTGGAGCAAAGACATGGGAAACATTATTTTCCCTATCTCAAATAATTATAATACCTTATGCTAATGTCATACTGTACAGTTTTAGTCTCACCTTTACTCTTCACATGACCTTTAGTGTCTTACCCTTAAAATGGGAATAATGATATTTACAAGCCAGAATGTTGGAGGTTGGGTAACAGCTACCACTTTAGGTAGATACTAATTTGTTTTTCTTTTTTCAAAATTAAATATGATGATAAATGTGAAAGGAGCATTTGAATTTTATGATAATATTTAAATGTTAACTGTTACTATTCTTATCTTTATTCCTTTTAGGTACAGCATGTCCTTTTTTCTTTTTTTATTTAAAAATAAAGAAACTTAGACTTGCAGAGGTTAAACAATTTGCCAACTAGTTAAATGGTGGAATTTAGCTTCAACCTACATCTTGTGGCTTCTATTTCAGTGATCTTCACATTACTATTATTATTCCAAATCATTTTATGGCTTTGAAACATTCCCCAGACTCACTTGATAATGATATACTTTATCAGGCCTTGCATCTCTTTGTGAAGTGTGTGTGGGGGTAAGGTTGCCTCATTCTTATCGCAAAGACCATCACTTACATCAGGAGTCAGCACTCTGCAGCCCATGGATCAAGTCCTCACCACCCGTTTTTGTAATGGAACACAACCACACTCATTCATTTAAGTACTGTCCATGTCTTCTTCCATAGTAAAATGGCAGAGTTGAGTAGTTGCGACAGAGACTGTAGGCCTGCATAACCTAAAATATTTATTATTTGACCTTTTACTGAAAAAGTTTGCTGACTCCTAAATTTTATTGTCATCCCAAATATTACAGAACCAGTGCTCACAAAGAATGATACTCCAGAGTTCATGAATAATATCAGCAGGTGCCCTTTTCAGCTCTCCACCTGCAGCTAAATCAAGGTGAGCAAACGGAGCTCTTTAATTTTCACATATTTCCTCCCCAGGAGAAGCTTGGGATCCCTGAACATTGGAAGTATTTATTCCTAGGAATCCCTCTGACCCTAGCTTCATTGAAGATCAAAACAGGATGGAAGGGACCTTAGAAACATGCAGTTCAGCATCCTCACTCAAAGGATGAGAAAACTGAGAACCACAGAAGGGAAGCAACTGCCCTCAAGTTAGGTAGAAGCTGGCAGTTAGATTAGAACCCAGATATCCTGACTTCTGGTGGTTCTGTTCTACTGAAAACTGAATTAGACTGAATTACATTTCCCGACTTGTGAATTGCAGGTGTGAATTTTCATCCAGGTGTTTTGTGTTGGCTAGGAAAAGGCCACAGAGAGATTAAATGAATCACAAGACATCACCCAGAAAGTTCATGTTAGGACCTGGAGATCTTGAGCCTAAATACGTAGACAAAGCATCTCCTTGTTTTACTAAGAAAAATTACAAACAAAAAACAGATTGCACTATTCATCTTGGTCTGTTTTGCCTGATTTCCCTCATCTCTTAATTCCCTCATGGCTAAATATAGTGCCGATGTTACTGTCTGACCTGATGTCATGGAGGGCTCGGAAGACCAGACTAAGCCTATGACAGCTGTTCAAATAGCATCAGTGAGTTCACGCAGGGAGGGAGTCCATGAAGGAGAGGCTATGTTCTTGCTCTGGTTTCTGAGTTTCTTTGTGTTATTTCTGGGCGAAGATCACAGTTTTTAAATTTATTGATTCATCAACTTTGTGGAGTTTGTACAGTTCTATAAGTGAGAAAAGCCAAAAGTCTGGTGTTTGGGGTCCCTAGGCCTACCCACTGGATTGATGGTGTTTTATGATCCAGTTCACCTGCATAAAGAGCTTTGCCCCTAATAGTAATTAAACTTAGCAAGCCTCTCAATGGAAAACTCTGGCTGGAACCACAAAAGACCCAACAGGCCGGCAGGTAGGGTAGCAGGAAAGGTCATGGCAAGGACATAACTAGGGGGTGATATCATTGGACAGGCCATTTAAAAAAAAAACAGTGACTTTTTAGAAGAACCTAACCTTTGTGTGACATTGATGATAATTCTCAGGACTGGGCATGGAATCTGGTTTCTCTCTGCCTAGCATTCCTTCTCTTGTTCTAGTAACAGCACCTCTCCTTTGAGAGAGCATACCCCTCTACACTCCTCATGCTTCAATGGGGTTTTCAATTTCAGGGCTCTTTCTGTTTGATCAGATGTAGTCCTATGATCCAAGCCAGGCCAATTAGGTTATCTCTCCTAGTAATTTATATTCTGAACACAGAAGGTGGATGGGGCAGAGAACCAGGAAGGAATGCTCACCCTACTGTGGGCATGGCCAAATCTGCCCGGGGCCCAGTCCTTCCAAGGTCTGGTTGCTCTCTCTTCATTTTTTTGGGCTCAGTCAGTATCCTTCCAATTTATTAACATTTTTTTTTGCTTAAGTTAGTAGTTTTCTTTTTTGTTGCTTATGGAATATTTAAATGACACTAAGGGGCACAAAATAACTGGACCTAACATATGTTATCTTGCATATTTAACAAAAACACAGTCTATTATCATGTATGTAGATTAGGTACGTATTATTAGTTCTATTGCACACATGAAGAAATTAAAATTAAAGAAAGCTTAGGTAAATTGCCAAGGTTTATGCTGGTAATAAGAGAAAGAAATAAGATTGGAGCTCAGGATTGTCGTATCCTGGATCCATGACAACACAGAGCCCATGAGCATAGGGTGCAGCTATGGAAGGCATGGGAAGTCTGGGTCTCAGGAAGAATCCAGGGAGCTGCAAGGAAGTCAGTTGGTCTCTAAGGAAGAGGAGCCTGGCATCAATCTGCCCCTCCCTCACCCATTTTCATTTCCTAGAAGCAGTCAAATTTTACCCGGTCAGTTTTGTCTCTTGGTATAAAAGGATTAAGGCACATTTCTCAGAGTTACAAGTGAGGGAACTGAGCTCTAAAGATGTCAAATGGATTTGGACACATAGCAAGGTCACATAGCTCTTGGTCACGTAGCAAGTCGGTGCCAATTCAGGAATCAAGACCAGGAGTTCCTGACTCCTAGTCTAGCACCCTTTCCAGTTCTCCACATAGCTCTTATTTCCTTAATAACTCTGGAAGTGATGGCATGTTATGCTTTCCGGAAACAGTATAGTGGCGTTGCACCAGATGCACATTTAACTTTTCTGAATTTAAGCGTTCAAACACTTGGCAATGAAAGGAGACAGGAATAGAGAAAGAGCAAACTTTAATATCGCAAATGATCCATCTGTCAGTCTGGCTTATGGGCCAAAGGAAAAATGAGATGAGAGAGGTGAGTACAATGATCACTCAGTGGGTTTCATGTCTCACATGTCTCTCACGGTGTGAGCATCTAACCATATATAAAATACATGGCCATGTGGGTATGCATTTTTTTTATTCATCATAGACTCAGAAACACAGTCCACCTATTTACACTGACCTCTCCCCCTCCCAAACTCTAGCTGTCTATTCAATATTGGAGGAAAAACTGACTCTGGTGGACTTCCTGTCAGCTGGTGGTGTAATTTATGGACAAAGACATTGTCAAGAATAATTTGGACTGCAGTTATCATTTGATTAGTGTATGACTTCAGAATTGCAGCTCTGTGTAAGTTGCTCCTCTGTGCCTTACCATAGTGGGAAGCACTAGAAAATAATGAAGCTGTAGGGCGTGGGCTATGGGGTCAGAAGGATTTGCATTCATATGCTGGTTCCATGTGCGATTCTGAGAAATCCTTCATTTCCTTGATTATAGGAAAAATTGATGTAAAATGTTTAGCATAATTCTCTGTCTATATTAAGTGCCTAAATGCTAGCTATCAATATGGTTATCGTAATGGAACTGTTAAAAGAAATTTTGTAATATCTGCTAAATGTAGTAAAGAAAAGAGCTGGCACTTCTGACTCAGTTCATGTTCTTTATGTTTATCTTTATTTATATTCATAAAATGAGGAAATTAGATCAAAGTTTCTCCTAAAGATCTACGTCTTTGATGATGGCAGTATGGATAGTCTCATCTATTTCTGCTTCAGTTATCTATTGCCTAAATATTTGTATAACAAATTATCCCAAATCTTAGTGGCTTAAAAATACACACTATATTTAGTTCACAAGTCTGTGGGTCAGCTAGGCAGTTCTGGCCTTCTATGGACTCATTCTGTGTCTGTGATGGGCTGTGGCTTGGATAAGCAACTCTGCTGGTCTTGACTGGGGATGTATGTATGCGGATCAGCTGGTCGTAGGCTGTTCTAGGATAGTCTTGTCTAGTACAACTGAACTTGCATCGAGCAGGCGAGGTTGAGCTTGTTCACGTAGTGGCAGAAGGGTTCCAAGAAGGAGAGGGGAAGCACACAATGCCTCTTGAGACTGAGGCTCAGAACAGGCACAATATCACTTTCTCTATATTCTATTAGCCAAGGCAAGTCACAAGACTGACCTAGATTCAAGGGGTGAAAAAAGAGACTCATTTTGATGGGCTACGCTGCACAGTTATATTTTCGAGGAGCATGGACACAATAAGGGATATGGTTTGGACTGTTTTTTAAATCAATCTTTCATAACTTCAGATGTCTTGGTCTCTGTCAGTGAGGTCTATGTGTTTTCCAGACAAATTTTTGTAGTCCTTGTGGGGAGAATTCAGGTTCTCCAGCAGCTCACTGGTGACCGACGCATGTAGACCACCAGGTTTTCCTTCAGTCTATTTTCCCCAACAGGATTTCTGGGGTTGAGATAAGATTTTTAACAGAAAGCGTGCTACCCCTGTCAGAACTTGACCTGGAGAGGCAAACATTTGTTTCGGATTTGGAATAAAATGCTCCACCTATTTATTCATAGAAGTGTGACCATCTGGACATGACCTGAATTTGCAAATACATTTGTCAATTAGGATTGCTCAAAAATGCAATTATTGCCCCCAAATAATGACAGAATAGTCATTATTCTCCTTCATGATAGTCAGAAGATGGGAACGTGGACAAGCATATGGCAAAGAACACTACCTTTGATAGCTACATTATAATTTTTGTTCTTTTCCTTAGCAATGGTAGAGGTAGTCGTACTGGTGGTATTTGTGTGTGTGAATAAATAAATTTAGAATGTCCAGTGAATGTTCTCTGAACAGAACAGTGGCTCGTTATCATTAGATATCAGCCAAGAGGGCTAGAGTGTTCTTGTGGCTGCCACTGGTGGTGGTACAGGTGCTGGTGTTAGTCACTGATGAATATGAGGGGTCTCTAGCTCTGGAGTCCCAGAATAGAGAGTGTGACTGTCTGGTGTCATGATACAGGGGCACTGAGGGCTCTAAAAATACAAATACAAATAATTCTACTATGAATTGATCAAAAGAATAGAAAATGGGGAGTCTGTAGCCATGGTTTTGGTTTTGATTTTAAAATTTATGTTGAATTATAATATATACACAGAAATGTGCACGTGTTGTTAATATTCAGCTTGATAAATTTTCTTTGTATGAACATAACTATGTAACCAGCACGTCCATCAAGAAATAAAAAACACTGTAAGGGCTGGACCACAGAAGCCTCTCTCATTCCCCTCCCAGTCCGTACCACTCCTCAGAAGCTACCGCTATACTGTTTTTTAGCAGCATGATTCGTTTTGCCAGTTTTTCTGCTTTAAATAGATGGAATCATACAGAATCTATTCTTTTTTTGCCTGATTTCTTTCACTCAATGTAATGATTTTGGGATTCATCCAAATTGTTGCTAGTATTCCGTTTCATGGGTAATTCATGATTTGTCTTCCCATTCATCAGTTGATGAACTTTTGGGTTGTTTCTGGATTTTGTCTATTATAATTAAGCTACTATGAACACTTTGTGTATGAGTCTGTATAAGAACATATAGATACGTGCTTTTCTTGGATTAATCCCTAGAGGTGGAATGGCTGGGTTTGACGGGAGGTATACATGTAACATTTTAAGAAATGGCCAAAGTAGTTTCCCAAAGTGATTGTATTGTTTTACATTCCCAACAGAATTGTATGAGAATTCTAGTTGCTCCACATCCTTGCCAATACATGGTATGGTCAGTTATTCTAATTGTAGCCATTCTCATGGGTAGGTATTATGTTATGGTTTGATTGCGTTTTCCTGATGGCTAATGATGTCGAGCATTTTTAAAATGCTTGTTGGCCACTTGTATGTTTTCTTTGGTGAGGTGTCTGTTTAAATCCATTGCTCGTTTTCTTATTGAGTTGTTTGTCTTTTATTATTGACCTGCAATAATTCTTTGTATTTTCTGGATACAAGTCCTTTGATATTTGTATTTTGAGAGTTTTCTCCCAATCGGTGGCTTTCTTTTTTTTTTTTGCTGGTGACTTTTAAAGAGGAAAAGTTTTTCATTTTCTTAAGTCTAATTAATAAATTTTAATGTTTCATGCTTTGTGTTTTTTATTTAAGAAACCCTTACCTACTATGAAGTCACAAAAGTATTCTCTTTTTTCCCCTATAAGTATAATTTTAGCTTTTACATTTAAGTCTATGGTTCATTTTCTAAATTTTGGTTTATGGTGTGAGATAAGGATCAATTTTCATTTTTTTCCCACATGGATGTCCAGTTGAGCAGTAACCTTTGTTGAAGGGATTTTCCTTTCTACTTTGAATTACCTTAGAAATTTCTCAAAAATCAATTAAATACATGTAGATCTGCTTCCAGACTCTTTATTCTATTCCATTGATCTGTATGTCTATCTTTTCATCAATCTCAAACTATTTTGATTATTGGGGCTTTGAAGTAAGTTCTAAAATCAGAATAACTTCTCAAACTTTGCTCTTCTCTTTTAAAATGGCTTTCGATATTCTGGAACCTTTGCATTTCCAAGTAAATTTTAGAATCAGCCTGTCAATTTCTATAAAAATCCTGCTGGAATTCTAATTGGGATTGTATTAAATCTCTAGATCAATTTGGTGAGAATTGTCAACTTTATAATATGGGTCTTCCAGTCCATGAACATGGTATATCTTTCTATTTGCTTAGGACTTTCCTAATTTCTCTCACAATGTTTTGCAATTTTAAGCGTCAAGATAATGGGTGTCTTTTGTTAGATTTATTTTTAGGTATTCTATATTTTTGATACCACTGTAAATGGAAGTTTAAAAACTTTCACTTTACAATTATTTGTAGCTAGTATGTAAGAAGACAATAGATTTTACAAATATTAACATTGTATCCTGCATCTTTGATAAATGTTTTTATTGGTTCCACTGGTTGTTTTGTAGGTTCTTTGAGATTTTCTATGTAAAAAAATCATATCATCTGCAAAAATGACAATTTTATTTTTCCTTTCCAAGTTTTATGTCTTTTCTTTCTTTTTCTTATCTTCTTACTGGTACTTATTACTAGGATTGCCAGAAAAATGTAGCACAGAAGTGGTAAAAGCAGGCATTCTTTCTTTGTTCCTGACTTCTGGATAAAATAATTCACACTTTCACTGTTAGGTATGATGTTAGTTGGAGGTTTTTCATAGATGCTATTTACAACTTTGAGGGTGTTCCCTATTATTCCTAGCTTGTTCAGAGCTTTTATTATAAATAAAACTTTGTTAAATTTTTTCAAATTTTTTTCTGCATGTATTGAAATGATCATATGGTTTTTCTTTATTATTATTTTTAATATAGTGAATTACATTGATTGATTTTTAAATGTTAAGCTAATCTTGCATTCCTGGTATAAGTTCTACTTGGTCATAATCTATTATCCTTTTTATATATTTTTTAGATTTCTTTGCTTATATTTTCTTAAGGATTTTACATCTGTATACATGAGGAATATTCATCTGCAATTTTCTTTATTGGTAATGTCATTGTCAGATTGGCATTAGGGTTATGCTGATCTCATAACATGAGTTGAGCAGTGATCCCTTCTCCTCTACTTTTTGAAGAAGCTTAGGTAATATTGATGCTATTTCTTCCTGGAATATTTGGTATTATTCAATATTAAGAACTTCTGGGCTAGCAGTTTTCTTTTTGAGGATTTTTTGAAATCAAATGTAAATTACTTAATATATTTTTAATTATTCCTATTTTCTGTTTCTTCTTGTGTCGATTTTGGTAAATTGTGCTCTTCAATAAGTTGTCCATTTCATCTAAGTTGTTGAATTGGTTGTCACAAAATTGTATGTAATTTTCTCTTATTATCCTTTTAATGTTTGTGGTGATAACATTCTTTTTGTTCCTACTATGAGCGATTTTTGTTCTCTCTTTTTTTATTTCCTGACAGTCTAGTTAGAGTTTTCTCAATATTATTGGTATTCTCAAAAAACCAGCTTTTGACTTTTTAACTTTCTCTATTGTCTGTCCATTTTTTACTTCCTTAAATTCTGCTTTTTATTATTTCCTTTCTTCTACTTACTTTGGGGTTATTTTGTCTTTTTCTAGCTTATTTTTGAGGTGGAACATTATGTCATTGGTTTTAGATCTTTCTTCTTTTCAAATTTAGGCATTTAAAGCTATAAATTCCCCTTTGAGCACTATTTTAGTTTCGTCTTTCAGATTTTGATGTGTCGTATGTGATCTTTAATTTTATGTGTCGACTTGGCTTGGCTATCGTGCCCAGTTGTTTGGTCAAACACTAGACTAAATGTTGCTGTGAAGGTATTTGTGGGTGTAATTAACATTTACAATCAGTAGACTTTAAGTGAAGAAGATTGCCTTCCAAAATGTGGGTGAGCTTCATCCAATTAGTTGAAAGCCTTAAGAGCAAAAACTGAGTTTTCTCAAAGAAATAATTTTTCCTCAAAGTTGCAGCATAGAATCCTGACTGAATTTCTGGCCTGCTTCCTTGCTTGCAGATTTCAAACTCAAGACTGCAACATCAGCTCTTACCTTGAATTTCCAGCCTGCCAACCTGCGCTGCAAAATATTTTTAAATTTATTTTGTGATTTCTTGTTTCACCCATGAATTATTTAGAAATATATTGTTTAAATTCTGTATATTTAGAGTTTTCCTAGATATATTATTTTTATTGATTTTTTAAATCAAACCCTATTATGGTCAGAGGATACACTTTGTATGATTTCAGTGTTATGAAATTATTGTGACTTGTTTTATGACTCAGCATATGGTCTATCTTGGTGAGTGTACCATGTGAACTTGGAAAAATATGTATTCTGTATTTTTTTAATGTAGTGTTCTATGAATGTCAATTAAATTGAAGTGTTTGAAGGTATTATTCAGATTTCTATGTTCTTTCTGATATTTTAATGTTTAGTTTCTCTATCAGTTATTGAAAAATGGATGTTAAAATCTTCTACTCATTGTATAGTGGTCTATCTCTCCCTTTAATTTTGGACTCATGTAGTTTGAGGTTATGTCTTTAGGTGAACATACATTTTAAATTGTCATGTCTTCTTGATGAATTGTCTCTTTTATCATTTTGAAACGTCTTTCTTTATCTCAGGTAATACATTTTGTCTTAAACTTTACTTATTTTGATATTTTAAACCTTTTCTTCTGATATAGAAATAGTCATTCCAGCCTTCTTATGCTTACAGTCACGTGTGGCATAATGGCATTCTGGTTGAGGATGGACCGCATATACGTCAGCAGTTCCATAAGATTAGTCCCATAAAGCCTAGATGTGTAGCAGGCTATAACATCTAGGTTTCTGTAAGTATTCTCTGATGTTCCACAATGATAAAATTGACTAATGACACATTTCTCAGAACACATTTCTCATCCCTGTTGTTAAGGGATGTATGACTGTATTGTTTGCATGGTATATCTTTACCCCCCTTCCCTCCAATTTCCTTTCAACCTATCTTTGCCTTTGTATGTAAAGTTTGCCATTTGTAGGCAGCATATATTAGGGTCTTGCTTTTTAAAAATCTACACTATTACTTTCTGCCTTTTAATTGGGGTGTTTTCTTTAAACTGTTAACTTTTAACATAATTAGTGATATGGTTGGATTTAAGTCTAGCATTTTATTTTTCTGTTTAACTTTGGTTTTTGTTCCCTCTTTCTTTCTTTCCTGCCGTTTTTTGTACTATTTGAATATTTTTTAATATTTCATTTTAATTTATCTATTGGCTGTTTGGCTGTATCTCTTTGTATTACTCTTTTTAGTGATTGCCCTAAAGGTTACACTACACATATTCAATTTCTCACTGTCTGTTTAGATTTAATACTGTACCACTTCAAGTAAAATGTAGAATCCTGCAACCATATAGGTACATTTACTTCCTTGCACTAACCTTTATGTTATAGTTATCATATGAATTTCACTCACAGTTACTGAAATCCCTTGAGATAATATCATGATTTTTGCTTTAATGATCATATATATCTTAAGAGGAAAAATAGGTTTTTACATTTGCACAGATATTTACCATTCTCTTGATCCTCCTTCATTCCTGAAGACTTAAGTTTTCCTCTGGCATCATTTCTCTTCAATCTGAATAATATCATTCATCCTTTAGCAATTATTTTAGAGTAGGTCTGTTGGTGAATTCTCTAAGTTTTCCTTCATCTGATAATGTGTAGTTTCACCTTCACTCCTAAAGATATTTTCACTAGGTATAAAATTCTGGATTGAGAGTTCTTTTCTTTCAGCACTTTAAAGGTGTAGTTTGACTGTCTTCTGGTCTCTGTTAAGAATTCTGCAGTCATTCAAATTGCCTTTTTCCTGTATGCAATGTATTGCTTTTCTCTAGCTATTTTAAGATATTTTTTTCCTGTAGTTTTCTGCTATTTATGATGTGTTCAATTGTAATTTTCTTTGAGTTTATTCTACATGGGGTTCACTGAGCTTTTTTAATCTGTAAATTTATTTCTTTCACCAAATTTGGGATGTTTTGGGACATTACTTACTAAAATATTTTTTGTACCTGAATCTTTTTCTCCTCTCTTTCTAGGACTCCAATGACACGTATGTTATGCTGAAGATATTGTCCTATAGGACTCTGAGGCTTGGTTAATTTTTTGTCTTTTTTTCTCTGTTGTTCAGATTCAAAAATTTATATTTCTCTACCTTCAAGTTTACTAATTCTTTTTCTCTTTCATCTCCATTCAGCCATTGGATAATCCAGTGAATTTTTAATTTTAGATATATTTTCCAGTTGTAAAATTTTCCTTTGGTTATTTTCATAGTTTCTGTTTCTCTGCTGAGAATTTTTATCTTTTCACTCATTTTAAGTTAGTTTCCACACATTTCTGCTATTTATAATAGTCATAATAGCTGGTTTAAAATCTTTGAAAATTTCAACATCATCTTGTATTGGCATTTATCAACTGTCTTTTCCAATGAGAATTAGTCATATTTTTTATTGTTCTTTAGTTATTTGGTAATTTTGGAACCATTTGGGTTCAGGCCAGAAGTTGTCCTTCCTTCTGTGGGCAGTGTTTCTAATTTCAGTTCAGTTCTCAAAGCCTTTGCTATGCTGCTTTGATCTGCCCCACAAATGCATAGTCTACGGGTGAGTCCAAGATTTGGGCAAGTTCATACTCAGAATTAGGGAATCTCCTTCTAGCTCTCTCCTCTCCAGGACTTCCCCACACTCACCAGCCTGCTAAATCCCTACTCCTTGTTTCTATCAGAGATTTTGCCACCAAGGCCACTGATGTGCCAAGAAGCTCAGTGATTTGGATCTGCCTTGAAAGCAGAGCCATAAGAGAAAAGGAAAAAAGGGAAATTCACCTTTGTATGGTTGACTCCTTGCAGTTTGGGCTTCTGTCCATAATCTATCTGCTTTTCTTTACTTTTTAGGGTCCTTAGGTAGGTGGTTTTCCCTTCCATGTTTTTAGTTTTAATCAGCAAGAGAAATAGATTGCAATGGGCTTACGCTGCCAAAGTGAAACCAGAATTCTATAACATTAGTTTTGATTTCTTCCTTGACCCATGGATTATTATTTAGATGTATATTGCTTAATTTCTAGGCATTTGGAGATTTTCTGGTTACCTCTTTTTGTTATTGACCATTAGCTTAATTCCATTTTGATCAGAGAACATACTCAGAGTAATTTTAATTTTTTGAATTTTGCTGAGTTTTTTTTTTTTTTTTTAATGGCCCAGCTGTGGGGCTGGCCTGGTGGCGCAGTGGTTAAGCATGCATGCTCCGCTTCGGCAGCCCGGGTTTGCGGGTTCGGATGCTGAGTGTGCACTGACGCACTGCTTGTCAAGCCATGCTATGGTGGCGTCCCACATAAAGTAGAAGAAGATGGGCATGGATGTTAGCTCAGGGCCAATCTTCCTCAGTAAAAAAAAAAAAAAAAGAGGATGATTGGCATCAAATGTTAGCTCAGGGCTGATTTTCCTCACACACACAAAAAAAGTCTCAGCCATTAAATTGGTAATTTAAATAGAATGTCCTAAACATAGTCTACTTCTTAACCCTAGTACTCAGAGGAGAAGCAAAGCCACAGTTCACCCACAGCTGTGATTAATGTTAATTGTTGTAAGCCACTGAGATTTTGGAATTATTAATTAATGCAAGGCATCTTGTGGAAAGATATTGTTTTTGGATTTGGAGAATTCACCTTATTGGGGTCTGGATTTTACTCCTTCAGTCTTTAGAAATCTGACAATAAGGACACACTGAACATGGATCCATTGCTTGAGGCAGACTTAGAAACTCACAAGTCTGATGTATAAAATCAGACTCTCATTTTATTAATTTATTTTTAGAAATATAATATGTAATTACTGAAATACCTAAGCATGCATGGATAGCTCTTTATTTCTCTATAGGAAAGTGTACAGGGGAAACCAAGTCATAATTGGCAGGTTGTTTAGTAAGCACGGTGGTAGGCTGAATCATGGCCCCCCAACATATCCACATCCTAATTCCTGAACCTGTGTTACCTGTATGGCAAAAGAGACTTTTCAGATGTGACTAATTTAAAGATCTTGAGATGGAGGTTTGCCTCGTAAATTATCCAGGTTAGTCCTTGGATAATAGGAGATGGAGATGGAGACAGAAGATTAGAGTAGAGGAAGGCAGTGTGGCAACAGAAGCAAAGACTGGAGTGATGTGGCCACAAGCCAAGTAAGCCACCAGAGGCTGGAAGAGGAAAGGAAAAAATCCCCCCTTGGAGTCTCCAGAACAAACCAGCCCAGCTGACACTTTGATTTTAGCCTCATTTCAGAATTCTGGCCTCCTGAACTATAAGAGAATAAATTTGTGTTGTTTTAAGCCATTTAGTTTGTGGAAATTTATAACATAAGCAATGGAAAACCAATACACATGGGATCAAGGAAAAAACGTCAGAGGAGTCAAATATTTAATGGAATTAGCCTAAGATGGTTTGATTTCTCCACATAATAATAAGGATGCATAATTAAAGTCTGTTGAACAAAACTCCATAAGGCATTAGTGTATACTGCTATAATTTGACTTTGTGAAGTCTTTTAAATGCTACATTGGCTTACCTACCCATTCATAATTGTCACAATCTTACTCTCGATATTTATTATATTCATATAGGTCTCAGGTGAGTTGTGCTTTTATAAGACCGACTCTATTTTTGTAAGTTTGATTTTGCATAATTTCACTTTGATCAATTCTCTGTTGATTTAAAATTTCTCTCTCAGAGGTCAAAGTAATTCCCATTATTACCAAGTGGTAATGGCAGAACCTCATTATGGAATCCAAAGACCAAGTCTACTTGTCAAGAAAGAGGTTTATATCCAAACAAAAAAATCATTTCTTGAATTGCAAAGTCGCTTCTTCATCATGTAAAACTGAAAATCTGGTACCTAACAGCTGCCTAATTTTCATGTGGATGAGGCAGCAGTAAATGTTTATTTGGATAAGTTTTCAGATGATCCTCCCTCCTCTTATTTTTTGCTGTTACCAGATAATAAATTTCACAATAAAAGAAAAAGTAAAATTTGCTGATATTCCTTAGTTTTGTCTTTATAATCAACTAATTATTTGTGATATCTTTAAATAAGGAGAAATTACAACAAAAAGGTTCAATGTATAATGTCATATATTGTAACTCACTAGTAATGCTCAATTCTATAACCTTCCATTGTTGCACAACAGAGTGTAAAAATATTATAAAGCATAAATTCATAAGAAAATTCGCAGGAATCGAAGATAAAATAATTAAACTGAATAACTACGCAATGCCAAAGCTCTATAGTGTGTTTGTGTGTGCTCATTAGCAATTCAAATCAGACTCCATTTCTTCATTTTAATGCTAAAATTCTTATATTTCTTTGTACATCCTCTGAAGTTCAATTGTGTTCTTTCAAAATATATTTGCATTTTAAAAACATTTTTCAAAAAGAGTAAAAAAGAAAGTCCCTTGAAGCAGAAGGCTTCTAAGACTGGTAAAACCGCCAGGGTAAGAGGCACCCTGTGAAGAGCGGCAGATCATCGCGTGATATAGCGTGGGAAGGAGAGAGGGTGGCGCAAAAAGACCGGGCAGGTTTCCGCTCTGCTGTACACAGGGTCGCTAGGAGTCGGAATTGACTCAAAGGCACTAACAACAAAGAGGCATAAGACATTTCCTGGCATGTTAAAGTCTTCTTGGAGAAGGAAGGTAAAATACTAAGTAATTGACTGAGAAGCCATTTAAGTAGTAATTTTTGACAAAAGGTAGCAGTCTCAAAGTTGGGCGATATGGCAAAGAGGACTTGAAAAAACAGGCTTGGCCTCAGAAGGGATAATTACAGTTGGAGGTGGCTTTCTGGAAGCTCAGTCAGGGAGCAAGCCAAGAGCGGATGGGAAACAGAGGCAGGCAGTGCAGCCTGAAGTCAGGTTCTGAGGCCAGTATCAGGGAGAGCATCTGGGGGTGGGGAGACGCCCTTAGCCAGGTGCAGTGGATCAGTTTCAGGGATAGGTTCTGGGGCTGGCCTAGAGGGGTCAAAATGATACCAAGATGACATTTAAAACTGGTATGTTGTCCATCACTGAAACAGATGGTGTTTGCAAGGCATAGTAGCTGGACCAGAGATTCTTAGCCAGAGGTTCATGAACTCTTCAGGAATCCATGGATAGACTAGGAAATATGCGATTTCCTGAAATTGTTTATGAAATGTGTGCATATGTGTTTGTGGATTTTTCGGGGAGTAGATGTCCCATGATGTACATCAAATTCTTACAGGGGTCATGGCCTCCAAAATGTTAAGACTGCCAACTCTAGGCTCAGAGGTTGTAAACTGGTGCCCTGTGTACTGCAAGAAGACAGCATTTGTTTGCCATTGTGTTGTGGCTGCAGAGCATGTTCAAAGGCGTGTAATTAAGGCTGGTCTGAAGCTTAGTCCCAGCACTGATTTTAAAATAAATCCAATTCAAGCCTTTATGTAACCACATGCCCCCAGCAGGCATTTGAATTATAACCATTGTGCCAATTCAGCTCCTTGAATCAGTGTAAGGCTGCTGGTACAGAAATAATCAGAGGGGGCTTGTTAAAATTACAGATCTGCGGGAAGGTCTGGGGCAGTATTTGGGAATCTATAATTTTATAAAATCCTCTATGACATCACCACTCAAAGTGGGAAGAATAGCAACAATGACATCACTTAACAGCTTGGAAGAAATACAGAATCTATGACCCCACCCTCACCCCCAAACTCTGCCACACTTACTGGTTCAGAATCTGCATTTTAACAGCATCCTGTGTGCTTTGTGTGAGCATTAAAGATTGAGAAATGCCGCAGCAAGTTTTAGGAACTACTGGCCTAAGAGTTTTTTCTCTCTCTTCACTGATATAAAGGAATTCTAATTAGGGTAATAAGAATATTTTATTAAGGATGGCTAGTTGTTTCAAAGCAACTTATACATATTTTCACATTTGATTATTTTTTAAAATAAGCTGTATTATAGCTTCTTAATAAAGTAATGTATGTATTAGTTAATGGCCTCCTAGGAGATGAGTATACATATTGAAACGTTATTAGAAGCAAGCCTGAAAAAACAGAAACATTTAGGTAAACATGAGTTCCCTAGTATTAGAACTGTATTAATTTCTTTACAAATGTACTTTCAATTTCATTTTATTCTTTAGAAGCAGCAATTTGAATCTTCAAAACGCACAGCTCTGTCTGTGTAACAGCTTTCTTATCAGATTGCTGTATCAGAAGACTGCACATCTCTCCTCAGGGCATTAAGTGAGCGAATGTTCTCTGATTACCAATTCAAGGGAGGAACAAAATAAGAGCAAATATGTTTCTGCATGGGTTTGCCCTACTCAGATTTTGCTAAGATTTTTGTGTTTGTTGGTTGATTGGTTGGTTAGTATCTAGCCCCATTCAAGGAACGTCTTAGCTTTGGTTCTCTTCTTTTCCATGGTTAGAAGAGCAAACTCGCAGGAACATGGAGCACGTGTTTTCTTGCTCTACACTCTTCCGATCAGAAGGTGATTAACTGGTTCAATGATCAGTCAAGAAGCTGCAGCCTTTCCTCTCCTCCTTTGCTTCCTCACTCATTGTTAGTAAACTGTTAATATTAAATGAGTTGATTTAACCATCCTCTGCATTTTATAATCTCTACCTTTTTTTCTGCAGCAGATTTAGGGCTCCATCTTACTAGAGACCTGGCCCTGTTCTGAACATTTGGAAGAAATAGTTTTTAAATATAACCTACCACTGTGCTTCCTGCACCGATGCTCACCCAACCTGCTCAGTAACCCGGAGCAACACCACAGTCACCGTGCCCACGTGCTCCAGAAAGTTGCCAGCCAGAAGAAGAAAAATCATTACTGAGCCATGAAAATAAAGCCCAGAAAACCACAAATTAATTGGAAATTGGACACAGGTGATTACAGTAAAGGTTAGATTCCTTTCCAATTTATTTTAAAAGTTGTCTTAACTAAAAAAACGTAAATGTTGATAATTGTGGTGGACAAATAATGGCCGCCAAAGATGCCCATGTCCTAACTCCCGCAACTGTTGACTATGTTACCTGACATGGCAAAAGAGGCTTTAGCCATGTGATTAAGGTAAGGATCTTGAGATGGGAAGATTCTCTTGGTCATCCAGGCAGGCCCAATGTAATCATCAAGATCCTTAGGAGAGTGGGGCAGGAGGCCCAAAGTCAGTTGTAGATGTGATGATGGAAGCAAGAGGTTGGACAGATGCGAGAAAGGAGCCATGAGCCAAGGGATACAGGAGGACTAAGGCTGAAAAGCCAAGGAAATAATTTCCCCTGAGAGCTTCCAGAAGGAACCAGACCTGCCAACATCTTGACTTTAGCCCAGTGAGACTGATTTTAGACTTCTGACCTCCAGAACTGAAAGAGAACATGTTTGCGTCGTTTTAAGACACTAAGTTTGTGACAATTTTTTATAGTAGCAACAAGAAAACTATTGCAGTTGTATAGGTATTTTACTATTTACCCTATAACTTCATATAGTTGCACTTTTTTTTGTGAGGAAACCAGCCCTGTGCCAACAGCTGCCAATCCTCCTCTTTCTCTGCTGAGGAAGATCAACCCTGGGCCAACATCCGCGCCCATCTTGCTCCACTTTACATGGGACGCCGCCACAGCATGGCCTGCCAAGCAGCTCATCGGTGCACACCCGGGACCCGAACCGGCGAACCCCGGGCTGCCACAGCAGAGCGCGCGCACCCAACCGCTCGCACCACCGGGCCCACCCCTATAGTTGCACTTTTTATTAAAAAATGTCTGTATTGTGGATACCACTCTGTCAAAATCATCAGTTTTCCCTCCCTAAATATATATATATTTATCCTTTATTACCTTGATTGGCACCATTATCAACCTGGTAACTGTTTAGAAGGAATTAACCAGCCCAACCAGTAAGGGCTATGAGTAAATTATGATTTGGTCTGAAGAACACTGTACCAGGATGGCAATTTCTTAGTAGAGTTTGTGGTTAACCATTTGCTTTGGAGAGTCAGAAAGATGTATATGAAAATCCTGGTTCTGCCACTTCTTAATTTGTACCTTTTAGGTATGAACTTAACTTTTCTAAGCTTTGAATTCCTTATATGTAAAAGAGGGATCACAGGGCTGTTATGAAGATTTCATGACATTATACGAAATAATGCATGCAAATGCTTAGTGCAGCTTCCACTACATAGTGACTACTACCTACTCATTATTAGTTGGTTAAAACTGCAATAGACGGACATGGTGCACCAATGTTCATTAGGATCACATCTGGGCCATACCTGACGTACTGTCCTGGATAAACTTGGAGAATTTAGGTAATGATAAGAAATCTTTGGTAATCAATCGACCAGCTAGAAAGAATAATTTTAAAGGTGGAAGGAAACGGTATCTTAAGAGCACTTATTCTCATTTGAAAACACAGTATTCTCCCAGGAGTGAAACACATATCCAGCTCTGTTCTATATGTGACAAAAACCACTACATGGTGTGCTTAGCATGTGGGAGGTAATTTTCTTATGATTGTATTAATCTCCCAGCAAAAGATAACATTTCTGATTTAGTTCTAAGAGAATCAAATGACTAGGAAGTTGTCAAGTGCAAGAAAATATGTATATAGTTACAATGTTGGACGTATTTATGCTATTTGCTAACTGGGCATCACTGCTTAATTTCAAAAACATTTTTTATATTTTCTCATATGTGAAATATCTAGGCAAAACATTCACTATCCCGTAATAAACTTATGTAATTCATCTCCTTATTTCTGAAACACAGGCATAGATGTTCACATATAACCTAGAAGAGTTACAGAGAAGGAAATCCCTTTTCAAATGCTGCACTAGAAGAGTCTTAATATGTGAAGTAGGTGTAGTAGTCTGACTCGGCGGTTTGAGCACACTAAGACCAATTACATTCCTCTTTTATGTTGCCTTAATGCTAATGAAATTATAGAACAGCATTGAACCAGGATTAACAGACCTGGGTTCTTGTCTTGACATCACCATCAACCAAACGTGTGACCATGGGCATCACTTTCCTTATCAGGTCTCCAGGCATCTCTTTCTTCATTAGTAAAATCAGGGGCTGAACTTCAATAATTTGTGTATCACCTTTGCAGATTTTGTTTGCAAACGTGAATATATGTATTCTAATTTATTTCATGTTTTCTTTTAAAGTGACTCACTTTAAAAAATTTACTTTAAAAGGAAATGTTCTGTCATGGCTGCAAATAAGAAAACTAGTATTGCTTCATAAATGGCAGGTAACCACAAAATCAATAAATGAAAATAAAACCTTGTTATTCAATTCAAGATAGAAAGGGAGTCTGAAGGTTCTGAGACAGAGGCTTCTCTATGTAAAGGGAAGATTAGCAAGTGCCAGAGAGATGTTGGAGACATAGTGGCACCCAACTAAGACTTTCTCCTGGATCAATCAGAAGGGCTGCAAGAGAATTGAAAAGAGAACATTACCACACTATGTGACTCACTGTTATTTCACGGTCTCTGTACTCCCTACAATCATCTTGTCATGCCCTAGTGGAAGGCCTCCCATGCTTTGGGAATCACTCAATGAGGTTATTTCAACAGTCCTTTCTAAGGGGAAACGTTCTATAACTTTGTGTCCCACTGGCAAACATTATGACCCCCAAATATGGTCAAGACCCACACAAAACACAGACATGCTCAGAGGAAAAGGAAATAGTTTTTAAGGAAATTCATGATGAGCATGACAGTTTCTCTGCTGGGGAAATGCAAATAAGGACCACGTCTCCCCGTGGTGACTGAAGTTAGAAAACATTACCCTGAGCCGTGGCAGTGTCTGGCCTCCTCCTTAGGAATTCAAACGCCAGAGACCCATTGTCTGAACAAATAGAAGAAACATAGAGATACTGACTAAATGAAGAAAATTTTGCAGACTCTCCTTGTTGACTTGGGTTACTTCTATTATGATATTACTTAAACATGCAGAAGCTTATAGGTCATATGTAATGTAAAGACCAAAAGAAGTTTATGAAATATTTATAAACCATAGAAAATGGATTAAATTTAAAATAATTTACTGGATGATGATGTTTTGCTGAAATCTCTGCTTGCCATGAGATTGCGTACTGACTATTGTATTTGACATACCTATGTCAAAAGATTCTTAAATTAGACTGAAGCATTGAAGAGCAGAGTTGGGAGCAAGAGGAGAAACGCCGTATGTGCTAAAAAGACCAAGCAAAGATTTGATCAGCAGGCAGGGGAGGGATAGATTGTTTTGGAAGCGAAGGTGAATGAGATCCATGGTGTAAGCTTGACTACATGGCACACTCAAACCTCTTATTGAAGAGGAGTGAGCTGGCTGGGCCATGTTTAAACTAGCTCCTCCTCCTCATGAGGGATATGGGGACATGTATTAGGGCATCAAACCAATAGGTGGCCTGGCAACCCAATAGCAATTTGGAGGGATGACAAGTCCTCTGTAGGCTAGGGATATTGGCTACTTGGGAAGAGGTCTGATTTGCGGAAATGCTGTGAGTCATAGCTTGGAGGCTTGAAGATGGATGCTATTGGTCATAGACCTGGTCTCCAGGGCAAAGGAGTTTGCATGAATTAGGTGAAAGCTTCAAGCCCTCCAAGGTACTGGCTGGGGTATGTGGTCCACCTTCAGTCTTTGAGATGAACCAGACGGAGTAATTGGGATTGGGAATTGGTAGAGAAGGTGATGCAAGCGCATCAGACATGGCAGAAAGATCAGTCCACCACACAAGGCTAGGCCTACCTGCTGCTCGTGGTGTGGGGTAAAGTGGGCTCGAGGTGGTTCCTAATGGGCCACCAGGTCAACTTCTCCCTGGCCCAGGGTGTGGTGTGACTAAGCCAATAGGAGGAACTCATGACAGGCAGCCCAGACTCTGATGGGATGTGAGAATTCCTGAGAGTCACTAGTATAATTTAAAATGCATATCCTTCTGGGAGGTGCATACACATGAAGAACAACTTACATTCACGTGACCATTACTACGTGCTGAGCATAGTGCTAACCCCCTCACATGCTTTGTGTCATATTATTATAGCAACTTTAACAGGTGAGCACTATCTTTATCCCTGTCTTAATTGTGAGGAAAATAAATCAGAGAGGTTAAATAACTTGTCCTAAGTCACACAGGTAATAAGCGGCAATGTCGGAATTCAAACCCAGGCTGTTTTGATGGCCTGTGTTCTTGAATCACTCAGGTACATTACCTCTCCAAGTCCTGAGACTATCAGAGTTGACCTCATAAGTTGTGGGAGACAGGAGCTGGGAGACAGGAAGGCTGTGGGCTTGGCCGCCTTCCACTGTAAAATGCCCCTTCCTGGCTCTAGCAACAGCACATGTACTAGTATCCATCTCTGTAGGGATCATCAAAGATTTTTGCACTCTTTCTCTGTATCTTTTTGGTATCCCATTTGGCATAAATCAGGCTGCTTCCCCTTTTGTATCTGGGCTGTCTTGACCATAAGCAGGGAATCCATTGCTTCTTACTGTGAGGAGTCTGCAATGTTATCACAGTACAAGAAACAAGCTGTATGATGCTACCCATTACTTTGAAAAGTTAGTGACAAACTCAAGTGAGAGGATTAAGCAGTTTGTATTTGGCTTTGTCATTGTGAAGCAACAGGAGACCCCAGACTGAAGAAGAACAGATTACGAGGGAATAGTTCTAGCAAGAGGCTAACACAAATGCATGAGCTACTGAACCTCAAACCACAGCTCGTTGTCCATAGTGGTGCTGGACTGATTCTTCACTGACCAATTGGAGATCTTAATAGAACCAGATATTCATTAACAGAACTGTGTTTCTCATCCTCGCCATTCTTCTGCCCCAGCAAGAAAGCATAGTAATGTATGTATTAGTGCAAACAGGTGAGCAGTTGGATAATTATAATCATGAACCCTACCTGCATGCTGAAGAGCAGGATTGTGTAAATCAGTGATTCTCAATCCTGGCTACGCATCAGAATCGCTTTGGGAGCTTTTAAAAGCTATGAATGCCTTGGCTGCACCCCCATATGTTCTAATTTAATTGGAGCTCAGGCATAAGTAGTTTTTAAAAGCTCCCAAGGTGAAGTTAAAAGTACGGCCAAGTTTGAGAACCTTTGTGTGAATCATTTTGAGGGAGCCTGTCTTTGATTTCTCTGGAAGGAAAGAGTTTCTCCCCAGCAGTATTGCCTAGAAATGAAAATCTGAGTGGAGAGTCCTGCTTGGGGGTTGGGCTGGGGCATTTTCATTCTGGTCATTTCTGGGTAATGCCTGTGCAGCCCCAGCTCAAGCATCCCTTCTACCACATGGGTGTCACCACCTTGGCAGGGGGCAATGTTGACCCCGTGAGAGAGAAAAGAGATGGAAGAGACTCCCATAATACCTGGCACATGGCAGGTGCTTATTGCGTGTTTGTTGAATAAATCTAAGAGGAGAGTGGATGTTCTGTTTAGACTTTGATATACTTAATGTGATGGTTACTCTTCTGCATCAACTTGACTGGACACAGGATGCCCAGATATTTGGTCAAACATTATTCTGTGTATTTCTGTGAGGGAGTTCTTGGATGAGTTTAACATTTAAATCAATAGAATGAGTAAAGCTGATTGGATCCCACATAGGGAGAGCAATCAACTGAAGGCCTGAATAGAACAAAAACCCTGATGCTCCCCTGAACAAGAGGGAATTCTTCTTGCTAGACTGCCTTTGAACTGGGACACAGGCTTTTTTATGCCTTCAGGCTCAAACTGAAATACCGGTAATTCCTGGATCTCCAGCCTGTCGGCATTCAGATTGGAATGACACCATTGGCTCTCCTGGACTCCAGCTTGTCCTGGTCGGCCTTAATAATTGGTTGAGCCAATTCCTTACAATAAATCTCATACATATATACATATACAAACAAGCTACTGATTCTTTCTCTGGAGAACCCTAATATGCTCAATTCTTCCTTCCTATCTATGAACAAATCAAAGTTGTCTTCTTTTTGTATCAGTGTTACCTTCTGTAATAGTCAATGGCTATTACGTTTTTTTCTTAATCTTTTCTGGAATGAACCTCATCATGTAAAAATATTCAATCCAACAAATTTATTGAGGATCTACTATGTGTCAAACCTTGAGGTAAATACTTTGGATAGATGAATAAGACAGATGAATAAGACAGGGATCTGTGCTCCCTCCCCCAAAGTTTATTGTCTTAGAGGGAGACAAAAAATATTCATAAAAAGCACAAAAGGTTATGGGTATTATAATAGACGTGTATACAGGTTATAAACAGAGTGAAAGGAAGGGAGTAGTTATTCCACCTTGAGAGACCTGAGGGAGCCTTCATCGTGCAGGGTAAGATGTCAATGTCAACGTCTTTGTTTTCCTCTTACTCCCTTGTGTGACTTAGGGAGCAGCCACTTCAGGAGCTGTCATACCACTGAGCAGACTATTTGGGACTCTAGTGCTAGATATGTCTGTCCTTCTGGGGAGGGACACCTCTCAGGATTCACACCACTGTTTTCTCAGTGAGTGCCAGAAACCACACTTTCCTCCGGCTTGGCAAGGGCTGGTAAGATGACCGACATGGGGCAATTTGGTGGCCTTCAGACCAGAGGGCACTTGATGGTAGAGGAGAGAAAAGAGGAGCCTCTAATATAAGAATCAGAGAATCTGAGGGCCGCTTTGTTCAGCAATTGAGTTTGGAAATCCAAGCTGCTCCAGGACGAAACGGTGCCAGAGACTCTATCCCGCATTTCCTTCTCCACCACCCAGAGTCAACTGATGAAAAGTGACACTTTATTGGCTGATAAATGTTGGTATCTAGGTAGAAACTATACAAATACTGCTTATATTTGTCTTATCCGATTTGTAACAAGCGCCGTGATGCTTAGAAAGCTCGGATCCTTTTGAGACACCAGACAGCAAGTACATACAAGGAAAATCCAGATGGAGGCAGTATCTCACGGGAGGCTCACCTCTCCTAGCAGCACTCACCCCCTCCCATCGTATGATAAGGGGTTGATGAGTTGGAAGTGGACAAAATTGAGAGGGAATAGTAAAATAGTAAAAACTTGCTCTAGGAGAAAGAGCACTTACGTTTCTTTTCTGTCAGCCTGAAAACGTTGATGTTTGGAGCTCAGCTGGAGATGCTCGTGCTTGGTCTTCCATCACGTCTTGTTAGAAATGATAAGGTTCAGAAAATTTCCCAAGATTCTGTCATCCAAAAAGTTTCTGTCCTTCTTGGTAATCAAGGCTCTGGCGTATCTAATGACTTATTACTGAACATGTGGGTACTCAGGGAATGTCAATTCCTTCTTCCTTGACTGACTTGCTTGTGCACCCAGGCAAAAATCCTAAAGGCCCTAGCATCTTCTCTCCACTACTTCCTAGTATGTCATTGTCGTTGTAGTAACCATCATTTTCACCATTGCAACAAAAGCTAACACTTAAATAACTTACTGTGTGCCAAGTACATTCTAGGCACTTTATATGTATTAATTCATTTATTTTTCCAGCAACTTGAAGAGGTATATATTATTTTTATCTTCATTTTACAGATGATGAGCCTGATGGGAGAGAGGTTTAGTAACTTGCCAAAGGCAAAGCCACACAGCTATTAAGTGGCACAGTCCAAACTTGAAACCGGGGAGTCTCACTTGAAAGTCCATGCACCTAACCATTATCCTGTTTTGACTTTATTCATATTAGAAAGGATATGACAATTTCAGGCCCACGGGTGTTTGTGACTTAATTTCTTATCCTTGCCAGTGGTCTATTCATTGTAACAGAAACATTAGTGTAGCCTGATGGGATAAATTTCTAATGGTGAGACTTGAGGCTGGAGATTTTGTACACACACACACTTTTTATTTTTATTTTTTTCCTTGAAAGGAACCACTTAGCTGGTGTCTCACTTTGTGTATAACAAGCTGTGAGCTCTGATCATTCAAATCATTTTGTTCTTAGAACAAACTGGCCATAATTTCATGTAGGGGCTGTCTCCTCTCGCAGTCACAAGCAAGCAGTTGCCTTGGTAACAGCCATTTGGAAAGGACAAATGTGGGGGGAGGGGGGGACATGACTTTTGTCAAGACCCGTTACACTGTGGAGAGGCTCTGCCTCAGCTGGACCTCTCTCGTCACTTCATTAGCCTCTGTCTCTCCTTCTGTGGCCATCTTAGAGGCTAAGTGTGGCAGCGGGTGGTAAGTTGGAAGCATGGTTGAGCCAGGCATTGGAGAATATGTGAATTAAAAGGGACCTTAGTGGACAGTTGGCTCCAGATTCTAGAGAGAGGGTGTGAGCAGTGGCCAGCAGCTCAATGCTCAGCAGGTAGTCTCTTACATTTTAGTTGGGTCTGATGGTTAGCATTCTCCCACAAACTGCAGAAGGAATTCTTACTTTGAGATGATGATTCTATAAGATCAGTGTCTCTTGAAACTTCTCTCTGATCTTAGCTCTACCTTTTGGAGTAACACAGAGTCTGCCTGGTCTCTCTTTTCTATGACAATCCATCAGATATTTGGGGACAGGAGACATATTCCTTTGAAGGCTTCTCTCTTCTCTGTTCCTTCATTATTCGTTATTAGTAGTATGGTTTAAAGAGCACTCAGCATCTTTAGTGCTTCACTCTGGATTTTTTTCAGTTTTACCGTCTTTTTTAAAATGAGGTTCCCAGGACTGACTGACACATTACATACATGGTCTGACCAGTGCAGAGTATAGCATAGTCATCATCTCCCTAGATTGGGTTATTATTATCCTACACATTGTTCAAGGATTAACTTTTTCCTAGGCGTATCATATAACTTGTTCTACCAGAGCAGAGGAATATATTTAAATATTTCACTCATGTATGACCAGGGTCATATTTTCTACATCATTGGAAAGAAGTGGGCAGATCATTTTGTATGAAACATAAAATGATATTATTGCTCACATTTCTCAGTGTAGTTTATGTGGAACGCTTTGACATACCTACTAAAAAGTATGCTTGATGGTTAAAACATCTTAGGCTTGTTCCTCTGATAAAAATAGATGTTCCGTTGTTGACCACAGGCATCTGTCTGCTCTGTGACTTATGACAGGGTGCCATTAAACTCGCAATGAGGGAAATGGGACAGGAGGCAAGGCCGAGCAGCCCTTGACTTCTAATTTCAGGCTCAGCAGGGTTATTTTCTCTGACTATCTCAAAGAGGACCCAAGGAGGGGAAACTCAGAGAGAAGTGAGGTCAAGTTTCCTCTCCATCCCAAGTTGGAGAGCAGGGTGGGGAAATGGAGCTGCCTTTCTCTTCTCCCTGAGTTGTACCCTAACAATGCAGGAAGCAATGCAATAGGGCAAAAGAACATTCAACTAGGATTGGACACACCTGAGTCTGAATTCTGGCTCCAGCACATATTGACTGTTAGCTCCCTCGAGAAAGTTAATTCCACGAACTCAATGTCTGTTCCCACATATAGAATGGTAGTGAGAATCTCATGTTTTATTTGAATCAATATGAGACAATATATGTAAAACACCTAGTGTAGTGACTGGCTCAAGTACCCATTTAATAAATATTATCATCTCTTCTTTTAAGGATTTCTCTGAGACAAGTAAAGCACCAATTTGCCAATCAAGGTTCTTTTTAGAAAATCTGCTGCTGCCCTATCTATTAACATGGATACAATTTCAGGCACTATATTGGACAGGGAGAAGTAAAATTTGCTTTCCTGTTCCCAATAAGCTTATAATCCAGTTGGGAAGACAAAGTTTTACAAAAGATGTACCAAAAATGCTATGCGTCCAGGCATTCATACGTGTTATGTTACTGAATCCTCATAATGGCTACTGTTTACTGAGTACTTCCTATGTGCCAGACGCACGGGAATACACTGACGCATTGACATATCGTCTCACCTAATCCTCAGGCAGCCCTGGGAAGTAGAGACTATTATTATTCCCATTTCACAGACAGAAGAAGTCAAGATCTAAGAGGTCAAGCAATTTGCAAAGGATAAAGAGCTAGAAGGAGAAGTTGAGGTTTGAATCCAGACAGCCTGACCTGTGACCCTGTATATTTAAAGAGGTTAAGGAACACGGATAAGTTTTTATAGCTAATAAGAGATAGAATCTGTTTTCAAACTTAGATCAACCCGACTCGAAGGTCTGTGTTTATCCTACTGTAAAAGGCCTGGAACAGAAGAGCCTCTGTGAACACTTGTGGGGTGACTGGAAAACTGGACAGACTGCCTTGGATAAGTGAGTTGACAGTTTAATGTTTCACCATTTGTATTTGTTTTCCAAAATGGAATTGTGCTCAAAACAATTTGTGCTTCTTCAGAGGTGAAAATTATATATTCATTATTAAATATTTCACAAGAATAATTTCTTTAATTTTAGCTAAACATAGACTTATTTGCTAGGAATATGACACAGAGTATTTCTTATTTGAATGATGCATATAATAATAATTGCAAACACTTATACAGTGCTTCCTATTTGCCAAGCACTGAATACTTTCCATGGATTAACTCCTTTAATGCTCATAGCATTTTACCCCTATTTTATTACTTTTTATTTTGGTACTTTTACCAAATCATATTTAATGAACATAACACAATTGTATGAAAGAAAGTCTGCACTAAAAAAAAAATCTCACAGGTTTTTTTTTAGGTAGGATTTCTCTCTAGAGATGGTTTCCTGTTCTGCAGCCATTTCTTTTAGACAAGAACCCTAAGAGAGACAGCAGGAGGGTGAGAGCTGTGAGGAAGAGAGGAAGCAGTGAGAAATGAGGACACGGTTTGAGACAGGCAAGTGGATTTGGAGGTTGATCTGACATGAGATTTCCTATGATGTACGGAACATGAAAAAACAGAATTTTAGTAAAAACGACTTCATTGCAAACCTACTTGATTTTAACAGGCAGTTTCTCTTAAATTCCCAAAGGGTATTTTTGTAACAAAGACTCTGAGTGATTTTAGGGATCAACTGCCCCGTTGCTATGCATCATGCGTGGTACTGCCAACCTGGTTTGAGGAAAGACGCTCCCAATATCAATCTCTCTATTATGTATTTTTTCCTTTACTTAAAACAATCTGCACACTGAGGTCGTGTATTACCTCCATTATAAAAGTGAGGAAGTTGAGGAACAGAGAGGTTAAGTCACTTGCTGCAGGTCCCACAGCTGGCAGGTGGTGGAGCCAGGCTCTTAACCATGATGACACCTACTTCCTTATGGGAAGTAATGTTGCCTGTTGATAGAGGTTTAACTTTTCCATTTTGACAAGGAAAAGACCAGTAGCTGTTTGATCTGGATTCCGTTTCTTCAAGAAAATGGAAATAGTGCCGATGTTCTGAGCACCTTTGCTTTTTCTCTCAATTTTTTTCTGCTTTTTGTTAAACCAGTCTTGATGAGTTGAAGTCAGGGGCACTGCACTCACTGTTATTGTATGAAGTCTCTTTCCTCCTCTCTGCCCCTGTGAAATAAACTCTGAGAACATTCACAGTTGTGAAATTTTGGAGCACAGTCCCAAGAGCAAGAAAGAGAGGAACTGCAGAAACTTATCCCACATTGTATGGGCCATATCTCTCAATCTTGTGCAACTCGAGTGGATCTGCTTCCCAGAAAGTAGAGGGCAGTCAGTGAGCAATGCTACCTGGGTTCTTTAGAGACAGGACTCTGAGCCAGATTATCTCTTAATATTTCACCCAACTGTAAATTCTCATTTTATGAAATACTGGCCTCAGTTTATAAAAAACAGTTATTTTGAGAAATAGTGGAAGAAGGAACCTTTTTCTTAAATGGAAAATATATTTTGAAGTTATTATTAGTAAAATACACAGTTGGGAATGTTATTGCTTTGGGTCATCCCTATTACTTCACCTATTGCACATTTAATTTTTCACCCAAACAAGGATATGTCATTATATGAGCTGAAGATGCCCCAGAATAGAATATCAACATTAGCCTCAGGAATTGGTGACTGAGGCAACAGAGATTTTCTGTTGCAGACAGTTGACTGCAGCCACCTACCCAGAGCGTCCAGAAAGAGTTGACAGAAAAGTTAGGAAAGAAGTGAAATTCTGCTACTCATTGCCTGTGGTTAATGAGTGCCTTATTGTCATCAGGAACAAGTTAGAGTGTTGCAAAGCAACAGATCTGTCTGTAAATCCAGATCACAGTTCTGTCAGGCTAGGATGCGTGGACAGTAGCCAAGGAGGCTATCTCTGCTATCTGTTTCTCTGGAGACTTTAAGTAATAAATTCCAATGGGTTTGAGGCAGTTTAAGTTTGACCTTTACTGAGAGTTAGGCTGATGAATAGGCCACTTTCTACTTTGTGGGAATTGGGGCTTGCGGGTGGGAACTTTCTTGCGGATGTTCTATACCATGACATGGGTCTGGCCAACCACGGTCCTCCATTCTCATAGCCATGGTGATATGTTCAGAGAGAGCCAGACAACTAGTCTAGGCCAATCGCTGTGGTTAGGAGAATGGAGTTCTGTTATTGGTAGCACAATCAAGAATGGCTGATTTACATGAGAGAGGAACATTAACGAGGAAAACAAGGTGCCAGACGGAGACAAAGAGCAGATACCCTCTATAAGGAAAAGTGCGATAACTAAGTGTGAGCCAGGAAAGGGGAAGAGAAACAAGACTTCCGTTAGAGCAAGAAGTGGAAGGGGGCCAGAGTGCGAGCTATGAATTAATTCACCCAACTGTTAACGGTGCTTATCTTGTGGAGCTGAGGGTTGTGAGGACATTATCACTTTTTAAGCCATATAATTCTGTAGTATTTACATTTCCTACTATATTTATGTATCTATATTTTTGCTATCAGAAAAACATGCTCACTTAAGAAATATTTATTTAGTGCCTAACTCTGTGTCTAACATTGGGGGATATAATGGTGAACAAGACAGACATAACCCCAAGGAACTTACTGCGGAAGACTTAAAGGGGATTTCTACAGTGGGAACCCAGAGAGCTTTATGCTCTTCTGTGGAATAGCTAAGGTGTATGCCGTTTGGACTTAGGGGTTAAACTATATAACATACCTAGTGCAGTGTGTATATGTCTAAAAGAATTTACACAATAAATACTAGCTTCCTTTCCTGTTTCTTGTATTTTCTGGAGTCTTTGGACATTAGTCATTCCTGAATTAAAAAACAAATACTGAGTTACCAGGAAAATTGTCTTTTGGAGGATAATGACATTGTTCCTGTCCCTTAAGGCCTAATCAAATTCATTAAGTACACTTAAATGATTTACATGGAAGTGGAAGGTATTTTCTTCCTCAGAGGCTCAAGGACTTGGAGGACAACGGAGGTAGAATGGAGAGGTTAAGATTGTCCTAGGTCCAGGCAAGAGAATGCCTGAGCTGAATGGGGAATTTTGTTCATTATTAATTTGGTAGCTTCTCTATACTTCACACCAGATTTCTCCACACTAATAGTGGCTTTTGTACCAAAAATCATGTTGAAGGCAATGTTCTAAAAGTTCATGCATGAACAAAATCAAAAGACAAATTCTGCAGGATCATGTCTCACTTGCACTTCAGGGTGAGCTGGGTGGCGGGGGCGGGGGGTCACTATTCATGTGGAAGCTCTAAGACTAAACTAAACCAGGGTGGGATATTAACCAACATGAGGCAGGTGCAGAGCTGTGGTGGAAAAACAGAAGGCATGAGGCAAATCCAAGGTTAAAGAGAGGAGGGAGATGCGAGGTGGGAGCATCCTGAGGTGGGTCTAGTCAAATGGCCGCGGTAGCTAGTTAAGTTCTCAGGGGCTGTGCAGGCACCAGAGAATGCCTGGGGGTGCTTGGAGAAGCACATTCGCTAGTGGTTCAAAGCTGCACTGTCCAATTCAATGCCTGGGAAGGAAGAAGGCATTGGAGGTTGGGGAGATAATTTTATTTTTGTAGAGAAATTTAGCAAGATAATTTAAAATGAATTATAAAAATGCCCTGGCTGCCGTGTAGAAACTAGATTGGAATAGAGCAAGACTAGAGGTATCTAAAGAAGTGGGCCTCCCTCCCACCTAAGCTTTACAGGGAAGAAAATGCAACCGCTTTTTCTGTGCCTTCCAGAGTTGAGGACCACAAGAACTTCCCTATAAGAAAGTCCCAGTTATTTCATCATAAAGTTTCTATCAGCTGCCAATCTTAGGATTCTTGTTTGGAGAATACTAGAAGCAGCGTGTTTGCCTTCTGGACCATGTGTTCCCAAGCCCAGTTCAAGGACATGCCTAAATATCCCTGTATTTTTCTTCTAAAAGAATGATTCTGTAACATAAACATGCTTTGGCACCCAGTGTATCATACCACTATGACAAATGTCCTGGAAAGAAAACATGACTTTTCATAATCTCTTTCTCTCAAAGATATTCTCTCAATACCCCAACTCTGGCCCTGTGACAAGCATATATGCTTGTGAGGATTAAACCATATTACACATATATAAAGTATTTCATCTAGCTCTTGGCACTTCGTAGATCAACAAATGGTAGCTATTATTGGCTATCATCATCAGCATCAGCATCATCATTATCATCACCATTCTGGATGCAAGTCTAGCATGCAAACATCACGGCAGTGAGAGGAGTATTTCTCAAACCTATTCTTTCTACATGGTAGAAAGTATATGAAGGAGGGTGTGCTCCCAACTTGGGGGACTGCTCAGTGACTACCCCTTGGTGTGGCGAGCTGGAGAATTCTGATAACAGTCTTTGACTGCAGTCTTGGGATTGTTCTGAAAGGTACGTTATCTTCCATTCCAGGGGCTAAACCACAGTGGTGCATGGACTTTTGATAGTCGTTGGGTTGTGGTTAGTACTTCTACAGCTTCATCTCAGACCACATTCTCACCTCTTTACCCTGTTTCAGCCACACTGGCCTTCTTTGAGCTCCTTTAGTCCACAAGTCATTTCCTCCCCAGGGACATCCCCTGTGCGGGGCCCTCAGTCTGGACTGTCCTGCCCCCAGCTCTTCACATGACAAGCTGACTCTCTTCATATATCAGGTGTCAGTCTATCTTTCCCTCCTCAGCCAGGCCTTCCCTGAAAATCTCACCTAAGTGGTCTCCACTTTTATTCTCTACCACAGGAGTCTCTCTGCCACTTGCATGGCACTTTTCTTAACTTGCAATTAAATTCTTGTATTGCTTAATAAAAATCTGTGTTGCATATTGAGTATTTTAAGCTGAAGGAGTTTGAGAAAATGGCAGAAGCAGGAAGGTCACTCCAACCTTCTCCTCCCCCGAATGCCCTTACTCTTTTCCCCTGAAGTAGGTAATAAAAGCCTGATGTAGGATCCCCTTCCGTATACCTGGAGGAAATGAGCATCCTTATCTCCAAAGACAAAGGGGACACTGAGAAGAATGGGAACAAACAGACCTTTCTAAGTTTCCCCCAGTTTACCACACTGACCTCATCCTCTCTGACCTTTCACATTTCTCCATGACTCTCCACTCTTCATCAAACCTAGCATAAAAATACCCAGTTTAACCATTTCTTCAGATCTTCAGTTTCTTATGAAGGCTCCTGTTCATAAAACTTATGTTAAATAAATTTGTGTACTTTTCTCCTGTTTATCTGTTTTTGTCAGTTTAATTCTCAGACCCAGCCTGGGACCCTAAAAGGGTTGAAGAAAACTGTTTTTTCCCCTACAATACCATAGACTGAGTGTCCTATAAACAACAGAAATTTGTTTCTCACAGTTCTGGAGACTAGAAGTCTGGGATCAGGATGCCAGCATAGTTGAGTTCTGATGAGAGCCCTCTTTGGGTTGTAGACTGCTGACTTCTTGCATCCTCACATGGTGGAGAGCAGAGAGAGGAAGCATGCTCTCTCAGGACTCCTATAAGGGCACTAACCCCATTCACGAGGGCTCCACCCTCATGACCTCATCTAATCCTAATTACATTCCAAAGGCCCCACCACCTAATACCATCACATTGGGAATAGGGTTTTGACATGAATGGGGTGGGGGACACAAACATTCAGTCCATAAAACTTTCCCTTCTTAGAGGGCAAAATGAGAGCAGCCTCCTCAGTAGGGGAATAATCAGATAATTTTGCCATCAGGCAGTCTGGATCTGAGTGTTAGCTATTTAGGGGAGTTGTCGGGGAAAACCAAGTGTCCAGTTCCTGAGGACCTTGAGGCCCGTGGGAGGTTACAGATCCTCCCCTGGTTCCATAAGGAGCTAAATTCAGGTGCAACCCCTTCTGCTGGGAAGCAGAATCTCTTGTCTCAGTTGGCTCATTGTCCATACAACCTAGAGTGAGCTCCCAGGTCACTTTGGGGTAAATCTGCTCATTGAATCAATGTAACATATTATAGAGACTGGGATATATCAGATACTCAAATGTTTTTCCAATACATGAAACGACTAATGAAGGGGTCTGGAGATTCTCTGGAAATTAGAGTTTTGAATTACTTAGATTCCAACAGCATATTCTTCTAGGGTATCCACTAGTGAGTAAAGATCCAAATTTATATCTGTATAGGAGGATTTGCTTATGACACATAGCCTGACCATCCCTGAAATATCATAGAGTGTGCTGGGAATTCACGGTGACCATCACTTCTCCTTGGAGAACTAGAGGCATCCTGGAAGCCATGTTGTGATACAGCAGACTCTCGGATAGGTAGGGCCTTAGAATATTTGGCCAGAAAACATCTACACTTCCCAGAACATGTACAATGTATGGAAGGCATCATTTACTTTCTGAATACTGCCTGTTTTGACCTTATAATCCACATGGCTTCCAGATCCTCTCAGGGCTAGCAGAATTGATAGAAAAGAAATAGTTTGCCTAAGGGGACCTCAAAAATTATTCTTATAGTACTGCTCATCTCACCAATAACTAAGACACCTCAGGGCTCACTGGAAACTTGGAGATGAATAGATTTCTTCCACCCTCACCTCAGCCTCTTAATGACAATAAAATACCAGAGCTTTCCAGAGCCAATGATAAGATACTGTCAAGTTAGCACTTTGGGGGAATAGGAGATAAGGAACCAGGGAACTAGAAAGACAAGAAAGATAAAAGAGTCCATTGTGAGGGGAGGGAGTAGAGAGGAGGGAAAAGGGGAGTGCATTTAGTCAAGGGGAGTGATTTACAAGGAGAGGACAATTCTAGCCAACATGAACACAAAGGAGACTTAGAAAGAGATAGGGGTGTTTCAGGAACAGCAGTGCACTGAAAATAGGCATCAGTAATTGAATCGGGACTCTCGCCAGCTCTTTCTTTGTACATCCTTTTTCCATTATGTCTCTGCTCTTCAGCTTTCTCTACTCCTTAGTCTACAGGAAGGAGTAGGATTGTCCCATGGTGACTTAGTTTTCAGCTTAACACTTCAAGCCACAGCAGACACTGCCTAGCTCTCTTTGACTAGCACTTCCAAATTCCTTTGGTAGGATATGTGACTGCTCCAGCTTTGGTCAGAGATCCAACTCCAGTCCTATCACAGAGGGTTGGAGATCTGGCTTCAACAGTAAATAGCTCCCAGAAGTCCATCCCTAGTGGAGGGCAGTTAGGGGGAGAGGGGATTGGGTCTCATCAAGGCCTGAGCATCAAACTGCAGAGGTGTCATTTCAGGCAGTGGATATCAAGCCTCTTGCAGGGGAGGGAGCAGAGCAAGAGGGAACCAGAGGGAACTTGATAGATGAGATGTATGCTTCCCAAACTCTAGCTGCCTTCATTTATCATCTGTTTTTTTTTTTTTTAATTAAGCCCATTTGTTTATTCATAGAAATGCTAACACATTTTCCAATACAAATAGAAATTAGTAGATCAAGATGATCCCTTCAGGTCTGGCTTTATAAGAGTTAGCCTTTGAGTGAGACTTTCCTAGAGATTTACTGGACGAAGCAACTGGAAATGACTGGCTAGGGTAAAACATTCGGGTAGAGACCAAACAGCAGTGTCTCTTCTTTTTTTTTTTTAAAAGAGGTGTGACATACAAAAAGCAGTACATATTTAATGTAGACAACTTGATTAGTTTAGAGAGAAGTACACACTCGTGAGACCATCACTGCAATCTATGCCATTCACTTATCCATCACCTCCAAAAGTTTCCTCCCACCCTCTTATTTATTATTATTTTGTGATAACACCTAACATAAGATCTACCCTCTTAGCAAATTTTTTGGAATACAATACAGTATTGTTAACTATCTGACAGCAGTTTCTGACATGGATTCATTTGCTGGTTTAGGCAAGGACATGGTTTTAGACTGCCTGTGTACCCTTATTCATCCCTTCCTATCCTATACAACCAGAGGAACACCTTTGAAGATGGTTTGGGTGGGATTAGGGCTGTCTTCCCAGAGACAGTAATTGTTCCTTAAAGGACTTGAATGTGATCTTTCTCTGGCCTCATTAACAATAGGCTCAGGCAAACATATTAGGCGAATCCTGGAGTTACCCTGGGACATTCTTTAATCTCCTGGCCCTGGAACTTTTCTACATAAAACTTTATTTTATCCTTTATTCTGTGACATCTGCTTTGGCTATTATGTCCAGAAGTTAAACTATGTCAAAAGGTTTTTGAAAAATAAGAGTGTATTGCCCTCACTGACTCATTGTCATGCCAATAAAATGACCACTTCAAAGGCTGCCGCAGGTATTAAGAACTTCGTTTTTTTGGTTGAATCCAGGCTAGTGAATCGTAATCAAAATGTTCTTCTTTCTCATGACCTCCCACCCGTGTTTCTGAAGTGCCTTTCAAACAATTTATTTTAGAATCTTTGTGTTTCATTTAGGTCTCTATGGACATCACACATTAAATTCAGAGAACCACTATTCATGCCCTCCCCAGGAGAGTCTCAGTTCCTCTCCTCATACCCAAATTTCCTCAATACAATTTTCTCCATTCCTTTGTTTAGTGCTGGTTTCCACTGGGATTTTTCCTTAGAACTTGAGGAAAATGAGGAAGTGGTGGGTGTTCTAGTTTGCTGGCTGTTTAAGGGGGTAGAGGGTTCCCTGGTAGGTTTCTTCTCTAGGAATAAAGACCTAGATGTGATGTCCATTTAATTTCTTCCTCTTAAACCATCTGGACTAGGCTTCCCTACTACCTTTTATGAATGAAAAGGGGATTTAGTATTAGAACAGAAAAAGATATAATAAGAAAGAAATAGGACATATGTAAACTATAATCAAGGTGATATTTTAACTCATCTGGCACTCATCTTGGCATTCCTTGGAGGCTCTTTCCTGCCATTGTGGTCTGGCACCTGTCCTTGGGATGCAGTCAAAGGCAGAATCAGAAATTGAGTCTCTCCCTGGGCAAAGTGAATGTATCCATTCCCCAACTATGGATCTTGCCTGAGGAATTTGTAGGCACTGTTTTATAGTTCCTTTGAAATGTGAAGATGTTTAGGCCCATCATTGGCTAGAAAGCTTAGACAAAGTTTGTCATAAATGGAAAATAAATTTAGTTGCAACATATTTTGGTATGCAAGCAGGGAAGATGTAACAGAGGCATGTGGGTGTCAAAAGCAAATATTTCCAGTTGGCCAGGACATTTTGCAAGAGAGGAAGACATATAGGAGGCACCAGGAGACAAGATTACAGATCAGGTAGGCAGGCCTAAGGAAGGGTCCTAAGGCTCATGGAGTATCCCTCTTCTCAGATTCCTGATTACTTTCTATCATAGATGTTAAGCTAGTTTTCCTGGTTTGATCTGGAACAAAGGAAGCTACAATATGATCATGTTAAGGGGAGCATACAAAATACAAAAGCTCTCTCTCCAAAAACATTACTTCATGCTTCCTTAGACACCTTCTGTATCCCTCTCCTTTTGCACCTCCTTCCTCAAGTTCATGGAGGTCTGTGCTTTTACCTATCCCTACCAAATTCTACTCCCTAGAAAGGAGATTATCAACTTGATTATATTAAAGCCAAAAGTCTTACTTCCCCCTGCCCCCAACCCCAGGGCATTTGTCATTTAATAGGGAGAAAAAATTTCAGTCAGGGAACCATAGAACATTAGAGTTTCCATATTTCAAATTTTCTTTGGCTGCCTGCCTTTCTCTATTTTCCATGTGCCAATAACATTGGCTGTCTAAAGTTTTAGCTTCTTTTTTTCCTAGCAATTAACTTACTTCTGTGGTTTACCTTTTTTATCTCATTAGATTTCAACCTAACAGTTTAGTTTAAACAGACTGTATGAAGTTAGAGTTTGATAATTCACAAAAGAAGCCTACTTTTACAAAGAAGCAATTCCTCTACACAGCTGCCACCCTAAAGGTAATGAGCTCCCCTTTACACGCCTAACTCCTTCTCAGTGCCACCATATCTACCTGCTCAGCCTTGGGGAGAGAATCAGAGCCTCCTAGGGTTGTGAGGTCAATGCCATCTCCCAACTCCAGCCCTATCTCCCAGTGGGCTAGTGCACTCTGGGTTCGAAGTAGGGGAATCTCAACAAGGCAGTGCTGTTTGTAGGTAAATATTGAATGGTTCTCTCTTCTAGGAGTGACGAGATGTTCTATGTTGTGAAGGTACTGATACCAAAGAGGAGACAGGCATCCAAGATGGAAGGAGACTGATTGCTAGGGAAAGAGAAGGGGGTTAGCTAGATATTAATGAAATTTTAAAGAAATGATAGAATTCTCTGGTAGTTTAGTAAGTAAAATAGAAACCAGTGAGTCTCATCTCTGGCTGCCTTAAAGAATCACCTGGTACTTCTTGAAATACTGATGTCTGGGCCCTGTGCTCATGGGTTCTGATTTAATTAGTCCACGTAGAGGCCTGAGCATCAGTGTTGTGAAATGTGCAGCTGAAGTTGAGAAACACTGATCTAAGGCCAAAAGAGTCTTCAGATTTTTAAGGACACAGGCAGAAATGGCTCTTCAAACTGAGGGAAATAATAAGATTCTGTCCTGCACTTTACAAATCTAGACTCTGTATCTCCATAGAGGGGGGTCCTGGAGTCTGAGTCTGTATAAGCCTCTCAGGTGATGCTAATTCAGATGGTTCATGAACTTTAAGAGAGCATCTCCTTTCTATGCATCCACTGTTGGTGATGAACACGTTATTTTGTTCCAGCTTCAGAATTATCTATGTGGAAAGCATTTTACAGTTACAGCAACTCCAGTAAAGAAGATTACGTAACTGGTCCAAGAACACAGAGCTAGTAAATAGCAAAGCCTGACATCACACGTGAGAGTTTAGGTGAAGTGCTCAAGACAAGGACAACTTTCACCACAAATTCCTTTTCCTAAGCTTCTCCATGCATCCTGTTGGCACACTAACTGACCCCCGAGGTCATTAGCTCTCGCCTCAGAGAGCATAGATGAGAGGACCCGGCTGAGAAGCAGAGAGAAACACAGCTGTTGACATAGTCTGGCCCGGGCAGGGAGAGGTTCTGGGAAATGCTGTGGCCAGAAGTCTTTCCTAGTGCTGCAAATTTGGAGGAACTGTGAGGTCAGTCAGCCTTGCTTGTGAGAAAAAGTCAACAGTTTTACAGCAAATTCGAAAGCCTCACTGCTTTAATTCCTGTTTTTCCTGCTGTCTGTCAAGAGTCAATCCTTGTTCCAATAAGGAAATACGTTCTCTACCAGTAAAGAGGATCTGAAAGCTCTATAAACAGCCATCTGTACTATAAATGCACCGGGAGAAGGGCGGCATTGTCAGAGCAGTGAGGGTTCATGAATAGAGACGGCCGGTGAACTAACGGTAATGATCTTGTCTCGGCCGTGTCTGAATTCTGAGCAGGAGAAAAGCCCATTTCCTGTCAGTCATTTCTTTTCCCTCCCTCTTTGGAAGGGAACATTTTCCCTGAGTTCTACACTTTTTAGCCTAAGACAAACATAGCTCAGATGTGGTTCCAGGTTCTCTGTATTCTGCTTGCTTGTTACTTCCACTTGGATGCCTCAGAATTGACTAGACATGTTCCTCTTCTAGCATACTCTCTATACCAGAGAAGAACTCTGTTGTCTGCCTAGGTGCTCCCAGCAAAGGAAACAGAAGAGCCCACCTTGGCATCTCTCTCTCTCACCCCATAGCTAATCCAGCACAAAAGTTCTGGGGCTGTTTCCTCATAAGTGTTTCTTGGATCTGTTTACTGTCTATCCTCGTTGTCACCATGCTCGTTACAACTGCCATTATAACCCGCCTGGACCGGACAGTGGTCCTCCCTCACTGCTTTTCCTGCATCCGTGCATGCCCCCCTCATCCATTCTTCCCAGTGTGTCAGACGAGTGAGCTTTTCAAAATATTAATATTTATTTTAACCCTGTGGACTTTTTTTTGTTTTTAGAATAAAGATCAAAGCCTCTGACTCAGCCTGTCATGTTGGCCCCTGCCCACTTCTCCAGCCTTAACTCCCAGCTCTCTCCCCCTTGCTTTCTCAACCCCCTTCACACTGATCTCCTTTGGTCTCTTGAATGTTTCCTATTTGTTCCTCCTTCGGGGCATTTTTACCAGTCTTCCTGCTGCTGGTACTCCCTCCCCTTTGCCTTGTTAATGCTTCCCCATCCTTCGAACCTCCACTCAAATATCATTTCTATGAGTGTCCTTTCCTGCCTCTCCTAAATAAGCTGGAACCCTCCAGCAGTGCACCCTGGCTTACCACATACACCTTCCAACTGCTTATAGAAGCATGAGCTACCAGGGCGGGGTCTCAGCCTGCTTTGTTCATGCTATATCCACATTGTTAACTCAAGTGACTAGCACATTCCAGGTACTCAATAAGTATTTGTAAGTGATAAAATAAAGGACTAATAAATGATTGACATTACAACACCCACCTGCCATTCTTACATAACCACATTTATGTTTCATCCAGCTGGGCTCAAGAGGACTCCAGCATTTCACGCCCTGAAACTTTCAGTTGCTCAACTCATGTTTTAATATACCTGGCTAGAATATGAAAAGACTATGATCAAAGACTGTTTACAAAGCACCCTCTACTATTTTATCCCATTTGATACCCTTGAGGGCTTCAAGAAGTGAGTAGGGCTGCTCTTATGATCTTCGTCTCCACAAGAGGAACAGGAGATCAGTGAAGTTGACTGATTTGCATAAGGTCAGACAGAGAGATGACGAGTGAAAGGGACAAGAGTCCTCGTTACGTGCTTTCTATCCAGCACAAATGGTAATATTAGTAATAATAACAGGTAACTCACTGAGTGTTTGAAATATTTTAGATGCTATGTTCAGGGCTTGATATAAACCGTCTTATATGAACCATAAAACCCTATGAGGTAGTATGATTATCTTTTCTTTACAGATAAGGAAGCTGAGCCTTCAAGAGGTTGATAGCCCGCTGTAAGTGACAGATGCAGAGAGGAAACCCAGGCACTCAGGCACCAGCTCTCTGCTCCTAACCATTTGTTATTCTGCCTCACTTACGTTTATGTAGGAGATCCTGGCTTCCTAGACACCATTCCCATCATGTGAAAAAAGCATGTCTTTGATAAAAAGGAAAGCAAATCTTTCTTTTTTGCTCTTCATTCATCTTCCTTTGTGGTTCCCTTTTTCCTTTGTACCACACCCCTTCCTGTTTTTCCTGGGACTCCATTCTTCACGGAATGCAGTAAATTTGGTTGCTGTAGCAGCAGCAACAACAACAAAAAACAAACAAAAAAACTCAAACTTTGCTGAAGAACACCTCTGAAATCTATGTCCACAGATGTTTCTTGTTGAAAACATGTTGGTCTTTTGCAAAAAATTGCTCAGTCCGTCTCTATTCCAAACTTTAGTGAGAAACTGCCAACAATGATCTGACTTGTTCTGGGTTGAAGCCATCTTAGTTGTTCAGGTAAGTTCATTGGTGGAGTAGAAAATGTTCTGAACTGAAGTTCAGAAGACCTGGCTTTTAAGACTCACTTTGTCATTTAGCTGTGTGACATATAGCAAGTCATTTAACCTCTCTGAACCCACGGCTCTTCATCTATGAAATGAGATAATAACTTTGCCTTGTGAACAGTCATCTTGAATTGTAAAGCATCTTTCTATCATAAAGGAATTACTGTGTTGTACTTCTTTTAGGAAAAGGAAAAAACACAAAATAGCATATTTTCATTAATACTTTCAAGGAGAATGCTAAAGAAACATTCCTCTATCTAATTAGCCAGCTGGTGCATTGAATACATTGAGTAAGTTTCCAAATGGCCGATGTGTGATGGAGCTCAGGGCAGGTGGGGGTGGAGGAGGGAAGAAGAACGAAAAAGTGAGTAATTTCTCTTCTTTAGTCTTTGGACCGAGTACAATGGCATGGCAGGAGTGCGGGGCTTATGTAAAGCTTGTTATTCTCCATTCTCAACGATCCTTAGGGATAGGAAATCAATTTTTTTCTTATGTTTCGATTCAAACTCATTGACAGTGCCTGCCAGGAAGGCTTTGTTGAGGCCATGTCAGGGCTCCCTGGGAAACAGGCCGTGATGAATCTGCAAGCTTGGGAGGGCAAGGTGGCCTCACTTAACATGCATTTGCCATCCTCTCCCCAGACCTAAACTATGATGATGGGAAAGATATTCAGAATAAGGGAGATTTAGAAATCTCAGCTTGAGGACTCTCACTGCCCTCCTGTGTTTTCATAGTTCAAAGCATCAGAGTTGAAAGCTGACTTTTTCACGATGATGTGCAGAAATTATAATAGTTAATTCACAAAACATACTCTCCAGCTTATGTTAGGTGTAGCAATTTGTAAGACAGGCCCTATTCTTCACCATTCTTTCTACACGTGCCTTTCAGGGCCTCATTGACTTTGGAACTCAGAAGCACCAAGACCCTTTGAAGATATCTTTTGAACTGTCAGAGGATGGTAAACAACCTTAGTGATATTCCTGCCTGGCAACAGGCTGGGCCCTAGAGAAGGTCTTAGGACGGAGAAGTATCTGTTAGTAAATTCTCCAGTGCATTAGTACAGATTTATTTTCAATTTACACCAGTACACAGGTCTGTAAGATGGTTACCTTTACTGGTAACTGACATTTTTCTGGATACATCTGTTCATAATCTAGTACTATGAGTCTCTCTATCTTTCTCTCTAGGTCTAAGATGAAGGTTTAGTAGTTTGGACTTTGCTGCCTCAGAGACCAGATTCACATTAATCTAACATTTGCTGAGCCTTTATTAATGTTCTGGGCCCTTTCTTGTACATTAGCTCATTAAAATTGTTTCAGGTAGTTCTGCAAGGTACCTCTTACTGTTTTCCTTTCTTTACTGAGATAACTGAGGCTTAGAAGGGTTAGCTACTTGCCTAAGCCATACAACTAGTGACTGGCTGATCAGGGCTTAGCCCAAGTGTTTTCGGGTTAATTCCTGTGCTTTTTCCTTAAGCCACAACTGTCCATTGGGTGACTATGCTGAATTGTTGTCAGGATGTCCCGTGCAATCTAACTTTGTGGAGCAGAAGATGAGGGACTCTCAGGCTTTCACATGAGTTTCTTTCTCTGGGCTCATTCATTGACCTTTTGGCTACAAGCTGTCCTTGAAGTTGTCAGCTCCTGGAGCCTGCAAACTACCGGCCCATTTAACATGCTGTTCTTGTGACAAATTATTTAGCGACAATCTATTGTATACCTCTTGAAGCATTATATTGAGTGCTGAGGATTGAGCAGTGAAGAAAAGACAAAGTCCATGCTCTCATGAAGCTTTTTCTAGTATAGGAGACAGGAAATAAATAACATCACGTCAGATAGTGATAAACCCTCTAGGATAAACAAAGTAGGATATGAGGATTACCAATGATGAGGATACTATCTGAGATGGAGAGAATAGGGAAAACCTCTCAGAAGAGGTGGCATTTGAGCCTAAACTTGAATAATATGAGCAATGCGTCTTATGAATATCTGCAAGGAAAGTGTCAGAGGAAACAGGCAGTGCAAAGGCCCTGAGGTAGAAACATATTCGACGTGCTCATGGAATAGCGAGGAGGCTGACTGGCTGGGGTGGGTGAGGGAAGAGTGGAAGGAAACAAGATGAGAGTGGTATCTGGGAGAAGTGGGCACAACCATATAAGACTTTTTAGTTGGCAGTAGGGGCTTTGGATTTTAAATGTGATGGGAATCCATTGGAGGGTTTTGAGCTGAGACATGATATACTGTTTTTGAAAGGCTCTGTCAGCTGTATTGATAACAGACTGTGGGGTAGTGGGCAGTGGAGGCAGACAGGCCAGTCAAGAGGCTGCCACAGAAGACCAAGTTAGACATATTGGTGGACTTGGGTAGTAAGAAGTGCCTGAATTAAAAATGTATTTTGAAGCTAGGCCAGATAGGATATGCATGTGAATTAGATGTTGGGGGTTCACAAGGTTAGTTCACCCACTCTGGCCTGAGATGAACACTCTCATCTGTGTCCTTGCAATCAGTGGCTAAGACCCGGGGAACTGTCAGGAGGTAAACATAATGTGTGCTCATTCTCAGCCTCACACCTTCTTCATCCTGGACTATTTGATCCTCTCATTGTTGTGGGTGTCCTCTCCAGGCAGGTGTAACTATGCTGCGTCTTCTCTTATTCATTGCTGTCTCCTATATGTGGGAACCTGAGATTATTAAGATATACATCACCTGTTTACTGCCCTCATGAGCTCTTAATCCAACGAGAGAGGCTATGTCACAAGATGAAGTAAAAGAAATGCTATGATAGAGGTGAAGAGTGCTCCGAGGGAACGGAGATGTGAGTGAGTGATATTTTAACTTCAGTCAGAAGACTAAACATCAGGATTTGATAGGGGAAGTAGATCTGAGCTTTAAAAGTGACCCTCCAGTTTCATGTTCACATCTGCTCATGGCCAGTTTCCTAATTTCTTGCCCTTGTCCTGTCTCACTCTGTGGCTATTGGCTCCCTTATTTCTTGTTCCTTAAATGAGTAATCCCTCTTGAGTCTAGAGGCCGGTGTGGAAGAAGCGTGCATTTATCTCAGTGACTAAGACCGCACGCCAAATTTGAATGGAGACCCAAGGCTATTCTTTTATCGGATGACCATAATCATCAATGAGTGAGGCTTCATTGCCTAGTGACCCATCAAAGCCAGGACAGTGAGGTAGCCTGTTAGGACTTTATATAGTAACACGAAACTTGTGAAATCTCTAACCCAGGAAGCTTGGGCCTTGGGGCCTACAGAAGGCCCTATTAACCTTGTTCTGTGGGCCGCCTTATAGATTTCTGACCTGCTACGGAAGAGCATTTCCAGTCATTGCTTGTCCCAGACTGAGGCGAGTTCTGTGAGTGCTTGCTTATGTCCTGCAGGGCTCTCTTTACCTGGTTCACTGTTTTCTCAGGCTTGACCAAGCATTCCTTTGTAATACAAATACAAATATTGCCCAGACAAAAGGCCTAAAGTTCCAGATGCTGTTAAGGCTCAGACAATTCTCATGCAGAATTATTGTCTGTCGATCTGTTTACAGTGTCCATGCTTCATACAGAGTATGAATTTGTTGCTGTATTATCAAGTGTCATTAGCTGATGTTGATGTCGACATGAGAGACTCACATTTTTGGAAAAAAGCCGTTTGCATGGACTTTCTTTGGAGCACTTACCAACTAATTTTGTTGTGAGATGTATATACATGTGTCTCCCCTATTGGACTCTAACCTCCTAGAAGACAGAGAGTGTGTCGTACCCATTTTTTTCCTCCAATCTTAGAATAGTTGTGAGCACACCATTCTTCAAATTGAATCTTGGTCTTGTTGTTTAACTCCTCTTTGCCTTAGTTCTTTTAGATATGAAATGGAAGATGAACATAGGTTACAAAGTTGTTGGGAATCTTGAACAAGATAATACATTTATAAAAGCACTTAGCACTGTGTCTGAATTCACAGTGACCACTCAATAAATAGGGCTATTATTATAGTATGGTAAGTGCTCAGTAACTTCATACTGAATGAATGGAGGCTTTCGGAGACTAGAGGTCTGTTGTAAGAAGTGAGTTCTGTGACTGCCATATGGGAAGAAAGCAAGTACTAGGTGCCCTCATCTCAGGCTGGCTCCTTTCCTAATAGGTAAGAGCTGGCCTGTGGCTAGTGAAAGGTGTCAGGTTTGCTTTGAGTCTGTCCCAATTCCAGATCACTAGCCTATGAGAGGCATTTACCAAACATTGAGGAACTCTTCCTACTTTGTAGCATGAGAAATGTCAAAGGCTGGATCTAGACTAGTGATTGAGCTCCTTCTTTGGGAGGCCCTGTCCCAACAGCCCAATGCCATGGAATGGAGTAGAATAGATTGACACCGCATCCCAATCTATTCCCATCTCATTAACTTATACCTTTTTTATGTGACTTTTGGTTGCTGAGTCGTATCTGTCTAATGACATGGCATGAACTGCTGTGAATAACCATGACAGGCAGAACACATCTCCTGTGGTGGGAAGGTTTGGGTCTTCTTTAGGGTAGACCTCCAGTGACTATAGGGTGGGAAAGGAGAATTCTGGATCAAAATAAACCAACCCCTGTGGTTGCTTCTCTAGGGCACCCAGGTACCACACATATATCAGGTATGTGTGAATGTCTGCGGTTCATGACAGGCTAGAAACCAAGAGTTTCCAGAGAGCTCCTCATATCAGCTTTACTCTTGGCATAGTTTAATTGGAGATAAAGATGACTCCCATTTGTAAAGTTCCTACTATATACCTTATCTTGTCTAATCCTCACAGAAAGCCTGAAAGTCAGTATTATTATCTCCTTTATCCACATGAAAGAGCAGAGATTCAAGTAACTTTCCCAAGGTTATAGGATGGGAAGGATTTAAACTCAATCCTTTAAGCTCCAGCCATACCACTCACCTCTCAGTAGGCCTGTCATTGATTAGAAAGTGAGCTTGTAGTATTACATGAAAATAATTTTACTTTATTACTAGACTATTGAGCCTATTCCAGTCCTTTGGCCTTCTTTGGTCATTAATTAAATAGATTTTGTTAATAAAGGAAAAAAAGTATTAATAATTTCAGAACAGCAATTTTCTGGGACTCTTCTTGTAAATTGAGAGTATTTTTCTCTTTTGTACCATGCAATACTGAAACAGTCTCTAGTTGATACAGGTACATGTAGAATTATTTTAAAAATTCAATGCCTTTCACCCTTTTTGAGCTGTGATACAATTTATATATAGGCCAATGTATATTGACCTTCAAAGTACTCACTGTAGGAGGTCAACTATTTATTTCAACTTATAACCTCATCAGTCCCTCACTTTGGGAATTATTTTCAAACCTTGTCAACAAGCTATGAAAGAAAATCTGTCCCATTTTAAAAATAATTTCTTCTGTTATTGAGATTTCAAAGACGTGTATAACACTCACTAAATTAAAGATCTGTTGCCCAGCTCATTTATATTCTAGATCATATGCTTTTGAGATGATGTGGGAAATTGAGATCTGTTGATTAAAATTTCTCCCTTTACTACATATGGCATGCCTAATTAAAAATTGGGAATATTTTTATCCATTAAAACTCACCCACCTTCTTCCTTTTTGGATGACATTGTCAAGGGTGTTTCACCTTCCGACATGTCTAAATATCATTTAGTTGGACCCATTGTGGAAATCTACAATCTGTATTACCACTTATGAGTAGTGCTCCAAATCCTACTTTTGAATTTTTATAAACATCATTAATATTAGTTAGATCAATTTCATATTTGCTAAAAGGCACACACAAGGTTTTTCTCACAATTTCGGTTCTTGAATTATTGAGAGAAATAAGATTTTTTTCTCATAAAGATGAGACAAAGACAACTGTCCAGGATATTACCCAGAAAGGGACACTGTGGTATTGAAAAGTCTGGGCTGTGGAGTCAGACCACCTTACTGAAGTCCTGACTCTACCAGTCCTTTCGGAGCAACTTGACTTCTCTGTGCCTCAATTTCCTCGTCTTTTTTTCTGGTCTCTATTTTTGCTATTGAGAACTCTGTCATCAGTTTATTTCTTTGCTTAGTAATCTGTCTTTTTCTCTTCTGGTGCCTTTTAAATTTTTGTTTTCAATATCTTTGATATTCTGCTATTTCTCTGTGATGAATATAGATGTAGCTATTTTGTTTATTTTGCTCAGAACTTCTGGTACTTATTCAATCTGAGTTTTTCTGTATTTTACTAATTTGGGAAATTTCACAGCCATTACCTCTTTGAACATTGCTCTGCTTCATTCTCATTTCCTAATATTCCTCAGAGACATGTGTTGGATGTTCTCCTTCTGTTCTCCATATCTTTCAACATTTCCTACAATTCCATCACTTTATCACTTAGTGAAATATCTTGGGTTATTTACTCAATTCTATCTTTGTTAGTTGCTTCTCCCATTGACTATATTGAATTTGTTGGGTTTTTTTCAATCAGTTGGATTTTTAAATATCAATGCATATATTTTTCATCTCCAGAAGTTCTTTTTTTTTTAGATTTCCTGTATTTTTTATGGTTTCTTATTCTTTATGGTTTCCATTATTTCTTCTATCTCTTTAGGCATTTAATATATTCTAAGCTTGTTCAGATTATTATTTGTCATTCATAGGGGCTCTATTAATCTTACTTATTCTGTCAGCTGCTTGTTTTCTAGCACATTTTATAAATTTTGACTGTGAATTTCTTGTATGTCATTTTTCCCCCCATACGAATTTCACGTGGCATTCGTTCAGAGCAGATTTTTTTATTTTCTTTTGCCGTATGTCTCAGTGGTATGAGCTTGGATTTTCATCACTCATGGGCACTATAAATTGGACTCCAAATCCCAGATTATGTAGGCTTGAGGTTTTGATGGAATTTTTTTACTCACCCAGAATCCAAGATACTGAAAAGATCATTGCTGTCCCCCTAAGACAGCAGGCAGATTTTATCTAGCCTACTGAGGGTGTAGCCCTTTGAGGGTCCTAGCTTTATGCATTCCAATTCCTGATCTCACACAGGTCTGATCTCCCTTCATGGACATTAGGAACTGGGCCCCTAGCAATTAGAAACCTCCTGGGTTCTGTATCCTCCTGCATACCACTCATGCTGACCCCTGGCCATTCCAGGTCAACTTGCATGTTTTCCATTCTTTTAGTTCTTGATGCCCACTGCTTTTACTTTTTTATCCCTACCTTAATAATGTATCTAAAAATGCTTTTGTTTTATTTTATCCAGGATTTCTAAGCATTTGCAATGGGAGTAGCTATTTATTAGCTCAGTCCATCATAGTGATAAAACCATGCAGTGTTATCTTGAAGATTAAATGAGATTTTCCACGTGTGGAATTTAGCATAGTACCTGACACTTACTAACCTTGATGATATCTTCAATATTAGCCATTATTACAGAATAATTAGCATAGAGCCAAAATGAACCTCAGGCTACTGCTGAGGGGAGGAAGAAGCAGCTTGAGCATATATGTTTTTGTTTATTTTCACACAAAGTCCTTTGATAGTCATAGGATTGAATATTGATAGGCATATGTAAAGTTCCTAGCACTGTTCCTGGAAGATCTCAATTTCCTCATCACACCCTCCCAATTGACATTGGCTACCTCCAGTGGCTTCTTGTTTTCATCAGAGCCTTCTCTTAACCATTTCACCATCTTTTTCACAAGAGTTTTATGAAGAACGTGGTTGGTTGAGTTCTTTGCCTACTATAATACACGTTGTCAACTATATCTTTCACTAACCTACCGGTAAAATTAACATGGTTTGCAAAGGTGACGGAAGAAATTTTTCCAATAAAATGAAACCCAAGACCATCTCAGGGCGATGAACAAGGAAAAGCATCAACATTAGCCTCTGCTTGACTATGTCTGTCATTGATCACAATTAGTGTCACAGGTCATTGGTGCTAAGCAGATAGTGATATTTTTCATTGGCAATTAGTAAAAACTTATTACAGTGTTCTGAAAACAAACAATATTTAACTCCATAAAAGGCTAGAGAACATTAAGAAATATTCTAGATTCTTTAGTGGAAAGTGTTCTTTTAGCTTTTATGAATTTTTCAAATTTTTATACGTATTATTATATCCAGAAAAAGTAGTATTTTTAATAAAATAATATAGAGTTATTTATAATTACCCCCCAATTGGAACTAACCTACAAGCAAAAAAATGAGAATAGCTAAGTATGTTTATAGTTTTTTCAAACTGTAGAATATTTCATTCTCATTAAAATAATATTTATGCAAACAAAAATGATAATGTAGTATCACCAAGCTATATTCAAAGCAAAATGATTCACCGAAAATGGTTTATTATTAACAACAAAGAATAAAAATAAACCAGGTATGCTATTCAAGAATCTAGAAGAATTGAAAAGCTAAGGAAAATAGGAGATGGAATCAACAAACGTAAAAGTAGAAAAATAAATAAAGCCATGAATGGGCATTTTATAAAGACCAATAATTAGCCCAAATCCTGGTGACGCAAATAAAGGAGAGAGACCACACCTACGTAGTATTTGAAATGAAAAATTGACATAACCAGAAACATAAAAGCAATTAAAAATAAAAGAACAATAATAAAATAGAAAATATCAGTGAAACAGATTTTGAAAGTATCAACTAAAAAAATCTTAAAAAGAAATAGGAATTGTAAGTAATGTAATGACCACGCTGGATTTTCTAATTTATCAAGGATTCACCATTGACTAGATGTCAGCCTGGAATACTTAACAGATGAGTTCTTTCAGACCATTCTTAAGCTATTGAAACTACTGCAGATTTCTGATGGGAATCTTCAAGTTAAGGCATATTTATTCTCCTCTTTTTCTTAAAACTGACCAGAAACAGCAAGAAAAAAGAGTAATCCACCATCTACAGTGGTACAAGGAAATGATGTCTACTATAACCTCAAACTACAAAGCACTGGCCAAATGTGTGATATGTCTATGGAGAAGAGAGCTTGCTGAGAGGTGCTCCTGACCTTCTGCAAGATACAGATTTCTCCTAAAGTTAGTGCTGTAGTCCTAAAAGGGTACTCCATGAACCTCTGACTACCGCTGGAGGAATGGAGCAGTCATGGGAGATGCCGGATGTCCCCATGAAGACTTGGTTCAAAACCACAAATGTCGAGGAAGTACATCTGAAAAATACACCTTGTTATGTCATTTCTATTGTCTCTAACCAGCCCTCCTAATTGAAGTAGATGCCTGGAGTAGGATAGAGTGACTCAAGGAAAGGCAGGTTGCAGCTGCAGATTGCATCAGAAAGGTGAAAGGGCAATAATAACTAACAATAACATTAACCTTCATACAACAATTAGTATGTGGTAGGAATTGCCCTAGGTTAAATATTATCTCATTTAATTTTCATAATGTATAAAGGAGTTATTATTACCATCCCCATTTCTACAGATGAAAGAAACAAAGACACAGAGAATTAAAAATGCCAGTTCTTTGACCTTGAGCTAGTAAGTGGCAGCATTGGGATTTGATTCCAGTGAGTGACTTCAGAGCCTATGTTTTTAACTATAATCCTCTGTGCCTTCCCCTTTCCTCCTCGCCAACCCTACTGTTTTTCCCTAGGACACTAAAGATTTAGTGAGAAGGTAAAGGACATAACAGAGGGGAGGCTGCACATTGTCAGCTAACACCCTCTTCCTCCATAGAATCTTCTTCATCTGGAATCTGGCAGATGAATCATTCAAAGATGGGTAAAAATCTTAAAAGAAAATGAACAATATACATTGTAAAATGATCTGCTCAAAGAGCCACAGGAAAGGTTCAGTTCAATAGTTCTCTCTAGTCTCACAAAAATTACAGATAATGTAATATTTCTAAAAATAAGAAATGCTCAGGGAGAAGATTATATAATAACAAGATAATCTCAACAGCAAGTTGGAAAAGCTCAGAAAACAAAAGGAAGTGAAACCTAAGACATTACAGAATGAAAGCAACAAAAAACAGAAAAAAAGGAATGAAAACTCTAGCAAAATAGGGTGAATGGCTTGGGAAAATCATATAAAACTAAAAAAAATGAAAGTATTAGAATAATATATACAAAAAGTAAATAAAGGAGATTTAATATACGCACAACTAGTATTTTTAAAAATGATAACAGAACAGATGGAACAGACTCGAATATTCAATGCCAAGGAGGGTGAATTTTAAGAATGCAGAGTTTCAATATTAGAAAAAATAATTAGATGTCATTTATATTATCAATAAACAAAAAGAAAAAATATATTATCTTGATAGATGCTAAAAAGGCTTTTGATAAAATTTGACACATATCCTGATTTAAAAAATAAGTTTAGTCAAATAGGATTAGATGAAAATTAATTACTTTTATTGGTCCAATCTCAAACTAATGGACATGTGTAATGGTTGGAAGACTAGATTTATTCTCATTAAAACTAGGATAAGAACAAAGGTTCTGTTATTATTTAACTTCTTTATTTAACTGTTATTATTAACTTCTGTAATGTTAGCCAATTCAATTATATAAGAAAAATACCAATCAATGCATTAAAAACATACATGATAAAGGAGTAATATTATAACTATTTAAAAATAATACAAATTAATAACAATAACCATGTCAATACAAAGATAACAAGTCTAGAAATAGAAGAAAAGTATAGTCAGTCATTCTATGAAAAATTCTTTAGCCTTGTTAGTAATCAAAAGCATACACATTAAGACAACGAGAAATGATTTGTTTTTTCTACTGGACTATAAAGCTAAACTTAGTAATGATATCTAAAATTGCTAAGGGTTTGCGAGACAGACATTCTTAGGTACTTTCAGTAAAACTAAACATTTGTACAACCTTGCAAAAGTCTTGGAAATGAAGTCTTAAATGTTATTACAGTTTGATTCAGCAATTTCACTTCTAGACATTTCTCTTGAGGAAATAATTGGACAGCCAGTGTTCAATATAAGCAAGGGTATACCTTAAAACTTTTTAATTTCAGTTCTTTAATAGCAAAGAGTTAGACGTACCTAGGATGTTTACGATCTATTGCGAAATAAGAAAAACTATTCAGAAGGTTTTGTGTCATTCTACCCTTTAAAAAAGTTTGGAAGTATGTAAAACAAGAATTTTTATATCTAGGTGACAGGATGATTGATTTTATTTATATTTTCTAATTTCTTCTACAATGATCATGTATTTGAATAATAAATATTAAAATTATGTTCGTAATAAACTTCTCAATATGTCATGTTATGTAGAGAAAACAACATAAACATTTCTTATTCAGTTTGATTCCAAGTGCCAACCAAAATGCTTAGGAAAAAACCCTGGAATTAAACTAAAATGTTACCAGTACTTGCCTCTGGGAGATGACATTATGAATGATCTTTATCCCTTGTTGTATGTATTTTTCTCCACTTTCCTAAAATAAATGTTTTTTTTCCTTGTAATTAAAAAAAAATGCAGAATTCCAAAAGCAGAGCAGGAAACATGAAAGAAAGTAACTCTTACTCTATTCATTAAATTAAAATTTGTTCCTCCTTTGCCCTAGTTCATTAATCTGTGGCTTCAAGTGTGACCCCAGTAGGGGGCTCATTTGAATGATGTTGTTTTCCCATCCATATTTTGTATGCCCTCCAGGAGGCTTATTTTGAGGAAATACACAGATTAAGACTATAAATTAAGAAATGAAAGTAAAAAGAGCCCTACCTCATGGTATCAGGCTTCCAACCATTGCAATTTTCAGATGTTCTCTGGGATCAAAGACAGGACTACCTACATCCGTGGTTTTCACTTCACCTTTCACCTTTCACTTCACTTCACCTTGAGGTTGAAGTAATTAAATGGGAATAAAGAGATAATCTGCTTGTACTGAAATAGGGTTTGAAGGAGCTTCAGATTCCTCCTCCTTTATTTTCTTCTTAAGTTGTAATGTTATCCATTTAGCTTACTGTTTTTTAAAAATGATAGGTGCTTATTTAAAAAATGCAAGCAATAGAAAAAAATATGAGGGAAGTAAAAAACCATATTAAATTCCAACATAGAAGTATCTATCATTAACAATTGGTGAACGTCACTCAAGATATCTCTCTCTGGGTGTATTCAGAGAGAGAGAAAGATGACTAGATCAATAGCAAGAAGCAATTTAAGAAAAAATGGCATCAGTCTATACACACTATTTTTTTAAAATAAAAATTACTGAATTTACCTTAAACCAAAGGAAAAATAGTGAAATGGAAATAATTTCTGAAGTTCAAATGAGCATTTCATCAGCAGAAGACATCATAGGTCCTAAAAGACAACACTACTGTTAAGGAAAAACAGATTAAGAAAAACTTTACAAGATTAAAGACACGCATATGTAAATATACATATATATGCATGATTATATATATATGCATACATATTTAAATATTTTATATTTTAAAATGTATATTTAAAAATATATTTTTATCTTTTCTCCCAAAATGCACTTTTTTCTTATGGGAGCCTTTTCTAATCCTTTGTGTATATGTCTAACCCACTAAGAGTTTTCGAGTTTGGAGTTGAAGAAAGCCACTGCTATATTAACCAGTGGAGGCCAAGGGTTTGATTTATATTGACAGTGAAAATGATGCAAGACAGGAAAGATGTGCCCATCAGCATGCACCACCACAGCTGGATTCCGATATTCCTGTTTTTGTGATTCACAGGGACACCAGTCAGCAACTCAGTGCTCACACCACAGGTGACAGTTGTCAGGGCTGACCTTACAGTACATCAGAGATGGCTTACATTTATTTGCACATAAAATCCTAGGGAAAAGAAAACTAAGAAATCTCATATCCTCTAATCCTCTTTCATGGTTTCAAGGTTTGCTAGCTATACAAACAAGATGTAGGTTTTTTCCCAGTGTGGTCATCCATCACTTTCCAGGCAGATCTAGATTTCTCCAGTAGTTCATAGTCAAGGAGCACATTTTGTGAATGAAAGCTGGTAGCCTGGTGGAGCAATAATGGGAGAACTTGCCTGCATTTATTGAGTCTTTGCAGAGGGAAGAATTGAAGAACTGCCTAGACAGTAGTTTCTAATGTTAATACTTAAACTGATCGTGCTTCACATGGAAGCTTGTAATGTATATTGAGATTCTCTGCTGGCTCCTCTCATCAGGGCCAACACACTTAACCCCCAGTGCTGGAAATTCTGGCTTTCAGTGGATCATAGCTACACCCTTCACTGAAATTGCCCTCTGCTTCAGGGAACTGCCCACCCAAGGTTACACCCCCTCAAGGAGATTGCCTGTGGGCTGTGACTGATTGAGGCAGGGCACAAAGGCCCAGCTCCAAAGCTCAACTTGGGATAACTATGAAGGGTCATTCCAGGTCCAGAGCTACCTGTAGGATTGAACGAGTTTCAGTTGCAACAACATTGTAGGTCAACTTCACCTTTTGCCCAGGCTTGCCTTCCTCACTTTACTACAGCTCTGTCTCTTGAGGGCATTCCCCAAAACGCCTCTGCACAAAATATACGACAACATTCTCACTACTGAGAGGCAAAAGGTGGGGAATAAGTATGATACACATAGTAAGTTTTTCATAAAGCTGAATTTTATTTAATTTAAAGGATTGCCTTTTATTTCTCCTTTTTGGTATACGTTAAGATGTCCTTTTTTAAAAAAACAAATTCATGGTGATGATAGATGGTAATTATAGTGTATGACCTTGGCTCTGGAATTTCTTTCCAAGCAGTTAAGGCCAACAGGCAGACAGGGAGTGTAACATGAATTCATAAGCACACATTTATTTGTTCCGGCTGTGACCATGCCAGAGGGCATCATCACAGGCAATTGTGTCCAGGGTAATCTGGCAGACAGTCTCGGGGTTTCCCTTTGAATGACCAGCTAATCTCTTCCCTTATGATTTTATTCTTCCCTCTGTTCTTATGCTCCTCCTCTCAAAGCTCATTATAATGTCATCAGCGTGAGTAGGGGTGCCATCTAAGTGAGGGTGGGGAGGGCCAGCTGGAGGGGTGCTGAGAATCTCTGCTCACATGGCCAAATGCCAACTGAGTTGGTTGCTCAGGTGACTTTTAAGGTGGAACCCAGAACAGACCCTTCTGCTTTATCTCTCCTGTGTCTTCATACACCATCGTGACTCTGGCATGCTCTGTTAAAACACTGTATATTCAAATTCAATTGACAGCATGCAACATATTTTCAAGCACATAAAATAAGGGAATTCAACACACAAACTTCTTGATGACTATATACATATTTTTTTGTGTGTGTGAGGAGATCAGCCCTGTGCTAACATCTGCCAATCCTCCTCTTTTTTTTGCTGAGGAAGACTGGCCCTGGGCTAACATCCGTGCCCATCTTTCTCCACTTTATATGGGATGCCGCCACAGCATGGCTTGCCAAGCAGTGCATGGGTGCGCACCCAGGATCCGAACCGGCGAACCCCGGGCCACCGCAGCGGAGCGCGCACACTTAACTGCTTGCGCCACCGGGCCGGCCCCTTGATGACTATATTTTATACATATATTACTTAAACTAATATGTTTCTTCCCAAGCCTACAGGCTGCCAAATCTGCTCCTCTCCACAAGGCCAATGTCTTTGTGATCCAATCAATCTCTTCCAAGCTCACCTCAGCTCTCCCAGCCCGGGTCACCCCCACTGAGCCCAGGCACTCTGTCTTCCACTGTCTTTCCTATCTATCGATATGCTCTGTCTCTTTTCAGAGCTTTCCCTTTGATTCTCAAGAGCTTTTCTTCTTTCAGCAAAGCCCATCTCTTGCAATTCAAAAGTTTTGGCTTTCAGAACTATTGCTTCTGTTAATACCTTTAAAAAATCTATTTTAGAAGTAAAAAAATCTCAACACTTACTGTTTTTCTTGTTCTTCCTGCTATAAGAAAATTTTATTCTCCTAGAGACAATGTGCATGCTTCTGACCCACTGGGAGAGACATCATCATATACAAGGGAGTACAGAAAACAATTCTGACATATTGGGCAGCATAAATCAATCAAGTATTCATGAGGCTGTGTTGCAACCCTTGTGCTGATTGCTAGGTCTTCTGCTTAGAGAAGATAGCTTTAAGGTATGTAGTCACTACTCACGATGCCTGTGGAACTAGTCACCCCTCTTGTAGCTCGTCTATTAAACTTTTCCCAATATTCTTCCTTGTTGAGCCAAGACATATCTTCTCAAAACCCCATTCTTTTCAGTCTCTATCATTTGATAAGTGTTAAGTTTAATCAAGATTAAATCTATTACACATTGCCTTGGTCTTCTGGGTGCAAGTTTTAAACAGGGCTTGGGAAGGGAAGCATGAATATAAATTCAGGGCTCTCCTATGATATTTCTCTCCAATATTTCCTAGTGGGATTCATGGAACCCATGGGTTTTGCAGAATATATTCAGAATCACCATCTTTCTCAATTCAGCACATAGAGGGTTTTAAAAATCTATAACTAAGATGCAGATGAAGCTTTGTAACTGGCTATAGGAAGCCATGTTCTAACTAAGCTGCTTTCCATTTCTAATTAAACCCTAATTAGAACTCATAATTTAACTGAGCTGTATTAACACTCCCTGAGCTATGAAGAGCTTACTACGGTTGTTTAAAACCCATGGGTGTTGAAATAATAGCAAAGCTGTCTCACCTGAATGTGGAGAGATTTAAATATAGAATAAACTCCTGTATTGGTGGTAATTTTGAGACATGTTTCATAAAATAGGTTTTCCACAGGCTATCAATTCTTTCTCCTCTTTAATCCACCTTTCACTCTGTTCACAGTTGCCATTTTAAAACACAGTCCTGATAATCTCAAACCTTTGCCTCCATCCTTGGCTTAACATCTCTGTTGGCTACAAAATATAGTCCAAAGTTATTATTATCTAACACAGCTGACCCTGCCTAAGCTTCCCAAATCATTCCTCTCACAAATGCCCTCACTCTTGGCATCTCCCTCCATCAAGCTTATCCTTGGGCCACACTTAAATACTTGCCATGCCACCAACCCAGAGATACTGTCTCTCCTCCATGTTTTCACACAGGATGTTTTCTAGTTGGACTGTTCTTCCTCTCTTTTCTGCATCGCAACTACTAATCATCTTTAAGATGGCACACTAGTGAAGTGTGGACTCTGGATTTTAGATGGCATTGGGTTTGAATGCCTGTTTGCATGCTACTTACTAGCTATGTGACGTTATACAAGTTATATCATTCTCCTCCACCCTACCACACACACAAAAGAGTTCTTGTGTTCTGCTCGGATGAAAAATAAAAGCAAATAGAGGCAATTACGTGTTTACAGTCATGATCAAAAAGGAGGAAATTGAGTGACATTGGAGATTATTACTTACAGTTATGATGTGGGATGGTATTAAGTATTTCAGGTTCCTATCAACTTTTCCACACCACAAAGTGGCAGGCATAACTATTTGAACAGCTTGAGAAGTGTGATTTAACTCCAACAGGTCAGTTGTAATTGGCTTTCCTTGTAGATAAGATCCAGTGTCAATGCCCTTCATCCAAATACTACCAGGAGCACGTTTGCAGTTGAAGTTGGGTTTATTACTCAGTAAAAGTGTGTTAGAACCTCTTATAAGATTTGGGCTTTGGTTGGGTGATTTTAGGTGGGTCTAAGGAAGTGGAGGTTGGCTTTGTACTGGGTGCTGTCAGAAAGCAGAGCAATTCTATGATTGGGTATCTCAATCAATCTTATCTATAGGAAGAGCAGAGTAGAGCAAAGATAATGCCATAATTGGTAAAGAAGAGCAGACACTCATCTTAGCCAGGGGAAGGGCATGTTTGGTCTTTTGCGTGTTGCTCAGGGATCTTATGTTTTCCTGTGCTTAGACAAAGTTAGGAAGTGGCCTTGTTTCGTCTCAGTTCATCATGGACTCAGAGTGAGCATTGATATTGGTGTTCTGCGTGATTGTTTATGTCCAACAGGAGAGTAACATGGCCAGCTTCAAACAACACTGAAGCATAGTTGCAAGTGTCAGACCAGTTCCCAGATGTCAGGATTTCCTTTTTTTCTTTCTCATGAGGTGTAAAAGTGAGAGATTATATAACAAGTACTTCTGTAGTTTGGCGTTTTTAGACCCGCTGTACAGGATCACAAAGAAACACTTTTCTGGAATCTTCTGGGTGAGACTTTAACTTAGAGATGATTGGAGGCAGCAGGTAGGGGCTGAAATTTGACACAAGTTTTACCCTCCAAAGAGAGAGCAAGAGCTAACTTTGCTGCAAGTGTTGCCAGAGGATGTCACCCTGGAGGGGATCATAGTAAGAGTCCAGACAAGCAGTCACTTCCTCCACTTTGTCCCCTGACTCCCAGTCTCCCTCTATCTGTGTATTTTTTGATAGTTCTCTTAAGTCTGGGTCTCCGAGAATGACTGTAAGCCTCCAGGTAGGCATGCTTCTGTTCCTGAGTGTCATTATCAATGCTAACCTTTCTCCCTCTGTGTCATATCTTGCTTATGTCTTCGAAAATATCAAATTTATTATACAACATTTAAGACACACAAAAGTCTAAAGAAAAATATAACAAATATTAACATATGTACTCCTACTTAAAAATAAAATATTGACAACCCAGGTTTCCCTTCTTTAGCCCTCTCTGATCACCCCACCTCTCTCCTACCCAGAGGTAACCATTATCCTGAACTTAGTGTTTCTTTCTCATACATTTATTTATACTTTTATACATGTTTATATATCAGTAAGCAATGGATTGTGCTGCTTTGAATGGTTTTAAATTTCATATGAAGAGCTTCATATATATTGTTCAACTTACATCTTTTGTTCAATGTATTTGTGAGATTTCATCCACGTTGAATTATATAGCTCTAGTTCACCCATTTTCTTAGTTATATTTCAACTCTTTTTACAAATGTACTCTAACTTATTACTGATTTTCCTGTGTTCGACATTTTGATTGTTAGGAATTTTTTTGTTGTTGAAAACAATATTGCTATGAATATTTTCACACACATTTCCTGCTGTAGATGTGGGTGAAATTCTCTAGGATTTATATGTAGGAGTGGAATTTCTGAGTCATAGAATATGTGTCTGCAACTTTAATTCTCTAAACTGATCACATCAATTTACCCACCCACCTGCAGTGTAGGAAAGTTCGCCAGTGTCCATATTCTGCCAATGTTTGTTATTGTCCGACTTTAAAGTTTTTGTGATATGATGGAGTGAAATGATGTTTTGATTTTCATTTATATTTTTCTATTTACTGGCTAAATTAGGCAATTTTTCACATGACATTTGCCATTCTAGTGGTATTGTTCACCTGAATTGGCAGTTCATATCATTTGCCTATTCCTCTATTTGGTTGTTTGCCTTTTTATTGGTCGGAGATGGTCTTTTCATGCACTGCATTTGATATTTTGTTGGTTGCATGGTTGCAAGTATCATCTTGTAAATTGTAGGTTTTCTTTCCATTATTCATGATGTTTTTGATGAATGGAAGTTTTTCAATTTTAATATAGGCAAATTATTCCAGTTTTTAGTGCTGTGTAGAGATCACCCCGTTACTTAGTGGCTTAAAACAATAACAGTTACGTTATTATATCCCATGGTTTCTTTGGGTTGGAATTTGGGAAGAGCTCACCTGAGCGCTTCTGACTCAGGGTCTTTCGTGTGGTTGCAATGGGATGGTGGCTGGAATTGGAGCTGTAGGAAGCTGACTGGGCATTTATCTCTTTAGTAGTCTCAGAAATTCCCTATGTGTAGGGTCTTGTTTGGATTTCTTCACAGCATGACAGCATGGGATAGTTGGGCTGCTTTGGCTGTTCAAGGCTCCAGTGTGTGTGTTTCAGAATTCAAGGTATAAGCTGCATTGCCTTTAATGACCTAGCTTTAAAATTTTATTGTGTCAATTCTGTTGTATTCTTTGATCAAAATAGTCACAAAAGCCCACCCATTTCCGAAAAGACGGGACATTGACCTCATTTCTGAATAAGAAAAGTGTCAAGGTCGCATTATAAGAAGAGCATGTGGAATGGAGAATATTGTTGTGGCTGTCTTTGGAAAATATGATCTGCCACATAGATTTATCAATATTTCCCCTTATAGTTTTTTTTTTTTAAATCTTGATTAAGAAATCCTTCACTAACTCAAAGACATAAAGATTTTCCCCTACATTTGTCTTTATAAGTTTTAGAGTTTGCTTTACAGAATTATGTCTTCAATACATCTGGAATTGATTTCTGTGCATTGTGTGAGGAAATAACCTAACTTAATTCTAATTGTTGTAGCACACATTAATTATTTTCCTTTTTGCTGGTTATCTGAAATGCTAGATTTGCTATAAATCGTGTATGCATGATTCTATTTTGGAGCTTTCTATTCTGTCACACTGAAATTTTTATTAATTGCTATAGGTTTTAAAAAAGTCTCCCCACATTGCTCTTAAAAATTACTCTTTTTATTCTTTGTCTTTTGTCCTTTCATATAAATTAAGAACCCCAAAAACCATGTTGGAAATTCCTTTTTAGTTGAACAGAATTTATAGAATAGTTTGGGCAGAATTGTCATCTTTATAATATTTTGTTCTATTATACAGAAGTATGGTAGTGGTCCTCACATATTTATTATATAATTCAAAAAAAAATATATTTATCCTTGAAGGTCAGGCATGTCAAATTATTTCTAAATTGTTTATTTTTTTAAATTTCCTATTTATTTCAGTAAATAGAAATGCAAATGATTCTTATAAGTTGATCTTGTATTCAAGATCTTTGCTGAACCCAATTTCTAATAAATAGAAAATGTCTATATATTCTCTTGGGGGTTCTAGTGAAAAATGAATGTTTTATTTCTTCCTTTTCAATCCTTCTACATTATTTTATTTTTCTTGTCCTATCTCACTGGTAAAGATCTCTAATATAATATTGGAAAGAAGAGGTAATGATGGGCATTCTTGACTTGTTCCTGATTTTAAAGTAAGTGGCTCTAAGCAGTCCCCCATTAAGTAAGGTAGTTGCTGTAGATTTTTAGTGCATACTCCTTATTTGTAAAAGAAGTTTCCTTTTATGCATAGTTTATTAAGAGCCGTTTATCATGAATGGTATTGACTTGTATGGGATTTTTTTCCAGCGTATGATTTGATTTCTCTTTAGTGGCAATTTACTAAACTTTCTACATTTAAACCAACCCTGAATATCTGTTATAAATACAAATTTATAATAACATGTATATTTATTGCTAAATTTGGTAAACTAGTATTTCATTTATGCTGTTTGTATCCATGTTCATGAGATTGATTGACCTACAATTCCCCCTTCTTGTGTTGTCCTTACTTGGTTTCATTTTTAAGATTATACTGTGATCATAAAATCACGTCAAGAGAGTGACGTGAGTGAGAATAGCAGAGTAACAGACCCCAAAAGTACATCTCTCCATAAAAGCAATGAAAAAAACTGGCAAAAATGGCCAGAATAAAGTTTTTTGGAACTCTGGAAAAACTAACAAAAAGCTTTCAGCAACCAGGGGAACACTTAATGAAGAAAATCTGATGAATCCTGGTAAAAGGAGTACCTTGTGGTATTTTAACTCAACCTGGTCCCATCCTTCGCTCTAGATTGGGAGTGGTGTTGAAGATCGTTCACATTCCCTGTACATATGTCTGTACCAGAGGGAACAGAATGGACCTTATTGACAAATAATTGTGGTTTTCATTTGTGTTTTTAAAGAAATGTATCTGTTTGAGGTAAATTGTCTAATTTATTGGCGTAAGTTTATAATATACCCTTTTTACCATTTATCATCTATAGTAATGTCATCTTACTCAATGCTGATATTTTTATATGTGTCCTTTCTTTTGTCTTCAATATTCTATCTAGAGATTTATCAATTTTATTGATCTTCTCAATGAACTAGCATTTAGTTTCATTGACTTTTCTCTACCATTTTTCTGTTTTCTATTTCACTGATTTCTGCTCTGATTTTTATTATTTCCTTTCTTTTTGTTATTTTTGGCTTAGTTTGCTCTCTTTTGTGGGTTTATAAAGGTGAAATGAGATTACTGTTTTGAGGTTTTTCTCATTTTCTGATGATAGGTGTTTAGTGTTATAAAATTTTCTCACTACACTGCTTTAGCTGCATCTCACAGACATTGATATATGATGTTTTCATTTTCATTCGGTTCAAAATAATTCCTGAATTCCTTTTTACCCTCAGCTTTATTGAGATATAATTGACATATAACATTGTATAAGTTTAAGTTATACAATATGGTGATTTGAATCATGTATATATATTGTGAAATTATTACTACAATAAGGTCAGTTAACACCTCCATCACCTCACATAATTACCTTTTTGTTTTGGTAGTGAGACTATTTAAGATCAACTCTCTCAGCAATTTTCAAGTATATAACACAGTATATAAGTTATAAGTTATAAGTATGTAACATATATTATTACCTATATTCACCATGCTGTACATTAGATCCCTAGAATTTATTTATCTCATAACTGGAAGTTTGTACTCTTTGACCAGCATCTCCTCATTTTCCCCACCCCCCAGCCCCTGGCAACCACCATTTTAGTTTCTATTTCTATGAATTTAGCTTTTGTAGATTCCACATATAAGGGATAATATGTGGAATATATTTGTCTTTCTCTGTCTGACTTATTTCACTTAGCATAATGCCCTGACGTTCCATCCATGTTGTTGTAAAAGGCAGGATTTCCTTCTTTTTTATGGCTGAATAAGATTCCATTGTGTATATATACCACATTTTCTTTATCTGTTCAATTGTCGATGGACTCTTAGGTTGTTTCCGTGTCTTGTCTGTCGTGAATATTGCTGCGTTGAACTTTGAGATGGTGATTTCATTTCCTTCAGATATATACTCAGAAGTGGAATTACTGGATCATATGATAGTTCTATATTTAATTTTTTGAGGAATCTTCATACTATTTTCCATAGTGGTCATAAAATTTATATTCCAACCAACTGTGCACCAGCACTGCCTTTTCTCCACCTGTTTGCCAACACTTGTTATTGAAGGAGGTCATCAAGAGGACAAGACTGCCAGTTGACCCATGAGCTGGACCTGGACAATCAGAGGCTCTTTATCCCCATGCTTGTCCTTGAAATGTATGTTCCACCTGCCATTCCCACAGTGGGAGCCATTTTCAAGGATGCAGCCTTGAGAGAGCAATGTGTTGTTGAGAACAGCTGGACTGAATATGTGACTAAACCCAGTTAAGGCCTTTATGTAAAATTTAAGGTTTCGTCAGGCAGTATGGAGATCTACGCATCTTGTGACTGCCCAAGACAAGCCTCATGTGTAAGTTCCCTTGCTTCTTTAAACTGCCACCTACCAATCTGTAATGGTCTGCCTCTATCTTCAGTCTTGACCTCCACATACAGGGGACAGTTTGAGAACCAACAGTTGGAGAGCCAGCCAGAAGACTAAAGAAGTGGGTCTTGGGAAAAAGGCATCCATGGGGGAAATCCTGAATTGGCTGTTAACCTCTATGTGGGGAGGGGTGGCCCATCTGTTAGATACCTGTGGACTGCTGGATGAGCATGGGGACAATCTGAAATTGCCAGCTGGTTTAATGTGCTTGTTTTAGGAACTGTGCATAGTACCTGGTGGCAAAGAAGGGAAACAACTGGCTGCTGCAGTGGCCTGGCCTCTACTGTGGGTAGGTCAGCTGGCCACTGATGCCTAACTAGAGGGCTGAAGCTCAAGTTAGAAAGTTGGAAGAAGACCTGAGGTTAGAGAAGGACATGCAGTTGTCTACTACTCTGCTAGCTTTGGGGCTAGCAGACAAGGTGAGAAAGCAAGATAATAAGTTGGAGATCTCAGCGTGCCATTTTGCAAAGCTAAGAGGGTGGAAGCTGCCACAGATTAAGGTTCGAGCACTTGTGACAAAGCCTAATTAGGACACTAAAAGATGGAATCCCTGGGAAAGTGAGGAAGGCACAGAGAAGGATGTTGTGGTGATTGACAATGAAATGAATGGAGTGCCCTATGCCATCTGACCCCTAACAGAAACAAAAATTTTAATTAGCAATTACCCTAGACTTCTGATAATAGAGAAATATATCCCACAACTCCTAAGAGAAAACTTGCATTATTTCTCTGTTCCTTGAACAAATTTTATCATATCTTTGAAATGTAAACACTCAGGAGATAACTAAAACACTGCCCATGATTCCCTGAGACTAAAGAAAGAAAATGGAGAAAAGAAGCTTTTTAAAATACAGACTGCTATAGAAGCTCCCTTGCCCAAAATCTAGTCCACAGACTCCATAAGTCTACTCTTCAAGAATGAATACAATCTTAAAATTCTTCTCTGCAAATACCTTTATCGTATGTGTGAGTGGGTAATCTTAACTTTTTCTGTCTGCCAGAAACACAATTTGGATTTAACTGTTATTTATAAACTAGTGAGTTTTGTATTGTTGTGCCTGATTCATGGCTAAAATTTTAGAATGAAAGCTATATGGTTTCTGTGTCTATCTATATGTTGATGTATGTTTATAGCTGTATTATATATATATGTGATATTTTTCTACCTCCAGATAGTATTGCCAAAATTGATTTGTAAAAGAACTCTCTTTAATTTGATTAAAGAAAAATAAGCTTTAATATCAATAGTGTGTTTATATAAAACTAAAACTTAATTTTCTTTCATCTGCTAGAAGGGTAAAGTTTTCTTGGACTATTGGTCTGTTCTTGATAAGATTGTGAAAGGTTTTGTTTTTTTACCTTTGAAGTAATCTGCCTAGAAAAAAAAGATTCTGTTTTATCAAAATAATTTCCTGTGGTTCATGCTGTCTTTAGCAACTCTTTGATTACTTGAGAAAACTAAGTCTTCTCTATTAAAAGAGCTAAGTTTTCCTGATGACTATGTAATTTTCTGTATTTGCCTGTGAACTCTTTAATTTTGGTTAAATGGATCACTTTTAACCAAATGCTCACTTTGGTTAAATGGATAACTCAGTGTTTTTTCACAGTGACCTATGAGCCTATTTAATCAAGTGTTTTAAAACCTTTTGATTGACAAACTTCCCCCAAATCAAATTCTAAATGAAGACGGTCTGACCTCAAACTAACTATGCAACTTTCCAGAGGGCCCTTGAAACATAACAAAAGGTTTGTTTTCTCTCCTTATAAAAGAGAGATATTGAACTAATTAGGCTTATTTGATATATTAAATTACACGAGGAGCATTGTCAAATAAGAAGTGAGCTAAACTTTCTTTAGGTTAAATTTTATAGATATATGTTATTAATATAAGTGTACCAGGAATTATGTGAAATTCCTAAAAATCTGATATGTCTTGGTATAATATTATCAGTCATAATTCTAGTCACAGAAATAACCAAGTTCCCTTGTCAATTGCATTATAATGAACTCTCATCAGATCTTTAACCAAGGCCATTTTTAAGTCTTTAGTCATTTACAGGCAGTTATTGCTTTGCTCTGATGCTTTGCAGAAGTGTTCCTGCAAAAGTGCTTCATCTTCAAGGATATTTATGGAACAGACTCTAACAAGTACAGGTTTCTGATAACTAAGATCATACCACTGAATTGAATAAGAATTTATAGAACTCTAATAGAAAAACTGCTGAGGAAGATTATAATTTTTATGATTTTTTGATTGAAACATTGTTGGTTCTTTATGTTTTGTTTAAGTAAACCTTTTTCTCTTTTCTCTTAAAGTATCCACAATTTGTTAACTTATACATTTGTGAACAAAAGTGAAAAATTTATCTTTTTCTTCCTATCTGATCCCTCCAGAATTTGGAAACTTTTAGTGAGTATCCTTATTTTCATGGAAATATAATTATTTGCATAAGTTCAATAAGAATCTATTCTCCTTATAACAGGAAAGAACTGCAGCAGACAGTGGGCTGAACTCAGTGGTTTGGCTGATGAATACTCAGTAGCCTTGGCTGTTAACCCTTTGCACTGACAGTTGGGCTTCTAAAGGGCTTAACCCTATGGCTTGGTTAATGGGAAGCCAAGGGGTGAATGATCATGAATAAGCCCTTGGAGGATCAGGATACGTGGAAAGACATTTGGGTTCACCTGCAGGAGCCTGAGGCAATCCTCACTGTCTTCCCCATCTTGGCTCATAAGGTACTGACACCCCCTGGCAATCAGGAAGCTGATGCCCTAGCCTGGGTATGAACACTAGCAACTGACCCTTCAGTAGATAGAACAGATTGGGTGCATAAGAAGAGTGGCCACCGTAGTGCCCACGTGGGATGGCATATTACCAAGGATGCTTGATTTCTCTTGAAATACAGTGACTTAGTTAATGCAATAACAGCATGTCTTGTGTGTTCTAAACAACACCCAAGGCAACTGCCAAAGGAGTCTGGGGCCATCCACCAGAGTTCCCAATGGATAAAGGATTGGAAAATTGAATATAGTGGCCCCCTCCGAGTGAGGGATCTAAATATGCCTTGGTTTGGGTGGACACCACATCTGGCTTAACCCAAGCCTGCTCCTGTTGCCACACAAACCAGGCTACCATCATTAGGGGATTAAAGAAGCAGAATACCATGTATGTATACCCTTGTTGAATAGACAGTGATTGGGGGTTACATTTCAAAAAGGTCGTGATATGCAAGACTGGGGAGAAGAACACGACATTGAATGGAGGTTCCATCTCCCCTATAATCCACAAGCAGCAGGGTTCATAGAAAGGAAAAATGGAATATTAAAGCAGCATATTAAGTTACTAACAGGTAGGGGCCGGCCCAGTGGCATAGGTTAAGTGCACGCGCTCCCGTTTTGCGGTCCAAGGGTTCGCGGGTTCGCAGGTTCGGATCCCAGGCGCGCACCGATGCACCGCTTGTCAAACCATGCTGTGGTGGCGTCCCATATAAAGTAGAGAAAGATGAGCACAGATGCTAGCCCAGGGCCAATCTTCCTCAGCAAAAAGAGGAGGATTGGTATCAGATGTTAGCTCAGGGCTGATCTTCCTCACAAAAACAAAATAAATAAATTACTAACAGGTAAAACCACCTTGGCCAGGTGGACTAAAGTGCTGTCCCAGGCTTTAATACATTTGAATGACTGCCAACAGTAGGGCCTGTTGCCTTATATGCCAGACTGGGGACCCCTGCTGAGACACCCAATGCCGTAAAGCTATGGAAGTAAAGGGAAACAGCCATTGCCCTGACTCTAACGGTGGATCAACACGTTACGCTGACGAGAACACCAAGCCCCAACACTCCTAGGAAAGGCATTATCTCCTGGAATTTGCAATGGGACATCCCACCAGGATGGGTGAGTTACGTTGCACCCCTGGGTGAGAGGAAACTACTCAACCTCCACTTGGATCCTGTTGTCCTGCTGCAAACCAGACCTGTGGAAAGGCACTATACCTGGAATGGAACATGCACCATTGAAAGAGGGAAGAAGGTAGGCATCCTGGTCTGGCATATCCCACTCCTAGTCCATCTCCTCATGCCTGACAGTGCTGTCTCCCCTCGCCAACGTGTATGGTATGCCCAACCAGGTCAAGTTCCTAAAGCTGCCAACCTCCCTTTCCTCAAGGCCAGGTGGGCACTTTCTGTTTTCCACTGGTACAATCCTTTAGCCAGTGTCTTTTTTCCCTCCATGAGCCTGGAGGACATTAGGGCATACATAGAAGTCCTTACATTCATCTAGTAAGCCTTAAATGATAACCAGCAAAGCCTGTCCTTACTAAACACTAAACAGTCTCTAATGAGAAAATCTGTCCTCCAAAATGGAAAGGGCTTGGACATTATTACTGCCTCACAAGGAGGCACCTGTGCCATTATACAAACAGGATGTTCTATGTTCATACCTGATGAGTCTGCTAATGTATCATCTTCAAGAAATCACATGAGGACACAAGTGAACGCCCTGAGTGATCTGACCCCTGGCCTAGGGAACTTAGCAAATCAATGGTTCAGATCATGGGGCTCTTGAAGAAAAAAATGGTTACTTATTTTGGGAATAATTATCTTGACATGTGTTTTCTCTTGCATGTGCCTCTGTTGCTGCTGTGGTATCTGCCTCCAGTGCATCCAGATAGCCAAATGAGCCACCTCCATGCTAATGAAACCCCTTGCTGACTGCTCAGGGCATGTTGCAGAAGAGGCGGATGTGTATGATTGTAAGAGCCAGTCACCAGGGGTGAAGTTTTGGAGGAGGTTGTTGAGAGGATGTGACTGCCGTTTACCCGTGAGCTGGACCTGGGCAATTGGAGGCTCCTCATCCCCTTTCCTGTCCTTGAAATGTACATTCTGCCCACCATTCCCGTACTATGTCCTGTTTCAAGGACATAGCCTTGAGAGACCAATGTGTCACTGAGACCATCTGGACAGTATATGTGACAAAATCCAAGTAAGGCCTCTATATAAACTTAATATTCTGGTGGGTGGGTATGGAGATCTACTCATCTTGCAGCTGCCCAAGACAAGCCTTGATGTAAGTTCCCTTGCTTTTTAAAGCTACCATCTACCAATCAGGAGTGATCTGCCTCTTTCTTTGGTCTCTCCTTACCTTTCATGTATAAGGGCCAGTTTGCAAACCAATAAGTTGTTATCTCTTGTCTTTTTAATAGTAGCCATTCTAACAGGTGTTCAGTAGTATCTCACTGTGGTTTTGATTTGCATTTCTCTGATGATTAGTGGTGTTGAGTATCTTTTCATGTACCTGTTGGCTGTTTGTTTCTTTGTGAAAATGTCTATTCAGGTTCTCTACGAATTTTTTAATCAGGTTTTATTTTTTGCTCTTGAGTTGTATGTGTTCCTTACATATTTTGGATATTAACCCCTTATTGGATACAGGGCTTGCAAATATTTTTCTCCCGTTCTGTAGGCTGCCTTTTCGTATTGTTGATTGTTTCTTCTGCCATGCAAAAGCTTTTTAGTTTGATTTAGTCCCACTTGTCTATTTTTGCTTTTGTTACTTGCACCTTTGGTGTCATATCTAAAAAATCATTGCCAAGACCAATGTGAAGGAGATTTTTCCCTATGTTTTCATTAAGGGATTTTATGGTTTCAGGTATTACATTTAATTCTTTAATCCATTTTGAGTTAATTTTTGTGTCTGGTGTAAGATAGGAGTCCCATTTCATTCTTCTCCATGTGAATATCCAGTTTTCCCAACACCATTTATTGAAGGGACTATTCTTTCCCCGTTGAGTATTCTTGGCTCCCTTGCAAATATTAGTTGACCATATATGTGTGGGTTTATTTGTGGGCTCTTTATTCTGTTCCATTGGTCCATGTGTCTGTTTTTATGCCAATATCATGTTTTTATCATTATATAATAACTTTGTCTCTTATTATAGTTTTTGACTTCATGTCTATTTTGTCTAATAGAAAGTCTATTTTTTTTGCCCTGCTTTCTTTTATTTTCCATTTGCATGGGATATCTTTTTCTATCTCTTCACTTTGAGCTTATGCATGTCCTTAAAGGTGAAGTGAATCTTTTGTAGGCAGCATATAGTATGCTTCCTTGCTGTTTTTTTTTTTTTTTTGATCCATTCAGCCAGTCTATACCTTTTGATTGGAGAATTTAACCCATTTATATTCAAAGTAATTATTGATAGGTAAGGACTTACTAATGTCATCTTATCAATTGTTTTCTGGCTGTTTCGTAGTTTCCTTGTTCCTTTCTTCCTCTCCTGTCGTCTTCTTTTGTGAATTGATGATTTTCCATAGTGGTATGCTTTCATTTTTTTCTTTTTATCTTTTATGTATGTACTGTCAGTTGCACCTTGTGTTGGTGTCTGTGCATCTGAGGAAGTAGGCACCTCTTGCTGTCCTCACCTACTGTCATTGTTGGGAAAGCCCTTCACTAGTCAGCCTGTCCAGAGATTCTAGGTGGGCTGTCTAGTGGTGCCCACAGGTGGGCTTGCTGCTGGTGTCCTTGGGCAGGCACGTCTGGTGCCTGCATTAGCAGGTGAGTAGGCGTGGTGCTTGGGTCTTCTAAGTGGGGCCTGGAAGCTGGGTCTGTGGGGGCCAATGAGGCTCCAGGGACCACTGGCGTGGGCCTGGCATCTGGGTCCATGGGGACTGGCTCAGTCCTGGGGCATGCTGGGAGACTGGGTCCACGTTAGTTAGTCTGGAGGCTGGCACTTCTGGGGCTGGCCTGGCACTGTGGCAGGCCAAGAGGCTGGGTCCCCAGGGGCCAACTTGGTTCTGAGGCAGGCCCAGATCCTGGGATTGTGTGAGCCGGCCTGGTATTGGGGTGGGTCAGGGGCCTGTGGACATGGTAGCAGGCTTGGTGCTGGGGCTAATGGGGAGCTTGGGTTTATAGGAGTCCATTTGGAGCCTGGGTTCACTGGGGCCAGCTGGGAACATGGGGCCACAGGAGCTGACTGGTGCCAGGGTAGGCTGGGAGCCTGGGGCTCTAGGAGTTGCCTGGTGCTGGGGTAAAGTCAGAGCTCACTTCACTGTCTTTCTCCCATGAGGAAAGTGTCTCTCTCTGCTCTGGTCTGCCTGGGTTTGGGGGAGGTGTGATGTGGTAATGTGAGACTGTTGTCTCACAGAATCCTGCTGTTTTTAGGGAAAGTGTTTTATAAATGTCAATTGGGTCAAGTTGTTTGATGATGTTGCTCAAATCTTCTGCGTCCTTACTGACTTTCTATTTTTTGTCTTAATTATTCAGACAATGGGGTTGAAATCTATGACTTTATTTGTATATTTGTCTATTGCTCTTTGTAGTTTTACATGTTTTTGTTTCATGTATTTTTTTTTTTTTTTGGTGAGAAAGATGGGCCCTGAGCTAACATCTGTTGCCAATATCCCTCTTTTTGCTGAGGAAAATTGGCCCTAAGCTAACATCCGTGTCCATCCTCCTCTATTTTGTATGTGGGATGCCGCCACAGCATGGCTTGATGAGCAGCGTGTAGGTCTGTGCACAGGATCTGAACCTGTGAACCCTGGGCTGCCAAAGCAAAGTGCATGAACTTAACCACTACGCCACGAGGCTAGCCCCTTGTTTCATACATTTTGAAACTCAGTTATTAGATAAATAAACATTTGGAATGATCTCCCCCATCTTCAGAATTATTGTGTTCACGCATTGTAATTTTATGTTTTAGTTGTGTTTAAACTGCACAAGACATTTTGTAGAGACAATTCATTTACATTTACTCACACATATTCTTTCCATTGCTTTGCATACTTTTTTACATTTCCACGTTTTCCTGTGGATCATTTTCCTTCTCCCTGAACAACTCTCTTTGGTATTTGTTTTAGAGCAACTCTGCTCAAGATGAATTATTTCAGTTTGTGGTTTTCTGAAAATATGTATTTGAAGGATATTTTTTCTCAATACAGAATTCTTGATTGGTAGTTATTTTCTTTCAGAAATTTGAAGATGTCATTTCATTGTTTTCTGGCTAACATTGTTTCTGTTGAGAATTCAGGTATAAGTCTTTTTTTTTTTTTTTTAAACTTTTTTTTTTTTTTTATAATTTTTTACTTACTAATTTTTCCCCCAAAACCCCAGTAGATAGTTGTGTCATAGCTGCACATCCTTCTAGTTGCTGTATGTGGGACGCGGCTGGAGAAGCGGTGTGGCGGTGCGTGCTGGGGATCCGAACCCAGGCCGCCAGTAGTGGAGCGCACGCACTTAACCGCTAAGCCACGGGGCCGACCCAGGTATAAGTCTTATTGTTACTTCTGTAATGGCAATGTACCTTTTTAAATCTGGATGCTTTTAAGATTTTTGGTTTTCAGCAATTTTACTAGGACGTGCCTAGGTGGGGTAGCTCTTCATATTTATTTTGCTTGGGGTTTGCAGAGCTTCTTTTATCTGTGGGTTGATGTTTTTTATAAATTTTAGAATATTCTCTTCAAATATATTTGCTACACTCTCCTCTTTCCGGGAACCTAATTATATGTGTATACTTATATATATATATAATTCTCTATTCTTTATTTTGCATTTTTTCTTTTCTTTCAAATATTTTCTATTGACTTGTCTTATATTTCACTGATTCTATCTTCTGTTATGTATAATCTGCTATATACCTATCATTGTGTTATTAATTTCAGATGTAATAATTTTCATTCCATTATATTTTATAAATTTCAATCATCTGCTACAATTCTTCATATTTTCTTCTATTTCTCTATTTTTCCTCTATTTAAAAGAATCTATTAATTCACTTATTTAAAAATCTCCTCTGCTCATTCCAATATATCAGTTTGCTTCTACTTTCTTCTTCCACTTATATGGTTCTGTCCCTCAGCATGCCTAGAAATTTTTATTGAATTTAGAACATTGTATATAAAAATTCTGGGGACCCTAGATGAACTTTGATTAAGTTCCACCAAAGAAGGTTCTCTCTTTCTTCTGTTAGGCAGGTAGAATGGGAACAGCGTCCTTTAAGGCAGTCGAGGTCTGAATTGAGTTGACCCTGGATTGGAGTTTTAGTAAAGCTCCGTCTGTTTCTGTTTAATCTCCCATATTCTGTGGCTGTAGCTGGATAGTGTTTTCAACTGATAGAATGGTGTGTATTCCTGGGGCCTCCTTCCCTATCTTGAGAATTTGGCAAATATGTTAAGAGCAAAACCAACCGTGCCAGAGGCATGAATTTTATCTCTACAGACCCTTAAACTGCTGAAAGCTTTTCTGGTTTCTTTTTCACAAAACTCAGCAAATTTTATATTCTCACCACAATGTCATCAAATAACCCCAGTAAAAAGTGTCTTTATGTTGTCACTCATCTCTTTAAAACTCTCCCTTTTCCAGAATGCTTACCCCTCTATTTCTCAAACCTGTAGCAGCTCTAATACCCTTAGTCCCGTGATTTAAAAAATTTATAGGGCAGGGCCGCCCCCGTGGCTTAGCGGTTAAGTGTGTGCGCTCCACTGCTGGCGGCCCAGGTTCGGATCCCGGCCACGCACTGACGCACCACTTCTCCAGCCATGCTGAGGCCGCATCCCACGTACAGCAACTAGAAGGACGTGCAGCTATGACATACAACTATCTACTGGGGCTTTGGGGAAATAAATAAATAAATAAATAAATAAATAAATAAATAAATAAATAAAATTATAAAGTGGAATTCTTTAAAAAAAAAAAATTTATAGGGCATTTTTAGTTGTTTTTACAGAGAGCACTGGTCTCCTGCAAGTTATTTCCATCCTTTCAGCTTTTAATTTGAATTGTTATTTTATTTTCATACGTCCTTCATCAAATCTATCTGGGCATTATTTATGGACTTTTGATTCCTGTTCTCAATTTTCTCCTTTATTTTCTATGACTATTTTAACCATACTATTTTTTTTCTATTCTGTATCAGATAATTTCATTATCTGAAGTTCTTGGAGGTTTAATTGTTATTTGTTACTCCAGCTGACTCTTACGGATGGTGGCTTGTTTTCTCTTACAATTAGTAAATTTTGACTGTGAGCCTATGTTTACCTGATGATGTTAATCCTTAATCTGTCTGTGCTACAAGGGGCTTATGTTGAAGCTGCATTCTTCCAGAGAGGATTTGTGTTTGCTTCTGTCACTTTAAGTTCTTGACTCAGTGTTCCCTGGGCCGGTCTAAGTTCAATCCCCAGATCCAATTCAGGGCCATTGTACTGGCTGAATAATGGTCCCCAAGGATGTTCACATCCTAATCCCTAGAATCTGTGAATATGCTACCTTGTATGGCAAAACTGATCTGGCAGATATGATTAAGATAAAGATCTTGAGATGGGGAGAGAATTCTGGATTATCCAGGTGGACCTGATATAATCACAAAGGGAGGCAGGAGGCCAGAGAGAAGAGACGATGCTTCACAATTGGCTTTTAAGATGGAGGGAGCTGTCATGAGTAGTGTCTGGAAGCTGAATGAGGCAAGGAGTGGATTCTCCCCTGACGCCTCCAGAAGGAATGCATTCCTGGTCTTAGTTTGGTTTTAGCTTCATAAGACCCATTTTGGACTTCTGACCTCTAGAACTCTGTGAGAATAAATTTGTGTTGTTTTAAGCCACTAAGTTAGTGGAAGTTTGTTATGACAGCAGTAAACTAATACAGCTAGCTTGTGATTACAAATTATCTGAGAGACTCCTATTTTTTCTTTCCAACCCAACCAGAGTCCTGGGATGGACTAATCTTCTTGCCACTACTCCTTTTATGGCCCTGGATGCCTGCCAAAGTTCCAGTCTAACACCTGAACTTGTGAGGGTCTAAGATTTTTTTTTTTCATTCTGCTACCACTGTTAAAACCAAATATTTCATTTTTTCATGTCAACAGATGTTCCCAGGCAGCCTGGTGATCCTGTACTCACTTGTCTCTCATGTTTTTAGTTGTGTCTTATCCAAAATTTCTAGGTATTGGTATAAGGAGAGAGTCAGATTCTAAAATAAAATGCTTGGAACTCTTTTTTGTTTTAATCTGTAAAATTAACATTCTAATAGTATCTATATAATAGGGTTGTAAACATTCACTAAATATTCCAATGATGATAAAGATGATAATTCTGATAACTTATGGTTTCTCCAAGCAAGCGGAATTAATCATTGTCTCCTGTACTTCCACACGACATTTATAGATATGTGACTCTATTTCGTGGTAATATATGACACACTTTGACAAGAATTGCCTTGAGGACCATATTTTGTATGGAACGTTCTCAAATTAGTCTGGCCTCCTTGAGAATCAAAAACTTAATTGAAACTATTACTTGAGATGTGTCCATTTCAGATTTCCACCTTTAAAAATATCTGAAGCCATTTATTCCTTAATTTGAGACTTTAAAACACAAGAATAAAAGATCGACTTAGAGTGATGGAAACCACACTTTAGAATTAAAATTTTGTGGAAATTGATTTGTGATCCTCACCTTCAGACCAAACTCTGTACTAAAAGCATATTAAATCAGAATCAAGACATGAACAAGGGGTAAATGGGCTTTCCAGAACACTGGAAATCTGAAGGCAGAGACATTAATCAGGGACGTTTGGAGAATGACTCTAATTTCTAGGTGCAGAGGAGGGCATAGCTTGATGATGCTGAATTTTAAGTTCAAGGGGCGCCTGCTATAATTCTCTGAAACAAAAATGCATGGATATTTGGTTAGTCCTATCTAAAAGGAGAAGCCCAGAGTACAAGGTGGTAGTGGGACAGCAAGAATTAAATTTCTTACATTTGGGGAGATCCTAGCTTGTAAGAACAATGTGGCTAGCAACTGGATGTCTTACGAGGGCTGAGGCCACCCGTGACTGGAAATGCTGCCTCTGCTCCTGTCCTGTATTGCCATCCTACATTTGATATGTTTTTGTATTATTGGTTAAAGAAATTGGAAACTTAAGCTAATCTTATAGCAATCCTCAATCTATGAGAAGAGCTGCAGAGCTTTATCTAGTATTCTATACAGTTATATTAGCTATAATTACATAAATAATAAGATCTAACTGCTATAAATAAAATATAGTTCCGTACTTTTATACTATGGGATTGACTTTAAGTCTGTCTTGTAAATAACTGGTAAAACTCTGAGCAGTGTGGGCAAATGAATTGTGTCTTTTCTATCGTGGTTAGTCTTTTTCTTTTCCTGTTGATATTCAGACACTGGTGTGTAATTCAGAGCTAATATTTGTATCTCATGCTGTATCATTTTCATATCAAAGAACACAAATGAACCTCAAACTAACTTAATTTTAAAACAGAACTTTTTTAGCTTATATAGCTGGAAAGTCCATGAACAAACAAGACTCAGCCATGGCGGGACCTGGGTGCTCAGATGAGGTTGTCCAGCAAAACATTCCTCTTCCTCTCCCCCTCCCTTTGTCTCCTTCCTCCCTCTTTTCTCTTTCCTTTTTTTTTCTTTCCCTTCCTCTTTCACAACTTTGCTCTTTTTCTCAATATGAACTTCATTTTCCTGAGTTCTTTTTTCCCCTGCAGCAGGAATGATAGTGATCAGAAACTCAAGATTTAGATGGTACTTACAGCTCTTGACTCCAGAACAAGACTGATGCTTTCTCTTCAATAATCCACATGTCAAGCCTAAGAGATGATCTGACGGGGCCCCAGTGATCTAATCACTGTGGTCGGATGTGTGAAGTGCTCTTTTTGGTCAGGTCTGGGACTAATAACCGTCATTGTGGTAAGGTGGGAGACAAAGTCAACCCCACCCAAACCACAAGGAAGATGTGCCCCAACCAAGTGATCTTTATATTATAAGAAGGTAGAAAATCATGCTAGATCAAAAACAAATAATAGCACAAATAACCTACACAATTCTCTATGTCTTATAGTCTTTCGTGCTGAAACAGTCTTTACATCAGGGCCTTTATCAAATATGCAGAGTTTTCAGCATCTTGGTCTATAATTGTTTAAAGTTCAGATTTTACATACTGTCTTCATCAATACTCTCTTCATTATTTTCAATAATGTTAGTTCTATAAATATGTCTCTGACTGCATAGAAGTTAAGAAGGGCATTTCTCCTCTAATGTACCTTGCAGAAATATCTGCTGTTCATTACTGTGAATGACATCTCTCTCTCTCCAGTTGTGGGTGGTGTAGTTTGCTGGGTGCCTTTCTAGTTAAGTATTCTCTGGCGATGGATTTAAGGCAGATGCAGCTTGAAGACCAGTGGGTTCTTTGCCAACAATTGACCTGAGGCAAGTTGCAATCTTCCCAAGTTGCCTGAGTTTGGCTTTTTGCATTATCCGAATCAGATTTACACCCTTGTCATGTCTCCATTTAGAGATATTTTTAATTAGTATTAGTCACAATAATTACTGGCAATTCACTTTTTCGATTGATTTCTGTTGCTTATAAAGTGCCTCATTAAGAACCACTACAGTTTAGTTTCCCAATTCTGAGAGTTGGCATAAACAAGCATCTCCGTGTGCGAGCAGTGCATAACGAGGGCATTGCTAATTTTGATTGGTCATATTCATCTCTGGTCCGGAATTCAACCAGTGATATACGTTCACAAGTTGTAAATTTTAATATTAACCTTTCTTAAAAATAAATTTTAATTCCTCTAATGATTTATGCAATGATTCTTATTTTTAATACCCAATGAAGCTAGAAACTGAAATACAGTGGTTTCTCTTTTAAGATGACTGAAAAGTATGTGCACAATACCTGTGAATCAGTGGAAGCATGTTCATGTGCAGTGTGCTGCAGTGTAGGGTTGAGACGAGCGATCCAGGATGAGGTGGGAATCCCATCAATGCTGCTGCCTTAGCTTAGTCCCTAAGCCTCTATGTTCAGCTGCGCATCAGGGCATGGTACAAGATCCAATCCTTTGGATAAAAAGATTAATTTTACGGTTAAGCTGAACTATCTTACTGCTTAGCCTTTCATGTCTTCTATCCTGTGGGCTACAATAGCATTTGTAATTTTAATAATATTGGACTTTTTGCTCATTAAAACTAGAATTTTGGGGGGCCAGCCTGGCGGCGTAGTGATTGAGTTTGCATGCTCCACTTCAGCACCCCAGGGTTCGTGGGTTCGGATCCTGGCCACGGACATACACACTGCTCTTCAAGCCATGCTATGGTGGCATCCCATATGCCAAATAGAGGAAGATTGGCACAGATGTTAGCTCAGGGAGAATCTTCCTCACCAAAAAAAAAAAAAAGAATTTATGATTATATAGATTTTATGATTATATGTTATTTGATATAATTCATATGGTACACAAAAATTTAAAAGAAGATTAAATCTCCTTTTCAGGTTATCTTGAGATAACTGCTATTAAGATTTCGATAAGAATCTTTCCTTCATGTCTTTTCTATTTTGTTCTTATGCACAAACACATACACACATAATTTTACATAAATGGGATGATAAGTGCTGATTTTGTTGTTATCATCTGAAAATACCATGAGCCTATTTGTTCACTTCATCTGCTAGACTTTTTATGATAAAAATCATGTTTTGTAAGTTCAGAAAGTGTTATTTGTGCCATGATTTAATTTCATTTATTAATAATTTTATTTTTTACCATTGCCATCTGTCTATTCCAGAAGTCTTGTTTTCCCAGGAGTTTCTTGCTCTGGATTGTCTCTATATTCTTCCTCTCTCCAGCTAGGTCCTGAGTTGGGTCACTGTCCTATGTGTCACTCACTGAGGCTCAGGTAAACACAGCTCTGTCAGTCACACTAGTGAAGCTTGCTGAGGCAGCAGCATCTGTATCTCAGGGCTGGCTGCCTACTGGAATCTACCAGCCATGCTAGCATGCATTCTATTCTGTCAGTCTCTTCTCAAGGCATTCAAAACATGCCCTTTTGCTTCCCTTCTCTTCAGCTGTAAAGGCCTACATTCTCCCAACTTTATGGGTATAGAGAATTCAACCTATTTGTTTATCTCCCCAGCTGCTCTGAAGGGCCACAAAGACTAGAATTCCTTCCAGAATGTTCATGTGGGCCAGCTCTGCCCTTCCTCTCTGGAGTCCTTAGAGCTCACAGGACAAGTACTGTCCAGGAAACTATTGATGATCACTCTTCTGATAGAGCCCAGGCTCTCATTTAGCACAGAGGTGGAAAAGTTCCACCCAGCTCTGTTATGTCTGGATCCTAGACTTTGCTCCCACCCTCCAAGCCATTCTCAATTTCCAACTCCAGCAGCTGCCTGACTCAGAAGAAGCAATCCATTGGAGTTGTCCTGGGAAGGTGGCTGGGACTCTTCAAGTCTCCACAATTCCCAGAATCTTCTCTCCCCTACCCCCACGCACCCCGCCCCACGTACACATAATATAGGAAAAGTATTTTCTTGTTTAATCCTTACAACAACTCTATGAGAAAAATATTTTTATCATCACTAGTTTAGTTAGTTGCTTCTGAATCTTCTCTTCCAGGAGAACTTTGAGCTCAAAAAATAAATACTGAAGGAAGCAAGAAAGAATAGTAGGGATAGAAGAAGACATTCCTTTATTCAGAAGGCGAATTGAAGTGCTGCTGTGATATTACCATGAGAAGGTAAAATCTTTATGTCTAGTGTCTATTTCCCGAAGGATGATAAGAGGTGAAGTTTCAAAGTAGTTTATGGAGCTCTGAATGCTCTGTGGAGGCATGCTAGCTGCATGGGCTCTTTCTCTCTTTCTTGCGTTTTCCCCCCATAGTCTCTCTCCTAAAAGTAGGAATGTGCAGTCATTCTGTTCTAGATATCCTAATAAATTACAGAATTCTTTGCTACTGAGTTTCCATTATTCTCAATACGTAACTGGAATCAGCTGCTACTGTCAATCAGAGTCTGGGTTTGGGATTAAACTTTGCCATCCTTGAGGTATAGTCTCACTGAGTCATTCAGCTTCCCTGAGTCACTCAGCTTCTGAGTTTCAGAAATGGTGAAGGTAGACCTGTATATCCTAGTTTTACTTTGAAGATCAGATGAGAGCCCATATGTGAAATCTTTTTGAAAACTAAAGATTTCTTTGTTTGGCTGAGGAACACACATAACCATTCCTTTCTCTGCAGACCTTCTCCTGCCTCTCCGGACTCTATTGTTACTTTGTTATTCCTCTCTTGTTACTTTGAATCACATTTTATAGCTTTGTCTCCTGCAATAGATTTTGAGTTTCATGGGCAGGGAATGAATCTTACTGTTAGCGCAGAGCCTAGAGCTATGTTTGACTACAGATGAATGAGTGGATGAATGATTGAAATTAACCATGTCTATGTCGTACTCCTGCCAAAAAACCTCCAATAACCTGAATTGCCCTTAGAAAAATAATCCAACCTCCCATTTGTGGTCTACAAAGCACCTGTTGACCAGGTCATTGCTTATTTTTCCAGCCACATCTTGCCACTTCTTGCCCTACATCCCTCTACACCAATTCCTAATTCTTGACCACACCAAGCAGATACCACTCTGTTTACTTGTGAGAAGATCACTTTTGTATGCCTTATATACACAAATATTTCCTCCTGAACATCTCAGAATGCTGATCCATGGCTCAAACAAAATCAACTCTAGACAGCATACAACCATGTGGTGAGTTTTGAAATGTGCTTGACAATAGAGGTTCATTTCATGCTTTAAGAACAAGAAAGCACAATGTCACCCATGTCCTCCCTGGAAAATTTGGTTTTTCATCTATAAAATAAATAGATGATCTTCAAAAGGCCTTTCCAACTCTGAGTCCATGATTCAAAATCATTTTTGAGGGATAATAATGTTTTATCTCTCCTTACTGATTAATTCTAGGCAATATGGAACTAGGGGATAATATTATACAGTGAATTAATTCTACAGGTCATTTCTTTTTAATGAGTTGACTGAGGCAACCACATTGCCTTACATTTAACATCACAATTGTAATGGGGCTCATCCTATCATATTCTCCATCTTGAGGAGAACTTCAATGCTCAGAAAAATCAATAATAAAGAGCTTATCAGCAACTATTCTCCTCCTTGGGAATGAAAATAGATATGCCAGCTGGGAGTGGGGGGAGCTAGTTTCTTTAATGCTGAAGTTTCCTCATAGATATAATTTCTCTTTTTCATGATCTGATATCCATTAGGAGGCTCTGACTTAACTGACTTTGCTTTCTTCCTTGCATCAGCATTTGGGAATTTTCTTTCCTTTGTTCCTGTAGACACTTGATCAGCCTTGGGTCAGTCCTGTGCCTGATGGCCTTCTGAAGGGCCTGCCCGATCACTTGCAGAAGCGCTAAGTAACTATTCATCTCATTCTTAAGCTTTTTCTTGCCTGGAATCACTAGTGTTTTTGTTTTTGTTTTCTTAAAGACATTCTAGTGTAAAGAAGTTTGGCTAGGGGTAACAAAAATCTGGGTTTCATTGATTATTTCTGTGACCTTGGGCAACTAGCCGAATTTTCCTGAATGTTTCCAGCTTTAAAAAGTCTCAAATATTATGAAGTCAAGTATTCTGCCTCATTTCTAGTGCCTGGTAAGAACACAATGATTTCAGATTTGCTGTTCCTCATGCCCCCTCCCCACCCTCCTTTTAATCATGAATTCTCAGGCTTCATTTTATCCCTTTGAAATTTTACCTCACTTTGTATTTGTCTTTAATTCAACCAAAAAGATTGCTATACTTAATTAAAATCTTTAATTTAGGCTATTTCTAAGTCTGAAGATTAGGTATACAATAAAAAGCATATTTTATTTAAAAGAAAATAAATTACTATTTATGTTCCCAACCCTAACCAACCACTTGTCAATATTTTTGGGTTAAGCTATTGTTTCTAATAGGTCTCCTGTTAGAATGAATTTGAGGAAGGTTGACTGTAAGAAATGCTCTCAGTGAAAATGAAACAGCTGTGATCTACTAAGAGGCAATCTCATAGATGGTTAAGCGCAGAGATGCTGGTGCCGAATGACTAGGGTCCAAATTCTAGTTCTATCCCTTTTTTGGTATGAACTTGGAAAAGTTACTTAACTGCTGGGCCTCAGTTTCCTCATCTGTCAAGCGGGAATAAAAAATAGTACTTCAGAGAATTATCATGAGCATCAAATTATATACACACACACATACACACACATGCCCCTAGAAGAGTCCTAGAAGCTAGTAAGCACCATATAAGTGTTGCCTGCTATCATCATCATCATCATTGTTCCTATTAATATTTCTAGTTTATGACACCCACTGTAATTGATAAGGTAACAGTGGGTTAAACAATATAGAAGGTTCATTTCTGGTTTACATAAAAATCCAAACTGTTAGGTAGTCAGAAGGGAAGAGCATCTCGGTTCTAGGAAGTTGTCCAAAGACCCAGATTTCATCTATTTTGTTGATCTCCTATCGCCCAGGGCAGGGGCCAGCAAACTATATCTGTAAAGGGATAATGGTAATTATCTTAGTCTTTGCAGGTCACGTGGTTTTTGTTGCAATTACTCAACTCTGCTGTTGCCGTGATGATATATGAATGAATAGGTATGGCTGTGTTGACTACCCTGAGTGCTGACTCGCTGCCATTCCTGCTATTCCAGCCTGTGGGAACAGGAAAGGAAGAAGCAGAGGGTGACATCCTTCTTTAAAGGGCATCATCTGGAATTTTCACACTTCAATTGTTACTGGTGTCCCATTGGTTAGAACTTAGTCACGTGACCATCCCTGGCTGCAAGGAAAGCTGGAGTGTGTGGCTTGATTGCCATATTCCCAACTACAACTTGGGAAATTCTTGTATAAAGCAGCAAAGAAGAATGGTCAGCTAATCATTTCTGCCATAAGTTTGACAAATATTATAATCGAAATACATATTTTCTTGGAGAAAAAAGTAATGAGCAGTGTGGTTCTCTATAGAGTATATATATAAGCACATATATATATATTTTTATATAATATATAAAGCATGTTCATATCCCTTTCTAAATCTAAATTTTCAACTATTCTGTAAAATAAGCAAGGTTTATTATTCTCAGTGTATAAAAGATAATATTTAACCTCAGAAAAGTTGAGCTTTTCCTCAAGGTCACATTGCTATTTGTTGGTTGAGTCACGTCTTCAACTACGAACTGTATGCCCTTCCTGCTTCAACCAAACTTCCTTTATAATGTTAAACTATTTTCTTGACTTTTACTGGGGAGTTATCATTTTCTGCTTCTCTGTGATGAGACAAGAACAATCACTGACAGGCACAATCTAGGATGCTTTAGTTTTCCATTGCTGCTGTAATAAATTACCACCATGTTAGTGGCTTAATAATACAAATTTATCATCTTATGGTTCTGTAGGGCAGAAGTCTAACACAGATCTTACTCAACTAAAGTCAAGATGTTGGCCAAGCTGCGTTCCTTTCTGGAGGCTCTGAGGGATAATCCATTTCCTTGCCTTTTCCGTTTTCTAGGGGCAGTCTGCATCCTTGGCTCAGGGTATGCATCTTTGACCTGCATCCTTGGTCCCCTCCCTCTATTTTCAAACGAGCAATGGCAGGTTTGAGCCCTTCTCGTGTAATATCTTTCCGATCAGTTCAGCTAGGAAAAGTTATGGATTTTAAGGACTCATGTGAAGAGACTGGGCCCACTAGATAATCCAGGATAAGGTCCCCATCTCAGGCCCATACCCTTAAACACATTTTCATGGTCCCTTTCCCATGTAAGATAATATATTCTTTGACTGGTTCTAGGGATTAGGGTGTGGGCATATTTGGGGGCCCTTATTCTGCTCACCACATTGGACAAACTCTTTTTAGTCACATCTTAATAATTGTGGTCTAAAAATTGATATAAGGAAGTATAATATTTTGTTCACATATTTTGAAAAATTGTAAAAGAACAGGTAGGGTAATAAGACAGTCATCATTAGGGTATGATCTTAGCATAAAGAAACTGGAAAGGAAAAGAAAAAAGTCAGTAGCCTGATGCAGACTAAGATTTGGTAATAAACTTCAGTGTTTATTGCTTTTACTTATTAAACTTTATTCTTATTACTTATTAAACTTTATACTGTCCAGTACCAAACATTAGTGAACCAAGGCTTTTTTTTTGACTCAAGTGTATCTTACCTTCAGAATATAAAACTTGGTTTTCGGTGGGTATATGATTAAGAAAATTAAAGTAAATAGAGATGCAAAAATGCAGCTGCAGTCTCTCTCTCTCATTTTTCCATCCAAACTAAGTATGAACACTCTCTTGAGGCCAAAGACAATTTTTCTATTTCTGAGTAACTTCAAAATCCTAGTCTATGTCCCTGGTTCCCAACATGGGGCCAATTACGTGTTTTCTTCCTAAAACTGAAGTTTCACAGAAATCTCTCTGTTATATAGAATGTAACCAGGGCCTTCAAGTAACATATATCATCTACACCAGGACCTACAACCCCAGCAAAAATCTTGACACTTATCATAGTGTAAGAAATCTGGATTGTAGCTATAAATTGGATTTAATAATCATTTTGAGTCACTGATTATAATACCAGTAATAAAACCTGTTTGTATTTGCTGTTCTGCTCAGCCAAACATTTACCAACTTTTCAAAGGCAAGCATACAAGAGCATTGGATTTGATATTTGTGCAGAAGATAAATCCCCAGGCAACATCAAGATGAGTTAAATTCACCAAACAAACAAACAAAAAATCTTAAAATGCCTTTCACATAGCAACGGCTCAGCATTCTTTTATCCATTCTATTGGCCTGTAAATCCTCTACAAGAAAAAACAAATTACCTCAGGACACTATAGTCATGAATTCATCATGTGAAAGAATGTCTTCAGTTAGAATATCCTTGGAACTAATTTCTATTACTACAAAACAGTTGATAACCAGATTTCTTAAAATAAACTGACAAATAGAATAATGTCCCAGTTTACAATCCGCAATTTCTCAAGGATCTGGTGTTCACCTGAAGATAACATTTGCCTTCTTGTGCTAGAAAAGTGTGGCACATACAATTGTGTAGTCCTAAAGGTCTATATTCAAGGACTCATAAATAAACAGGGCTGGAAATGAACTTGGATATTGTAGTCAAGGGGTTCCTAAGTCCAGTCATACCTCACAATCACTTGGGAAGAATTTTAAAAATACACATTCCTGGGACCAACCACAGACCCACTGAATAGGAATCTCTGGAAAGGAGGCCAGTGGATTAAAATATGCAGCAAGGTCTCCAAATTACTGGCCAACATCAGTCTTACCTATGACATTCCTGAGAATAAGTTACTGAGTCTATGCCTTTATATGTCAGTTACTACATATAAATAAAGAATTATCCTCTGTCATCTTCCTTTAATAAAAGTCCCAGGGTGATAGAGCATCCAAACCCCACACCTTAGTGTAATAAATGTATCAGGTTGATATCCTTTCTATGTAGATATCAGGGTAGCAAAGGGGATGGGAATGTAATTGGGGTTTGGTTCTGAAGGGACCCAAGAGAAAAATCAAGAAAAGACAAAGCTACGCATCTTGACCTCTACCATCTACTTCACTGCTTCCCTTCACCTGTCTCAGCGTCTTTTCCAAGGCAAAATTGTTAGACACAATCAAGCTTCTATGTTGCCCAATACTTGATGTAGAGAAATTCTCAAATTCTGTAATTAAATACAGTACTGTGGTACAGCTGGGATAATTCTTCAACAAAGGGTTAGCAGACCTGGCAGGTAAGCAGAAATATATACCCTAAGGGAGAGGAGCACGGATTAGAAAAGGAAAGAAAAAGAATCACAAAAAAATGTTGGAAGGAAATGGTTCAGTTAACGCTTTTTGCAAACAGTTGCCCAATCTACATTTGTCAAGTATCTGTTATGTGCAAGACACTGTCAATGAAGATATTACCTGAGCCCATGTTCAATGCCCTTCAGAAATCAAACATTTCTGGCAGTTCTCTAGAATGTTTACTAACCCTAGCCAAGAAGAAAATCTGACTGACCAGGCAAGAATATTTCTAGGTGAACTCATGATGGCCCCTATTGATCACAGCTTATTTTCTGAAGTACTCACAAAGTCTCTGTTCAATTATTCAGTAGAGAATTTGGCCTGAGATCAGCAACAAAACACAACAGTGAACGATTTGCCAAATATTTGCTCTACTTTTATAAAGTCAGACATCGTCTACTGTCTGTCTTTTGTTACTTTTCTAACCCTCGGTGATTTTTAAAGATCCCTTAGTGAATCAATAAACTAATTTGCAAGTTTTCTTAGTACCCTTATTTGTGGTTAAGTAATTAATAAAACACGTATTTATGAGGACTTTGTGCTAGGAAAGGTGCTGAGGCTTCAACAGTGAACAGAATACAACGCTTATGCTCGAAGATGTGACCTTCTAAATGAGCAGTAATTCATTACAATAAATGGTGATGTTACGACAAGCTAGCACAGGGTCCTGTGGATGTCTAAGGCTGTTGGAAGTCCTCCCAGAAACAGTGACCCAGTCATCTAGGCCAGACCTCATGCAGAGCACCTGGAGGTCTTTATAGCCTCCTCACTTACTCGCGTCTTCAGTGTCCTTATTTCAGTGCTAGTTCTTCCTTTTCTGGCTATCATCCTTTAAAGAAGAGAGAATCAAAGTAACAAGTGAGAAGTTTTATTTTTTCTCATCATCTAACCATGTATTATCTTTTTTTTTTTTTTTTTTGGTGAGGAAGATTAGCCCTGAGCTAACATGCATCGCCAATCCTCCTCTTTTTGCTGTGGAAGATTGGCCCTGGGCTAACATCCGTGCCCATCTTCCTCTACTTTGTATGGGCTGCTGCCACAGCATTGCTTGACAAGCGGTGTGTTGGTGCGTACCCGGGATCTGAACCTGTGAACCCTGGGCCGCCGCAGCGGAGTGCGTGCACTTAACTGCTGCGCCGCTGGGCCGGCCCCAAACCGTGAATTACCTTAATCAGTGGCCTATCAAATTTTTATCTTCTTGCTCTGAATATAGTTAAACTCTCCCCACTCCCTGTTTTCTGTTGCTTTAAGCATTTTTACAGGCCTTGCTCATTAGAGAGTCTAACTTTCTTAATTCTTGGTACTGGTCTGAGCCATTCCTTTATGGTCAGGCATTCTACAGATACTTTTTAAGCATCAATCATGTAGGGATAATCTCTGTCCTAGGAACCACCATGGATGCGGCAGTGAACAAAACCAAGTCCCCGCCCTCAAGGAGCTGATGTTCCATGAGCAGAGAAGACAAAAACAAAGTAACAGGTAAAAACATACAACATGTTTAGCAAAAACGTGTTAGCATGTAAACAAAAAGTGCTATGGAGATGAAATAAAGCAGAGGGCGGGGGATAGCAAGTGTCAAGGGTGGGACTGCAATTTTAAGCAGAGGGCCAGGGAAGCCAGCATTGATTAGGTGACATTTGAGAATGGCCTGAGGAAGTGAAGTTTTACATTCACCCTCTCATTTTCGTCTGTATTTCTACACTCTCTTTCATCTTTTATACATAAACTAAAATAAAATCAATTAAAAATAAATCATTGTTTATTATAAAACCTTATTGTAGAAAACAATAGAAAATATTGTTATATAATATATACATAAAGAAAAAGAAGAAAATTGAAAATACCCATATTCCCACGAGGTATATCTCTGTGTACGCATGTGTCTGTATGTCTGTGTGCACATATGCAAAATGGGATCAAAATGTACTTTCTGTAACCTGTGTTCTTCACTGACATTCTGCCATGCACATCTGCAACATCATTTAGAACAACTGAATTAAACAATCCCCTATTGTTGGGCTTTAAAAGTGACTCTCAGAGAAGCCAATTTATAATTAAGTCTTTGAATGTATTCATCACTAAATATTTTCTTTGCAGAAATTCCTAGAATAAAACCGTTGAGACAAATATATATTTTAACAGCTGATGTTTACTTTAAAAATTGCTCTTCCAGAGATGAAAGAGCCCAAAGTTGGAGGATGGTGCTCAGGTGTAGCCTCAGAGAAACACCAACACGTGGGGCTGGAGCTGCATGTGGCGGTTTGGGCTCCCCTTCAAAGTGGAGATGAACCTTCAGTTCTTATCGCCATTTGAGGGGGCAGCTGGAGGCTGAGGACACAAGTGTACATAGCTAAGGGGACTCGGGAAATAACTGGAATTAGGGAGGGACTAGCAGTTCTTCTAGACATGTCCTTTATCGTCTCATTATCAGCAAGGCATGTCTGCCTTCATGAAGGCATTTTTCAGGGTTTTAGGATATGGAAATAATGGTCTTTGTAGCTGCTTTACCTATGTCGGGGGAAGCGGGGGAATCTCCCTCTGCCCTTTTCCTTAAGGTTCTTATGGCTGGCCAAATAATTAACAAGACAGGTTAACAGGAGAAAATAATACCAAGTTTAATAACATGTATACATGGGAGAAAGCAGGGACACTGCGTTTCTCAACACAATAGCAGAAATTCTCGTCTTAAATATCATGTCCAACCAAAGACAAGGAGGATGTTGGTGGTGGGGGTGTCAGTTACAGGAGATTATCACTAAAGCACTGTAAACAAGAGTAAGGTTTATTATGCAGTTTTAAGGCCTCACCTTCCACATTGATAAGTCTCTAGAAATGAGGTCATCCCCCCTCTTCCCAATACAGAGAGGGAGATACCTTTACAAATGGAGACTTCCCTTGTAAATGATTGTCTGGTAACTGCTCGCAGGGCCATCCAGAGCGTGTGGCCAGAGAGACAGAACTTCCGATAAGATGGGCTTCTTGGTGCCTTTTCTATTGTAACCTCTATCCTACATTATCTTTATAGCAGTCATGATAATAACTCCTTCCTGAAACAGATCTTTTGTTTTAAATTCTTTAGGCAGTTTGGGAGGGGAAACTCAAATATTCTTCCTGAGTTCTCTGAGTCCTTATTGTCTTCAGCTCGAAATAATCTGCATACCAGAGTGGTGCCTCCTGGGGTAGCTTGCCCTGAGCACCATCACCTACTTCTAGTTATAGACGCACATTTCCAAAGGACAAAATCTCCATGTTAAAACACCTCACTTGAATTAAATTGTTTTTCTTAAACAAATATAACTTCAAATATGCTTAGCTTTATGGTATCTTTTAAAAGAAAATGATTTATTATTTTGGAATTCCTTTGCCATAAAGATATGAATGGACTGAAAGTCTTTAAGCCTAAGAAAGACTGACTTAGAAAGTCTATAATAAGTGATTCATAGAGTTCTGAAAAATGTAAACCAAAGCTATCTTGAAAGAGTGCCTTTCAGAAAAATGGTGGGTCTATGTCTCCTTTCCACTATCCTGGATGCCCACTGCACAGAGAGAGGAGGAGAGGAGGCCTTGGTGCAGAAGAAGTTCATTGTCATGTCACAACTGATGAATTCCTACCTGTGAAGATGTGACAAACAGGAAACCGACAAACTCACGTGAAAGTCTTAAAAATGACCTTTTGTAGGTACCTTCAAGAATAAAAATGATCTTAGCTTTGTCTGAGGTTATGTGTGAAATTGCCTCAGACTAAAGTTTTGTTGGCATTCCAATCACGACCTTCCCCTCTTCCCGCCTCCACCACCTATTAAGCTCTTTAGAGTTAACCTGTTGCTTTGGAAATTGATGTGGGAGTAGTAGGATTTATACAGACGCAGTAAGCGGTCCTCCCATCCCTGTGCACTCTGCTTTGACTAGAAAAGAACTGCAGCGTCCCTATAGAAGAGTGTTCCCTCCTGGTTGGGCTGTGGGATGAGCCTTTGGGTCAAAGAAAACCTGGGTACAAATCTAGACTCACTATTTACTAGCTTGGCAAAGTGCTTAATCTCTCTGAGCCCTCGTTTCTCTCAAATTACCTGGGAAATGTGTCTAATAATAGTTACTTGGCAATATTGTTGGAGGAATGAAAATACATGATCATACAAAGCCGTGTCTCTTAGCAGTTTCCTTCCAATTCTGACAAATATGACTCAGAAGACATAAACACAGAAAGACATTAAGGTATATATTTTCTCCAGGATTGGAAAATTTTTTTCTAGAAAATATTTTTTTCATTCAGGATTCACCCCAAGGCATTTAATTTTCCTCTTTATAGTAATGTATCAATTGTAAAACCTGCAAAGGTTTATTCTATTGACATGGATTTGATACCTCATAATTGCTGAGCTAAACAATATTAACTTAGCAATTTCGAGATTTTTAAAGGAGCTTAACTACCATGAAAAAGTACTGATGTGAAGATCGTGTAGCTGTTGCTAACTAGCATTTTAATCTGGTTTGCTACTCTTGCTAATTAAAAAGATCTTCAGTGCTTATGAAGTGAAAGGTTCTTGTTTTTCAGGCCTAGATAAAACTACAAACAGACAAGAATTAAAAGGAGGGAACTGAAAGGGAGCTACATTTGAAAATAAAAATTAGAAAAAAGTAACTGAGAGCGACCTGTTGTTAATGGCGTGAGCGTGTATATGTAGGCACAAGCATCTCGTCGCTTGTCCAGGTTGTGCGTACACAGCATAGTTAAGAGCTCAGCTTGCAGCATCAGTTTGGCTTCTAAACTCAGCTGCCACCCACCATGCATGCAGCCTTACTGAAGTTACTTTAACTTGCTGAGTTGTAGTTCCTTCACCTGTAAAGTAGGGCTGCTAATGAAACCTGACTACCAAGGGCTTTGAGGAGTTTAAATGAACTGATGCATTTGAAGTGCCTAGCACATTGAAAATACCCAAAAATGTTAGTTGTTTTATTATCATTAAGTTGTCATTATTATTAAGATATGAGCAAGGCCAGTATTGGCGATCTGACTTCTACCTTGAGCACGGCCTATCCCAATGACTCTTCTGCAAATTTTTCTCCCTCTTGAACTTCCATTTCCTGGCTAAGAAAATGTGCGAGTTGGTCAAGATGGCCTCTGAAAACTCTTCCAGCTCCAAACGTTGTCTCCTTTTAGCTCTATAATGTAAGAAATATTTTGTGCGTTTTTACATTGATTTTGGAAGATGAGTTTTATGTTATTGTAACTTGGGCCTGTTGAAGGTGAGTGTTCCTGTCTGTATTATTTATTTCTTGTTGACTGTGTATGTGTGTGTTCATCCCTTTCTTCAGAGAGAAAAGGATGAATCTATCTATATCACAATATCAATTGTAATCATAAAAAGTTGTGTGAAGAAGCCACCATATTGGAAACAATTCCATATTATTTCATGAAAGTAAAAAGACAAAGGTTTTGGATCCCAAGTCTCAGGTAGCAGAGTTTAGAGGAGCTTTTGTCATCAGCTTCAGGAAGACTCAGGGTGTCTCGGTCATGGGATCTTTGAAGTGAGTGGGAGAACTTGAAACAAATGTGTTAGTGGAAAGCATTCTGTAGATGATTTTTCTTCTCAGCAGAGTTTGTTTTGTTTTTACCTTTACATTTTTTTAACATGTGCGTGTGTGAACGTGGGTGAAAAGTACTCTCCTCATTCCTCCTTCCTCTCTGTTTCATCAACAAATGTAGGTTTTTTTTTGGCGAGGAAGATTGGCCCTGAGCTAGCATGTGTTGCCAATCTTCCTCTTTTTGTTTGAGGAACATCGTCGCTGAGCTAACATCTGTGCCCTTTTTCCTCTCTTTGGTGTGTGGGACGCTGCCACAGCATGGCTTGATGAGTGGTGTGGAGGTCTGCACCTGGGATCCGAACCTGCGAACCCTGGGCTGCCGAAGTGGAGCATGCAAACTTAACCACTTTACACCACTGGGCTGGCCCCTAGTCTTTTTTTTTTGTTAATCTGTGCATGGTCAACGCTATCAATTCCAAATTAGAACAGCTCCAAATCCAAATAATAATGTTTGTTTCGGGTTTTCTGGGTTAATGTGAAAAAAATTAGTGCAAATTATATATCGTGATCTGCAAAAATGAATCTCCACTATATCTTCTACTGTTCTCTAGCTCCTCCCTGAAATTTATTTCCTTAAAAACAGGTAAAAGAATGTTCTAGACCTTTCTAAACTCTGGCTGTTAATGCAGAACGCCTGGGTTCAAATTTCAGACATCACTTACTAGGTTTGAAATTTGGGATAGATCACTTCTCTGTGCCTCAGTTTCCTCATCTGTGAAATAAGGGTAAATGTAGGAGTCCCTCCTTAGGGAACATAATCAGCACTTAATGTTAGTTATTACTGTTATTTTACACACACGCACACACACACACAGAGCAATCTTGACTGTATCTGAAGGTCTTGTTCTTTCATCAGGGACTACAAGGTCACATTCTCGTTGAATCACATAGCATATTAAATACAATCACTATCTTTTCTTGGACAATAGCTCCATGTTTTTAGATTATTTAAAGTATTTAAGTATTTAATGAGATGGTCAAAGACATTACTACAATGTTTACTGAGTGTTTATCCATTCTTTTCATTTGATCTCATTTACGTCTGCAAGATTAAAATACAAATGTTTCTAAAAACAATTATTTCAAATATATAGTAGTAGATTAAAGGTATGAAATCATATCAAAATGGAATGCTCCTTCTTATGCGATTGAATTTTGTCTGAAACCACCTTGAGAGCCCCCTAAAAGCACTTTGTTTATTCCCATTACTTTCCTTACTGTCATGGTTTGTACCTGACAACTCCAATCAATGTGTCTTGTACGCAGAATAATGAACCCCCCCTCCCAAAAGACGCCTATGTCCTAATTCCCAGAACCTATGAATATGTTACCATATGTGGGAAAATGAATTTTGCAGCTGAGATTAAATTAAGAACCTTGGATGATAGGGAGATTATTTTGGATTGTCTGGGTGGGCCAATGTAATCACAAGGGTCCATAGGAGGAAAGCAGGAGGGTCAGAGTCCCAGAGAGATTTGATGATGCTACATTGCTGGCTTTGAAGATGGAGGAAGGAGTCCATGAGCTAAGGCATGTAACTGATCTCTAGCAGTTGGAAAAAGGAAGGGAATGGATTTTCCCTTAGGGCATCCAGAAGGAAACTAGCCCTGCAAACACCTTGATTTTAAGACTTCTGACTTCCAGAGATGGAAGATAATAAATTTGTCTTGTTTTAAATCACAAAGTTTTTTTTACAGCAATAGGAAACTAATACAATGTGGTAGCACTTTGTTCACCTGTATAGAAAGGGATATTCTAGAGGATCTCAAGTATCATGAAGAGCATAATATTATGGTCAATGATTGCATTTTGTGGGCCATTTAGTGTCACAGAAGATTTTGTTCTTACAATTACAACCTTTTCATCTTCTCTAGGACAGTTTTATGAAGCTATTTATTTTATGGATGACATGGCATGTTTAAAAGTCATTCTCCCCAAAGCACAAAATACATATTTTATGGTCTAAAGTGTCCCTATTTTCCCATAAAAATTTGCATCTCCTGGAAATAATGTATTTTCATTAGTCTCTGGAGATGAGATCATATCCTAAAGAATACCCTCGCTTTTGAGAGGAATAAAGGTCTGTGATGAAATGCAGGAATTGCTTTCTTGTGGACCATTCCTTTTGGATTTCCTCACTGGGCTCATGCCTTGTTCTTTGCCTGAGAGTAAATGAACCATCTATTTTGTTCACCAGGGCGGTGTAGGGCATCATATGGTTGCACCAGGAGCACGTTCTTGAATGATAGCTTTTGCATCAGAAATTTAGCTGTATGACACTGTGGGCCAGTTGCTACCTGTATCCAGAAACTAGACTACCTAGATATGTAGAGATTTTTAATTGAATGTGTGGAATTGACCATTCTGCATTAGTTTCCTGACTGATGGCGAAAAAGCCACACGCAAGCTCATTAGAACTAAAGTTACTGAAGCAAAAAAGCTGGTTATGTATCCCTCCCCGTATTCCTCCTTTTCTTCTAATTTTTAAATCTCCTAACACGAGTCCTTTTTCTTCTTTGTCTCACCTTTGATCTCACATGAACATGGAGATTACGTTCACAATCTCAACCTCCATCTGTTCCAGGTTGCAAGTTCACATGCTTGCAGGGGTCCAGTAGGGCCACACAAATAAGGTAAGTGAGCTAGGCAGCGGCTAGTGAGTGGTGGCGATTGTGGTGAACTGGAGCCCATAGACTCCCTCAAGGGGCTTAGCTGCTCCCCAGCGTTAGTTAATTTTTGGCTTGTTGAAACCATAGGAGTAGTGTTGCCAGATATTCTGCTTTTTTTTTTAAAGAGAAGCCAGAGATCTTTATTTTTATTTAATTTCACCCAATTTTTAAACTCTGTAGACCAGACTTAACTTCTCCAGAATGAATTCAGCCTGTGAGGGATAAGACCTTGTTTTATAATATTTCTATTTCATTTTCACTGTAGATATTCTGCACTTTCTGTATTCTCATTTTCCTTTCCTAGGACATCATTCGTTTATTAATTCTTGAAGGATTGGAGGGTGCTATGGCAGCCCCTAGGAATGTCATTTAAGGATACTTTGGGAGCATCAAGGAAGGATTCTTTGAAAAATACAACTAAGCTAAGGTCTGACAAGTAGGAATTGGTTCAGTAAAATAGGGCAAGGTATATGTGTGTGGGAGAGATAGTTCTAAAAGAAATTAGTGTAACAAAATCACAGAGACAAGAGAGGGCACTACACTTTAGAAGAAGCCAAAGATATTCAGCTTGGCTGGAATTTAGTGTGAGAAAATGGAAATCATAAGAGATGACCCTGCAGAGGTAGGCAGGTACCAAAATGGGAAGAACGTTCTGTGCTGTAATGCAATTTAGTTTTAACCTGAGGCAGTAAGGGATCCATCCAGTTCTCTTCTCTCTAAGGCTAGCATTCTTCTCCATCCCAGGAATGCTTCTCTAATTTATTTGCTTTGCTCAAAGCTGTTAGTGATTTTATACAACAATAAAATTCTCATGTAATTGTAAGCAAAGAAACTAGTGGGGCTTGGGGTGTAAGGCAACCTGAGAAAACCCATCATTGGAGCCAGGGATCTCCCTGGAGCTAGGGACTCAGTAATTGGACTGAATTAAACTCAAAGTGGTCTGGAGGCCCTGTTGCATGAAATGCAGAAGAACTCTTCCTTAGAGCAAAAACCCACTTAGCATGTTAGTTTTCATGCTGATCCGGGTGGCCATTAGAATATCAGCACAAGGAATGTGAAACTATGATGTATCTGTGGTTTTGGATTTATGCTTGTGTGGCTCAAAGATGAGATCTGCATATATATTAGCTGTAGCACTGAGAGAGGGCTGGCACATTGAAACATTTCTGACCTATTTCCTAAGGCAAAGGAGAATGGCTTCAAGCCTTTGCAGTGTTCAGGCATCTACGAAAATGATAAAGGAAATAGCAAATTAGAAGACCATCTGAAACATGTAGAACCAGGTCAAGCAGCAGCTGGGTCATGTAGAAGTAGGTCATCCTATTAATAAAACAGATAATTTTATGTTATTTTACCATTTCAAGATGCCTTATGTATAACAATATCCCAATGACTATTTTCTGAGTAGTATTCTAATAATTTTCCTAGACTGAAATTGTTAGAAAAATGATGATACCAAGTGAGAAAGATATTGCTTATATCATTAAACAAGCCAGCTAGCTTCTCTTTTTCATAAATGAGAGACATTGGGTGTAAATTTGTTTGAAATTAGCATAATTTGCCATGTTTGTATTTTCAATATGCAGAAAATAGTATACCAGGCTCCATTATGAGTTACAGAATGATTTCATTAGCATAATTGAAGCAGATGCTATTTCTTGAGATAATAGGTAAATGCATGAAAATATATTAAGCTTACTGTCTCTGGATTTCTCTCATGTTACAGTGTGTTCGCGAGCAAACACCTTTAGCAATGAAGTCCAAGAGCATACAGTCAACAGAGTAACAAAATAAATTTTAAAAATTGCAGCCAAGTTAGACCTCCCTTGGGAAGGACCTGGGATGGACCAGGTTGGAAAATTAGTCATTTTTCTTGGCAAATTAGCAAGAGATAATTGGAATAAATTGTTTCTTTGAGTATCTGAGTACAGTGTCTATACATCTGTAAATATCTAGAATTTAACATAATGCTATATACATATTTATATATATATTTCTCTAATTAAAATATCATGGAGTCCTTTGTCATAAATGATATTCAAACTTATCTTTAGGCCCTTATGTGTCTAAATCTGATTCCTTCCCCTAACTTTCAATGCTTTTTGTAAATTATTCCTCTTATCAAACATATAAAGCTAAGTAGCCTTATCTGCCACTCATTTCCAGAGAGATCTCTTTGAAATACAGCAGACTGGTTACCTCAAAGAACCCCTTAATGATTTACTTGTTTATAAAATCTTTAGCTTGGTTCACCCTTTTTAATAATAACTAATTTTGATCACTTTTGTGCCAGGCATTGTATACATATTATCTCATCACAACAAACCTGAAAAATAGGTATTATTTCCCATTTTATGAATGGAGAAAGTGAAACATAGAGAGGTTTGAAAGTGTGCTCAAGGTCACAGAGCTAATAAGTACCAACGCCAGGATTTGAGCTAATGTCAGCTTCACAGCCAAGCCTGGGCTATTAACCTCAATGCTTCATAGTCTCAGCTAGAATTTCCCTGGTCTTTTCTCACCTTTTGGAATCCCACCTTTAAGACTCAACTCAAGCCCCAATTTCTTCAAGATGTTTTCCTATATAAAATCAATAAACATTATGCTTTTGCCTTCCTGAGTGTCCTTGACAGTGGATCTCAAACTTGTCTACATGGTGCAACATGTTGGAGGTTCTGACACCCATTGTTAACACCAGGGAATATTACTATGTTTAATTCCATCATAACAATTAGAACCACCTTTGTAAGCATAAAATATGATTCTATTAATTGTAATATGAATATAGGTCTCCTTATCACACAAAAATCCCCAGCAAACAGATGACATAGATTTAAGAAATCATAATGATTTCTAAATATCCTCATTAATATTTGTTTGAGTCTTGTTTTATTGTAATATTTGTTAGCACATTCAAGCAGGCAGTTAAAAGCAAGTACAGGGCTGGCCCTGTGGCCTAGTAGTTAAGTTTGGCACACTCCGCTTCGGTGGCCTGGGTTTGGTTCCCGGGCATGGCCCTATACTGCTCGTCGGTGGCCATGCTGTGGCAGCAACCCACATACAAAATAGAGGAGGATTGGCACAGATATTTGCTCAGGGCAAATCTTAACAACAACAACAACAAAGCAAGGACATATGCTTTAAAAAATGTATGGAAGTAAAACCTAAATTTGAGAAAATTCTATCAGTTATTTTCATTTCTTTGACCTGGGACAAAGCCACTATATTGTATTTTTCGATACACTAGCTTAACGTTGCTCAGAGTACCTTAGAGAACCGAATTGGAAATTCACTGGCATATTGTGTGAATTATCTGAGACAGAGATTATAATGCAATTGAAAGTAGAATTTTTTGAATTCTTTCTTTTTTGTTTTTATGTCTGTGGCATGTGTGTATGCTCAAGGTACTGCAACAAAGGCTTTTACCTTATATAGAACAAGAAATGCCTGATGTTCAAGCTGGATTTCAAAAAGGAAGAAGAGGGCCGGCCCCGTGGCATAGCGGTTAAGTGCGCGCGCTCCGCTACTGGCGGCCCAGGTTTGGATCCCGGGTGCGCACCAACGCACCACTTCTCCGGCCATGCTGAGGCCGTGTCCCACATACAGCAACTAGAAGGATGTGCAACATGACATACAACTATCTACTGGGGCTTTGGGGAAAAAAAAAGGAGGAGGATTGGCAATAGATGTTAGCTCAGAGCCGGTCTTCCTCAGCAAAAAGAGGAGGATTAGCACGGATGTTAGCTCAGGGCTGATCTTCCTCACCAAAAAAAAAAAAAAGGAAGAACATGAGATTTAATTACAATTGTTCATTGGCTTGGAGTGCTCCAAAGAATTTCAGAAGAAGGGTAGTCTATGTTTTACAGACTACAGTAAAACCTTTGACTGCGTGGATATCGAAAAGCTATGGGTTGCTATGGAAGAAACAGGTGTGACTCAGCACTTGATTGTCCTGATGTGAAGCCTGTACAGTGGACAAGAAGCCACTGTCAGACTAGAATATGGAGAGATAAAGTGGTTTCCTATAGGAAAAGGTATCAGACAAGGGTGCGTTTTGTCTTCTTATCTGTTTCATATGTATGCAGAACATATCATACGAAAAACTAGACTAGACTCAGGTGAAGGAGGAGTGAAAATTGGTAGAAGAAATGTCAACAGTCTAAGATATGCAGATGACACCATCTTACTGGCAGAAAGCAGCAATGACTTGAAACAACTTCTGATGAAAGTAAAAGAAGAAAGTGCCAAAGCAGGACTGCATGTGAACATCAAGAAGACAAAAACGATGACTATAGAAGAGCTATACAACTTTAACGTAGACAATGAAGACACTGAAATTGTTAAAGATTTTGTTTCTCTTGGTTCGGTCATCAATTTAAATGGAGACTGCAGCCAAGAAATCAAGAGAAGACTGAGACTCGGAAGGGCAACAATGAAAGAATTAGGAAAGATCATCAAGTGTAAGGAAGTGTCATTAGAGACCAAGGCCAAGATTATCCACACCCTCATATTCCCGATTACAATGTACGGGTGTGAAAGCTGGCCAGTGGAGAAGGCTGACAGGAAAAAAATTTATTCAATTGAAATACGGTGTTGGAGGAGAGCTCTACAGATCCCTGGACTGCCGGAAAGATGAACAAATCTGGGTCCTAGAACAAATTAAGCCTGAACTATCGCTGGAGGCAAAAATGATAAAACTGAGGCTGTCCTACTCTGGACACATCATGAGAAGGCAGCATTCTTTGGAAAAGACAACAATGTTGGGAAAAGTAGAAGGCAGCAGGAAAGGAGGAAGACCAAAAATGAGATGGATTGACTCCATAAAGGAAGCCACAGGCATGAATCTACTGAAGCTGAATAGGGCTGTTGAGCACGGGATATGGCAGACATCACTCATTCATAGGGTCACCAGAAGTCAGAGCAGACTTGGATGTCATGTAACAACAAATGTGTATATATCTTTTTTTTCCTATGAAACTGTCTTTTATTTTCAGTATTGCTTTTGCTTTCAGTTTTCTTCTCTTTAAAATCTACACACAGTGAAATGCACAAATATTATGTGTACAATTCAATGAGTTTTCCCAAATACATACACCAGTATAACCACCAGTCCTATTAAGAGATAGAACATTTTTGTCGTTCCTTTTCATTCCTTATCTGAGAAAATTCCTTCTCAGTTAATGACCCCTGTACCCAGAGGCAACAGTTTTCTGATTTTTTTCACCATGGATTAGTCTTGTTTGTTCTAGAATTTCATGTAAATAGAATCATACAATATGTGTGCTCTTTAGTGTCTGGCTTTTTTTGCTCAGCATAATACCTGTGTGATTTATCCATGTTGTTACATGTATCAGTAATACATTTCTTTTTATTGCTGAATAGGGTCCGTTTTATGAAAATATCACAGTTTGTTTATCCATTCTCCTATTGATGGGTACCTGTGTTGTGTTGGAGGAGGTCATTGAGAGGGCATGGCCACCAGTTGACCCATGAACTGAACCCAGGCAATTGGAGGTTCTTCATCCCCTCCCCTGTCTTTGAATGTATGTTCTGCCCGCCATTCCCACAGTGGGAGCCATTTTCAAGGATGCAGCCTTGAGGGAACAATGTGTTGTTGAGACCATCTGGACTGAATACATGACTGAACCCAGGTAAGGTCTCTATATAAACTTTTAATATTCTGGCAGGTAGGTTGCGGTGATCTGCTTGTGTGCAGCCGCCCAAAACAAGCCTTGAACCTAGGTCCCCTTGATTATTAAACCTGCCACCTACCAACGAGTAGTGGTCTGCTTTTTTCTTCAATCTCTCCTCACCCTACATGTAGGGGGCCAGTTTGCAAATCAACAGTTGTTTACAAGTTTTTTGCTGTTATGAATAGATATGCTACAAACATTCCTGAACAAGTCTTTTCTTGGATGTGTGTTTTCATTCTTCTTGAGAAATAGAGATGGTACATGTTTAGCTTTATAACAGGTAAACTGTTTTTCCAAAGTGGTTATACTATTTTACATTTCCACCAGCAGAGTATGAGAGTTCTGGTTGCTCCACATCTTCCCAAATTTGGTTCAATCTTTTTGCCATTCTAGTGAGTATGTATCAAAACTCTTTATGGTTTTAATTCACGTTTTTCTGAGGGCTAATGATGTTTAGCACTTTATTTATGGGCTTATTGACCAGGTGTATATCTTTCTTTGTGAAGTATCTGTTCAAAGTTTTGCTCATTTTTATAGGATTATTTGTCCTTTGGTTATTGAATTGTAGGAGTTATTAATATTTTCTGAAAGTAAATTCTTTGTCAGAAATATTGTTTTACAAACATCTTCTCCCAGTCAGAGCCTTACCTATTCATTTTCTTAACAGAATCTTTTGATGAACAGATTTTTTTATTTTGATGAGTCTAATGTATGAATTTTTTTCTTTTATGATTATTGCTTTTTATGTCTTGTTTAGGAAATGTTTGCCTAACTTCAGGCCACAAATATAGTATTCTGTGTTTTGTTCTGGAGGTTTTATTGTTTTAGTTTTCATATTTAGGTTCATGGTCCATCCCCAAATAATTTTTTTTTTTGTGGTGTAGAGTTCACAGTTTATTTGTTCATTTTTTAATGTGGCTATTCAGTTGTTACAGTACCATTTTTTCAGACTTTCTTTTCCCAAGGTTATTAAATAACCTTGGTGTCTTCGTGGGAAATTAATTGACCATATAAAAATCGGTCTAATTGACCATATAAGAATTGGTCTATCTCTGGACTTTATTTGGTTCCATTGATCTAGTTGCCTCTTATTATGCCAGTCTCACGCTGTCTTTATTATTATAGCTTTATGCTAAGATTTGAAGTCATGTGATGGAAGTCCTTCAGTTTTGTTCTGTCTTCCAAGACTGTTTGGGCTATTCTTTTGAATTTTCATATGAATTACAGAATAAGCTTATCAATTTCTATAAAATGCCTGTTTTTGATTTATTTTGTAAATGCTTATAGATGGCCATTTCCATGTTCAGATGGCTTTCTTCCTGCATGCATGTCTACCTCCAAATTTCCCCTTTTATAAGGATATCAATTCTATTGCATTTAGGCCCGTCTTAATGATCTCATTTTAATTTGATTACCACCTTAAAGACCCTACTTCCAAATAAGGTCGCATTATGAGGCACTGGGGATTAGAACTTTAATATATGAATTTTAGAGGGACAAAATTAAACTGATAATACCTCTATTGGCTTTTAAGTTATTACCTCTTTGGACTTCTCTTGATTGTTATAGGAGGTATAATATACATCCTCAATTCATCACAATCTATGTAGAGTTAATATGTACAAACCTTCCGTAGTATAGTGCCATTTAACCTTCTACTTTATTCTTTGTGCTATTGATACCGTGTATATTACATATATATATATATATATATATATATATATATATAAAATAAACCTTACAATACATTGTTACGATGTTTTCTTTAAACATTTAAAGGCTTTAGAGAAATTCGGTGAATAAAAGTATAATATTTTACATCTATCCACTTACTTGCTTTTCTGATGCTCTTCAGTCCTTCATGTAGATCTGAGGTTCCATACCTTGTGATTTCTTTCAACTTGAATAATTTTTTGTAGCATTTAATTTAGTATAATCTGCTGTCAATGAGTTCTCTCACTTTTGTTGTCTTTATTTTTCCTTCATTTAAAAAAAATCTTTGTCTATAGATTTCTGTGCTGACAGTATTTTTTTCTTTTCATTGTCTTTAGGCTTCCATTGTTTCCATTATTTATAGGGCACAAGCCATCATTCATACATTTATTTTTCTTCTGTGTATTGTTTTTCTCTGGCTTCTTTAAAGATTTCCTCTTTATGTTTGATTTTTACCAGTTTGACTCTGTGGTTTTCTTTGAATTTATTTCCGTTTTGGTCCATTGAACTTCAAGTATCTAAAAGTTTATATTTTCACCAAATTTGGGAAATTCTTGGCCATTATTTAGCCAAATATTTTTCATCTCCAATATACTATTAAGCTCATCCAGAGAATTTTTCATTTCAGATATTATACTTTTAGTTCTAGAATTTTGATTTGGTTATTTGTTTTCATTTTTCTGTTTGTTTTCCGTATATCTTCATTCCTTATGACTATAATTTCCTTTAAATTATTGAATATATAGGTGCTTTAACATCGATATCTGCTAACCGTAACATCCAAGCCATCTCAGAGTTGGTTTCTCTTGCCTGTTTTTTCCTCTTGATTGTTCAAATTTCCCTGTTTGTTCACATCTAGTAATCTTTGATTATGTAATGGACATTGTGAGCGATATATTGTAGAGATTCTGAATTTTTTTATTGTCCTCTGAAGAGTATTGATTTTAGTTCCATTATGCTATTAAGTTGGTTAGACTCAAAGTTCAAAATCCATATTCTCTGTGCTGGTTAGAATCTGAAATCTCTGCTTAGTTTTTTCAGCCTTTCAGCTGTTGTTTTCTACCAGGCTCCTTGGGATCTCCCATGTGCTATTCAGGGGCCAGCCAAGAATTTTGGTGGTATGCACGTATGTATGTATATGTATGTATGTATGTATACATTTATTTATTTATCTATGTACCTATTTATTTATTTATATTTTGTGATTCCTGATGTGAACTCATTCCTCACCTTTCAGAGACTTTTGCAGCCTTGAAATTCATCCCCTGACTCTTAAAGCTAGCAAGACTGTAGGTTTCTGCTTGAGCACTAGATATCCTACTGATTTGGGAGTGTCCATTGGCAAAAAGTCACATAAACACAGGTCTCACCCACTATAGTTTCCTTATTTCAAATGTTGACTTCTCTCCATTTTTTTGGACTGAATTTGACCACAGTCTTGTATTTTTAAATAGCTGTGTTTATTTTAATTTTTTTCCTGAGTTTTTAATTATAATCTGTGGTAAAGTTAGTCCAATACAAGCTATTCCACCACTACTGGAAGCAGAATTCTAGATATCTTTTTGATACTAAAACAGTGCAAACTTTTTGAGCACAAGTATTGAAGCATATATATATTTATTTCAAAGTCCTAAAAGAATCCATTAATTTGCTATGTATACAATAGGATATCAGTAAATACCTACTGAAGTAAATGAATCTGGCTGAACTGAATTATTTGTTATATCTACAAAACAATTAGATTACATTTTTATTAAGATACCCCATGATGGTATGAGTTGAGGGATTTTAGAAATTCAAAGAGTTTAGTACAAACTACTATTTTTAATATAATAACTTAAGTTATGTTTGACACTATTTGTAGACCTGAATTAGGCTTAAAATGTTGGATTCTTTCTCCTGGTGTCCTGGCTGCAATTCAAGGTGTTGTCACGACGTGAAAGCTTGTTCCCTGATTGTAGCCATGTAAGTCAACATGCTAAACTTAGGGTGTTAGGCCAACACTAAATATCTGTCAATATTGGTAACAAGTCCAAATGAATGCTAGTGACCACCTGAAGTTTAGTATTAAGGAAGATTCTAAAATTGAATCTAGGTAAAGCAGGAAAGAATGACATGAGCAAATAGTCCTATCTTCCATAGACTTTGGAAAGGAAAGTGATACCATGTATGCCATAGGTTTCTTACTTTGAACTAGACTTTCTACTGCATTGATTGTTAAGAGACATAGCCTTTGTTACACTGTCCAGTTGTTTTATTTTCTCTTGGATCCAGAAGAGAGCCCCAGTCAATATTTTACTTAACCAGTGTATAAATATTATTTGTTTATGTGGATAGTAGCTGCAGTTTTAAACTAAACAGAAATTGTAGGAAATCAAAAAAGATGAATTTTTAATATTTTTGCTTCCTAACATGGTTTCCAGGAACACATTATGGTGAAAAATGGGAACTTGCTTTTTGCATTATGGAGTTTACTTATCTGCTGAAGCCCTAATTTTACCCAAGAAGGGAATTATTGAAAATTCTTTACCACAGGCAAAGTAAATTTTCAGAAATATCTAATAGCACATACAGTCAACCCGGGGGCATCAACAACATTTTTTTAGCATAATGTTGCATTTAAATATGCTTTTTAATTTTCCAATTATGTATACCCATCGGGAATGCTCATAGCGGACATTGCTTCTAGAGGAAAGGGGATAAGATCTTATTCTAAGGTAAATCAAGGAATCTTGACAATTTTGAAATAATTTGCTTGATTTTAGGAATTTTAGTGTGCATGTTCACTTCCCTATACCTCTAGAAATAAGCTGATGATGTCCAGTGTGGGAGTCACTCTTCAATAAATTTATATCCTGCACATAATTTCCTTATAAAACCTTCAGAAAAATGAAAGTAAAAAATGATGACATCTAACCGCCTTTTAAAATATAATTAAGAGGAAAGAAAGGAATATCACTATTTAAATTTATCTGGAATAAATAAAAACATTTGCAAATATAGTTGAACTCTATTGTAACTCTTATTCATTCACTCATTTGTTAATTCTACAAAGATTTATAGAGTACTATGTGCCGGGCACTATCGTCTATGACAAGATATGGTTGATGCCCAGAGGGATCACAGTAGAGGATAATGCACATATAAACAAATTATTTAAATGTAGTATGTTGCCTGCTATAGTAGAAGTCTGTGCAGAGTGTCATGTGATTATTTTTGAGAGGTAACACACTTTGTTTCTCATGTGTCAGAAGGTCTTATAAAGGGATACAGGGGAAGATTCTAGCTTCTGGTGAATCTTTACCCAGGATTCAAACAATGTCACCAAAATCTTGTTCCTCCCTACATCTGACTCTGCTTCCTTGTTATTGGTTCCATTATAAGGCAAACTTTTTAAACCGAAGATGAGTTCTAGCAGCTCCGGGTGCTGCACACTTTCTTGTTCACATCCAAATAGAAAGAGAATATTCAATTTTCCAAAAGTTGAAAAATGTCCAGGCATTGAATCTCCAGATGCTTTATTAGTCTGACTTGGATTAGGTGCCCATTCTTGAATTGGTCACCATGGCCAGGGCAAGCTGGTGGTAGGGAAGGGGTAGATGGAATTGGAGCTGAATGTAGATATAAATTTCCTATTCTGAATGGCTTGGTAATTTTGGATACTTCTGAGAAAAAGGGAAAAGGTAATATACACTAAGGAAGCAACCAATGAATGCCAACTAAAATGTCCTTCACCCTACTTCAGAGAGGTTTTATGCCGACTCCTCTAGCCAGAATGAAGTTCAGGCTCCACAGCATGCACATAAGAACCTTGGGAAACTGTCCTCTGTGTATCTTATGGTTCCCTTCCTGCTGATACCAGCCAAATTGATGCCAGTCTACAATCTTTCCACCTGAAGCCAATCCAGTCACCAAGTGATCAAATGGTTAACTCTGGGTTCATTCATTCATTCAATATTTATTGATTGTTTTATTCTGTAGTAGGCAACATGCTAGTGCTATTTAACAATGTTTAGCAAGATATAGTTTCTACACAAAGAGTATACATTCTAGTGGATGAGACAAGTAGGTAAATGCAAAATAGAAATAAAAGGTTGATGGTGGAAGTACAGAGGGCTAAGGAAGCACTTAGATGGAGCCTTTGACCTTGTCTTGGGGCATTCAGGAAGCTTCTCAGAGGAAGTGAAACCTGGATAATAAATCAAGGATAAATAGACATAAGTTAGGTGAAGAGGTGGGAGAATATAATTCTAGTCAGAGGGAACATGTGGATTTTTCACATGGTGAGCCTTGTGCTTCTTTGTCTAAATATCTTATGGCAGATACGACTGAATAACTATCCGGTATCCATTCACTCTTTTCATCAAGTGAAATTCAATTTTATTCTAGACTGAAATGTGCACACTGTTAAATTAATTAAACAAGGAAGCTATTAGACTGAGGTGGCTCTAATGCTGTGGTGGCCTAGTTAAGGAAACCAAAGTCTAAGCCTGTAAATGCCTCAAGGTTACGAAATTGAAACCTAAGGACAACCATTCACAAACAGAGATCTAGGCTTCGAGCTATAGCTAATCAGTAATTTCCTTGCATTTGCTTCCCCTTTTTCTCTATAAAAGTCTCTCCCTGAGCTCCTGTTGGTGGAGCGCTCCTAACAACTTCCGGATTGGCGCTGCCCAATTTGAATTGATTCTTGCTCAAATAACCCCTTAAAATTTTTAATATGCCTCAGCTTATCTTTTAACACCACTGAGAGATATTTACCTTTCAAGAGTCCCTTCTAGTCTTCCTTAGACAAACAAAAACCAAGCCAAAGAGAACCGAAACTCACAAAGTGAAAAACAAAACCAAAAAAGCAGTGTTTCTAAAGACAGAGAAAAATAGTTTCAGGAAATAACTTCACAGGGGAAAGAGATTTTCAAAGTTAGTTTTAAATCTAACTAAACAAATTTTTAAAATTATGTTATAAAACTAACTTGGCTAACCAAAATTCACGTTACCAAAATACTTTTTTCCCATTTAACTTCTTTGACTTTAATATTTGTTAAAATTCATATTCCTTTGGAAAACTTTGTTTATTTTATCCTGACAATTGAAACCCATTAAAAATGCTCAATTAGTGCTCTCAAATATTCAAATAGAAAAATTTGCATTTCAGTGCTTTGAGTCATAGATGTTAATGATCTCTAAAGTCCTTTAAAGCCTAACCATTATGCTTAGTAGGTAGGTCTCCTTTTCACTAATGAGGTTTTAGCAAAGGTATAAAAGGTTAAGTGATTAGTGAGGGAGAGGCTGGGATAATGAAGGTGGGGACTGTTACCTTTCTTTTTATCCTGAGCTGGTATTTGCCTTAACTCAGTGTTTCTTTGCATGACAAATAGCACTCCTCAGACTTTATTAAAGATTTCAGTGCAATTCATTCAGTCAGAGGTCTTTGCTTCCCATAATTATTGTAACAGAAACCAGTCCCCAGTTACTTAATTATTCTTAAAATCATGTATATAATGGTAATGCCATTTATGGCCCTGATTATATTAAAAGGAATATAATTTCTGGTGTATGAAATGTACTTTATCTTCTTTGAATTTTTATGATTCATTTAGGTATCAAGTTTAGAAATTACTCTGCATAATGGTGGGAGCAGAATTTGAAACTTCCTATCAGCAATCTTCAATGAGAGAGGAGAGAGAAGTAGTCATAAGTCATGTTCTGCAATGTGACTGTAAAGACGGTGTCTATGCAAATAATCCATAACCAATCTATAAATCAAAATTGGGGTGAGTTTACTATGAGCTAGATTTGAGGACCGTATAGCCTGGGAGAGTCTATTCACAAAGGAATGGAGCACTCCAAAGAAGTGGGGGATGTACAGAGTGGTTATATACAAAGAACATGTATCACATAATATTGCATTGTCCCTTTTACAATAGTCACGAGATGGCCCTGTCGGTACAGCAATTGATGGACACACAGTTAGCAGGTCTGCTGTCTCAATGGGCACAGTAGGTAGCAGGTCTGTTGTCTCAAGCTGGATGGTCACCCGGTGAGCACAGCAATCAATTCCTAGCCTAGGGAGAGATGCTTATCCTTAAGAAAATGCCAATGTGGGAGAAGTTACATCTTTATCTTAAGGACATTTGTTCTTGCCTTTGGGACTTAGTAAAGGGTAAAGCAGATATACAATGCATAGTCAATGGCCATGTCAGGCTCTTTTGGAAAAACAAGGTCAGGCTGAATTAGTTGTACACCAAATGGCTTCCTCGTATGCTCCAGTATATCCTATTGCTTGCCATTTATTTATCAATGGTATACTAAGATCATAGATGCTTGAGTGATCAATTTCTTGAGGAAATCAATGTTTTCAGTTTCTTCATGGGTAGGAGCTGTCTCCTTAATTTTTCTGTTCTTCAGAGACTAATGCAACTGCTCATTAAATACTGAAGATCATAACAATTAAGAACTAGAAGAAGCCTTATTTGTCATCTTCTTCACACTCATTCTGTCTTCATCTTCCTTTAATTGGTTGTTTGTGGAAAGCTAGGTTGTGGAGAAATAAAGTTTCCCTGCAACACTATCCAGGGACCATTGTGCAGGCTGAGTGTCTAGAGGCAATTGCGGTGGTGACAATAGTGGCAGTGGTGATAGCAGCATCCCAGTTCTACTGGGGATCAGATATGGATATCAGATATGTTGGCTGGTTCCTTCATTCAAAACACCAAGTGGTGGTCTTGGCAGTAGTGGCTTTCCTTGTGGGTCAACTCTGTATTGTTATAGGACTCATTCCTGAAGGCCCTGCCTAGATCCTGCTGAAGAGTCTGGTTCCTCACCAAAAAAACCTATGTATGATTTTTCAGGCCCGACCCTAAGAATTACAAAGGCTTTACCTGGCAGACCTCACAGGGAAAACTGTTTCCTCTCCTACACACAAGACTTGGTGCACAGTCAGTGCATTATATTCTCTAAGGGGAGTTGCAGTCAAGGACTCAGACGCCCTGGCCTACCATGCTCTTAAACATATTTGCGTTCCTAGCCCAGGCGCCTTCATTTAGAAGTCTCTATCTGGGGCCTTCTTGCTGAGGTCCTCTTCAGGTCCCTCTACTGAGGCCTCCTTATAGTGGGGAGGAGGGGTAAAACTTGAAGACACTTTCCCACAGTCTAACTCAGTACTCAGTATACTTTTCTAATCCCAGCCCTCCCCCTCTCACTCTACTCCCCTGCCCCAGAATCCTTAAAATTGCAGGAGCCTTTTGTTCACAGTTCCCTCAACAGTGAAAGGCCTCCCACATCTGTACTGGATCTACTCCATGTACTATACTGGTCTACTGGTCAACCTTCCACCAATGCATCTTTCCATGGGAGAAAATGGGAGAGCCAGCACTTTCTCTAGTTTTAGCCTCTTGCTTATCTTATCATAGTAAGTGATTAAAGGCTTGATTGTTACTTCCTTTTGGCTTGTTGCTTTAATCCGCTTCTTTGACACCTGGCAGCTCAGTTCTCTCTCAAGCTCTACTGAGATCCTGATACTGCTACTCCAGGAGATCCAATGGTTTTGTTTAAAATGCTTTGTATAGAATCCCTTCCAGTTCAAAATCCCCAGAGTTGTTTCTTTTTCCTCGGATGAACTATGACCATTACGAGATTTGTTGCCTAGAAGTGGAGCTGCTTTGGCTGAGTGGTCGAGCAGATATTGTAGGCTGGAAAGCTGGTTATCCTTGTTATGCCATGACAAATATTTGGTAAAATGAATACTGCAATACCTTGAAAGCAGGTGTGGGACTACTGAATCTGAAGCTCTAGTAGAATAAGTTAGAAAAAGTCAGAGTATCGATAGGTAATAAATGATACTTGCTGCTTTTAACTAAGTTTTAGAGAGAGACAAATTGAAGTAAGAATTATCTCATTTGCAAGCAGGAGTGAAAAGAACACAACTCTGCTAAGGGTGGCTTTTCTTGGCTGTGGCCTGCAGTTTCTATTGACTGATATTCCAGTATTTTGGGGCTTCACAGGTTGGAAAATTCAATTGCTTCTGTATCTCAGACAATAAGAGAGAAAACTGTGATCTCAAGCCTTCTAAAAATTCCCATTAAATATTTTTGGCCAGACAATGGGAGCCAATCCAGTGGCAGAATTAAAGGTGTTGCTTTTGGATGGAAGCTTATTGTTTCAGATGGCCTCACCAATGGCCAAGCATAGAGACCCGTGTCTGACACATAGGAAGGTTCAATACTAGCTATTTTTACTGTTGTTTTTTGAACCAGAAAAAGAAGGTTATGATTTTTATTCTGAGCATCTTGAGGCCTTTGTTAAAAGAAACTTAGTTTCAACCAACAGTCATTTCTAATAGACTATATGTTATTTTAGAATTTGTGGATGATGTACAAGATCTGTGTTTCTGTTTTCTAGTTCGTAATTCAATAGAGAAAATCAAATGGTCACCAAACATATTTAATCTATGAAGTCTGTGTCTTTAAGCAGTTCATCAACATATCTAGGTAGACCAAGATGTTACACGTTGTCCTAGAATATACTATGTGGATGTTATCACAGAACTTCAAAAAGCATTAAGGAGGATGCATTAGTCTGCCAGAGCCATCATAAAAAAATACCACAGACTGGGTGGCTTAAACAACAGAAATTTATTCCTCACAGTTCTGGAAGCTGGGAAGTCCGAGATTAAGGTGTTAACAGGTTTGGTTTCTCCTGACAATGTCTTCTATAGACAGCCAACCCCCATCTGACAGGAAAGTGTTGGGTCAACATATTAGAATATGGTTGCTAGCAAATCACTGGCAAAGTTAACAAACTTTGTTAACAAACTTTTACTCGTCTATTTAAAAATAGACAAGTAAAATCACATATTTTTATTAAATGCAAATAAAAGCTAGAGATAGATGGGAATTTGCAAAGTAATTGAGGATAAATAAAAAATAGACACGTAAGAAAAGAGAAGAATCTCTTGACGTAGTTTGATTTAGTGGTCATTGGTCTCCTATTTTAATTTAGGTCTTATTTGAAAAATGACATTCGGAAGATAAGATGTCATTGACTTTCCATGAATCAACTAGAAACCTAAGGGCTTCCCTCAGCCTTTGGACTAAAGTAGTGGTTTACAACAGTTGACAACGTCTGGAGACATTTTGATTGTCACAACTGGGGGAAGAGGTATACTATTGGCATCTGGTGAGTAGAGGCCAAGGATTCTGCTAAACATCCTACAATGCACATTCCAGCCCCCACAGCAAAGACTTATCCATCCCAAATTGTTAATAATACAAGATTGAAAAATTGCTGCATGAGAACTATGGACATTTTCGATGTGTTCCTGGTTTTCTGTGTTGCTTCTGCCTCTTAAAAAGTCTTTGATATGTATATATGGGTTAGTGCACATACCATATATTTTTGCTCTGTCAGCTGAGAGGGCCTAGAAGCAACAGTAGCAATAAACACACCTAGTGCCCAGATCTTGGTTTCTAATTCCATTCTCCAAGAAAAGGAACCAAGAATCCTTGGAGAAATGACTGATTGTAAGACTGGTGCAAGAAATACACAAGATGAGCCTGGGGCATTTAATGGTGCCTGGAAATGAGAAAGCGCTCAAAATAAAATGCCAAAATAAAATGGGGATATGTCAAGGGGGCACAAAAACTAACTGAAAGAGCTCCCAATGGCCAAAGCTGAAACAATTTGAGCAACAAAATTAAGTAATATTGTATTATAATAAATATAAATAAAATTGTATAAAATAAATATCCTTGAGTCCATACTGATATAGGTAAGTATGGATATCTACATAAAATAATTCAAAATAATTTATGTAGATTCTTTGCCCTTAAGGAGATGATCATAATTCTGCATAATGTGCAATGTGGGCTGCATGTAGTAACTTCCTTCAAAAGAGTACAGTATGGAAGGGGGAGTAAACGAATATCTTTACAGTGGAGAAACCTGACATCCACTATCTCAGATAGGTGATCAAGGTTAACACCAAGAGTGATAAATCATGTGGATAGTATGATAAATCATATGAATATTGATATGATGAAAAATGACATTTTACTTCTGTGGTCTTTCTTTCTCATACCAACAACCCCAGTCTAATCATCAGATAAACATCAGAAAAATCCCAATTTAGGGATATTCTATAGAATACTTGACTTGTATTCCTCAAAATTGTCAAGGTCATTAAAAACAAAGAAAGTGTGAGAAACTATTAACAACCAAGAGGAGCCTAAGGAGACATGACAACTAAACAGAATGTGATATGTTTGATGGGACCCTGGAACAGAAAAAGGACAAGCTAAGGAAATCTGAATAAAATATTGACTTGATGTTTAGCAGTATTAATATTGGCTTATTAGCTGTTACAAATGTACCATATGTAATAAAGAATCTGACTTTGTATGTTGATGTTTGACTACAGACAACTTTTAAGCCTTACCCCTCCATCTTCCCCTTCTGCTCCACATCTGGGCAAGCTATAAGAAAGCTTGGATGTTCACTCCTGTGGTGCTAGTGGGAGATTCAAACCACATAAGCTCCTGCCCAATCACGGGAACTCTCACCCTGATCCAACCCTCTAAGCACAACAAAAACCCTAAGCCAGTGGCCTTTCCCAGCTTTCTCAAGCCATTTGGAACCACCCTTGGAAAACCTGCATTCCTCCCCTCAAAAAGCCTCATTACGTAAGCAATAAATTTTTCATAACTTCTTGGTGTGTGCGTGGCATCATTGGTCTTGGCATCCATACCAAATTTTGGGTGGAGGTCTATCTGTTTTCTTCAGAATGGCTACAACACTATACTAATGTAAGATATTAATAGGAGAAACTGGGTATGGGATATACAGGAACTCTCTATCTTTGTGGTTTTTCTGTAAATCTAAAAGTGTTCTAAAATAGGTTTATTTTTTAAAAAGTCCTTGCATCATGGTTCAAGATGACAGAGATAGGATATACTCTGTCTTTGAGGTCTTTTATGAACTGAATGTTTGTGTCTCCCCCCAAATTCATATGTTGAAGTTCAAACCCCCCCAATGTGATGGTATTAAGAGGGGGGGCCTTTGGGTATTAGGTTTAGATGAGATCATGAGAGTGGAGACCCCATAATAAGAAGAGAAAAGACACCAGAGCTTCCTCTCCCCACCATATGAAGATACAGTGAGAAGGTGGTGGTCTGCAATCCAGAAGGCCCTCACTGAGAACTGAATCTGCCAGCACGTTCATCTTGGACTTCCCAGCCTCCAGAACTGTGAGAAATAAATGTTTATTGTTTAAGCCACCCAGTCTGTGGTATTTTGCTATAGCAGCCCAAACAGATTAAGACAGGGTCCATGGAAACTTCTAGGTGAGGCTGCTTTCCATTTAGTGTTGGTGTAAGATCCTTGTCCTACATATAAGTTAGATTCATTTTAGGCCAAATTTCACTATGAGGTAAATTGAGTTTCCTTGTGATTTACTTTTATTAGACTTTTTTTTTTTTTTAACAATGCAGGAAATAGACCTGTCCTTCTCTTCAATCAGTCACAGAGATGGCAGTTTTAGACAAAATGTTACCCCTTGCATAGCCAATGTGCTCTGGTCTGGAATAGTAATAACCTCACAATTGTTGCTCTGAAAATATCCTAAACATATCTCAGTGAATACATCGATTTGTGCTGCTTTTGTAAAGGGCATGCGTAGTTCAGAGCAGAGGTCTAATCATCAGGCAGAATAAATTGCTTTCATGGCACATTGCTTATATTTCTACTAGCATTTGTTACCTGTACCTTATGTGATAATAATGACAGTAATCTTGCATACTAATACTTGGAGATGTGCTGAGCCCTTTCCATGCATTATCTCCTTTAATCCTCGTGGTGTCTCAGAAGGAAAGCATCCTGGTTTATAAATGGGAAAATTAAAGCCTAGGAGTGGTTAAGTAACTTGCTTAAGGTCCCCCTGCTACTAAGTGGCAAAGCTGGATTCAATCCCATATCTGCGTGACCGCAGACCCTGAGCTTCTCCCACTAGGTTACATCACTTGTTATTTACATACCAATGTCCCTCAACTAGATTTGAATTCCTTAAGAGTGAAAACTGTATTTTATCCATTTTTGGATCCTTAAACATTGTTTAAAACCATATCTGGAAAAGATGTTCACTACATTCATTCTTGGTTTTCCCTTAACACATAAACTTGGTTGCCTTACTTGATCACTTATAAGAATAATCCTCCCAATTATTTTCAACTTCTTAAGTCATCATAATTTTTATGTGTAATTAACACTGCTAGGAGCCTGAGCTTACAGAATTATATAGAAAAAAAGCTCTTTCCTACTTGAAACTGAATAGCAATTATATGTGCCTCTGAAACCCAGTTGTGGTGTGGCCCTGAATTACTGCTTGGCATTCATTTTTCCCCGGGCTAGAAAAGCTATACTTGTCCTGCTTCTTAAAACTCAGGTAGGGGAGAGGATGTCTTCAAGAGGCCTTGTGGCAGAGCATGTGAAATTGTTGTTGTTTGTGTGTAGATTCTGGATGATGCCCTTGCTGTCTAAAATCTCAAGGCCCATTCAAATTGCGATTAGATACCAGGCAGCTCTCCATTATGAAGGAGCACTGTAGTGTGTAATAACAATTTTATAACTTAAAATATTTCTGTGTCAAGAGCCATCAGATTGACATAATGAGAATTGCACGTCAGGTTCTATGGATTTATTTGTCCTCCACCCTGATAAAATGAATCTGGCAGAAAGTACCATTCTTACTTTATCTGAAGAGGTGCTTTATCATTACAGATGTGATGTCGATTAAGTCCTGCTCTCCTACATGATCAAAAGAGGACAATTCCTTTGCTATAGCTTGTAATGTTCTAAATGATGTTGCACATCTTCAGATTTCTGAAGAACTTTCAGCTAAATCCAAAGCACGCTCGCTTGTCTACGGTTCTCTCTCTCTGGCCTCGCATAGAGTGGAAATTCATTGAAGCTCTTTGAACAAGTTGAATTAAATTGCTTAGATCTTTGTAACCTATATAAACTCAGACATCCTTGTGCAATTATACTACTCAATATTCAGCCAGTACCTGAGGTTTGGGTGGGTGTTGGGTGGTGAGCAAGCATTCAGACATGAAGCCAAAGCCCCAATTTCTAGTCTCCATTTTGCTGCTAGCTAGCTCTGTGATATTGATAAAGGCCTTGGCTTCCTTCTAAGCAAAATTCAGAGTGGGTTATCTCTGAATGTAACATTTTTTAGTTCTGAAATTATATTGTAGGAATGCAGGCATGCAAGGCAGGCCATGGTCTGTGAGGCCTTTACCCTCTGATTTCATTAATACTAAGTTTGAATTTCCATAGCTCTGAGTTCTGGAGAGAACACAACTGTCTGAAAAGAATTTATGTACTTACAGTTAGATTTGGGAAGATTTACACTAAGGGAAATGTGTAAGTTTGGTCTTGTTTATAATTTTCACAAAAATATGTAAGTAGTTAAGGGAAATTGATAGTAGGAAGCAATGTGAATCTATTGAGTTAAAAAAAAAATTTGACTCAATTAAGAACCTACCTACTTACTCAGTTAACTTTCTGCCCCTAAAAGGCCTTCAACTACTGCTTCAGAAAATGCCTATTTTGGAGATGTATCCTGTGTTGTCTATGCCCCCATTTGGAGAAACAGATTTACCTGACAAAAGCAACTCACAGAAAACACCAGACTGTAACATGGGTGTGAGAGGGTCATAGAGCCAAGGGGAGTTGGAAAATGACTGGTCAGAAAGGATTTTGGAGGTGCTGATGGGATTTGAAAGTGCCTTTTTATCCAAGACAGGAAGACTAGTAGAAGGATATCAAATTTCTGATCTCTTGGTATGTCCTTGGGTGAGCAAGAGTCTGGACAGGTATAGCTAATGTGTAGCCTGTAGAATTCCAGAGCACTAGGGCATTTCTGCCCAACTACACAACAAGTGCTGTTGTCAAGGGTAAAGAGACAAAACAGTTTTCCTGCTTCTTCCAAGACTTAGAGCATTCTTTGATGCCTTTGGAAAGCTGGGAGGCTGAACACAGAATTGAGTGTTAAAATTATAATCATCGATATTTATTGAGAATTTTCTGAGGGCCAGAACTGTGCTAAATACCTTTCATGTGTTATCTCATTTAATTCATTCAGTAAGTCAACAAACATTTATTAAACAACTATATGCCAGGCACAGCTTGGGCACTTAGAAATCAGGAATGAACAAAAAATAAAAATCACTTTCTTCATGGACTTTATATGCTAAAGGGTAACGATGAGGTGAGACACATAATATATATATTTGTAAATTATATAGTATATTAAATGATGATAAATGCTGGAAGAAAATTAAAGCCAGAAAGTTAGAACCAGCCCTAATGGCCTAGTGGTTATAAAGTTTGACACTCACTGCTTCGGCGGCCTGGGTTCGTTTCCCGGTCGCTGAACCACACCGCCTGTCTATCAGTTGCGATGCTGTGTTGGTTGCTCACATAGAACTCGAATGACTTACAACTAGGATATACAACCATGCACTGGGACTTTGGGGAGGAAAAATAAAAGAGGACGATAGGCAACAGATGTTAGCTCAAGGGTGAATCATTGCCTGGAAAAAAAAATCCTTTCAGACCTTTAAAAAAAAAAGCCAAAAAGTTAGGGAACATTGTAGTGTCAATGTACACATACTTTTAAATAGAGTGGCCAGGGAAGGCCTGATTGAGAAGTTGACATTGGAATCAAAACCTGAAGAGGGTAAAGGAGCAAGCCATGCCAGTATCTGGGGGAAGGACTTCCATGCAAAGAGAAAAGCAACTGCAAAGACCCTGAGATGGGACTGTGCTGCTCTGATTAAGAAACAGTGGGGAGACCAGCGTGGCTGCAGCAGCAAGAGTGCGGGGGGCGTATAGCAGGACGCGAGGTCAGAGAGAGACTAGGGGGCTTGGAAGGCCATGAATGAACTTTGAAGGTAACAGAGGGTTTTGAGCAGAGGAGTGCCACAATCTGACTTAAGTGTCCACAGGAATACAATGGATTCCATGCTGAGAATAGGCTTTTTGGGTGTGAAAGCGGAAGCTCAGAGATCAGTTAGGGTATAAACGCAAAAATCTAGGTTGGAGTGTCAGTGTGGTGGCAGTGAGGTGGTCAAAAGTGATCAGATGCTGGATATCTTCCAAAGTAGAAACTACAGGATTTGCTGACATTTTGTATATTTGATATGAGAAAGAACAAGGAGTTAAGGATGATTACAAGGTGTTTGGCATGAGAAACTATAAGCCTTTTGCCTTGAGGACAAGTAGAATGGAGTTGTCATTTAATGAGATGAGGAAGTGAGTAGATGGAGCAAGTTTTGGGGGAGTAGAAAATCAGGAGTTTGGTGTTGGACATTTCAAATGTGAGATAGTTGTAATGCATCCAATTAGAGATTTCCAGTAGACAGTTGTATATACAAATCATTTAATCTTCCCAACAACCACATGAGGTAGGTTTTATTATTATCCTGGTTACATGCAGGATGTGTAATTATTATCCTGGTTACATGTGTCCAAGAGCACATAGATAGTAAGTAGTGGAATTGCCGTTTGAATCCAGGTAGCCTGAGCCCAGAGCATGTTCCTTACCATGGAGATTCACTGTCTTTCCCAACTCCTTCCATGCTAGCACAAGAAAATATATACAGTCACTGTGATTGTAGGAAAAGTTAATGGATCGACAGACAGAGGTTTCCCAAGAATTCTCATCATCTAATTCAAATACTCACATAATACCCACAAACACAAAATATTTTATCTAAGTCTAAATGATAGTTTTTATAAATTAACATTTAATAAATCTGTGGAAGAAATGCTTATTCACCATATTATATATTCTAAGAGTTCTAGGAAGGTCTTCATTCATTAATTCATTCATTCTGTCAGCCATTCAATGGACATTTATTGAGCCCCTAGTGTGTACCAGGTATTGCAGTACAGATAAGATTGACGTCCTTTCCCTCAATTAACTTGCACTCTAATGGAAGAGAGAAACATAAATCAAAGAACTGCACATCAGAATGTAAAATTCAGCTTTAGTGAGAGCTTTGAAAGGTACAAAATTTGATTATAATGAGAGCTATGGGGGAAGAAGATCCTAAAAGGAAGAGAGATTATATGCAACGATCAGATGTGGAGAATAAAGGAAGGAATTTACAGTTGTCCACGTGCTAAGTTGCATGGAGAGATTCCTGGAAGATTTATAAATTATGTGACTACAGCTAATATGTTCTCCCTCTCAGGTGATGGAATTCATCCCTGGTTTTTGCTTTTAGTAACTTTTCAAAATAATTCTTTTCCCTACGGGTGAACACACAATTATTACATTGATGGGCATTTTGCCTGGGGCACAATTATGCTTATACTCATAATGTTGAGTCCCATGTCTTATTTGCTAGCATTTATGAAAATAAGATATTCAAAAGCAATAACACCAGTTATTTGATGCTGATGTCAAACTCACCTAACTGATCTTTTCTAATTTTTTTCCTAATTTTTTTACTCCAGAGTATTTTTAGCCAAACTTTATTTGCTAATCAGACATGGGAAGTATTATCACAAACTTGGGACTAATGAATAGATGTAGTTTGATGCCATAATAATGATTTAAAAGAGGGATGTTGATAATACCTAATGTTTATATACAAATTTATAGTTTATGAAGCACTTTCACATATACTGTGTTATTGAACCTCACAAAACCCCATGACAGGGATTCTCAGCCCTGAATGCACATTAGGATCAGCCCAAGAGATTTTAAAACATTTGGGTGTCTGGGTCCCACCATAGTCCCAATGAATCAGAATCTTCAGGATAGTAGGTCCCGGTATGGGTAGTTTAAAAAAATGCCAGGTGTTTATGAAATATGGCCAGGCCTCATGAAATAGTAAAGCAGATCCTACTATTTTCATGCTATAGGTGAGGAAATCAAGACAAAGTAATTTTCACAGAATCATATGTCTTTCTAACCCTGTGATTCTTCAACTTCCCAGTCCCGATGCCTCTTTTATAATAAATATTTTGCAATTCTTCTTTATCATCTTGAAGTTCATACATTATAACATAGATATAAAATAAAATTTAAAAATTTGATAGGGAGTTCTGCTTCCAGCTAAGAGGCAGAAGGATGTGAAAAACCTTCATCACTGCCAAAACAGCAAAAAGTCATAAAATAAACACCAAAAAAATCACACATTTTAAAAATCAATCAAAAAGCTGTAGACAGGGGCCCACCCAGTGGCACAGTGGCACAGTGGTTAAAAGTTCAGCGCGCTCCACATCAGCAGACTGAGTTCGAAGGTTCAGATCCTGGATGCGGACCTACACCACTCATCAAGCCATGCTGTGGTGGTGACTCACATAGAAAATAGAGGAAGATTGGCACAGATGTTAGCTCAGGGCCAATCTTCCTCAAGCAAAAAGAGGAAGATTGGCAATGGATATTAGCTCATGGCCAGTCTTCCTCACCAAAAAAAAAAAAAAAAAAGCTGTAAACATAAAGAAATCTGAAAAAGAAAATTAAGTTCTAGAAAGACAAGCCTTTCTGAAGTGAGAAAGAGAGAGGATATTGAGGTTAGAAGCAGGGTAAGTAGAGGAGAAAATACGCCAGATGAGGACAATTGTTGCTTGTGTTCAGAGAAACTAGTTAACCTTTTGGTGAAACTATGTTTCCTTAAGGCACAAAATCCAAAAATGAACTCAGGAAGAAATAGAAATTCTTAATAGCCTTATATCTGTTAAAGAAATTGGATTTGTTATTTGAAACCTTCCTACAAAGAAAACTCCAGGCTCAGCTGGGGTCACTGGTGAATGCTATCACAGAAAGAAATATTATCCTACACAAACTCAGAAAATAGAAGAGGTGATATCATTATTCAACTCATTTTATCAGACTAACATAACCTTGATAACAAACTAGATGAAAATATTACAAATAAAGAAAACTACAGACCAATATCACTCATTAATAATGATGCAAAAATCCTCAAAGATAATTCAATAATAAATAAGAAGAATAAAACATCATGACCACTTGGAGTTTATCCCAGGAATGTGCACTTGGTTCAACATTCAAAAATCCATCAGTGGAATTCACCATATTAATAGAGTCAAAGAGAAAGTATATGGTCATGTCAGTAGATGCAAAAAAGATACTTGACAAAATCAACATCTACTCATGCCAAAACTCACAACAAAATTTGAGAAAAGAGTATCTTCAATCTGAAAAAGTGCATAGATGAAAAACCTATGGCTAACCTCATATTGAATGGAAAAATATTGAATGCTCTACTCCAAAAATGAGTAACAGAGCAAGGAGGTACATTCTCACCCCTTTTATTTCACTTTGATCTGGAGTTCTGAGCCAGAACAACACTACCAGTAAGAGACGTAAGCACAAAAATTGAAAGAGAAAAAAACCTCTCTTTTTTTTTTTAAAGATTTTATTTATTTATTTTTCCCCTCAAAGCCCCAGTAGATAGCTGTAGGTCATAGTTGCACATCCTCTAGTTGCTGTATGTGGGACGCGGCCTCAGCATGGCCGGAGAAGCGGTGGGTCCGGTGCACGCCCGGGATCCGAACCCCGGGCCACCAGCAGCGGAGCGCGCACACCCAACCACGAAGCCACGGGGCCGGCCCAAAAACCTCTCATTATTTGCAGATGATGTAGTTGTTTATGTAAAAAAAATCCTAAGGAATACACAAAAAATAGTAGAATTCATAAATGATTTTAGTAAGGTTACTGGGTTCAAGGTCAATGTTAAAAAATTAATTATATTTCTATATACATACACAAAAAATAGAAAACAAAATTAAAAAACAATACTCCACTATGTATAGTAACATCATCATGGAATACTTAGAATCAATGTAAAAGATGTGAAAGACTTCTACATTGAAAATAAAATATTGCTAAGAAAAGTTAAAGACCTAAACAAATGATCATAGTTTGGAAGACAATATTGTTAAGACGCCCATTTTCTTCAACTTGATCTATGCATTCAAGGCCACCCTAATCAAAATCCTAACATGCATTTTTGTAGAAATTGACAAGAGAATCTTAAACTTCTACAGAAATGCATAGGTACTAGAATAACAAACGATTTTGAAAAAGAAGAATAAGTTATATGAATTATACCACCTAATGTCAAGACAATATAAAGCCACAGTAGACAACACGGTATTTATGTGAGGAGAAACACAGAGCAACAGAATAGAGTAAAGAGTCCAGGAATAGAGCTATACTATGTGATCTGTTGATTTTTAACAAACGTCAAGGTAATTCAATGGCAAAAATCTTTACATTTTTAAAAAGTGATGCTGAAACAACTGGATATCCACATGCAAAAAAAAAATTAAACCTCTACCTCTTGCCACACATAAAATATAATTGAAATAAATCATAGACCTAAACATAAGAGCTAAAACCATAAAACTTCAAAAAGAAAACAGGAAAATATCCTTGTGAACTTTGAGTAGGCAGACCTTTAGACAGGGTATCAAAAACACTAAATATTTATAAACTAGGCTTATCAAGATTAAAATCATCTGCTTTTCAAAAGGAGCTGTTAAGAAAATGAAAAGATAAGCCATGAACTAGGAGAAAATATTTACAATATATTTACCTAAGAAAAGATTTGTATCCAAAAACAATCTAAATAATGCCTTAACTGTAGCCTAAGGAGAAATAAAATACTTTTAAACAAAACATGTGTTACAATGCTTAAGTGAAATAGTCAGATGCTTACAATTAGAGGTAGAATCATTCTGAATGTGACAGCTGGGAATTTAGAATGATATCAGAAAGAGGGTGACTGTCTGTGACGTGATTTTCTGAAATGAAGAAAACTGTCGTTAAGTCTCTGAACAAAACCAAATACTCTCTTCTTTTTGTTTTCATGGTAGTTGAATTCTTAGAAATTTCAATGTATATTAAAACTATGCAAAATATACTTTGTGTTTATATGTAAAATGCAGTTAGGTTCTTGGCCTGGATTATTAACAGATTTCCACCCACAAGAAAGTCCTATGGTACATTCAAAAGTTGCTTTTTTTATGCAACTTGGTTCGCTGATTTTGGCAATCAACTTTAACCAAGGTTGTAGGGAACCTTGTGCAACTCATTGTAGACCCCAACTACAATTTATCTTAGCAATAAACTAATAAATACTGTTAGGGTTCTTTAATCATTGTGACAATAAAAAAAAGGTCCCCTCACAAATTCCTAAAATGTCCCCTACAGGGTGGTACCATCCCTGATGGGAACCACTATTACATTAATGCGCAACCAAGAAAAAAAAGCACAGATTTCCTGGCTTGGGCAGTACCTGAATGGGGATTTCTCTGTTCCCATTGCCTTTCTTCTTCCCATAGATGAATGCATAAATAAAAGTTTACCAGTTTCTGTGTTTCAAAATACTTATTTATTTATTTTAGAAATAAGGATGTCCTAGCAAAATGATGGAGATCATCTCTGCTGAATTGTTGCCTGGCACATATAAAGAAGCTAGCAGCTGCTTCCTTGGTCAGGTGTCCATAGAAGCTGACAAATTGAACACTTTCAACCTTGATAGTGAATGAAATACATTTAGAGAGATGCCAGATTAAAAGCTGGTCCCTATGAATGGCTTGGCATAGATGAAAAGACCCTGCAGGCTAGACCCGTGGGCCCCACTGGGCTTCGAGTTAACAGTGCCTGGGCCCTGCTCTGCCTCCTGGTTTGAAAAATGCCCCCAGGGCTTCTGTCTTTAGTAATGGCTGTGCACAGAGGCTTTGCTCTCAGAGTGACTTCTTCTTGACAGAGATCCAGAAACAGTGCTTCTCTTGGCTCTATGTCATTTTGTCACTAACATAAATCTCATTATTTCCATCTTGATGGTGCTACTGAATAAACCAGCTAAAAAACGTCATGGCTTTTCCATCGGGCTTATAGATGTCTTTATGTTTCTGATACAAATGCACTTAAGCTCCAGTCTCAACGCACTGTAGACAGTCCTTCAGATGGTTTTGAAAAAAAGGAGAAAGCAGACACTTTCAGAAATACACTGTGCATTGTTCCAACTACAGCCCCCGCTTTGAAAATACCACTTCTGATTGAGACCTTCATCGGCAGACTCTGTCATAAAAAACAGTGACTCATTCCAGGATTGTGTTCTTGGGTTTTTGCAGATATTGAAGTCTCAGTCATATGTGTCCAACAGAGTCAAGCTAGCAATTAAATGATCCAGAATGGAGGGGAAAAGTCCTTTTATTTCATTCCATCTGGAACTAGGAAAAGCTGGTGATTTGAAAATCTAGTGCATATGCCGTTCATGAAGAGAGCATCTTCATTTCTCCTTACACATCAAAAACATTTTCACAGATGTATTCAAAGTCAGGGCTGGAGGGGTCCATAAGGTGTCACTTAGTGCAATATCTAATGATACTTAAATCTTCCATATAATCTATCATACAGACTAAAACAAACCACTTGCTATTTGAGAACACGTGAGATTTATAAACACAGGAGACTTTTGGAGACCCTAATAGAGATAGTATCCCAAAACCTGCATTTTATTTTATTTATTTATTTTTTTGTGAGGAAGATCGGCCCTGAGCTAACATCTGCCAATCCTCCTCTTTTTGCTGAGGAAGACTGGCCCTGGGCTAACATCCATGCCCATCTTCCTCCACTTTATATGGGACGCCGCCACAGCATGGCTTGACAAGCGATGCGTCGGTGCGCGCCCGGGATCTGAACCCGCAAACCCCGGGTTGCCGCAGTGGAGCACGCACGCTTAACTGCCTGTGCCTCCAGGCCAGCCCCCAAAAACCTGCTTTTTAAAAGTGTTCTCCCTCAAATATTAGAATTCTTCTCGTTAATATACCATATTCATTTTTCTTTGCATAGGAATCAGTTCGTGTAAGTCTTTCTTAAAAATTGGCTTCTAGAACTGAACATAGTTCTTCTAGGTGCCTTCTGACTGGTGAATAATAGTATGAGAATTTCGGGATGCTCTTTCTCTTGGTGGACCAATATTCTTTCTTTTTAGTTTGAGCGGCAATTATTTATTGAACGGACCCTCAATTCAACACAAAAGCTTTAAAGCAAATCCAACTTTGGAAGGCAGGCTTACAACAAATCTATGCTCCATCCAGAGAGCCCTCAGGGTTAAGGAATATGTAGGCACTTTTTCTTTATTATTGTCTTTTTCTTTTAACTATTGGAACTGAGGCAGAGAGTGGAACTCATCGTAGTCCTGAGTATATGTCACATGATCATAATTGATTCATGCAAGGCTTTATTCCTACCTATTTAATTTTTCCCTTCTAATGGATTTGCTTTATATTCTTTTATATATATTTATGCACATATATTTATATATTTAAGTATTATTGTTTATGTATTTAAATATATATTTATATTTATTTAAGTATATGTATTTAAATATATATTTATATTTATTTAAGTATATATATTTAAATATGTATATACCCTTGTAAAATATATGATTTTGATTTGCATATGTTTGTTTTTAATTTACATAAGTGGTGTTACACTATAAATCATACTCTAATAGTTTGCTCACTTCTTACAGTGTGTTAAAGGTTGGTCAACATTATTGTATATGCATCTAGTTTGTTGCTTCTCAGAGCATCGTGGTAGTCTATGATATACAACTACCCCATTTTACAAACTTCATTCTAGAAATAGACATCGAGCATACCTCCTATTCCTTTCATTATAAGCAATGTTATGATGAACATGCTTGAACACATACCCTTAAGAATATCTGAAAGAACTTTCCTGAGTTATAGATCTCCAGGAGTGCTATCATGGAGTCATGAAGCATAAAATACTTAATTTTCCTGGACACTACCATACTGCTTTCCAGCACAGCTAGATTAGTTCATTATTGTTCCCATTTGCAGTGCATAAGTGTTCAGGTCCACAACTCCCCAACATTAGATATTACTCATCTTTCTAATTTTTGCATTCTGATGGGTGTACATTGATTTTTCATTGTTGCTTTAATTAGTATTTTTTGATTAATTTTGTCTTTGAGTATCTTTCCTGGACTTGTTAGTCACATGAGCTTCCTCTATTTTCTCCTGTGCGTTCTGTCTTTTTCTTTATTGTCAGGAGACCTTTTTTTTATAATCTAAGTACTATTTCCTTATCAGTTTTAAAGGTTGCAAATATCTTCTCTCAGTCTTCTATCTGCCCATTATTTTATAATATCGTTTAGGAAATCCTTGGATTTAAAGTGGTCAAATCCACTCTTTTTCTTCTTCTTTTTCTTCTTTTTTTTACCTTATAGTCTTTTGAATAATTGTTTCAGATTTCCCTACGATCTTGGTCAAAAATATATTCTCTCACATTTTCTTCTGTATAATTTATGGTTTTATCTTTACATGTGGTTTTTTAATTCATTTAGTGCTCACTTGGCTTGTGATTAAAAAGTAAGGTTCCAGATCCATTTTTCTCCATATGGTGGGTTAGTTTTTTATAACATTATCAGCTAAACAATTCATCCCTTCATCATACTTTGTGGTGGCACCTATATCATACATCAAGTTTTCATATGTGCGGAGGTCTATTTCTGTTTCTTTTGTTGTGTTCCATTAGTCTGCTTGTCTAAACAATCCATTTTCTGTTTCTGTATCAGTGTCTTATCTTTTTTTTCAATCACTATGGCTTAGTAATATATGTTAATGGTTTGTAGAGTTAGTCTTCCTTCTTGTTCTTCTTTTTCGAAGTTGACTTTGGCTTTTCTTCCACATAAACTTTAGAATGAGTTTATTTAATCCCTCCAGCTGTACTTTCTATTGCTAGTGTGTTGAAGTTACAGATTAATTTGGGAGATAATAGATCTCTATGCCATATCAATTATCCCATGCATAAACATAGTGTATAACTCAATTTATTTGAATTTTCTTTCATGTGCTTTAATATAGTTAAAACATTTTCTCTGAAAGACTTCATGCATTCATTATTAGATTTCTTTCTATATACTTCACATTCTTTGTTGCTGTTGTTAATGGCGTCTTATTTTGAGACCAATCCCATTTTGTGAAAAAGTCAAAAAGGTCTTGTGTGTGGAAAATGTCCTGGCAAGAAAAGTTGTCCCTTAGCAACCTTCACATTTGTCCCAATTCCTGTGTTAAACCCCTTATTTCTGCAGCAAGACTCTGTTTTTCTGACTGAACTTAGACTGATTCAGACTGATATACCCATAGTGACATCTTTTATTTGAATATGTAAAGAAATTCTTAAGACCTTTCGGCCCAAATTGGTTCCTGAAACATAGAAATTTTCTTTACAAAGATATAGGAATTGGTAGAGTTAAGAAAGAAGTAAAGTAAGTTTTCTAGCCTTGGGAAATCTCTGGGGCAATTCATGTCCTAGATATATTGGCATTAGCCAATTTGTTCATATTTTTCATGATAAGAGAAAAAAGAGAATGATAATGTTATTTAAACTTTTTTTCCATCACAAACCACAAAAGGACAATTCTAAAATTATGTACTTAATAAATAAAATTTTTGTGTCTTGCAAAACCAAGGAATGTATTAGAAGAATAATACATTGTGGTAGAGTGCATTATTTGCCCAAATTCTTCACTCTTCCTGATATCCACACCCCTTACCACGTAATTGCAATTTCTCTCACAATTCCTCTCCCTATCATTTGACTTGGGGTTCTACCATGTGCTATTTATTGGTCAATAGAATTAGATCAAGATGATACACAAGGGCTTGGAATGACCTTGTACAATAAAGCTGTCTCTTGTCCCTCTGCCATCATCATGGGAAGAACATTCAAGGGTAAACCTGGGACTCAAGGATGAGTCCCGTTGGCCAGCTTACAGACTGGCAATTTGGTAGAGCTGCCCAGCCCAGCCTAGCTTAGATCAGCTGACCTGCAGACACACGCACAAGCTCACAAGCTCAGGTTAGCAAAGCTGTTCCAGATGCCACCAATGAATCAGAGCCTCCACTGCCACCCCAGCCACTCCAGCTGACCGATGATCCATGAGTATAACTGATTACTGCGCTAAGTCACTGAGTTTTAGGATGGTTTGTTAATGTAGCATTATTGTGCAATCATACTAATTGCTAATGCACCATGACAAAACTGTATTTTTAACAAGATTGCCTTTTTAGTTCAGCTTTAGAAAAGATATTAAAATAATTTACCTCATCTAGATAAATGTAGAAAAATTGTTAATAAAACTCAACATCCTCATTAATTTAAAAAAAACTTGAAAACTCTGCAAACTAGAAATAGAAAGACTTTCCTTAACCAGACCAATGGCATATACCGAAAACTTACAGGAAACCCTATATTTAATGGAAAACATCAGAAATGTTTCTTTTAAAATCAAGTGAAAATGAAATTTCTCCTTATCCAACTTCTATTCAACCTTATAATGGAGATCCTACCAGTATAGTAGGAAAAAGAAAAGAAAAGAATGAGAAGACAGATGGAAAGGAAGAAATACAGTGTCATTATTTATATTTGGATATTATTATTTCCATAGAAATCTCAAGAGAATATAAATTTTTAGAATTAATAAGAGAGCTTGGCAAGATTACTGAACATATATAAATAAACAAAAATGATTTGGTTTCCTATATATCAGCAACAAAAATTCAATTAAATACAAAATATATATACTATAGCCACAGATATAACATACTGGTAAATGAATCTTCAAAAATGAAATGTGAGAACCATAGTGAGAGATTTATAAAACTTTACTGAACAATATTTTAAAGGACTTATATGCATGGAAATTTATTCCATGTGCATGGATAATAAGATTTAATATCATCAGTATGCCAGTTCTTCCAAGATTAATCTATAAGTTCTGTACAATTCCAAAATAAAAAAATAAAAATCCTAACAAATCTTTGTCAACCTGACTTTAAAAATATTTACAAGGGCCAAGAGTTGCTAAGATAATTTGTAGAAAAGGAAATTGGTGGGGTAATTTCTCTTTCCAGAGAGCAAGGCTTATTATAAAGCTTTAGTAGATAAGATAATGTGGTTTAGACAAGCAGAGTTAAAAGAAGAGAAATAGGTCCACTGAACATAAAGAAAGCTCCAAAATAAATAGACATGTATATGGAAAATTGATACTATATATGACATAGTGCTTTTGGTAAATGAGTTGGGATAGGATGGGCATCTTAATAAAGGGCCCTAAGAAAACAGATTAGCCCCCTAGAAAGAAATATAAATATATCTCAATATAAGCCGTACAAAAGATCAATTCCAAGTGGAATAAAATCTAATTGTGAAAGCAACATTTAACAGCTTTAAATGAAAATGCACTGTTATATCTTTATGACCTAAGTTCAGGAAAGGATTTCTTAAACAACACAAGAGTAAACAATAAAGAAAAAGAGAAATACATTTGATTATATAAAATTAAAAGCTTATGTGTATCACAACATACAAATAAACAAAGCAAAAAGGCAAGTACCGACTGGGAAAAATATTAAGAGCCTATTTATCAAAGGATTAATTGGTATCTAGAATATTTGGATAAATAACATCTAAAGAGAAATTGGCAAAGATTATGAACTGGAAGTTCACAGAAGAGGAAAACTACATGGCTTAAACACACATGAGAAGATGCTCAGCTTCTCTAATGATCAGCATCACAGCAGCTACCACTTCACAGCCATCGGATTCGCCAAGTGTTGACAAAAACATGAATAAATAGGAATTAATCCAATACTGTTAGAAATAAAAAAATGAGCAACCACTCTGGACAGCAATTTAACAAAAACTAGTAAAGATGAAGTTGCATGTCCCCTTCCAGGCATATACCTGAAGGAAACTGGCACATACGCCCAAGAGACATGTATGATAATGTTCACGACAGTATTTTTTTGAATATCAATGACTTGGAAACAACCTAAATGTCATCAAAGGAAGAATGGATACATTTATTGTGCTATATTAATACAATGGAATCTTATTCAGTAGTGAAAATGAATTATAGCTATCAGTCAATATGGATATGGCTCACAAATATAATAGAGTGAAGAAGGCAAGTTGCAGAAGGCTCTACCCATTATGACATCGTGTGTATAAAATCTAAAGATGTGGCAAAATAGTGTATGTTGTTTAGGAATACATACTCATGTAATACAGTATAAAGACATTCATAGAAAAGATAAATACCCCATTCAAAATAATAGTTACCTGCAGTGAGGGAGGGAGATGTGAGTACAATTGTGGGGATGTACACACGGGCTTCGAGAATATTGGCCACATTTTGTTTCTTAAGCAGGTGGTAGATAATAGGTTCTTTATTTTTAAAAAATATTTTTTGTATGTCTAAAAGTTTCATAATCAAAAAAGCCCTGGTGAAAGGCAACTGTTTTGGAGTTAGACTCATAAAGTTATTTATCCCGAAGAGTCTTCCCTTCGGGTAAATTTTGAAATGCTTTGTTTTCCATACAAGAGGGTGGGCTGCTTGGGAATTAATCAATTGCTATTTCTCCATTGGACTGTGAATTCCTCCACTGCAAGAATTATGCCTTATTCATCTTTGTATTCTTAACTCACACTAATCCTGACAACACAAAACAAATATTTTATGAATGAATAAACAAATCTGGTGGACATAAAGGTTAGAAACCATGGGTATAAAACCCCAGATATCCATGGAAGAGTTCAAATTATTTTGGCAACCAGATGGAAGAATCATTCCAATGTTTCTTCTCATCTCACTCTAGAATTGATCTTGTTTTCTCCTGAGGGCAAATTTGATCTGTTACTCCTGAATACTTATTACCATGATGAAGTTTTGCCTGTGTTCCATGGAGCACCATTGTTCAATGAAATATTAACAGGTATACATCAATTGAAGGGCTTCATGGTCAAATAAGTTTATAAAACACAGAATTTAAAAAGTGAAAATGATCTACAAAACACCTACAGCTAACATAATACTTGATGGTGATAATCTGGGTGCTTTTCCCCTACAATTGGAAACAAGACATGCCATCTCCTCTTATCACTCTTATTTAACATTATTCTGCAGGTGCCAGCTAGGGCAATAACACAACAAAAGGAAATAGAAGATTTACCTGTTGGGAAGGAAGAAATAAAACTCTGATCGCAGATAACATGACTGGATGTAGAAAATTCCAAAAATCTTCCAGAAATAAGTTCAGGTTACAAGATTTAATATACAGAAGTCGATTGCTTTCCTATATATCAGCAATGAACAATTAGATTTCAAATTTAAAAATACCATTTGCAATAGCAGCAACAAAAAAGAAATACTTAGCTATAAATATAACAAAACATATATATATATATAACATATATATAACAGCTATATGTATGCAGAAAATTATAAGACTCTGATGAAAAAAATCAAAGAAGACCTAAATAAATGTGAGTTACTCTGTGTTCATAGATTGGAAGACTCAATATTGTTAAGATGTCTATTCTTCCCAATTAGATCTATAGATTCAATGCAATCCCAATCAAAATCCTAGCTAGCTATTTTATACATATTGTAAAGCTAATTCAAAAGTTTATGTGGAAAGGAAAAGATCTAGAATAGCCAAGATAATACTGAAAAGAAAAATAAAGTTGGAGGACTCATACTATCCAATTTAAAGGCTTACTATAGGGCCGGCTCCGTGGCTTAGCGGTTAAGTGTGCGCGCTCTGATGCTGGCGGCCCGGGTTCGGATCCCAGGAGCGCCCCGAGGCACCGCTTCTCCGTCCAACGTGAGGCCGAGTCCCACGTACAGCAACTAGAAGGATGTGAACCTATGACATACAACTGTCTACTGGGGCTTTGGGGGGAAAAAACTGAATAAATAAAATCTTTAAAGGCTTACTATAAAACTACAGTAATTAAGGTACTGTGGTATTGTTTGAAGAATAGACATATAGATCAGTGGATAGAAAAGAAAGCTCAGAAATAGATTCACAAAATATAGTGAACTGATCTTTGACAAAGGAACAAAGGCAATTCAATGGAGAAAGGATAGTCGCTTTAACAAATGGTACAGGAACAATTGGACATCTACCTGCCAAAAAAAAAGAATCTAGACACAGACCTTATAGCTTTCACAAAAACTAATTCAAAATGGTCAGAGACCTAAATATAAAATGCAAAACTATAAAACTCCTAGAAGATGACACAGGAGAAAATCTAGGTGATCTTTGGTTCAGCAACGAGTTTTTAGGTACAACATCAAAAGCATGAACCATGAAAGGAAAAAATTGGTAAGTTGGACTTCATTAAAATTAAAAACTTTTGCTCTGTGAAAGATACTGTTATGAGAATGAAACACAATCCCAGATTAGAAGAAAATATTTGCAAATGCATATCTGATAAAGGATTTGTGTCCGAAATATACAAAAAAAATGTTAAAACTCAACAACAAGAAAACAAACAACCTAATTAAAAAATTGGCAAAAGATCTCACAGACTCCTGATCAAAGAGGATATGCAGATGGCATAAGAAAAGTTGCTCCACATCATTTGTTATTTGGAATTTCAAATTAAAACACAATCAGATATCACTGCACACCTATTAAAATGGCTAAAATACAAAAAAACAAAGAAACCCTGACAGTACCAATTGCTGGTGAAGATGCAGAGAAACAGGAACTCTCATTCATTGCTGATGAGAATACAAAATGGAACACCTACTTAGTAACACATTTTGGCAGTTTCTTACAAAATTAAACACAGTCTCACCAAACAACCCAGAAATGATGCTCCTGGTTTGAAAACTTACGTCCACACAAAAACCTGCACATGATTGTTTATAGCAGCTTTATTCACAGTCATCAAAAATTGGAAGCAACCAAGACGTCCTTCAGTAGGTGAATGTGTAAACAAACTGTAGTATATCCATATAATGCAATATTATTCAGTGATAAAAATAAATGAGCTGTCAAGTTACAAAAAGACATGGATGGACCTTAAACTTATATTTCTAAGTGAGAAAGCCAGTCTGAAAAGGCTACATACTGTATACCAGTTATATGACATTCTGGAAAAGCCAAAAGTATAGAGATAGTAAAAAGATTAATGGTTACCAGAGGGCGAAGGGGAGGGAGAGTTTAATAGGTGAAGCACATTTTTTACTGTATCATATTGTAATGGTAGACACATCTCGTTATACATTTGTCAAAATGCATGGAACATTATAGCACAAAAAATGGACCTTAATGTATTCAAATAAAAATCATTTAGGAGGTTGAGGATCCCAGAAAGGAATGCAGATGGTGACAGGAGAAATTAACTGTAACAAATTTATGAAACCACCTCATGGGAGGTGGTGAGAGGGAAAGGGGTAAGTAACTTTGGAAATGATAGAGCCTGTAAGACTAAAAGCAAAATAAACTGTACATAAGCACTATACTCTAGTCGATAAAGTTGTTTCCCATGGGGGTACAGGTGGACATTTCCAATGCTGTTATACATGTGACAAAGACTGCCTCCTTGCTCAAACTTTAGTCAGGCTTCTGTGAGCTCTCTTCTTCACTAGGCCCCAACCTTGGCCTATAAAAACTGCAGACAGAGCACAAATGCTCCTCCTGACACACACTAAGGACGTGAACAAACACCAGCATAGTTTCTAACAGCTCAAGCCTGCGTCCCTAGGATGATGACTCTAGCCCCATAAAATTCCTGCCTGCTTTGGAGAGATCAAGGCTGCCAAACGAATTTACTGCTTGTTGAGTTAAACACTTGAAGATAGGGCCCCTGTCTCCCAGTCTCTGTGGGTGGGTAGTAGCCTAACTTCAATCAGTGCCAGTTAGCAAACCCCGATGGCCTAACCACATTGACCAACCCCTGTTTCTGCTTTCTGTAAACTTCCACTTTCCTGGCTCTGCTGTTTCAACATTCACACTCCCTTAAAAATGCCTAGTAATCTCTGCACAAATTACAGTTGAGTTCAGTTCATGCTAGACTCTCTTCCCTATTGCAATAGTTAGTCTTTACCAATTTAGCATCCAGCTTTGTTTCTCTTTGACACATATATACTGAAATTGGACAGTAGGTAAATGAATGGTATAGTAGGCTGAATAAGGGCCTCCAAAGATGTCAGTCTTAGTCCTGGGAACCTGTAAATGTTACCTTATTTGGAAAAACTCCATTTACAAATATGACTAAGTTAAGGATTTTAAAATAGAGAGATTATCCTGGATTATCCAGGTGGACCTTAAATACCATTTCAAAAGTATTCTTATGAAAGAGAGGCAGAGAGAGATTACACAGACAGAAGAGGAGCAGGTGATGTGAAACTGGAGGCAGAAATAGGTGATGTGACCACAAGCCAAGGAATGCTGGCAGCCACCGAAGCTGGAAAAGATAGGGAGTAGATTCTCCCCTAGAACCTCCAAAGGGAGTGGAACCAGGCCAACACCTTGATTTTGGCTCAGTGAAACTGATTTTGGACTTCTAGCCTCCAGAATAAAAAAAAAATTATTCTATGAGCAAATACATTTCTATTGTCTTAAACCACCAAGTTTATGGTAATTTATTATAGCAGCCATAGGAAACTAATATGGATGGTGAATGGTGGGAGCCAGGTTTTTCACCATTGGAGTAGGAGTTTACAGATAAGCAAGGGGAGGAAGCTGGAATGATCCATGTGGTTATGGAATAGAGTTGGAGACATCACCACAGCCACAAAGTAAGGAAGTGCCGACAAAACAAAACCCCATATTGATGGAGGTACGTCAAAGGGATACAGGTGACAACTGAAAGAGCTCCCAATGGCCAAAGCTGGAAAAATTTGAGCAAGAAAATGAAGTATTGGATTATAATCTAAAGTGTAACATAAATATCCATGAGGCCATACTGATATACGTAAATGATTGAATAAATAAATAAATGAGGGAGATAGACAAATCTCTTGTGTAGAAGAATTTTAAATGATTTATGTTGATGCTCTGCCCTCAAGGAGTGGGAACATAACTCCACACTCCTTAAGCGTGAGCTGCACACAGCAACTTCTTCTAAAGAGGAGAGTATGAAAAAGGACAACAAAGAGTAATGTTACAATGGAGAAACCTGACAAATACTACCTCAGCCAAGTGATCAAAGTTAACATCAATAGCGATAAATTGAGTTGATAGTTTGTACCACTGACATGATGTGATAAAAATGGCGCTTTACCTCTGTGGTCTTCCTCTCCCAAACTCAATCCCAATCTAATCACGTTAAAAACATAAGACAAATTCAATAGGGAGCATTCTACAAAATACCTGACCAGTATTCCTCAAAACTGTCAAAGCAATCAAAAACAAAGAAAGTCTGAGAAACTGTCACATCCAAGAGGAGACTAAGGAGACGTGACAACTAAATGTAATGTGGTACACTGGATGGGATCCTGGAATAGAAAAAGGACATCAGTTTCACTGAGCCTTAGGTAAAAACTAAGGAAATCTGAATAAAGTATAGACTTTTGTTAATAATAATGTGCCAACATTGGTTCATTAATTGTAATAAATGTACCAAACTAATGTAAGATGTTGATATAGGGAGAACTGGGTTTGGGGTATATGAGAACTCTCTGTACTATTTTCTCAATTTTTCTATAAATATAAAACTGTTCTAAAAAATAAAGTCTATTAAAAATGGGGGAAAAAGTCACAATAGGTTTTATACTGCCTGTTTTCTCAGAGATATCTCTGCACTAAGGTAGCATTCCACAATTTTCAAGGAAAAAGGTTTTGGAAATATAGCTCTCTGCTTTTTCCAGCTCAGTTTAGGATTCATCAAAGTTAAATCTGGAATATCTGTGTTCCCAAATAGGAATGACCCACGCAGTGATAACTGGTTATATAAAAGGCATTTTGTCTTCTATTTTTATGTCAGGAACTCTCCTCTAAACCATGCCCCTTGTTCTAGCACTTTCTGCTTTCCATATAAAAAGTGAGTGATGAATAGCTAAAAATAAATTAAATAAAACTAGGCTAAAACAACCATTTACAGTAAAGTCTGGCTGGCATACCACTCCAAAGGAGCTGCTTTGTGTGAATTAAAAATAGTTGAGGACAGTAGGAAGCTCTGCTAAAGCAGGTCCCAGGATCTCTGTAGGGAAGAATTCCCAAAGGGAAGGTTTGCTGCAAAGTGGCCACATGGTGAAGCTGATGGCCCCATTAGAAACGTTATGAGTCTTTAAGCTCTTACCCTTCACCCTGTCCTTCACATTGTCTCACTGCTTATGTGTCCATAGTTTCTCCTATGCCCAGGAAGAACGCTGCACTCAGCAGCGAGAGGCTCAGCCGCTGCCTCCTCAGCATCCGTGCTCCTCGTCAGAGATACCCAGTTCACTGCAACGTTTGTCTTGTGAAGGTCCTGCCAGGGCTGCTGAATGAGTAAATGACCTGGTGTGAACCTTCCTCTGGTTGAAATGAAATCATCACTGGATTGAGCACGGACTTCACCATATTCTCATTTCATTTTCACTCTCTGACATGATTTGGCTGGTATCGCACAAATTGTGTTATCATGTCAGGTTTCAAAGATGTCCCAGCCCAGAGGAAAGAACAGCAAAGGAAATATCTGGTAAACAGATTCTGCTTTTAGGTCGGCTACTTAAGAATAGATGACGTTTATCGAGGACTTAATATGTTCCAAGCACCACAGGGAGAGCTCTGCATTTGTCATTTCATTTGATTTCACAACTCTAGGAACTACCCCTATATACCCATTCAATGGATGAGAAGTAAGTCGATCGAAGTCACACAACTGGGAATTGTGGAGGCAGAGTTCTAACTTAGGCAGCTTGTCCCCAGAGCCACATTCTTACCTGTCATTGTACATGTATCTCTGCACAATTTGGGCTCTAGTTTCCTCTTTTGCAAAACAAAGTCAGGGCTAAATAATTGAGATGTAGTCCTAGTTATTAATTCTCTATCTCTAACAGGCACAAAGTTTTGAGGGAGGTGAGAGAGAAAACTGTTTTTAAAAACTCAGTGTATTCCACTTGACATGGAAGGATTTCATTACTACTAAAAGAATCAGGGCGGGCCCCGTGGCTCGGCGGTTAAGTGTGCACGCTCCACTGCTGGCGGCCCGGGTTCAGATCTCGAGCGCGCACCGTTGCACCACTTCTCCGGCCATGCTGAGGCCGCGTCCCACATACAGCAACTAGAAGGATGTGCAACTGTGACATACAACTATCTACTGGGGCTTTGGGGGAAAAAAGGAGGAGGATTAGGCAATGGATGTTAGCTCAGAGCCGGTCTTCCTCAGCAAAAAGAGGATTAGCATGGATGTTAGCTCAGGGCTGATGTTCCTCACAAAATAAATAAATAAATAAATAAATAAATAAATAAATAAATAAATAAATAAATAAATAAATAAATAAATAAATAAATAAAAGAATCAGCCATCTAACAGACTAAAATGCTATTAGGCATTCAAATAGGCTTTTGGATTGCGCCTTGCCAGGAATATGCTCATTAAGAATTGTAACTTGCCATGAAAATCTAGGAAGAAATATGCTCTAATTTTTAATAAAGGAATGCGATTGGGTTGTTATAACTGTGTCTAACCAGGCAGGACTGAAAGATGCAGTAGGTAACATTTTAATCTAGATAATCTCAGAGTGAAGCAGTTTCTTATTGTTAAGCATAAAATTAATCAGCATACACAAAAGAGCCGACACTTGTAAGATGAATGACTTAGAGGGATTTGATTACTGTTAGGGAGTAATTGGGTGTAAGTAATTAATGGCTGAAGAATAGGAGGAAAGCAGGACATTATTTAAAATTGAAGCTTGTGTTCTAGGAGGAGAGGGTGCAGATAAATCAGAATTCAGAGTCGTGTAGACATTTTTCAGTGGAGTCATATTGAGGAATGCCTTTTACAGGGAGGGTTTTTCTCTTGCCATGAGTGATAAGAAGTCGTGTAAAGACTGCTGGTGGAGTATCATTTGGTGCAATCATTTTGACTCTTTTTTTCACTCTCTTCCCTTCTCTTGGACACATTCCAATCAGATTTTCTTAATCCTCCTCTTACGAAGTACATCAGCAGCATTTGATACAGTTGTTCATTCCCTCCTTTTAAAACACCTTTACTTCTTGGCTTCTGGCACACACTGTTGTAGTTCTCTGGGCTCCATGACTGCTCCTTTTCAGTCTCCTCCACTAATTCTTCACCTCCCTGACCTTGCCCAAGTACAAAATAAAGGAAATCATGAGAAACAATTCTTAGCAGAAGGATGTAATATGTGTGCATGCTTTGAAAATGTCTCAGCGTTTTAAAATGTTAGATGAGGGTTCTTATATGCCAAATATAGTTGCAAACTAGTCCCTATATGTTTTGCAATGAGGTGGAGAAGTCACCAGTACATTTTGGGGAGTGGGTAGTCATACATCTGAAGAGATGGGCCTAGTGATGTACATCTTAATGCCATCTTAGGCCAATGAGCTCAGTTCTCAGATCTGTTTTGTTAATCTATACTCACTCCAAAAAGTGCTCTCTTCCAGCTACATGGCTTTATATATTATCCATATACAGATGATCCCAAAATTTATATCTCCAATCCATGCATTCACCTAAATTCCAAAATCCTATATTCATCTGCCTAATTGACCTTTCTTCACTTAGAAAGACTCATGCACAAAATCAAACTCCTGATTTCCAACTGCCTCCCCCCTACTCCTCCCACCAATTTTCCTATGCCAGTAAACGGGAAGATTGTCATTCCAGTTGTTCATCAAAGACCTTAAAGTCAACCTTGACTCCTGGCTCTCATCAAACTGGACATCTGAACAACCATTAAATGTTTTCATCTCTACCCTCATTATATATCCAGAACGTGACCCGCTGTCACCGCTTCTGCTGCTAACACTTTAGTCTGAGCCACCATCATTTCTCCCATAGATTACAATAGTCTCCTAATGGTTCATCCTGTTTCTTCGTTGACATCTGTCCCTAACATAATACCCAGAGCCAGACCATATTATTTCTTTGCTCAAAAACCTCCAAGAAACAAATTTGTTTGTGTGCTATACAAGGTCCTGCCTTACCTGGGCCCTGTTTTGGCTCTCAGCTCCCCTCCTAGCCTTTCTTGCTCATTCTCCTCTAGCTACACTGGCTTCTTTGCTCTGTCCCACCATATCAGCCATTTCCACCCCTCCTCAAGTCTTTGCATTTGTTTCTCCCTAGATATCTGCAAGGCTTGTCGCCTTACTTACTCATGTCTTATCTTAATAGCCATGACCCTATAAAAAGTAGAAATACCTCCATCCCTATCCTTCTTTTTCCACTTTATTTTCTCCTTAGCATTGATTACTATCGGACATAGTTCACATTTATTTGTACATTGGCTGTCTCTCTTCCCCTGTTAGAGTGTAAGCTTCACGTAAGCTCCAGCTTAGCAAGCATGTGACATCACAGGTTGCTTAACCTTTTTAAGTCTCAGTTTTCTCATCTGTAGAATATCATCGAGACCTCATAAGGGTGTTGGGAGGATTGAATGACATGATGCATGTAAAGCACTTAGCTCAGGGCCTGGAATGTTGTGTACACTCAGTAATTAATCATGATTGTAGGTCACTCACATACCAGCAGGCAGCTATGTCCCAACAGCTGGCGAAATCTACAGAAGGGTCCTGGTGATGTAGGTGACTTACTCTATACAATAATTCCCAATTCTGTGGGAAAATTATCTTAAATTTCATGTCCTCCCAGAGCTGGATCAGTAACTTCATCTCCCTAAATGAGAGTAAATTAGAGTACTCTAATAAAGAATGAATTACAACCACATCTGTATTAGCTTTTGGGTTCGAGCTAAGGTATAAGCTGAAAAAGTAGTACTTCCAAACCACCTCCAATAGGCAGCTGATCTTGGGAGCTCATTGAGCTTGAAGGATCAAAAAATTCCAATTTGAGGTCTGGCCTTGCAGGACAGAGACTTTTCACAGCCAACCCCTTTGATTGATTGCTGAGGCTTTGTGTATCCTGTTTGATTAAATGAGTGCATTTAGGTGCAATTGGCTAGAGCTTGAAAAGTTTGGATGGAAGGATGCAGGTGAAATATCTGTCCTTTTTTGTTGTTTCATTGAAGCTCTTAATTCTCCCACTCCGAATTCTCCCACTTGGAATCATTTGGCTTATTTAATTATTTGCTTATGCTACATTCCCAGCAGGGTTGTGGCCCATCCTTCTGTGCCTTGATCCCTGAGACATAAATAGTATCTGTGACAACTCAGACTTTAGTGCTCTTCTACCTCCCCATGGCCTTAAACATTCAGAAGAAGAAGCAGGTTCCTGCAAAGTCAGCTGGCCTAAGGAAATTTCTGGCATTCTCTTTAGAAACAGATGTATTCAAACTCAGTCAATGTTAATGGAATATCCATGAAGGGATATTAGATAATGAGACATGGCGGGGGTACCAGGAGGCTTCCGGAGGTGTTGAGCAAGTGGCTGGGTACCAGGCATTTCACGCTCTTGTGCCTTTACTTTTGCAATCTCTTCCTCTTCCCACTTTTTCCATCAGTTGTAATTCTGCCATCATTCAAGGTTCAGAGTCAGCACTACTTTTTTCTTGGTTCTCTATTAGTGAACTGCTCTCATTTTGCTGAGTTCCATGTACCTTGTGTATGCCTCTTTTATAATACTTGTATGAGAATTCATATCACTTTTCTGCCCTACAGACCCCTTGAGGGGAGGGACCATGTCCAATTCATCTTTGCACACAGTTCCAACTATGGGAATCCTTCTTTATTCATGTATTTACTTCAAGTAGCTGACCTCACTGGCCTCGGTTATGGTGAGGGATTTTCTTTGGGCTGGGCTAACTGGGTTCTCACAATATGAGAAGAAAGAGCTACTATTTTCAGTTGAATTTTTGGTTGTGAGAAGACATGGAACTGTTTTGTGCCTTTTGTCATTCTTCTTTGTCCTACTCTTTTCTTTACATGGCTCCAAGGTGGGATAAAGAATTTTGTCACAAAAGTCCATAGACCTGTCTCCTTGCTTATCCTTTAGTTTTCTGGTTAAGGATACTTTCATCATGAGCATCAGGGAAGAGATAACCCTTTATGTCATATCCTTGAAGATGAAAACACAATAAAGAACCAACTGGAAGGCCCATTATTTTAAAATATGCTTAAAAATTCCTACTCTAGAGCCTAATTTTCATCAAATTCTACACTGTTTATTTTTCTTGACTGTTACAATTGTTATTTGATTCTAAATCAATATTGCCCATCATATTTATAACAAAATAATTCACTGTTGGTCAACAATTTCTGAACTCATTATAATTTAAAATGGCACAAAAATTGCTGATAAAGAGCAATGTTTCACTTATTTAGTAAGTTTTACAATATAACAGCTGTTATACATTTGAGGAGATAAAGAAACTGAACAACTGAAATGTTCTGCTTAAAATCATACTTTCTAACTTCCACAGTTGGGCCTTTGACAATTTTTGTGTACAGTTATGCAGTGTTCCTGAGACATTGACAAAAGCATTTATTCCTGCTTTCTTTCTACTTCTGAATGCTGTTTCAAGTATGTTAGCGTCAAAAACGTAGGAAAAGCATCACATTCTCTATGGAGTTTATCTGTGATATCAGAAAGTATAAAAGATAAAAGTAAAGTAAATAGATGCTACATATAATTGTTTTGAGCCCATCTTTAGAAAAATACCACTAAAAAATACAGAGTATACGGGCCGGCCCCGTGGCTTAGCGGTTAAGTGCGTGCGCTCCGCTACTGGCAGCCCGAGTTCGGATCCCGGGCGTGCACCGATGCACTGCTTCTCGGGCCGTGCTGAGGCCGCATCCCACATACAGCAACTAGAAAGATGTGCAACTATGACATACTACTATCTGCTGGGGCTTTGGGGAAAAAAAGGAGGAGGATTGGCGATGGATGTTAGCTCAGGGCCGGTCTTCCTCAGCAAAAAAAAAAAAAAATACAGAGTATGTTTTCCTCTCAATCCTTTCCCTGTTCTTTGGAATAAATTTTCTTGTTCACTCTCTCTGTGGCCTTTTCCACCCTTTCTTCATTTTTTTCTCTTTTTATGCATCACCAGATACACTCATGGTTAAATGTTCTCTCTTCCTTTTTTAAAATCTAAAAGTCTTTAACTTCTTCCTCACCCCATTCTAGCCATTTCAATCTGGCATCAGTTTCTATATGTTCTTTTGTCGTCAAAGCATGGATCACAGAATCTCAAATCATTCAATCCAAGCATGTCCTCACTGTAAGAATTTTTCAATATCCTTGAGGTCCCGTCTCCTCTTCAGTCTCCCACTTCAAGAGACACGGCTGTCTACCCATGGACACCTCTAGTTTCTCCGTAAGTTCTACTTTATGCTGAGTTCAAATATTTTTGGCTGTCACTTGCCCCCATTGCTCCTAGTTTTGCCGTCTGGAGCCACATGGAACCAGTTTAATCCCTCTTCCATAAAGCTTCAGATATTTGCCATATCAACTCTTCCTTAAACCTTCTCCAGGCTTTACATTCATAGTTTCTCCAAATCGTTTTTATAACCTAGTTTTGAGATCATTTATCACCTCATCATCATTTTGCCAATATCCCTCTAAATGGGGTTCAACATTCCAAGTGCTGTTTAATCTGTGCAAAGCCCCAGGAAATTATTAATTCCCTTGATCTGAAATTCCTTAATCTGCCTTTGGTTTAAGATTACATTAATTTTCCTATCAATTGTGTCATGTTTTAGATCATAGTAAATCTTGTATTCATCAAAGTCACTAGGTCTTTTTTTCAAGAATTATTTTTAGGTATGATTTCCTTATGTTGTGTTTGGGCAATTTAATTTTTGGAAAAGAATTGAGGGATTTTCCTTTTATTAACTCAGTTTCATCATTACAGTCAATTGAAATCATTTGTCATCCAAAAGCAATTTTTAACCTTTAACTAAAAACAACCAGGAAAATACATTTTTACTTACTAGTGCCTACAACCTAACTTTAACTCAACCTCTTCATTTTCCACTCAAAAAATTGAAATACAAGTGAATAAGAATGTTATTTGTAAATTTAAATGACAACAAATCTTAAACTCTTCATTTAAATAGGAAACTTGGTAGAGTCATTTTATCTTACCTCCTTGCAACTGAGGGAAGAAAGATGTGCCTAGGATTTTGTTCTTGCTCAATAATGAAGGTTAATAAATATTTATACTTTCCAGAAAATAAAACATCAATTTAAATGTTATTATCAGGAGAAGGCAATACATCATTGGGTAACATAACCAGGCTGGATATCTTCATTTGCGCCCCCAGCTCCACTCTTCAGCATTCTCTACCCCGATTTGTGTCCAGGGAGGCTGACCTGTATGAATTGCATCAAGGGCAGTTTGTCCTCTGGCTTCTGGTTAGGTTCAGGGGTAATGGATTGCCAGCAGAAGATTGGTGGTACATGGGGATAAGAGTGAGGACAGGGTATTAATTCTTCCGGCACCCTCTCTGCTGAGTCCTCAAGTCTTGGTTGTATCCCTTTACTAAATGTCACAGTTCTCTCTCTCTCTCTAGGTGAGAGGAATAGCTCCTTCCCCAACCCCTCCAAGTTTCTCACTATTACTTACTCTGGGGCACTACTCTGTCTCTCCTGAGTTTCACTTAACCTTGCCCACACCTTTGTACATAGTCTCTTCATTAAATTCTCCTGCGCTATCCCCTTGATTATGCCATCTGTTTCCTGCCTGGACCCTGAGTGGCACGGCAATTCATCAGAATTACAGAATCTTAGAGGCTGAAGGTAACTTTCATGAGACACAGCGACTGTACAGATTTTTTACGATTGGCATGCCTCTACCAACATTTATCATGGATGACTCAGGTCTTCCAGGTTTTCTCTGAAAACCATTGTAAATTCTTCATCCACCAGCAAATTCCAACCTCAATTGGCCTTCACTTGGCGTGTACTTAGTTGTAAATACTAACGCAAATGTCGGTACTGGAATCAGCTGCCAGCAGTCAGCTGGAAGATGCTCATTTATCTAACCCTCAGCATATGCTTTCATCAAAATGAAAGAAAAAAATATGCCTAGATTTGCAGACCCTTGAGAAAAAGACAATTGACCCCAGAGGTCCATGGATGCTGTCTTAGTTCGCTTGGGCTGCTATAAAAAACGCCGTAGATTGAGTGGCTTATAAAGAACAGAAATTTATTTCTCGCAGCTCTGAAGCCTAGGAGTCTGAGATCAGGGTACCAGCATGATCGAGTGAGAGCTCTTTTCCAGGCTGCAGACTTCTCGTAGTATCCTTGCCTGTTGGGAGGGGTAGGCTCTCTTTGGAGCTTCTTTTATAAGGGCACTAATCCCATCCATGAGGGCTCCACCCTCATGACCTAAGCACCTCCCACAGGCTCCATCCACTAATACCATCACCTTTGGGGGTTAGGATTTCAACATATGAATTTTGAGGGGACACAAACATTCAGATGGTAGCAGATGCCCAGTTTAAGAAACATTGGCACAGAGAGTGAGCACATGAGCTTTAAAAACTTATCAGTGGTCAAATCTCAGCTTGGTCACTTTTAGCAATGTGACATCAGATAACTTGCTCAGTGTTTCTGAATCTCAGTTTCTGTATCTGTGAAAGTGGAATAATAATAGTACCCACTTCATTGTTTGGTGGATTAAATAAGATTTTGTATTTAAAAATCTCGACACTGGGGCCAGCCTGGTGGTGCAGCGGTTAAGTGCCCTTGCTCTGCTTTGGCAGCCCAGGGTTCACAGGTTCGGATCCCAGGCGAGCACCGACGCACCACTTGTCAAGCCAAGTTGTGGTGGCGTTCCATATAAAGTAGAGGAAGATGGGCACAGATGTTAGCCCAGGGCCAATCTTCCTCAGCAAAAAGAGGAGGATTGGCATCGGATGTTAGCTCAAGGCTGATCTTCCTCACAAAAACAAAATAAAACAAAACAAAACTCAACACAGCCTGGCATTTTGAAAGCACTCAACATATATGTATTAAAAACAAGAAAAATATTTTCATAATAAGATGAGGTCAACTACCCATTCACATGTCAAAAACAGACACTGGTCTTCAGTTTCCTTATTAATAAAAAGGAAAGGGCTAAAGAAAGGGTGGGAATGGGGTTATGGCTTTGGTTACCAAATTTTTAAAATAATGGCCCACTTAGATGGGACATAAGGTTCCACAAACCACCTATCCCACTTGTTCCCAGTCTCCAGTGGAAAAAGAACTTAGTGATTATAAAAAGAATTGGAGAGGAAGTCTAACCATTAAAGAACAGTGATCAATAATTTTAAAAAATCTTATGAGTTATTCTCCAAATCTATTCATTAATGCAAGAAGAACCACAATTGAAAACCATCTCCAACTCAATGCGGTATGATTTATGATGAGCTAATAATATTACCTGTCCTTAAAAATTTCAGGAATTTCAAAATCTGCATGGACAAACTTACCAAGCAGGTAGAAGACTGATTCTTCAGTGGAGAATTCAGTAAGTGTTCTACTGCTCTAATTTCAGTTTATAAATGCCCAATTGATAAACAAAAAATTACTAAACTTAATTTGTTATAGTAGGTGTGTGGACATGCCCATCATTCTAGAGTAAGGACTAGAATTTTCGGTTTGCTGCTGAGGTGGGGAGATTCTTCTAGCATATTAGTGGGATATGAACTAAGCTTTGGGAAGCATTGTTCTGAGGCCACTTTCTGCACTAACACTCTGTAAATTTACTTAAGGCATTTTATTACTTCCATTCTATGTCTATCCAGAGTAGCACCCTGTGTTGGTTCCCTGGGGCTGCCATAACAAAGTACTACAAACTAGGTGGCTTAGTCAAATGTACTTTAATTTTAATTTTACCAAAGAAATAACATAAGTTTATTGTCTTGAAGTCTAAACTCGTGTTGTCAGCAGGGTTGGTTCCTTCTGAGGGCCATGCAGGAGAATCTGGTCCATGCCTCTCCCCTAGCTTCGGGTGGTTGCTAACATCACTCCAACCCTCCATCTTCACATGGCGTTCTCCCTGTGTTTTACATCATCTTCCCTCTATGCATATCTGTCCGTGTCCAAATTTATCCTTTTTGTAAGGATCCTAGTCATATTGGATTAGGGCCTGCTTGATTACCTCTGTAAAGACCGTATTTACAAACATCACATTCTGAGTTACAGGCATTAAGACTCCAGCATATCTTTTTTTTTTTTTTTTGGTGAGGAAGATTGGCCCTGAGCTAACATCTGTTGCCAATCTTCCTCTTTTTGCTGAGGAAGACTGTCTCTGAGCTAACATCTGTGCCCATCTTCCTCTGTTTCTTATATGTGGGACACCACCTCAGCATGGCTTGATGAGCGATGCATCAGTCTGCGCCTGGGATTCAAACCTACGAACACTGAGCCACCAGAGCGAAGCGCACGAACTTAAGCACTACACCTCCGGGCTGGCCCCCCAGCATATCTTTTTCAGGGACACAATTCAACCCATAATACCACCAAACACATACTTTTTGGGGAAAGAGGAACAGGTTTTTTTGGGTCAGCATATAACTTGCTTTAGACAACTTCTTTGAGACATGAGAGAAATATTTGTTTAAACCAAGAGCCAAGCTCTAAAGATGGGGATAGAGCAGAGTACTTTCTCCCATATAAAGTTGAAGTCTGCTTCAGAATCATCTCTGGCCTTCAGTGGGGGCCACTATGTGAAGAAAGATTCCAGGGAGTCCCTCAAAGAGAAGGCTCTTTAGGAGAGAATTCTGCTGGTTGTGGACTGTCTCTCTATATGGTAGCCATTGAGAACACGTGTGGTGGACCTCCAACTACTGGGAGCCTAACTGGCCAGTGACCAGCTGCTGCTTCTGAGTCTGTCATAGCATTTACCCCTTGCTTCTTACGTGTGGCTCCTGGCCAACCACTGATGTAGATAGTGATACTAAAGCAGGCATATTTCTGGGGGATAGAGGCCTCCCTTGTTGGCTGAATTTTAGCTTGGTTCTCCCCAATGACCTCGCTGAACATTTCTTACATGTAGGGTAATTTAGGATACTTCCACCCAATTTCCTTTCTTCTCTCCTTCACTCAAGGCCAGACTTAGGTCGTGGTTTGATGCCTCTCCTAGCCTCTTCTGGCTCCATTCCATTTTCTTTCAAAAGCATTTCCCCTAATAAAAATCCTTTCATGTTTAAACCTATCTTGGCACCTTCTTCTAGGAGAACCAAGCTTAGCACGCCATAATTCCGTGAAACAGAGCTTTTGCCCCTTTTGACTATGCCCTTGGATTAAGGCCTTGTCTCTTTATTTCTCCCTTTTATATCTAAATTTAAGAAAATAGTACACAGCCATAGTAGTAGATATTCTTGAAAGAAAATAATTTTAAGAGCCAAACTCAAAATATATATGTATCTTTCTTAAATGATCTTAACTGTTCTAAGAGCTTATTCAGACTTTTATACATAGACTATCATTAGAATGCTTACTTTTAAAATCACAAAAATGTGTATATCAGCTATACATATATATATCTCCCCTTTCAGTTGAATTGTTAAAATCTCCCCCCAAAAAGCTTTAAAATAAAGTTTTAAACTAGGTAAAAGACATTTTTGTTTAATTGTATAATCACTATCAAAGGCAATATGATGTATTTTAAAGAAAATTGGAAAAGTTGTAATTTTTTAAGCATTCTATTACTGGATGTTGAATTGAAGAACCCAGATAGCAATGCAAAAAAAAAAAATCTAATATAAAATTAATTAAATTACACAAAAATATTTTAAAAGCAATAATGAAAAACTAACCCTGTATCTCCAAAAAAACTAATAAAAACATGTCAAAAACTTGGATCTGTTGCACATTGCAAGGGTGTCTTATTTTCCTAAATTCGGTTCTTTATTTAATTTACCCTAATGATCGTCTGAAACACTTTTCTGCTTTTTTCTTCAATCCAATTTAGATTCTGTTTTTAGTCTTTACAGTGATATTGTCCTGAATTTGTTTGAGCTGTGTTTGTCACAGCTGTTATCAGTTCGATCCCATATGCTTTCTACCTTTTAAGGATTTTTCACAATTTCTGTGCTCCTGTCCTGTTATGCTTTATCTATGTCTATATCATCTATATTTATCTACATCATCTATAGGTATATCTGAATAAATATGTGTACATATTTACATACATGTTTCTTTTCTCTCACTTTAGAGGATTTGATGCAGAAGAGAGTATTGGAGCAGGTGGTCCATCCACAATCTTGATTTACTCTTGACAGTATTTTTACATTTGAAGACATGGAGACATATAAAACATCCTAGATTTTCTGTTGGCAGTTTAGCAACATTTCCCCCCTGCTGTTCTCTTCCCTGTGCTGCAGAGGCTGAAACCTTGGGTGCTATATTCCCCAGAATTCCTAACAGCAAGATACCGTGTTATATTCGTCAAAAAGGGCACTTGCAAGAAGAGAAGCCACTATTGCTCCTGATGCAGTGGCACAGGAACATGGACTGCAGAGGTGAGAGATGTGAGGTTTGATGAGTGACTTCCTTGTGTCAGCCTGCGAATCAGCAGTGGCGGTTTCCTGTGGTTCCTATTCTTCCTGATTTTTTGAACACTAGCAATAACTTCCCCGACCCTTGCTTCACCAGTCATTCCAATGACTTTGTAACTCTCCAATCTCTGTCTTACTTCTCTTTCTGTTTGAAATATCTTAAGCAATTTCTGCTTTCTTGACCAAACTCTGACTGACACATAGAGTTTCAATGACTTGTCCAAGGTCCCACAGTTAATTAGGATTTGACCCCAGCTTTTGGTGTGCATGTTGGTGAGTTCTACACCTTTTTTTCAGACTCTTCTGGGATGCTCTACCTCCCTCAGAGGTGAATAGTATGTTTGGAGTTTTATAGGGGGGTGAGATTATATATTTTTTTGATAATACTTTATATCGCTTGGAGCTTTCTTAGGCCCATTTGGAGAAGTCTGGGGTAAATTAAAATATGTAGCTACAAGGGAACAAGAAAGAGAATTGTTTGAAGATTTGAGTTACCCTCTCTGTTATTTTCATAATCATAGGTTAAAGAGAGAGGATAGTACAGACTAGTAAGAAGGGAAAACAAGCAATTTATTGTGATTTGAGATGATGTGACTTATTGATCCAGTTTTAACCAGCCCTCCCTATATGTGAGCATTTTTGAAATATTCAATTCTAGTCATTGTCAATATTTGTTATATAATGTGAATATTAGCCAGATGAGACTGATTTCATTTCAAGTTCAAGTCTTTAGTTTGACTCAGGAAGAATAAATTAAAAATCACACTGTTATTACTACTAGTAAAGATTTGCCATCATTTTATAAAAGCTAACAATTAAATTTAGAAAGCTGCTTATTTGTGTATTACATTGTTGACATTTCAGAAGCAGTCTATTTTATTTTCTTGTAAATAACTAGTCTGCAACAATGTTTTACTTTTCTATTCATCAGTGGGTTTTAAAAATTCTCTGAAAGGACAGAATGAAAGTTGAGTTAACAATGAAGCAACTGATTTAATTACAAAATAAATGCCTAAGGTATTGCTTTGAAAATCCATGACCAGGCAAAATATGGAGTGTAAAGGAAGAAATCTAGAGATGTACTCGTGTTGCTATGGGGACAGGATTTGTAGATGACCTTAAAATAAGAATTAATTTGCTTGGATGTTTCGTTTGTGCAGTTTTACTCTCAGTTTGTAAATGGCCAAATATTGTATGTTTGACAGGAAAAAAAAGATTGTAAATGATTGTGCTAGTATTTACGAGAGTCTTCATGGTGGATCAGATAACAAATCACACAGGTGATTTGATTTATACCCAAAATAATCCAACCAATATAAATTTTGTGTGTGTGTTTTACATTTTTAAAATTATTCAAACAATTTTCAGACTTCAATTTCCTAGAGTGATGGGCCAGGTTTCCAGCCTAGTCCCTCCCTTCCACTGCCATATGCATATATCACACACTCACATCATAAAGAAAAATTGCTGGAGAAATTTTTGTGTGTGTGAAGAAGATAGCCCTGAGCTAACATCTGTGCTAATCTTCCTCTATTTTGTTTGTGGGACACCGCCACAGCATGGCTTGATGAGCAGTGTGTAGGTCCACACCGGGGATCCGAACCCGTGAACCCTGGGCTGCAAAGAAGAGCAGCATGTGAACTTAACCACTATGCCACCGGGCCGGCCCCTGGAGACAATATTTTTTGAAAATATAATTAAAATCATCAAAAATCTAATGGAATAGCAAAGAATTATGTGGTTAAAATGGAAGGAACAGTGAAAACCCAGAAAGATAAACTAACACAAAGCTGCTCTTACTGGAAGGGAGTTTGCCAATTTGAATTTTGGTGTAACAATACCAAAGGGTAAAGGGAACAGAAATCGATTCCAGAACCCAGATATGGTGCCTAATAGAAGACACTCCCTGCATTAAACTGGCCCCAGTTAGCTACATACACAGAATAAAAGTAATCTAGAAGTAAGCCTGACTCTGCCCAACTCCAAGTCCTAAGGCTTGTCTTGTAATTGAGCAGAGCAGGGGGGAAAATTCCTGAAAACTTGTGGCCACAGACCTTCCCTTGCATATATTTTCAGGACAGATTCACATTGCCTGATTAGTTCAGAAATCCTCAAGCCGCAAATTACGTTTACTGTGGTCACAGATTGGTAGTGTTTCTAGATGCAGACCCAACTGCAAAACTTCTCTGGGGTAATACACTTTCATTCTAGCCTTCAAATTATTGTTACAGATATTTTTTCAAGAACATTGAGCAGTAATATTCAACGATAACCAAGCACACAAGAAAATAAGGCACTATGAGTTGAGCACCAGCAGAAATAGCAAAAATATATAGATTTTTCAAACATTCAGATATAAAATTAGTAGGAACTTAATACAAGATACTTATGTTCTTATGCCTACATAAATAAAAGGAAGGCTTGAAAATACCTACAGTGAAAAGGAAACAACAAAAAGTGACCTAATTAATTTCAAACAACCAAAAAGAAATTCTGTAAATTAAAATAACATTAACAAAAATGAAAACTCAAAGAGTAGATATAGCAGTAAATTAGATAAAATCTTAGAAAGAATTAGTAAACTAGAAGATAGGTGAGGAGAAATTACTAGAAATGTAACTCAGAGACAAAAAGATAGTGAATATGGAAAAGAGGTTAAGAGATATGGAAGACAGAGTGGGAAGTTCTAATATATTTATTTGGAGTTCCAAAAGGTGACAAAAGATGGACTAAGGCATTGGAATTTTATTTTTGCATTCAAATTTGCAGTATGTTTATTTACAATTCTGCCATTGTGAAGAGACATGAACTGTATAACTTGTGCATATATATTTGTTTTAAGAATATTGTAACATTATTTTCTAAAGAAATTTACAGTGTAACACATCACTACTATATTACAATATTACAAATTTAAATAAAAGCTAAAACTATTTTTAAAATATTGATTATATGAACAAGTGAACATCATTTAACAAATTGTAACTACTGAATTTAATATTTAAGACATTGAATTATAATTGTCTTACTAAAATGTACAATCTCAAAAGAAGCACTAGAGCTATTTCACATCGTGCCTTTTCTGAATTAAAACATTCTTCCTGTTTAAAAAAGAAAACAAATAAGTTAATTGCACTTGAACGTACAAGTGGCCTTTCTAGTTTATTGATCCATTGAATTAACAAGTATCACATTTGTTTTTTCCCTGTTTTATAAAAGGAGTAAGTATTTTAAGAAAATAGCTAAAGTTACTAAAATAATTGACTGTGGATGCCTAGGACAACTAAACCATTGTCTTTACTTCAAAAAAGGACTAGAAAAGTCATGCAAAATTATGTAAACAAGAAGTATAATGGAATCATAAAGTAGCTGGTGTTTTAAAATGATTATTCATGGGAAATCTCTTATCTGGTATATAGAATGTCTGCAATGTGTCAACCCCTATAATGAGAAAGACCATAGATTCCAAGTCAGAGAGGTAAAAGGAATTGAGATGTCATTCAGTTCAATCTTCAGAAAATAACTGTCTCCAAAATACCCAGAAGATTTTCATCCATTCTTTTTTTTTTTTTTTTAACTTTTTCATAATGGGTAACTTAATGTGACCAAATAATTCCATCACTTTTTCTCCCCAATCCCTTTATCTTCTGTATCTGTTTTTGATTTTTGCTGCTTTTTCCCAAATATTTATTGAGTTATGTTTGACATACAATAAACTTCATAGGTTAAAATGTACAATTGATGAATTTTGGCACACGTACACACCCATAAAGCCATTATTACAATCAAGATATCAAATATTGTTATCACTCCAGAAAGTTTCTTCATGATCATTTGTAATCCACTCCTCCATTTACTCCTTGTCCTTGAAAATATTTATTTGTAATGATACTTGGAGGCTTAGTGTGAAGACTCATTCCTCCAGAGAGGATTTATTTTCACTTCTGGCAGGTTCTTGGGGGCAGTCTTACTCTGGGATCACTTTTTGAAGGATTTTTTTTGGATGATCAAATTATATGATTTCTAGATGTAAATCTGCCTGACAACTGGCTTGTGGTTTTTTTCTTTTCCAGCATTTTTTTTTTCTGGTTTGTTTGGTTGTTTTCCCCTTCTCCACAGTGCAACTTTCCTTGCAATTCCCTTTGGGGATGGATGTCAAGAGTAGTTGGGTCACAACCTTGGGTGGGGGGAATAGTTGGGGCATGTATTTAATTCCGGTTCATCTTTGCCTGAGAGGTTAGTCCTCTGAGGTTCCATCTTAATGTGAAGAGGGTCCCCTATTGGTCTTGCCACCATGGGAAAGCTCTAGGTTTGACTTCTTTCTTTTTTTGCTGTACAACACTTTCAGATCTGCGATTTAATTATGCCACGTTTGGTACATGCTGTAGGAACAAAAGCAGCTTGAATGCTCCATTTACACTTAGGATTTCATGCTTTTCCTCAGAATTTGAACTGCTAATATTTCACTAGCTTTTCAACTTTTCATCCTCCTGAAGAGTTTTTAAAAAGCACATTTTATACAGTATTTTTAGTTTTCCTTCAGTGAGAAGATTGGTTTGATAATGCAGCCCACCATTTTCTCTGCAATAGGAGTTCTTACTCCAAATTTTTATGATAGTTCTAACAAAGAACTTTCCCCTTTTCCACCTGAATGGTTTTATTTAAATTAACTTATTCTATTCAATTTAGTCTTGGAATCGTAATCAATTAAAAAGTACGAAGTCTATTTTTAATAAGTGAGGGTCTGTTCACTTTATTGAAAAGTTTTTCTCTTTTTCTTTCTGCTTATATTTGACTGATTTATCTAGAATCTTGCTACTGAAAACTCCATCACAAAGTACATACGAGTTAAGACAGGAATGCCTATGTTTCTCATTAGGGGGATTATCATTTAATCAAGATTTTTCTTTCATTTTCAGCAAATCAATCTTTAATCAGTAGATGGCACCAGAAGTGGTTATCAGCTTAAGTATAGTTTGTGGTGAGTAAGAAAGAGATCTAATTTTTTTTCATCAAGAGGGGAAGAAATTGGAATATATGTTATTCTCTCCTAACCATCAGATTTTCTCTTTTATTTAAATGACAAACCAATCACATTTGGATCAAGGAATCAGGATCTCTTTCCATACATATTAACACACTTTCATATAAGTTTTAATTTTGAATGAAGTTTTGGCTTGTTGTTTATGAAACCATCTCAGCAGACCATTTCTGAGTTATGAAAGTACATAGTTCTGGGGTCCAGACTTAGTTCTAGCTCCTTCCCTAGTTTCCATTCTCTGGGCCTCAGCGTTCTCACTCAGAAAGGAAAGGCAGAGATCTAAGCTGACCAGTTCAGGTTCAGCAGGATCTGTTAAACATCACCTGACTCCATCCTAGATTTCGTGAACTGGAATGCCTGGGGTTGAGCCCTGGGGGATTTTGTGGGTCCAAAGCCTGTCTTACTTGTTCCTTAATTTAATCCTCAATGCAAACTAGAAGGTGGATATCAATATCCCCATTTCATTGATGAGGAAATTGAATCTCAGAGAAGTTAAGTGACTCACACAAGGTCACACAGCTAGAAAGAGGAAGAGTTGGGACTCAGAACCAAGTTTTCTGTCTCTAGGTTCAGTCCTCTTCCCACTACAGCAGAGCTATGTACTATCTATTTAGTTGCTGGTATATCAGGAAAGATTAATATACAGGAAGAAAGTACATTGTGGAATAACTGTTAACAATATTATCAAAATATTTTCAACATGTTGTTATAGAATAATACACTTCCCTAAAACAAATATTATCACTCACATATTAATTTTACTTAGCAGTTACAAAACAAAGTAACTGCCACAATCATAATACTGTTAAATCAATCTTTTAAAAACACAAACATGTTCCTAACATTACATTGCTTAAATTCTGTACCTATTGGCTACTGAATGCCATGCAAATTTCTAATCTTAACAAAATGTGTCGATTTTGATTTGACTCTGCCTAACTCAGCCTCGTCTCCACTCACATAAATCACTGTAGGCATACCAAGTATATCATACTTTCTTACAACTCCTGTGTTGTCTTACGCCTTTGTTCCTTCTACTTGGAATTTCCTCCCCTGAACAGCCCTCTTCACCCTTTCCTCCACTGTCCCCTCTTCCTGTCCAGTGAATTTCTATTCTTAATTTAAAACTGCTCATATGTCACCTTAGCTGGGAGACCTTCCCTGACCATGCAGACACAATTTTCCAAACCTCAGTTCTCTGGTGGTACCGTGTTTATACTTCAATTAACATTTAGCTCGCTGCACTGAAATCGTTTCCGTACATATTTGTGTTCCCCATTGGACAAGGAGTTCTTTGAGAGTAGTGTGACCTACTCATCTCTGTATACCAAGTGCATGGCACTGCATAAATGCTTAAATAAATTAATTAATTAAAAATGTCAAACTTATACACACAGAACAGTTATCTTATGTGATTGTAACTTTAAAAGTCTGAATCTCTTCCATCTATGCCCCTCCACCCTATTATACCTTCATGCCATGCCTAGAGTCACAGAAGGGACAGATTACCCTCTACACTCTCACCATAGGTGAAGAAAGAAAGGCGCCAGAGATTTACTCTGGAGGCAAATTGCAAAGTCTGCTATTGTGGAAAGTGAGTTGTCAGATTCAAGAAAGATTTTGCCTCTATTTAGGAAATGGGGGGCGTTCTATTGCATTAAGAAAAACATGCTGTGCCTAGATTCCTTCAACAGAGGCAGTCTGGTTGTAAATGAGGGAATAAGATTTTGTGGGGAGGCACAAAGTGTCAGCATAAAATACTGAAAAGAGTGGGAGAAAGCTTTGATCTTTGAGGGTCCAGCACTGACGTGGGAGAAGAGTCTTTTCTTTGATTCAGTATTTCCAAGAAACTCTGTAAACCTTATTCATTTTTCTAAATAGGCTTCCCTCTGGGAACATCCACTGACCATCGACAGGAGGATTAAATGAGATCGTGGGTGAGAAGGCCTCAAACTCAATGTTTGACACGTAGCATGCTGAAAACATATGGTGGCTGAATCTGAATCACTGTAAATTAGCAAATTGATTTTCTGGTTTACAAGTCAGCCTTGGGTGAGCCTGAGTGGTGTGAGCCACTCTTCTGTGGCATTACTGAGTCAACCTACAAGGCCCTGGAATATCAGAAGGTATAAAATTTTGGCTTACAGGGAAAAAACCCTGCAGCTCAGCCTGGCACAGCTGGCCTACGTGGCAATGTGGGCATCATGACAAGGACCAAGCTCAGCTCTGCACACTCCCTGTTAGCTCATAGCAAGACCTTTGCAAGAGACTTCTGGAGTCCTGGGAAAACCAAATATTTTCCTTTCCTCTGCTTTTGTCTGATCATAATCTCTTTCTCATCCTCAAAGTGAGCCTGGAAGCATGTGATCTGAATAAGGGAACTTGGAGGCAATGGAAGTGCAAGTTCAAGCAATAAAATGCTAAGTTCATAGAGGCTCAAAAGAGTTAGGAGGGACAAGGGCCCAGTCAAATCCTCAAAACTCTCCCACTCTCAAGGAAATACACAAGATATGTGCTAGTAGATGCGTAGTTCATTCTTGCATTATTCCAGGTATTTAAGTCCTTGGAATGTTTCTGTGTTGCTTTATTTCTGTTATTCAATTATGGTGGAAGATTTTGAAGTTTGATCAAACACTCTTACATCAAATTTACATTAGAGAGGTGAAGAAACAGGGATTACTACATTAGGCATATGTATCCTGAATAACTCCAAGCTCTCCAGCCTTCTGAAGGTGCCATCTCGTTTGACATTCACATGAAATAATTCAAGCTTCCAACTTAAATAACCAGGAGGAGTCCAAGACTCTCACTATTTCTGCAAGTTCCCAAGGAGAGGGGCTAACTGTGGCTTTAAGTTGCCTGTAACTTCCTGCTTTGGGTCAGTCATGGAGAACTCACCATTACTTCAACTCACCATTACTTCATCCCTGCTGCTGTCTGCTCCTATTCTGTCCTGTCCCTTCTCTCCTAAATGGAAATGAAAACTCCTCTCCTTTGTTATCCAAGGCACTGCTGCACTAATTCAATGCTAATACAGTGCCAGAGTTGTCCTGAAGATTTGGGAATGGTAGAGGGCATTTCTGCCCAGATCCAGAAACAACTAAAAATCAAATACCAGTCTTTACGGTTCTAAAAATTTCTTGCCTCCCCACTGTTATTAATCAGCTCTCTTCTTAGCACCTGTCTGTTGTTTTGTTGCAGGAAACTACTGCTCTACCTTCATCTCTCTTCCTTGAATTCTAGGGCTCCAATTCCTTATTTCTCAGCCAGCTAGCCACTACTTGAATTTATAGAGAGATAGAGATCGACGTATCTACCTATGTGTCTATGTATGTATGTATGTATGTATCTATCTATCTATCTATCTATCTATCTAGGTAAGAGGATATTAACCATGGCTTGTCCCTCTATCTAGGAGTTCTAGAAGGGATTCCCAAGGCTGAGAACAGTAGCTACCAGATCATCTGTACAGGCATGCTAAGGTTGTGGGTAACTGCAGGAGAGTATAGAAGAGATGAGCAGAGGGTGTTTAACTCTGACCGCATATCTTCTGAGGGATGCTTTAGGAAACCACCTGGAGGGCTCGACCTGTGCCTGCTGTTATTTAGGAAGTAAAAATTATAAAGGAAAGAGCTTCAGGGGAACTGTTTGTGGCAGGAGAGCAAAGACACAGGGCTGCATTCAAAATGGTCTGCTCTTCTAGATGTGGACCAGATGTAAATTGATGTAGGAGCTGAACTTGGCTTAAAAGATCCTGCTCTAAAGGACCTCCTGGAGAGCACAGTGACCCCAAGAGGGGGAATATGTGTGGGGTGGACTGCTGGGTGCTAGGGCTGAGGGCAGAGTCACAAGCAACCAGCTGAAGGTGGCAGAGGTGGTATCTCCTGTGATAAGGGAATAGCAGGTGAGAAATTCACAGTAATGGGGGTTTCTGCGACTCTGCATAAGTGTCCCTTGAGAGGCCACGAGAGAGAGAGAGAGAGAGAGAGAGAGAGAGAGAGAGAGAGAGATGAAAGGGAGGAAAGGAGGCTCTCTCAGTGGCCACCAATGTCAGGGGCAACCATACCAGTCAAATAAAATCTTTTCTGCCTCATCTCTCTCCTCTCACTCTCCTCTTGAGCCCCGTAAAAACCAGAGGCAGCCTAGTGAATAGAAGAAGAGAAGAAGAGCAAAGTTTGGAAGCTAATCAAGCTCCCTTCCCCTACTGCAGCACTCCGAGCTAATCAGCCCAAGCTGCAAGATGCTCGGGAACAGGTTTCACTTATACAAGAGAATAAGGCTTTGATATTAGACCAAACTAAACTGGACATTTTATATTAAAGGAGACTATTCACTTATATGTGAGAGTGACAGGAAAATCTATTTTATGTTTTTGAGATTTCATCCAAAGGCAAGAAAATGATTGACAAAACTTGTTGGAAGGCAGTGGCATAGAACGACAGAAAGAGCTAATTTATAATTTCACCTCCACTGAGTACAAATCATTCGATAAAGCAGTTTATCTGTCTTTGTCTTTCTCCCTCTGTCTCTCTGCCTCACTCTCTCTCTATATCTGTCTCTCTTCTCTTTCGTCCTCTCTTTATCTCTCTGTCTCTATCTCTATCTCTGCTCTCTCTCACACATTTGTATTTCTGTTATATTTTTGTGCAAATAAATTTATCTTTCTTTATCTCGACTTCTCCCTTCTAGTCAAGCAGAGGGCCTTCCCTTTAATAACCCAAAGTCCGTATACTTGTCTGTTTTTTACTTTGGTTTTTAAATAAAAGGGCATGTCCTCCTCCCTATATGAATTTTAATTGAATTCTGCTGCTCTCCTCGTGCATGAGCTGTGCCAGTTGTCTTCCTCCACTGACTATACATCTTTCTGTTCCTCCCTGTTACACGTCTATTAAATACTGTGTATGTGAACATGGGCACAGGATCTCCTGGGATCATTTCTTGACGACCCTTGATCTAACCCTCTATAAAACTTTGACATATATTCTTATTGTGATGAAGCCCTCAGAGTGAGTCTGCTAACCTAGAATTCCACAAATGATATGAATTCAGTTCTTACCATGGCCAAATACTCAACACATCTTCGTAAAGTGATGCCCCACCCCCCTTTCCCTCACTCACAACACATACCAAACCTCAGGATTTGGCGGAAACCATTTAAGATAAAGTCCAACAGAAACATGGCATTGCTAGTCTCCTTGCCCGTGTCCTTGGAACTTGTGCTACAAGGTCACAGTTGCTACCTTCAAAAATTTATGGGCCATCAATCCTTGCAGACTACTTAGCTGGCTCTCATATGCTTCAGAGCCAGAGAACTCTTTCTGAGCCTGCTGGGAAGAGAGTCACCACTTTTTTTTATTTATCCCGTATTTCCTGCCATGGTCAGCTTCCTTTCTGGCCTATTTCTTCCAATTAGTTCTCGGTAGGTCTCAGCTGACACAGGCCTCTAAACCTCTTTCTTCTTTTTATCATATTCTTGTATTTTAACCTTTTATTTATTTGCGTCAGTGTGTAACTGGCTGCAGAGTGCATGTGGCCGTTTTAACAAAAAGTATCTTCCTTTGTTATGGCAAAAGAAGCTCTGAGAACAGAGCAAATATTTGATTTAAAACAAAAGTTGCTTTTTTGTTTTGTTTTGTTTATTGCAGTAACATTGGTTTATAACATTGTATAAATTTCAAGTGTACATCATTATACTTCTATTTCTGCATAGATTACATCATGTTCACCACTCAAATACTAACTACAACCCATCACCACCCACATGTGCTGAATTATCGCCCCCATCCTCCTCCCCACCCTTTCCCCTCTGGTAACCACTAATCCAATCTCTGTCTCTATGTGTTTGTTTATTGTTGTTATTATCTACTAGTTAATGAAGGAAATCATACGGTATTTGACCTTCTCCCTCTGACTTATTTCACTTTGCATAATACCCTCAACGTCCATCCATGTTGTCACAAATGGCTGGATTTCATCATTTCTTATGGCTGAGTAGTATTCCATTGTGTACATATACCACATCTTCTTTATCTGAACCAGAGACATCTTTTGTTTCATCCACACAGTAATTACATATGGTTTTCAAAATTTTGAATGCCTTAGAATGCTATTCACACTGCAGTTCACCTCCCTTTCTACCATTCCTTGGTCTGCTCTGTTCATTTATGTTACCTGCCTGTCTTCTGAGGACATTTAGGTTTGTAGCTTCTGGAATAAAGTCTTTATTGACAAATATGTCTGTGCTAGACAGAATAATGGCCCCCCCCAAAGATGTTCACACCCTATTCATCAGAACCTGCTAACATGTCACCTCACCTGGAAAAAGGGATTTTGCAGATGTGATTAAATTAAGGATTTTGAGAAAGGCAAATTATCCTGGATTATCTAGGTGGGTCCAGTATAATGCCAAGAGTACTTGTAGAGGGAGACAAGAGGGCCTAATTTAGAAAAAGGAGATGTGACAACAGCAGCAGAGGTTGGGGTGATGCACTTTGAAGACAGAGGAAGGACCCGCAAGCCAAGGAATGCAGATGGGCCCAGAAGATGGAAAAGCAAGAAAATAGATCCCCCCCTAGAGTCTCCAGGAGTGCGGCCTTACCAACACTTTGATTTTAGCCTCATAAGACTCATTTCAGACTGTGACCTCTAGAACTGTAAGATAATGTTTTGCTGTTTTAAACCACTAGATTTATGGTAATTTGTTACAACAGCAATAGGAAATGTTTCCAGTACCTAAGAGTTAAAAAACATCTGCCTAATCCTCATTTATACCAGTGTCTTCTCCACTTGCTCTTAGTGGCCATATTGACGTTGCTTTAGTGACAAAAGAACTGATTCAGTGGGGTAAGACTCAATGGTTAGAAGTTTGCTTCCTCTCTAAAAATATGGCTTATGACAATAATTGTTTCCTTCCATCTGTTGGATAAACAATAACTCATAAACTAAGGTTCAAAGAGTCACAAAGTAATGGCTCCACAGGCTTCAGACTCGTACCTTCAGCATCCTTTTACCTAGCTAGCAGCCAGAAATGGGCTAAGACAAATCTTTTTCTTCTTTTATCTAGATTTTTGACAATCACCCCCTAGTTGTTTTCCACATACCCACTCATCTGTCCATATGTATGGACAGATGATAACTCATCTTCTGTCTTCTGTCTCTCTTCTCCCTACTTGTTACTTCTTGCTCACCCTTCCTTCAAGGTCATAGCCTCAAGGACTCTCTGTTGCTTTTCATGCTTGAAACTTATTCATGCTAATGAAGACAAATCTACATTTTAGCGAGTGGGATGTGGACTCAGGAGAAGGAGCCTCTAGTGCTCATTTTAAAAAGCCACTTTCCACGTTAGCAATGATAATAGTCAGACTGAATAAAAGAGACAGGGAGGTGGGTTTTATATATGACCTCTCCAATGGTGCCAAGGAAGATGTCTTTGCATTGACTATTTCTTCATTTCTTTCAACTGACGACTGTGAGATGTAATTTGATTTGGCATATGGTGGCAAAGCCATAGGACAACAGAGACAGGTACAGTTTGAGTTTTCAGCAACATTTGCAGATCAACAACCGTGGGCCTGGATTTCAAGGGAGAGGATGATAACAGATGCCATCCCTGGAGGATCTCCAAGTCAACCAGGTGTGATGGTTAAAAATGAGACATAAAATAGGAGTGTAGGATGAAGCACCTGTTGGCATGACTCCTATTGTTACTGGCTGCTAAAGAGTTTAATTTGAAATAGTCAACAGAGGGAGATGAAACTGGGTCATTTCCCACAACCAGGTATTTAAAGCATGTAGAAAGCAGACTGCATAAATTTGGATGGAAATTTATCATTTTGTTTCGTTATGAGAAAAATATCTTGAATTATCTAGGGTTTTTATGTAGCACAGACTCGGGCAATCACCACCTTCCTCTTTGCTTTACATCGTGTAGACCTGACTTAACCAAACAATGGAATGCCATAGGGCAAGGATCCCAAACCAGCTGCCTCATGCCAAGTCAGGTCTGGAATGTATTAGTTGGGCTGGTCTAATATTTTTAAAAAGTATAATTGCCTTTAGGTCAGGCATATGCGGTGCACACCATTCCCTCTTCTCTTATACAAAGCTGTTTTGCATATTTATATTACTTGCCTACAATACATACAATAATGGTCCCCCCAAGATGTCCATGTTCAAATCACCAGAATCTGTGATTATATCACCTCATATGGCAAAAGGGCCTTTGCAGGTGTGATTAAGTTAAGGATCTTGAGATAGGGAGATTATCCTGAATTATCTGAGTGAGCCCAATATAGTCACAAGGGTCATCTTAAGTGAAAGAAGTGAAAAGGGAGGCTAGAGAGTCAGAATTGGAGAGAGATTGGATAATGCTACATTGCTGGCTTTGAAGATGGAGGAAGGGGCCACCAGCCAAGGGATGCAGCCAACCTCTAGAAGGTGGTAAAGACAAGGGAAAAGATTCTCCCCTAGAACCTCCAGCATGACATCAGCCCTGCTGACACCTTGCTTTTAGCCCAGTGAGCCCCATGTTGGACTTCTGATCCTGATAACTTTAAGATAATAAATTTGTGTTGTTTTAAGCCACTAAATTTGTGGTTATCTGCTATAGCAACAACTGGAAACTAACACATTGCCTAACCTTGAAGTTTTTGAGTTTGATAAAACCAAAAAAGAATTATAGTAACAATAGGTAATATTTTAAGCGCTTACTATGTACTAGCCACTTTTTTTTTTTTTTTTTTTTTGCTGTGGAAGATTTGCCCTGAGCTAACATCTGTGCCAGTCTTCCTCTATTTTGTATGTGGGTCGCTGCCACAGCATGGCTATCATCTAGTGGTGTAGGTCTGCGCCCAGGAACTGAACCCAGGCCACTGAAGCAGAGTGTGCCAGACTTAACCACTAGGCCACGGGGCTGGCCCGAAAGGGCACCTCCTATGTATTAACCCGTTTACTCCTCACAACAATTCTATAAGGCGTGTACCAGTATGAACCGCATTTTTCAGAAGAGGACTGATGCCCCGAAAGGATAAATAAATTGCCCAAAATCTGGTGACAGTGGCAGGGTTTGAATTCAGATAGTTGAGCTTTGAAACTCATGTCCGGGTATACTGCCTCCATTTAATGGGCGTTAGAAGACCTGGGCAGGTCCTAGTCATCTGCCACTAACTTAATGGATCACTTAACATTTCTGAGCCCCAGATCCCTCATCTGTAATTCAAGGAAGTTGGAGTAGATCAGAGTTCTATCCTTAATTTTTTCAGGAATCTCCATACTGTTTTCCATAGTGGCTGCACCAGTTTGCATGCCCACCAGCAGTGTATGAGAGTTCCCTTCTCTCCACACCCTCTCCAACACTTGTTATTTCCTGTCTTGTTAATTATAGCCATTCTGATGGGCATGAGGTGATATCTCATTGTAGTTTTCATGTGCATTCCCTGATAATTAATGATGCTGAACATCTTTTCATGTGCCTATTGAACATCTGTATATCTTCTTTGGAGAAATGTCTGTTCAGGTCTTTTGCCCATTTTTTAATTGGGTTGTTAGTTAGAAGTCTGATCAAGGAGAAATCTGTCCTTGCATTCCCACCTCTGTTCTTCTCATTTGACTCCCGTCCCTTTCTATACGAAATTTCATAAAACTGCCTTTAAGTGACTTAAATAAGAGGCAAAATTCAGACATCAAATTTCCAAGGCAACTCAGGATATTGGAATAATAGGTAGTGGTGTTAGAAAGCTGTTGAAGTAAAAATAATTCCTCATATTTTTCAAGTCAACCTCACTCATATTTTCATACATAAATTCATTCAAGTCAATTTCTTAAAAATGCTGCATCAGAGTATGTGTCAGGCACTTTCCTAAGTGATGAAGGTGCGAAGTTGTATAAACAAAGATCTGAACTTCAAAGTATGCATAATCTAGTAGGAGACAGACATATAAAGAAAAAATATCATCAGGAAAGGATAACTATTACATTTTAAATATATTCAATGTATAGAGGGAAAGGAGATTCTAAGATCTCAGGAGTCAAAGAAGTTTTATACAGCAGATATTATTTGAGTTTAGACGAATTATAAATGAGAGTTTGACAGATGGATGAGAAGGGGTCAGGATTCTATGCAAGAACAACTCAAGTGTGTAAAGGACTGAAGATATGAGTGAGTAAACACATTTTCTGAGAATTGGAAAATAAAGTGTTTGGAGACACACAGGAAAGAGATTAAGACTGGCAGGAGAAGACGCAGGAAGCCAGATCAAAAAGAGTCTTGTAGGCCATGCAGAGGAGTTTAGATAATATTCTGTAGTGATGGGTAATCATTAAAGAACTTTGAAAATGGTAGCATTGTGATCAGATTTATGAATTGGAAAGATAAATCCCATGGCAGAATGGAGCACAGGCTCCCATGACAGTATGACTGTCTGATGGGAGAGAGGGACATGGCTAGAAGAAAAGCAACTGTTAGTGAAGCTACTGTAAATTATTCAGATGAGATATGATGAGGATTAAACTGAGGCAGCAGAGTTGGTAATAGAGAGGCAGGAAGAATTATAGACATATTTAGGTAGAAGAATTCCAAGAACTTGGTGATGGACTGAATATGAAGGGTAAGGGAAAAAGAAAGACTCTAGGATAACTTCTTGACTTCTAGTTTGAGATACTGGATGCTCATTAAAAGAAGCAGAGAATATAAATAGAAGAATGGTTTTGTTGAAGATGATAAGTTGTTCTATACAAGCCTATTTTGAGGCATCCTTAAGATAACTAAGAAAAATTGATTAGCTTCTTTGATTCTGGAGTCAGAAGTGAAGCTTTGTCAAAAGCTTCAGGTTTTGAAGTCACAAACTTAGATTAGTTTAAGCCATGGGTATGGACGAGATGGTCCAGTTTCTGGGAGACTTTAAATCCTAGGCTAAAAATATGGACCATTTCTTTTATGCAGATGGACCCAGTGAAATTATTTTAATTTGGGGAATGATGGAATAGAGTGGCAGTGGTGAAATAGGCTAAGATTTTTAAATAAAGTAATTTTGTCAGTAGTGTACTTGATAAATATTGGAAGTCCTCCAAAGCAGATTATTTTTCTTAACAAATGAAAATTTGGTGAAATAGAAGAGACGCTTCAGGATTAGTCAGTCACTCCTCAAGGGAGTCCAAGGTACTTTGTACCTTATAGATGCTCGGTCAGGATTTGTATTAGTGCTTTCATTGAGAAGAGCATAACAGTTAACAACTGTAAGTAATTCTGCACAACAGAGGTCTCAGAGGTGCTACTCTGAAAACTATGTAGCACCTGTTTAATTAATACACAGGAACGACATAATTGGGAATTTTCACTTCACAGAATCTGCTCAATTCTCCATTTCCCCTGTATCAGAAAACTGTCATTATAAATCAGTCTGAGAGCTGAACTATTCACTCTTTTCATTTTTGGATTTTGTATCTGCAACAAAAAGCTGTCAGTGAAGACTGTGGTTATGTTAAAAAATGGATTCTTTTGACTGGAGGGCAAGGCCATATACTTAGGAATTTTTAAAAGTTAGCAAGCCTTTTTGTTGTTTTTTGCTTTCATAATGACACATTCAAATTGCTGCAAGATTTCATTGGCTACATATGTCCAGCTGGATGGAGTGGAGGAACCATGCAAAACCAAGTCCAGTCTCTAAAAACCAATAACTCTACCTGAAGCCTTCCCTAGCATCTCTGACATTCTCCCAGTGGTCCAGGTTCATAAACGTTTCTTTTCAAAGATTATTTCATTACTGAGTATGGATATAGTTTATTTTCTGCAAAAAATTGGACTACATGTAAAAGTATAAAGAATAAAATAATAATCACCTATGCCTTATAGGGATAATTATTGTTAAGATACTAAATGAGGTAAAAATAGAGACTGTCATTGGCTTGGAATCTTGTTTTTCTCTTTCGATGCACAGCTGAATACTACTCGACCTTTGTGTGTTAGCTTAAATACTTCTTCCTTTCTCTCTTTACCAAGCTTGGCTCCTCTTGCTAACATTACTGTGTTTCAAGAGAGCTTGTATCCTCAATAGAGAAGATGGAAGAAAGGTGGAGGGCAACCCCTGGCAAACCATGTTATGTTTGAAATGTGTGATAAACAACAGGCAGAGATTTGAAATATGTGGTTGGACACGTTGGTTTGCAGGTCAGTGGCGAGATCAGGCCTGGAGACAGGCCAATGATCTGGATAAAATCCCCAAATGCGAGAATATAGAGAGAGGTGAAGACTGTGGGGCTGAGCAACATTTAGATGTTGAACAGAAGCTAAGCCTGCATGGAAGATTAGAAAAGCGTGGCTGGTGATGTCGTGAAATCCATGCAGGAGGCTGCGCCAATTCTGTTGAGTCTCTAGTCAACAGAAATGATAGCAGAGAAGGATTTCCTGAACTGGAGCACTCTTTTCCTCCTTCCTTGCATAGCTAACTCTAACTCATCCGTTTGATTCAGATGAGTACCACCCCCTTCAGCAAGACTTCTTTCACCACTCCTTGACTAGGTAGGGTTCTCCCCATACACTCTACTTTCTCTAAGACAGCTCTTGTAATTTTGCTACTGCTAGGCTAAATATCTGTCTCCTTTATAGGATTGTATGCTCCTGGAGGCCTGGGGCCATGTCTTTCTTGTTTACCATTATATTTGCAGGACTCAGCACTGCAAATGCTACACAGCAGCTACTAAGAAGTGTTTGCTGAATGAATGAATAAATAATGAACTAGACTTCTTATTACATTTTTCTTTTGTTCCCAGGTCAAGAGAGTACAAAAAACTGTCCTCTTCTCTTCCACAGTTAATTTCTTGTTGTTGCTTTCAAGAATTAGGCATTCCCTTTGTCTGGGATGATTTTCATCTCCCATCTTCCCTCACTTCCTTTCAGTTCACCCCTTTCAGGCAGCACTCTTTGACTAGTTTTGTGCATGTCTTGAAGAAAATCTTGATTTTCAGATTATGGTATAACATTTAGGCCATGTCTATATTCTGCTTTTTTATTGTTCTTATGTTACTTTTCTCTACCTACGTAGGCTCAAGATGGTAGAGTGAAAAGAAGCCCAGAAAAAGAACTAAGAAGCACAGGCTCTAGTCTCAGCTCTGCCAATAACCAGCTGTACAATGTAGGTGAGTCAGGATTCTGGGCCTGCTAGATTCCTCATCTGTGAAAATCTGTAAAAGTGTCTTCTCACTCTATTAAAAGGTCTGTATCTTTTTATTTTTCTAATTCACACTCAGCATCTGTTGAGTATTCTATATTGTACTCTGCCTGCAAAGAACATTTTAAAAATGCTTCAGTTAATATATTCGAGAGGTGGCATTTGCAATTTGTTTGGCTTTATAAACTTATAAAACTGGAAATTATCTTAAGGGTTGGTGATTCCCAAATCCTCAGGCAAGGTACACAATTTCTTATGATCCTTTTAATGTAGTGTTTAGTTCAGTTTTCTAGTATTTTGTTGAGGATTTTTGCATGTATCTTCATCAGGGATGTGGCCTGTGGTTTTCTTTCTTTGTAGTGTCTTTGGCTTTGGTAATGTGATGCTGACCTTATAAGAAAGAGTTTGAGAAAGATTGGCATTAATTCTTCTTTAAATGTTTGGTAGAATTCACCAGTGAAATCATCTGGTCCTGAACTTTTCTTTGTTGGGAGATTTTTGACTACTGATCAGTCTTCTTGTTCCTTATTGGTCTGTTAAAGTTTTCTATTCATGATTCAGTCTTAGCAGGTTGTATGTTTCTAGGAATTTATCCATTTCTTCTAGGTTATTCAATTTGTTGGCATACAATTGTTCGTAAGAGTCTCTTATGATCTTTTTTATTTCTGTGTGATCAGTTGTAACGTCTCCTCTTTCATTTCTGATTTTATATTATTGGGTCTTTTCTTTTTTTTTCTTAGTTAATCTATCTAAGAGTTTGTCAATTTTGTTTATCTTTTCAAAAAACAACTCTTAATTTTGTTGATTTTTTTCTATTGATTTTCTACTCTCTCTTTTGTTTATTTCTGCTCTAATGTTTATTTCCTTCCTTCTGCTAACTTTGGAATTAGTTTGTATACATTTTCTTAATAATGTGTTAACATTCACCAGATGTTTCTTGAACACTCCCAATGATAGAAAGCTCACTATTTTATATTTTTATTCTGTTTGTCTTTAAGAAAAATTTCCAAAAGTTTAATCATCATAAATTTTATTAAAGGTATATTAAAAATTCAAATACATTTGTAATTAATGTATTTTATTAACTCTTCCATTCTTAAGCATTATAACAGCCACTAACATTTCTGTGCAGTTTATAGTTGATGACAGCTCATTTGATTTTCTAACTATTTATATGTTCATTTTCATTGATATATTTTAACTTCTTTTCCCAAATAATATTTTATGTTAACTAGGATAACTTTAAAATTATCACGCCACATTAATAAAAAACATATTTCAAAGAAATATTAGGAAAATTGGAGTCTCAAAAGAACTGCGTATTAAAGGATTTGGGTACTCTCAGTTGAGATATGCAACCTGACATGGGAGCTTCATAAAATATGAAATGCCAAAAATAAATTTGCTGCATCATTAAAGTTTTTTCAACTAGTTTTTTCTTTCAGCATAATTTTTTTTCTAATAAAGTAGTCATACTCATATTCATTGGCCAATGATCCATGCCAATGATCTATGTGTTAAGTGTAACATTTAATAGTTTGCAATGATGAAATTGCTTTCAGGTTTCACAACCTGAGAAAAGATGTTTCATGAGAATTATCTAAGCAATCAATGATAGATTTAAGCATTTCAGACCTTGGAAGAGATCTTAATGTTTACCTTTTTCTTATTACAATTCAGAGAGGCCTGTGATGTAAGGAAATTTGTAAAAACAACACAGCCGTTAGTGTCTGTGACAGAACCGGCAGCCAGCTCTTCTAAGTCCGGTGTTTCTTCTGCTCTACCATCTACATGGGATAAAGGATCTAAATATAAAAATAAGCCTTGTGTAGGGCTTTATAGCAGAGGTCAGCAAACTATAGCCCATAGGTCAAATTTGGTCTGAGTCTGTTTGTTTGGTTGTTTTTTGTCTGAGGAATATTCACCCTGAGCTAACTTTGTGCCAATCTTCCTCTATTTTTTAGTATGTGGGCCACCAGCACAGCATGGCCGCTAACAGAGCAGTGTGGGTCCAAACTCTGGCGGCCCAAGCAGAGCGTGCTGAACTTAACACTAGGTCACCAGGGCTGGCCCCTGAGTCTGTTTTTGTAAACAAAGTTTAATTGCAACACAGCTATTTTTTTACGTATTGTCTATGGCTGCTTTTGTGCTCTGTCTACACAGTTGAATAGTTGCAAAAGAGACTGTATGGCCCACAAAGCCTAAAAGACTTACTCTCTGGCCCTTTACAAAAAAAACTTCACCAAACCCTGCTTGGTAGTTCCTAAAGATTTCACATTCATTGTTTTATTTTGTCTTCATAACATACTTACAAGATAGATATGGCAAGCGTTATTATTATCTCTATTTTATGCATGAGTAAATTGAGATTCAGGACTGTTAAATAACTTTTTGAAAGTCCTATAGCTGTTTGGTGGTGGGAATGGAATAAGAACATAGATTTCCCAGATCCCTAGGCCACAGCTCTTTTCATCTTCCAACTTTCATACATCCCTCAAACAGAAAATCTTCCACTTCTTGCTATATAACTGTGATACTGTGATTTATAATAAGAAATATATGTTTGGTCTTCATCCCTATTTCTGGCACATAGCTCCTAAAACCCTTGGAAGTTTTTATTGCGAGGGTTGAGGAGAACAACTAAGGTGACTTCTGTTATGTTAATGAGTGATTTTTTGGAAAACTTTTAGGTAATCTAAGGATGGGGGCTGGTTGCCAGGGGAACCAACCACATGATTAGAGGTACATATATCAAATCATTATATTGCATACCTTAAACTTATACAATGTTATATGTCCATTATATCCCAATCAAACTGGGAAAAAAATGTACAGAACTATTCCATCACCACAAAGATCTCCCTTGTGCTTCTTTATAGCTGTGCCTACCCCTCCCTTCCAATATCCCTATTCCCTGGAAACCACTAGTCTGTTTCCCTTCTTTATAATTTTGTTATTTCAAGAATGTTACATGAATGAAATCACACAATATGTGATCTCTTGATATTTTTTTTCTCATTCCACGTAATGCCCTCAAGATCCATCCAAGTTGTTATATAGATGAATAATTCATTCATTTCTCTTACTGAGAAGTATTCCATTGTATTGGTATACCACGGTTTAACTATTCACCTACTGAAGGACACCTTGAGTGTTTCCAGTTTTTTTGCTATTACAAAAAAAATATAATAAGAACAATCATGTACAGATTTTTGTGTGGAAGTTATTTCTTTGGGATAAATGCCCAGAAGTGCAATTGTTGAGTTGTATGGTAAGTGAGTGTTTAGTTTTTTTGTTGGTGTTGTTTTGTTTTTGTTTATTGCAGTAACATTGGTTTATAACATTGTATAAATTTCAGGTGTGCATCATTATACTTCAATTCTGCATGGATTACATCATGTTCTTATGTTTATCACCCAAATACTAATTATAATCCATCACTTAGTTTTTAAAGAAATTGACAAACTACTTTACAGTATGGCTGTACTATTTTACATTCCCACCAGCAAAATATGAGTGTTCCAATTTTTCTACATTCTCACGAATATTTGGTACTGTCACCTTTTTATTTTAGCTGTTCTAATAGGTGTATGGTAATAACTCTTTGTGGTCTTAATTTGCATTTCTCTAATAGCTAATAATAAACATCTTTTCATTTGCTTATTTGCCATTCATATACACACTTCATGTCTTTTGCCCATTTTCTAAGTGAATTGTTTGGTTGTTTGTTTTTTACTGTTAGGTTTTCAGAGTTCTTTATATATTTGATTTGAATCCTCTGTCAGGTAAGTGGCTTGCAAACGTTTTCTCCCAGTCTGGAGTTGTCTTTCATCCTCTTAGATGGTCAAAAGAACATAAGTTTTTAATTTTGATAAAGTCCAATTTATTGGTTTTTAAAATATGGATCATGTTTTTGGTGTCATGTCTAAGCATTTTTCACTAAGACATGGGTTGTGACAATTTTCTCCTGTGTTTTCTTCTAAAAGTTTTATAGTTGTGTATTTTACGCTTAAATCTATGATCCACTTTTAGTTAGTTTTTGTAAAAGGTGTGAGGTTTTGGTTAAGGTTCATTTTTTTTTTTCCTACGGATATTCAATTGTTCCAGGACCATTTGTTGAAAAGACTATCCGTCCTCCATTGAACTGCTTTTGTACCTTTGTCAAAATCAGTTGGCTGTAGGTGTGTAGGGCTATTTCTGAGTTCTCTGCTCTCTTCAATTGATCTATATGTCCATCCTTCCACCAATACCACATAATCTTGATAACTGTAAATATATAATGTCTTGAAATAGAGTAGACTGATTCTTCCCATTTTATTCTTCATTTCCAAAATTAACTATTCAAATCTAGTTGCCTATCCACATAAATTTTAGAATAGTTTAGGGGCCGACCCGGTGGCGTAGTGGTTAAGTTTGCATGCTCTGCTTTGGCAGCCCAGGGTTTGCAGGTTTGGATCCCAGGCGCGGACCTATGCACCACTTATCAAGCCACTCTGTGGCAAGCGTCCCACATATAAAGTAGAGGAAGATGGGCATGGAAGTTAGCCCAGGGCCAATCTTCCTCAGCAAAAAGAAGAGGTTTGGCAATGGATGTTAGCTCAGGGCTAATCTTCCTCACCAAAAAAAAAAAAAAAAAAGTTTATATGTATCTACAAAAATAATCTTGCTGGAATTTTGATATGAATAGTGTTAAACCTGTATATCAGTTTGGGGAGATTTGACCTGTTTACCGTGTTGTCTTCCAATGCATAAACATGGTATGTCTCTCCATTTCTTTAGATCTTCTTTAATTTCTTTTATGAGCATTTTGTAGTTTTCAGGATACAAGTGTAGTACATGTTTTGTTTGATTTACATTAAAATATTTCATATTTTGGTACTGTATTTTTTTGTTTTCATATATTCATTGCTAGTCTACATAAATGTAATTGATTTTAATATGTTGCTTTTGTATCTGTGACCTTGCTGAACTCACTTATTAGTGGTAGGAGCTTTTTCTTTTTCTTTTCTTTTTTTTTTGTAATTTTTTTGGGATTTTCTACATAGATGTAATGTCACCTGCAAATTGGAACAATTTCATTTCTTCTTATAATGACCTGTGTTTCTTTTGTTTCCTTTTTGTGCCTTATGCCTTATTTCTGTATTTACCTAGCTAGAAATTTGAGTACCATGTTGACTAGCAGTGGTAAGAGTGGATATCCTCGCCTTGCTCTCAAACTTGAGGACACATTCAATCTTTTACCATTAATATGATATTAACTGAAGATTTTACTGTAGATGTTATTTACTGAGTTGAGAATGTTTCCTGCTATTCCTGGATTTCTGAGAGTTTTTATTGCTTTTATCATGAATAGGTGTTGAATTTTGTCAAATAAGTTTTCTGCATCACTAGATATGATTATATGATTTTTCTTCTTTAGCCTGTTAATATGGTGGATTATGTTGATTGATTTTCAAATATTGATTGAGCCTTGCTTCTGTATAATAAACCCCACTGAATCATCTTGCATAATTTTTTTTTATATATTACTGAATTGTATTTGCTAATATTTTGTTAAGAATTGTACATCTAAATATAGATGGGATATTGGTCTGTAGTTTTCTTTTTTTGTTCTGTCTTTGTTTTATTTAATGTCAGGAGAATACCTATTTTCATAGAATAAGTTAGGAAATGTTCCCTCCTCTTTAATTTTCTGGAAGAATTTTATAGAATCAGTGTTAATTCTTCTTTAAACATTTGATAGAATTTTCTAGCAAAACCATCTGGGTCTGGAGATTTCTTTTTTTTTTTAGGAAATTTTTAATTACAAATTCAAATGATCTATTCAATATATTTTTACTGTTATACGTTTCATATCTATTTCAAAGTTGTGAAACATTTATATTCTTTGAGAAATTGGTACATTTCATCTCATTGTCAAATTTATGTGTGTAGAGTTGTTCATAGTATTCCTTTATTATCCTTTGGATGTCTGTAGGATCTGTAGTAATATATCTTTTTTCATTCTTGGTACTAGTAATTTGTTTCTTTTTTCTTTTTTTCTTTGCTAGTATTGCTAGAGGCTTATCAACTTTGTTGATCTTTTCAAAGAACCAGTTTTTCCCGCATTAGTTTTCTCTATTGTTTTTCTATGTTCATCTGTATTTACTTCTCCTCTTCTCTTTATTTCATTCCTTTTTCTTGTTTTGCTCTTTTTTTCTAATTTTTTGAGTTGGGAGCTTAGAATATTGATTTGAGATGCTTTATTTCTTCTAATGTAAGCTTTTACTACTATAATTTTCCCTCTCAGCATTGCTCTCGCTGTGTCCTACAAATTTTGATATGTTGTATTCTCCTTTTCATTCAGTGCAGTATATGTATCTTAAGACTTCCTCTGACTCATTATTTAGATGAGTGTTGTTTTATTTCTAAATGTTTGAATGTTTGGAGTTTTTCCAATTATCTTTCAGTTATTGCATTTTATATTGATTCCATTGTGGTCAGAACACACTCTGTGTGATTTTAATTCTTTTAAATTTGTTGTGGTTTGTTTTACAGCCCAGGAAATGGTCTATCTTGGTATATGTTCCCAGGTACATGAAAAGAATGTACAATTTACTATTGTTGCATGGAGTGTTCTATAAATGTTGATTAAATGTTATAGGTTGATGATGTTATTCATCTTTCTATATCCTTGATGATTTTCTGTCTAGTTGTTCTACCAGTAGTTGAGAGAGGATGTTGTAGTCTCCAACTATAACTATGAATTTCTCTCTTTTTTTCTTTCAATTCTATCAGTTTTTGTTTCACATATTTTGAATCTCTTTTGTTTAATACAGACAAATTTAGGATTATTATATCTTCTTGGTGACTTTACCCTTTCATTATTATATAATATCCTTCCTGTCCCTAGTAAATTTATTTGCTCTTAAATAAACTTTATCTGATATTAATATAGTCAATTTACTTTCTTTTAATTAATGTTTTCAAGGTATATTTTTCCATCTTTTTAAATTTCAGCCTACCTATATTGATATATTTAAGGTGAGTTTCTTGTAGAAAGAATATAGTCAGATAGTATAGTATAGTATAGTAGAAGAATATAGTCAGGTCATGTTTTCCTTTGTTGGTTTTATCAACTGCCAATCTCTGTCTTTTAATTGGTATATTTAGACTACTTACTTTTAATGTAATTATTGATATTTTAGGGCTGTCATTTTATTTTTTTGTTATCTGTTCTCTCCCTTTTATATTTCTCTCTTTGCTTTCCTGTGGTTTATTAGAATATTTTTAGGTTCCCATTTGATTTATTTGAAGTGTTTTTGAGTCTATCTCTTTGTGTAGCTTTTTCAGTAGTTGATCTAGGTATTAAGTTATGTATATATAACTTACCACAGTCTACTGGTGTCAACATTTTACCAGTTTGAATGATGTGTAAAAATCTTGCCCCCCTTTATATCCATTTAGCCTTCACGGTTATAAAGTAATTGTCTTAAATATTTCCTATACATACATTGAGAACCCCTTCATAGTGATGTAACCTTTTCTTCAACCATCAAACAGAAAACTCAAGAGGAGAAGGCATGTCTATTGTTTTTTACCCATATTTTTGTTCCATCCATATTCTTTCCTCCTTCCTGATGTTCTACAATTCCTATTTTTATTATTCCTTTCTGTTTAGACAACTTTCTTAGCCATTTTCTGAGGGTATGTCTGCTGGTGACAAATTCTCTTAGTTTCTCTTTATCTGAGAATGTCTTGTTTTTCCCTTTATTCCTGAGGGATACTTTCACTGGCTATAGAATTCTGGATTGACAATTCTTTTCTTTCAGCCCTTGTAAAATCTTCTGGGCTCCATGGTTTCTGATGAGAAATCTACTGTCACTCAAATTGCTTTAAAGTTTTTTTCAGATAAGTGTAATATCTGACCCATCTTGGTGTTGACATCAGTTTATCAACTTTTCTTTAAGTTATATCTTCCTGGTTCTTGGTATGAGAGAGAATTTTTTATCAAAATCTGGACATTTTGTGCACTATATTATGACACTGGAATTATCTAAATCTCATGTTTTAGCAGGCCTTCTCTAATACCACTCTTGTGAGGGAAGGAGGAAAGTTGCCTTGTTACTACATGAGAGATGGAGGTGGAAATTGAGGTTATACATTCGGGTTACATTGATATCCATGCAAGAGCAACTCTTTGTTACTGCTTCCCAAGTGGCTTCCACTGACACTGCAGAGTGGTGGCTTTGTTACTGCTGTGCAGTGGTGAGAGAGAGGGGCACCTCTCTACCATCTGGAGGGATTGAAAGTGCAGCCTCCTTACATGGTCTTCACTGACACTGTGAGGGGGTGGCTTTGTTATCTCTGAGTGGTGGTGCATATTAACTCTCTACTCATCCTCCTCTGACACTATTGCAGGAAGGAGGGTAGGGGTGCCTCATACCTCTGAATGGGAATCAAGTCCCGGTTTCCCTTATGGACTCCATTAACATTGTGGTGGAGGGAGGTCTTCCTTACTGCTCACAGAGTTGAAAACCCTGACTCTCACTAATCTTTTTCTGACAGACCCAGAAGGGGACTAGGGTGGCTTGATAGAGCCTGGCAAAGGTAGAATCCTAGGCTCTCCATTCAGCCTTTGCTGGTAGGGTTGGGGGTAGGTCTACAGTTCTTTTCTGTAGTGTTTGGCTAGACTAGAACACTTATTGGCTAAAAGTTTTATATCTTGGTAAGCTGTTCCTGTCCTAGTCCTTTCACTACAGAGGACCAAGGCTATTATTTTCTTGGGCCTTCTTTTGTCTGTTTCCAGTGGCATTTCCTGGTTACTGGCTGCTCGTGTATCCAGTTTGGGATATCTGAGTCAAAAAAAAAGAACACCTAGAGATCTCAAAACTACGTCATTCCTCAAGCCCCTAGCCAGTTTGCCTTCTTTACTCCACCTCTCAGAGTCTTCTTACATTTGGTTTATATATAAAGCCAATGGTTTTTAGCTGTACTTAGTTGGAAGGACTAGAAAAATACATCTACTACATCTTTCAGGAAGCAGAAATCTTTATCCTTATTGTTTAATTTTATTTAACTTTGTTTTGTTTTTCCCTATACCCTTCTACAGAGCTCTGCCATGCATGGCTCTCCCTTTCAGTGCTCTATACCTCTCTTTGTTTTTACTCTTCCTAAAAGAATTATAATAGACTTGATTCATACAAAGCTCTTTCTATATTTAAGAAAAGACCTGATAAATTAATTCAATCTAAGATATTAATGACTAAATCTGACTTAATATGCTTAGGTCTATTCTCATTTTAACAGATAAGAATTCCTAAAGCCAAGTCAGTTAATCTCAAATACCTGAAATAGTGACCCCACGGCAGGCCTGTCAAGGTAGGTCTTATAGGCAAAGACATCTTCCTTGGTAACCTAAGCCATTTTCTATTTTGGCCATATTTTTAGGTAAGTTAGCTTTGTCGTATAAGTTGGATTCTTAGTTTCAGAATTAAATCTTTGCCCTTTAGATATGTCCTCACACTGGGAGCTTTTCCCTAGTAGCACTATAGCATCATTTTTTAAACACCGTCCTGTTTTTTGATCAAACACTCTAACTAATATTGCCGCAGAATGCTTATAAATCAGCAGTTTTAATGAATATTTTTTGGCTCATGGAAACTGACATTACTGCATTTCGCTGCCTATTAAATAGACATATTAGCTCCACATTAGCAACTTTTCTCCCTTACTTGCTCTCTTAGGGAAAATTAGGCCCTGCAAAATGATTGAAATATAATGCCTGTGGCAAACCTTGTTCCGATTGAATTTTCCACAGCGATGACCAGTAACCCGTGAATGTGGCGTAAAGACTTCCAAGGAAGTTACTTCGTCTAATCTTCCGGAGGAGTAGGGTGTGCCTTGGAATAGAAGATTGACCAACTATCCTTCTTTGCTCAGTAGCTCTGTTGTCTTCTCTCTTTGATCCTCCTCTCTCCTTTCTTCAAGGAGACGAGCCAGGCACAGGCTCTGACATGGTGAGTTTGGGAAAACAGATGTTGCTGGAGACACAGTGGCTAGACACGGAAAGGCCTGAGGATAATCAACAGCATTCTTGGAAGCACTCAAATTCAGAAATGGACAAGTGCACTGCTTATCACATGGGGAACAAAGCCAAGAACATTCAGAGCCAGTTTTACATGGGAATCAAGTGAAGGGAGAAAAACAAAGGGAAAAGGCCAAGAAAATTCACAGGACTGGAGCTGGGAGGACTAATACTTATTTTTCACTCACTGTTGGTTTGTGATTAGCCTAATTTAAATGCCCAGGACTAAATCCTGTATGACCTTAAATGTGTTTCTAGATAAATATTCAAACTTTTCCAAATGTAGTTGTATAACTCAGCATGCATGTGTGTGTACGTGTGTGTGCATGCATGTATGTGCAACATGCAGTCACAAGCACATTCACATGCATCTGTGCATGTCAGGAAGGGGTGCAATGATAGTAGTAGGGATATAAGACTGGGTGAAAAAACAACATTGAAGGAACTCTATTTCAACCTGTATTTTTAGCAGGATTCTAAAAAAATTAGAGATTTTTAAGTGCCTGCTGGTTAACTGCATTTAGAAAAGAGGATCTTATCAATTAAGAAAATAGCAACTTTAAATCAAAGATTTGTTTAATTATGAGGTGATATAATGGTCAAATAGATATTTTAAGTGGATCATGGTCTATCTTTGCATCAAGATTAGTAGCATAAAAATATGCAGCAATATAATGGGCAATTTTCAAAATCATAACTTCCAATATGATAAAAACCAGAAAAGAAGCAATTAACCCAGAAAACAAAGATTTAATATTTATATGGAAAATGTCAGTGATTACTTAGGTTGAAGTCATTCCAATGCCAATTCATTTAACAATGGCTCAAAAATTAAGCAATTTATAGTATGTAGCAAATGTCTAGGGAAAATCTGGTCTTTTTGACTGATTGCACCATTACAGAAATTTCTAATTTAGGATTTAGAGATTCAGGGACTTGAGTGGTTACCAATATAAGAATTATCTGTCCTACTTCTTAGCCACCTAGCTGTTAGTTTGACTCTTAAACTGAAGGAGACCGTACTTGTTTGTAAAATAAATCATTCCATTGTATAACAGTTCAAAAATTACAAGGCAAACATTCCTCCTAATATCTTCACATCTGTAAATGTGGCCCCTGGAGAGGAAGTGCAGTTGTAGTCCCCAGGATGCTGGATCAGCCATTGCAAGTTCAAGTTAGGATTCCGGCTCTTCCCTTCACTAGCTGTGCACCCTTGCAACCCTTAATCACTTGTTGTCTGTTTCATCCTTATGAAATTGGGGAAAAAACATTTCTAGCCTATAGGGTTGTTATGAGGTTTCAAGAAATACTGTGAAAGTGCCTCGGAAATCAGAAAATGTTAAATATATAGAAAACATTATTGCTCATTCCAACAGATTTACATAAAATAAGTCTACAAGCTCTTCCACATTTACAATGTGACTTACTAACATAATAAGAACATAATAAGATTATGTTCTAAAGGCTCAAAAGTCACCTAATACACAAGCAATTTCAGGATTCTGCTGTGACTTTTTTTTTTTTTTTTGTGAGGAAGATCAGCCCTGAGCTAACATCCACACCAGTCCACCTCTTTTTGATGAGGAAGACTGGCCCTGAGCTGAGATCCGTGCCCATCTTCCTCCACTTTATAGGGGACGCCACCACAGCATGGCCTGACAAGCGGTGTGTCGTCATTGCGCGCCCGGGCTCAAAACCCCGGCCGCCAGCAGTGGAGTGCGGGCACTTAACCGCTTTGCCACGGGGCCAGCCCCTGCTGTGGCTTAATTATAAGCTCACAAAATCTGTAATTTGGAGAATTTTGCCTTTTTCCTCTTTAAATTAAAGTATTATTTGCCAATCTCTACCCATCTAGTAATGTCCCCATTCTCCATGATCTCTCAAAGTCAAGAGTACAAACTTTCAATTGTAAAATGAATAAGTTCTGGGAATCTAATGTCCAACATGGTGATTATCATTAACAATACTATATTGTATACTTGAAATTTGTGAAGAGAGTAGATCTTAAGTGTTCTCACCACACATACGTACAAATGGTAACTATGTGGGGTGATAGAGGTATTAATTAGCTTGATTGTGGTAATCATTTCAGAATGCATCTTTATATCTAATCATCACATGTACATCCTAAATACATACAATTTTTATTTGTCACTTATACCTCAGTAAAGCTGGGGACAAAAACAGTGGCTCTACCATCACATCCACTTTTTGAGAGATTTGTCACTTTTAAAGGAATCAGACCTTCCTCTACTATTTTATATGTTTGGGATTTCAGAGTCTTTTTAAAGCCAAAGTTCAATTAAGTGGGAAAGTATAAGAGAGGACCCAAACCCTTAAAATAATTTCAATGTGCATCAGAAAATTGTTAACCTAGGTTGAGATAGAAATAAAATGGGGATTGTGCTGCTCTATCTTTTCTGTGACTTCTAAAAACTCTTTGGTATGGAGATACCATGGGTTAAAGGGAATATTAAAAAAATAAAGTTCACATAGTGTTTGCCTTATTCATATCATTCAACTGAAGACTTTAGTCTGATATTCTTTATCATTCAGAGAAATGACTAGTATCTGCCAGGGTCCAGGGTCCAGTGATTGTACCTGACTCAATGTGATAGTCTAGATGTGTGGCTGCTTCTGTGACTCAGGTGCCTTGTTCCTGCCTGGTTTTAACCCAGGTACTCTGCTTAGGGCAGGGAGAAGTGGACAGAGTTGGTTTAACGTAGAGGTAGACCAGGCAGCCTATCACCAAGGGCATAATCACGTAAATGGGTGTTTTGAAAGGCATTAATTACAGTTGTACATCCATGGATGCAATATTTTACAGATATTTGATCTCTTTAAATCCCATAAATAAGCTATTAATATTATAGTATCTAATTTATTGATGTAGAAACTGAGACCCAGAGGAATTAAGAGACCTTGACTGAGCAAGGGAGCGGCAGATGTGGGTCTCAAACTCAGGTCGTATGACCTCCAAATCTTCAACTCATCTGACACCACTGATTCCTTAAACACGTACTGCACTGGGATGTAGCTTGCACTGTTGTTAGTTTTTAAAATCTCTAACATTATTTAACTGTTCTTATTTTATTTATAGTCTCCCAAACTTGGATATGAGAATCATGCTTTCTATTTCTTTGTTTTTCCCAAAGCACCTAACATACTCCCTTATAAGAAAATCTTTGCTAAAAAATTTTTTATTGTGTCATAGTTAGTGTATTAACTCATTAGCATCAATTGCTATTTAGCAGAGATCAAGATGTATGCATTTTGACAAGTAAGAGAGGTATAAATCTGGAACAAGGAAGATGGAGAGAAACAACAGGCAGTTCTGGGTATTATGAACTTAAATTTGTAAGGAGAGTTGAGGTTGGGCTCTTGGAGGAAACCCTTAAGAAGAAAGACTAGGTGAATGGTGAAGGGGCATCTGAGGCGGAAGTAATATATTTACAATATTTTACCATCTGGCCAATAGACTTTAGGCATAGAAAAGAACTTCAGGAGAATTAAAGGACAAAGTGCCTTTGAGGATTTTGTCATTTATTTTGATCTTGTTACTTTCTCCCCATTAGCACTCTTTGCTGCCAAATCTTTGAGTTAGGGGATGTCAATCCAGTTTTAACAGAGGAGATGCCTCTCCTCCCTCCTTTAATTGTCTTTTTCCTTCCTTATCTTTCTTTCTAGAATGAAAATGACAATAACGTTTAATGTATATCTAGCAGTAAAAGTAATACATATTCAAAAATAACAGAAAATACAACCAAATTACGAAATCAAAGAGGAAAATAAAACAATCTCTAAAACAAATAACCACCATTCAATAAATAACCACCATTCATATTACACGGCTCTTCAGACTTTTTATATGTACATAGATATACACAGGGTAGAATTTAATATCATTTATCAACCTCTGTTTTAACTTATTAGCTTTACTTCTGACAGTTGCAGAGGATGCCATTGCACACTGCAGCCCACATTTAAAACCGATTCCCTATTGATGGGCACTCAGGTTGCTGTAATGAACATGTCCATATAAAATCGTTGTCAGTTTCTATGATTATTTTCATACAATTCATAGAAATGGAATTTCTGGGTCAAAACAAATGCAAATTTTAAAGACTTTTCAAACATATTTTTCAAAATTTCCTTGAGAAGTCTGTTAACAAGTGTGTTCTTGTACTCTCTCCAATACAGGTTATTATCAAACTTTTTAATCTTTACAACTATAAGAGCCAAAAAAGTGGTTCAATTTGTATTTATTTAATTTCTAGTAAAGTTGATTATTTTGAAAATAGAGATAGGACATATTTTATATTTTTATTTCTTATTTTGAGAATATTATTTTCATGTTCTTATTGTAGTAGTTATATTTTTCCTGATTTATAAATGTACTGTATAAATACTTATGGCTGGAACATTCTCCAGTGTAGATCACATGCTAGTCCATGAAACAAGTCTCAGGAAATTCAAGAAGATATGAAATCATATCAAGTCTCCTTTCCAACCACAATGGTATAAGACTAGAAATCGACTACAAGAAGAAAACTGGAAAAAAATACATAGAGTCTAAAACATGCTACTAAACAACCAATGGATCATTGAAGAAATCAAAGAAAAAATAAAAAAATACCTTAAGACAAATGAAAATGGAAACACGATGTTCCAAAATTTGCGGGATGCAGCAAAAGCAGTTCTAAGAGAGAAGTTTATAGTGATACAGGCCTACCTCAGGAAACAAGAAAAAACTCAAATAAACAATCTAACCTTACACTTAAAGGAACTAGGAAAAAAGGAACAAACAAACCCAAACTTAGTAGAAGGAAGGAAATACTAAAGATCAGGACATAATTTAGAGCAGGAATAAATGAAATAGAGACTAACAAAAATTTTTTTAACTCAATGAAACTAAGAACTAGTTCTTTGAAAAGATAAACAAAATTGATAAACCTTTATCCAGACTCATCAAGGAAAAAAAAAAAGAGGGACCAAATAAATAAAATCAGAAATGAAAGAGGAAAAGTTACACCCAACACCACAGAAATACAAAGGATCAGAAGACATTACCATGAAAAATTAATCATCAACAAATTGGACAACCTAGAAGAAATAGATAAGTTTCTAGAAACATACAGTCTTCTAAGACTGATTCAGAAAGAAATAGAAAATCTGAACACAACAATTGCTAGTAATGAAATTGAATCAGTAATCAAAGAACTCCCTACAAACAAAACTCCAAGACCAGACAGCTTCACAGGTGAATTTTACCAAGCATTTAAAAAAGAGTTAATACTTTTCCTTCTCAAACTATTACAAAATATTGAAGAGGAAGGAACATTCCAAACTCATTCTACAAGGCCGGCATTACCCTGATACAAAAACCAGACAAAGATACTACAGAAAAAGAAAATTACAGTCCAATATCTCTGATAAGCATAGATGCAAAAGTTCTCAACAAAATATTAACAAACTGAATTCAACAATTCATTAAAAGGATCACACATCAAGATCAAGTGAGACTTATCCCAGGGATGCAAATGTGGTTTAATAGCCACAAATCAATCAATGCGATACACCACGTTAACAAAATGAAGAATAAAAATCGTATGATCATCTCAATAGATACAGAAAAAGCTTTGCCAAAATTTAACGTCGTTTTACAATAAAAAGTCTCATCCAAATGGGAATAGAAGGAACATACCTCAACATACTAACGGCCATGTATAACAAACCCATAGCTAATATTATACTCAGTGGTGAAAAGCAGAACGCATTTCCTCTAAGACCAGGAGCAAGACAAGGATGCCCACTCTCGCCACTTTTATTCAACATAGTATTGGAAATCCTAGCTACAGTAATCAGATAAAAAAAAGAAATGAAAGGCTTCCAAATTGGAAAAGAAGAACTAAAACTGTCACTGTTCGCAGATGACGTGGTACTATATATAGAAAACCCTAAAGACTCCACCAAGAAACTATTAGAACTAATACATGAATTCGGTCAAGTTACAGGATACAAAATTAATATACAGAAATCTGTTGTGTTTCTATACACTAATAAACAATCTATCAAAAAGAGAAATTAAGAAATAATTCCATTTACAATTTCATCAAAAAGAATAAAATACCTAGGAATTAATTTAACCAAGAAGGTAAAGACATGTACTCTGAAAACTATAAGACATTGATGAAAGAAACTGAAGATGACACAAATAAATGGAAAGATATACCATGCTAATGGATTGGAAGAATTAATACTCTTATAATGTCCATACAACCCAAAGCAATCTATAGATTCACTGCCATCCCTACCAAAATACCAATGGCATTTTTCACAGAACTAGAACAAATAATTCTAAAGTTTGTATGGAACCACGAAAGACCCGGAATAGCCAAAGCAACCTCGAGAAAGAAGACAAAGTTGGAGGTATCATGCTCCCTGATTTCAAACTGTACTACAAATCTATGGTGATCAAAAGAATATGGTACTGGCACAAAAACGGGCACACAGATCAATGGAACAGAATACAGAGCCCAGAAATAAACACACACTTATATGGTCAAGTAATCTATGACAAAGGAGGCAAGAATATACAATGGGGAAAGACAGTCTCTTCAATAAATAGTGTTGGGAAAACTGGATAGCTACATGCAAAAGAATGAAACTGGGCTACTTTCTTACACCATATACAAAAATAAACTCAAAATGGATTTAACACTTAAATGTAAGACCTGAAACCATAAAACTCCTAGGGGAAAACATAGGCAATAAACTCTGACATTGGTCTTAGCAATATTTTTTTTGGATCTGTCTCCTCAGTCAAGGGCATCAAAACCAAAAATAAACAAATGGGACTATATCAAACTAAAAATCTTTTGCACGGTGAAGGACACCATCAACAAAACAAAAAGGCAACCCACTGAATGGAAGAAGAAATTTGCAAATGACATATCTGTTAAGGTGTTAATATTCAAAATATATAAAGAACTCACAACTCAATAGCAAAAATCAAACAATCCAATTGAAAAATCGGCAGAGGACCTGAACAGACATTTTTCCAAAGACGACATACAGATGACCAACAGACACATGAAAGAGTGTTCAACATCACTAATCATCACAGAAATGCAAAGCAAAACCACAAAGAGATATCACCTCATACCTGTAAGAATGGCTATAATCAAAATGACAACAAATAACAAATGTTGGTGAGGATGTGGAGAAAAGGAAACCCTCGTGCACTGTTGGTTGGAATGTAAATTGGTGCAGCCGCCATGGAAAACAGTATGAAGGTTCCTCAAAACACTAAAAATAGAACTACCATATGATCCAGCAATTCTACTTCTGGGTCTTTACCCAAAGAAAACAAAAAGACTAATTTGAAAAGATATATGCACCCCTTTGTTCATTGCAGTATTAGTTACAATAGCTAAGATATGGAAATAACCTAAGTGTCCATCAATTGATGAATGAATAAAGAAGATGTGGTGTATATATACAATGGAATACTTCTTGGCCATAAAAAAGAATGAAATCTTGCTATTTTTGACAACATGGATGGACCTAGAGGGTATTATGCTAAGCGAAATAAGTCAGACAAAGAAAGACAAATACTATATGATTTCACTTGTATGTGCAATCTAAAAAACAAAACAAAACAGAAACAGACTCATACATACAGAGAACAAACTGATCATTGTCGGAGGGGAAGGGGGTGGGGGATTGGGCGAAATAGTGAAGGAGATTAAGAGGTATGAACTTCCAGTTATAACATAAATAAGTCATGGGGATGTAGTATACAGCATAGGGAATATGGTCAATAATATTACAAAAACTTTGGTGAAAAATGGTTACTAGATTTATCACGGTGTTCATTTCATAATGTGCATAAATGTCAAATCACAGTGTTGTACACCTAAAGCTAACACAATACATGTCAACTATACTTCAACAAAAAAACCCCACAAAGTCAAGAATATGAAACTCAGTTTAAAAGTTTAAAAGCAGTCAAAATAAATGTCAAACTGTAAATTCATTTAGTCATTCAACATATATTTATTGAGTGCCAATTATATATTAGACACTCTGGGAGGTTCTAAGAATGCAGACACAGCCCTGCTGTCCTATTTTTGAAGGTAGTGGTTGATGAACATAAAATACACTCCATGCGCTGAAACGGTTATACCTTATTCATTGCAGAGCTCCTTAAACAATCACATAGAATCTATGTGCTCTTATTTTAGACAAATTCTAAGCTCAGTTATCCATTATTTCTCCAAAAAAAATCTTCATGGTTGGATAATCTTTTGAGATATAAATTTTATTTTATTTTTCTTCCTGCATTCTCTTGTTACATCCCCTGCCATTCTGTCCTCCCTCCATTAAGCAGGTGTATGACTCTGTGCTTCACAGCCTTGGGGGTAGATATGAAGTGTAGAAAACAGAAGTAGACTGCAAGAAATTCTGGTTTCCCTTCCATCTCCCCCCACTTCAAATCCTCAGACTCATTGAGGAGCCCAAGAGTTAAGGAATATGACCGAGAGCCCAGGAGAAGTGGGAAGGAGAGAGAGTTTTCTCCTAAACGAAGAAAGCAATTCTTCCGTCTGGGGTAATTAGCAATATTTGACTTGACAATCCAATGTTTATATCCATGTTTATGAGTGAACGTAACTAATGTTGGTAGCTAAGTTTACGGGAAGCGGTTCTTTTATAGCTATCCCCAACATGAACACATCTCAGAGACTTGTTATATGGTTTGCAACCACAGCAGTTATTTGTTTAATTCAGCCACCACGAAGTTAAGACAAGTGATTACTGGGAGACAGGGAGGTGTGGAGGAAAAGACACTCTCGAGGACATCAGAAAGGTCCTCTAACATCTGCTTCTGTCTCTGCCACTGACTGACCTCGGAGATTCATGGAACTTCTCAAGACTTTCCTTCTCATTACGTGAGAGATACAACCAGTAACACCAACAGGAGAAAATCAGTTCAGATGTCTTGGAATCTGTCATGTCACTTATCAGAAATTGATTGAGTGCCGGGCTGTGTACCAGGCAGTGTTGTAGGCACAGAAGTTACAAGAAAGAAACAAACATCTCTGTCTTCAGGGAATGTAGATATATACACAAGGAGTTATAATACGCTATGAAACCCATCATTTTACCTAATATTCTATATTTTATATGCTTTTATGTTAAATATTTAATATAATTTCACAACAATATTATTTAGTGCTCTAATTGAGATGTGAACGAAGAATTGTAGAAGAGCAAGAAAAAAATAACTGTTTATAAATTATAAAAACATTTCTTTAAAACACTAATGGTTTAGTACTACTGGATTTTTGGAAAAACAATTGTCTTATTCCATGTTTGCTGATCTAATATGTAGAAAAAAGTATGCTCAGGGAACCAGCAAAGCAAGGGCAACATCAAAATGGATGAGAAAAAGTATCTGTTCATAATTTAACATTAAATATCTCAAATGAAAGGGAAAAAGTAATCATGAAGGATAAAATGAAACTTTAATTGGACTTTATCACATTTAATCTTATAATTTAGAATCTTTTTACTTTGAATGACCAGTGGTGGGGGCACCAAAGGGCTTCACCCAGCCTTGCTGGCTGCAGGTCCCCTGATTTAGTGGCAATCTGATTATTAAAAGATTGCCTCCTCTGAGATACGGACCACTCCCTGGCCTCTCCTTGTGGTTATTGGACATTTTATTCAAGCGTTCCCACTACAAGGCTAGTAGATACGGGCAAAGAAGAGGAAACCATAAAAACCCAATTTTGGATCTTTCTGGCAAGAGTTTTATGGCACGGGGCTGTTCAAATGAGACTTTTCCTTGGTCTCTCCTCTATATTCATACAAGTAGTTAATAATTGGCCTCATATCTAAAATTCATATGGGAACCTTCATTCTATTAGGATTACTGTCAATGTCTCCAGATTCTCTGCTTCCAAAGTGAGAGTCTAAATAACTTTTAAGATTTTTCAGGTTTTCATTCTTTGTGAAGGGTTGCTCATACTCTGTTGGAAAGGTTAAAATCTGCAAGCTTGATGACTTATATACATTTGAAAAATTAATTAAAAAAAAAGGTACCTCCAGCCAGTTTGGAACTGCAGATGAGTTGAAATCCTTTCAACTTCTCTTGCTATTCTAAATGGATCTCTAGTGTTTTTGCACTTTAGCCAAAAGCTTTTAGGCTCAGTATAAAGTCCTCTGAGTGACAAGATAAAATGTATGTGCATTTTCCCATTGCATATCTTCAAGCCAGATTTTTTCATGTTTAAAAAGAAAATAATAAAAATGAAAGATTTAAGAAGGCCTTGGTCACATGCTGTGAAAATTGCGTTTTACTCGGTTAACATTCTGTAAGCTGAACTTATGACTGAATGCTACATTATTCAAGTAGCTTCTTATTTTTAGCAATCAAAAGAGATCTGGTGGTGGGTGTTAGCTTGAATACTCTTTTTAGCAAATGTAAGAGTTATAAGAAAATATCTAGGAAAAGTGGGCATTTTAAAGATTTATACCCATGGTGTTCTATTTTACTTCTGTGCAGGATGGTGCTTAACTCAATGTTTTCTTGAATACAAAAGGAAGGTGGGCAGGCTTAAACCAAGGCTGTGCCTTATGCATGAGTGGGGAGGGTAGCAGGGATGTGGGTGGCAGGAGCAAGCAATAGCTGCTGTGCCCAAAGTCATGTGGCACAAAGCACATGTTACATATCTTATTTAATCTTTATAATAGGCTTACAGATGTGGGCATTAGTATTCTCATTTTACAGACAAGAAGACTAAGGATTAGAAAAGTTAAGTTATTTGCAAAAATCATGTAGCAAACACATGGCTATGGATTTAATCCCAGGTTTAGTCTACTTGGAAGCCTATGTGCTCCATGCTGCTTTTCTACATCTGCCTATAGCAGGAGCTCAGAAAAATGGAAATTCTCCCTCTCTCTGCTGTATCCCTCACAGAATGATCATAGGATTATTCTGGTAGTTTAATGGAAAGCATGCCAGATTTAGTATCAAAGGAGCTTGGTCTTGACTTCACTGGGTCTTGACCCCACTACTGACCAACCACATGATCCTGGCCAGTTAGAACTTCTCATCTGCTTAGTTCAGTGCTGGGTGTAAAGAAGGTGAAAGGTCAGACATCATGCTGCCTTCATGCATCTAATAGTGAAATCTGCTCCTTTTCTTAAGTTTTAATAATAGGACTTGCCTACTCAAAGGTTGTTTCAGGATCAAACCAACCTTGTATTCTCTGGGAAAGGACTTTCTAAACTATAAAACACTATGTTGCTCTAAGGATTTTTTTTTTAACTGGAATTTTCATATTATCTCCTCTGCTTTAAGGTACTGAAGACATTTTAATAAAATTAATTACATTTCAATTAAAATGTTAAATGGGAGTAGTAAACATATTGACCCAGGGTAACATTAACAACTGAGCATAATTCGTCACTAGATTAGCTTTCTGGTCATCTAATTTAGGCTCAAAGAGAATTATTAGAGGATAGCACAAGTTTTTGTTATTTTTAACACTTCTGCATTAATAAGAATAAAAGTTCATGAAAAAATCTTAGAAATAAAGAAGTTAGGAATAAAAAATAAACTGTTTTTTTACCATCCAAAAATAAGTACTGCTAATCATTCATATATTTCAGAGAATCCTTCTTTTTCTCCTTTTCATTCTCTCTCTCCAGAAAGTAGTTGTGTTTGTGTGTTTGTGTATGCATGTGTGTGTGCATGTGTGTGTGTTTTGGTGAATATGTAATATTGGGGTCATTCAATACACACTACTCTATATTCTGTTAACTTCACTTTATGTTACATTGAACTTTTCTATGTTCTGATTAGTTTTTTAGATATTCTTTGATAACTACATAAGAGTCCCCTAATTTTGAACATTAGATTACTTCCAATTTTTTACAACTCTAAATGATGTTTTAGCAAATATTCTTTCATGTATGTGATTGCCTAAATTTCTGATTGCTTCTTTAGGGTAGATATCTTGGAGTAAGTCAAAGGATATAAGCTTTTTAAAGGCTTCTAATGCATAACGGTTAGTTTCACTCTAGAAAGTTTATATGAATTAATAGTCTCATCAGCAGTTTCTGAAAGTATCAATTTTACTTTATCCTTGCCTACACTGAATTTTTTTACAAGCCCAATATTTTTAGTAGGTTAAATAGACATAAAATTACATTTCAAAGAATATAATCAGAACAAACAACATAGGATAAAAGAAAATAATTCTAAAAACTGCCCATAATTCACTGAAAGTATGCATACAGGTGATTAACATGGAGAATCACTGTTATAATCCCAACTTTTTGTTGTTGCAGTCTGATAACAGCTAAACAAAAAGTTTGGAGTAAAGTAGAATTCCCCATATTAAATGCTATACAAATACTGTCTACCTTGAATTTCATCATTGTTTTAAATTATAGATAAATTGGTGAATAACAGGTTGCTGTTTGTTTGATTTGATTTATAATTCTTGGATTACTAGTGATCCTAGCATTTTTGATGTACTTATTGGCTCTTTCATTTCTTCTCAAAAGACAGCATTGCTCAGTGGTTGAGAGTGTGGTCTTTGGAGTTACTTAGCGTGGTCTGAATCCAGGTTCTGACACTTACTAGATATTTGACCTGTGTCAAGTTATTTAAACTTTCTGTGCTTTAGTTTCCTCACCAAAAAAAATGATGGTGATTTTAATAGTAGGTATTGCAGAAAATTGTCATATGAGTAATCGGAGTACTAACCCAAGTGCATATGAGAATGTTCGGCATATATAACATATAATATATAGGAATGGTGTAGCAACTTTTAACAAATATTAACTTTATTTTATTCATTTATTAATTTGTTCATTTTGTATATGAGTTTGTTAATGTCCTTTTGTCTATTTTTTATTACAGTGTTCTCATATCGATTAATAAAAAATGTTAAAAACATGAACTTTACAGCTTTCTGTTTTCCTTTTTTGGGGAGTAGGTGGTAAAAGTGAGAGGTTAGAAAGAACATGAGACTCAAAAACGGCACAGAAAACACATCTTTCTCTTTCTGACAAGGCCAGCCTAGAAATCACCTTTTATCACTGCTATATTAACTAGAGCAATGGAAATAGTCTGGGACAGCACAGGTAATCCAATCTGTGTACATAGTGAATTCAGCCATCCTAAAGACACCCAAGGTATCTCAGGGCACACAAGGTATTTCTGTGCTCTTTTGACAGATCTCACCTTTTGTATAGGCAAAGGAGGAGACTCATTCACAATTTAATAGGGTGAGAGAGCTAATATAAGTCAGATTGCAGGAGTTAATGATTTTGGCTTGTCAGTCCACTTCTGAGGTTGGTATCTAATATGTCATCATACTGTGCAACTCCCATATGAAGTGGTTGCTGGGCAACCAGACTGTAATTTGGTAGAAATAGTAAGCAATTCTTTGAACCATGATCCCACTTGACCATTTTCACTAACATATTTACTGTTCATCATGATTTCCTACCATTTGGTTTTCTGACGGTCTAATGCCAGTGTTCTCCAACTAAAAATACTTTCAAGTTTAATGAGATTTCCAATTCTCACTGTGTTCATTCTCTTCAACAAAACTACTGATGGCTGCCAAGACATGTTTTTTCTGTCAATGAGATTATAACTGTAACTTTATGTAAACTCTGAGCTAGAATTAGAACCTCATGATGATCTAGAGCTACCAGCCCTCTGGATGGTTATAAATCCAAATGGCTATAAGTGCCCCTGAGGCATTCATTTCTAAGCTGCCTGGACTAAGTTTTTGTTGTGGTGTTGATCTAGGCAATGGTATAATGAACTAGAAAATCAGTGATCCTTTGATTAATTTCATCCAAGTAGCCTCATTCAGTCAATCAATCTCCATTCTACAGTTATTTTCTAACTGTCTGCTATATGACTAGCACTGTGCTAGGCTCTGAGGATTCAGTTGTGAATATGAGAAAGCTTCTGCCTTCAATTTACTTGTTGTCAAGTGGAAGAGACAGACAAGGAGAGAAACTTTTACCATGCAGAGGGAAAAGTGCTATGTGAGCAAAATGAGGGGCACTTGACCAAGACTTAGGAGGTCAGGGAAGCTTTCCCAGACAGACTCTCAATATGAAACAAGAAATTTGAGTTAACCAGGAGATTAGGAGAAGAGAGAATGGAAAAGAGCTCCAGGCAAAGGGAACATGAAATACAAAGACTGAAAGAAAATTCACAGCAGGGTTGGGGATGTGCAAGTGGTTGAATATGACTGGAGAATGATTGGAGAATGAGAAAATTAAGACTGCAAGTATCTGTATTTGGAGGGGAGGTGTTAGGTCTGTTCACTAAGCTGCTGTCTCATGACTTTAGTTTACCATCCCACACAAAAGAGAATGTTTGATGCCCCTTGGTTACTGCCCTAAAATTCTGAGAACTGTATTCCATAGGTAATAGGGTGCCATAGTCATATGATCCAAGCTTTTCCATATATATGTCTTGTATTCAAGGTGGTAGCTTTCTGCTTAAGGTTTAAACATGGATTCTCCACATTTCATTTATTTAATATATAAGTAAATGCTGTACTTTGAGTTAATTATCTCCTAGTAGCTTCTTTCTTGATGGTGCACTCTAGACTGTGGATATACCCTAGGTTTGACTTTTTTCCCTAGCAGGATGCCATCATATAGGTAGGCAGAGCACCATAGGTGGTTTCAATGAAAGTGACTATCCACAAGACATATTATTGATGGTCTCCAGACACTTGCCAGAAACAAGTGACTGTCCTTTGGATAATCAAGCTGTACTGTAAAAGCAGCTGAAATAGATCAGTTCTCTTAGCAATTCTCAATTTTCTGACTTGGGAGAAAATAAGAGTTGTATTCAAATGAGTACCACACTTTTGAATGGGAATATTACTGCAGGACTGAGAAAAGCATTGTTTATTCAGACTTCCTCTGCTTACACTGTGGTCACCCAGCCAGATTCCTCTCATTCAGGTATAGGCATGCAAGAGAAGCTTTCTTTCCTTCACTGTGTACCTTTCCTAGTCTTCCAATCAATAAGTTGAAGAGAGTTCTCTAAAAACCCATGTTTTGGAGCAGCATATTAGCAGGAGCAGTGATTTCTCCTTCATTTATCCCTAAAGCCTCCTCCAATACCTTGAGTTAAAGAGCAGAAGTCAATTACAGAGAGGGAAGCAGATGCTATTAAATGACTCATTCAGGATAACACGACAAGTTAGGGTTGGAGCTGAAAATAGAGCAAACTCCCCAGGATTTCTGACTGAACAGCAATTATATTTGACCAGAAGTTGGTGCTTCGTATCTGGTTTGCCTTCTGCAAATACTCCCAGAATGTGGACAGCTTTCCTTTCATTGGAGAAACCAATTGTCTCAGAGGATAAAATTCCTATAATAATATTGGCTAATATTATATCATTTGCTTTGTGCTAGGCATTGTGCTAAGATTTTTACGTGTATATATCATTTAATTCTCACCATTTACTATCTATGAGGTAGATATTATTATCCTTATTTTACAAATAAACTGATTGCAACCTAGAGTGGTTAAGTAACTTTGCTAAGGTCACACAGCTGATAAGCTTTGGGACCAGGAGTGCAGAGACATGCCCATCTTTTTCACAGCTTTATGCCTAGTGTTTGGCACATAGTAGGCATCATTTAAATACATTTTAATAAATAGCTGTGAGCTATGGAAATTGGAGATAATTTTGGTGCAAAGAGCAGGTTTATGTCAACTCCATGGCCTCATCCTGCAGTCTGTACAAAACCCACTCAATCTCATCTTTTCCACATGAACACATGGACCCTTGGCCCATCACCTTCTCTTTCTGACTTTTCACTGTCTCTCTGCCTACGTTTGGGCGGTTGATGTTATGGCTATCTCTTTCTTTACTTAATTTACTGTCCTTTTTTTCCTATCATGTTTCTCCCCCTGCCTGACCTCTATTTTGTTCTGCTTTCTCTTCCCCAAGATCAGACGCCAAGATTATTTTTGACCTCTCCTATTCTCTTCATCTATTAGAACACAGACTTTGGAGGCAGATAGTCCTAGGCTTGAATCCCAACTAGTTAAATTCTAGCTGTATAACTTTGAGAAAATTAAATAACTTCTCTTTAACCTGCCTAAACATCTACAATAACTAGTTTACCAGTGCAAAATCTAAAAAATTCTGAAGAAAATATATACATATATAGCAAATGAATGTTTGGCTAGTTTATTGATGATTACTGATGAACCGTTTTTCTATGTGTTTTTTTAATTCCACTAAATATGATGACTCATATGTTTCACTGCAAATATTATTTTATTTGCCTCCAAAACGCTTTACCAGATCCTGCTTGGTTATAGAACATGTGGTATATGCACTTTATTTCTTTTAAAATCCAAATAATTCTGAATTCTGGAACACATATGGCTAAAAGGATTTTAGATAAGGTATTACGTATCTGTAATACTTTCTTTCTTAGGGTTGCCAGGATTAGAAATAAACTATAGAAATTTTTTTAATACATTGGCACTTGGTAAATTGTGGCACTTAATTCCAAAATGTCTCTTTTAAATTCATATTTCTGTGTTCAAAATAGGAGGAAAAACCCAAAAAGGATTATGACAGTGCAACGAAGCAGAGCGAGACAAAAAACCCTGAATTGCAGCTTTAAATTAAAAAAATCATTATTCTCTAAATTATTTTTAGTTCACTCACGACTATTGTTATGCTTTAGTAAGCTATTGTCTTTATTAACATCCACTCAAAACATAAAAATTATTTCCAGGCTTGATTTGATACCCGCTTACCTCCTAAGGAAGAATTTGGTCACAGAGAAGACATTGATGGAGAAGAGATGTGTTTAATTCTGCTTGAGTTCTCTGCTCTGGGAAATCACTCTACAGAAGCTGAGCTTGCTTTAAACACAACTCAATATTTTGAAGTAGAAAGTTAAGTGCTACAGCTCATCTAGAAGAAATTACACATAATGGCATCAAGTTTACCACCACTAATAGGAAACATGGTGTCCTCTGGTGGGTGATAAAATGGGATAAATGCAAGACCATGCGCCTCTTGGAATAATAGCAGTGACTATGCATTATGCATTGTGAGGCTATAAAAGAAGAAAAAGTAAACTTTCTTTATTGTTTTTGTTAAAGGAGTGAAAAATAAAAGAAACTACTGCATAAAGTGCCACGGCTGTCTATGACAAAATGTGGTTAAAAATGGAATTTCTTTCTGAACAACAACTAGAACTATCCTTGGAGGAGCAAACTTATTCTACTCCTAAAAGATAATTGCTATAACAACCCCCTGCAATATTGCTGTATATTATCTTCCCAAGTGGTCCTAAATCTCAGATCAGAGGTTGCTTCCTGGCAATAAAACAACTGGAACACCTACACTGAATGCTTTTTGGTACCCAGCGTTGTGCTAGAAACTGGAGCAAGGCATTCGCCAGAGAAGAAAACTTAGCAGCAGGACAATTTCCACTTCTGATGAAAACCCAAATTCATATAAAACCTGCAGTCAGTCTTTGCCAATCTCATAGAAGGAACTCAATTTCCAGTGATGGGAGAAGGGGATCTTCTGTGAGCACCTTCATAATCAAGATACATGTTGCTTGAAGCAACCATTAGAGCCAGAACTCAAATCTGTAGTGTTTGGACGAAAAATACTTCACTAGATCTTCCCACATTTAATCAATCAAAAGAAAAAACTGAAGATAATACTTCCTATTAATGCATCCATTTGAAGTACAGCAGCAGCATCTCCATCTAATTTTTATTTTAGCCCTCCTAACAATGTTATTTAAAAACAGTTCATCGTAAAAAATCTAACTCAAAGGATGGAGTTCGATAAAGAAACTAAAAATAGCAAAGGTGGCAAAATGGATTTAACATGAGGTAAACTGGAGAGATAAGCAAAGATAGTCTTTGTTTGCTTGTTTCTAAAGACATCTTGGAAGGAAGTAAACATTACTCTCCTCAACATCAATTGTTCGAAATTATCTTTATTTTGTTTCTTTCCCGAGATCCTTCTCTTTATAACCTATGAGATCTTCTATGGACTGAATTATGTCCCCCCAAAATTCGTAATGCCCAATGTGATGGTATTTGGAGATGGGGCCTTTGGGAGATAATTAGTTTTAGATGAAGTCATGAGTTTGGAGCCCTCATGATAGGATTAGTGCCCTTAAAAGAAAAGTCACCAGAGAGGTTGTTCTCTCTCTCCCCCAACCATATGAGGACACAGTGAGAAGGTGGCCATCTATAAGCCAAGAGAATCTTCATCAGAAGCCGACCATGCTTGTACCTTGATCTTGGACTTCTAGCCTCCAGAACCGTGAGAAAATAAATTTCTCTTGTTTAAGCCACCCAATCTATGCTATTTACTTATGGTAACCTGAGAAGATGAAGACAAGATCCAAACTGGGTCAAATCTGAAATATAGTTCACATAGACACTAAGACCAGGCCTATTGCATTGTGTTATTTAAAATTTTTAGATAAATTGTTGTACAATCGAATAAATATGAGCAATCAATTTGTTGTACAGAGAGAAACAGCAATACCATGTTAAATCAGACCACCACATTGTTCTTTCAGAAATCTAGCAATTGGCATATATTTACTATGAAAATGCCCTCAATAGACATGACATCTTAAAATGAGAATATTGGTAATGTTATGTACTTATACCTTAAGAGAAGGAGCAAAGATAAATTAAATCACACAATCATAGAACGCGAAAATTAGAAAGAGCCTTCATATTTGTCTACCATAGTGGTTTTCAACCTAAACTTGAAGTTCTGATTTCTTGGGAAGAGATGTGGGCATTTTAGTTGGCTCAGGATCAGTCTTGTGAGGTGAAGCTCCCTCATTTCAGCTTTTTAAAAATTTTTTAATTTTTCACTTATTTTATTTTTCTTTTTACGGAGGACACATTGGTTTATAACATTATGTAAATTTCGGGTGTACATCATTATATTTTGGCTTCTGTATAGACTGCATCGTGTTCACCCCCAAAGTCTAGTTTCCATCCATCACCATACAGATGTGCCCCTTTACCCCTTTCGCCCTCCCCCACCCCCTACCTGTCTGGTGACCACCATCTGTTCTCCATATCTATGTGTTTGTTTTTTGTCTGAGTGAAATCAGATGGTATTCTCTTTTCTATGTCTGACTTATTTTGTCCAGCTTTAACGAGAGTGTCAGTGGATTAATTTGTTTTGCATATTGAGATTTTACAAGACTTCATTTGAAGAAAGCATTCTCAAACACTTTGCTCTACTTCAGCCTTTCATTTTGCTAAGCAGGAAATTTTTGAAATTAAAGTGATCACTTCCTTCTTTCTCTAGTCCATTCGAGATTATTATTGTTCCCTCCAGCTTCTCTGAAGAGATTGACCTTTCTGTTGGTTTTAGCATCACTACAATGCTATGGTCTTCCTTCTGCCTCCTATGTTTTCTTTCTGCCTCATGAAAAATCTATTCTCTTATAAGTAATATTAACTTAAGCAAACCTCCTTTACTCTCACCCTAGGGAAAAGGATAGCCTAAGTCAGAGGTTGGCAAACTACAACAGATTTGGCCCACCACATATGTTTTGTATACGAAGTCTTATTGGAACACAGCCACCTTCATTTGTTTATGTGTTATCTGTGTCTACTTTCATGCTACAATGGCAGAGCTGAGTAGTTGCAATAGAGACCGTATGGCCCACAAAGCCTAAAATATTTACTATCTGGCCCTTTACAAGAAAAGTTTTCCACCCTCTGGATTAAACCGTCTTGAAAGCTAACCAGCCTACTGATTGCTTAAAATTGAAAGCTATAGTTTCGGATAAATTTGATTCTGATATTTTTCCTTTTTGTTTTGCCAAGTCCTTGGTTAGGTGATCTTCTATTAGATTCTTCACCAATGGAGCAGTCACCCTATATCTAACCAACATTTAGAAGCCTTCAGAAATCACCAAAAACATCTTCAAGTTATTTCTCCTTTTGTTATGTCTTATTTCTTTGATTTATAGTCAACCATTCAACATTTGGGGAATTAGTTTCCAAGTGTTGTTATTGTTTCTGTTTTCTGGGATATATTGTTTGACAGATGGTCCAAAAGAAAAGTTTGACATCATGATGATGATTTCATGTGTAATTTTTTGTTAATCTGTTGTGAATTAGAATGATTTGCACCAGGCTTTTTGCCTAGGTCTCACCATGCTTTGTTGGAACATAGTCAAAACTATTTTCTTTGACCCTATCCGAACAAGCTCAAGTCTACAAATTATCCAACAAGGAGAGTCTGATGCAGAAGAAGTGAGAGGCAGGAGGATATAGTGTTATGGATAAGGACTTTAGAATCAAACAAATATTTAGAATTCCAGTCCTAGCACTCATTAGTTGTGTATATAGGGGCAAATTATTTAGTCTCCTGGAGCCTTGATTCCTTCATCTGTAAAATTAGAATTATAGTTCCTACTTCATGGTGGTACTGTAAAGATTAAATGCAATCATGTATGTGAAGCTTTTACCCAATATTTGACACCGAGATGTTCACAACATTTTAATTATCTTCTTTTTTTCACTTCCTCCCCCTTCTATCTTTCAGGACTGATTAACTTACTAACATATTAGAATTCAGAAATTCATCACTTCTTAGAGATAGTAAAAATTATGTGAAATAGTTGTTGGTGAAAAGAGTGGATTTATCTAGCTTGGATTAATAAAAAGATTGACCATCATTAAATCCCTTTTATTAATGTTGACAAAGCTCAGAATTTTAAGTTCAGTTCATAGATGGTTCCAGTCATGAAGTCCAGGTCAACCAATACCATGGTACAAGTCACCTTCTGTGCAAACATCATTTAGGGCTGTATTTTACACATGTAAATTGAGCTAGAGAATAGGGATAGTATATGTATTCTTGAAAGAGACCAAAATGTGGGTTTATTTCCTCGATATTTCGGGTGAATAGTTTTTTTACTACAGATATCCTAGAATAATTATTTTTCATTTTCATTGGGGCATACATAGTCCTCATGGCTTAACTGATTGGATAATTTGTAATTAGATATAATTGAGTTTACTATTTATGGCTTACTTAGGAATCACATAGACTTTATAATTTTAGTATCTCCATCAGAGTTTCCACTTTCTTCCTCTATAAAAATTTCATTCATACTGAGCCATTCCTGAAAGAGTAGAGGAGAGAGAGATGGAGGGAGAGAGAAAACAATCTCTATTGGCACTGGCTCAATTCTGATAGTAACCTTTCCCTATCGCTGTTCTAATAACACAGGATTTGTGCTTCCACAGTGATTTACCAGCATCTGAAAACACTTTACCTATACTTTGGTGATCTTAGAATAGAAGTAGTAAAAGAGTACTTTGTTTAAGAGGTACAATAAGGACCAGTGCCCATTTAAGTTAGATAAATATGGCTTGTACAATCTATGAGTTACATTGGCTATAAGAAATAACAGGAGAATATGCTTTATTATTTCTCCAAACTGATATAAAACCAAAAGCTTAATGGGTTTTAGTCTTTGTCAATATAAAATAATAAATAAAATTAAAAGATAGACATGGTGACTTTCCTAAAATTATTTATCTAATTTATTTTGTAATTTACCTGTATATATTCTCTATGTCCTGGATTAAATGTCTTTTCCTCCTTTTTGGTACATATTTCTTTTGAAATTGTTTTTGGTAGAAAAATCCCACTTAGTTGTGTGTGGACCACCAAAGGTCTTATGTGACAAGAATGGCTGGGGCCAATTTTGCTGGCCTCATATGTCAGATACATAACACAGCTCTGTGTATGTTCTTCAGATGGACTATTTTAGCAGCCCTGGGGGTGAGCTGCTAGATAATGGAACTCTATAGATAGTCAATCAATACTGCATGGACAGAGAGGAATTGACAATTGCCTTCTGCTTAGGAGACACTTGAGACCCAGCTTTTTCTGCAACAGACTTTATTAGTTGTGTAATATAATTGTTGTTGAGGGCTCAACCATAACCCAGAAAGTCAGCTAATGCCTTGGGCCTGAGGTCAATGGATGGTGGCTGCAGGTACTTTATAGCAGATACCTAGACTACTGGTGCTTGGGAGTTAATTTGTACTCCCCACCCCTGCTTTTTCCCCAGCTTAGCTATTGAAGTGTGTCTCATGCCATTTGATGCCACAATCAGCTTCAGTATACCTTTTATCAGTTAGATTGTGCCTTACTTTTCAAAATCCATTAGAAAGTTGTTATTTCATGGCAGTGTTTCTCTAATTGGCCTTGGGGACAAGACAATAAAATTTCAAGGAGATACAGAGACTGGAGCTGGCTATATGCAAACACAGGGTGTCCTCTCTCTTCTTGGGTGTGTGGGGTCTAGAGCAGGTTAGTTTCTTAGGTAGCTAAGCACCTTAGCTAGGTAGTTGGGTACAGTTCCAAGCACCCATAGACTGTATACGTGCAGCTGAGTGGTAATTGGCTGAGACCGAGTTCTATGGAGTTCTCTGATCAGTAGCCAGGTGGCCAGCCTGGAGCTGCGTAACTATTACTTAGGATAAGACTGGCTGCTATAGCAAGCAAGCTCCCAAATTGCAGTGGCTTAACACGATATAAAGCTCATTTCTCACTCATATAACAGCCCAATGCCTGTGTTTGGCAGATGGCCTTCCACGTAATCTTTTCAGGGACCTAGGCTAGTTCTGTACTCTGCTTTGGCTTTCCCTTTTCTTTCAGCCAGCACATGGGGAAAGACACCTATCCCAACCTGGGAGTGACACACACTGCTTTCCCTTACATTTCACTGGAAAGAATCATTACAAGGTTTTACTTGCATGCAGGGAGCCCAGGCAATATAGTTACCAGTTGGACAGCCTTTTCCTAGCAACAGCTCTGCATGAAGAAGGAGGACATGAATCTTTGATTGATAGTTAGCCATCTTTGCCACAATAGCAGATTTGAGTAGGGTTGAATCAGAAAGGGAACCAAGATGGAGGAGATGCACAAGGTAAAAAAAGGGGAATCTGAAGGAGTTTCCTAGGTTAGAGTTCAGACGATTACAATAAGATTTATTCAATTTCTGAAATCTTATAAAATGTTCTGTGAACCACTAAAGGAGTAAATGTGGATCAAATATGAGAAATCAAAAAAGATTCTTTCCCTTCTTTTATTCATGTTGGCTTAAAGTGTATATCTTCATCTTTCTACCCCCTTCTAGTTTCCTAGAAGTTAAAGCTTTTGTAGAGTCATCTCTTCCCCATCATTACACACATTAACTTTTAAGGAAAGGCCAGATTAGAGAAGTTAATTGGCTCAGGTTCTCCCTTCCAGATTGTTGCCATTACTGAATGCTTGGCGTGTGCCAGCCCTTTATCAACATTATCTCAATCAATCCTCCCAATGACCTAATGAGGTGCATATTTTAACTTTAACATTATTATTAAAATATGCTTTAAAGACATCTTATAGGAACCAAATGGTCTTCTTAGACTTTGCTTGTAAATCCAAACCTGGAACACTGTTAAGGGGGCAAGAAGATTTTCTCAGATGGGTCAGAATTAATATTGGGAATAATGATCTTACTGAAACACAGCAAACAGAACAGAAAAAAAAAAAAAGGAACATACTAAACAAAGGTATTAGGAGGATGAACTGAAAAGAAAAATGGTTGATTTGTTGTAACTTCTTGTTTAAAAGAGACTCATAACTACTGTCATAACCATTCAATCCAGTTAAGCAGAGAAAATATACTATGCCTTCCTCTCTTGGGGTTTCATTTATTGCTAAACCATAATTGTAGCAGTTGCAGAGATTTTACAAGGAATAAAAGTCACCACAGGGGCCGGCCCCGTGGCTTAGCAGTTAAGTGCGCGCGCTCCGCTACTGGAGGCCCGGGTTCAGATCCCGGGCGCACACCGACCCACCGCTTCTCCGGCCATGCTGAGGCGGCATCCCACATACAGCAACTAGAAGGATGTGCAATTATGACATACAACTATCTGCTGGGGCTTTAGGGGAAAAAAGGAGGAGGATTGGCAATAGATGTTAGCTCAGAGCCGGTCTTCCTCAGCAAAAAGAGGAGGATTAGCATGGATGTTAGCTCAGGGCTGATCTTCCTCACACACACACAAAAAAAAGTCACCACAGGCCCATGCTATGCTGTGACCCAAGTGGTTTTTACAATGATTCTCTTCAACTCTGGGTTCATAAGCCTGCAAGTGAATAAACCATCTTGACATGCACTTCACAAAGTAATATTTCCAGTTTTATTTCTCCTTGGGTAAATGCTAAAATGTTCACAACCAAATGTAAAATTTTAAAGTGTAAAATATAAAAAAATATATATACTAATTTTGAAATAAAGGCTAAACTGTTAAAATTAGTTATTTATGAATGATAGAATCATAGGTAAATTTATTTTTCTTATGCTTTCCTAGGTTTTACAAACTTTCTAAATGGCCATTTATTACATTTTTCAGTAAAAAAGTATAAATATTATCTATAAGAGGAAATCTCATCGCAGACCTGGTATTACTTTTTGGGAACTCTGAAGGAAATTGCTGTTTTCCAGAATTAGGTAGTTCATTTTTAAGAGAAGCTAAAGAAATGCATCCATTCAAAATAACGGTTTTAAAAAAGACTTATTTTAGATGTTTGATCATTTACTAAATTCAAGTTTTTTATGCTTTCAGTTGAAATTATTTAATAGTAATTTTTAGAGTGAGGTCCATGTTGCATGTCCAATCTGATAGATCTATAGACAATGTGATAGGCCATCTCCAAGATAGCCCCCAATGATCCCTGTCTCCTGGTTTTCAATTCCTAGTGTAATCTCCTCGTCTTGAATGAGGACTGGACCTAGTGACTCACTTCTAACAAATAAAATACAGCAATAGTGATAGAATGTCACTTCTGAGATTAGATCACAATAAGACTGTGGTTTCTTCTCTCTCCCTCTTCCTTACCCTCTCCCTTTCATTATTAGCTCTAAAGGAAGTAAAGACCCATGTTGTGAACTCCTCTGTAGAGAGGACCACATGATAAGGACCTCCTGTCTCTGACCAACAGCCAACAAAGACCTAAGGTGGTCTGCTAACAGCTGTAAGTTAGCTTGGAAGCAGAGCCTAACCCAACTGGACTTTGATCTTGAACCAGAGGCACCCAGCTAAGTCGTGCTTGTGTTCCTAACCCACAGAAATTGTGAGGTGATAAATATTTGTTGACTTAGCTCACTAAATTTTAGGGTAATTTGAACACAGCAATAGATAATTAATACAAATTAGTATTGGCTACCTGGAGTAGGGTGCTACAAAGGATTTTGAGGCTTCGTCTACTACTTAGGAAAGTGTAATCTGTCAATTATAATTGTCTGCCAAGGACACGGGACAGGAAGAGTGGTGATATGTGTGCTAGTCTTTTACATTCATGTTCTAGTTGGCCTTGATTATGATGAACAGAATGGTAGCCATCAAAATGGACTCATTTGGAAGTTCTGGGAAACACCCTGGTGTTAATATGACCTATTATTCCACTGTCAATCATTAATATCATGATATTTTAATTGGTCAGGTTGGTCTCTGTGGGTCCTGATTTGGGTCTATCTCCTGAAGAATACCAATTATATGATTCAAGGAGGCAAGCAAGATTTGAGGCAAGATTCTGGGCAGCACAAACCAGCCTAGGGGTACTGATGTTTCCTGGACTAAGCCCCAGAACAGAGATATCAGTGAAAAACAGTGGAGAGAGAACAAAAGACAATTTTTGTATACTGCACAATTTGCCTGATGTCAGTCCCAACTTCTGGGAGACTTAAGAGCTCATGGCAAACAAAGTGGTCCAGAAAAGATACCAGTACAGCTTTTACTCGTGTTGGAAGGATGATTGGCTCTGAGGAATTGCTGCTTTCCGAATATTGATATTAAAGTACCCCCAGAGGACCTACAAACCCAATGCTTCTCAACACAGGTCCTGGAGCACTGTTTAAATGAGCACATTCTGCCTCTTCCTGGGGCTTGGTGGGGGGAGTTTCCAACAAGTCTGTAAGGAACATTGGCCAGTGATTCAAATGAGTGAGAAATTTTAACAAAGAAAATTATATAGAAAGAAGCGTCCTTATTTGTAAGACTCAATTCATAGACTACGCAAAGTTCAGGCATGTTCCTTTTCACAGGTGGGAGTATACTTTGCACAACCAAATGTCCTGTTTTTGAAAGTCTGAAAGGAATTTTTCTGTAATTCTTTAGGAATTAAAATAAAAATGATCTTTCTGTGAGATATGCCTGAAGACTGCTGAGGATATACTTACATAGATGAAGCATGAAGAATGCTAAGAAAATCTTTATGTAGCTGAAGTGTGCTTAACCTATTTTTTAATGTCTAATTTGAAGACTACACTAGAATTTAAACTACTTTAACAAGATACTTAGAGTATTTTCATGGCCATTATGTAGAGAAAAATAAATGTGCGTGTATGTGTTTATTTAACCTAGATAGATTATACTTGCTAATTGAGTTATTCATGTTTCCTGAAGAATCAACTGTGATAGGAGCCTGCACATTTTCCTATTTAAAGAAATTCAGAAAATGATAAGAAAATGTGTAAGAAGTTTGAGGGTTCAGTAGTTATGTTCTGCTTTATTATCTCGTTAAACTATGCTGAATATAAATATGAATATTGTGAAGGACCCCCACAGGAGATTTCTCCTCATGACTGGAACATTCCTTTATTTCTTTCTATTAAAATACTCTCATTTATTAAACCTCAGAAATCTTTCCACAAAAGGGAAATATTTTTGTATTTTATTTTTCTCTTGACACCTTTGGAAGTTCCTGGAAGACTTTTTGTATAAAAGCCCATTGGGACACAGACACACACGCACACACACACACCCTCACACAAACTGAGAGAAAAAATATCTTATTTACATGAAGTTGAGAAGAGGAATACTCATAATTTCCTTAGCTTGGTCCAGGCAAATACAAAGGAGAAAGTGAAAAGAACCTAGTGGGTAAATGATCACTTAATACTTGTAGTGAAAAGGAGGAGGCTAACTCGAGTCTGAATCTGGGTTTCTGGCTTGGCTCTGACACATCAATGTATCCCTCAGTAAACTGATAATTTTCTTTATTTTACTGATAAGAGAAGTAAAAGATGCTTCCTTTAACAGTTTCAAAACACGCAATTTTTTTTAAGCCCAAGAATAACATATTCAATTACTTGCCTGATGTTTTCTCTGATTGTTTCCTAGACAGACTCTCAAATGCCAGCTGGTTTGGATTAAGAGAGTGCTTGCTCTCACCCCAGGTTTCTCCTGTCCAGCCCCTCTTGTCCCTTCTCCACTGTTTTGATCATCTATGTGTTCACAATAGAGTCTGTCACTGGCAAATGGATTCAAGTTTTAGTTTCACCTTGAAGTGTTTGCTTCACAAGAGTTAGCAGAATTAAAGATGATTAAAATATTCAGTTACTCTCTGGCCAATTAAGACAATCCCCAAAGTGGTAAAACAGATACATCTGTACCCTCATTCATGTGGAGTCCTGTGGCTCCTGTGGTTCCAACTGACTGAATATTCCAACCCTATCCATTCCACCGCATGCACAGATTATATAGTCCATGTCTTCCTCACCACAGAACATACCATTTCTTAACAAGGGTCCAAAGGAAATCTATGCATTTTCCATACCACCCAGAGGGGTGAGATCTGGGTTTGCTCTGGTTGGTGCCACCTGAACCATGGGTGTGTTTTCTGGGGTTATGAAGCAGAGTTAGACACTCAGCCAACCCAGTAGGGGCAAAATTAGAATTAGAAAGGCACACAATACCCTACTACAGTACTAAGAAAGCAATAAAATTAAAGAACAGCTTTTAGTTTTCAGTACAAAAAATCCTGGTCCCGAATGAACTCCATTTATTCGAGGTCTATTTGAACAGGAGCAGGAAGAGAAAACTTTCCCCATGTCCTCTCATTAGGGTCAAAGCAAAAATGTCAAGAAGTAAGGCTTTAATGTCCTTTGAAGTTCCTAAGTGCTTCATTTATAGGTTTCAGCTGACTGAAAACCCAGTTGCTCTGAGGAAGAGGCATAAATAAGCTCATTATGTTGGGACAGTAATACAACTTCTGTCCGTTCCAATTAATGGCACAACCACGCACCTTGTTGCTCAGCCCCCTAAACTGGAAATTATCTTCAGTACCTCCCTCTGTCAACCGTGAAATCCAATTAACCTCCAAAAAACATTGATATTACCTCCAAAATACATCTCAAATGTATATACTTCTCTTCATCTCTACTGTCACCACCCTAGTTTCATCTACCATCAGCTCTTAATTGAACTGTGGTGTCCTTCAATGAGTCTTCATGATCTGTTATTTTTAAAAAATTATTTATTTTTAATAAAAATTGTATATATTTAAGGTGTATAACATGATTATTTAATATCTGTATACATAGTGAAATGAGTACTGCAGTCAAGCTAATTAACACATCGTCTCCTCACATAGTTACCTTTTCTCTTTTGGTGATGAGAGCACCTAAAATCCACTCTTTTAGTAAATTTCCAGTATTCGATATGGTATTACTAACTGTAGTCCCGTCCAACCCACACAACATCCCGAGATCTTCTAAAGTGCAACTCTGATCATATCAACTACTCTGTGCAAGGTTTCCCATTGTTCTTAGGATCAACGTGGTGTGCTTGATACTTAGTGGCCACTCAGTAAAAGAATGACCGAATGAATTAATATATTTTGGCTAATCATAGTTTGAGGTCTAGATAAATAGCATGAATTTTTTGAGTTTTGGAATAAGGAAAATTCACGTACCCAGAAAGGACTTTCTGGCTCTAAACTATACAAAGACTGCCCCAAATCATTATTTTTCTGTGACACTTACTGTAACAAATCATCATTTTGCTAGTGTACTCCAGATGGCGAAAACATTGTTCTGTATGCTGTTGCTCTCTTGTTTATATAGGGTAGAGTAGAAGAAGAATGGTCTTAATAGTTCATACATCAAGAGTCTGTTGAAACGTTTTTGGCAAGAGTAATAAAGCATGCTTTTTACTCCCTTTTGCATCCCTACCTCTCTTCACTTCTTTCCTGTTCCCCAGAGACAAACTCTTTCATTTTTTTCAGCTGATTTTTAAACCATTTCTATGTAGTTGATATGCTTATACCGATATTTCTTGATTTCTTTATTATTATTATTTTTTTGTGTGTGAGGAAGATTAGCCCTGAGCTAACATCTGTTGCCAGTCGTCCTCTTTTTGCTGAGGAAGATTGGCCCTGGGCTAACATCCATTCCCTTCTTCCTCTACTTTATATGTGGGATGCCTGCCACAGCATGGCTTGATAAGCAGTGCACAGGTCTGCACCTGGGATCTGAACCTGAGAACCCTGGGCCACAGAAGTGGAGCACACGAACTTAACCGCTATGTCACCAGTCTGGTCCTTATTTCTCGATTTTTTAAAAAAAATTTCTAGATTATTTCTTGATGTAGAGACATCTAAAATTTAAACCTCATTTTATAACCACCTCCAAGGCACTTCCCTTCCCCTCATTCACTCAATATGATCATATTATAATTTTTGGTTAAATCAATATTCAGTGTTTACCTCATCATGACTATGAAAATACTATTTCCAGCTGAGTCCCCTAATCTATTATGATCACATTTACTTCCTTGCCTACTTCCTAGAGTTAATAATTGCCATGTTTTTGCTCTTTTCCATGTGCTTAACACTGCTGCATCATATTCCCTGGTAGAGTTGGAAACCTCTTCTCACTAGAATCAAACACATTAGGAACGGAACCTTGATTGATTTCATTTTTTTCCCCTTTGAAAGCAATCTATTTTCCTGCCCAATCTGAAATATTTGATTTCTATGCCTGCTGCACAGTTTTCACCCCAGGATTTCCATCTATCATCATCCTAGAAATATCTTTCATCTTTTTCTTTTCATTTCCTGAGTTAGATCCCTTGTTTCCTGATACAATACCCCTCGTTCTGGAGGATCACATCCGCTAGGAGCTTTCTGACCTGGTGTGCCCGAATATGTGTTTATTCTATGCTTAAACGTCAAACTGGTTTCATCGAGTAAGGAATTCTAGGCTGAAAATTGTTTTCCCTAGAAGTTTAAACATATGACTCAATTGTTCTCTAGCATCCAGTATTCCTGGTGATAAATCTGATAGTATTCTGATTTCTGATTATTTGTTAATGATCTATGTATTTTTCATCTCTGGGACCTTTTCAGATCTTATCTCTAAACCCAGAGTTCTGGAATTTGACAATTATTGCCTTAGTGCCTTAGTGAGGACTTTTTCAGTCATCTGGCTGAGACTTCAATGGGTATTTTCCTTCTAGAAATGTAGATTCTGAGAATTTTTTGTATATTTTCTCTTCGATATTGTTCTACTCTCCATTTTTCCTAATTTCTTTTTCTGGTATTTGATCTTCCCATTTGATCCTAGTTAGAGTTGATCCTCTAATTTTCTTTTCTTTTTAAAAAATATTATTTTTATCTCTTTGTCATTTTGTTCTACTTCTTGAGAGAGATCTTTAAGATCTTCTCAATTGTATCGTCCAACGTGTGTGTGTATGTATGCATGCACACGTGTATATTCCTGCTCTCACATATTTTTAATTTCTAAGAGCTCTTTTGGAAATCCTATGATGGTTACTTTTTATAGCATTTTTCTTTTCTCTCTGGAGAAATTAATTATAGTTTTGGAAAAGTTTTCCCTGCTATTTGCTATAGCCTCTGAATTCCCCCTTTCTTTATTAAAAGCTTTTCACTAATATTTGGCCGTTGCATATGTATATTTAAGAGTGAGGTATACACACACAAAGCTGGTGTGATATTTGTCGTGTATATAAAGGCTTTTCAACTGGTGAGCTTGATTAGTTGGGAATCCAGCCATTTTGAGACTCAGTTTTCTCTGTTCTGCTAACTCAGGGATTTCCACCTTCTAAAAAATTGACATTTCTTGTTTATTGTAGTCTCTTCTCTCGTGCTCTTTGTAATTGTCAGTTTAGCTTTTACATTTACTTATTTTCATATATTAACAATGCTCTGCAAGATATTATACATTTTACATGAAATAATGTGTATAGAGTGTTATATTTCAAGTTTGTCTTGTATGGAGGAGAACATCTAACAGGGAGCTGTCAGTTCTACTTGAAGAGAGGGTGGAGGTACCATGAAAATACTTCATAAAGAGATTGACCCTTGGCTAAGTCTTGAGAGATGAAGATACTGGACCGACAAGAGGCTGAAGAGCATACCACACATATGGTAAAGTGAGAATGAAGGCCCGGGCCATCCCACAGCATAGTCTTTTCCATAAAAGTGCAAGTGGAACAGCACGAGTTCAGGTAGTGGGTAAGAGTAAGACAGGAGGCTCTGGAGTTAATCAAGTTCAGGTCATCAAACCACAAGTACTCCATTTTGAGGCCTGTGCATTCACGGGTAATAAAAAGTGAGTAAGACTCCATTTCTTTCTTAAGCAGCTCACAATCTAATAGGGAAGGAAAGATATGAAAATAAATGGCAATAATGCTGAGCATAACTATGTGAATTGAAATGTGTTTTCCAAGGAGAAAGAGATTGTATTCGATTGAGAGAAAAAGTTTTATGAAGGAAGAAACATCTGTAAGGCTTCAGATTTAGATAAAGAGAGGTTTAGCAAGAACCATCTGAGAAGGAAGAGAATGAAGTGAGGATAGCATGGCATGGGCCATGGAAAGGATAACTGAGGAAGAGCAGGCAGTCCAATCTTGTTGGTACACAGGTAGGCAAGATAAATCCAACAACATGGGTTGGGCCATGGGGTTCACAGTCTTGGGTGCCAGGCTGGGCTCTCTGTGCTTAATTGTGTAGGCCAAGAGGATGTGTGCACACAGTCAAACCCACTTAAAATGACAATCTTTGTCCCTGAAGTACACCCTTTTCTCTCTTCCTTGTTTTTAGTGAATGGCCTTCCTTCCTCTTTAAGCATGAAAGATTCTTGAGCAACAAGTAGTTTCTTTACTTGTTTTCCTCCTTACATTCATCCTCTTCTTCAATTCATTCTTCATACCTTATCCAGTAAATGGAATAATGCAAACTGAATAATCTAATCTCTCTGCCTTTAATGGCTGACCACTGCACTTGGTATGAAATTCAGATTCCCTGCTGTGGCCTACAGGATCCCAAAGGCTCTGTCTCCTGACTGCGTCTTGGACTTCATGTCAGACCACTTCTTTTTCACTTTCTACACTTTGATCAAGTATCACGTTGGTCTTCCTTCTGTTCCTTTAACGTGACAAGCTCACACCTATCTCTGGGCCTTTGCCCCTGCTGTTCTCCTTACCTGCGATGCTCTTTTGCCAACTCTTTGCATAGTTGGTTCCTGTGTGTTTTTTAGGTATCAGATAAAATATTGTACCCCCAAAGTGGCTTTCTCTGGCCATCATATTGAAACTACTCACTACCCTTTCCTCTTTTTTCTCTGCCCTATTTATTTCATTTGGAGCACTTTTCTTAGTATATAACTATGTTGCTTACTTATGTGGTTTAATTGTTAATTACCTGTTTCTCATTCCACTAGAAATTATCCTTCAAGAAGTCAGAGACTTTGTTTTTTGTATTTTCCCCTGTATCCCCAATGCCTAGCCTAGTACTTGGCATGTAATAAATACTCAATAAGTATTTGTGGAATAAAGGAATAAATGGATAAGTGATTACATGAAATACCACTCCTCATTCTTGTTACATTAATTCCCTAAATATTGAGTGGATCCTTAAGAACCTTTTTCTTTAACCAAATCATTTCTTTCAGTGTTTTTATTCTACATTCTTCCTTATTTATGTAAATACTTGTTTGCTATACTGCAAGCTCCATGAAGGAAGAGACCAGGTCTCTGTCTCTAGACACTTTGCTGTTGGTGTCTTAACCATAGTAGAGGCTCAAAAAATATTTTAAAGATGGCTGCATGCATGATGAGTAAAGGTATGTAAAGGAGTAAGAGGTAAATGATGGGACTCTCTTTTGCATAGAAGGCAGGAGATTTGTTTCAAATCTTCCATAAAACATTTAACATATTATTATTATTATTATTAATTATTCTTTGTCCTGGCTCTGCTGATAAGCAGGTTTTTGACCTTGGGGCACACTGATTTATGTTTCTGAATTTCAATTTTTTCACCTGCAGTGTAGAAGTAACGTTGCTTAGAGTGTGGCCTGTGGCCCAACTACATTGGAATTCCCTGAGGTGTGCATTAAACACACATTTTCTTGGTCTCTACCTGAATCTCCTCCTGCCCAGCATCTCTGAGACTGGAGTGTGGGGATCAGAATTTTTAACAAGCTCATTCAGTGATTCTTATGGAGACTGATGTCTGAGAAATACTGGTGAGGGGTTGTATTAAATGATGTTCTTCTGTGATTCTGAATTCTCCCATGTAGCTGAAATAGCGTATATTGGCCATCTGGTGAGAGAAAGAGAGAGCTATATTCTTTTATTATTGCTCATGTAGATTGCTGTTGCAGGAAGTTTCCTAGTAATTCTTGTCAGCTGCTAAGCAGTGTGCAGTTTCTTATAAGTAATGGTTTATTCTTTGCATTATATTGTATTAATTACATTATTTCTCATGCTTTGTGTCTCAGGGAAAAATAAAACTGTGGTGTGGTAATTTCTCTTAGGAAATGTTTCTGCTTACATAGATCACAGAATTCATGAGTCAGATTCTTCAAATATATAGCTTTTGGAGAGTAACCCATGTATTTTGGAAAGCTGCATTAACTTCTTCCAGCTATGGGTCCAAATTGGTACACTGAAGTTATTTATTCTGCAACATAATTACAACAAAGGACTGTGGTAATTCAGCGGTCAGTGAGGACCACTGAAGACCAACTGGGGAGAAGTGACTCTGTACTGAGACAGAATATATGATACAGAAAATGAAAAATAATCACAAAAATTCAAAAATTTCCCTCTGCCTGGCAAATTTAGAGAAGGTCTTGGGGAGAGAGTAAATTGGATAAGCAATAACTGCCAACAATGTTTCCTTGGAAGGAGGGGAGTAAAGAGATTGCCAATTGAACAGTGGCACAGGTGCAGGAGTGGGGTAGAAGTGGGCTCCGGAGGAGAAATACCTTTTTCTGGAGGCACAGCTCAAAGGGAATTAATTTCTACTTGCATCCATGATTTAGCACGTTGAACAGAGTTCTAAAAAATGTTCATAAGCTGAAAATGGAAGCAAAGTCACTCTTAAGAACCAGCGTGGACATTTGAGGAAAGGATACTCTAACAAAGATTTGGTATGAGGGAAATGTTTTTCATTCTCAGTATTTCAGACTGAGACTGGCCAGAAATTTAATGTCTATATGCAATCTACCCACTTAATGTTTGATGTACACACACACATGCACATGCAATAATTTCTGTTAATTTAACCTCTTAATATAACTTTGGCTGAGAACTGTTGTCTCATGTTTCAAATATTTCCAGGAATGCTGAGAATCACTCAAAAATAGCTCTAAAAATTAATTACATTGGGAAACTCATCAAAACTTTTATTTATGCTTGAACTAAATAATTATCACTAAAAATAATGACAATGACACTTAATATTGGTGCCACAATTTTACAATTTATAAAGCATTTATAATTGACTTTTGTCATCCTCAGTTCCTAGCATCATCTCATTTAATCTTCACCACAATCTGGTAAGGCAAGTCTTATCTCTCAACACTCAAAAGGTATAAATGGTTTGCCCAAAGTAAAAATACTACTTAGTAGTTTGGATGGCTAAGAGAAATAGTTATCCGCCTTTGCATTAGGGAAGGTTTACACCCAGCCTCCTTTGTATTTTGAAGGTTTCTGAAAGTTGTGAGGTCCTGGACAGCAGGCAGAATATTCCCTTTTGAACTCTGGGTCCCATCCTCAACGGTCTATGGTAGAAACTCTGAAGGAGAAACAGAATGTAGGAAAAAATGTTGGGACTCTAAGTTAGCTGACACCCAAGAGCATCATTGGGAATTTTGGAATTGTTCAGGGCTGATAGCTCTCCTTTCAGGAATAGGGAAATTGACAGCTGAAGTGGGCATTGTGTCAATGCCCTGAGAGTAAAGGCCCAGATTAGAGGACCAGTTTCAGCACCACTTTTCCAACAACAACTTGCCTGGGCAGACCGCCACTCTGCAGTTAGGTACTGGACTGTTTCTGCATTTTGGTAACATTACCTATTAATTTTCCAGTCCATCTTTTTATGTAGTACTGAAATGCCCTGGATACTCATGAGCCTAAGGGGATTGCAGGACAGTTCCTGGAAACTAGGGGCAAGAGTTTTGTTCTGATGTGCTGCTCTCATGGGCTGGGGGCAGAGCTTGAGTACCCACACTCTAGCAAAGCAATGGTACATAGTGTGAGTTCCTAGCTGAGGAAAGGGAGAACGTTGCTGTATAAAAGATGTTTGGAAGGGACATCTTCAGGAACCAGTGAAGACTGTCGAGTAAGGACAAGCAAAATGGAGCTGCCACTTCAAGGGAGAATCTAAGCAGTTCATTTGGAAGGTTAACAGCATGTTACAGTGTATTTATGACTTTCAGCTTCCAGAAAAATTAAGCCACTAAGTGAAGACCAGAAAGCAAATCACTGGAGAAGCCAGGAGAAGAATCCCCAGCCTGGAGTTCTTCCCTGGTTTCTACTCTATCTCCCAAGGTGAGAAGTTCATCCATGGGCAAAATCATAGGCACCAGTTTGCCCAGCCCGACAAAGAAGCCCCAGAGTAGCTTCCCTGGGTCTTTCCCAGTTCCAGAAGACATGTTAATGAAAGACTTACACTACTAGCCCTTCCATTAAAAGCCCCAATTTCCCTTTTTAATGCAGACAACAGAGTATTAAGACCTATAGCTACTCAGTAGTGTAGAAATAGATGAGCTGTAAAAAAAGTAGTTCTTTATAAATTGTGCACCCTCTCTTTTCAGTGTGACATAGGTCATTTAGATGAAAAAATCAGAGCTCCAGAAAGTCCTCTATTCCTGCCGCCTGTTTCCCATGTGGAAACCTAATCACCTCTGCCACAGTGAATCTGGGTCCTTGGCAATGGCTGGGTATGACTTACAGGGCTTAGAGCTCCAAACACAGCAACACCCCGCAGGAGCAGATGGACTTCTAAGCAACCAGACAATAATTTCCTAATGCAAGTGCTGGGAGCTGGAGCCAAGCACATTTCATTTCTTACCCTCCCTATGGTGAGAGATTAATGAACAGAACGTGAGGTTTTCCAAGATAATGTATGCGAGCAACCTCCTTACAGCAGGCTTTTCTCAAGTGGCACCGTCTCTCTACACTTGGTGAGTGGAGCCAGCCATTAGTAAGACTATCCAACAGTGACTGGCAAGATGGGACCGAAAGCCTGAGGGGTTAAAGCCTCCAGTGGACAGCACAGAGGACAATTTAAATGTACCACATATGTCCTTCTTTACCTTGGGTTTGGTATGGCTAATGCATGGGACTTAACCTGCACTTACATTTAAATGAGGCAATGCTTGTAACAGCACAGGAGAACGTGCCTGGCCCACAGAAGCACTGCTATGATAACAATTACTACTAATAAAATCTGGGATGAATAGAATTAGGGTTAGTGCTGCAATTATAATAAAAATATATTATTATTATTATTACTGTATTATATAATAGTCACTATGACTATTGTCAGGTTTGTTGAATAGGAAATCACAATGTAACGCAAGAAAGAAGGATGACACATCCAAGATTAAAGAGACAAAACTATAAAAATCAATTCCGTTTTTTCCAGCTGTATTGAAGTCTGATTGACAAATAAAAATTGTCTATATTTAAAGTGTACAGTGTGATGTTTTGATATAAGTATATATTGTGAAATGATTACCACAATCAAGCCAATGACAGATCTGTCACCTCACACAGTTAACTGCTTTTATTTGTGGTTAGAACACTTAAGATCTATTCTCTTCCAAATTTCGTGCATACAATTCATTATTAACTATAGTTACCATACTGTACTTTAGGTCTCCAGAACTTATTCGTCTTATAACTGAGAATTTTTACTCTTTAACCAACATCTCCCGTTTCCCCCACTTCTCAACCCCCAGTAGCCACTCTTCTACTCTCTGTTTCTATGAGTTGGTTTTTTAAGATTCCATATGCAAGTGAGATCATACAGTATTTGTCTTTCTCTGTCTGGCTTACTTCACTTAGCCTAATGTCTTCTAGGTTCATCCATGTTGTTGCAAATCAAAGGATTTCCTTCATTTTTATGGATGATTGATATTATTTACATTTACATATATATATCTCTGATGTCTTCTTTACCCATTCATCTGTCAAGGATATGTAGGTGGTCTTGTCTATTGTGAATAATGCTGCAAAGAACGTGGAAGTGCAGATATCTCATCAAGATACTGATTTCATTTCCTTTGGATATACACCCAGAAATGGGATTGCTGGATCATGTGGTAGTTCTATTTTTTATTTTTGGAGGAACCTTCATACTTTTTTCCATCATGGCTGTACCAATTTACATTCCTATCAACGGTGTACAAGGGTTCCCTTTTTTCCCCATCCTCACCAACACTTATCTTTTTGATAAGAGCCATCCTAAAAGTGTGAGGCCATATCTCATTGTGGTTTTCATTTGCATTTCCTTGATAATTAGTGATGCTGAGCATCTTTTCATATACCCGTTGGCCATGTGAATGTCGTTTTTGAAAAGATGTCTATTCAGGTTCCTTGCCCATTTTTAACTGAGTTGTTTGTTTTTTTGCTATTGAGTTGTATAATTTCCATATATATTTTGGATGTTAACCTCTTGTAGGATATATGGTTTGCAAATATTTTCTCCCATTCTCTAGACTGCCTTTTCATTTTGTTATTATTTCCTTTGCTGTGTAGAAACTTTTTAGTTTGATGTAGTCTCACTTGTTTATTTTTGCTTTTGTTGCCTGTGCTTTTGGTGTCATATCCAAATAATCATTGCCAAGACCGATGTCAAGGAGCTTCTTCCTTATGTTTTCTTCTAGAAGTTGTGTGATTTCAGGTCTTCTGTTTTAGTCTTTAATCCATTTAGAGTTGATTTTTGTGTGTGGTCTAAAATAAGGGTCTAGCTTAAATTTTTTGCATGTGGATAGCCCTCCTCCCCACCTTAGATCCAACTGCAGAACCTGAAGTGGCCCTGTGACCCAGCTCCAGCCCTGTTCTCAGTCCTGCCCATCCAAGGACCCAGTGAGAGCCACACCCATCCATGACTCAACTGCAAACCAGCAGCAGCCATGTGACTGGGATCCAGCCCCGAGAGATGCAGATCCCATAGGCAATCCCATCAGTCAGGGGACCTGGCAGGAGAAGGTCTTTACTTGCTGAAACCAGTATGCAAAAGTAGGAAGAGATGTTTGCTCCTAAAAATGCACAGACACCAGTGCAAGGCTACACAGATCATGAAGAATCAGGCAAATACGACACTACCAAAGGAGACTGATAAAGTTCTAGAAACTGACCCTAAAGAAGTGGATATCTACAAATTGCCTGACAAAGAATTCAAAATAATTGCCTTAAGGAAGTTCAGTGAACTACAAGAGAGCACAGATGGACAACTCAATGAAATAAGGAGAAATCAATTCTTAAAGCCCCAATGTCTATGTCATTGCTCTTTAAAGAAGAGCTTTGGAAATGCAATAGTTTCCTGAGAAAGTCCCATTCAATGATGGGGTTTCTAAAATTGTAACAACCTTATGCAATAGACATTTTCAGAAGATAAATCCTTTCCTATAACCTCCCAATTCTATAAAATACTGTCTCTTTTGCCCTCACTATCACCCTTATTCCCTTGGGACCCTCTCTCCTAACCCCATAAAGGGAGTATGAGAAGCTCATGTGGGACCTGATGCTGTATGTGGAGTGGGTGCTAATACACACTTGTAAACTGCCAGTGTGTTGGGAAGTGGCATGGAGCACTGGTAGAACATGGGCTCTGGCTCACGAAGTTCCCCAACTATGAATCAGGAGCTGAGTGATTTAGCCTCTAAATTTGGGATGTGTTGCAGGTGGGGAAGTCAAGAAGCAGACTCTGAGATGGAGTGTTTGTACAGGATGCTTATTAGGGAGAGCACTTGAGATCCACACCTGGGGAAGGGAGGAAAGGAAGTAAGGTTGGGTAGAGGGTGAGGCTGAGCTATCATGCTGATCCAGTGACAGCCTCAACTGACCACACAGGGAGCTCTGGAGCTAGAATGGCCCTTCAGGGTTCTCCTGAGTTGAGCCGGGATGCCCAGGCTTTTATAACCTCCATCCCCACATAGGTCAGTGATGAATATGGGTGTCCCTGCAGGGAGGGCAGCTGAGGCAATCCCTGAAGGGGTTGAAGCTGAGGATGGTCTGATGAAAGCACTGCCATACGCTGGAGCATCAAGTCCTTCATTGAGGGGGATCTGGGCAGTGTATCTCATTGTCTTCCCAGAATGGCCCTGATGATCTCAGTGGGCTGGGAATGCTGGCTGGTCTGGCTGAATTCAGGCTTCTTCTGCAGGATTAAATTCTGGGTTCAGATGAAAGAGATAATTCCACAGGATAATTGATTTGTCATGAGAGTAAATTTCTTATGGAACCATTTGGTGCTCAGAGCAGTAGTTTGAGCACCTCATCAACCAGGGTCAAGTATTTACTAAACCCCTACCATTGGTTTGGCACTGAGCTGGGTTCTGTGTAAAAAACAAAGACAAATGAGGCTAGTCATGATCCTTTCTCAGGAAGTTTACAGGGGAGATAAAACATGGTACACAACACCAGCACTACAACACAGTAAGTGGTAAATGCTGCCAGACAGGACAACAAAGTACTACGAGGAGGTGGAGAGGAGGGAGCATCTCGATATCAAAACACGAGTGTCAAGAAGTGAGAAAGTCAGATGATTTAGGAAGCTATGTTCATGTTTCTGGATGTAGCAGAGCCAGTTTGCAAACAGCAGACAGCTATGATGTTGTGGACTTTAGAATACTTGGGTTCAAATTATGTTTCTGCTCCTACCTCATGGATTTGTGGAAAATTGTTTAAAACTGTATAAGCTTCAATTTCCCTAAGTGTCAAAAGAAGATAAGGCATATCTTGTATCTTGTTTTTAGGATGACATAGGCAATTCTGGGTTAGATGCTGTGAGGATTACAGAGAATACGGTTGCTTTGTAAAGAGTTAAATGCTACACATACATGAGGTATAATTATGTTACTAAGTTGTAGTTCATCCATCAATGAGATTTATAATGAGCTTTCCCAGATAATCAATTTCATTGGATATTGTTGGATGATATACACTCTCTAATGTCTTTCTGGGAAATTCTTGGGAATATCTGAAACCTAAGACAAGAGCTCTCAGCACAGTGTTATATTCGACAGATTAATTAATGGGATTATATAACAAATGTGTCAAATATTAGGTGGAGGAGACTTTTGTAATGATACTGATAACTCTTGAGCAAACTCAAGCGTCCTGATGTCTTTCCCTTACCCAAAATCCTGTTGCTCAATCCTTTTCTCAATCAAACATGTAGAGTCTTGTGGATCCTATTACTTCTGTGATCAGCAGCTCAACATTTTCTGGGACTCTACTAAATGTGCGGAGTCTTGGAAGCAGGAAGAAATTTCCTTTTAGCTAATTCTCCAGCAAAAGGTCAGTCTTCTTCCCCTGGCACTTGCCATGCTATCTATTGCTCAAGTACCCAAAGGGGCAGGAATTGTTCACTCCACCCCACATTATTCTGAGTATATTGTTTATTTAGCATCCTTGACTTAGTGATCAATTTTACACCATATTCCATGGTCCCTTGATTTTTGTCCTTACCTTCTTCAAGGCAGAGGAATAGAGTGAGTCCCCTTTTAATCTCCCTACTTTTAAATCTCCAACAACTGCCCCACCCCAGTTAACTCCTTGGAGGCTTATTGTTTGAGATGGACAGTTGTCATTTTCTAAATCTGAAGTAACGTGTGAATAAAAGCATCTTTACCAAGCATTGCTGTTTTTATTTATCTGTAATATAAAGCATGGATTGAAAACAATAACTGTATGCTTGCTCAGCAAACATAGTTTCAAAACAAGTCTTATAGATTCTTCTTTCCAACCAGGTTACTGCTCCTAAACCACTGATATAAAGAAAATTTAAAGACACCACTGCCTGAAAGTAACTGCGTTTATTCATATTTCTCAGTTCTTATTCCCACACTTCTCCCCTCTAGCTGCACTGAGACCAAGGATCACCATCTGCAATCAAGGCCTGATGAGATCAGTCCTCTAGTGCTGTAAGAGGAACCTAACCCCTTACCCAATTTGTTCCTACAAATCACACTGCAGAGTCAGGACATGTAGAGGGACTAATCATGGCCGAGAGAACACAATCATGGGCTGGAGGTGGGGGAACACAGATGCACATCATGCAAGTCAGAGAGACTGAGAGCTGCCATGTCACAAAGCCCTTCCTATTAATTACTCAAATGGCAGCAACATGTTGCAGAACACATTGGAGGGAGGTAAAAGTTTCCTCTGTAATTGTAACACATGCTCTCTTTTTCTTTGCTAACAGAACTCTACATTTGTCTATGTATCCACCCCTACAGCAAGATCCATGTGCTTCTAGTAAATCTGATGACATCCTTAGTTTCAGTGGACTGGTCTTGATTAGTCTTAGCCAGTGGTTCTCAAACTCTTCCGGTCTCAGGAACTCTTTACTCTCAAAAAATTGAGGGTCACAAAGAGCTTCTGGTTTGTGGTTAATATATAGCAAAACTTATCATTGTAGAAATGAAAACTTAGAAATATTTATTTATAAATGTATTTTACAATAAAAATAAATTAACTACTTGTTTACAAGAGTTGCATTTTCAACAAATATGACTCTATTCTTCAAAACAAATAAAATGAGTGGTAGGAGTGGAATGATTTTACATTTTTGCAAATATCTTTAATATTTGGTGCAATAGATTCCCATATTAGCTTCTGTATTCAATCTGTTGCAGTATGCTATTTTCATTAAAGTATATGAAGAAAACCTGTCCTCTCAGAGATATGTAGTTGGAAAGGGAGAAGTATTTTACTAAATAATCTTTTCAGGTAATTGTGGCTATTCCTCTTTACAAGTGGTAGTTTTTCAAAGGTTAGTTCATGAAAGTAAGACAATATTAATGGGCTTTTCATCTGTTATATTAAAACTCACTGACCAATTTTACACAGTAAATGGAACTTTTAACCATGCGTAACTTTGTCACATCATGTATTGGTCATTAGAAGAATGTTGGTTCACAAAGTTATGCAGCATTTCCTCAAATGTTAATATAAAAAAAAATTACATTCGTTGTCACCAACATCCCATAAGAAAAATCTTTAGGTATTGGGAACGTGTTAAGCTTATGGTGGCAGAAAGAAAATTGCAGAATTCTGATTTCCCCCTGAAAACTTAAATTTTTTCATTGGTGACAAATATGATCAATTATTGTTTTCTTTTCCCTTTCTTTCACCTTCTGCTTTCTTTCTTTCAACAGCAAGATCACTTCCTTCATTCCCAAGGAAAATTTCTGCTAGATACCCAAGTCTGAACAACCATAGTTTGTCTATCATTCTTTTTTGTTGTTATTCGAGAAAAAATATTATTCCATAAAAAACTGGCTAGTTCAGCTTGCAATTCAAACATTGCACACATGATTTTTTTTTTCTTGAGAGAACCACCATCCTTTATATGTAGCAGAAATATTTCATGCAAATACTTGCAATTCCATCACACAAAATATTAAAAAGATGTGGACGCAAGAGCTAAGATTTATTAAATTAATATTTTTTATTGCTTCATCAAGGACATTATTGAGTGAAATGGTATACTTTTTTACTGCAAGTGCATGACAATAAAGAATATAATGACTACTAATACAATAAGGTGACTCTGTTTTGATTGGTGCTAAGATGTAGTCATTTTATGCACCATTGGTTTCACACCATCAGTGTGAATGAAAATACAGTGAAAAGGTCAAAAAACATCTTAGCATTATTATAAAAATTGTTTTGACCACATGGATCCCCTGAGAGGGTTTGGGGATCCCCAGATATCCACCCACCACATCGAGAACTGCTAAGTTCTTACTACACTTGCCAGTTTTGGTTTGGGAATGGATGTGTGGTCTGATCCTGGCCAGTGAGAACCGAAAGAAAGAAGTCTTCTGTGGTGCTTCTGAGACGTTTCCCTTTCTGAAAAAGAGATGTGGGGAAGTGAGAATCCTCCTTCTGCCTTGAACTAGAAATTATCAAATCTGAATGTGACTTCTGGAAATACTGAAGCCATCTTGTGACCACAAAGAGACTAACTATAAGATAAAGTCAATGCAGAAGGTGGGAGAGCAGAGAAAAGAAAAGAACCTGGGTTCTTGGTGAAATTGTTGAGCTACATGATCAAAGCATACCTGGGGCTCTCATTTTCCTCTGTGCTTAATGAGATAATAAATGTCTTTAATTTTAAAGAGAATTTGAAATGAAGTTTTCTTTTGTGTGCATATATAATAATAAATTAATTTGAACAAGTGTATATGTGTAAGTAATATGGAGCCTGAAGCAAGATTAAGGTGCCCCACAGAGAACAGTATGAAGAGAAATGTTGAGGGAACACAGGCAGAGTAGAGCAAAGATCAAGGAGACTACCTTATTTGCTTAACTACCCTGGTTAGTGGTGATCACAGATACTTTGGAGATAAAAATTGGAGACTGAGATCAGATACACCTATATATTCTTTATAGTTTTCTTGATATACATAAATTTTAAAAACTATAAATAGCTTTTATTACAAAGTGTCAATTATTTTCAATAAATCTCATTGTCACTTTCATAAGATTCCAAGCAAAAGCATTCTTCTAGGCACTAATTTATATACAGATACTTAGGACAGGGGCTCAAGTAAGCAAAATAAAGAGTACTTCCTTCCTTAAAAAATTCTATCTGAGATTGCTCTTGTAATGGTAATACTTAAATGTGAATTTTCAACACGTAAGTTGCAAGACCACTGAGTTATCAGAAATAGGAGGAAGAAGTTTTGATGGTCAGTGAAAAGGAAATAGATTCTGGGTGTGGTCAGATTGTCAGAGGAAGTGGGTCTGGTGGGTTGCATAAGGAATTGTCTTTGGGCTTCAAGAGGCACTGTGCCTAGGAAGAGGGGCATCAACGTCCTAAGTATTGAAAAGGTGTTAGCCCTTCTTTCCAATTATGCTATTATGTTAGTCAGGATATGATAAGTCCTCCTTTAACAACAAATAAACTCCCGAAGGTTCAGTGGTTTAGAACCACAAATTCATGTAAAGTCTAATGCCGGGTAGGGGGCACTCTCTTCCATATATTTGGAAGGTTTCCTCTGTCTTGTAGGCCACTATCCTAAAATGTGACCTCCTCGTTTATTGCCAAAAGAGATAAGGAGATCATAAAGGTGACACACTGACTTTAAAATACTTTGGCCCAGAAGAGATTCATATCACTTCCTCTTTTCTTTCACTGGCTAGAGCTAGTATATGACCCTACCTAACTACAAGGTGACTGGGAATTCTAATCTGCTGAGGAAGGAGAGAGAAAAGGATATGCGTGAGCACAGGCAATCTCCACAGCAGTCTGCCTTTTTGATCACCAAATAACTGGTTTATTCTTGTCTACACGAAGAACACACTCCATCACTTCTTTAGGAAGACAAGTCAAAGTTCCATTTAGGAACTACATCCTTTGCATAGTGCAAGATCTCCAGGTGTTATAGATCCGTCTTCTCCATCATGTCCAGAAGTGGCATGTCTTGGTCTGGTGACCTATGAACTAAGAATACAGGTTTATCTTGCCCCCTACCCTCCCAATATACATTGGTGGAACCGGGACAGGAAAGTACAATAAACATTCCTGTTAGAAAGAGAAAGAGTAGGAAATTCACAGTAGTCACCAGTCCATAGCAATTCTGAAATTCTGCATTCTTTTCACTCACATTGAAGAGGCTAGGATTAGTCAATGGCCCTGACTATGCACAATGGCCTGCAAAGTACTGTGTTCCAGTTGGCCCAAGGAAGGTAAGCAGAACCAAATGAGAATGTGCACTAGAAATCTCTACAACAGTTACTCAAATTCAAAGCAATATTTTAACGTGTCACAGAACTTATGTATATATGATATTAAAATAAATTATTTGTACATTTTTCTGAATCCAAATTTTTGGCTTATTTATCAAAAGCTCAACTTCTTTTCATGTTTTATGCATTTTCTTTGCTTATATTCTGAGCATATTCCTAGTCTTCCTATTGGATAACTTAGCTGAGGGGAGAGCACTGAGGAATATTAGAGAGATGGTATGATAACTCATCTATTTTAGTGATTTGCCTAAAACGAGTTCTAGGAAGTGGCAGATGACCAAATCATCTAGATGTCAGGGAATTAGTTATCTTATCAACTATAAAGCTAGGCCTGGAGGCATCCACGTCCTCAGAGCAGTGTCATTTAGATATCTTAGACCGTTATATAAAAAAGTATGTTTCAGGCTGTATGTACAAGAATACTTGTATAAAAGTGTCTTAAAATAACGATAGGGGTTTATTAATCTTATATAACAAAACACCCAGAGGTTGGTCATTCCAGGGATAGTTCAGCTGCTCAATAATGGCATAGAATTCTCTTCCCCTCTTTCAGCTCTATTATCTTCAGCATTTCAATGATGCCTTTCCTGTTGCTAAATGGCTAGAGCAGCTATAAGCATCACGTCCTCGCAGGACAAAATCTAAAAGCAGGAAAGAAGAGGTGGTAGGGTAGGATCATCTTCTTTTCTACCTCTATTTTTCATCACAGAGAAAAACCATTTCCAGAAGTACTCAGCAGTCTTCTCCTTATGCTTCATTGGCCAGGATAGAGTCATATGCCCATTCCTATATGCAATCATGAAAGAAAATAGGATTACTATGATTCCAACTTGGCACACTGCAGAAGCCTCTAAATGAGGGTCTGTCAAAAGGAATAAGAAGAAATGGCTGCTGAGAGCCAATCAATAGTACCTGCCACAATCCTTTTCCATCTCAAAGCTGCCATGCAGGGACTGACAGCTGAGTAAAGAAATCAGCAGTAATCATGCTTTATTAAGCTATGTGCTTGGTTATCATCAGCTTCTTAGATTAAGTTGGCAACTGAATAGCTGACCTATAGCAAATGCTTTCAGGAACAATTATAGATGACCTACATAAAAGCACACTTTAGATTAAGGTGTCAATCTGACCGGAAGCACTCAAACTGGAGATATGAAAAGTAACAATCAAAGAATGTGAAAGTACAATGGAACACCAGAGCTCAACTGGCGCCACAGCCCCATTTGCTGGTGAGGCAACTGTGGTTAAATGAGTTTCCTGAGTCACACATCGAGTTCAAGGAAGAACATGACTGGGCCCTTCCCAACAATCACTAATTGGGTTGGGTACAGTTGAGACAATTTGTTTATTAGTCTTAAAGAGGCAAGAGGTCTGCATGATGGACCATTGAGACTGTCCCATTCTTGGGACAAATTCTCTGCTCTGGAAAAGAAGGAGGAGCTGCAGCTTTCTGGGCTTTGGTCGTTAGGTTGTTCTAGATTTGAAGGACTCGAAGACTGGACCTCTTGGCAAGTATTCAGAAAATTCAGCCTGAGTTTTTCCTATTTTATTTTCTTCTCAGAGCTCCTTTTTCTTGCAAAACAGGAAAGTCCTCAATACCTTCTGAGACATGTAAGGCTGAAAAATTGTAGATGCCTTGGTGCTGAAAATAAAATTCTTGAATTTGTATGTAGTTTATTTTTTTCTCTTTGTCTCCATATACCCTTTTTCCCACTGTTGTCTCATTGATAATACCTTAAGTTGGGCAGAGATAAAGAAGCGTCTTAGAAATAATAAGATAAGGAAATATTTTGGTTGGAAAATGGAAAGGATTATTTTAAATTTTTACTTTTTTAAAAAACATATTTTCCTGTAGTCTTTTTATCTTAAGCCTGAGGAGATGTATTTGGAGACTGGGTAGGTCTCTTGTCTAGGGGGTGCCTTTGACTCTGAAAGGCTGAGAGAGGCCAAGGAGGTTGGGAGCTGGCTTCCTGTAGGCTTTCCCTGGACTCTAAGATTGAAGAAAAAGAAATGAAGGGAACCTTCTATATTGGGAGTGACAAACAGGTTTTACCTTATATGCTAGCTTTGAGATGTTTGTAATAAAGAACTTGAGCTCTGTGTTGAGAAGGATTGAAAGGACTGGGCTTATCTAGGGAGAATGTTAGCAAGAATGGAAGCAAGTAGAACTCTTCTACACTCCTGGTAGGAATATAATTGATACAACCACTTTGGAAAAGAATTTAACATTACCTCATCAAGTAAACGTATATATCTTCTGATCTGGCAAGTCTACTCTAAGCTGTCTATCCTAGAAAAACTCTTGAAATGGCATCTAAGGATTTATATGAAAACATTCATAACAGGATATTTGTAGAGCTTTTAATACTGCTGCTTGAGTTGGAGGAGGGAAGGACTTGTGATTGCACAAGTCAGATAATTCACATCTGAATGTGCCCTTCGCTCATTTCCCAGCTCAACTCTTCAGCCTGCTTTTGATTGTGGGAGAAGGAAAAAAGTCTTTTCTCCTTTCTTGCCAATGTAGGAACCAATTTTTACTGAGAATCAATTGCCCACTATTGTGCATAGGAGTATTTTAACATTCAAATCAGTTCAGTGTTGATGAAGCATTTCTTGAAATTGTTTCAGAGCCTACAAACTAGCCTATTTTTTGGCTAAAAATGGCCTATCAAGCATTGTCTGCAGTACTAGCGGGTCAAAATCATCTTTCCAGAAGCTTTAGGATTTGTTCTCTAGCTCGAAAGACCCACGAGTAAATTTCTGGGAGACTCGTGTAGCAGATCTCTGACCTACAAATCTTGCATATCAAATCTGGTCACTTTCTTAGTAACTGTATTCTTCCTCCTCCAACCCAAGCAGCAGTATTAAAAGCTCTACATTCTTTTAAACAGTGAGAAAGAGCTGCTTTAAGGATGCAATATCATCTATAAAGGACATACATTAGACTAGTCGCAAGTGTTAAAATAGAGATTTTAACATTCTCATTTTATCCATTTCTCATTCTCTGAACTATCCAGCATTCTCTTACATCACCACCACCCCCAACCTTTCCAAGACTATGCTGCTGGAGAATAGTAGCTGGAGAATAGTAGCAAAATGTTAAACCCTCTGGAGAAGGATCTTAGACCTGTGGTCACTGGGAAGAAAGGGAAGAGGTAAATGAGGCAGGTGGCTGGTGGCTGGGAAGTTCTGTTTTCCCTTGGTACCTTTCATCCATCAAGGAAGAAGGTCATTCACATTTCCCTTCCCTAGAGAAAAGTCTAGGAGAAAAGAAATCAGGCATACTTCCAAGCCTCAACTGAACTGCTGGCAAACTCTGATTAACTATCCTGGGGAATTCAGGTCGAAAATCCAACATAAATATGCTACTTCAGCAAATATAGCTAGAAACAATAATCAATTTAATATATCTGCAACAGTGCTGGTTAGCGTGTTCCATCCCACAGTAAACACTGAATATACTTTTTCCTTTAAACCTATAAATTATCTTTCCTACTCTGTAAATATTAGAGGATGTTCCTTCTTCTGGGCCTGGTTATACTCAGTGCCACCAGCCAAGAAGCTTGGGTTTCCTGAGAGATCATAGGATACCTCAAACATATTATATTTATCCTTAAACCCACCTTCCTTCCCAAAGTTCTGCCTGTTTTCTACCTCTACATGGTACCTGCGTTACCATTTCTCACCCCAGTGCCCATGGTAAATTTTTTTCTTTTTTTCAATTTTAAAACATATATATACAGACTGATATATATATAAATATATAGTTAACATAATAATATGAAATAATCAACAGTTTATGCTTCACTCAAATTAAGAAATAGAACATCAGTGGTACTTAGAGGCTCCTGCCTGATAGTGTGCCATGTTTCACTGCTCTCAGAGAGAACCACTGTGCTGACTTTTATGATAATCATTTTTTTCCTTCTCTTTGTAGTTTTAAACCTACAGGTACATCTCTAAACAAGCTAGTTGTGTGTTGCCTGTTTTTGACCTTTAGACAAATGAAAATAGATTGTCTGTTTTCTTTTGAGACTTGCTTCTCTTGCTCAACATAATGTTTGTGAAATTTTTTCAGTTGATGCATGAAGCTATAGTTCATTTATGGCCATCTCCGTACACTATTCCACCATATAAATTAACCACAATTTATGTATGAATTCTGCTCCTGATGGACACTTAGGTTGGTTCTTGCTTGTGCTAGAATATAGAGCTTTTAATACTGCTGCTTGGGTTGGAGGAGGGAGAACACAGTTACTAAGAAAGTGACCAGATTTGATATGCAAGATTTGTAGGTCAGAGATCTGCTACATGAGTCTCCCAGAAATTTACTCGTGGGTCTTTCGAGCTAGAGGACAAATCCTAAAGCTTCTGGAAAGATGATTTTGACCTGCTAGTACTGCAGACAATGCTTGATAGGCCATTTTTAGCCAAAAAATAGGCTAGTTTGTCGGCTCTGAAACAATTTCAAGAAATGCTTCATCAACACTGAACTGATTTGAATGTTAAAATACTCCTATGCTCAACAATGGGCAATTGATTCTCAGTAAAAATTGGTTCCTACATTGGCAAGAAAGGAGAAAAGACTTTTTTCCTTCTCCCACAATCAAAAGCAGGCTGAAGAGTTGAGCTGGGAAATGAGCGAAGGGCACATTCAGATGTGAATTATCTGACTTGTGCAATCACAGAATCCCAAGGCTGGGACAGACTGTGGGAGGATCACTGACATAGTAATCGACATGTGGAGGGACGGGTGATTGTTAAAAAGCTGGGGACCCCTCCTGAGTCAGGCTCACTGAGGGTGTAGTCCAGGAACCTGCAATTTAACAAACTCTCCAGATGATTCTGACACAATTGCCACAGAGAATCTTCTAGTCCAACACCTCATTTGTAGGTGAGAATACAGCAGCCAGTCATCTAATTCAAGGTAATAAACATTGAGAATGTACTACCTACTAGGCACAAAACTATAGTCCAAGCACTTTAAGGACTTGTGATTTAGCTGGAAAGACTTATGTGTTATGTACCTTTCCAGCAGGTTGAACAAAACAAAACGGGAGAAAAGGCTTCTTCTGTAGTGTTGGGGAGATGATGAAGTGGGTACAAAGTTGGAGTTAAAAAAGGTTTCACAGGGGCTGGTCCAGTGGTGTAGTGATTAAGTGCGCGTGCTCTGCTTCGGTGGCCCAGGGTTTGCAGGTTCGGATCCCAGGCGCGCACCGACGCATCACTTGTCAAGCCATGCTGTGGTGGCGTCCCATATAAAGTAGAGGAAGATGGGCATGGATGTTAGCCCAGGGCCAGTCTTCCTCAGCAAAAAGAGGAGGATTGGCATGGATGTTAGCTCAGGGCTGATCTTCCTCACCAAAAATAACAAAAGGTTTCACAGAGGAGACGGCATTTAATGTGGGCCCCAGGGCATGTGTCTGAGGTAGGTGTGATGTGTTTTCTAGACAGACAACCTGCACGGGGGCATGAGTATCCCTGTTTGGATAACATTGGTAGATTAGTGTTCCTAGTATGCAGGATTTACTCATATAATTATTGTTGTTAATAACAATAGTGACTGTCATTTATCAAGTATGTAGTATGTACCAGACTTGATCTTAAATGCTCAACATCATTTACTCTTTATGACCATCCTGCAAGCTGGTATTATTATCTCCATTTTACAGATGAGGCAGTGTCAGAGACGGTGAGTAACTTACTCTGGATCACACTATCAGTCTGTTGCAGAGGCAAGATTAAAATTTACGAGTGGGATTATGAGGGTGAGATAGGTTATAAAATACTGAAAAAACACTGAGGAGGGAAGAGGGTTTACTAGGTTTGAGTAAATACCTGCCAAGCAGCTCTGCTGCACTTTATTCGCGGGAAGGGTTTGGCTGAGGAACTTTACAATAGACACACACAACGTGCAACTCCTTTGAGTCTCAAGGCTGCACTCATTTTTTAGACCCCAAATTTCCCGTTCTGACTAGAAAAGACTTTTTTTTGCCTCCTTAATTCCATTTAAAATTTAGACCAGTCCATTGGTTTCTGTAATCCAATTTTATTACTACAATATTTCCACTTCTCCCTTCATAGGCCTGACTTGGAAGGTGGGGCTGCTTGGGGAAACGACAAATGTGGTTAAGGAAAGTGTGATATTGTGATTTATAATATGAAATATATGTTTGGTCTTGGTCCCTATTTCTGGCACAGAGCTCCTAAACCCTTTGGAATTTCTAAATGAGGAGAGTAATAAAAGTTTCTTTCATTGTGTTAATGATGTGACTTTTGGAAAGTCCCTGTGTCCTCTTGTGGTCGTCCCTCTAGACCTGTCTGTGTCCTAATCTCCTCTTCTCATAAGGATACCAGTCATATTGGATTAGGGCCCACCCTAATGACCTCATTTTAAGTTAATTACCTCTTCACAGGCCCTATCTCCAAATATAGTCACATTCTGAGGTACTGGGGTTGGGACTTCAACATGTGAATTTTGAGGGGACACAATTCAGCCCATAATAGATAATTACTACTTTATGATCTTGGCTTGGGGACATCCCCTAGCCTCAGCCTTCTTTATATAGGCAGATCAGGTGGGATTTTTCAGAACTGTATTTTTTAAAATAAACCCTTTTGGTCAGCTCTGTGGTGACACAGCAGGCACCATAATAGCGGTTGTGCCTCTGAATTTAGAGAATGAGATGTTTAGTGCCTTTTGTTCCCAGCTAAGGCCCATTTCCCTAGGAATTCCCACACCCTCCATTAGAAGTCGGGTAGAGTTTTGTAGCTGTAGAGTGGCTGAGGAAGAGGGAAGGGCCTCTCTTAGTGATACTTCATGTGAGCGTTTTACATTTGTATTGGGCTTCAGCATTTTCAAAGCACTTTCCACGTTATCTGGGTGGTGGGCATGGCAGGCATTCTTCCTGTCATTTTGCACCCAACGAAAGTAAGACTCACAGAGATGCTAAGTGATTTATCCTGAGACACAGGATACAGGGCAGCCTGGCCAGGACTAAGTCCCTTTATCCCCACTCAGAGATGCCACCTTTACCCGCTATGGGAAGTAGAGCAGGAGAAGGGGGCATAGCGGTGGGCATGTTGGTTCTCATACCTATGGAGGCTACCGTATGATAAAGAAAGCTAAAATTAACAAAGAGGCGACTTTGTGTACAATGAACTTTCGCTGATATGTATTAATGCCCACAATGTTTATGTAAGATTAGAAATTGTGTTCTAGGTATATTTGGTAATATGATTTATTACTGTCAAATTGTTGTTTTATTTTTAAAATATGTTGTGATATTTAAAAAAGCTTCTATCAAAAAAAAGTCTTTATCAAAAGCCTTTAGAAAAACTAAGTTACAAAATGCTAACTCTCAGACAGGACTGCTTCATTACTTACTTTTCAGAGTAAAATGTTGGTATCTGCTAGGAGAGGGATGATCCTTTGTTGGTCATCCATTCATTCATTCATTTATCCATTGATCAATGGGCATACATCAAGGGATTGCTATGTGTAAGGTACCAAGTTGTGCATCACTTGGGAAGAGTTTATGTGAAGGTAGAGCTACCAGAGCTACCAGAAAATTTATATCACTGGAAAAGAGATTGCCAAGCACAAAAAGCATCACATTGCTGGAGTTTTTGGTCAGGTTGTCAAGCAATGCCAGCATTGGAATTTTATAGATTAATTTCTATTATTTAGATACAATCCAGTAGTTTTCTAGAAGAACAGATGATATAGTTCTGCAAGATGCTTTTTCCTGAATTGGGCCCACCAAGCTCTGTCTGATCGCTGTGTTCCATTCTTTTAATCTAAGCCTGTACTTTATTCACCCAGAATCTTTTTGTAAGCTAAGGGAATGTCAGTAACAGAGGCTGCTTCCAGAAAAATCTTGTACCTGCATTCTGCTATACAGCAGAATGTCTCCGGGATCAAGGGTAAAGGAACATGGCCTCTTTCCCTGAACTGAGTTCACTCACTCTGCCCCCCACTGCTGCTCTTCCTCATTGTTTCCCTCCATAGACTCAAGATCCCACCTATGTACACTCCCGACTGAGTTGGCTCACTTGGATTGACATCCTGACTCCTCCAGTTACGGTCTGGAAGGTGGCTTCTAAGATCTAACTTCGTGTAACTAGAGCCAACTTGAGGAATTTTGTCCTGATGGTGAAAAGTACAGTATTCTCATGGAGAAGGGAGTCTTGAGTTCAACAGGAGAATAAAAGTGACACCTTATGTTATCAAAGGTAAGTAGCTAATTAAAAAGCTTACACAGGGGTGTGGTAGTGTACAATCTTCTCAGCCATCCTACAGCCTGAGAGGCTTCTGGCTGGAGATACCAAGTTCAAATAAGTGTCAAAAATGGGAAGTTTAAACACCATTAGATTAATAAGGAGACATCTGTTTGGCTAGTTATATTTCTTTAAATTTTGCTCTATTTTGCATTTTATTTCTTAGAGTGGAAGAACAGAAAAAAAAATCTCTTTTCATGTATTGGTTTTTAAATTTAAAGTGTCAGCAAAATGAAACAAAATGACCAATTTCTCTTTATACTTTGAGTATATAATTCATTAAAATGTACAGTGTATATCACAACACTAGAAGACAAGAGATATCAATTTTTAAGAAGAGAATTAAATTTTATAGAGAACATTTTATTGTAGTACTTTATTTTTGAACTTCAAATTGCAATACAATCAATGGATAGAACACTGTCACAATGCAAATAATATATGAATAATAGCAAGGAAAATTACTAGCTTTAATAAATTATGTCATTGATTTTCATTTCATGAGATTGAAAAATGGTCAAAACTTATTAATACAATATTTGACTTTATTTTGTGGGTATTTATTGCCTTCATCGATACAAGATTAGTTTGTCAATGAAATGACTTTTGTAACTTTATGAAGCTAATTTACCATCCCTTTTAGCTAGTCATTGCATGCTGCCTTATGAGGATTAAATGAGATTCTTTCAACAAATATCTTTGAATGTGGAGAATGGCACTATTCTGGAAGCTAGAGATACAGCTGTGAACAAATAGACAAAAATCCCTGCCTTCATGGAGCTTTGTTGTCTAGAGGAGAGACAGACTAAGCAATGGAGAAATAAAGCAGTATGGAGAGGGTCGGGAGAGGTGCAATTTTAAACAGGATGGATGGAGAAAGCCTCACGGGGAAGGCAAGGATTTGAACGAGGTAAGGGACTGAGTCACAGAGTGATTTGGGCAAAAAGTGTTCCAAGCAGAGGCAGTAGCAGAGGCAAAGGCTTTGAGACATTGCCTGCCTGGTGAGCTGAGGGAACAGCAAAGCCAAAGGCGTCGAAGTGAGTGAGGAACAGTAGTCGGAGATGAGAGAGGGGCTGCACCCCATTCCTGTTCACATTATTTTAGTAACTCTGCTATTATTCTCACTTAAGCTGCATAGAGAGCACTTTGAAATGAATGTAAATGAATTCTGAGCGAGGAGTTTTGTGTTATCTTCTCCTTAGCAAACTGCACCCACACCCTCACTGGCCGCCTTTCAGTAGTGTGAGCATTGAAATGCCAAGTTTCCCCCACCTCAGGGCCTTAGCACATGCTCTTGCTTCTCCCTGAAATGCTCTCCCAGTCACTTCTGCCCCCACTCTTCTCACCCCTCCTTCTACCTGCACCTTCACACCTCAATGTGAACATTAGTTCCTGGAGAGGCCTCTGCTAAAACCTAAGGTATGTTCACCCTATTTTCTCTCAGTGCTCACTTTTTCTCTTCCTCTGTAGACTGTATTATAATTTGCAAAAACATGTTTATGGGTTTTGTTGTTAAATCGTTTCCAATTATTATTTGTTTACTTGTTATTTATCATAAGCTCCACGAGAATAGAATAAATACCGATTTTTACCGTGAATACTGTTTACGGAGCACCTAGCACATCGTAGGTACGCTGTAAATATTTTGTGAAGAGATGAGAAGACGTGAAGGAAGAAATGAATGAATGGAAATAGTTTGAAGGATAGCAAACCCAGGATTTGTGTTCTTGTTGTACTGCCAAACTCTGCCTTGCTGAGAGGGAGAGATCTTGAGACCCAGACAGTATTTTAGGGTCAAGCACAAGACGGGCACAGACTGAAGTCTCATAGACCCCTTGTCACTCACATCCCCGAGAACAACAGGCTCTCTTCAGTGCCCCTCCCCACGCCCTCTCAGCTGAGGGGTTCCTCCCTTCTATTTGAAGCCACAGTATGTTGTGTCTTTATTGTTACACTAATCAAACTCAAGTTATGCATACTTTTCAGTGAATTCCTCCAGTACCGGGTTATAGGCCCCTTGAGAGCAAGGACCTAGTTTTATTTGATGAAGGATGGGTGGTACATGCCATATGATGGGGATCAAAGTTTGGGGAAAGAAACTAATTATTGGCTGTGTTCCCGCTGTGCACCAGGCATTCTGCCAGGCACTTTACTTTTTTTGTTTTCTTGAAAATGGCTTCTGTGTTTAACCGAAGCCACTTATATATGCCTGTTTCAATTTTTCTGAGTCCATTGCACATTTGGGCTGAGTTAAATATGTATTAACACTAGGCAAAGGCCTCTTTACTTGGGTTCTGGATACAAAAGAGAAAGTAGAAATGGCATCAATTGCCTTTGGTTTTCTTAGGGTGAGCACTTACCTGGATTCAGAGGTAAGGCTGATGACTCCTCTTGGAGTGAGTCTCAGTCACTGCTGAACCCTGATTTTTTCATCACTTTGCTTTTACTTCTTCTTTTATTTTTTTGTGAGGAAGATTGGCCCTGAGCTAACAAGTGCCAATCCTCCTTTTTTTTTTTTTTATGCTAAGGAAGACTGGCCCTGGGCTAACATCCACGCCCATTTTCCTCTACTTTATATGGGACGCTGCCACAGCATGGCTTGCCAAGCGGTGCGTCGGTGCGCGCCCAGGATCTGAACCAGCGAACCCCGGGCCGCCGCAGCAGAACGCACGCAATTAACCGCTTGCGCCACCAGGCTGGCCCCGCTTCTTCTTAAAGGAGAAGTGTGGATGCGTCAAGTTGGTCCTCAAAGACTAAGAGGAACCAGAAGACATGCATTGAGACAGCCCCATGTCCTGGCTGCTCTGCCAGAGCAAGGCTAGCTTCTCAATGGTGCCCCAAAAGATATTATTTTAAAAATAAGGACTTTAATTTACTTAGGAAGCCATGATTGGGCATACTAGAAATCAGAATGTCTGACTATCAAGGTCGTGCTGACCACTGTAAAATTATCTCCAACCCACAGTATGTGGGAACTCAAAACACTCATTCTCTGAGCCCTGACAATTAACAGAGCTTGTATTTCTCTTCTTCTAATGGAGGACATGTGATTATATAGCTATTTTGCCAAAGGAATTTCTTAGTACAAGGTTAATAACTACTTTACTTTTTCTCATCTCAATCAAGATTAGATAATTATAAATTAAACTTTAAGAACTATCCCCACAGCAAATATTATATTCTGTAATGCTACAATAACTTACTGGTTAAGTATTGTATATATTCATTTCTATTTTATAATGAGAAACTGAGGCCCAGAGACATAATTAGTATTGAATAGTACAGTCTGAATTCAAGCCCAGTTCTGTCCAGTTCTAAACACCTGTTCTTTCTCCATATTAAACTTCTTCTGTGATGGCTAAATGGATGAATTGGTGGATGGATGAATGAGTGAATGAACAAATGAAGCAACTGTATATGTATACATGGGTCACAGTTGATTAGGTGGATGTAGTTTTAGTATAAACCTGTGGAAACTGGTAATATTTCATTCGGGTGATAGTTTGTGTATAGAGGTTTTAATTATGCTAGATCTACTTATTGGAGCTATATTCTTGAAATGGAAATGATCAGAAAATAGTTGGAATCTTCCCATACCACATCATGAATAATTAAGCTTTATTAAAATCAATTTAGAAATAATGTTGGCTCTAGCAGTCACTCAGTCTGACCTAACCTAATGGAATCCTCCATGTGTAATTAGTGTGTAAGCTGTCATTTTCTGGTGGTTTTGTTTGAACTGAAAATAGAATTTGCAAATCTGAATTTTCACCCACAAGATGTCAACATTCTTTCTATTCAGAGTAGGAATGCCATTGAAAATGGGTGGCTCCAATTACAACACTCTGGGGGGCTGTTGGAAGGGCTGGGGTTTTTAAATTGCACATGAGCGGGAAACTGTTTCCCTCATATGCTCTACTCTCCTATCTCCTTATGTCATCTACATGTGTATGAGTTTCACCTCCAGACTGTAAACTTCCTGAGGGCTTTTCCTTCCTTTTTATGAGCATCCAGTATATCGCTTTCATATATTGGAAGCTTAATTAAGCTTATTGAATGGATATATCTCTCAAAGCTAAAGATAACGCTTAGTGCAAGAACTGGACTATAACATTTTAGAATAAGCGAGCACCTGCTTAGAGAAGGAAATCAGTATAATATGGAAGTTGAAGGAGATACTTCCATGGGAAATAGGAGATAGAGAGATCCAAAGATGTATTCTCTCTGCAGACATCACCTCATTTTGAATTCCAATGCTGGGCTGCTAACTGCTCTTTCCTTCACACCAACCCAGCCAAGACATAATCTGGCCCTTCATATGAAGTTATACAGCACTGCTGGGCTCCAGGACAAGTATGGAAGTCGATACTTCCCAGCAATAAATACTGATTAGAAAAAAAAAAATGTTTTCAGGCAAATTTCAATGGCTGAAGGTAGGTAAGTAGGCTAGCATGGCTGTTAAGAAATATAAATAACATATTCTTGTTTATTTTCCATCCTGAAGTTTTTATTAGAAGTCAGAGAGTGGCGAGATTTTAAAATTGCCTCCTCTTGTGTAACAGTGAGAATAACTTATACTACATATCCTTTTGGCATAGAGTGTTTCATTTGAAACTTGCAAAAACCTAACCAGATAAGGAGAGTGGGGATATTTTCCCCATTTAGATGAGAAAAACACTGAGGTTCAGAGAAGTTATATAACTTGGCCAGGCAAGTTCATATAGTGTGGAAGAAGACTTTTCTGACTCTCAATCCAGCGCTCTTCCCTCTCCGCCCTGCTGGCTCTCTAATGGTGTGTAGGATGATCATCACTCAATTTTCTGTGAGGAAGAAAGATTATGTACTCATGTTCTCTCTCATGCTTTTTCTTGCCTCTCTCCCTGCTTGCCTTCTGCTATTCTGCAGCCTATTTTCTCTGTATACCACAGGAATGAAGAGCAATGTTCAAATTCAACCTTTGTTGCTTTTTTAGCTGATTTCGGAGTATTTGGCATAGTAGTTTGAGAAGCTATTTGCTTATTTCACCATTTTACCATTATAGAGAATGTTCTGGAAAAATACAGCTCGATGATATAGTAGAAATCACTCATCAGTATTTGTAATATCAAAATGACCCTCATTAAGGCTGTTGAAAATGAAGTGTAAATGGCATTCGATCTGCTGCATTTATTTGACTTTTGCTGCCCAGGGTGGCAACGGAGAATTTTAGAGGAATTCCTAAAAACAATAGGAAAACTGCAGTGAATAACGCAGTATTGAGCAGCAGAAGAGCATAAATGGTGAAAGAGAAGTTGGGCAGGTGGAGCACAGGTTAGTCCTGCCAGTGTTCCTCTAAGCATGTGCTGTCCAATAAAGTAGCCACTAATCACATGGACTATTTAAATTTAAAATAAAATTGTATCAAAAATTCAATTATTTAGTCACACTGGGCACATTTCAAATACTCAATAGCCCCATATGGCTAGTGACTACCATGCCAGAGAGTGCAAAGATAGAACATTTCTCTAGGTGCTGAAATTTAATTGTAGCACGCTGCTCTAGGAAGATGGGCAAAGTCCCTAATACCATTGCAGTCATTTGAGTATGGGAAGTTTAATGAGCCATCCCTAAGGAGTCCTTCCTTCCTCTCTCCCTCTTTCCCTTCCTTCCTTTCACTTTTCATTCCTTTTTCCCTTCCTCCCTTTCTTCTATTCTTCCAACAAATATTTAGCGAGCAATTGCAATGAGCCTGGCACTGTTTTGAGTGTTAGGGCTACAATGGTAAACAAGAAAAGATGTGGCTCCTACCCTAAGACAAGTGGCAATCTAGCAAGGGATTCAGACAAGTGAAAACTGGCAATCACGATCCAGTGTGATAAGTGCTGTGTGACCCCCTAACCTAGTTTTTGGGCTTCAGGTTTATACAAAGAAAGGAAGATCAGAAAACTGAGACCTGGAGGATTAGTAGAAGATATCCAGGTGTAGAAGCAATGAAGAGAAGGAAGGAGGAAGAGTGTTCCAGATAGATAAATAGGATGGAAGAAAAGGGAGAGCAAGATGTATTCTAGGAATGGAGAGAAATTGAAGATGACCAGAGGATATAACATAAGCAGAAAAGAAGAGGCTACAGAAATGAGCAGAAGGCAGATCTTAAAGGGCCTTATAACCCATGTTAAGATGTCTGTATTTCATTCCTAATGGCAATAGGAAGTTTCCAAGAGATTTAACATAGGAGACTGACTCCATAATATTTGTATTTTGGATAGATCACTTTTGCTACATTGTGGAAAATGAATTGTGATTGGCAGAGCTAAAAGGAGGAAAAGAGCTGAGGCAGAAAAACAAATGAGGAGGCTGTTGAATTAGTCCAGATAAGGATGTTGGTTAGTGGTATGGACAAGGGTTGCCCAGGTGGCAGAGAAAAAGTAATTTTGGGGTATAGAGAGATAGGATCTCAAGATCGAGTGGGGGAAGAGGGAGAAAGAGAAATCAGAGATGACTTCTAAATTTCTCTTTTTAGCAAATAGATAAATTGTAGAGCTACTTATAGAGAAGAACACATACGAAGAAGCTAAATTAAGGAAACGTGATGGATATAGATCTTGACTCAGATTCTACTTTAGAGGGCAGCCTTCCCTGACCCCCTAGACCATGACAGGCTCCAGTGTTATTCCTTCTCATAGCCTAATGCGTTTTCTTTCAAAGTCCTCACAACAGTTACAATTTTACAGTTATTTGTGAGCTCACTTTATTATTTGATTGCCACTCTCTATCACTGAATTGCCAGATCCATGATGGCAGAGGCTGTGTTTGATTTTGCTCACCATGAAATCCCCACACCTAACACATTGTCTTATTTGTGACGTGCCATGGTGAATTTGAGAGCAATGGTTATAGCAGCGCCTTCCTTCTTTTCTCTGAGTACCATTTCAGGACAAGCAGATACAAAATGATCTTCAGCCTTTCATTCTGAGTTCCCAGTCTAACCCTTTGAAGGGGAGGAAAAATAATTTTCCCTCTACTAGGTTCTAGGTTAAGATTTCTGAGAACCCCCCTGTAATAAAAGACAGATTAATGGGAGAAAAACAAACAAGTTTAATAACATATGTACCTTCTGTATACATGGGAGAGATTCAGGAAAACTGAGTAACTCCCTGAAATGTCCCAAGCCACCACTTTAAATAGCTCCAGCTACAGATAAAAGAAGATGTCAGATCCAGTTATGAGAGGCTACGAGGAAAATTACAATAAACAAGGGTAAGGTTGTTATACAGGTTAAAAGTTGTTGCCTTTTCCATTGGTAAGAGCTTCTAGAGATTTAGAGTCATCCTCTGCCTTGTACAGAGAGGGAGAGATCCTTACAAATAGAGACTTCCCTTATAAATGTAAATTTCTCTTACAAAAGGGTAACTTCTACTCAGTTTTCAGAGCTTCTCCTGTGTCTACTGTTTCTTAAAAATAATCAGCCTAAGATAACCATTATGCTAAAGAGGCATATTTTGGGATGGCACACTCTCCTCCCCCTCACTTTTAGTTCCAGTGCCCTAACTGCCCTATAAGCACAAATCTCAAGAAAGGAAGGCTCTTTCATAAGTTATTTATACATGTGAAATTAACTCCTTGGGTTGCATTTTTGTTTGCAGTTTAACCTTTGGGTCTTATTGCATTTGAGAAGGCTTTGCCCTCATGAAAGCCTTGAAAGGTGGAGAAAACGATATTCTTTTGGTAGAGGGGCTTTCCCATAGTCGATAACAATATACCACGTATTCTGCTTTGTTACTGAGCAACGGCTTGCCACTTAGTGTGCACAGAAGCCAATACCGTGGTACATCAGTTTTTGAAAGAAGCAGCAGTTTATTATGCAATCAGTTGGTAATGAGACAGACAGACAGGCTTTCAACTCTGTCTCTGGGATCTGGGGTGTGGTGTAAGGTTTAAGGCATCAGGGAGGGCAGGTTGGTATGCGGAAGCACTGGCAGGATGAGTTTCCATTGGCAGATTGAAATTTCCTCTTCTGCTCATGCTTCTGGCTGGTTCACCACCCCTGAAAAATAGCTTTAACATCCTGTTGTTAAGATGAGGTCAGCACAGTAAACAAGGGTAAACTTATGTAGATTTAAGTCCCTGCTTGCTCTACGTTAAGACTTTCCAAAGATTTAGTCATCCTCTTTTTTCAGGCACAGAGAGGATGGCCCCCTTACAAATGGAGATTTTTCTTATAAATGTAAATTTCCCTTGCAAATGGGTGACCTCTACTAGGTTTTTAGAGCTCTCCCTATGTCTGTTGTGTTTTTTGTTTGTTTGTTTTGTCGGGGAAAGGGGGAGAATCTCCCTCTGCCCTTTCCCTTAAGGTTCTTATGGCTGGCCAAATAATTAACAAGACAGGTTAGCAGGAGAAAATAATACCAAGTTTAATAACATGTATACATGGGAGAAAGCAAGGACGCTGCGTTTCTCAACACAATAGCAGAAATTCTCGTCTTAAATACCATGTCCAGCCAATGACAAAGGAGGATTTTGGGGGTTGGGGGAGTCAGTTACAGGAGATTACCACTAAAGCACAGTAAACAAGAGTAAGGTTTATTATGCAGCCCCAAGGCCTCACCTTCCACATTGATAAGTGACTAGAAATGAGCTCATCCCCCCTCTTCCCAATACAGAGAGGGAGATACCTTTACAAATGGAGACTTCCCTTGTAAATGATTGTCTGGCAACTCCTCGCAGGGCCACCCAAAGAATGTGGCCAGAAAGACAGAACTCCCGATAAGATGGGCTTGTTGGTGCCTTTTCTATTGTAACCTCTATCCTACATTATCTTTATAGCAGTCATGATAGATCTGTCTAGGAAGGAGCCACCATGTCAAATTCTTTAGGCAGTTAGTGGGGGAGGTCAAATGTCCTTCAGAGAAAACAACCAAGGTAAAGAGATAGATTTCAGGGTGGCCAAATCTTGATCACCCACAGTTTGTTTGTTTTAATAATCATCAGCTCAAAATAGCCCTTATGCCAAAGAGGCATGTTTTGGGGTCGCAAATCCTGTTCCTGGTCCTATGGTTACAGTTTGCTTGTAGAATATGTTCTACACCCCTTTCTGACAGTGGATATGGAAAGATCTGCCTCCTCAGCCATAACACTCTTTCTGTCTCTCTCTCACACAAACACACACGCGCGTGCGCACGCGAGCACACACACACACACACTCATGTAACTTTCCCTGCTATTGTCAGACAAGATCTTAGAGTGGGAAAGACACACTGCAACTCAATGCTGCCTGGAGACAAAATCAGGTAATATAAAACTCATGGGATCTGAAGTCAGACAGACTTTGTTTTAAATCTCAGCTACACTAAAGTCTATTGGTCCATGTTGCTGAAAGAAAACAGTCAATAGCTATTTATTAGATGAATGACTGAATGAACTCATTTCTCTGAGCCTTGGTTTTCTCTTCTGTCAAGAGGAAAAACAATAGTACTTATCCCAAAGAACTGTTGGGAAGATTAAATTAGATCATAGAGAGAAAGTGTCACCGAGTAACTGCCCCGAGGAACTCAAGGAAGGTTTCAGAAACATTTAACTGTTTCTCCAAATTCCTTTTTTTCTTTTTTGTTATGTTAAGAGATGCAATCACCAACCACCCTGAACAGACTGAGCCCCATCGCAAGGGTAGCGCCTGTGCAGATGAGCCGAGAGATGACCTAAAGTCGCCCTTTACTTAACAGGCGATGTATGTGAAAGCATGTCGACTGAGCCTGCACAAGCGAATATGCAACTCACCCTTTTGAATATTTATTCCCCATCTGAAATAAAAGGCCCCCTGCTGTCCCATGGAATAGCCACGACTTTGGCAACGATTCCACGTGGTCTCCTAGTTGATGCAAATAAACTCTACTTTGTGTGACAACTACTTCTGGTGGAGAGTCTGATTTTAACTCGCCAGGAAGAAAACCCCCTTTGGTTCGGTAACAAAAGCACCTAGCACATAGTAGGCACTCGATAAATGACTTTCCCCTTCTGCCTTCCAGTTGTGCTCTCCCCTAGGAAAGGATAACATGAATGATGAAGAGAAAAAGAATGGAACCCAAAGGGAAAACTGAGCCCAGCCATTTCAATATACCTTGGCTTCTTCACTAGTGTTCCTCCCACATCAATATGAAGCCCCAAAGAACAAAATCTCTGATGATGTTCAGTTCATATAGATGCTGTTAACATTCTCTGCTAAGTTCAGCACAGAAAATTTGGCCAGAATCTCTTGTTCAATGAAGTAATTAACACGGCCATCCCTTCTAAGTGTTGCCATAGTAGTTACCATGGTGATGAAATGAAAATGCAATTTGAGTAATTCATGCTACATAATTCTTCCCAGAAAAATAAAAGGAGTACTTTTAAGATAACTGAATCATTTTGGTGATGTCTCAGTGCAACCTGTTACTCACTTGAATGATTCAGACAAAAGGCTCTAATGAATGGAAGATTAGACTGTTTTCATTTGCAACCAAATTTACTAAATACATTCCCAATGTGTTAATTAACATTTTCTCCAAATGCAAAAGAAAAACATTCCATCTGAGGAGACAGGTAAGAATCTGATTGTAATGCAGACTCATCTGACATTTGAAAAAAATCTTTGAAAAGGTGAGCTAAGCACAACACTCAAAAAAGAAAATTCTAAACTGCTAAGTCACAGACAAGGTCATTTCTGGTAAATAATGACATGGATAAAGAAAGAATGGCCATTTTACAGGTATTTTAATATATCATATGCTTGTCTTCAGGATTTAAAGAGTTAAATAGGAAACATCCCTTTGAAGTGCTTTTTAAAAAATTGGAAAACAGTTTAAAATGTTAATGCTGTAACATTTGTATAATAATATGCAAAGGAAAAACCAAAATATTATCTGGGGGAATGATAAATGTAAAAATATAAGCCCAAAGTCTCACGTCACTCCTTCAGCCCCTATATCTCCCAAGGTACCAAGACTAGTCCATTTTTCCCTCTAAATACCTCCCCACTCCCCAAGGTCTTTCCTCAATATCATCTTCACTGTCAAAGAGCTCTGGGTCTGTGAACTGACTCAGGTCAGAGAAATGGAAAAGTGTCTGTGACTCTCATAGAGCCTCCAATCAAATCTCTTTTCACTCGCTTTGGAGTTTGTTGGGCTTCTGTTCTTGTCAATACAAATCAAGTAGGACCTTAGTGGTCTATTTTAGACTTAGGTATCCAATGACCAGACAAAAATTGTTTAAGATCCCTGTGGTTCAGACCATTCTGATTATGATGGCCTATGCTATATGGCACATACATGGCTATGCCTCTTATGATTACCTGATATTGCCTGGTTTTTTGCCACCTCACAACTCCCTCATTTACATTGGAATCAAGGGGCTCATCTCATCTTTAGTGCCTCTCACCAACATTCCTTTCATCTTCAAAAATGCTGACAGTCCCCTTCCCATTGTCCTTCTCAGGGCATTGGTGATACGTCTAGTTTCTGGGCCTTATTGGGAGCTTAATTGGGGAATAATTATGGTTGGTCAGATTACACAAGACAAAGCTACTCCAGAACTTCTTTTTTCAATCTTTGGATTCGTTTCTCTACCTTAGTCCAAAGAACTACTGGCATTTCACATTAATATTGTGTGGACACCATATATTGTTCAGGATTTCATTAATCAGCGGAGTAAAGAATTAGAGCTACTCTCAGCTGTTTGCCTAGCATGATTAATGTAGAATCTCTGGTACCCATATCAATAAATTCAGGTTGATCTATCCTTGACCAACCCCTCTTAGAACCCATTTCCACACATATTCTCAAGATTCTAGTGCATATAAATTAGCAGAGTACTAGAGATGTTTGTGGGTAAGGCTTCTCTTCCTTTTCTTCCCTGACTTGACCTTGGAGACTAAGAGGGAAAGAGTGAAAGACGAGAAGAATTGGCTCCTTTGGGAAGGTAACTCCCTTAGGTGAGGGAAGACAGTGTCTTCAAGTAAGGTAGGATGGCCTTATTGATAAGAGGAGGCTGGTAGAGGATGCTCAGTGGGAAGTGAGGATTCAGGGTACTGTAAGTTTTTCCAAACTGCCTGCATATTCCCAGTAGTTCCATCAGGCCCAGAACAATGGCAGTGAATTCAACATATACAATTTTCTGAGCCACCCTGCAACAACAGATTAAACGTTATTTTACCTTGGTTATAAACAGTCCCTGGGTTTCATTCAGTGTCTTTACCTGAGAATTTTGAGAACTGTTATTCTCTTTAGGTGAGCTTACCAGGAAAATGATAGACCAACATCTTACTCTGTAGTCCTTGACTTCTACATTCCTTTCACTTTTCTACGGAAGTGGCAACCTGGTCCTAGAGAGACTTATCCTCATTGGACATTTCATTCCAGGTAAACAGTGATGATAATTTAATTGGATGATTTATCATTATGTGCTGGGGTCTTTCAAATTCCCGTGGTAATGAGATTCTCTCGGACTTCAGGCCCACCTGGTCCATATTTCCAGTCATATTTCCTCTGCCCTTTGTCTGACGATGTGTTTTCTGTTACCTACTGGCTTGCGCTGGTTTTGGTATTAGTCAGGATTTGGGATTATAAGCAGCAGAAATTGACCTGACCAAGTAAAGCAGAAAAGACATTTATGGGAAAGAATTAATCAGGAGGTTGGAGAACCAATCTTGGAGAGTAGACTGGAGCTGAAGGAGGTCACCACTCACCCAGAAACAGTCTGGCTATGATCCTGCCAAAGGCACTGCCAACACTGGCCATTCACTGCTGCTGTGTCTTAATGCTCCACACTGCTGCTGGACATTGTCTACAGTCTCTGTAACAAATGTTATCATGACAGACTATCTTTGCACCAATTCTTCAGATTCAAAGAGCTAGACATGACCATCTAAATGGTTAAACCTTCCATCAAGACTCACATATTGAGGGATTCTGCCAAATATAAAGGGTGCTCTGCTGTTGTTATACACATCCTTACTAACCTCCTGTTTCTCACCAAATAAAAAAAGCTTGCGTCGCGGTTAAGCACATGCGCTCTGCTTCGGTAGCCCGGGTTTTGCATGTTCGGATCCAGAGAGCACACGGATGCACCTCTTGTCAAGCCATGCTGTGGCGGCATCCCATATAAAGTAGAGGAAAATGGGTACAGATTTTAGCCCAGGGCCAATCTTCCTCAGCAAAAAAGAGGAGGATTGGCATTGGATGTTAGCTCAGGGCTAGTTTTCCTCACAAAATGAAAAACAAACAAACAAACAAACAAACAAAAGCTTGCATCATAAGGTATCTGCAGACTTCGTGGCTCCTCCACTGTCATCTAGTCAGTATTTCTACCAAAACATGGAAAGGTTTGAACCCTTTGCCTTATGCTCTTAGATGATACTAAAAGTGATATCAGTTGCTCACATGTGCGTGGGGAAAGGGCAGCAAAAACTTGACTCAGCTCCTAAAAGATATATCATAAACTATCTGAGGGTAGAAGCTGCTTTGTGTTAGTATCCTTATTACCTAGTGCTTGAAATGCATAGGCACTCAATATATATTTGTTAAATCAATAAATGAATGAGTGAATGCTAGACATATCTAAAGCTCTTATCTTTTTTAAATGAGGATTGGAATTTGTATCTTACACTGGATCCCCTAAGCCACTGCAGTGGAGCCTCAGTTTTTAGATTCCCTGCCTTAGAATCATCTGGGGTACAGGTTACAATGCAGATTCCTGTGACACACCCCAGATCTAAACTAAATCAGACTTACTATGGATGAGGCTCAGAAATCTACATTTTAAAGAAGCACTCCAAAGTATTCCCAGGCACCCTAAATTTGAAAGCTAATACTCTTTGTGGGAGTTATTACTAGGGGCTGGAGTTTAAGGATTCTAGTTAGCAAAAATTAATGAGTTTTGGGAATAAAACTCTATAAAGCCTCATTTATAAAGCTTTGGTATTTATTTTAATGACTGATAGGTGACTCTTAGAAGATAAGTTTTTCCTATCGCATACTTAGTGTTATATTGGGAGAAAGCTTATAAGTGAGAAAGAAAGTAGAAGTCCAGTTTTATCTTTTTAATTAGGATGGTATTCTCATTTCTTTTGCTTCTCTGAGCTGTAATCTGAAGCAAAAGAACAGAGAAAGAAAGTCAAGGGATAAATAAAGCTCCTTTGGCCACCCCAGCTAAGCATGTTAATAAGATCTCCTCAGTTCAGGGTAAGGAGGAAGACAGTGGGCACTTACTGTGAAAACAATACAGAATGATTTTTGATGTGACCAAATTCATTTGGATGGCCACTGGTATAGGACCTTCAAAAGCATGGATTGAGAGGAAATACGCAAAAATAAAGCTTTCCTCCACCTTCTGGAATGGTAATCCTTCTATTAGGGTGTTTCAAGTCATCTTGGTCTCCCAACAGAAATAAAATGAAAAAGTCAACCTCATACTTATATTGCATTGCTTTACTACTTACAGAACACTCTTGGAAGCATCAGCTCATTAGAGCTTCACATCTCTGCCTGGTCAGAAGGGCATGCCTATTTCACAGAACAAGTAAATAAAGATAACAAATGTGAAGAAAATTTTTTCAAATTGCCACAATTAAATGGGGCTACGAAACATAGAATTTGACTTTTTAAAATATATATAAATATTTTTTAAGAAATATGGACAAACACTAGAAGAAAGTGAAATTGGCCACTACTGTCATCAATTTCAAACCTTAATATACATAATTAAGAAGAGAGAATGCCCTCCCCCACCTGTCTTATTTGACAACCAAAGAGAATTATAGTAAACAATTTGGGCAATTGGGTATGCTTTCAGACATTTCTCTATGCTCATAAAGACATATCCATCTATATGTACACACACGCATACACACACATTTTCTCATACATACGCATACAAACACATAAACACATACATACATTTTTTTTTTAAACACAGAAGGGACTATGCTCTGTTGTTCTATGACTTCCTTTTTTTCCAGAATATTTTCACTGTCCTCTGAAGCTTCTAGGAAAGAAGAAGTTTGGTTGCTTAGCTTTGTTCTTTTCATGTTCCTTCCACACAGTGGCTTTGAGATCTTGTTCCTCTGCAAATAGCCTTTGTGGGCCTCTAGTTTGCTGCAGATGACATGCTTGACGTTGCTAGTGCTGCCACAGTGTTATCACCAGCTTTTGCACAGCAGCCTTTGGCTTCCTGCCCCTTTGACTCCTCTGCTGTAGTCTGCTTGGTCCTACCCTCCGTCCATCATGTCCAACATCACACTCTAAATTACACTGTGTCTTTCCCAAATTAACTACACAGCTGCTGCTCTGCTGTTCCTCAGTTTCCCAGAAGGCCTGCTGCTTCTGATGGACACCTGTCTTCAGAAAGCGTATGGAAGCCTACATGTCAGCCTGGCTGGCCAAGCTACCATCAGTGAGGGTATGGGCTGTTCTCCTCCTCTCCAGCCATAGCCCACTATGCTTTGCTCTATTTTTTCTTAGGCTTAATCAAGAGCTTCTGATGCACGAGATTGAGGGTTGCTTTGTAATTTCTTCAGCCAATACTCAAAAAGGCTCAGAATTCCAGCCAGCCAGCCAAAGACCAAATACTTTTGGCTATAATTAAATGTTCACATATGCAGCTGGTTACAAAGGCACTATAGTGCTGAGGATTTGGCTCCTGGTGTGATGTGGTGTGGTGAAGTGGGGTGTGTATATGTTTATGGAGTCAGAAATGCCTTTCTTTACATTTAGAGGTAGAATGAATATTTCTGATAAATTTCTAGAAAAATAAAATCATTAAAAACTTTTCAAAATGCGGATGATTTCTGTTTGTATTGAATTATTCTATTTTGTAGAAGACAAAAATGAAGTATTTAGAAATGTAGGAAATACATATGAAGGAGATATATCTTGGTTCATGTGATTCCACACAGCTAAAGTTTGCATACCTTTTGAAATTGAGCCAATAACACAATATTTGTTTGCTCTTTCATAAAAGCCTTTTTCTAGAGTATTCTAAGAGAAGCTTATAGTCACTAGAGATTAAAATTTCTAGAAAGAATAAGATTATTTGGATTTACCTCTCATCTGCCATATTGGGTCAGGCTTGGTCAATTTCTCTCTCTGAACTTCAGTTTCATTATCCCCAAATTAAGCAGTTTAGGTTCTCCCAAGAAACCTATTAAATTCCATCCCCTTCAGCTTCTAATACACATGGTGTTTGTGTCTTTGTCTAGAGATTATTCAAACTCTCACTCCTTTAAAAGAATGCAAATTTATTTATGCGTGGTTGGAGCTATAGAATCACATGACTGGATTTTGGGAGAAAAGGGTTGACATGTGCTCTTGGGTGCTATCTGTGAATACAGTTGCAACTTACACTGGGATTGGATACTGAAGTCATCTTCAAAGGAGAACAATCACATATGGTCAGAATTACCCTTGAGAATCCCTTAGGAAGTCATCACATCAAAGCCTGACATACTGTGTCTCAGTAAGTCCAACATGGCCAGTTTTCCCTGTAGCAATGGAACAGATTGAGTCCCAGATGAAGAGGTGGACTTTTGTTTAAAGGCAATGTTTTATGGAAAATACATATCCTTAAATATGAGAATCACACTCAGAAGTGCTAGTGGGTCATGAATAAAGTGTACTTGATAACTAAGACTCCAAGGAGACAGTCTCACACACAGTCTGGAGTTTGCTATCATTGAGTGCAGCGATAGGCTCAATAGCCTGAAATAATTAAATGACTCTTTTCTTCATTTAGTTATCTTTAGTCAAGTGCATATAGTTTAATTTATCTAAGAAACATGTTTATTTTGTGACTGTACTGTACTGCTAATACTGGCTTAGTTCAGACCTCATCATCACTTGACTAATTCTTGCAATTCCTGCCTAATCTAACCTAATTCTTGCAATAACTGCCTAATGATTTCATGGGTTATTTTTTAAGATAAAGTTACAAAAGGGTGCATAGCCTATCTCTTCATAGGAAATTAAAAATTCATATTAATACATTAAAGGCTATCGAAAGTCCAGTGTTTCCCATTTATTTGACCATAATTTTTTTTCAGTTTACCTAGTAATATTCATTGCACAGAAAAGTAAGACATGTTGGAAGCACCAACTTACAGATAAAATTTAAGTTCCTGAGCATAGTATTACAGAGTCTTCCATGAGCTGGCCCTAGCTTACCTGTAGTACTGTCCTTAGACCTGGGCAAGTTTCAGCCCTGACCTAGACTTGGGCTTCAGGAAGCCCATTGTGCTTTGGAGCACCTTATATCTTGACATTTTCTAAATTGCCTTCCTGGAAATCCTGGAACCAGCTGGGGTGGAAATACATCTGGATGAGGCACTTTGAAGTCAGATTGGGACCCATGTGGACCCTAGTCCTTGTTTATTCCCTTCAAGATGCTCACCAACCTATTAGGTTGACCAGATACCCCTAAGAAGCTCAGGGACTCAGGCTATGGGGTTGTTCTGGGACCTGTGGCTGGCCTTGATTCTGGGATCAATCTTGCTGACTGGCACAATACTTCTTTGGCATGACTGCATGAAAATGCGCCACCAGAAGGATGCTGATATATTGATTTTCAGTGACTACTCCCATGTTGGACAGACGATGAGTTCAGGACTGCCGGCTATTGACAGTACCAGTGCTAACCTTTGGGCTTGAGCTGCATGTGTAGACCCCTCTGTTGGCCCTCACCCATCTGTGTTCTGACTGTGGTACCACCTCTAGTCTACAGCACCTGTGGGTGGCAAGAGTGGTAGCAGGTGTCCTTTACCCTATATGTCCCCTCACTGCTGGCACACCGTCCCCACCAGAGGCTCCATGCCACATGTCAGGCAGTTCTTTGCAGGTGGCTGCTTGTATCTCATCTGAGGGCTTTTATGATGGCAGTGTCAATGGCCCCTCCTGATCTATGCCCTCTCTTGTCCTCACCTATGTGGTGACATTACGTTCTCCTTGATCAATTTTGAGCTAGATGAGGGATAGACATTACTTATATGAATGGGAATACTCTTCTTACTCAGCTTCGCGCCTTGCCTATATTTCCTACTTGTGGTAGTGTGTGGGAGACAGGGGTGCGATCCACATAGAAAAATCACATTCTAGGAATTCTATGATTATGGCTAAAGAATTCAGTGGAAGGCATTGGAGAAGATGTATTGTTCTACCATAACATTCTGAATGATAAATTTATTATGGTCATAAAATTATCTTTCACATTTTCCTGTGTAAGAGTTACATTTGTGGTCATCACCAAGGAAGCATAATAACTTTTAAGAGAGTCATTGGAAGCCAGTAGTATTCACAGGTGGCATGAGGGATGAAACAGAATCATGAGTAATGATATAGCCAGCATTATATAGATTGTACTAGGGAACTTCAGAGACAAGAAAGTCTGTAGTTTTTCAATACAAGCAGGCCCTGAACAGCTAGGCATTATGGACTTACAACAGCATCACTACCTTTTTCTTGGGGTAGAAGAGATGTACTTAGGCAGGAATGATGCATTTGACGATATACAACATGAAGCGGTGGTTCCTTAACATGATCAGGAAGAGGTGGTGCCTGAATACTACAAAGAATCTTCACACACTGAGGCACAACAAGCAAGCATGTAAGGACCTCCTTTCTATCCATTATTCTAAATCTTCTCCAATAAATCACTATACAAACATGGGACCATGAATTTTGTAATATTGCTTTAATCAACTTATTTATATAAACAGGAGCCCTGCAAAATATATTTGCCCAAGGTCCCACACACTCTAAGGGCGGCCTCACTTACCTTGCTGTATTCATCTCTTGCCATTCTCCTGTGTACACTTCAATTTCCAGGACCCCTGAGCTGAATGGAATTAGCGCTCTTATAAAAGAGACCCAGAAAGCTCCCTTGTCCCCTTCCGCCGTGTGAGGACACAGTGAGAAGATGGCTGTCTATTAACCAGGAAGTGGGTCTTCACCAGACGTGGAATCTGCCTGCTCCTTGGTCTTGGACTTCCCAGTCTCCAGAACTGTGAGAAATAAATGTGTATTGTTTATAAGCCACCCAGTCTAGAGTATTCTGTTATAGCAGCCTGAACTGACTAAGACAATGAATAAAGTATAACATATTTTAGACTTTATGGGAGCCCAATTCTGACCAGAGTTGCATTCAAAGTCATAAACCAGGAACAGAAAGTAATTTTAAATGTCTTCACTGTGATTTTCAAAAAACATTAATGGATACAATTCATAACCTGAAGAAACGTTATCAAATCTTTTTTTATCTCTATCCTAACTTGCTGCCTAGGGATCTCCAATTTGTCCAAACCCAGAAATTATCCACCACATCCTCACCCACGTGACTTTTCTCTCCCCATCTTCCCATTAACACTTTCCCATTTCATGTTTTGATCTCTGCCAGGCCTTCATGATTTCTGGTGCCATTGGAGGGCTGCAGTTTATCGTGGGAGAACAGCAGGAGGACACAGTCACTCTCTCTTCCCTGATTCTCCACCACCCCCTCCTAGGAGTAAGCATATAGAAACCCATGAGAAACACAGTTCTGACATTCCATTAGGTCCCTTCTTGCAATCTTTGTATTTAGGGAATGGAGAGTTTCCTGCAGGTAAATAGTGGTTGAAGTTTTCAATTTTCCCCTCTCAAAGGTCTGTGACTCTGAAAAGGTGAGGAATATGATGTATTTCCTAATTTCTCTACCTCTAGTGAAGAGATGGCTACTAGTTGTTTATCACTGCTCTAACTGAAGGTAACGTTCTTTCCAGCTGTTAAAATTGCAGACAGCCTGGGCATGGTTATTTAGCGTGTTACACCATGCAATGGGAGAGGAAATACAGGGCAATGATTATAGCAACACAACCAGGTTGGAAGCAAGTCCCGGAATTCAGCCTCCAATCTGAGCTCAGGGAAGCTTCCAGGAGTCTTTCCCTGAATTGGGATGAAGGAGCTTTTTTACTGCACTTCCCTAGACCTTGCTTGAGGAGGGAAGCTCTGATTTCAAGAAATCTGATTTCCTGCAGTATCCTGGCTGCCTGAGTCCTCTTGGCCATCACTGAAAAAAGCCCCAATATTCTGCCTTGCTCTGAAAGTACTGACATGAAATCTCTCTTCCATCCCTAGGCCCTGATTAGTTTCACTTACAGAGAAAATTCCGGGAATCCCTTTAGGTTACCACAAATTACCAAATTGCTTAGTGAATCCAGACTCTAATTTGCTCCCACTATTTGCTCCAGCATTTTTTTTATTTTTGTTTCTGGTTTTGATGCTCTGAGCATCATTTTACAGCCCTGATGGAGAATTCGCTGTTGGAGTTCTTCTTCTCTGAACACTTAGCTTTAGCAATTCTCCCTTGTCCACTGATACCTGGTCATAAGTTAGTCTTGTGAGTTCCAGCCAATGGCCACCCATGACACCCTTGTTCTAGGCAGTGCGGTGGTTCTCCCCTGGGACAGCTGTCTCTGTGGCTGGGTGGCTGGGAAGAGCCGTGAGGGCATGTGGGCTCTCAATTGGCATGAGCATTTCTCAGCCTCTGAGCACTTAAAATCCCAGCACCATATTAATGACATATTTAAACCGTGACTCAGAGGTCTTTCCTCTGTCCTCTGGCTTGGCTCTTCCAGAGAATTTATTTTTCCTGGAGGAAGAAAGTTTATACTCACGGATTAAAAGTCTATTTCACTGAAGTTCCACAGGAACAGCGCAGTCCACAGGGAATCCTGTCTCTACTGGGGCAGCAGGGCTGTAAGGTACAGTCGTTCCAAGGGGGTCTGATGTTGACCTGCTCTTGCCATCCTAAAAGGACTCTCATATCTTATGAAACTGAGGATTCATGGAGTTCATATTAAAAACTACACTCCTTTCAAGTTTACAATTTCACATAATGTCTGTTTGCCTACAGCACCCTGTCCTCAACTGTACATCCTTCCCACTGACTTTGTTCTTATATTCCAAGAACAAAAATGACTCACATCTAATTAAGCCCTACTCCCTTACACCTGTGTCCAGTAGTCAGGCAGTCATACTGAAAATGCACCCTTGGCATAGATCTGGGTTGATTTTGTTCATTGGAAGTGTAGCTGAGGAACTATAACTAAGTACAAAATCGCAGGCAAGAAATGAAAGCCTAAAAAGAAAACAAAAAACCTCGGCATCTTATATGGCCCAGTCTCTGTGCGGCATTGAAGTCCAAAAAACACAGTCTAACAGCCAAATGTAATTAAAGAAGAATTCAATATTGGTTAAACATCCTAAAACTACAATATGTAATCCACGGCAATACTTTCCTTTTCCTCCTTCCCCACCTCTCTAGGCCTCAGCACTACACAGCTGCTCTCTCACTCTTTTTTGCTGAATAATCCTGCTTTACTCTCGTCTTAGTTCACATTCTTCAGCCTCTCTTTCACCTTATCTCCATCTTCCCCTCTGTTCATAATGCTGCACCAGCAGCTGGCCCAAGTGAATGGCCATGACGATTTCTGGTTCTCACCAAAGGTCATATCAGACCATGCTGAGGTAACTGAAGGACTGTGTGGTTTCAGGCCTCAAGTCCCCCCTCCATGGACAAAAATACCCAGAGCCCTCTGGGAAATTTGACCTTTACTTGCTCTAACTGGTTTTCTTATAGGCAATTCACATGGAACATTTTTGCAGAATAAAATTCTTCACTCAAACATTTATTTGCTTCACATATTAGGGAAAAATTATAAACTTCAATTGGAGATTCACCTGGAGTGCACAAGTCTATTCCTAAGTGCATGGTTTTCCCAAATTTTATCTTGTTGCTTGTTGACATTGTGGGTTATTGTGAGGGTCAAATATAGTCTATAGGAATAATTAAAAATGCATGGAGCGGGCTGGCCCCGTGGCTTAGGGGTTAAGTGCGCACGCTCCGCTGTTGGCGGCCGGGGTTCGGATCCAGGGCGCGCACTGACGCACTGCTTCTCCGCATGCTGAGGCCGCGTCCCAGATGTAGCAACTGGAAGGATGTGCAGCTATGACATACAACTATCTACTGGGGCTTTGGGGGAAAAAAAATAAATAAATAAAAAATTAAAAAAAAAAATGCACAGAGCGATGTTAAAAAAAAGAAAAAGAATCAGGGGACCTGCCTGGTGGCGTAGTGGTTAAATTCACGTGCTCTGCTTCTGTGGCCTGGGGTTCGCAGTTTTGGATCCTGGGTGTGGACCTACACATCACTTATCAAGCCATGCTGTGGCAGGGTCCCATATAAAGTAGAGGAAGATGGGCAAGGATATTAGCCCAGGGCCAATCTTCCTCGGCAAAAGTGAGGAAGATTGGCAAGAGATGTTAGCTCAGGGCTAATCTTCCTCAAAAAAAAAAAAAATCAAGAGCTACAACTGGAGAAAGAGCTACTGGGCAGGAAACCTGCCTAGGACGTGGAGCAGACCAGCAGGAAGATAGTGGATGTATACTGGGATTGAGTCTCAAAATACCTGCCAGAGAGAAACAGGATAAAGGCAGCAGAAGCAGATCTGAAAAAGGGCTGCATGTGCCTCTCCCATCTTCAGCAAGAGTCATAAAGACAAAGAGTATAAGAAAGGAAAGGAAAAAGTGCTGTGGACATGCAGTGAGAGAAAGAGGCTATTTAGAGAACATTGTCAAGAGGAGATTGGCCATGAGCATCTGCTTCACAGCCATCCAGAGCAGCTCTTCAACCGTAGAGATTACGGGAGAGACTCTTACGGACAGAGAACATACTATTCTGCCGAGCAAACTAAGGATGAAGGAATTGATAGCTACATATTGGGAATTGATTAAAGAGATACTTTGAATCTCCAAGAGTTCAGCGAAAATGCTTATTTCAGCTTGGATTGAGAAGTATAACTATAAAATTCTGGAATGGAGGAAAAAAGAAACCCTGTGTCTGGCATATTTCATTATAGTATAGGATGGTTAGCTTTGGTAGAAGAAGTAGTCAGAGAGAGGCTGTATTGTACCATGAGAAGCAACGGAAAGAGGATGTGCAAATCACGAGTTCACTCATTCATTCATTCATTCATACAAGTGTTTACTGAGAATCTACTATCTGCCAGACATTGTGTTAGGTGCTGGAGTCGTATCAGTGAACAAAACAGCAACTTATGGTCTGGTGCAGGAGGCAGTCACTCAACAAATAAGTACATAAATAATTTAGCTTTAATAGATGACTCTCAAAGAAGCATAGTATACACTGAATATGTAAAATGAGAAACTTGAGAGCTCACAGTAAGTTTCCTGACATCGAAGTTGAGATATAAAAGATGAATAAAAATTTACCAGGTAAACAGGAAAGAGAAGAAAATTCCAACCAAAGGGATGAGCATGAAGGAAGACCCAGAGCCCAGAAATAGATTTGTGCCTAAGGGAAACTGAAAGCTGATCACTGAAAGTAGAGTCAGAGGAGAATGAGCAAGCAGAATGATTTCAAATAATGTTGAAAGAAGTAGGCAAGAAAGAGTGTGGAAGTGTGAAGGAGTAAGAACCTAGCTGTAGCCTCTGTAAATTCAATAAATATGAATTTTGTTTGTAACATCATGGAGCAAAAAGGCAAATTTATGAAAATTTCCCAGGACTGTTATTCTAAAGCAAAGGGGACACAATTGGCCCAGCTGCATGGCCAAGGAGGACAGAGAGAGAGAGAATAATTCATGCTAAGAACACCTGCCCAGATGAACATAGAGAAGATGCTAAGACAGTGATGAAACAGAATGTAGGGAGTTCAGGTTTTCCATAAAAATAGAGATGAAAAGCTATTTGGCCTTGGGGGACGAATGATGGAAAAGAGCTGAATAAGATGGAACTGACCTATTAGGAGAAAAGAGCAAGGAGATGCACAGATAGCTGAGAAGTTCCCTCAAGAGGACAGTTGTCTAATGGTATAAAATTTCTATCGGGAAGCACGCCAATTTTTCTTCCCCTAATGTTCTTAGAGGTAGAAAAGAAAAAGATAAAAGACAGAAAAAACTAGATTAATAAGCTGACTTTACAGAATCTCAAAATGCAACAATGAAATAATAATGGCTAACATTTTGACCACTTACTGTAGTCAAAGAATATAACCTATATTATTTCACTTAACCCATCTATCAACCATATAATTAGGTGCTATTATTGTCTCTTTATTAGAAATGAAGAGACTGAGTCATAGAGAGAGGAATCTCTATGTCCAGGATCATGCAGCTATGAAATGGATCAGCTAAGATTTAAACTCTAAAACGTGATAAATAGTACTTTACTATTCTTCTACGTTGCCTTCTCAGGGAACACGGAAATAGTAGTGAGCAGGTGATAGACTGAAGAGCATCAAGAGTCAAGAGAAGGAAGGAATAGAAAAGAGGAGTTGACAGAAAACTTGGCAGATGTCATCAATTCCTCACACAAGTGTCACAGATTATTTCTAGTTGGATGATCTGGGACACTCAGATGGATGATTTTAACGCTAATAGCTTTCAAAAGCAAAGTTCACACATCTGTGGGAGCCAATTAGTGTAGGTCTCCTTTTCTGGATTAACACAGTGCAAAATGTGCCACCTGGAGTTACAGCAGGGGAAGAAAAACCATTTCCTCAGCTGCTTCAGCTGGTGAACCCCAGGCGATGAACTCCTCTTCCCAAGAGCCGGCCTTCACATCCTCTCAGCCCGGTGTCTCCCCCACTGGTTGGAGAACAGACCTAAGTTATTTTTAACGATTTTTTTTCTTTCCCTTTTAATAAGAATTGTAACATTTTATGTCTTTTCTTACAAGATGAACTAACTGAAAGGAAAAATGGAAGTTTGGGCGACCTGACTTGTACTTATAAAAAGAATGTTGAAGTAACATGAAAATGTCTTTAAAAATAGCTAGGGGTAAGGATTGATAGGCTTTATGTACTTATTTTTCTTGCGTGCAATAAACTTTTTTTTCTTTTTTATGTGCTGGCATCTATTTGAGGGTAATGCTAAATCTCAAGTACCTAAGTCTACAATGGCCTTAAAATGTGATTGCTTTTATTGATCTGGAGAAAGAGTCTTGATACTGACATCACTAGTATCAACCCAGTAATTTTAAATTACAAAAATAAAAAGCACAAACGAGTTTTCTATTCCTTGATATCCTGATACATACCGAGCACAAAGATGGATGCTAAAGACAGTGAAGGCTTTCATTTCATGTGAGTTCTGAAAGGCAACATATTATTCAGTACTTTTCTTCTTTCACGTTTTCTCACCATTCAGCTGATTCTTTGCATGCATTTGTTCATTCACTCAAGCCTGCTGGCGGTGCACCAGTAGGCACCCTCCATACCAATGACACATTAGCATTCTGAGGGAGGATCTTAAAGTCTCTTAATATTTCTAAAAATAATTGACAATTTTCATAGCAAATATGTTACTGTTGCATAAATTTTCAGAATTCATCTCTTGACCAAGAATGAGATATGAATCTGTTGTTCCTTCAGGAGCGAACATCATTTCTAGAAAGGCGAGCAGCTTGGTGTCTCAATCTACTCAGACTGCCATAACCAAATACCATAGACTGAGACAATTAAACAACAGAAATTTATTTTCTCACGGTTCTGGAGACTGGATGTTCAAGATTAAGGTGCCAGCAAAGTCTATGTCTGTGAGTGTTCTCCTCTTGGCTTGCAGATGGTTGCCTTCTCACTGTGTCCTCACATGGCAGAGAGAGAGAGAGAAATCTCTCTCTTCCTCTTGTCATAAGGCCACAGTCTTACGAGATTATAGCCCCACCCTTATGACCTCATTTAACCTTAATTACTTCCTAAAGATTCTGTCTCCAGATATAGTCACATTAGGGGTTAATGCCTCAATATATGAATTTTGGGGACACAGTTCTGTCCATAGCAGTTGGGAACACTGTAACAGCATTTGGCCAACTCCCTAACGCAATCAAAACAGTATTTGAATCTTTCAAATCTTATAGATTATAAACTTTGTGCTAAAAAAGATGTAAAGATCATCTGGTCTAAACTCCCTCTTAAAAATGGAAACTCCTTCCCCAACCAGAATGTTTCTAAAGAAGGTACTTAGGATTTCTTGATCCTTGTGTTTCTCTACTGTCTTTTATTCTATATGAGCAAAAGTACTAAATTCTTTAATATCTTTAAAAAGTCCTTCACTATCTGAAAAAACACAAAATCAGCTTGCAAAGACTATCTTTTAAAAATAGAAAGTTTTATAGTATTTTTCAGATATATTTCTCAATTGAGTGAAGAAAAATGTGGCACTAAATCCCTGTTCTTTGGCTTCACTTTCCCTTTCACTCCAAGGGACAAGAAATAGTACTAGCTAACCACTCTATTAACGGTGCACTATCCAGGAACTGCCGTCCTCACTGTGCTATCATTACAAGTAGTCGGAAGAGTTCATCATGACTTAAAGTGAACGTGGCAAGTGAAACAAGCTGGATCCATGAATCAGCACTGATTCATGATTCTTTCTGAGATCATTCTGCCATGTGAAGCTTAACAGTGTCTGGTATCACAGGATGGGATTCTAACACTGAAAATCTCCACAGGCATTCCAGGTTATTCGGATTGCTTCATCTACATTATGTCTAGTGTTCAAATCTAATTAATGTTTATTGATGGTTTATCATAAACAAGGATTGGTCTCAGTCAATAAACTCTTACCCAACAGCATCTCTGTGTGCTGGAGGGCACACGGTAGAAAATGCAAACATTACACCCAGTGACTTCCACAGGAATGAGGAAGAAACCCAAGAGCCCTGGCCAGTCTAGATAAGACGGCACCTCTCCTTTGCCCCAACACCGACACACCTAGACCCACCCTTCCCTACTCACTGATACTACAGACTCATCATTGCTCCAGCCTCAATACCATCAGGACTGAGCTGGTTGTGCCGTTTATTTCCGCTTCCGGTCACCCAAAGCAGCCCAGGACTCCCAAGTGATCCTTTACCCTTCAGAGTCTCATCCACACATTACTCCATACAGACCCCTCCTAACTCATCATCACTCACTCTACCTCAGTTCCTAAAACTCTTATTATATAGTCTGAAACTCAAGGTCAATTGTGAAAAAAATCCTCTATACCTTCAGCCTCCTCTCTAAATGTTCCCTTTGCTGTCTCACTCTAACTAAAAACTGGATCACCCTAAGCGCACTGCTTCCCTTGCAGAACCTCTAAGCGGTGGATAATTCTCTCCCAAACCCTCTTGTCAGTGGTCCCTGGGGAAGGTTGCTGTACTCCTTGCTCCTTATTGCCACTTCAGACCATTCTCCTTTCCTCTTCCCTACTCTCCCTTGCCTGCCCCACACACACCACTTTACACCACACACCATCAAACTATAACATCCACTCTCTCTCTTTGCTGTGATCATCTACAGACCCCAGATTACTCCCTTTCACTGCCTTAAGCATTTAGCTCCCGCCTCAGTGAAGGCTTTCCAATTCTATTCTTGTCATCATTTTTGGTGATTTTAATATCCATGTAGATGATCCTTTCAATACCTTAGTTTCTCCGTTCCTTAACACTGCATCAATGATCTGTCTCTCAACCCTACTTCACCCATTTAACCACAAGTTCACACTTTTGACTTCTTTATTACCATAAACTACAATGTATTTACATAATCTCAATTTCAAGCATCCCATTTTCTGACATCTCCAGGACCTACAATCTACTGAAACTTCCATATTTTCATTGTCCAATGCCACCTCTGCATTCTCATTTCCCTCCTCATGTAGCTTAAATTCTCCAGTCCATCATAGTCTCTCCCTGCATTTTCTCCTAACTCCCTTGCCACTGTCTCCCTTCATCATCTTCATCTGGCAAAATCCCAACTCTAGTTAAATTCAACTTTCTACTTACTCTTTTCTGCTCCCATACGGTAGAATGGAGGTGGAGAAAAATACGTAACCTTGCTGGCTTGCCTCACTTTAATTTTACAAAAACGATACTCATGTCTGTAACTTAGCACAGCTCAGCAATAGGTATCTAGCCACAGTACACATAGTGGCTCATTCATTCTCCTATTCTAGGCAACTATTTCATACCTTCACTACCATTCTTAAACCTTACTCTTGGTTGATGGCATTCCTTCCTATTTTGTTTTAAAAATAAGAGTGTCCAGAAGAGAACTTGCACAATATTCCACCATTGTATCTATCTTCCTGCATTCATCTTTGCTCCCTCTTGTAATGCTGCCTTCCCTTTTGTAACTGTGGATAAACCACCCATGCTCTTGTCTAAGGCTAATCTTCCACTTGGAAATGGATCTCACCCCATTTCCTCTTGAGCTCATTCCAATAAACATTATAATCTGACCATTCCACCAAAACTGCTTTTGTCTGGAATTTAGATCAACAATCATCTCGCGTTGCTAAATCTAATTTCTAATTTAATTTCATTAGTTGGTCTTTACCTCTTCCTTGCAATATTTTTTCTCCTTGGCTTGCCATCGTCTTTTGGTTTTCCACCAGTGATGACTGGTCTTTACCAGTCTCCTTTTCTGGTTCCTTCTCCTCTCTCTGACCTGTAAACCTTTGGTCTTTGCCTCATTGTTACTCTCTTGATGATTGCATCCAGTCTCACGGCTTTAAAGCATTTGTACTCTGATGACTTTCAAACTTTATCTTCAGCTGCACCTCTTCTTTGGACTGAAAAATTATATACCTTACTTCCTATTTGAAACTATCATTTGGATATCTTATAGTCATTTTAATATTAATTTTCCTAAAACAAAACTCCTTAGTTTTGTCTCAAATCTTTCCCTCTGATAGACTTTCTTATCTCCGTAAATGCAACACCATCTCTCTAGTTGCTCAGGTTGAAACTTGAGCCTTCCTTGATGCTTCTCTCTCATACCCGACATCCAATCCATCAGCAAATTATGTCATCTTTACCTTCAAAATACATCAACAGAGCTCCACTTTTCTCCATCTTCTCCACTTCCACCCTGGTGCAAGCTATTATTATCTCTGTTGCTTGCTGACTTTCTATGATTTCTGTAAAGTATTGTAGTAGCCTCCTAATTGATCTCCCTGTTTACCTCCTTGCGAACAAAACCAGAGTGATCTTCTTAAGTTAGATGATGTCACTCTTCTGCCAAAAACCTCTAATGACTTCCCATCTTAGAGCAAAAGGCAGAGTACTTACAGTCACTTGCAGTATTTCACCATTTGCGCCTTATCTTTCTAATCAAATTTCTTCCTCTGATCCTCTTTGTTAACTCAGTTCCAGCCATGCTGGCTGCTCACTTTTTCTCAGACCTGCTGGGTACTCTTCAAGGCTCCTCTCATACTGTTTCCTTTGCTTGGAACACTGTTACCCAGATCTGTGTGGTTTGCTTCCTCACTGCATTCTGGTCTTTGTTCAAGGGTCACCTTCACAATAAATTCTTCCATAACCATTCTACTAAATTGCAATTCCCATTACCAATCTTTTCCCCTGTGATTTCTTATTCCTTTTCTTTATTTTTTTCTATAGAATTTATTACCATCTGACTCTCCATATATTTTCTTTTCTTATATATGCAGACATAGAAATAATTATGTGTATTGCACTAGAAAAGAAGGTTTGTGTGAGCAGGAAGTTTTTATTCCTCTTAAATTTTATATTCCTTGTACCTCTAATAGTTCCTGGCATATAGCAGGCACACAATAAATACTTGGTAAATGACTAAGCAATAAGTTGGCAGTCTAATTGAAAAGGTGAATTAAAATAATAAGCTCTGCGTTTTGGCTCGCATAGGTGCACCTCCTTGACAGTCCACTTTACAAACCAAGTCTCTCACTTCATTCATATGAGCATATTTGTGAAGGATTCAGAATCAATATTGATTGTTGATTCAGAATTGAAATCAAATTGATTCAGAATCAATTCAGAACCTTAGCCATGGTGAACCTCATGTCCATCATTCTCAATGTCCTACTGGTAAGAATTAATCACTTTTAGTTTTCATTTAAAGACTGTTCTTGAAGGACAGCAGTGTTTATTATCTACTAGACAAATTCTCCTATTATAGCATTTCTTTTAGATTGTGTGGGTATATTCCTGGTGTTGGTCCCAGTCTCCTTGGCTCAATTCTACAAAGTTATAAGGTGTGTGTAGACATCTAAGATACTACACGGATGATGTCTAACAATAATAAGTCTCAATATTGTCCAAGAGAATCCTCACACAAGGAAGGAGAAAATGAGTGGATAACATTCATCCATCCTTTTCTTTTTTCATTCACTCACTCATTCAGCAGATTAGTTTTCAGTTTCTACTATGTTTATTCACTGCTGGAGTGTGCTAGGTCCGATAGTACTGCATTTAAGGATTGGAAAGCCTCAGTTTTAACTCCAACTCTAATGCTTTCTCTCTGTGCACATTTCCTAATTTTTCTCTCTATTCTCTATAAGAGGATTATAAGTCCTAAAACAGACTTGAACATGTAACTTCCTTTAGCCAATGAAATGTGAGCAGAGTGTCCTATGCTAAGTCCCAGCAAAAGCTTTAAGAGCTATGCGTGATTCCACCACTGCTCTTCTACATTTGCCATGCAAATGCAACACGGCTGCTTCTTCCGCCTGGGTCCTGCAATGAAGGAGATGTGGGATAGAGTCAAAGTTCACTCACAACTGCCCTGTACTTGAGTGAGAAATAAACATATATCATTGTAACCCACTGAAATTTGGGGTTCAATATGCAGCACGATTTAGTGGCTTGGGACAAGTGTCTCATTTTTGTGATTTATACTAAGCGGACAATAATATCTTCCTTGTCTATCTCAGAGAGTTATTGAGAGGATCAAATGAGAAACATGCATGTGAAAAGTTTCATAACATTCTACCATGCTATTCAAATTATTGTTGGAACTTTATGGTGTTCCAAGATCTAGAGGTATCCAGGTTTCTTTATCCCTGCATGCCAGTCTTTCAATGGAAATAGAACACTTGAGACACTTTGCGTGGGCAAATTATGCTTTTCTCCTTCTTGTTTACTTAAAATAACAAGGCTGATGTTTAGACAACCAACGAAGGATATTAGTGAGACATAAAAACAGTATCCTTAAGACTATATTCCTTTAAGATGATGCCTACCTCACCTCTCTGTACACACACATTTATTACAAAAATCTCACATCTCTTTTCTCCTTCCCCGTACCATTGCACTGTGTTGCTTTTACAGGATTTCTAATTTGTCTGGAGTCTTAGAACCCTGAGTTAACTTGATAGGGATCCTGAAGAGCACGTGGCAGTGGGCGTGAATGGCAGAGGCTGCCCACTGCTGAGTTCGTGTGGGCATGAGGCTAAGTAAAGCTTCAGATTCTGCCCCCACTTCCCTACAGAGGAAAGGCATGTCAGTGGGATGGAAGGAAATGTTGCACACTGAGACCAGTGGGCTAGTCCTTGCTTGGGGGAGGCAGTGAAGCATATGTATTATCTCATTAATCTTCACCACAACCTTACCATGTACAAGTCATAATTCCCATTTTGCAAATGAGAAAACTGAGGCTCAGCATGGTGAAGTTTCTTGTACAAATTAGTGAAAGCCAGAAATGGTTCCACAACCCAAGGCTTTCTGCTCCAAATTCCTAAGTGTTTTCCATCACCATGCTTTATCTGGACATTTTGCTTTATATTTGGTGTCCTGAGAAGTACAAAGCTAAGTGTTAATTTTGGCCACAACATTTAAAAACATTATTTTTTATCATGTAAGTGAATCCAGCTTCAGCAAGAATTCCTGGGTTTTGTTCTGTGGCAGGGGATTTGAGGAGCAAGCAGAAAAGGTTAGATGATGATTATGATTCCAGTTAATGGTTTTAAAATGTAAAATGTAAGTTTCTTCAGCTATGAGGGAGAGCCTAAATCTGTTTACCCAGCACAGCTGAAATGGGACAGATATGAAAATAGGAAAGATCACAAAGTACTGAAGTTTCTTTAAGATTAACTCTGCTAAATACGGAAAATAAGGCAATTACTAAGAATAAGGTCAGTGGCTTCTTTAATGGAAGATAATATTATTACTATTGTCTGACTTAGTTTTTAGCAATATTTATCTGTCTTACCAGAGGCTACTCATATCTTCTTTTCATCTGGCCCGTGTAGACCAGTAATCCAGGTTATCAGCCTTAACAGTTTTGGTAAATAGAGTAGTCTGAAACTGTTCCTGCTTGTATATTAGCCTTGAAGTCATCTCAATGATTGGCTGAGGAGGCTTTAGGCAAACCAGCATCCTCTGTATAGAAATCCCAGAAGACAAAAACTGTAGACAGAATGGAAAGAATTTGATTTGGGTGCTTTTAACTAATGTGAAAATGTTACCTTTTGTTAGCAAATAAATTTTTTGCTGGAAGATAGCATGAGGCAATGAAAAATCTTTACAGTTAAAAAGGTGAGTTCAAATCCAGCCTCTCCCATGTGCTGGTTTTGAGATCCCAGGAAGTCACTTAACACTTTTTGTCCTCTTATTAGTTAATGTGTGAAAGGTATTTAGAACATTGGTATATAGAATGTATGTAGCAAATGTTAGCTGTTGTTAATATTAATTATTATTGTTATTTGTATAATATAGCTATTAACACCTACTTTTTAGAGTTGTTGAGAGTATTAAAGGTCTTTTAAATAAGATAACTAATAGAGTACTGAGCAGTGCTCAATGCAATGGATGGGCTACATAAGTGTCTACTGATTGCTTAGCCCCCTTACTCAGAGAATCAGGAAACCTGAGCAGGACCTAGATTTTGTTTTAAGTTACCCAAATGATTCTAATATATGTATACAGGTCTGAGAACAACTAATCTAATTCACTAAAAACTGTGTGAGAAAGATTAGCTATTATTATATTTATTCAGCACCTACCATGTTCCAGGGATAGTGCTAAGTGCTAAAGAGAATTTTTAAAACAAAGAGAAATGGTGTTTGTCCTCAAGAATTTATCAACTAGGTGAAAATGAAACATACACATTAAAAGATAATAAAATAAAAAGATTTGTGATTACATAGATCAGATATTGAAAATTTCTATAGAGGTTGAGAAAAGTTAGAGGATTTATCCTACTAAGGTAGATGAAAACTAGAAAGGTAAACTGGAGTGGCCTGCTGGACCTACCCTGAAATCACACAAGGCTTTTTTTATTCTTAGATTTGCCATCCAACCCTTTTATGGTTTTAGACAAAGGATTGGCTTAAACATTTTGAAGAATATTCTCCCATTCCCTATGAATAGTGATGATTGCCTATGGAAAATGCATCTTAATTTAAAATAGATTTATTTTCATCTTACATATTAGAAAAGAGAAACATACATCCAAGGAATCTCAATCCCCTCTCAAAGAGGATTGAAATTGTCATTTATAACTAAGAAAATTTTTAATAGTTCATATTCACTATAAGTCCTTATCAATAGATGTTATTGATTCATAATGTTAGCCTAAAGATAAATTTAGATTTGACTCCTGGTCTTTCTTGACATGTGACAAAATATGTCTTTTAAAATTTACTTGATAGAGAAAGAGAAACATTTTCAGAGCAGAGAAATATAGAATTTTAAATTTAGATGAGAAGACTTATGACACTAAGACTTATTCTGAGTGACCAGAACACAATCAGTACAACTTCAGAAAGGAAAGTACTTCTTTGTATCTACTGTGATTAAAATAAGGGACTTTTGATCTACTTATCACAGACAAAGATGCAGCCCACATCTCTGGGGAACTGATTATAAAAACTGATGACCAGAGAGCTTATTGCAGCCTTGAAGCCCTTTACTCTGAATTTATGGTCCAAAATCAACAAAGTTGGTTATAAACCCTGAGGAAAACTTGAGTCATGGAAAGTGAGTGTCAAAAGTCTGCATTCTCTTATTATGAGCTCATTTAAGAAGAAAGAAAACAAAATGAAACAGTAGTGAGATCAATTGAGTTCTTGATCTGACAGGTCTTTTCCTGCTATGGCACTGTGCTGATCAATGATTTTTGATGGGAGAATAGTCTTTCTTCATCAAAGAGACTTATCCCCTATACCTACAGGAGGAACACACTTGAGTGGGGAAGGATGGAGGAACTCCCACTTCTCCAGCCAGAGAAATGGAATCCATCCTGCTGAACAATGAGGTGACAGATGGCCCTTATAGGGTGATACCACTTTTTGTAATGATAAAATCTAGGATGTGACCATGTGAGTGGGTAGTAGAGAAGTGGTGGAGGAAGAAACAGAAGTGAGGAAATCACAAACTGAAAAACCAGGGTGTTGGATGGAATGCTAAAGTCACCAAGATGAGAGTAGGCAGAGTTGGTTGGACTGAAAGCCCTGTTCTGACTTCTGCATAGAAACCAGCACCATCATATCTACTTAACTGTTTGTTTTCTCTTTGCCCCAGTATTTTCCCCATCTATTCTTTCCTGCTGCTAAATTCGTGTTGCTGGAAACCACATTTTGACATTGTTATCCTCTTGCTCAAAACCTATCGTGACCACTTATTGTTGGTAGGAGTAGGAAAAAAAGTTTCTTATTCTGTCTTTCTAGGTCTGTCCCGTCCACCATATCTAAATTAGTTTTCCCCGGTACTATCTACTCTCCATTTTCTTATCCTGCCAATGTTTCTTTAGAACGGGCAATGCACATAGTAGGCCTTCAGAACTGTTGGCTGTGTGAATGAATGGTCAAGAAAGGTAGTAATAGAGACCTCAATTAAGATGATTCACTAGGAATTGTTTTGAAGGAAAACTCTGCAAAGATTAGTATGTTACTGACTGAATATGTTAGAGAAAACTGTGGTAGCATAGAATTTGTTGTCTAGTCATTATTTGAATATTTTTTCCCTTTCAGTTCATAGCCCAGGACAAAATGCCAACAGATGCCTCTCTACTTCCAAAAGACTTTCTTTTCCTTTCTTGCTGTCTATCTCTTAAGTGTTCACAGGTAGGCTCTGCATAAAGGACCAAAGACTGGTTTGTTCACTTCCAAGCGCCTTGTCTCTTCATCTTCATCCCTACATATTTTTTTGGTGAGGAAGATTATCCCTGAGCTAACATCTGTTGCCAATCCTCCTCTTTTCGCTGAGGAAGATTGGCCCTGGGCTAACATCTGTGCCCATCTTCCTCTACTTTATCTGTGGGATGCCGCCACAGCATGGCTTGACAAGCAATGTGTCAGTCCGTGGCCAGGATCTGAACCTGAGAACCCCAGGCCGTCGAAGCAGAGTACCCGAACTTAACCACTACACCACCAGGCTGGCCCCCATCCCTACATTTTTGATCTTCTCAATCTCAGCTTCATGTGTTCCATAGTTGTACATACTCGTTTTCTCTACCCGTATACAACATTAGGATTCTACATCACTGTTCCAGTTACACTTGTCATATTGGCTGTTCGTCAATAATTCTTGAATAATACAAATATTTAGCATATTCTTGTACCAATATACCTGATGATTCTTCTCATTGGGGAAGCTGTCAATCTATTCTAGGATGGGTTTTTTCCATTAAACCTGAAATGTTTATTTTTTATGATTATAATTTTTATCTACTTCTACATGTTCATTATGGAAAATACCTAAAAAACAAAACAAAACAAAAAAACCCCACTCACTATTTTTGCACCCAAAGATGAACATTGTTTTGTTATATACCTTCTAAGTCTTAATTTTTTTCTCCTTCTTTAGGTTATAGGGTGAGTAATTAAGAAATAAATGTGTGATAACATCTCTTTTCCCCAATTCCACTAATAGGAAAAAGAATTGGTTTCCCTATTACCTCCTCCCAGCTATTGTGAAACTCAAGAGCTTTTGGACTTAATTCCCTTTCTGAGGGTTAAATGTACCTCTAAAAGGAGGAGTTTGAGAGAAAGAGGCAGAAGCAAAGAGCCAGAGGAAATTTAGTGCTTCCCCCTGGACTGGAGAGCAGTGAGGAAGGAGACCTCTAGACTGGGAAATAGTTATAGGGTTCCAAATGTGTGCCAATGGGGAAGACTGCTGTGAGAAATATCCCTGAAGTTTCCAGAAGCAGTAGTGTCTGAGAGACAAATGGTAGGGACCATACTTAATAAGAATATCCTGTAGCCTAGGAGCAATGCAAAGATGCTAAGTACTGGGGATTAATAACTTGATCTCTAACTCCATTTTCTGGCACTTCTTAAATTCAATATTATTTTTAAGTTCCTTTGAGGTAGCCAAGAGACCCTAACAATGACAGATTAAATTTTCTAATGGTCCATTGAGTGAGGCTAGGAGGACATTAAATTAGAATCAGAGAAATATAGGAAGGTATCATTTCTTATAGCTAAAATTTATTTCTGTCTTTCTATTTCTGGGTCTCTCTCTTTCTCTGTCTGTCTCTGTGTCTTCTCTCTATATATATGCACACACACATATATATACATTGTGTATAAAACAAATTTAAATTCATAATTTGTATGCCAATTTTAACTTGAGTTTAGAAATTAAATATAATGATCACTTTGTAGCTCCAAGTACTCCTAAACATAATATTTCATGGCTGCATGGTTTTCCACCATCCACGTAGCTGTTGCATACTTTATTACCAATTCTTCTAATGGTTGACATTCTCCTAATGGTGGTGAAACGTGGTTGTTTCTAATATTCCTCTGCTATAAAAGTGCTGCAATGAACATTCTTTTCACATAAAATTTTGTGTACAGCTCTCATTGTTTCTTTAGATCACATATATCCCTAGAAGTGAGATTGCTGGATTAAAGAGAATATACTTTTTTAGACTTCTTTGTACCTAATTCCAAATTACCCTCCAGAATAGTTGTGATAACTTATATCATGCCAACGATATGTGAGAGTGCCACATTTCCCCTCATTTGAGAAGGGATTGAGAATTTGAACCACATCACTTCTGAAGGAACCACTTCTGGTAATCTCTGACAAATTCTAACTAGCCAAACATGTGATAGGTAATGGATAGGGTAATGGTGTCTGAGTTTTCAAAAAAGTAGAATGTAATAGATTCTGAAAACTGTTCAGTGAAATTGATGTTGATCTCTGGGAAAAAATTCTAGAGTAGATGCGTTATTAGAAAGCTTATGACTGCTTGGACTTTCATTTGGCTTTGGCAGGTTTACCTGAATGACTAATCACAGCAACACTACAGCTAATTTAATGACATTTTCATTGCCTAATAGAAATCTGTTTAATTAGGTGCTGTAGTACTGACTATATCTATTTAAAGAATGTCCGTTAATCTTCTTCCTGGATTTGGAGATCCAAATAACTGTTGTTTCAAGATATTCTTGAAACAGGGTGTTAGGTAATGATTCGTTAATAAGATTGTCTATATCTTAGACAAATCAGTCAATGAGACTGATTGGCCCCAAATAATAACAACATGAGGAAAAACTATGAAGATAATTTAAAAGTGAATAATTGACTAAATATGGTGATTCATTGATTATCTTTTAAAAGCTACATTAATAATATCAAAATCTTCTCATGTCTCATATGATTGTGAGAACTTGAAAATGAAATCCTGGTGTATGGTCCAGTAGAAGATATGGAAGCATGCCAACTCCCAGAATATCTTTAGCTTATTTAGGTAGAGATGGGAATAGTGATAACTACTTAAAGGAAAATCATTCTAAAAAAATGATCATAATTTTCCGTTGAAAGACAGAGGTTTGAGAAAGATGATGATTCTGGGTATATAATGTAAAAGTTGCTGCTTACCAGAGGAATTTTTGGCATTGATCTCTCAGGTTCCAAACAGCTTGTTGAAGGTCTGAGTCTTATCAAGAATTCAGCTAAGAGAAACTACTGAAAGTGATCCTCTAAACAGCACAGCTTGTCATCTTAATAAGTTGTTTTTGGAAAACTGTTATGAGAATTATTATGGCAATTTATGGACTCCAAGAGTCCATAGAGATAATTAGAGAAAGGTTTCAAATCTTCCATGGGATGAAAATTTGAACAGATGTGTTTCAATCTTAAAAGGCAAGATGAGGGAGATTCTAGGAAGACAGAGGCAGTAGAGGAAATATAGTTTAAGTAACTTCCCAGTTCCCATAGGCACAGAACTAGATAACAAAACTAAAAACCTATGAATAACAAAAATAGTATTCCCTCTAACCCCAAAGTACAAGTTTCTGATAAAAATCCACCAACAACTTCTAGAACTTCCCAGTATCAGAATTTCTGAAGGTAAAAGCAGAGAGAAAAATGGAGTGATCTAAGAATATAGAATCCCAGATAACCCAGGTACTCTCTGAAAAGCATGGGGTGCCAACTTGAGAACATCTAAAGCTAACAAGGGTTTTGACCACTCCAAGAGTAGGAACACATAAGGGACCCATAGTAAAATTAAAGAAACCAGAACAATCCAGCCCTTGTGAACTCTTGACACTGAGCAGGACTCCCTTCCCATAAAAGGCTCAACACTGAAGAGAAATTGCTGGGAGTGGAATCAAAGTTGAACAGGATATGGATGATGGAGACAAAGGAAAGAGAAGATCAAGATAAAAATTGAAAGGGAAACAGAGCTAGGAAAGTTCAGAAAGCAAATCACCATACTCTTGCACGCTATGTGAAAACAATAAAAAAGGGAGTTCTGTTAAATTAGAAAATCTATCCTGGATTATGCCTTCTAAACGTCCAAGAAAACTAATTGCAAATAAAATTGACCAATAGAACATATTGAGACCAAATCCCACGCAAATTATTATAAGAAAAAAAAGAGATTATAGAGCAAAATAATATTCCCATAGACAACTAAAGCATACCAGGCAGGCATACCCATAAAACAGATTAAAACTGTAACTTAGTATTTCAAAACAAACTAAAATATATTAGGAAAAATGATATGACATGAAGAACAACATAAATCAGAATTTAAAAAAACTCAGAAATGAGATGACAGAACTCAATTAAGAATTAGAAGTAAGGGGAAAATAATTTTAGAAATTAAAACTGGACTAAAAATACAGTGGACAAAAATGAATAAGCACAGCAAATAATGTCTTAATAGAAATTAAAAATAAAAATCACGAACATTTATAAGAAAATAAACAAAGGAAAATAATTTGAGAGAAAGTAACCAATATTGAAGATAGACAAAGAAAATCCAATGCACAAATTATATGCATTCCTGAAGTAAATGCTAAAGCAAGAGAGAAGAGTAAATGTGAAAAACTACAACTCAAGAAAACTTTTCTGAATTAAAAATAAAATGTCTGTACCTACAATTTGTAAGAGCATACTCTGTACCTATGAATAGCAACCTAGAACAATCAACAAAAAAACACATTTTAGTCTAAACCTTAAAAAGAAAGGATAAAATACTTTAGGTATCTAGACAAAAATAGTAAATGGGAAATAACATTAGATTATCTTCAAACTTTTACACAACTGGTACTTTACACCAGAACAAAATGGATTGATGTATTTTAAATATTTTAGGAAAAGACTTGATATCTAGCAGAGCTGATTTTCAAGTATAAATGACACGTCTCTTATCAGCATACAAGAACTCAGGAAATATTGTTGCCATATTCCCTCTCCGAGGAACTAAATAAACTTCAGACAATACGTATAGAGATACATCAACATAGGACTGGTGATGAGCATCAAATATCTAGTTACTTATAGGATTAATACTACATGTAAATAGAAGGGAGAGAATATAGTATGTAAGGGCTATATTCTCTTACAATGCAAATATGGTATAACCACAACAAATAGGGGAAATAGGAGAAACCAAAAAATTTCTTAACTGTTTTCAGTAATCATAATTGGTGGTAATAATATTGATATTACATGTGTAATGTGAGATAAAGCAAATGAGTAATTATGAGACTATTCTCTTTCTATCATCTCCACTGTACTTTAGAACCAGAATTCTTGGTGAGGAATTATGGTGTTTTAGATGTAACATAGAAGAAGTTAAGTAAACAGCTCATGTACCTATTAAGTTCAAACTTATTAATATTTTTAAATCAGCAGTCTCTCTCTCTCTCTCATTTCAAATCTTGATACAAATGTTACCTTCTCAATGGAGTGAATCTTGACTCTGCAACTTGCCCCACATACCAATCCCTTATATCCTGCTCTACTTTTTCTTTTTCTCTGTAGCATATATCCATTTCTAACATACTATGCAATTTATATATTTATTATATTCATTATTTATTGCTTGTCTCCACTACTAGAATGTGAGCTTAAGGGGCGCAGGAATCTTTCTCTATAATTCAGTGATGTAGCCCAAACTTCTAGAACACTTGGCACTCAAAATATGTGTTGGATGAATTGTTGAATTTCATTAAACTACTAGGAACTAAAAGTTTATTTGTTTAAGTAGTTTGAGTTACCTTAACTAATATAGACACCACGTGGCTCATATAGTGAAGAAAGCCATTTCCAAATATTTAAAAGCTGTTGGAAATACTCTCACTGGACTTCAATTTACGCACTTCCATCTAAATCCAGAGAGAATTAGCCTGTGTAGATGCTCCTTCAGTGCCATGAGGGCGTAATTAAAAGAGTAGTCAAGTGATTAAAATGAACTCTTACCTTTAGATTATTACTTGCACAGGCCAAAAGCAAACAGTGTAAAATAAAAGCAAATTATAGAACATAAAAGAATCTTATAGAACAGTGAGAATAAATATATTTCTCTATAGTTTTTCTAAGAAATTATTTTTAAGAATACTCATCCCTCAAGGACTCTTTTTGTAAAGCAGCAAAAAACTATTTGAAATTGTTATTGCCAAAATGCTCTATTTTTGTAATCTAATTTTGAGAATATGTTGTTTTATAAAGTATGTTTCCAGTGGAGAGATTATTTACACTTGAATCAAAAAGGGATTTATTATATAGTGTTCAAAACTAGACTTTTATAATGATATAAAAGAAGTTTCCATTCCCCATTTAAAAAATTTAAGTAGTTTGTTTTTCCATGTATGCACATTCTACATTTTTTAACAAAGACTTAATAATTGTAGACATTTGTCAATTTTTTTGGCCACCAAGCATCAAAACCTCTGCGCCAACTATCTTTAATTCATCCCTCCAGATAGACTCTCTACTCTTCTTCACTTGCTATCTGTGCTGGCAGTGTGGCCATATGGACCATATCAACAGATTCATATTCCTCTAGTTTTTGGTTAGGCTTCGTCGACAAGGAGCCCTGGCAGGAGATCAGAATGAGGTAAGGGAGTGAGGTGAGTGTATTTATTTCCCTTGGCTCTCTCCCTGAAAGATTGTCTTGAAATGGCTGCCTTCAATCGATGTCACTGTTCCTTGATCAATGCTCCTTTCAAGAGTGCTGACTCTACCAAAATAGCTTATGTGAAATTGCATTTTACTGGTTAAATCTTCATTTCCTAGTGTTATTTAATTTGTATTCCTAGCAAAGTTGACCATAGTTTCATATTCCTATTCCTTTGTTTATTTTTCTGTTGGGTTATCCAGTTGTAGGCTTTCCCTAAAAATTCAGGATAACAGTTCTTTTCGGTTGTGTGTATTGCAAATAACTTCTTTCAGTCTTTGACTTGCCTTTTGTGTTCATTTGTGGGTTCTTTGTAATAAATAAAATTTTAATTTTAATGCAATCAAGTTACCAGTCTCTTTCTTATGGTTCGTTCCTTTTTGTTTGTTTTACCTAAAGCCTTGTTTTCTATCCATGTGGAAAAGATAGTTTCCTGTATTTTCTTCTTAAATTATTAAAGTTTTGTTTCTGACATTTGGAACTTTAAACATTTATTCATTCAACAAACTCTTCTAATACTCTACAGAAATAGCAATGAAGAAAATGGATAAAATCTCACCTCATTCTTTTCCTCAGCACTATTTTAAACTCATCTACTATATTTGGCACCATATTGAATTTTAAAGGACGTGAGACATAGCATTAGAAAACCTTAAACTTAATTCTAATCTACCACTTACCTACTCTGTGTCTTTGACTGAGTTGCATAATCTCTATTAACCTCATGTACATTCATCTATCAATTGGAATAATTATAAACTTTCTCACTAGATTAAAAATTAAATTCTTGTAATTAGACTTTACAAATTGGAAAATTATAAATGTATTTTAATTAATATTCTTTATTGAATTTCCAGTGAGGGATTCCCTGTTAAAAATACTGACTAACATTGATTTTTTTCATTCATTCATCGAACTAATATTTATTGATCAACTTCCATATGCCAATTTCACTCATAAAAATCTCCACTGTCTTCCTGAGAGTGAATTTTAGAGCCAGGTTAGGTGAAGTGGAGAAAAACAATAGTCATCATTCTACTTCAAAATTGCTACAAATGAAATATTTATTTTGTGTCTATATGAGATGAAATATCTGACAAAAACATAAAAATATTAATTTATTATTCACATGTTTTAAATATTTTTAGTTTCTCCTTAGCCTGTTTAATCATCTACATGATTTTATCCAATTATCTATCTTGCTGCCAATTGCCGTGTAAGGCCTGTGGGTGTAGCCAGTACACTGCCACTTTGAAAACCATATGGTAGAATTAATCCACTCTGATCTGTAAGATGCCCAAAATATTCGGATCCTCAGACAGGTCAACTAGCCATTTTGGGTACCACATCAACTGATTCAGACTGACTGAGGAGCAATTTTATGATCTCTGTAGGGAGCATATGTTGTTACAGCTGAAAACATCAGCTGCCAAGTGGTCTACTTTGGTCAGTCAGCCTTAGATGAGAAAACACATACAAATCAGCATGTTCACATTGTTACCATGGTGATCATTCTGCTAACTGGAAATCCTGAAAGATGTTGATCATAAGGTTGTATGTTGTTTTAAAAGCATGAGTAGTAAAACATATGTTTATATCACAGATTTGGTCTCACTGGGGGTTGAGTTAGGTCCCTAATGTGTGACCAGATGTTTTATGCCACTCTCTTTTCATAAAGCACAAAGTCTGCTACACACACCTTTCTTGTTTCTAAATATTAGCATATATATGTTTCTTCAGAATATTTTAAATTGGTCTCATGTAGCTGTTTGTGTTGAGGGAAAAATCTCTGAAACATATCAACCAAATCTATAAAATACTGTTATATATCCAAAATTTAGCATCTTCTTAAAAAATTTATTTTATTATTTAATTTTTTATTGAGATATAACTGAAATATAATATTGTGTGAATTTAAGGTATACAATGTATTGATTTGATATATTTACATATTGCAATATGATTACCACCATAGCATTAACTAACACCTCTATCATGTAACACAATTATCATTTCTTTTTTGTGATGAGAACATTTAAGATCTAGTTGGCTAAATCTTAGTTGGCTAGATCTAGTTGGCTAGAACTTAGCAACTTTGAGGTATATAATACAGTATTGTTGACTATAATCACTATGTTGTACATTAGACCTCCAGAACTTATCCACCTTCTAATTGCAAGAAGTTTGTACCCTTACCAACATCTCCCCAATTCCCCCAACCCCCCACCTTTTATAACCACTATTTTACTCTCTGTTTCTACAGGTTTGGCTTTTTTAGGTTCCACATATATGTGATATCATACAGTGTTTGTCTTACTCTGTCTGACTTATCTCACTTAGCATAATGCCCTCAAGGTCCATCCGTGTTGTCGCGAATAAAAAGACTTCCTTCTTTTGTAGGCTGAATAATATTCCATTGTACAGTCACGCACCACATGATGACATTTTGGTCAACGATGGACCACATATATGACTGTGATTCCTTAAGATTAGTGCCACACAGTCTAGGTGTTTAGTAGACTATACTATCTAGGTTTGCATAAGTACACTCTATGATGTTCACACAATGACAAAATTGTCTAAGTGTGCATTTCTCAGAGTGTATCCTCATCATTAAGTGATGCATGATTGTATATATATACCAAATCTCCTTTATGCATTCATCTGTTGATAGACTCTTAGGTTGTTTCTGTATCTTGGTTATTGTGAATAACATTGCAATGAACCTGAGAGTGCAGACATCTCTTTGATATCCTATTTTCTTTTCCTTTGGATATATACCCAGAAGTGGGATTGCTGGATCATTTGGTAGTTCTATTTTTTAATTTTTTGAGGAATCTTCATTCTGTTCTCCATAGTGGCTGAACTAATTTACATTTACATAATGAACAGTGCGCAAAGATTCCCTTTTGTCCGCATCCTTGCCATCACTTATCTCTTGTCTTCTCCATTATAGCCAATCCAACAGGTCTGAGGTGATTTCTCATTGTGGTTTTGATTGGCATTTCTCTGATGATTAGTGATGTTGAGCATCTTTCATATACCTGTTGGCCATTTCTATGTTTTTTTTGGAAAAATGTCTATTCAGTTCCTCTGTCCATTTTTTCATCGATTATTTGTTGTTTTGTTATTGAGTTGTATGAGTTCTTTATAGATTTTGTTCTCTTTGAGTTGTATGAGTTCTTTATATATTTAGCTCTCTTATCCAATATATGATGAGCAAATATTTTCTCCCATTTCATAGGTTGCCTTTTTATTTTGTTGACTGTTTCTTTTGCTGTGCAGAAGGTTTTTAGTCTGACGTAGTTCCATTTGTTTATTTTCGATTTTGTTGCTTGTGCTTTTGATGTCATATCCAAAAAATTGTTTCCAACATCAATGTGAAGAAAGTTTTTCCCTATGTTGTCTTCAAGGAGATTTACAATTTCAAGTCTTTAAGTTTTTAATCCATTTTGAGTTAATTTTTGTGAGTAGTGTAAGATAGAGGTTCAATTTCATTTTTCTGCATGTGATTATCCAGTTTTTCCAACACCATTCATTGAAGAGACTATCCTTTCCCTAGTGAGTATTCTTGGCTCCCTTGTCAAATATTAGTTGACTGTATATGCACGGCTTTATTTTTGGGCTCTCTGGTCTGTTGCATTGGTGTATGAGTCTATTTTTATGCTAGTACCACACTTTTAATTACTCTAGCTTTTTATTATAGCTTGAAATCAGGATGTGTGATACTTCCAGCTTTGTTCTTCTCTCTCAAGATTGCTTTGGCTATTCAGGGTCTTTTGTGGTTCCATACAAATCTTAGAATTGTTTTTTCTATTTCCGAGAAAATGCCACTGGACTTTTGACAGGGATTTCAGTGAAACTATAGATGGCTTTGGGTAGTATGGACATTTTAACAATATCAATTCTTCCCATCCATGAACACGGGACATCTTTTCATTTGTTTGTATCTTCCTCCATTTCTTTCACCAAAGTCTTATAGTTTTCATTGTACAGATCTTTTACTTCCTTGGTCAAGTTTATCCCAAAGTATTCTATTGTGTTTGATGCTATTGTACATGGGATTGTTTTCTTTATTTCTTTTTCAGATATTTTGTTTTTAATGTATAGAAACACAACTGATTTCTGTATTTTGATCTTATATCCTGCAATTTTACTGAACTTGTTGATTAGTTCCAACAGTTTTTTGGTTGACTCTTTAGGTTTTGGTATATATAAGATTTTATCATCTGCAAATAACAACAATTTTACTTCTTCCTTCTTGATTTAGATGCCTTTTACTTATTTATCTTGCCTGATTGCTCTAGCTATAACTTCCTGTACTATATTGAATAAGAGTGATGAGAATGAGTATCCTTGTCCTGTTCCTGATCTTAGAGGAAAAGCTTTCAACCTTTTACCATTGAGTGTGATGTTAGCTTTGGGGTTGTTATATATGGCTTTTATTATCTTGAGGTACGTTCCTTCTACATCCAATGTGTTGAGGGGCTTTATCATGAAAGGATGTTGTATTATGTCAAATGCTTTTTCTGCATGTATTGAGATGATCACATTATTTTTATCTTTTATTCTATTAATGTGGTGTACCACATTTACCGATCTGCATATGTTGAACCATCCTTGCATCCCAGGGACAAATCTCACTTAAACATGATGTATGATCCTTTTAATGTGTTGTTGAATTTGGTTTGCTAATATTTTGTTGAGAATTTTTGCATCTACATTCATCAGTGATATTGGTCTATAGTTTTCTTGTAGTGTTCTTATGTGGCTTTGGTTTTAGCATCTTAATAAATAGTTGTTAAATGAAGTAAAGAGGTAAAAAGTATTAACAGTATAAGAGGAAATAGTTCAATACTGTACATGTCTGATTATCAGTAGAAATACCTAGTAAACAATATTAGTTGAGATATTTTTGATGTTCTATTTTATTCTTAATGTTTCTCTAAATTTTTGTAGCATTTTACATATTTTATTTGATTCTTACAAAAGTTTGATGATAAATTTAAGACAAGCTATTGTTATCTCTATTTTGTAGGTGATAGAAATTTCCCTACATATCATTCAGAATAGGTCAAGTTATGTCATAGTAACAAATAATCCTAAAATTGCAGCGGTTTAATAAAAACAGATTATTTCTCATTTATGCCACATGGTTATCTTGAATTGTCAGGATATCTCCTCCATTTTGTCTTCAGAATAGGAAGCAGACTGATGGAGGGTTGATTCCCTGGGGTATGGCAGTGTCAGCGAAGGGCAACTCGCACAATTCAAAGAGAAATGTCCACATTTTATCAGTCAAAGCAAATCACAGACCATGTGTAATTTCAAGTAACCTGGGAAATACAATCTTACACTGTATTCAGAAGGAGGAAAATCAGAAATACCACATGAACAGCACTTGGCTGTTAGAGAGATATCAGGACTCAAGCCATTCCTACTATCTTTATTTACCATTCTGCCTGATGGTATAAGCCAAAATGCTTAAACTGTTGGGGGAGATAAGGCAAATATTCTTCATATGAGTACTTAATTTAATGAAACAGGAGGGGTATTGGTGTCACAATTCAAATATAACAGGAACTTATGTGAGTTGCAAATAATGAGGGGGGTGAATTTGAAATTGGTGTTAAAATACTGGTAGAATTTGAAGAGATATAGCTGGGGAAAGGCTGGTGATAAAGGCATTTTAGGTGATGCTGATAACAAGAAAGGAGAAGAAAAGTGTTATGCAAAGATGTCACTGAAGACTTACATTTAGTTTATGTGAACTCAATTAAAAGAAATCTGTTGATGTGAGAGAGAAACACAGAGGTGGAGAGAAAGAGAGAGAGAATTTAAGCCATGTGGGTGATTCCATCGCCCCTTGCACTAAATGAACCATATGTCCCGGTGAGAACGTGAGATGGGAGACTTGAATCTGCATTTCCACCCCGTGTTCTCAGTCCCCTCCTATCTCTCAAAGTACATATTATGAATATCACAGGAAATTTGGCATGATCTAATGTTTAGCACATATTTTTCATACAATCTGATCCCTAAGCCTAAGCCAACTACTTCACAACTTTCTCAACTGAAGGAGCAATTACTTTTTTCAATATTAAAAAATAAACTAGCTATGTTGGACTTGTGTCTTTATTTATAAACCCGAGAGAATATTTCTAAATCTCTAAAACAGTGTCTACTAAGTTATTTTCAAAGGTAATTTGGCTATCTGTGATGTTCAACTTATGTTTTGACTTTAGAATCTAACCTCCATAGACTACGAGTTCATAACTTAATTGTATAAGACACTAATGTCCAAAAGTTGGAGGGGGGATATTAGAATTTATATTTATATTTATTAATAACCTTATTTTGTAAAGTATATGTATATTTTATAATACAATAGCATATTAACACAATAGTACATGTATAATATTCCTAAGTAACTAAATACTCATATATTGGGGATATCTGCTTCAAAAACTGTCTGTGTATGATCAAAAACACTAGGAAATCACTGGCAGAATCAGTTGTTCAGAAATATAAATGAGCACAGGTGTCAATATGGCAACGAATAGATTTGTCTGAAGGGCAAGAAGGATCCACACCAGAAAATTCTGGGGAATTGGGAAATAAGTTTGTACAAGTAGATTGGACGTAGATACAAACAATGCTGGAAGCTAATCTGGTCATTATATTACCTTTAGAAACTGAACAAAGCTGCATGTGTCAAGAAATTATTCAGATGGCCAACACCAAGTTATTAATCTGAGAAGAATTCTCAGGTTACACTTCAGGGTTTCCCATCACAGGGAAAAAGTGCCATAATCTGTTAGTGATGTCTCTCCTAGGCACTGGAAAGGGGAGTGGAAATGGGGGGGTGCCATATTTAAAAATCCTGTTGATACCCCAAATCCTTCAGCTACATAAATATTTGTCATTGTCGCTTGCAAAAATTAGCAACAGGTCTACCTGAATAATTTTTGAAATCATATACCTTATTTTGCTTGTATAGACATGCTTACTATCTTATACTTTATAAGTGAAAGAAGCTAATAAAATTCCAATCTGATGCTGAATTTCTATTACACAGACCAAAAAGATTTAATATCCCTATTATTAATGTGGCCTATGTAAGAAAAAAATGTATATAATTTAAGGCAATGTGTGGTTTTCTTTTAAATATGAATTATCCAAGTTGACCCTGGATCTACTCTAAGTTAATCATTTATTGTCCCAGAGCCGCCTCTGTGCTTTAACCAGGCACTAAGATCAACTCCACTTGTAATCATTGGCATAATATGGAGAAAATTCAGGTGGTTTAAAAGAAAGGTGCGGTAGAACATGTCCATGACTGTGACTCTCTGCTCTTTTCCTGCTGCTGTGTTCTGGGAGGCAATGACCCTTGGTCCAAGACCTCTGGCCCCTGGAGTCTGACGGAATATTAAGATATTTCTGCTTTACATGTTCAGCAGTTTTTCCAGCGTACATGAGACATAGAGAAGTTTCAGTATTATTTAAAAATGAAAAGTAAAATCTATGCCTTGTAGAGGCATTTCTAATCACATTTTCCCAAAGAGCTCTTCAGTGTAGAGGCAATCTATGAACAAAGAAAGAGATGGTAAGACCTACTTCTGAGTTCTTTTACTTTCCAATGTAGAATCTTAGACAGTAACATAACCTCCTTGATTCTGTCTTATCGACTACAAAAATGAGAATTCCTATGTGTCAAGACTGAAATAAACTGTATAAATCACCAAACTGGTGCCTAGCCCATAGTAGGTACAAATAGAAGGTATCTATGATACCATTATACTGCAACTTAATCTCATGTCTTCTCTGCATAGTTGCCCTCAACTCTTACTCCCAAGACAAGTGCCAACAATGCCCAGTGCTGTTTCTACCTAGAAACGAGGAGGTTAGTGTGGACTTCTACATCCACTTCTAAGTGGCTCTCATTGCTTCTGGTTCTCATTTCAACTCTGAAAATGATTGGTTCATCTGTGAGGGTGAGCTGGGTTATGGTAGGAAGAATTTCACATGATGAGGGGCTAGGGTAAGGATATAATTTATCATCCCAGCAGGCTCAATTTTGAGAGTGAAACAAGGTGTAAAAATAATTAAAATTATGTGATTGTTGAAATATTTATTGACCAATAAATTGGTCTTATTGTGTTGATAAACTTATAATATAGTTCTATTCAAAATCTATTTTCAAAAATAAAAATTTTAAGTAAATGAATGGAGGAAAATATATCATGCTAGCACTAACCAAAAAAAAAGCACCATTAGCTATATTAATTTCAGAGAAAGCAAAATTCAGACTAAGGAAATTTATCAGGGATAAAAAAAGGCATTACATAGTGATAAAGTGTCAGTTCTCCAAGAAGACACAACAATCCTTAACATGTATGTGACTGACAAAACAGCATCAATTTATATGAGGCAAAAACTAATAGAATTACAAAGAGAAACAGATGAATCCACTATCACAGTTGGAGACTTCTGCACCCCTCTATCAGAAATGGACAGGGCCAGCCCAGTGGTGCAGCAGTTAAGTTCACGCATTCCATTCCAGCGGGCCTGTGTTCACCAGTTTGGATCTTGGGCATGGACTTAACCACTCATCAAGCCATGCTGAGGTGGCGTCCCACGTAGAAGAGCTACAACTCTACAACTATGATACACAGCTATGTAAAAGAAGAAAAAGAAAAAGAAATGGACATATCTGGCAGGCAGAAAATCAGAAAAGACATAGTTGAGTCCAAGGACACCATCAATTAACTGGATATAATTGACATCTATAGACTACTACTTCTAACAACAGCAGAACATTCTGCTCAAGCTCACATGGAACGTTCTCCATGATAGACCAGATTCTGGGCCATAAAATACATCTTAACAAGCTTAAAAGAATAGAAATCATACAATATACTGCTCTCAGACAACAATGGAATTAAACTAGAAATGAATTACAGAAAGATAACTGGAAAAAACCAAAATATATAGAAATTAAACAACATACTTCAAATGAAACATGGGTCAAAGAAGAAATCTCAATAGAAATTAAAATATATTTTGAACTAAAGGAAAATGAAAACACAACTTAAAATTTGTGGGATGCAGCAAAAGCAGTGCTCACAGGGAAATTTATAGCATATAATGCATATATTAAAAAAAAAGAAAGAGCTAAAGTCAATATCCTAAGCTTCCACCTTAGGAAACTAGGAAAAAAACAACAAACTAAATCCAAACTAAGCAAAAGAAAAGAAATAACTAAAATTAGAGCAGAAATCAATGAAACTGAAAATAGGAAATCAATAGAGAAAATCAACAAAACTAAAAACTGGTTCTTTGAAAAGATCAAAACATTTGATATGCCTTTAGCCAGGCTCACTAAGAGAGAACACCACGTACCAATATCAGAAATGAATGGGGGAACATCACTACAGATTCCATGGACATTAAAAGGATAATATAAGCGGGCCGGCCCCATGGCTTAGCGGTTAAGTGCGCGCGCTCCACTACTGGTGGTCCGGGTTCAGATCCTGGGCGTGCACCGACTCACTGCTTGTCCAGCCATGCTGAGGCCGTGTCCCACATACAGCAACTAGAAGGATGTGTAACTATGACATACAACTATCTACTGGGGCTTTGGGGAGAAGCGGGGAAAAAAGGAGGAGAATCGGCAATAGAGGTTAGCTCAGAGCTGGTCTTCCTCAGCAAAAAGAGGAGGATTGGCATGGGTGTTAGCTCAGGGCTGGTCTTCCTCACACACACAAAAAAAGGGTAATAAAGGAATACTATGAACAACTTTATGCTCACAAATTTTATAACCTAGATAAAATGGACCAACCTCTTTAAAGCCACAATTTTCTAAAACCCATCCAAGAAGAAACAAACAATCTGAACAGGCCTATATCTATTAAAGAAATTGAAACAATAGTTAATAACCTTCCAAAAGAGAAAGCACCAGGCGCAGACAGGTTCACTGGTGAATTCTACCAAACATTTAAGGAAGACATGATATCAATTCTTTACAATCTCTTTCAGATGGTAGAAGCAGAGGGAATACTTCCTAACTCATGCTATGAGGACAGCATTATCCTAATACCAAAACCAACAAAGACATTATAAGAAAAAGAAAACTACAGATCAATATCTATAAAGACCAATATCATGAAGATAAATGCAAAAATCCTCAACAAAGTCTTAGCAAATCAAATCCATCAACATATAAAAAGAATTATACACAATGACCAAGTGGGATTTATCCTGGGTATGCAAGACTGGTTCAACATTTTGAAAATCAATTAATGCAATCCATCACATTAACAGGCTAAAGAAGAAAAATCACATGATCATATTAATACATGCAGAAAAAGCAGCTGGCAAAATCCAACACTCATCCAGGATAAAAACTCTCGGTAAACTAGAAATAGAGGGGAACTTCCTCAACTTGATAAAGAATATCTACCAAAAATCTACAGCTAACATCATACTTAATGATGGGAAACTTTACCTTTCCCAGCAAGGTCAGGAAGAAGGCAAGGATGTTGTCTATCACCGTTCCTCTTCAACATCATACTAGAAGTTCTAGCTAATGCAATAAGGCAAGAACAGTAAAGAAAAGGTATAAAGATTAGAAGGAAGAAATAAAACAATCTTTGTTTACAGATGACATGATCATCTATGAGAAAATCTGACAGAATCAACAAAAATCCTTCATAGAACTAATAAGCAATTATAGCAAGGTTGTAGGATGCAGCGTTAATATACAAAAGTCAATTCCTTTTCTATATACCAGTAATGAACAAGTAGAATTTGAAACTAAAAACAGAATATCATTTACATTGACACTCCCAAATTGAAGTACTTAGGTATAAATCTAACAAAATGTGTACAAGATCTATAAGAGGAAAACTACAAAACTCTGATGAATGAAATCTAAGAACTAAATAAATAGAAGGATATTCCATGTTCATGGGTAGGAAGACAATATGTCAAGATGTCACTTCTTCCCAACTTGATCTGGAGATTCGATGCAATCCCAATCAAAATACCAGCAAATTGTTTTGTGGCTATCAACAAACTGATATTGAAAGAGAATATTGAAATAGAAGAACATATTGAAAGAGAAGAACACAATATTGAAAGAGAAGAACAGAGTTGAAAGACTGATACTATGTAACTTCAAGACTTACTATAAAGCTACAGTAATCAAGATAGTGTCCATTGGTGAAAGAATAGACAAATAGATCAGTGTAATAGAACAGACAGGCCCAGACATAGACCCACATAAATCAATCAACTTAACTTTTACAAAGGAGCAAACATAGTCTTTTCAACAAATGGCCCTGGAACAACTGGACATCCACGTGTTAAAAAATAAATTTAGATACAGACCTTACGCTCTTCACAAAAATTAACTCAAAATGGATCATAGACCTACATACAAAATGTAAAACTATAAAACTCCTAGAGGATAACATAAGAGAAAACCTAGATGATCTTGGGTATGGTGATGACTTTTTAAATACAACACCAAAGGCATGATCCATGAAAGAAATAATTGATAAGCTGGACTTCATTAAAATTAACAACTTCTGGCCCGGCCCCGTGGCTTAGCGGTTAAGTGCGCGCGCTCCGCTGCTGGCAGCCCGGGTTCAGATCCCAGGCACGCACAGACGCACCGTTTCTCTGGCCATGCTGAGGCCGCGTCCCACATACAGCAACTAGAAGGATGTGCAGCTATGACATACAACTATCTACTGGGGCTTTGGGGGGAAAAAATAAATAAATAAATAAAATAAATAAATAAAATTAACAACTTCTGCTCTGTGAAAGATAGTGTAAAGACAACGAGGAGGCACATCACAGACTGGGATAAAATATGTGCAAAAGACACATCTGATGAAGGACTGTTATCCAAAATATATAAAGAACACTTAAAACTCCACAATAAGAACACAAACAACTCAATTTAAAAAAAGATCAAAGACTTTAACAGACACCTCACAAAAGAAGATATACAAATAAGTGTATGAAAAGATACTCCACATCATATGTCATCAGGGAAATGCAAATTAAAACAACTGAGTTACCACCACACATCTATTAGAATGGACAAAATCCAGAACACTGATAAGACCAAATGCTTGTAAGGATGTGGAGCAACAGGAACTCCCATTCATTGCTGGTGGTAATGTAAAATGGTACAGCCACTTTGAAAGACAATTTAGTGATTTTTAGAAAACTAAGCATACTCTTGCCATATGATTCTGCAATCACATTCACTGGTATATACCCAAATGAGCTGAAATCTTATGTCTACACAAAAACCTACACATGGATATTTATAAAAACTTTATTCCTAATTGCCAAAACTTGGAAGCAACCAAGGTGTCCTTTGGTAAGTGAATAAGTAAACCTTGGTAATCCGGACAATGGAATATTATTCAGTGCTCAGAAGAAAGAAATGAGCTATAAAGCCATGAAAAGACATGGAGGAAACTTAAATGCATAATACTAGGTGAAAGAAGCCAATCTGAAAAGGCTGTATACTCTGTGACTCCAACTATATGACATTCTGGAAAGGGTGAAATTGTGGAGACAGCAAAAAGATCAGTGGTTGCCAGGGGCTTGGGGAGAGGGGAGTGACAAATAGAGCACAGAGGATTATCAGGACAGAGAACAACTCTGTATAATATAATGATGGATACATGTCATCATACATTTGCCCAAACCCTAGAATGTATAACATCAAGACTGAACTGTAATGTAAACTATAGACTTTGGCTGATTATGTTGTGTCAATGTAGGTTCATAATTTTTTCTGAAACAAATGTACCGCTCTGGTGGGGGATGTTGATAATGGGGAGGCTATGCATATGCGGGTGCAGAGGGTATATGCAAAATATCTGTACTTTTCTCTCAATTTTACTGTGTATCTTAAACTGCTCTAAAAAATAATAAAAATAATAAAATATATAACAAAATAATTTTTTTTCCAAAAATTGGTATCAAAGCCAAAAACCTCTTCATCATTCACTTACTGAAAACACCAAAAAACTTTAACATATTCAGAATAATTATTATTGGTATGCATTCATGATCATTAATCACTTTCTTAGCTGTATCTGTCTCTAGTCCCTTTCCACTGGCGCTTTTCTGAAGAATATATTTTTTCAACATGGTCTTATTGTTTTAAATTTTTTATAAAATGCCTATAATCTCCAAAGTCACATTTTATGTTTAATAAATTTAAAATTGCTTACACAGGCAATTTACTTTTTTATCAGAGCATAAAATTTTTAATTGAGAAAATATTCTTTTTACAGACTATGGTACCTAGTAAACTCATAAAATATTCTGCCAAATGAGGAATATTCTCAATTTGACTTTTTTTATTATTGAAATATGTAAATGTTTTCACCTCATTATTTTCACAGCCATAGTCCTTCCTGCCTCTATCCAGAGTACTTAGTAAAAGAAAAAGCTCATCAAATAACTCATCTTTATTTATGATTCTTGAGGATATTTCCCAATTTAGATGCTGAAAAACTGTAGGCCTTGTCAATTACACCCCATTCTGGTTCAAAATAAAAATTTATCCACATATTTATCTATTTTCAAAGAAGCTCCATTCAAAGCATCTTCCCACAAGCTGACATATCAAAAGTAAAATGATTGAAAATGAAATCTTGTACATCATTTGGGTTCTCATTAAACAAAAAGTTCGGTTTCCCATTTTCTTTTTTGGGATAAATTTCAATGTCTTCCTCTTTACAAGCTTTATTTCCAGTAATTACTGTTTGCTGAAAGTTTCAAAGGTTGAAATTTTGTAGCAGTCCATTTGTTGAATAGTTTGACTAAAGATTTCCAAATAATTTTGGATAAGGAGCACCAAAATGCACCAAATTTATAATCAAATATTACAAAATTTAGAAAATTTGCAAAATTTATGAAAACATTATAAAAGAAGTTCACACTATTATAGGACATTTAGATTGACATTAAATGTAGTTCTTCAAATGTGCAAGCATTTCAAAAATCCTTTTGATGATTTCAAGTGAAGGGTGAAATTGTGTACTGTCATGTGGAAGTTTATCTCATATCATCATCTTCATCATGCAATTGTGTAATTCAATTACTCTAATTGTGTGTGTGAATTAGATTAATACACAAATTATGAGAATGATATATATTACCGTGATTATATTATACAATTATAAATTATATAAATTTCTTATAAAATTTTGACAACTTTTATTTCCATTGACAGACCATCAGCTTGTTCAAATGCAAATGTGAATTATATCTGATTCACAACTAATTCCAAGTACATTTCTGCCACATTTATTAAGAACATTATTTTTACCATCACATTTTGATCCATCAAAATTTATTATTTGGATAATTGTTATGAAAACAATTTTATATTTAATTGTTTAACTTTTCAATTGAGTTTACAGCAGCATATATAATAACGTCAGATGTTTTACTTTTGGCAAAGTAAACTTTTTAAAGCTTTACTTTTTTGTGTGTATGTGTGAGGAAGATTGGCCCTGAGCTAACATCTGCCAATCCTCCTCTTTTTGCTAAGGAAGACTGTCCCTGGGCTAACATCCGTGTCCATCTTCCTCTACTTTATATGGGACGCCGCCACAGCATGGCTCGACAAGTGGTGCGTCGGTGCGCGCCTGGGATCCGAACCGGCGAACCCCGGGCTGCCACAGCAGAGCGCACACACTTAACCGCTTACACCACTGAGTGGCCCCTTAAAGCTTTACTTTTGACTTCAAGAACTGGTATAAAAATTGAATCATTATTGAAATTAACTGATTTTTTTACTTGAAGTATGCAGATACCACTGATTTAATACTGGCATCATTTAACTGTTCAAAAAATCATTCGTCTCCTAAAAGAGCCAATGTAGTAATTACTATTTCTTCAATTTTATTAAAAATTTAAGAAACATGGGTTTGAAAGTAGCAAAATCGATGTAAAAAACAAACCCAGTCACTTGGTTCAAATTAAACAGTCATGTTTATGGAGCTGGCCCTATGGCCTCGTGGTTAAGTTTGGTGTGCTCTGCTTCAGTGGCCCGAGTTCAGTTACTGGGCGTAGACTTACACCACTTGTCAGCAGCCATGCTGTGGCAGTGACGTGCATACAAAATAGAGGAAGATTGGTGACAGATGTTAGCTCAGGGCGAATCTTCGTCAGCAAAAAAAATAAATAAATAAATAAAAATGCTATGCTTCACAGTGGACAGCTGCTTATGATAAATCGCCATCTTTAGGGACAACCTCCTTAAAATACAGCCTTAAAATACAACCTCCCAACAGTTAAAGTTGATGCTAATGCTTCTTCAGTAGATATGTCTTTTCTGATTTTCGTTAGCTTAGTGATTTTGCTGTGGCACCATGGTATTGGGGAAATGTCAACAAATATTTCATACATGATCCTTATCACCTTTCTTGAGAAACCAAAACAGAATTCAATTCTTAAATTTTTATTAAATGTATACTTCCTTTTTCTTTGGCTCATTGCTGCCAAAAGAGTTTATGGTAAAATAAATAGACAAAACCCAAAAATAAATGGGTTTAGATTTACACCATATCATAAGTGATAAACTGCTATAAGAAGTCAGACCACTCTCGCTACACTCCATGGCAGGAATGCTCAGCTTCTTCTCGTAGAGGCTTCATGCATTTCTATCTCCCATCTTCCCCTGCTCCCTGCGGACCTTACCAGCTGACAGCTTGGTACCTTTATGCTTCTTCCTGGCCTTGGCCACAACTGGCCAGCAGGGGTATCTGCATCCCTTACTTCTCTCTCTACCACTCAAGGCTGGAAAGAGTTAGCTATCCTAGCTACTAGTATCTGATAGTACTTTCTTTTATTGGTGAATAGCCCACATGCATTGGGTCTGTAAAGGTGAGAGAAAAGAGTTAGTATTGAGTCCAGAGTACTGAGTGGAGATTTCTGCATACTCACAAGGTATATCTTTAAAAATGTAAATGTAGCTACAATACTTTCACTTCAGTTTTAGCTGTTGGGTATACATAGTAAGAGTAAAAATTTTTTTCACTAGATTTCAAATGTAAAATTCAAAAATTGATCATTTCTTAATGGTTTCATGAAAGCTGATTCCTACCTTGTCAATTCTATTATTAGAAGCACTTCTGGCATGAATAACTGACAGCAGTTCTTCAATACAGTTTTTGTATTCTGGTCATTGACTAATCTTGAACAGTACAACTTCTAGCCTTATTTAAATGCTCCTTTCTGTTGCCAAGTAAACAGTGACTTTTCATCACTATGTAGTTTGACCTAATCTCTACATTTAGAAACATGTTCTGAAGAGCTCTCTCATTCACAGACTCTAAATCCATTTTGAATGTATTAACGTTGCCTGTTGATCTTCCCTAAATTCTCACCTCCTTAACCTCTTTTCTCAGTCCCACTGAGCAGTCATTTGATTTCCACCTCTTCCAATATGCTCAAGTTTCTCCTTATTCATCTTCAATGGAAAAGGCAAAAACAAGAATTAAAAACAAATCATTCCTGAGAAAATATCCCAGTGACCTCTTACTAGTTTTAAAAATATGCTCTATGCCTAATTTTCTGCTTTTGGTTTATTTTGATGTAGAGAGTTTTATTTATTCTTAACTTTTCCCTTTGAGGCCAGCTAAGTTTGGTTTTAACTTTTTCTTATTTTTGTAGAACTTGATCCCATATTTGACAGATAATTTGGGGTCAGATACACTCAGTTGTAGTCTTTTATTCTAAGTTGGTAATCTTACTCAACTTTGTATTTTTAAATTTAGTGTAGAAGATGCCCTGTAATCTTAACTAGTATATTCCCCCGGTCTAAAGCAAAACCGCTGTGACACATGTATCTTCCTACTCTATAACATGTATGCATATATTATGATCATTACTGCTTCAGAGTTAAGATAGAGTTCAGATCATTAAACATAAAGGATGTAATCAAAGTCTCAAAATGAAAATTCTCTTGGTTCTTTCTTCTCTCTGAGGCCAAAAAGAAAATGAAATTGTTCTGATGTGACTTGCATTTAGATGCTCTATGCATAGGTTTCCCAGAAACATGGTTGTCACCAAACAAATTTTCCTCCTTTCCGATTAAGCACATGTAAATATTTTGTTGATAAAGACTTGTAAAGATTTTGGAAATATAAACAGACTAGTTTTTTTTTAGGTAAGTAAATTTGAATGGGGATTTTTGAAGAATTTCTATGGAACAAATGGACAGAATAATCCAGTTAAATCACAACTTGAATTTCTCCAAAGACCTCAAAACTTAAACACAAGTGATTTTTATCTTAGATGTGGATTTGGTGAGGTCTCAGAAGAATAGTACTGTAGCAAGGGAGAAATGCCTCACAGGTGAGAGGTTTTTTGCTTGGTTTTTGGTTGAGGTGGGATAGTTCTTTGTTTTTAATATGTTAGGAAATGGTTTGCTAAATCAGATGAGATGCGAATATATCAGCCATAAACCAGGTAGGATGCCCTGTGAGCAGCTAAATGTGCCTGCTTTTGTGAAGTATCCTGTTTGGGGAGTTTCTCTTGGCTTCTTCTCTGTGATCTATGGTCTTTTATTATTGGTCCTTTTTTGGATAATTTCCTCTCATGTCACCCAGGGCAACATTACAAGATAGTAGGTCTGGTCTAGCTCTGTTCTCGTATTTAGGGAGAAATGGCCCATTCCTTCTTAAATAATATAGTTAGACCTCAGGAGCTGAGATTAGGAAGTGGACCAAGGGTAGAGAAGGAGAGGAGACCTCTAGGCATGTTTATGGCCTAGGCTTTGACAGAAAGGAGAAATTAAGTCACCAGGTCAACAGCTTCTATCTGAGAGTTTGAGACCAAAGACACCTAGATTTAGGGGCTCCAAATAGGAATCTGGGGATGAAGTCCTGCATTAATAATAAAGAGTGTGCCATCACCTGGAAGCTCCCTCCTCACATCATTCTGATAGACCTAGGGCAGCTAGAGTTTTAGGGTAACCACTCAAATCCACTGTCTTCACCCACAAAAGCCTATTTTACCTCAACATGGCTGAAAAATGGCACCAATAGTATAAATTTGAATCCAGGACCCTGATAGAAAGAGAAAGAATCAAATGATGAGTTTGTTTCCAGTCCCAGAGGAAGGGCTGGAACTAGGACATATTTTAATAAAGAATCTGCCCTATATATTTTCCTGTCTTTATTTTATATGTCCTTTCTACCTCTTATAGCCCTTCACCTGAGGTCCTCAGGAAGCCCATGCCATCGTAATGCCCTAAGATATCACGACGCTATGATATCCCAACCCAGCCTGCTCTACTTCTCAAAAGTTCACAAATTCCTAATTTCCTACCTCCCACCTCCTCTCAAAACCCCTGTGTTTTCTATACAGCTGACTCAGACAAGTGTATAAAGGAAAGCAGCTGATTAAATCAATTCACAGAAGGATCTGAATGACTGATCTTTCACACACCACCAAATATTTGCATTTTTGGAAGAGGAAGCCTGTTAACTCAAATAAATCTATCATCAGTGAAATTTTTAGACAACTTATCAAAGAGAAGAGGAAAAACAATCAGGCTTTGACAGGAAAGAAGATTTAAGGAAGAGTAGGAGAAATTAAACTCATTTTTTTTGGCCATTTGATTCTCAAGTATGGTTTTACTCTAGTCTCACAAAGTTCCTCAACACACCAAGGTTAATAACAATTGTTCTGATGCAGTAATCCAAATGAGGGTGAAAATGCATGTTTGTCTGTGTGTGTGTGTGTGTGTGTGTGTGTGTGTGTGTAAGGGAAGCAGATTTGATGATAGGAACAACAGTAATGAATTACTTGTAGATCGAGGCCTGCCCGCCATTGATACCTGATGGTGGTTAAAAATAAAATTACTTCTAGCATTTACATGAAAGGTCTTAAATGTGAAATAGATGTTTTCTTCTGATTGGCTAATTATGATATCTGTCAGTAAGAGATTGACAGCACAAGGCATTAGGACGACTGTATTGGTTAACCTTTGCTGAGCAAAAAAACACCCCAAAATGTAGTGATTACAGCAATAATCATTTATTTTCTCATGATTCTGTGGGCCAGCAATTTGGGATGGGCTCAGCTGGAAGATTCTTATAGTGGTTTTGTCTGGGCTTACCTGTGGGGCAGCAATTAAATAGGGGCTGGATGGTCTAAGGTGGCCTCATTCAACATGTCTTACAGTAAGTGGGCTTTTGTCTGGACACCTCAATTCTCCTCCACACGACTGCTCCATCACGCTAGCTTAGGCTCATTCACATGACAACAGCATTCCAAGAGGGCAAGAATGGAAGCTTCAGAGCTGCCTGTGGCCAAGGCTCAGAATACACACTATGTCTCTTGCTCACTTCCATCACATTCTATTGGCCAAAGCAGGTAACAAAGCCAGCCAGAATCTAGGGATGGAGAAATAGCCCCACTTCTGGATGAGGACCTCTGCAAAAAGCCAATTTTTAATCTACCATGAAGACTAGGATTAGCACAAAAATTTTTATATGATTTCCTGCTTGAGGTGTTTTCTTTTTCCCTGTCTTCTTAGTCCAATAAAAAGATTCTCTTTTTATTTGTAGAAAAATCACACTGGGAGAGCTCAGGTTTCAATTATAAACTGGGCTTATGAGACATGAGATGTTAGGTTGCTGCTTATTCAATGTTAGGAAAAGTGAACAAAGCTAGACTTTATAGTTTCTAGAACATTTCAAGAATGACATGCGATCTGTGCTTTCCAATAAATAGTCTCTAGTGGCCCTTTTTGGAAGAACTATAATCACTAGAAAATTCATTGTATAACTTCTGAAGTTTTTATTTTAAACTATTTGAGCAGATGTGCTAAGATATTCGCTTCACACAGTTCCCGAATATTGACTTCTTTAAAGGATGTGATTAGCTTGTATCCCTCAGGGCATAGATTTATGTTTCCTACCACTCTTAATAAGGCTTTGAAAGCTATTTTTTCTGGTTAAGCATCTTATTTCCATTTTTAGGGCTAAAAGGAAGAATGTTTAGGGGACTATTTTATTAGTGTTTGTAGGATAATATTTATAAGAGGTATTGATTTCTTGTGGCAAGCTTCTGGTCACAGTTCATGAAGAAATGTAACAGCTACAATTATGTTCTGGGGAGTTGATCTGGGTGTCCTGAGATCCAGTTCTGCAAGTCACATAACCTGGCTGTGCCTTTAAAATAACATGATCAGGGACTCGGCTTAAATCAGCCTGGTACCAGAGCCAAATCAGCAATTTTGAAGAACAACAAATAACTATGCTGAGCCTCACTTTCCAAACAGTGGAAATAGTGGGTGTGATGGACACAGGGCTGTGACGAGAAATAGAGGAAAGGATGAGCCCCTGGATCCAAAAGTTTCCTTGTACCTTCAGACTCTGACCTTGAACTCCACAATTTCATCTCCATCTGTTCTTGTGCTTTCTAGAGTTCAATGTCTTTGGGTAAAAGCTCTGATTCAAGATGTGACAGCTTCTATTCCCCATAACAAAAAACTTGTGACTATAGCCTAGTCCTCAAGGAATCTTTCACTCTTTTTTGTTTTGTTTCCAGATGAATTTTCATGCCCTATCTTTTTTTTTTTTATTCATTTCCATTTCAGCATTTTGGAACAATAAACACATTTAATTTTGTTAAAAGAAAGAAGAAAAATGAATATGGCTCCTATAACTTAGATTGTATAGGAAATCAACATGACCACCTATTCTAGACCACTATCCTTGCAAGAAGCGAAATTTACAATAAACATATAATGCACCATTTGCAAGTCATATCTCAATTAAACAAAATTCAGGCAAGAAGACTTTTCTATGTTAAATTTGATTTTATCTCAATTAAACAAAATCCATTTAAGGAGAGTTTTCTACATTAAATTTGATTGCTTTCTTACATCATTTAGCCCATTTTCCAGAAACCAAGAGCTCAAGGAAAGTGAGTGCCTGTTGCCACTAAATGTATCTGTTTCTATTGTATGCTGCTAAACAAGACATTAATATAATCTAATAAAGTTTCTATTACTCCTTAGACATTTTATACTTAAAAAATTCTCTGCCACACTGTGACTCTTACATAATTTCTCAGATATTAAGCATTTCATAGATATCATCTCTTGAGGAGAAGCCCTAAAAATTAGTATTTTTTTTTCCATTCTAAAAGTAATGCAGCAAACTCAGTGAGATTAAGTATATACCACATGAAAACATTTTTTTCTTGATTTAAGTTTTATTCTTTTTTTTAGTGGGGGCGAGGGTTAGGAAGATTGGCCTTGAGCCAACATCTTGTGCCAGTCTCCCTCTGTTTTGTACATGGGACGCCACCACAGCATGGCCTGATGAGTGGTATGTAGGTCCACGCCCAGGATCTGAACCCACAAACCCTGGGCTGCCAAAGCAGAGAGCACGAACCCAACCACTATGCCACCAAGCCGACCCCAAGTTTTACTCATTATATATTTATTTCTCACAATGGATGATGACACATGCATTCACCTACTTTACTTCTTCAATTTAATTTTTAAATTACTCTGGCTATGTAACTATCACTCTCAGCTGAATCCTTTGGCATACTATGATTAAATTTCCTTTCTCATAAATGCGTTTTTTTCTAGCTTTATGAGGTATGACTGACAAGTTAAAAATTGTATATATTTATGCTGTATCATGTGGTGTTTTGGGTGATAGCAGTTATAGGATACAAACTTTCAGTCACTGATGAGTAAGTTCGAGAGATCTAACATACAGCATGGTAACTATAGTTAATAATAATGTATTGTATACTTGAAATTTGCTGAGAGAGTAGATCTTAAGTGTCCTCACCACACACACATACCAAAATGGGAACTATGTGAAACGACAGATATATTAATTAGCTTGATCATAGTAATCATTACACAAGGAATCTTTCACTCTCCTGCTTCTATTCCAAATCTGCTTTTTCTCCCAATTCCTGTCCTGTTTCTCATATCCAAAAATGACCTCCATATTGCCAAATCCAGTGGCCAGTTTTTGATCCTTATCTTATTTGACTTCTAAGTTGATATCACTGGTCACTCTCTCCTTTCTGAAATTTCTTCTCTTGGTTTCTGTGATGCACTATCTCCTGGACTTTCCTTCTCAGACTCCTTTGCTAACTCAGTACTTCTGCTCCAAATCTAAATGTTGGTATTTCCCAAGTTAAGTCCTGGAATTCCTTTCTTTTCTGTCTACACTCTCTCCCTACACAGTCTTATCCATTTTCATGAAGTTAAATGCCATCTTTGCCCTGACTTTCAAATTTTTACCTCTGGCCCTGGAATTAGATTGGAATAGCCAACTGTCTACTTAACTATTTTCACTAAGATGTCTAATAGGCATCTTTAACCTAGTGGTCAAAACAGAACTGTTCACTTTGACTCCAACTTGTTCCTCTCCTGCTTTTCCCAATTCAGAACAGCACCACTATTCTCCCAGTTTACTCAAACCAAAAATTCAGGCACCATTTTTTTTATTTTTTCTCATCTCAAATTAATCCAGTAGTGAACCCTACTTACTTTATCTCAACCCGTATTCATAATCCATGCACTCTTTCCATCTCAGCTGCTTCTATCCTAGCCCAATCTACTTTCATCCCTTGCCTGAACTACTATGTTAGCCTCCCCTTACTCCATGATTAGATATTATTTTTTGTTGTTTGTGTTTTAACTTATTACTAGAAAAAATTTTAAACATGCAAAACTAAGGAGAATGTTATAATGAATCCCCTGAAACCGTCATCTAGTTTCAACAATTATCAACCTTCGGCCAGTCTTGTTTCATCTATTACCCTCTCTTTCTCCTCCTCCAACCAATGAAGTATTTTTCAAGTAAGCACAGGCATCATTTAATTTCACTATAAATATTTCAGTATGCATCAGTAGCAGGTAGTTACTTATGTTTTTAACAGAACTGTAATATCACTGAACATCTAACAAAAATAACAAAAATTCTGTTACATCTTCAAATATTCAACCCACTTTTAAATTTTCTAGATTGAATCAAATTGTCTTTTTATGGTTGGTCTGTTTGAATAAAACTCCAAACAAGGTCCACACATTGCATATGCCTCTTGGGTCATTTTTAGTTTATAATATCCTCCTTTATTTCATGTCATTCATTTGTTAAAGAAACCAGTTTATTTGTCCTGTAGTGTTAACCACATGCTAGATTGGCTGATTGCATCTTCATAGTTCCTTAAATATATTTCTCTCTCCACGTTTTTCCTTAGATTATTAGTTGGATCTAGAGACTTGGTTATATTCAGGTCCAATTTTATTTTGGCAAAAAGAACTTCACTTTATAGGTGATGTGCTATGCACTTTCTAATGCATCATATCAGGAGTATCTAATGTCTGGTTGTCCCAAGTTAAGTGATAATGAGATTAATCTGTGGGTTCAAGTGGTGTCAGATTTGTCCATTCATTACACAATTCCCAAATAACTTTTTGCTTAAATGTTCTAGGTACCAGTGATGCCTATTGCCTAGATCCATTATTTCAGTATGGGTTACAAAAGGTGATCTTTAAAAATTCTGTTCCTCCACCTGCATACATTGGCTGAAACTCCTCTATAAAGAATTTTCCCTCAGCCACTGTTTTGTTATCCTGAAAACCACTTTATAGAGGAAAGACAGGATGAATGTTTGATCTTTGCCCTTTATTTACGAATTTTCAGAATAATGAGCAAATGCTTTGGAAACATACAACAATATGAATATTTTAAAATTGTTGTTTAGTTTTATTTTCATTATCATTATGAATTTGCATATGTTTGATCAGTGTGAGTCCATGAAATAGTCTTCAAATTATTCTCCCCATTACAATTTTACTCTTATAATACATTCACTGCACTGCGGTCAATGTGATATTTGAAAAACTCAAATCGCATCATGCCCATCTATCATTTAACACCCTCTAATGTCTCCCCATTACAATTAGAATACTTCCAAAATTCTTTATCCTGGAAAGGCCTGACTTCACCTCATACATAACTCCCCCTTCAATATTAATGCTATTCTGTTTCTCAAATATCTGCCGTTCAGGGACTATGCACTAGCTGCTTCCTCTGTCAGTCATGCTATTCCTCCTGATCTTTGCATACGTCCCTCTGTGGCCACCCAGTTATTTTCCAGTGAATCACCCACCATGTTTTTGCGCTTGGTGTACAACAACCTGATATTTTCTTACTAATTTATTATTTTTTTGTATTTGTTTTTACCTCACTCTCCCCTCTAGAACTTAAGTCCTTTTGAGAGCAGAGATCTTGTCTTTCTTGTCCACCACTAAATCTGCAGTGTCCAAAAGAAGCCTAGCACTAGGCTCTCAATAAATATTTTTTGAGTGAATAACTGAACGCATCAAGGGCTCACCAAATTTCAGGCTGAATTTCCTCAGAGAAGAGGAACTTTGAGATACACATACAGACCAGTGATTTCTTGGTGAAAGGGAAGGCTCTCATACAGCACTGCTGAGAAGGCTGGAGGTGCTCTAACCCAAGGATGGCAAGTAAGTTTTAACTTACAAATGAATAAAATAAAAAAAAATCTTTCTGAACAATTTTGTATGAATAGAAAAATAAAAGTCAATGCAATTAATTTTTAAATCGTTATTAGCCCTTCACAACAAAAGTATGAATTTCAAGTAATATCAATAGTGATTTAAGTTTTATAGTTTGAAAATTTCTTTTTTATATTGTTATCAGTGCCATACAATTTATTAAAATTTCATTATATTGCAGAGTAACACACACAAATAGTCTTTTGGTGTTTCTTATTTGTGACTGGATAAAATTTTATGTTGCAAGGAAATTACCAAAAGACTTTTGGACTAATAAGCTCACTAGAAAAAATATGTCAAAAAGTATAAAGTTTTTAAGTTACAAGTATTAGGCTCTAATTGCTAAACTTTCAAACAATATAATGTTGAGTTTTTTTTAGATGATTATAAAATCTCATTTCATATATTGATATTATTCTGCCTCAATTACACCCTGATTTAATGTAAAAATTCTGGGTGTAACTCATTCTAGTCAGTAAAGATTTTTGAAATTATATACCTTTTGTTGACAATTTCAAAATATGGAAGTAAGATCACAGTAACCTGTAACATTTTTTAAATTAAAGGTATATGAAATTATTTTGAATGCTAAATATGAATCTAAAAGCTAACTTTCATTTTAAATATTACTTTAAATACATTTTAACAAAGAAAACATTTGTGTTTCATACTGCAACAACTATTGAAATACAATTTTGCTCAGTTATTTATTTTGAGAGATGAAGTGACTGATTCCAAATGTTAACAATTTCCTTTCATTAAAATATAGTAAAACAAAGTGAAGAAAAAGTCACAATCTGGAAGAAGATATTTACAACATACATAACTAATAAAGGATTAGTATCCCAAATATCTATAACTCTTAGAAATAAATATTTTAAGTAAAATGGGCAAAAAAGTACATTAAGAACAAGCATTTTGGGGCCGGCCCAGTGGCATAGCAGTTAAGTTCATGTGCTCTGCTGCAGTGGCCCGGGGTTTGTGGGTTCGGATCCCAGGCGCGCACCGACGCACCGCTTGTCAAGCTATGCTGTGGCGGTGTCCCATATAAAGTAGAGGAAGATGGGCACAGGTGTTAGCCCAGGGCCAATCTTCCTCAGCAAAAAGGAGGAGGATTGGCATCGGATGTTAGCTCAGGGCTGATCTGCCTCACAAAAAAAAAAGAACAGGCATTTCATGGAGAAGAAAACATGAATGGTAAACCAGCACATAAATAGCTGCTGAACCTCATTAGTAACCAAGAGAATGTAAATTAAGACCACAGTGATTACAATTTTTCACACAATATTTGGCAAAAATTTAGAAGTTTGATAATATCAAGTATGAATGAATGTATAAATCAAAGAAAACTCATAAACAATTGTTTGTGAGCATGCAAAATGATACACAACTATGAAAAACAACCAGATATTAACTTAAAAAGTTGACAATGTGCATATGCTCTTAGACAAACATCCCACTTCTAGTTGTATACCTTAGAGAATCTGTTGAGTATTGACAATATGAGACACGTACAAGAAAATTCATAGCAACTGGTTTGTAATTTTTTTAAAAAGCAGGATACACACCACAAATGTCCACTGAAAAGAAAATAGATAATAGAATATATATATATATGTATATATAATAGGATATATAATAGAAAGAATAAAATAATTATAGCTACTTAGAATAACATGGATAGATCTTAAAACCATCCTACTGAGGGAAAAAGGCAAGTCTCAGAAGAATATAGATAGTATATATTTTTATAAAGTTTGATACAAGCAAAACCAAACAATATATTGCTTAGAGGTATAAATACACGTGGTAAAATAATTTTTAAGCAAAGAAATTCAAGATTGTGGTTACTTCTTGGTGATTGGCCAGGCAATATAGGACACAAGTAAATTCAATTACATTGAATTACATTCTAAATAAGGCAGTGGGTTCATAAGTTTTTATTTAATTATTTTACTTCAAATTGCATATATGTTAAGTTCTGTTGCCAGCAGTTGGTGACTGAGTTGATTAGGACCAACTTTTCAGTTGAGGAAACTACAGAATCTGTCCAAAATGTATAAAATATCCAATTTAAGTTATTGGAGTGCTATCAAGGAAGTGATAATTTTCAGTCCATAATCCGTAAAAATAGGGAAACTAAGAGAAGATTTGAGCACTTAGAATCTCACTTACCTCCTGGGTGACTATGGATTTTTTTTTTTAAAGCAGTGAATAAAAAGGTGAAAAGCTGAGTACAGTTTTCATTAGTCTATGGAGCTAGAAGGAAAAAAAATAGAAAAGCAGGAGGCATGAAGGAGAAAGGTCATTGGTTAATAATCTATATTTCAAAATGAGAGGCTGATGGGGTACACTCCAATTTACGATGAACAACAAATAGAATAGCTCTCTGATGGACAGAAGCCTATCTTTAAATAATCTCAAACCAGGTTTACTTCAGGTGGCTTGCCTCGAGCCCAGCTGCCTATACAGAGAAAAATAAATTATTTCTGGAGGAAAATAACATCATACAGAACTTCAAATTATCTCTAAAATTTTTGACGTGCAATGTTCAGCCCTTACTCAAAAATAGTGAGACTTACAAGCACACAAAATTGATCAAAAGCCAAGGGACAATAAATATTAGAACTAGAACCAAAAGAACTACAGATACTGAAATTATAAGGCACATACTTAATAAAAACACAAAACTATACCTAATGTGTTCCAGAAATTAAATTACAGAGAATTTTAAAAGAAAACAAAATTAAAATAAATAAATAGCAATAATTAAGAAAAATACAAAAACTGAAATTAACTCATAGGATGCTTTAATAGCATATCGAACTCAGAAAAAGAAAGAATTAACAAATTGAAAGATAGGACTGACAAAAATCTAGCCTGAAGTATGGAGAGACAAAGGTTGGAAAATACAGAAGTGAGTCTAAGAGGCATACGATACACAGAGGAAAGTTGTCCAATGAGTCAGTTGGTGCTCCAGAAAGTTAATAGAGAAAGAGTAAGGCAGGATAAATATTTAAAGAGATATTGACTAGCAACTTTTTAAAACTGACAAGCGATATCAATCCACAGGTTCAATAAGTTCTATGAGCCCTAAGTAGGTTTCCAAGTAGGAAAATAACCAAAAAATGCATACATGAGTGCATCATAGAAACAGTGTCAGAATTTAAAGACATATAAAATCTTTTAAACGCAACCAGGAAACAAAAAAACATATTACTGAGGAGGAGCCACAATAAGATTAACAGTGATTTCTTAACAGAAATAATGGAAGGCAGAAGACAAAGGAATATTATCTTCAAAGTAGAGAATGAGGATGCCTACCAACCTAGAATTCTTTTTTTTTTTTTTGAATTTTTTCTTTATTGCAGTAACATTGGTTTATAACATTGTATAAATTTCAGGTGTACATCGTTATACTTCTATTTCTGCATAGATTACATCATGTTCACTACCCAAATGCTAATTACAACCCATCACCACACACATGTGCCGAATTATCCCTTTTGCCCTCCTCCCTCCCCTCTTGCCCTCTGGTAACCACCAATCCAATCTCTGTCTCTATGTGTTTGTTTGTTGTTGTTATTATCTACTACTTAATGCAGGAAATCATATGGTATTTGACCTTCTCCCTCTGACTTATTTCACTTTGCATAATACCCTCAATGTCCATCCATGTTGTCACAAATGGTTGGATTTCATCATTTCTTATGGCTGAGTAGTATTCCATTGTGTATATATACCACAGCTTCTTTATCCATTCGTCCCTTGATGGGTACTTAGGTTGCTTCCAAGTCTTGGCTATTGTGAATAACGCTGCAATGAACACAGGGGTGCATGTATCTTTATGCATTGGTGTGTTCGAGTTCTTTGGATAAATACCCAACAGTGGAATAGCTGGATCATATGGTAGTTCTATCTTTGATTTTTTGAGGAATCTCCATACTGTTTTCCATAGTGGCTGCACCAGTTTGCACTCCCACCAGCAGTGTATGAGAGTTCCCTTCTCTCCACATCCTCTCCAACATATGTTGTTTCCTGTCTTGTTAATTATAGCCATTCTGACGGGCGTGAGGTGATATCTCGTTGTAGTTTTGATTTGCATTTCCTTGATAGTTAATGATTTTGAACATCTTTTCATGTGTCTGTTGGCCATCTGTATATCTTCTTTGGAGAAATGTCTGTTCAGGTCTTTTGCCCATTTTTTAATTGGGTTGGTAGTTTTTTTGTTGTTGAGATGCATGAGTTCTTTATATATTTTGGAGATTAACCCCTTATCAGATGTACGGTTTACAAATATCTTCTCCCAATTGTTAGGTTGTCTTTTCGTTTTGTTGATGGTTTCCTTTGCTGTGCAGAAGCTTTTTTGTTTGATGTAGTCCAATTTGTTTATTTTTTCTATAGTTTCTCTTGCCCAGTCAGACATGGTGCTTGAAAATATGTTGCTAAGACTGATATCGAAGAGCGTACTGCCTATGTTTTCTTCTACAAGTTTCAGTTTCAGGTCTTACATTCAAGTCTTTAATCCATTTGGAGTTAATTTTTGTGTATGGTGTAAGGTAAGGGTGTACTTTCATTTTTTTGCATATGGCTATCCAGTTTTCCCAACACTATTTGTTGAAGAGACTTTCTTTTCTCCATTGTATGTTCTTGGCTCTTTTGTCAAAGATTAGCTGTCCATAGATGTGTGGGTTTATTTCTGGGCTTTCGATTCTATTCCATTGATTTGTGTGTCTGTTTTTGTGCCAGTACCATGTTGTTTTGGTTACTATAGCTTTATATAGTATATTTTGAAATCAGGGAGTGTGATACCTCCAGCTTTGTTCTTTTTTCTCAGGATTCCTTTACCTATTCAGGGTCTTTTGTTGTTCCATATATATTTTAGGATTCTTTGTTCTATTTCTGTGAAAAATGTTGTTGGCACTTTGATAGGGATTGCATTGAATCTATAGATTCCTTTAGGAAGTATGGACGTCTTAACTATGTTAATTCTTCCAATCCAAGAGCATGGAATATCTTTCCATTTCTTTGTGTCTTCTTCAATTTCTTTCAGAAATGTTTTATAATTTTCCGTTTACAGCTCATTCACCTCTTTCGTTAAGTTTATTCCTAGGTATTTTATTCTTTTTGTTGCAATTGTAAATGGGATGGTATTCTTAATTTCTCTTTCTGCTACTTCGTTGTGAGTGTATAGAAATATAACTGATTTTTGTATGATGATTTTGTATCTTGCAACTTTACCGTATTCGTTTATTACATCTAAAAGATTTCTGGTGGATTCTTTAGGGTTTTCTATATATAAAATCATGTAGTCTGCAAATAGTGACAGTTTCACTTCTTCCTTTCCACTTTGGATCCCTTTTATTTCTTTCTCTTGCCTGATCTCTCCGGCTAGGACTTCCAGTACTATGTTAAATAGGAGTGGTGACAGCGGGCATCCTTGTCTGGTTCCTGTTCTTAGAGGGATAGCTTTCAGTTTTTCACCATTGAGGATGATATTAGCTGTGGGTTTGTCATATATGGCCTTTATTATGTTGAGGTACTTTCCTTCTATCCCCATTTTATTCAGAGTTTTTATCATAAATGGATGCTGGATCTTGTCAAATGCTTTCTCTGCATCTATTGAGATGATCATGTGATTTTTATTCTTCATTTTATTAATGTGGTGTATTACGTTGATTGATTTGCGAATGTTAAACCATCCCTGCATACCTGGAATAAATCCCACTTGATCATGGTGTATAATCTTTTTAACGTATTGTTGTATGCTATTTGCTAGTATTTTGTTGAGGATTTTTGCATCGATGTTCGTCAGTGATATTGGCCTGTAATTTTCTTTTTTTTGTGTTGTCCTTGTCTGGTTTTGGTATCAGGGTAATGTCAGCTTCGTAGAATGAGTTAGGGAGCTTCCCCCCCCCTCAATTTTTTGGAAGAGTTTGAGAAGGATAGGTATTAAGTCTTCTTTGAATGTTTGGTAGAATTCAGCAGGGAAGCCGTCTGGTCCTGGACTTTTATTTTTGGGGAGGTTTGTGATTACTGTTTCGATCTCCTTACTGGTGATTGGTCTATTCAAATTCTCTACTTCTTCTTGATCCAGTTTTGGAAGGTTGTATGATTCTAAGAATTTATCCATTTCTTCCAGATTGTCGAATTGGTTGGCATATAGCTTTTCATAGTATTCTCTTATAATCTTTTGCATTTCTGAGGTGTCTGTTGTAACCTCTCCTCTTTCATTTCTGATTTTACTTATTTGTGCCTTCTCTCTTTTTTTCTTGGTGAGTCTAGCTAAAGGTTTGTCAATTTTGTTGATCTTTTCAAAGAACCAGCTCTTGGTTTTATTAATTTTTTCTATTGTTTTTTTGGTCTCTATTTCATTTATTTCTGCTCTGATTTTTATTATTTCCCTTCTTCTACTGATTGTGGGCTTTGTTTGTTCTTCTTTTTCCAGTTCCTTTAAGTGCATTGTTAGATTGTTGATTTGAGATTTTTCTTGTTTGTTGAGATAGGCCTGTATTGCTATAAACTTCCCTCTTGGAACCACTTTTGCTGTATCCCATAAATTCTAGCATGCCGTATTTTCATTTTCATTTGTCTCCAGGTATTTTTTTATTTCTTCTTTGATTTCTTCATTGACCCAGTCGTTGTTCAGTAGCATTTTGTTTAATCTCCATGTATTTGTGGCTTTTCTGATTTTCTTCCTATAGTTGATTTCTAGTTTCATACTGTTGTGGTCAGAAAAGATGCTTGTATTATTTCAATCTTCTTAAATTTATGGAGACTCATTTTGTGGCCTAATATGTGATCAAGCCTGGAGAATGTTCCAGGTGCATTTGAAAAGAACGTGTGTTCTTCGGTTTTTGGATGGAATGCTTGGTACATATCTACTAGGTCCATCTGTTCTACTGTGTCATTTAAGGCCAATGTTTCCTTATTGATCTTCTGTTTGGGTGATCTATCCATTGGTGTAAGTGGAGTGTTAAAGTCCCCTACTATTGTTGTGTCACTGTCTATTTCTCTTTTTATGTCTGTTAATAATTGCTTTATACATTTAGGTGCACCTACATTGGGTGCGTAGATATTTACAAGTGTTATATCCTCTTGTTTGATTGTTCCCTTGATCATTATGCAATGCCCTTCTTTGTCTCTTTTTACAGTTTTTGTTTTAAAGTCTATTTTGTCTGATATAACTATTACTACCCCAGCTTTCTTTTCATTGCCATTTGCGTGGAGTATCTTTTTCCATCCCTTCACTTTCAGTTTGTGAGTGTCTTTAGGTCTGAAGTGCATCTCTTGTATGCAGCATATATATGGGTCTTGTTTTTTTATCCAGTCAGCCACCCTATGCCTTTTAATTGGAGCATTTAGTCCATTGACGTTTAAAGTAGTTATTGATCAGTATGTACTTACTGCCATTTTTTAACTTTTTTTTTCTCAGTGTTTTAGTAGTCCTTCTCTGTTCCTTTCTTCTTCTATACAGATTTGATGGTCTCTTTAGTTTGACCTCTGTCTGAAAGCTCTACTCTTTAACTCCCCCCCTCCCTCATTTTATGTTTTTGATATCATATCTAACCTCTTTTTTGTGCATTTGTATCCATTACGTTCTAATCATGGAAATAGATAATTTTTCCTATTTGTGGTCTTCTCTTTTCCCCTTAAATCAGTCCCTGTAACATTTCTTGTAGCACTCATTTCTTGGTGACAAATTCCTTTAATTTTTGCTCGTCTGGGAAATTTTTGATCTCTCCTTCCATTTTGAATGATAACCTTGCTGGGTAGAGTATTCTTGGCTGTAAGTTTTTTCCTTTTAGCACTTTAAATATATCATGTCACTCTCTTCTAGCCTGTAAGGTTTCTGCTGAGAAGTCAGCTGATAGCCTTATGGGGTTTCCTTTGTAAATAACTTGACTTTCTCTTGTGGCTTTTAGGATTCTCTCTTTATCTTTAATTCTGGACATTTTGATTATGATGTGTCTTGGTGTGGGCCTCTTTGGGTTTATCTTGTTTGGGGCTCTCTGTGCTTCCTGTACCTGGATGTCTGTTTCCTTCCTTAGGTTAGGGAAGTTTTCATCTATTATTTCTTGAAGTAGATTCTCTGCCCCTTTGTCTCGCTCTTCTCCTTCCGGGACACCTATAACACAGATGTTAGTGCGCTTGATGTTGTCCCAGAAGTCCCTTAGACTGTCCTCACTCTTTTTCATTCTTTTCTCTTTTACCTGTTCAGCTTGGGTAATTTCTTCTAGTCTTTTGTCCAGCTCACAGATCTGTTCTTCTGTATCCTCTACTCTGCTTTTGAGTCCCTCTAGTGAATTTTTCATTTCTAGTATTGTATTCTTCATTTCTGATTGGTTCTTTTTTATATCTTCCATTTCTTTGTTGACATTCTCACTGAGTTCATCTATTCTTCTCCCCAGATCAGTGAGCATCCTTAACACTCTTAGTTTGAACTCTCTGTCACGTAGGTTGCTCATTTCTGTTTCACTTAGTTCGTGTTCTGGGGTTTTGTCCTTTTCCCTTACTTGGAATATATTCCTTTGCCTCCTCATTTTGCCTCTTTCCCTGTGCTTGTGTCTACGTATTAGGTAGGTCAGCTGCATCTCCTGCTCTTGGATACATGACCTTATGTAAGTGATGGCTTAGGAGGCCTGCCGTGTGCTTCTCTCAGTTCTCAATGTTCCAGGGGTGACCCCATGTGGGCTACGTGTGTCCTTCTGTTGTGGCCTGTTTGCTCTCCCTGTAGGTGCCCAGGGAGGCCAAGTTATGCTCTTGGCCAGCTGTTGTAATGCTCAGCTGCTTGTAGTTGTTGTGGGCCCTTCAGTCTCTTTATTAAGTGTGGGGAGCCCCAGCACAATTGGCTACAAGTTCTAATACCACATTTGTGTTGTAGTATTTCTTTTAAGTGAGTAGGCCCCCAGCGTGGCAAGTTGTTAGGCTCAGGGCCTTACAATTGCTATAAGCCTCCAGGCTTTAGGTCTCTTGTCAGCTCTCTGAGGATTGCAGCTGGGTGGGGCTGGCCTCAGGCATGGGAGCACCCAATTGTTTCAAGCTTTGGAAGGTGGGGCAAACCCCTTATGTGGGTCTTTGAGAAGCACAAGTCTTCTGCAGCTGACAAGCCCTGTTGCCCACAGGTCCACACACACAGTCAACACAGTCCTGCCCTGTGTGTGCGCCCTGACCTCCCGAAGTGGACCCAGTCTCTCCACGGCAGGAGCCCACACACTCCACCACCGCCCCACACTCTCCACCCACTCCTTGTGCACACCCTGCCCCACTGAAGTAGGCTCAGTTGCCAGGATGCAGAGAATCCAGTCACCAATCTATGCAGGCCCACAAGTTGCCTGAGGGCTTGTTGTTGGGTGGGGCCAGTCTCTAGGGTGGGCTGCCCGCCCTGGCTGAGCTGGATTAAATCGGTGCTCTAGCGGGTGGGGCAGACCCTGGGCTAGCAGGCCTCAGGGAGAACTCCAATGGTGTCTGTGTCAGCACGCCCACACCAGGCCACAACAATGGCTGCCACCAATGTCCCAGTCCCTGGAGAGGTCTCACTTCTCACCGAGATGCACTCAGGGCCTATTATGTGAGTCTCTTTTCACTGTGCACCTTTCTTTCTGGTGATTTTAGGTTGCTTTCTGAAATGGGTGAGTTTGCGTGTGGGCCCTTTAAGAGCTGGTTTTGATTTCTTTGTGAACCAGCTTTTCTGGGGGTACTCCCCAATGTTTCAGTAGCAGGCAAAGTCAGATATTATGCCACTCGTCTCCATTGTGCTGGGTCTACAAAATACCCACAGTGGGGGCGCTCCCCGGCTCAGGGCCCCGCGCCTCCAGGGAGGCTGCGTACCTGTGGGCTGCTCCCGGGTGGCCATGAGGCGCTGCAGCTTGTGAAGGCGGCGTTTTTCCTCTCCGGAAGGGAGTTTGCCTCTTCTACCTCAATTAGGATTGTCCGTTGTTGCAGGAGTTCCTCTTATCCAGTTTTCAGTTCTGTCTCAGGGGTAATTTTTCCACGAGTAGTTGTAAATTGGCTGTGTCCGTGGGAGGAGGTGAGGTCAGAGTCTGCCTGCGCCGCCGTCTTGACTTCTCTCCCAACCTAGAATTCTATATCACCAAATATAGCCTTTAAAAGTGAAAGAGGTATAAAGAAATTTTCAGATGAGCAGAAACTCAGAGGTTTTATGATCAAACTCTTACTGAAGAAAATATTAAAATGTGTTGTTCAAACATAAGACAAATTACCCTCAATGAAAACAAAGTTCTGCAAGATGGAATAAAGAACAAACAAGGGAGTAAATATGTAGTAAAATGAAAATGAATATTGACAATATAATACAATAATAGTAAAATACCTTGTAGGATTTAATATATAAATTAAATTTCAAGTAAGAATAGCACAAAATCTAGTGGGTAGCTAGGTGAAAGGAATTAAATTATTCTTTGATCCTTGCATTTTCTGGAACATGGTAAGCTGCTAATTTTACAAAATTTTAATAAAACAAGGTCATATATCATAATCTCCATGGTGATCACTAAAAGAATAATAAAAGAACGTATAAATAGTAAACATGGAAAGGGAACATAATAGAAACTTTTGAAAAATCAAAAATCAAACTACAAAGAAGAAGAGAAGAAATCATAAGACAGGAGTGATAAATAAAAAATAAACTTAAGATGGTAAATTTAAACTCAAGCACAACAAATATGGAATAAATTCTACATTTAAAAAGTAACAATTGTCAAGTTGGATAAAAGGAAACAAATATATGCTTTTTATAAGAGCCATAATTTAGATATAAGAATGCACAAAGGTTCAACACAACAGAAAAACTCACAAAAAATTAAAGTAAAAGCTATTGTGGCTATACCGATATGACAATTTTACTTTAAAGCAATATGTAATATTAGAGATAAAAATGGACATTTCATAATGAAAAGAGAGATACAATAATTTTAAAGTTTTTTGCATTTAAGGACATAGCTTCAATATCTATGAAACAAAAATTGATGGAAATAAAAGACAATAAAATTGATAAACTTCTGGAAAGATTGACAAAGAAAAGAAAGGGAGAAGGCATAAATAGCCACTTCAGGAATGATAATAAAGTGGGAGGACACTCGGACAACCTATGATACTATATTTGAAAATGTAAACAAATTGCAGACAGGAGGAAACAGAGCATTCGAATAGTCCTACAGCTACTAAAAGAATTATCACTCTAATTCTTCATAGAAAACTCAATGAATTTGTGAAAATCTCCTAACAAAGAAAACCCCCAGCCTAGATGACTTTACTAGTGGAGTCTACCAAATATTTGCAGAAGAAATAGCACAATCTTGACCAAACTTCTCCAGAATATAGAAGAATAGATAATACTTCCCAACTCATTTTATGAGCCCCCAGAGAATTAGTGCATTATTTGTATTATTAAAATTATTGAAAAATATATATGCTTGTGTAGGTAGAAGATATTTCTGGAAGGAGATACAAGAAACTCCTAATAGAAGTTGCCTTCAAAGAAAAGAGCTGGGGGCACTGGTTTGGGGGAAAAATTTACTCTTTGTTATATACTTCTCTACTATTTGGATATAGATGCATGGATGCATAGATTATGTTTATAACTGACATATTTAATTCTCAAAAATAAAAGGATGAATAAAGAATAAAAAAAGGAGACTGCAGCTTCTAGTCCAGCACAGAAGAAGCTCACAAGTCACTGCTCCAACCTAACAGCAAGTAAAAAACTGAACAAACTGAAAAATCAACAACTTTTCTTAGATCTCTAAGAGAAGAACAGTGATAGAGCAACTCGCTGCCTCCAAAATTGTAGAGACTGGCTGGCCAATTCAGAGAATCACAATTCACTGGATCAGAAACCCCCACAGGAACTAGTACCAGCGTAGGGAAACCTTAACTGTAACTAATGAATTTCTGGAGACTCAGAGAGGACATCTCTGAGAGTTAAAAATATCCAGGGGGGCCCAGTCATAGAGGGGTCCCTACTTTTGTGAGTTTTACTTCCTGGATCTCTACCAGGTTCTCACAGTGAATGTCAGGGAAAAACCCCTTCATACTTTCCACAGGGGGAGGGGAAAAGGAGCCATTTTGAAATGCGCCAGAGCATTCAGTCCTTTTTCACAAAGCCTACCCTTAGGAGAAATTATTTAACCAAGCCTAATCTGCTGAGGTTTTATCAGAGCCTAACTAACCTGGGGGGAGGGAAATACCCAACTCCAGCCCCTTCTAGCCTTTGCCGTGGGGAAAGAAAAATACCCAACTCCAGCCCGTATTAGCCATCTTGTCCCACCTGAGGGGTGGGGGCACTGAGAAGCATGTGTGAAGTTCACAGTCCAGAGGCAAAGGCTCCCTAAAAGACTGACCCTAATCATAGGATTATAGGATGCTTCCCCTCACCCTACACCTGACCACCACATTACCAACGCCTATTCACAACAGTCAACTCTAGACTTTGGGTGATAATAATGTGTCAATGTAGCTTCACCAGTTTTAACAAATGTGCCTCTCTGCAGGGGGGTGTTGAAAATGGGATGCTATGCATGTGAGGGGGCAAGAAGTATATGGAAAATATTTTGTACCTTCCACTCAATTTGGCTGTGAACCTAAAACTTACCTAAAATGTAAAATCTATCAAAATAAAAAAGAATTAAAAAGGGCTCTTTTTGCATTTTTACTTAACTTCATGTATGTGAAATGTTGAGAGATTGCTTTATGATTATGGACTCTGCTGAGGGCTGCAGGATACTGGAAAGAGGGTAGATGTAGCTAGTTGGTTGGTGGCCTCAGCTACAGTCTTGAAGCTGGAAAAGGTCAAGGGAGCATTAATTATTCACCACCGTCAAGGTCAGACTAGAGACTTGAGACATGGCTGTGCACAAATGTTGGCTCTGTGACCCACTGCTTGGTGCCTGCTTTCATGGCAAACTGCACTTCATTTGACATTGCTGCACTCTAAAGGCAGCAATCGGCACTTTGGTTGACATTAAATTCTGGCCTATTCCTTAAATAGAAGCTTAAGGAACTGTTGAATTTTTTCCTGTGTCAACATACGATGACTCTGGCTTCTTATCTCCCTGATAAATGCAATGATGTATTAACTCTCTCATGATTCACATGGGAGAAAAATAGAAATTAAGATCAATGAATTGTTTTTATAAGCACTATTTTGAATGCAAGCATTTTCTGGTTGCAGGATGATTTCTCAGAGTGAATAACTCATAGAGCTAGTCTAATCACCTCTCCCACCCCCGTTCCTAATGCTGTTTTTGGCAACTGACCAATTGTTTAGAATTCAGCTGTTTTGACAGCTGATATGAAAGTACTACAAAAAAAAAAAATGGTTGGTTGAATGATAACTAGAGTTGCCAGATTTAGATTTTGAAATATAGAAATAGAGAGGTAACAGTCTGGAAATATGGAATGTAGAGGGTGGAAGGAATGCACAGGACATCCAAATGACTGACAGCCTATGTATCGACTTTGAGAAGAAGGAGACAGACTGTCACATATTTGACAAAGGCAAGTATTGAGAAAGCAGCAAGAACTCAAGAAAGAGGGGTGAGGGAGGGTAGCCTCATAGAAGTCCAAATAGGTACTGAAAAATGTCACATATTAAAACATTTATTTTGTTTTTAGGAGAGCTTCAGGTCTATCATCTCAGATTTTATATATGTTTCTAAAAATCATTGTTAGCCTGTGTAAAAGTATATAACAAATTTGAATAGGGTATATGGACTTCCTTCAGGAGAATCCTACAAATAGAGTGAGCTGACAGACTGAAAATAGGAGATACATAAAAAATAGTGAGAAAAGCAAACACACGAACCTTCAAAACAGAGCAATTTCAGGTTATTTAGTATAGGGACAAAAGACTCAAAACACTTAATTAGGGCCTAAAGACATCATTGCATTGAAACTGCCAGAAGTATTGATTCTGAACCCATCCCGAAAAAAAATAATCTACATCATAGCCTATTTAAAAAGACAAAAGCATATGGAATTCATTTCAGAAATGTTTCCACTTCCAGAATAATTAAAATATAGAAGTGTTGTCCTTACAGACCCGCTCTTTCTAAAAAAGAAAAAGAAAAGTAGAAGATATCTACATTTATTGAACACCTACTTTCTGCCAAGAATGTCATACATTAATGCTAATCCTCTTAATAATCTTGCATAGTATTTATTATCATCCCCTTTAAAGATAAACAAACTGAGGCTCATAGAAGCTAAATTTCATAGCTTGTGAATGACCAGGCTAGAATTCAACCTCAGGACTGTTTGACACCCTGCTCCTGTTTCTTCTCAACTAGAATATCCATGAGGATTTCTGAGGTCTGAAATCTTACTATGGCCGTAAGTGACCCTAAAAATAAACGTAGGTTGTGGACAAAGAATTTTCTTTGTCTTTCATGTAAGTACAAGCCATCATAGAGTAGTGATAAGAGCGGGCTCCCACATCAGCCCACCTGGGTGGAGGCTACCTGTCCTGCTTTATGGCAACATGTGACCTGGCACAGTATCCATTTCAACTCCAGTGTCTCCCTCCATCCATACAATTGGGCAGCAATAACGCCTGCCTTATAGTGACCAGAAGAGATTCTCCATGTGACACAGTAATTGGCATCATAAGATCTCAATAATGTTGGCTGATATTACTTTACTATTGAGCACACATATTTGAGCACCTACTTCCTTCTGGATAATGTTCTTAATCAAACAAAGATAATTAAAGCCTTCAGCCTTCAAGTAGCTAATATCTACTGGAAAAGAAATGAAAACAAATATAATAACTTATTAGAAGGAGTATAATAAATAAGTCCATATACATATGACAGAGAAAAAGACAAAACCTGTTTAGGTTTTGTATTTACCCAAGAAGGCTTTCCAGAGATGAATGCCTTTCCATCTTGAAAGTGACATGTGGTATCTAAATAAAGCAGCTCTCTCAAGGCATATGTGCTGTTGCCTGCTTCAAATATATTTCCTTGGAATGGTTCACATATGGATGAAGTCACTGCTTCTATTAAAATCCCTCAAAATCCTGTTCCCATTATCAGGTAGCATTAGAACACGTTTTTGCTGTTTCTTTTGCTGCTTCTTTGTAGAGAGGAAAATGTCGGGATATGATTAGTTGCAATTCCTGTATTTCCCCGATACGGTTCTTGGGAATCTAGCAGCAAAGGCAGAATCTGGTTTTATTTCCCAGTTCAGTGTCACACAGAGGCAAGGATAATGATGGGAGAGGCCTCCCCACAGCAAGGCACCTCCTCTGATAGAAAAGCAGTTGCTGCTTCCCCGTATTTAAAGTGGTAAGTGGTAAGCTAGTATTTACGATAAAGTGGTAAATACTAGCTTTTGAGATGAGTACCTCAACCTGAAGGCATGTGGCTACATGGCAGTCAACCGAGCGCCAGCCCTCTGAGGCTGTGCTGAAAGATGCCACATGGTTCTTTCACACAGGTCTCCGTTACTCTGGGTGGCCCTGATCTAGGCTCTAGATGGAGAGGCTGATGAATTGACCAATCCTGGCCCTGAAGTGAATCGCTTGCACTGAATCATCTGCTCTGGCTTTCCTTCCACATTGATCAAAGTCACTAAATATTGGCCCATCTCCACTTCCTTTTGTGCTAAATCCCTATCTGAGACAAATCTCAAACCAAGGAAAAGGAACTTCCCATAGTAGAGTGGCATCAGGGATTAGAAGGAGGGGCACCTTCCTCAGAGGGGGAAATGTCCCATGTTTAACCTTAGATAAAATGTCATAATTTGAGGCCAATGAAAAATGGTAAGTCAGCAAGGTCATCTCACTACGAAGGCTACCACCACTCACGTTTCGAAGGAGAAATGTTAAAAAGGAATCCAAACTTCAGGTCACAATTTCGTAAATTTCAATATCCATAACCTGTACATTTGAGCTTTTTGGAGGGTATTTTCTTTCACCTTTAAACATCTATAGAATCTGTGATTCTTTTTACATATATTTTAAGACACTCATGAAAACATTTTTTTTCTGATTAAAAATAGTAGTAAATGTTCATTGTACAAAATTTGAAAAATACAGAAAAAGTACAAAGAAGAAAACTAAGGTCATCTATGATTCTACTCCTCAGAAAGAATCATACTGAAGAGTTGCAGCCTTAGAAATTTTGAAAAACTATTTTAAAAAGTCAGTTTATTTAAAGAAGTCATGTTATGGCTTGATTTTCTGCTTCACTTCCCCTGGAATAAAAATTGAATAAGAACTGCCAAAAGTCCGTAACATCTGGGGGGAGAAGGGAATGAAAAGTTAAAAATATCAAACTTCAATAAATAATATGAAAAATTCCTATTTATTGTTTCCTTCTGTTTTTCCTCCACTAGGAGGCCCAAATTCTTTCCGGCTGATTGCTAGCATTAACTGGGCAGGCAGAGGAGAGGTGGCCAGTGCCCAATCTGTAGACACTTGCTTCTTTCCTGTGTCAGAAAAGGACTTTATTTTTTAAGGGCCATCTTTTAATATCTAGTCATTGTAGGAGCTGCACAAATTGGAATAAAGAAATCAACCCCAACCTCCCTTCAAAAAACCCCAAAGCACCAGGACAAGATGTGAGTGGATTTTTCATGATCTTTGAGAAACAAGTGTGAGAAACAGCTGCAAGGAAACATCAAGGAAAATGTTGTCCTTATCTTAGGAATAGGCTATGTTTGTACATTGCTGCGTGGGCTTAGTACGTTGCCTGCATTTTTTTTCTGCCTTTAGAGTTATATTTTATTTTTTTTAATTGAGGTAACGTTGGTTTGTAACATTATATAAATTTCAGATGTACATCGTTGTATTTCGATTTCAGTGTAGACTACGCCATATTCACAGCCCAAAGACTAATTACCATCCATCACTGTACAAAGCCCTATCACATTCTCCCTCATCCCTCCACCCCTTTCCCTCTGGTAACCACCAATCTAATCTCTATGTCTATGTGTTTGTTTATTGTTTTTGTTGTTGTTGTTTTTATCTTTCACTTATGAGTAAAATCGTATGGTATTTGACTTTCTCCATCTGTCTTACTCTGCTTAGCATAATACCCTCAAAGTCCATCCATGTTGTCACACATGGCAGGATTTCACCTTTTTTACGGCTGAATAGTTTTCTATTGTGTATATCTACCACATCTTCTTTATCCATTCATCTGTTGGTGGGCACTTAGGTTGTTTCCAGGTCTGGGCTATTGCGAATAATGCTGCAATGAACATAGGGGTGCAAATATCTTTATGCATTTGTGTTTTTATGTTCTTTGGATAAACAAACAGAAGTGGAATAGCTGAATCATATGGTAGTTCTATTCTTTTTTGATGAATCTCCATACTATTTTCTGTGGTGGCTGCACCAGTTTGTATTCCCTCCAGTGTCTGTATTTTTTTAAGATATGATTATAGATGGTCTCTTGGGCCATAGTCCATCAAATCACTAAAGTTAAAACCCAAAATTTTGGGCACTGAGCTTTCTGTGGTAGCAGTGTTATAGCGTGTATCTGATGAGTTCTATTGATTCTTAAAGAGGTTCTTGATCAGGAAATCACACCAACTTAGACGTTTTGATGTATGAGGTGTAGACATGGCATGGCATGGTGAAAAGAGCCTGGCAGACTTGGATTCAAATTCTGTGCTTCTATTTGCTATCTTTTAGAAAATTATTTAAGTTATCTGAGTGTTTTTCTCACATGCATAACAAGAATAATAATACCAATTTTACAGGGTCATGTTGAGAATTAGAAATAAGAAACACACAATGACTAACATAAAGTAGACATTCAATATGTAGAAAATACATTAACATCCTTTACATAGGACATTTATGATCAGAAAAAAACTGACCATTCTCTGTGGAGAAAAGGAAGTTACTATAATAGAAAATCTCTAACAAAAGCATGTTTTCCTTTGCTTGTTTCTTTCACTTCCATTCCTTCCTGAAACCATTAGTAGGTCTGTGGTGGGCTATGGGGGCTCAGTGATCCAGAGCAGATGCCAGTGCATGAGCGAGGAATGAGGAGGGTGCCCATACGGAGAACGGTGGCCAGGCCTGCAGATTTAAAGCCTGAGAAGGGTGAGGAAGGCATCCATGCAGGGACCAGCCTAGCAGGGATGTCAGAAACCAAGAAGAGGGAGGAGAGCATGCACAGGGGGTTGGCGTTGATAAATATTTTGGAGAAAAGGAAAAGTTCCATGGCACATTATGTCTGGGAAATGCTAGGTATACAGGTCTGTTTTCTGCAGGGCTATTCAGAGCCTCTAATATACTAATTTATATTTCAACTCTCCAATAAGAAGAGTTTTGTCCATGGAACTCTTTCTTTATAAAAATTCTCTTATGTCCACTTATCTGTGATAAAACACCAATTTTTATTTTCAAATCCATCATGAACTGATATTTTTGGAAAATACAATAAAAATGAATTAGTAAAAAACTGAAGTAATAAAGACTTCAAAACTCAAACCCTCAGTGTTTATGAGATTCTAGAGATATAGAATTACTCTGTCAAATTGTGGTGCACGTTTCTGAATGCCCATTCTCAATTTCTGCGCTGAACTTGTCAGGCCCAGAATTGAACTGTCTGCACATGGGCACTGAATGACGCTTTGAGTGAGACTGCTATAGGTCATGCCCAGTCCCCTTGGTTTACAGATGAGGCAACTGTGGCACAGAGAGACAGAGTGACCAACCCAAGGGCACACAACTTCGGAGGGGAACAGCCATTACTAATGCCCAGGACTCCTGACTAAAATCAGAATGCTCTCTAATATTCTTTGTGTTGGACAATAACTTCTGGGAAGGCAAGGACCAAATGCATCTTGTCATTCTATCAATACTTGGTAGTATGATGCTTGACTGTAGTAGGCTTTCAAATATTATATGAATGTGTAAATAAATGGTCCAAGCGAATGTTTGAACTGCCAGCTGTATTAACTGTTTGTCTTTAAATTAACTGACTATTTTAATGTTAATATTTTCTCCACATTGGTTTATCTGGCCCATTGAGCCTCTCGTGTCAAGGCATTGGGGACACTATCTTCCTTCATAATTTTCATACACCTATTATAAGATAATTTTAGGTGGAGAAAAACGTCAAGCTGAAGTCCAGAACGTGGAAACCTAGCAAAAGAGTCTGGAGGTGAAGGAGTATCAGATGTGAGAGCATGAGACAGGTAAATCATAGGCGTAACTCTTGTGTTTGTATTTTTTAAGTCTTTCAAAATTAAATCAGTATCAGGGAAACTTAATTAAACTCTTTCCCATCCTCTGACCTGAAACCAGGTGGCTGCTTTCAGATAACAGCAACACACAGAAGCAGTTCTGTCAAAGGGAGAGCTGTTCCCAAGAGTTAGAAGCCTCGTCAAAGGAATAGTTAACACTTCTTCATAAGCTGAAAAGGAGCTTTCTCACTCCCCCTTCCCCCAAATTAGCCTACTTGTGAGAATGGTTAACCGAGAGGAAAAAAGTCTGCTATTAGTCTAAGAATACAAATATCTGTATGAGCTTTATTACTCAAATTAAGAACAAGAGGAATTTTTATGCTGAAGAACAAAAGATCTCACAGAAATTCTTCTAATACCATACTTCTCTCTGCGTTAGTAGCAACAACCTTAAGGACACACTGAAAAGATTCCCGCTGAGCAGTAACCCTTCTTACAACGTCATCTCTTTTCCAGATGCAACACAGGGAGTTCTGCCGAGTTGTGTTCATCACTGCCTCTACACAAGGCATGCAAATTCTTCTGAAATAAGGAAGCCCCAGCATGTCAGTGAGGAAATAACTGTTTTGCTTAGTCTGACAGTTAATAAAATTGCATGGAAGAGCTTTTCCCTCTGCAGGCATATTTTTAGCCAAAGTTGAAGACAAATGTTATCACTGTGGACTTGCTGCTGGGTTGACGCCTTAACGTATCCTTTCTTGAGCATGTCTTTCCTCTCTTCTGGCTTTTCTCTCCCCAACTGTCTCTCCTCCATTCCAGCCACTAGCCTGAAGCCCAGGGGCCCAGAAATCCTATTAAAGTGATAGCAAATAATCCCAAATCAACTGCTAAAAGCTAAGCGGTGATCCACCCTTGGAAAGCATCTGGAGATGAAGCTACTATAAGACCTAAGTAAATCTTCCTCCTAGTATTTTCAATTATAAAATAAAAGCTTTAAGCTCAGTGGTTTCTGAAGTCCCCTCCTAACTCTAAAATATTACAACTCCATGGGGTACAGTATACCCACTTATTCATAAGTCAAGTTTTTTTTGGAACACAGTAGGAAACGCAAACATTGGGAGAAATCACCTCCAAGTACCAAAATAATTGTCATTTTCACAAAGTTTCTGTTTTGAATCTGGGTATTTTGGTCTCGAGTCTTTTTCCTCAATTACCACAAAATTCTTAAAAATGGAACTGATATTTTTTAATTACTGCCTGTGTGCCAGGCACTCAACTTGGTTTATTTCATTTAATTCTCCAAGTTCTATGAAGGAGGCATTCTACAAATGAAGAAATTGATGCTCAGACAAGTGTTTTAGCCAAGGTCATTCAGTGACAATTTAACCAAGATGATATCTGCCTTGTACTGGGAGAGCTTAGCTTCAAAACCAATAAAGTACATTGAAATATTAAGTCAAAACATTTGTGTTTTTTAAATTAGAAGATAAACACTGGTCATTGCAGTAACTTGGGGAAGACACTAAAAAGAAGAAAATAAAAATAAAACTACTCTAAAAATCCAGAGAAAACTCCTACTAACATTTAGATATAGTTCCTTCCAGATATAAACATATAAATAGGTGGGTTATTTTTTATAAAAGTGTAGCACACAATCTTTCCCATACAAATTGTACTTCCCGAGTTAGGTTGTTTTTCAGTATCGCCCTAGAAAGAGCAAACTGAAAGGACAATAGTGGAGGAAACAATTAAAGATGGACAAATTGATAGAAGAATAAATGTCAGCATGAAATTGAAGAAGGAAAAAGAGAAAGGGAAAAAGGGAGAAACAAATTGATCACCACACAGAAAAGTCATTCTCCCATGTATCGATGTCCTGGAGGGATCAAAAAAAGGTTAAACTAAATTGCCTTCTTTTTAAAAGGGTAGAAAAAGATATAATTTTAAGAGACTTATCAAAAAAGAGCTAAGATTTAGGAGAAAAAATCGTCACTTTATGGTGTAAGTTTCAGGTAATCTGGAACATTCTTCCTCTTGGTCCTCCTCATCTTCCAACAAAAGTGACAGTTTTCCCAATAGCTTCCCTTTGTTCTGGAGAAGTCTATTATCTCTTGTCACCTTAAATCCCATATCACTTGTCTATAGTCCACACTAGGTCAGGGCTTAGGAAGTAAATTGTAAAATAGCCAGTTTAGGAAAATAGCAACTTCCATTGTTGAAAGAGAAAGTGAGGGTGGGGATTAATGCTTTAATCGGTCTCTGGACATTTCGAATTGATTCAGGCAGTCAGCTAAACCATCTCTTTCTAATTCATGGGCCATAAAAAATAAAATCTTCTACCATTATAAACCTCCTGTAAACTGGTAGAAATTTACATCCAATAGCCTGGGTCCCAAAATTCTTCATTTCAGCTGACTTCTGACATCTCAGTTTGGAGAATCAAGTAGTCAATCTTTGTAAATATTAACATATTAAGGGATTGATGCATCCAAACTTCAGCACTGGAATTGACCTTTTCTTTGGACACTTAGCAAATCCTCCACGACAAATCAAGTTTGACCTGGAAGACCCTTATGCAGGTATTATGTTTTGGCTTTTCTGAAGCTCTGATGACATAAAGGAAAGGTACAAATCCACAGTTGGGCTCATAAATGCCATTGGGATATAGGCACACCTCATTTCTCATAAGAGATAAGCTCTTAATATTTAGTCATAATTTGAGAATTATACAAAATCATATATGAGATTTGTAAAAGGCCAATCACTTATCAGTGTTATTAACGTTCCTAAAAAAGAATTATTTCATGGGAACAAAAATCCTTTTGTGATGCAAATCATCACTCCTGTTCTTTTCCTTTATCTTTTAAAAATAAATTCAAATTTTTATATGCTGGGTTTGTTTAGAGGACACTTGACTTTCTTATCAGTCATATTTTAGCCAGCTTCTAGGAGGCAGTTGTGTTCCAATAAATCTTACTAAAAACTCTTTGCTTTTCAAAATGCAGACAACTCACTTTACCATCTGCACCCCAGAAAGGCAGGAGCATCTGGGTCACAAGCTATATCCAGAAAAGAGCTTCCTACTGCTCCATGTTTTTCCATTTTTATTTGTGAAGGTCTTTCTCCTTAAGTTGAACCTCACACTGTAAAATTACCCACAGCCTTCAAGGAGCATCACATTTAAATCATGACCTATAAATATTAGAGATGAAAGAGAATTTAGAAATGAGGAAGTCCAGCTCCTGGTTGTTTGAAATTGGAAACTGAGCTCCAGAGAGATTAAGATAAAGTGTCCATTTTTACATAGAAAGTTGCCAAAGAGCCATGGTCAAGTCTAGGTCTTCCGATACTAAAAGATGTGCTCTTCCTCATATAAAATGCTGCCTCCTCTACAGGACTTAAATCTCTGTAATCTAGATCCGTTTCTATGCCTACATCTGTAAGTCACAAATATGATTAGAAAAAAGGTGACAGAGTCAAACACCAACTCATGTTTTTTAGTTTGAGTGTGTTTTCTAGGTTCATCTGAAATAAAACTAAAGGATGTTTTTTAAAACTGTTTCCTGTTTATAAAATTTAAAATTCATTCTTGAAAGTGAAGTTTATATTCTATGTACTTTCCAAATCCAGAGATCCTAAAATGGGGCTGGCTGAACTTTTAAATATAACGAAGGTCTTGGAATTGAGAATACTCTCCAACCAAATGACTTCAATCTGCTTTGTGTTTCTGAGCTCTGGATCTAAGGGGATTATTTTCAAAGATGAGCAGAAGACTGAAAGGAAATACAGGCCTGGTCTTATCTACCTTGAGTTTTAGAGTCATGAAAACCTTGTGTGCAGCTTTGAAAAGCTGCCCTGGAACATGAAAAATACAGTCTCTTCTCACCAGTGCAGAAAGGAGGTTTCTTCCAACTCGAGCTTAAGTATTTCTCAAGATGGCCAGTTAAGTGAAACCATCTTTTCAGAAAGCCTGAGCGAGCCTGAGAGCTTCCACAACAGTGAATTAGTAGAAAGAAAGCTGGCCCCAGCGGCAAGTATCATGAAAAGATTCAGTTCTCAAACTTGGCTGCTCATTGGAATAACCTGGGGAGCTTTAAAAGTACTAGCTGCCCATATAGGTTACAGATATTCAGTGCTATTACAGAAATTTTCATGAATACATTTTGAAAATCCTGACTTATCTATTGAATTCCTGTTTGATTAATTGATTTGTAAATCTATGTCCCTTTTATGACTCTTCTGCCTTTTGGGATTGGAGTTTCATTTAGTTTACCCAGATCTTGATGCACAGATATTTCTTGATTTAGAATGGATTTCCTCTACTATAATATTTCTCAACCCTGCACATTGGGAATCTTGGGAGTTTAAGAGGAAAATAAAACTGGTAAGAATTGGTCAGGGATTGAACCAGGACTTAAGTTTTTTTTTAAAGCTCTCCATAGTAGCCAGCCTCCAAGATGGCCCCCAATGAACCCACCTGCTGGTACTTGCATCCTTGTATAGCACTCTCACTCCCACACTGTGCCAAGGGCTACTCTACGTAACCAATAAATTGGTGCAGAAGTGATGATATGATTAGGTCATGAAAGACACTGCAGTTCCATCTTAATTGTTCTATCTCTCAGATCATTTTCTCTAGGGAAGCCAACTGCCATGCCATGAGCAGCCCTGTGGCAAGGCCTACATGGCAAGGAACTAGGCCTTTTGCCAATAGCCCTGTAAGTGAGCTTGCAAGCCAATTCTCCAGCCCAGTAAAGCCTTTGAATGACTGCATCCCTGGTCGACATCTTGACTGCAACTGCATGAGAGACCCTGAGCCAGAATCACCCAGCTAAACAGTTCCCAGCCTCTTAGAAACTGTGGGAGAAAACAAATGCTGGTTGTTTTAAGGTGCTAAGTTTTAGAGTAATTTGTTATACAGCAATAGATAACTAATATACTCCCCATGTGATTCTAATTAGCAGCCAGGATTAAGCCAGGAAAATGATTGCAATTTCCAGATAGCTTGTTATTATTGGTATCTAATTTAATTTTATTATAATAAGAGAATATATTGTATAAAGTTTTATTTAAAAATGTTATTGAGAAATTTTAATCATCCAGCAAATGATATATCTTTTTGAAATTACCATGTGCACTTGAAAAGAATGTGTCTAATTTGCGTTTGTTGTGTGTAAGGTACTATAAATATCAGTTAGATCATGCTGGTTGATAGTATTTTTCAGATCTTCTATGTTTTTACTCTTTTTCTGCCTAGTTGTTCTATCAGTTTCTGAATGAGGATTGTTAAAATCTCCAACCGTGATAATGGATTTATCTATTTCTCTCTTTAATTCTGTCAATTTTTGCTTCACATATTTTGAAGCTCTGTTGTTAGATGCATGAATATTTATGATTGTTATGTCTTCTTTATGAATTCACCATTTTTCCTTATGAAATATCCAAATATAATTCTTTGTCTTTGGTAATAATCTTTGTCTCTGGTAAAACTCTTTGTAAAGCCTACACTATTTTAATATCCCTTCTTTTGACATCCCTAATTTTATCATGTTTATTATTTTCATGGTCTATCTTTTCACATCTTTTTATTGTCAGTTTATCTGTCTTTATATTTAAAACACATCTCTTATAGAAAGCGTATAGTTTGATCTGTCTTTTTTTAAACCAATTTTGACAGTCTCTGACCACTGAAGTGTTTTGTCCATTAAAGATAATGTAATTACTGATATGTTCGAATTGAGAAGGATTAGGTCTATAATTTTACTGTATGTTATCTCTTTGTATCATCAACTTTTTTTCCTATTTCATCTTTCCTGTCTTTTTTAGGTTTTGTGCATTTTAAAGCATCCATTTACTCTATCTATTGACTTGTTAGCAATAGATCTTTGCACTTCTTTAGTGGTTGCTTAATGATTACAATATTCATTTTTAACTTTTCACAGTCTGCCTTAAGTTAGTTTTATACCACTTTACATAAAATACAGAAATTTTATAACCCCATAAATCAATTTACCTATCATTTTTATGCTATAATCTTCCTATGTATCACATCTACATGCATTATAAAAATCCACATAAAAATCTTTTACTTTAAACAATCATATGTATTTTTTAAAAATTAAAGGGAAAAACATATTTTATATCACAGATATTTACCATTTCTGACATTCTTTATTCCTTCCTGAAGATCTGAGTTTCCCTCTGTTATCATTTCCCTCAGTCTCAAGAACTTCCTTTAATGTTTTTTATACTATGGGTTAGCTGACAATAGATTTTCTTTAGTTTTTATTTATTCAAAATGTCTTTGTTTCACCTACTCCAGCTATATATGTATGTATTTTTTTTTCTTGTTGAGGAAGATTGGCCCTGAGCTAACATCTGTGCCAGTCTTTCTCTATTATGTATATGGAATGTTGCCACAACGTGGTTTGATGAGCGGTGTGTAGGTCCCTGCTCATGATCCAAACCCACAAACCCCAGGGTGCCGAAGTAGAGCATGGGAACTTAACCACTACGCCACTGGGCTGGCCCCTCCAGCTATATTTTTAATGGATAGTTTCCTGGATATATAATTCTGAGTTTTACAAGGCTTTTTTCTTTTAGAACTTTAAAATATTGTTCCACACACTTCTGTCCTCCATTGATTCTGATGAGAAGCCAGCAGTCATCTCTGTTGTTGGTTCCTCTCTGTGAGGTGTTATTTGTCTCTGGCTGCTCTCAAGATTTTTCTCTTCATTTTTTGTTTTCTGCAGTTTGACTATGATGTGCTTGTGTGTGATTTTCTTTGTATTTTAAAGCAGTATTGTATACTGCTTGGGATTTGCCGAGCTTCTTGAATCTGTAATTTTTTCTTTCACCAAATGTGGGAAGTTTTCAGCTATTATTTCCTCAAATATTTTTTCTGCCTAACTCTATCTCTCCTTGCCTTCTGGGCCTCCAGTTCTCCAAATGTTGACCTTTTGATACTGTCTCACAGGTCATTGAGGCTCTGGTAATTTGTTTTCCAATAATTTTTGTCTCAGTTCTTCAGATTGGATTTTTAAGTCTATCTGAGGTTCACTGATTCTTTTTTTTCTTTTTTGCTCATAAATTCATCCAGTGATTTTTTTAAAATTCATGATATATTTAATTCACTGAGTTTTTAATTCAGTGAATTTTTAAAATGCATGATATTTTCTTTTATTTCTGGATAATAAAAAAAATTATCTTTTGTTCTTTATTTCTTTGCTGAGATGTCCTATTTGTTCACTCATTATGAGCATATTTTCTTTATTTCCTTGTGCATAGTTGTAACCTCTGCTTTAAAATCCTTGTCTGCTAATTCCAACACCTGACTCATCTTATGGTTAGTTTCAATTGATTACCTTTTGTCCTAAGTATGGGTCCTGTTTCCTCTTTCTTTATATGTCTGTTAATTTTGGATTATTTCCTTGATATTTTGATGTATACATTATAGAAATTCTAGATTCTATTATATTCCTCTAAGTATTGATGTTTTGTTTTAGCAGTCAGTGTACTTGGCTGGACATAAACTTCAAACTCCTATGTGTTGAGCAGCAGCTAAAATCTTGCTCTAGTTTTTCCAGTCTTAGCTTTGTTGCTTGGCTTCTGCTGCATGCATAAGTAGTTCAGGAGTCAGTCAGATATTTACGCAGAATTTATATGCTGATTTTTGGGCTCCTCTACTGTTGCTTTCTTTTTTCCTGGATTCTCTCTTTGCTTTCCTGCTGGTATGGTCGCCCCCAAACTCTATCCTCTGACTCTCCAAGCTAACAAGCCTGCAAGTTTTTATCCATGTTCTATCTATCCTTCTTGGATTCAAATGGGACTTGCCCTTTGACAAAAAGCCATAAAAACTGAGAAACTCAGAAGATCTCATACAGTTCTGTTCCCATCTTCCACGTATGGACTCCCACTTTATGCCTGTTTCTTGTCACTCTTCAGTGCCTTCAAGTGGTTGGTTTATATATTTTGTCCAGTTTATAGTTATCACCTGTGCGAAGATTTATCTGATCGTTACTACTGTGCCATTATTGGACATGAAATCCTATCTTTTATTTTTATTCTTTATATTTTAAACAGAACACAGTCCATCTGAAGCACTTGGAAGTATAATTGTGTTGTTTATTATTTCTCACTCATGGTGGTTTATTTTATACTATACTTTATAATTTTGAATTATATCTGTATACTCAATCAGGCTTTTTTTTCAGGAATTATTGGTGATCTATGTTGAGGTATGAGCCCCAAACTTAATTTGCATTTCCTTTGCCCAGTTCCTTGGGTTGCTATTAGCCCTGGAACCTTTAAATTAATTTTTTATTTCAAATATTCTTGACCATGGAGGGAACATAAATTTCGACTCAATTCCATATGAGGACAAGCTTATGCTACAAGAAAAAAATCTTCTATCAAAACCCATGCTGAAATAGAAGAGTTTTAGGTTATCTGCCTTTGCAATGCATAGATTTATTTTTTCGAAACTTCCTTTTCACTAAGTGTTTAGTTTTTCAAGGATCTCAGCTTAATTCAAGAGTCTCAGTAACAATTCTTCTACTTTACACAAACCTAGCACCTTATCTCATATCTTTGTGTAGCTGCTGAAACCCCAGTCCCTTGTTATGGTGGTTGCAAATATCAACCATTTGCAAAGCAGCCATAGCATCAGTATTAATTTAACATTCTTCTTTCTCTTACTTTGTGGCCCCTGGGGATTTCTCTTACTTTCCTGTGAGCTCACTTATGATGTTAAAAGATATTCTTTATACTTATCATTTCTGAGTGCTTTCCACTTTTCTAAGCTATTTATTTTAAATTTTCTCATAAACAAACATTTTAAGAAAGACTATCTTTACCTTTTGTAAGCTTCCATTTTAAAAGATTTCCACCTTATAAAATCAAATTTGTACATAGAGAGATTAAAATTATACATAGAGAGATTAAACTGTAATGCTCTGAATTGTTACTTCTGCTTGTTGGAGGTGGGGTACACATGAAGGTACTTGTTTCCAGTACTTGTTTCCAGCTTTTGATCTGAGAAGTGACCCTTTCCACTAAAATTGGTTTAAAATTCACCTCCCATTTACAAAGCGAGATCACAGAAGAGAAAGTAGGGGTATAAAGAATTTGGACAGCCAGCACAGTATTGATTATTTTGGAGTAAACTAAGCCTTCTATAGAAATTACTTCCTAAAGGCTCAGAACAAAATGATTGAGCTTTAATCAAAGGCATACATAAGTTCAAGAATTTGTAAATATTGGCCTTGAAGCAATAAGCATCACCCCTATTCAGAACTCATGGGACAGAGCAGTGTGCCGCAGAGTTTGAAAAAAGAAGAATGAAGCCCTGATAAGAACCATCTACTTTGCCCCTCTGTTGAAGGATTGACACCAGTTCTTTACTGGAGAAGAATTGTAAATAAATATACCCTTTAAAATGTGCCATCTCTAAATGTATATTATAAATTGGTTATGGACTAAGAGAATGGTTTGAAACATGCTCAACAAATCCTCTTGCCACCTTCTTAAAGTCCTGAGTTTAAGAATCCACATTAGGTATTTTTCTAGAAGGAAAAATATCCTTGATTCTTGTTCTTATAGAAGGCAAATCAGACAAGGAGCCCTCCTTAGGAGATTTTGTCTAAGCAAAACTTGTTTTTCTTACAGTAAACAGAGCACCACACATTGCATAGGCAAGTGGGACCCTATTCTTTTCTAAGCCCGTGACTGCAGCAGCTGTTAAGTACCCAGTTGGTCATGCTACCATCAGACCAATTCAGTTGTGAAGACATACTGGTAAACTCCATCACAGAAAAGCAGTGTGTTTTTTTGTTTTATTGTGGTAAAAATATATATCAAATGAAATTTACCTTTTTAACCGTTTTTAAGTGTATTAAGTACATTCATATTGTTGTGCAACCAGCGTCACCAGAACTTTTTCATCTTCCCAAACTAAAACTCCATACTCATTAAATAATAACTCCCATTCGTCCCTCCCCCCACCCACTTGCAACTGTCATTCTACTTTCTGCCTCTATGACTTTAACCACTCTAGGTACCTCATATAAGTGGAATCATACCAGATATGCCCCTTTGTGACTGGCTCATTTCATTTAGCATAATGTCTTCAAGGTTCATCCATGTTGTAGCATGTGGCATGTGTCAGAATTTCCTTCCATTTTTTTTAATTACAGTAAAAAAACACATAGCATAAATTTACCCTCTTAACAACTTTTAAGTGTACAGTACAGTATTGTTAACTATATGCACATTGTTATACAACAGATCTCTAGAACTTTTTCATCTTGTGTGACTGAAACTTGATACTTATTGGACAACACTCTCCATTTCTCCTCCTCACCAGCCCCTGGAAACCATCATTATACTCTGTTTCCATGAGTTTGATTACTTTAGATACCTCATATAAGTGAAATCATGCAGTATTTGTCTTTTTGTGACTGGCTTATTTCATTTAACGTAGTGTCCTCAAGGTTCATCCATGTTGTAGCATATGACAGAATTTCCTTCTTTTTTAAGGCTAAATAATATTAGGCAGTCTGTTTTGAATATCAAAAAGAAAGGCTGACCCAATTGAGGACAGGAATATGGCTACAAGACTTTTTTCTTACCTAGCCCATGCTAAAAGAGAGTATTTTTCTTTTCCATTTTTATCCATTTCTTGTCTATTGCTTTTTTCTAAGTATGAACTTTTTCTGAAAAAGCAAATTGTAATAATAATCATTAAATTTATCCTGGTCTCTGTATGTGCCAGGTAGTGTTCTAAATGCTCTATATACATTGCCTTGATTAATCCTGACAATCATCCCATGTGGTAGACATTACTGTGATTATGTCTGTTTTAAAAATGAGTATATCAAGGTTCAAAGACATTAAGTAACTTTCCTGAGGCTAAGGTCTCACAGCTGATAAACGAGGGAGCTGAGATTCCCACCATTCACTGTCCTCCTAAGATTGCTGTCTTAAATACCACACTCAACTACTTTCCTGTATTTTGGCCTATATGGTGTAGAAATTATTTAGTATTCTTCAGATAGAGAACATCCTGCTCTGTTAGATCTGCAGCTATTCTCCATCAGGAACACACTTCTTTTTCACATCTTTGTTTTTTTGGCTATATTGCTAGCTGCCTCCTCCCTACCAACACACTTTGAATTGGATATACACAGGTCCTCATAAATCTTCCTCCAGCCTTTTATTTCTTTCATTGCCCTTCTCTCTTTCTTTGTCTTTTAGTGGTAGAAATGTAAAACCGTTACAAACGCAATGTAGTCTGAGCCATAAGAATTAAATAATAAAAAAACAAACAAAGCCCCATCTGAGAAGCACCCTTGTGGGTTAGTAACAGCTGGTTTAACAAAGAAGCAGCTGCACTGAAAAAGGTTGTTTAAAGAAAGTATTTTTAGTCCTTTAGGATTTTCATCTTCTTTTTGGAACTTTAGCATTAGTTGTACTCTATACCATATGTTATGGTATAGATTTTGGTATGGTATATATGGTATATATTATGGTATATATTTTGCAGCTGAGTCCTGACTTAAGACTAAGTCCCAACTTAATTCTAAAATGTCCTGGAGTCCTCCTTGATGGAAAGTGGCAAATGATAAAACTGATGGATGCTACAGAAGAGAGGATCTATGTGTTCTCTGGCACCAAGGCCAAGTTCTGATGCTCATATGCATGGCCCACAGAGGACCTGGTGAGTCCAAGGCCCTCCTGCACTCTCTGGTAACAAAGTCCATCCAGGAGCATTGACTCTTTGAACAAAAGATCAAATCAACTGCCAGACTGTATCAGTCACTAGGATGATCCCAGTAGTGAAATACAGCTCCACTTTGAAATCATTTTTAATTATTATTTGGGTTATTTCAGTTATCACCATTAAATCTACTTCTAACTAATAAATTCTCATTTCTATAGACATTTTCATGTCTGCAAGTTGCAGAATATAACTCAGGTAGTCATCTTGCAACCATGAAGACAAAAACAATGCACTGAGGATGACAAGACAGACAAATGTCAAATACCTGGGTCTTTGAGGACATTATTGAAGTGCTAAGTTAACAATTTCTGGAGCTACTCTGCTCCTAGAATTTATTATGTGAGATAATAAATCTTCCCCTTTTTAAATGTCAGTTAAGTTAGGGCACTCATTTGTAGAAGAATACATTCTTGAGGCTACATTGCTATACACAGAATAAAATACAAACTTGTTACCCAAATCTCTATGGTCTCTGTGACCTGGCTCTGCCTACCTTTCCTACTGTCAAATGTCACATGCTCGCTATACTTCATGAGGTCATTTATCTTCTCTGTCCTTTTCTCTAGCCCTGGCACCTAGAACAGTGTCTGATTCATGGTAGTTACTCAATAAATATCTGTTGAATGAGTGAGTTAGGGGATGAATAGTGCTTCCCAGAAGTGATTATTTTGCTAGATGTTTTCTTGGAATTTCTCAATTACTCTACACTTTCTTCCCACACAAACTTTTAAGTTTAGAAGCTTAATTTCATCGAAATTATTTATGTCTTATTTCTGCACTCTCCAGCACTCTCTCTTCTTTCCTCTGTCCCTTTAATTTCTCCCTCATTCTTAAATGTAGACAGTGATCGTGTCAGTCTAGTAAACTTGGGGCTTTAATATGCACCTGATGGAGTTAGATGAGAGTTATTTTGAATGTTTCTCAGACTTACATTTACAACATGCCACAAATCCGTTATCATTACAAATCCAGGAAAATGAAATTCAAAACCTCAGAGAATTCTTTCCTTTAAGCTGAAAATATGTTCCCATCTGGGTGAAAGCAAAAGCAATCAGTGCCTTCAGCTGCAAAAATATTGATTAGTCCCTTTGCTATGGATCCTTATGACCTGGTAATGCCAGGGACAAGAATATGTCTTCCCAGACACTATTATATGACTCAAGTGCCTCATTTTTTCTTGGATGTGATTACAAAACTACTTTGTTTGTGTGAGAAGCTCTGATAAAGAAATAAAACTTCACACATGTTTCTACAAGCCATAGTCATTGCTCTGAAGGGAGCAATTCATCATTCTCTAGAAGCTGAGGACTATCAGTGTAATGGAGGATGCCTCTGCCTGGCTGCCATCCCCGGTGCTTGTAGGTGGCCTGGACCACCTTAGCCCATGGAGACTGTGCAATAAATGGTTAAATTGACTTAAAAGCACTTTAGAAATAATGTTGCCAGAGAGCTATAAAGAATTTTCATCTTAGTGCCAGTTTCCCTCTTCGGCAGAGCACTGCTTTGCAATAATGTGTATCAAGAGGTTATCTAAGTCTGTTGCCATCATTTTCTCTCATTCAATTAGCAAAAGCAAAACAAAACAGAAAAAACTTCAGGACAGGCACATTTGTTCTCTATTTCATACCAAGAGATTGTGATTAATGATAATTGTGCATAATTTTTTCTGTTTGCCCCTCCAGATCTACTACTCTCCACCCTTCTCCATCCTGCTCCATGCCTTGGGAGGCTGATGTCTGTGGACAGCATCATGGGATCTCACGCCCTCTGATTTTCAGCTGGCTGTATCCAAAGGGAGGCACTGGCAGGAGATCAGAAGGTGGGAAGAAAGAGAGGTTGCAGTGTGTATTCTTCCAACACTTTCTTGCCAGGTCTCATGGAGTTTTTTTAACTGGTCCCTGCCCATTGCTCCAGGGGTGGTAGCAATTTCCCCATGTTGCTAATTCCAGAGTTTTTACATTCCTTGTCCATTTTCCTTAACCCTGCTACAATTTTGTAGATAATCTCTTTCTAAAACTCTCTTCAACTATCTAAAATTCTCTACTTAAGTCGTCTGCTAGAACATGACTGATTGAGTAATCTAAGGTCTGGATGGTAACAGGCTAGTGGCAGAGCTAAGCTGATATTTAGGCTGTCTGATTCCAAACCTATGAGCTTGTTCATGAGAGGTGACTTCCTCCTGTCTTCTTCTTCCTCTTCCAATGAGGAGAGGGCACATATGTCCAATTATGAAAAGAGTTTATTGCCACTCTTTCTTTGGCAATATTGCATTCCTTAAACACGAGCCCAGCAATGATTGTGTTATGCTCATCACAATGTTGCTCTAATAGCACCTGTGTTAGTCAGGGTTCTCCAGAGAACCAGTACTAATAGGAGACATATGTATATCTCCTATTTGTGGGGAGGGAGAGAGAGAGAGAGAGAGAGAAAGAAAGACAGAGGGAAAAAATTTATAGAAATTGCTCGCATGGTTATGAAGGCCCAGAAGTCCCACAGTCTACCATCTGCAAGCTAAAGGAACAGGAAAGTCAGTGGTGTCATTCAGTCCAAGTTCAAAGGCCTGAGAATCAGGGGCCAATGGTGTAAGTCCTGGTCTGAGTCCAACAGCTCGAGAACCATGAGTACTGATGACCAAGGGCAGGAGAAGATGGATGTTTCGGCCCAGAGAGAGAATTCTCTCTTCCTGCACTTTTTGTTCTATTCAGGCCCTCAATGGATTGGATGATGCCAACCCACATTGGTGAGGGCGATCTTCTTTACTCAGTCTACCAATTCAAATGTTAATCTCTTCCAGAGACACCCTCACAGACACACCCAGAAATAATGTTTTACTAGCTATCTCGGCATCCCTTAGCCAGGTCAAATTGACACATAAAATTAACCACCGCAGCATCCAACTGGTCACACCCCTTGCACACATTTGCTAAAACTGTGACCATATGTAGAACCAATGTATGGTGTAAGATACAGGCGGTAGACTTGGCATCAGAGGGTCTGCATTCTAGTTCTCTACCTGTAATTTTCCATCTTCAGTCACTGCACCTCTGTGACTCAGGTCTTTTGTCTCTAAAATGAGAATAATATAAAAGTCCTGCCTAACTTATAGTGAATTTGTGAGGTTGCAATGCTGTCAGAAATGTGAGACTAGAAGGAGGAAAATGACTAATCTAATACACAGTTAATTCTGACTGCAAAATTCCTGAGTGCAAGAACAGTTTTTGTTTAGCAAAACCGCCTTTGGTTCTAGAATAAAAGCCCTCATGGTCTGGTCAAGATCGGCAGAGAGTGAGGCAGAGAGACTTAAATTGCTCTACATAATAAAGCATGAAGAATTTTAAGCTTCCTTGGAAAGCCTGAGCGAGTGAGAAGATAATGTGAGGAGTGCAGAGGAGATGGAGGGAGAAGAAGCAAAGCAACACGGCAATGAGCTAAGACTTTCCTTGGAGTAGCAGCCGGGATGAAATCCGTAGTAAGAGGGACAGGGAAGGGACTCCAGGTGTTTAATATTCCTTCCAATCATTTGTGTCCTGTGATGTAAATCACCTGATGCCCCAAAGCCTTAGGAAAAATCATGTGGAACTTTGGGAGTTGAAGGAATGTGGGTGGTAGCCTATGGGAAACCCTGACACAGAAAAGAGCATATGCCTGCATGGGATACAGGGCTGCAGTTGCGTGGAAAGAGGGGATGGGACCTCGTGGGATATCACCTGACCTGACATGAGGTTTGGAAGGGGAGAGAGAGCGAGCCTGTGACTCCCGACTGCTTTTTAACAAATAATTAGTGAAATCAGATGTCAGACTGCTTTGGTTACATGGAAATCCACGTCCTAGGTACTCAAACCCTTACAAGTACCTACTTGCATTTCTGAATTTGTCAGGGGGTGTTTTGTTTTCCATGTGCTTATAAATCCATAAAAATAAGCAAATATCCATTTTGAATGTCCCTAGCAAAAGGCAGCATTCAGATTATGTATATTTACTTTTGTTGGTAGAATTTTGAAATTGCATTTGGGCTTACAAAGTTCTGCTCTGCTGAGCATGTGCACTGTTGAGTCCATTTCTAGTTTTTGCATCAGAGCATTGATTTATTAGGAGAGAGGGAGGAAGGGAGGAGGAAGGAAGGAAAGAAAGAAGGAAGGAAGGAAGGAGGGAAGGAAGGAAAAACAAAGAGATCCTACTGCACTGCCATCAAGAACAAGAGATGTCTGAATGATATTATATGGAGCATAGCTGACCTGACTATTTCCAGAAGCACATGTTTGGAACACAAAAGAAAAGCTGGAGGCTCATTAACTGAAGGAAGTAATTAAGTCTTTATTTTAAAATTTCTAAAATGCAAATTGTCTAACACTCATTACCTACAGAACTTAATAATATTATGGGATCACTTATGAGGCTCGATAGCAGGCACCCATCCATTTCCTATTTTTATTTCCATTTTTCAGTTAAACACTTTGCATGTAAGCTCTATAAATAACAGACACTGTATAATTTAGGTACCAGAAATGGATGCTTAATGTTCCATTAAAGTAGAAACTGAAGCAGTGTGATTTGGGCTGTGCCTTGCTGGCCAGAAATAAGCAGAATTCAGGGAGATTACAGACACGTTTTGATAGGTGCCAAAAGATTCGCCCATGGTTCTAAGAGGTAATATCAATATATATCATCTGGAAATGTATTGAATGTTAAATTAAAGCTGTGTGACGGTGTGTGACTTCTCACAGCACCATAGCAGTAAGGCTGCACTAGAATGTTTTTGCTGTTGTGGATTCTAGACAGTAACAAAAAATTCATGCTGAGACTATTAGGGAGCAATATGGCAGAAATTGAGAGCATGCATTTGGGGTTTTGTAATCTTTCTTATGTGGCTTTGATTTCTGTGTCAAACATTGACTGAATACCTTTGAGCTGAATGCCTTGGGCAGGTCACTTAAATTCTATGAGTTCCAGATTTTTCTTCTGTCAGATGGGCATAATAATGTCAACTTCACGGATCGATTTTTTAGGATTATATGGATATAAAACACTTACCACACATCCTTAACATTTAACACACTATACTCAATCATTACTAGTATTTCTGGATTCTAAGGACTTTTCTAGCTTTAATATTGCATGACTGTAATTCTCACCCAGGGAACTATCACCCTGACAAGAACTCCCTTGTTCCATGTTCCTTTTTTCTTCTGCTATAGTTCTGTTTACCCATTCCTCCCAATCTTTGAACTCAGGCCTCACACTCTGGGCCCCAGTTCTTCCACTGGGCAGGAAGTACTAGACGATAACTCAGAATGAAATGAATAGCAAGCTGTCCTCTGACTACCCTGTACCTGTCACTGGACCTTTGTGTAGATATCTAGATACTCTGTCTTGAGCTTCTGACACCCATTCTACCCAGAACCACTTCTTGATTTCCTGAACCTTTTATTTCCAAGCCTCCTACATTTTTCTTTCTGTGCCTCCCTCCCATTCAAGCAGATGATAGACTTTGTAATCCATGCATCTGGTGATAGGTAGAACTAGTCAGGAAGCAGAAAGAAAAAGATGTCTCCTGGGCTTTGGTTTCTGAAAAATCTAAACTCATCCAGTTGACTCTGAGAGAACCTTTCAATTAGAGAGCAGTAAATATTTCTCCTATTTCACCATATTGGAGAGAAAAAAGCGAAGTTGAGGGGGGTGAGATCCCAAGAGTAAAACCAGACCTGAAGGGCCATAGCAATTGAAATGAGGAGCTGACAGCCTGAAGCCACTGGGAGAGGCATTATTTGAGCACTGAGGCAGAAGTTGGAGCTGAGTCATGAGCAGTGGATGACCACACTTCACTCCAGGGAGCCCCATCCCTCACATCCAACCAGAAAGCGATGCTAGTTATCCTTCCCAAAGACCTCTTCATCCATGAGATGTTCCCTTCAACACCCTGGCGTGTGTCTTCTCAGTAGTTGTGACAACAGTCTCTGCTTAGGTTTTTATCACTCCCACGTGAGTTTGAACAAAACCCATTATATTGGTTTTCTATGGCTGCTATAACAAATTACCATACATTCATTGGCTTAAAACAATACAAATTTATTATCTTGCAGTTCTGGAGGTCAGAAGTCCTAAAATCAAGATGTCAGCAGGGTTTCACTCCCTTTGGAGGCTCTAGGGGAGAATCTATTTCCTTGCCTTTTCTACCTTCTAGAGGCAACCCACATTCCTTGACTCATAGACCCACATCACTTTGACTTCTGCTTCTGTCATTATCTCTTTGTCTCTGACTCTGACCCTCCTGCCTCCTGCTTATAAGGACTCTTGTCATTACACTGGCCCACCTGGATAATCCAGGATATCTCCCCATCCCAAACCTTTAATTTAATCACGCTAGCGAAGTTCCTTTTAGCATGTAAAATGACATATGCACAGGTTCCCAGGATTAGGGCATGACATCTTTAGGGGGCCGTTATTCAGCCTACCACACCCACATTCCAAGATCATGGGACATCAGAACCTTGTTTCTCTTATCTCCTGCTTTCTGATTACACTTTCGCATTTTTTGAAGTTCTTGGCATCTGGCTGAGACTTTAGCTCTTCCTTCCATCGTACCACCATCCTGGGTATTTGAACTGCCGGGTGGACAATCCAACACCAGCGCCTCTCCTTTCATTGACACCCTGAACCCCAGGGATATTTGTCTCTATTCCACTTCGATCAGCCACATCGCTGGTCACACCACAGGCCTTGTCACCATCCCCTAAAACTGCTCTAAATCAATTCACTCATAGTAACCCACTTTTTGACCACAATCTCCCATCCATCCAGTTTTTTTATACCCCTTTCCCGTGAATCTCTATTTTTTTACATCACAGATACTCCAAATATTTTTATCCCTTCTTTTTATCCACTTCTCTAGGAGCCACCAAGCTTCACTTGCTTCTCCACTCTGACAAAGCCTCATGGCCATTCTACTCAACAACTGTCTCAACAGCACCTTCAACAACTTAGTACTCTTCTGCTATAGCACCCATTTAATATAACACTCAGCTATTTGGGACCAGTTTTACAAAATATCTTATCCATTCCACTCAGGCTGCTGAATGCTACTGGGGAAAACTGTACATCTGACTGGCCCCACTCAATATTTTTTTCATTTTTCCTTAGTCTTCGCCTTCCCTTGACCTCACCCAAAATCATTTTAAGTTTTCATGCTTTCCTCAAACCTCCCATCCAACTTAACATCTCTCACTCTCAAAAGATGGCTTTCCTGAAAAATGTCAAAAACACTTCACGCTGCCACAAGACCTCATCCATTGCCAACATCACCTTCCTGCCTCCAGGTTCAGAGGATGGGGTTTCTCTCTGCCTGTTGTGGGACAAACCCTTCTCAGTGTGATCTTGATACCAGCTTCTCCCATCTCTTCTAAGATAGTTCTCTATTAGTTATTTCTCTCTTTCCTATATTTTTAATATTTATCATCTTTACTTTCTCTTTTCTCTCACTCTGTAAGCATATTGAAGTCCCATAAAAAATTGGAGAAAGATGAGTTCATTTTGGAACATGTTGATTTTGCTGTGCCTGTGGAACATCTAACTTGAGATGTGCAGCAGGCCATAGTTTAATTATTAAAAAAAAAATCTTTTCATTTTAAGTTCCGCTCTAGCCACTGCTTTCCTTACTTTCTATTACACACTCTATGATTTCTTTCATGCTGTCATTCTTCCTTCAAATTTACAATCTAGTAGCTTAAAAATTTCTTAAAGGAGAGGATACTTCAGTCCTTATCTTAGTGGACATTTTTTGTTGTCTTTCACTGCACAGACAACTCTTTGCTTTTTGGATACTCTTTTCCTGTACTTTCTGTTACATCAGACTCTCCAGTCTTATCTTATCCTGATTGTACCTTCTCAGTCTCCTTCCTTCCTTTGACTACCCATTAACGTTTGCGCTCCCAAGTGTACCACTGACTCACAAACCAATACCTCCAGCTCTCCCTTGATTCTGAATCTTGCTAAACAAATTCCTGCTAGCCTGCTACAGTTAGATGCCCCGTAGACACATGAAACTCAACACGTCCAGATTTGACCTCTTTATCTTCCCTTCCAATTTTGCTCTCGCTTTTGTGTTCTTTATCCCTTTTATAGGCACAACCATTCTCCTGGTTATCCAAGGCAGAAACTTTGGTGATATCTTCATCTCTTTCATCTACTTTATTTTCCCTCTTCACTTATAATTAATCACAAACTTTCACTAATTTTATTATATGTGTGTGTGTGTATGGGTATATATGTATATGCATATGTATATGAGGCTTTGACCCCCTCTAATCCATTTACCACTCCATGAAAAGAATCATCTATCTAAAATACAATCTGTCCTTGTCATTACAGATTTCATAGATTTTCCTTGTCAAGACAACCTTTCAAAAACTACCCACTGCTTCATAAAATCTGAGCTCTTTGACATGACATTTAAAGGTTCTCCATGACATGGCCATTACCTATCTCAGCATATTCTTCCCTGCCACTCCTTGCCTTTCAATAGGTCAAATTGCTTGTATTTCTCCCAAAACACTATTTTGTTTCTTGCTTCACGTCTTTCCTCATTCTATTCCTCCTAACTAGAATTCCCTTGACCCTTTATTTTAGCTAATTCGTAAAACAACAATGATATTAATCACAAACTTTTTCTTTTTAATTGCTACTATGTGCCGGGCCTGTGCTGCCTATTTTACATGGATTATATCTAATTTGCTATTATTAGGCTCATTTCACAGATGAGGACACCGAAGCTCACAGAGATCAAGAAAATTTTCTAAGCTCTCTAACCGGCAGAGCTAGGTTTCAAACCCAAATTTGTCTGATGCCAGAGTCCATGTTGTGAAATCCTGCACCAAGCTGCCTCTCCTCATTTTGGTGCAGTCAGGATTTTGCTCAGAGCTCATGCTCAATGAACGTGGCTCTGAATAGCAGATGGATAGAATACGGCATTTGCGATGACAGGTAAGCACTATATCATCGATATAGGCCTGTTTGGAGAGAAGAGATGAACTGAGTCCCATTTAATAAACTACACACATTCTCTCCCTGCAGCTTGCACTCTGCTGTCACTATCACCAAGGCCTCTTGAAACTAGAAAGTATCAAGGAGGCTTGTAAAGCATCAGTGCTGGACTGTGGTTGAGTGGGCATTTCCTGGTCATTATTTGTCCATATATGTCTCAAATGTATTAGCACAAAGATTATTTAGATTGCTAATAACGTTTGGGGAACATATTTGATTTTTTTGTTTGTTTGTTTAATTTGTTCTGTCTTTGGCTTTGTCTTTGATTTTGGCCTTTGGAGGACTATATTGATATTTTCCAAGAGACCTCATACTTCATATAGTCCCATAAACATTTCATGGATATTAGAATTATCTATTTTGGAGGTACAAAGTTGATATACAACTAGATAGGTCTATTAGATCAAGTTTATATTTTGTGTTACTCAAATCCTGTGTACCAACACTATCCAATAGAAACAGAATGTGAGTCACATACATAATTTTGAAATTTCTAGTAGCCACGTTATAAAAGTAAACAGGCGAAATTGATTTTTATAGCATATTTTATTTTACCCAATATAGCCAAAATATTATTCTTTCAATATTCAACAACATAAAAATTAATAATTAGATATTTTACATTCTTTTTTTTGGTATTGTCTTTAAAGCTCAGGTGTGTGTTTTAAGCTTGGAGCACATCTCAGTTTGAATTAACATATCAAGTGCTCAATAGCCACACGTTGCTAGCGGCTACTGTATTGGGCAGCACAGCTCTACACCCTTACACTTGGTTTTCTAATCAATCTGTCAGTTTCTGAGAGAGGTCTGTAAAATCTCCCATTAAGTTTGCGGATTTTTGTCAGTTTTTATAGCAATACATTTCTAATAATTTTTGCTACATATATATTGAAATCATGTTGTGAATGAATAAAGTTTTATGTCGTATTTTCTAGGTGGATTATACCTTTCATCAATATGAAATGTGTCTCCCTTGTTCAGTTCAATTATTTTGGGTCTTGAATTTTAGGTTTGATGGTAATATTGCTACTTCTCATTTTTGTGATTTTTATATGCTTATTATATCTTTCACCACTCTGCATGTTCTACCTTTCTCTGTTATTTTTTAGGTATATTTCTTATAAAAAGACTAGGATGGGGGGGCTGGCCCCGTGGCAGAGTGGTTAAGTTTGGCTCAATCCAATTGGGCAGCCTGGGTTCGTGGGTTGGGTTCCCAGGTGTGAACCTACATCACTCATCAGCCATGCTGTGGCAGCAACCCATATACAAAATTGAGGAAGACTGGCACAAATGTTAGCTCGGGGCTAATCTTCCGCAATCAAAAAAAAAAGAGGAAGATTGGCAATAGACGTTAGCTCAGGGCAAATTGTCTTCATCACAAAAAAAAAGAAAATAAGATGAGATTTTTTAAATGTAATCTGAGTTTTTCAACCTTTAATGGCACGATTTAATCTGTGAATAGGACTGGGATTCCTAAAACAATTAGAATTACACTCCATTTTATATTGTAATTTCTATTTGCTTTCTCATCATTTTTGTTTCTTGTTTTCTTTTTCTTACATTGATTATCTTTGTTCTGTTTTTCTACCTAGTGATTTGGACATTTCCAATCTTTTCTTATTTTCCTTTTTCTAAAGGTTACCATTACATTTTTAACACAAAATATATAAACATATATTTCCCTATCCATGTCTATAACTAGTGAGTGTCTCTACACACTTATTGTGCTGTCATTTCTCCCTCATTTCTCCCTACCTTACCTTTCGACCCAGCCATCCTTTCTCCTCCCCACCTATTAAGTTAAGATCAGCTAGTGTTTTATTCCCAGGTTTTTGTTTGTTTGTTTTTACATCGTGTGTTAATACTTGTTTAGGATTAACTACGTATTTTACTGGTTTCTTTGCTGACTACTGTTTCTTGACTCTCTTGTTCTTCCATTCATTTTTTATTTTGCTGCAATATATTCTTAAACAATTCGTTAGCAAAGTTCTGTGGATAGTCATCCTTGCAAATTTATATCTTTACCTTGCCCTCACATTTGAATGCTAATGTGCCTGAGTATAAAACTCTAAATTTAAACTCTTTTTTTCTCAGAACTTGAAAGCTACTTTTTCACCATCTTCTAGTGTCTTGATCTGTAAGGAATCTGATATTAATCTGGTTCTCCTTCTTTTGAAATAAGCTGCTTTTATTCTTTCTTTGAGGAAAGGAAATTTTTGAGGATATTCTCTTATGTTCGAGTATTTGAAATTTTATCAGGATGCTTATCTACCTACCCATCTATCTACCTACATATCTATCTATCTACCTACCTACCTACCTATCATCTCTCTATCTATCTGTTTACCCCATTCATCTCATTTTGGCACTTGTTGAGATCTTTCCATCTGTGACTTCTCTCAGCTTGAAAAAATAATAATCTTCTTAAAAGTCCTCCTCCTAGCTTCACTTTCTAATGTCTATGCTTTTAGAACTCCTTTAGAGTTAGATATTGGACCTCTGGAACAATTTTCTATATCTTTTAATTTTCTCCATAATATTTAAAATTATTTTGTCTTTATGCATTGTCTTCTAGGAGATTAACTTTACTTTATTTTCCAGACCAAAAATTTCATCCTCAGCCATGACTCTAGATCTTTTACATTTGAGAGAATTATGTTTTTAATATCCCAGAATGCTATCTTGGTCTTTAATAGCTTACGTTGCATTGCAATATCATTTTATACTATGACTACAATACATTTTCAAAATCTGAAAAATAACACTACTTTTAAGTTCTTTTCTATTTGCTAAATTATCTCTAGTTCTTTTGGCATTGCTTCTGTTAATTGATCAAAATCCTTCCCTTTTATCTGATTTCACCCTTTCATCTACACATATGAATTAGTTTAGCACCTAGTTAATTAGAAAGAGACTGTGTGGATTTCTTCAGTGTTTGAATAAGCCTATTTTCCCAATAGTTGTTTCTCTCCTGTGTGGGAAAGGCTTTGTATGAATTGGCAGAAAGTCTGGTTCCACTCAAGGGAGAGAAAGTGGGAACCAGCGAGTCAAGTTTTGGACCCCTTCAATTTTCTAAGTGAAAAGAACTTTGTTCTGTAGTATAGAGAATTCTAGAGTATTTCTCTCTTGGATGGGGCTGCCGTTGCTTTTTGTAATTCCTCCCTATCTGTCTGGGGATTGGGAGTTACTTCAAGCTCTTTCATGTTTCTTTCTCAGCTCCTAACATTCACAGGGAAAGTCCTCTCCAGACATGTGGTTCACTTGCTTTATTGTAGAGCTCATGCTGCTTGCTCAAGTATGGGGATTCGTGACTAGCGTAAAAGCTGTCCCAGAAAGATTTCAACTTACTCTTTGTTTGAAAATGAAGTTAATCCAATAGCTAAGCTTCCAGGACTCCTTTCTGTGTTTTGTATTCTTCACTCTCAGAGTTGTGCTTCGTTCTTTACAGGAACTTATTCAGATCTGGTATCCTCATTTAATCATCTCAACAACTTAGCGATGTGGGTAGAGCAAGAATGTTGTTCCCATTTTGCCAATAAGAACTGAAATTCAGAGAGGTGAGTGATTCACTCAAAGCTGATGTGGTAGAAAAGAACCAACTTTCTAACTCCTTAACTGGGGCTCTGCTTTTACAACCAAAACTAAAGAATCTAGAAAGCGCAATACCTTACTTAAAATGTAATGCAGTATAAACAGTTCTGACACTCTGAATTAGCCAAAAGGGAAAAATTGAATCTGAGTGATCTCTTTGCAGCTTTTCTTTAGAAGATAGAGCCTGATTTGGAATAAGGTTAGAATACTAAGAAGGATGAAAGAAAGAAAAACGAGCTTCTAAATTGGGATCCCTCAGATTTCCAGAAATATGCATGATGACAATCTGCAGAGAACATAAAATTGCAAACAGTGTGCAGTTGCAATTTTAACTTCCAAGCAGGTGTCAATTTTAAAACATAGCAATTTCAGTGACATTCAAAGGGCTGTCAGTGCTCATGCACAAACTGATAAGCAGCTTTGATCCGGCGAAAGGTTTTCAGGATAGTCCAAATGTTTCCAGTTACACAGTTGGGTAAATTAGAGGAACTTCGTGTATGTTTTTGAAGTGTCTGGCCTATGCCAAACTACATGGACCATTGAAGAAAAAGGAACAAAATAATTCAAATCATATTCCATTAGCAGATGGTAAGGATGACTCATGAATGTATCTTTGGTTTCTTCCTTCTTCAGAGTCAGGGTTATAGTTGACATCTCTGTGATGTTCATCTCTGTGATGTTCACCTCTGTGATGTTCACTTCCTCCAAAGTTCCTGAGGAAGCAGACTTGGGACCAGTGTGCCAGTTTGAAAAACACATACAGCCATGACCCTGGTAAAGGGAACCAGGTTCATTCCTGGTGGGAGAGCTAACTGACTGAACACAAGGTGAGGAGATGGCTGTCCTACAGTACACCCCATAGGAGCCCCTCTTCAAAGACCTGCTCAGCCCCTGCAGGTGTAGGTATAAGTTCAGCCTCTGAAATTCGCCCACCTACTCCCTGTTTTCTGTCTATGCCTTATTTTTGTCTTTCCCTTTTTTTCTCACCTCTTTTTTTCCTTTGACCTTACCTCTCAATTCTTGTCTTGTAAACCGCTATCTTTGAATATCCACATTGCATTTATTACCCTGGCCCCACCTTGCTCTCCGCTTCCTACCACAGGGTGTGAAGCTGGCCTTCTGACCTCATGCACTGACATTCATGATGAGAGGCACTCCAGTACCTTCCTCTCTCTCTACCTCAACCCAGAACAGACAAATCAGTCCCACTACCTCTCCAGAAACCTATAGCCTCCCATTTCATGTCTATGCTCTTAGCTCAGGCTGCTGTAAGAAAATACCATGGACTGTGTGGCTTAAACAACAGACATTTATTTCTCACAGTTCTGGAGCCTGGGGAATCCAAGATCAAGGTGTTGGCTGGTTCAGTTCCTGGTGAAGTCCCTCTTCCTGGCTTGCAGACAGCCATCTTCTCACTGTGTCCTCACGTGGCAGAGAGAGAGCGCTCTGGTCTCTCTTCCTCTTCTCATAAGATTCTAATATCATCATAGGGGCCCAACCCACACGATCTCATCTAAACCTAATTACCTCCCAAAGGTCCCACCTCCAAATACCATCACATTGAGGGTTAGGGCTTCAACATATGAATTTGGGGGGAACAAAAACATTTAGTCTATAAAACATGCTGAGCATCCTGAGTCCTGATATAATCTCCCAAAGACTTCCCTTATCATACCATAACCAGGTACAGGATCAACCACTTAAGTTATGAAAGTGGACTAACCCAACACAATTATGCCATGCAATTTCAAAAGTCCCCACAATGTTAGAGACCACAGTGATCTTTTTCAGCCTAGTTCCAGTCTTTAATAGAGAGAGGTTATTGGCATGATAGAATTTATATTATTCAATTTTTTCTACCGAGCGATACAGGAATACAGCTGCAATAGGAATCAAGAGACTGTGGTCTGGTCCTCCCACTAGCCAGGTATGTTACTCTAATTATACATACTGCCAAACACTCCGTTGTGCTGGAAATATTCTTCTATACATGTCTCCCATCATAGACTCTGTGCTCCTCAGGTATGAGGGCCGCTGTATCAGCATCTTATATCCATGACACCAAGCAGGCAACAACAATTTTTTTTTGAATGAATGAATAGATTGAGGAATAAAATGAACTGAAAATTCTTCTCTGGGTTTCATTTTGCTTCTTTCCTTTCTTTCACTTCATTGATTCAATTAACATTTGTCAAATACCATATGCCAAGGATTGTGGTAGCAGCTGGAATATATGGATTAATTTTCGTCCTTGGGTATATAAACTTTTACAAAACAAGGATAGAGTGGTAAAAAGAAAATGACCTCTAAATTCTTCCCAATTGTAAAATTTTAAGATCCATACATAAAATTCTGGCCCTCTAGGAAACTCTTCTGGACAGACTATAGGTAAAAAGAACAATGACAGAAAAAAAAACTAAAGCTAGAATTGAGTGGCAGGAAGCTGAGGCAGGATAGTTGAGAGAAGGTTAGTTAGTAGTTACAGTAAAGATAATTAGAACACTTTTTTATTATGGTAAAATATATAGAACGTAAAATTTGCCATTTTTAAGTGTACAATTAATTATAGTCACAATGCCACGCAACCATCACCACTTATCTATTTCTAAAATTTTTTCATTACCCTAAGCAGAAACTCTGTAACCCGTAAGTAATGGCTCCCATTTCCCCTTCCCTCAGCCCCTGGCAACCTGTAATCTGCTTTCTGTCTCTATGAATTTGCCTATTCCGGATACCTCATATAAGTGGAATCATACACTGTTTGTTCTTTTGTGTCTGGCTCATTTCACTTAGCATAATGTATTCAAGGTTTTTTCATGTTGTACATGTATCAGAACTCCATTCCTTTTTATGGCTGAATAATATTCTATTGTATGTTATTCCACACTTTGTTCATCCATTTATCTGTTGACTGACGCTTCAGTTACTTCCACCTTTTGCCTGTTGTGATAACGCTGCAATCAATATCTGTGTACAAGAATCTGTCTGAGGTCCTGATTTCAATTCTTTGGGATATACGCCTAGGAGTGGAATTGCTTGGACATATGGTAATTCTATGTTGAGCTTTTTGAGGAACCGCCAAACTGTTTTCCACAGAGGCTACATCATTTACGTTCTCACTAGCAGTGCATGAGGGTCCCAATTCTTCCACATCTTCACCAATACTTGTTATTCTCTGTGTTTTTTTTTTATAGCAATCCTAGTGTAAAGTGGTTTCTCAATGTGGTTTTGATTTGCATTTCCCTAATGGCCTGTGCCAAGCTAGCAAAAATGTGAAAAGAGCCTTTGCATTTCCTTAAAGAGCCTCTTCCGTGATCACTCTTGCCCTATCGTCATGTCAGGGATCCCTTGTGTATGGATCACAAGGAGTGACAAATTAAAAAGTAAAGTATACAAAAGTTTTTATAAAGCAATGTAATTATTAAGAGCACATCTTTTGAAGTAAACAAACCTGGATTTGAATTCTGGTTTTGTCACCCTCTAGCTTTATGATCCTGGACAAGTTATCTAATCTCTCTGAGCCTCAGTGTCTTTATGGGTAATATGGGGATTATAATAGCTATTTTGTAGGATTGCTGTGAGCAAGAAATTTAATTGTATATATTGTTGCACGATTATATTTCCTTTCACACAACAATCCTACAAAATCCTACTTGTATATAATACATTCATGGGCTGTATAACAACATTTTGGTCAATAGCAGATTGCACATGTGACGCTGGTCCTGTAAGATTAGCACCATATAGCTTAAGTGTGTAGTAGGCTATACCATATGGGTTTGTTTAAGTACACCCTGTGATGTTTGCACAATGATGAAATGGCTTAACCATGCATTTCTCAGAAAGTACCTCTGTTGTTAAGCAACTCAATGATTGCTAATACTGTTGTGCTTATTGTGGTCGTTGTTGCCAGCAGTCAGAGAGGAGAATTTGCTAACCAAGCACATTCCATGAAATTTATAACCATGAAATTTATAACCTGTAAAAATTTTCTGACAATGATATTAGCATAGCGGGCATGGAAAGAAAGTTTGGTGGAATAATATTTTCATGATCTCTAAAATCTTGTTCTAATAAGAACTGATCTACCTGCTAAGATATAGCTTATGTTAAAATCCTAACCTCTTAAACTAAGTGTCAGAGTCCTTCCAATTACGCAAAACTTTTAATTTCTCTTTTTAATTTTAAGATAGTTGCGATAGTAACTGCCAATATGGTACTAGAGACATATGCAAACATTTCCAAAGAATACATTGCAAAAATTTTATACAATCTTTAGCAGAAATGCTGCAAATCATAGTGAAGGGGAGTCCTCCATGGAGAACTAAAACTATACTTAGCCAAGAATTTTAAATGGAAAGGATTTTGATGTATACGTTCTTGGAGGAGGGGGAGGCATTGGTAACAAGTCCTTCTGAAAAAATAAGTGAATTATTGAGATCAAACAATAATCACTCAACAATTCGGAGGAAAATGATAAAATGGGAACCAACAGAATGAGACTGGGAATAATTTCTTCTGTGTTGTCAGATTAGAACTTGCTCAGCTATTACCATCTGGTGATTATAACACTGAGTTCTCATTGTTTTATAACAGAACATTTGCTCTGGGGAAAGGTTGAACCCTCAGGGCCTGGGGACCGAGGCAGGGGTAAACAGACTGAAAGTAGCTGTTCACAAGTGAAGTTCAGGCTGCTGTGAGGAACAAACCAGGATTCCAGCACTTTGTTGGTCAACGTAACCCGTGGTGGGATGTTTACCCTATTGAAAGCCATTAGCCTAGTAGAAATCTTAGCTTCCTCAGATTTCTAGAGCCTATAACATACTACATTCATTGTGACTCTCCAGGAGTAAAAGAAGGTATTAGTGTTTCTCAAACTTAGAGATCCACAATGACCACATTCCTCGGAGCATGTCAAAAAGCTGACTAGTGTTCCTTGGACACATTTTGAGATTCAAGGCTACAGTTAGATAAACAGACAGGAACTAAAATTTACTTCCTAAAACTGCTTCATACTCTCCCCTCCACCACCTCACATTAAATATAGACTTTTTTTTGCTGAGGAAGATTTTCCCTAAGCTAATATCTATGCCAATCTTCCTGTATTTTGTATGTGGGTTGCTGCCACAGCGTGGTCGCCAATGAGTGGTGTAGGTCCATGTCCAGGAACCAAACCCGGGCCACTGAGGCTGAGCATGACAAACTCAACCACTAGACCATAGGGCTGGCCCCCAAATATAGTTTTAAGGTGAATTATATGTGAACTTATTATCTAAATTTACCAAATGATTTCCATAAAAGGGAAGAAAATACTTTCTTTTTCTAAAATTCAGCTATTATGCCCATTATGATGTATTTGTTATTTACTGCCATATAACAAAATTACCTCAAAATTTAGCAGCTTAAAAGAACAAATGTGAATTATTTCACAGTTTCTGTGGGTCAGAAGTCTGGGCACAGCTTCACTGGGTGTTTCTGACTCAAGATCTCTCACGAAGTGCAGTCAAACTGACAACCAGAGCTGCAGTCTCATCTGAATGCCTATCTGGGGAGAGACTATCTGTTTCCAAGCTCCCTCACATGGTTGTTGGCAGGCTTTGGTCACTTACCACATGGGCGACTCCACAGGGCTACCTCACAACATGGCAGCAGCCTTCCCCCAGGGCAAGTGACCCAAGAGACTGTGAGAGAGAACACATTTCAAGATGAAAGGCAGTCATTTTATAACTTAATCTCAGAAGTGTCCTTTCATCACGTCTGCAATATTCTATTCATTAAAAGTGAGGCAGTAAGTCCAGCCACACTCCAGGAGATGGGATTACCCAAGAGCGTGATCCCCAGAAGGTGAGGATCTCTGGGGCCCACCTCCAAGTCTGCCTAATGCACATGTCCGAGGGCTTTCATATAACCTCCACCATTTAGTCAGTATCTAACATATGCCAAGCCCTGTAACTGCATTGTATACATGATCTCTAATCCTTACAATGACCCTCCATAGCAGGATTATTATCTCCAATTTGTAGAAAAGGAAAATGAGGATCTGAGTGTTTAAGTAAATTTCCAGTGTTCACACAGTTTATAAATAAAAGGGACAACATTTGAAATAACATCTTCTGACACCTAGTCCAGTGGCTCTTTCAACCATGTCTCCACTACTTTAGGTAACTATGTCACTGAATGCATTATCTAAAAATACGTTAGCCTGTTTTATTTGTCAAGCCCTAAAATGTCAATGAAATCATAAAACTAAAAGTAACATAAAACGTCAAAAAAGAAAAGGAGTATTTCCATTGTTCTATTCACTGAAAATCTTGCCTTGAGACGGAAATTCATTATTGGTGGTGCTTTAATGAAGAGATATTTTAATTCTGATTCTTTAATAATATAAGGCAAGTAGAAATTTTGGAGGTGATCATTCTCCAAATGGAGAAATTTTTGATTATCAGAGCATGAAATAATAAGTAGAGGGAAATGGTTGATGATTCTGGTACTTTATAAAGTATAAATGTATGCAGCTTAGTTTAAGAAGCACATATTAGATGAGATTCGTGGTCAATATTCCTATCAAGTATTCTTTGTCAGAGAACCAGGAGTTCAATTTTCATTGGAATCGGTGTAGAGCAGAAAAGGAGTGTTGTGTTTATCCTATGAGCTTTTCTCTGTACTATGTCTGATTGAAGAGAACAAAAACAAATAAATACTGTCCAGGAACAGAGAATGAGTTGAAAGCATCAGAGAAATGTGTTTTTCTATCATCACAATTGGATTTCACCAGGGCTGAAATCACATTCCTGAATGATGATATCAGTGACGGCAGAGACATAATATGTCTCCCGGCTTTCTAAACCACAGATATGCACTATAAATCTAAATTAGCTCCAAGTGTTCTGAAATTATCAGGAGAATGTGTCAGGGGCTGGAAAGTGAGTGAATATTATTCAGCCTAAGTTTATTTAAAAAATCCAAACCTGACACAATTGACTTTCTTATCTTAATTAATTTAGTTCATTGTTATAAAAGACAGTAAGCTATTGTAGATGAACTCAAGGTTTGGGGAGACGCCAAAGCAAAACTAGGACACGAGTTAAATTTTGACTTCTTTACCCTGTACACATATCTCCACCACTCTTACTCTGCCCTCAGCCACCCTCACAAGATGCCCCAGAGGATTATGTTCTCAACTCCTTTCTACTACCAGCAAAAACTGACCTATTCTGAGTGCCATCATCTCAGATTCACTCTCTACTAGGACATTAAGAACACTTTTAACCAAAGAATGTCTTAGATGATAACGGCAGAATGTTTTTCCTCTTACGGTACCAACACAATACCTTATAGTATAGACCTCAGTTATTGTGTAACTGATGAAAGTGACTCTTATTTGAGTAAATAAGAGCAACCTCCTCAAAATATTCCCTTCAAAGGACATGTGCAGAGGCCAATGATTTGATACTGAAATCTGTATTTGAGATTGAGGTGCCTCATGTGCTTAGTTAGAAAGGGAAAGAGAGGAAGGAGGTGGTCAGAGTCAAAGTCTTGACCAGGATTTAAAATGAGCATTAGTATTGTCTGTACTGCTACAATATAATAGTGGCTGCTAGACATCATGTAGACAGCATCACAGTATTAAAAATTACATTATAAAAATAATTGTATTGTTAGAGAAAAAGAGGTAGGAGCTAAGGAAATTTTAACTTTGAGTGATGATGTGATCTTTCCTAGAGGAATTTAAAAAATGATGTTTTTAAAAGTATAAGAATATATTATCAAGCTAAAGATAATGTGTTGATGAAATTTGACTAGAACAAATTGAATTAACACAGAAAAGTCTGGAATAGTATATAACATTGGCAAAATGTTTTGATTTTCTAAAATATCAAAATAAATTGCACCACAGAACCCAAGGTCCAATGTAAATTAAACAATTCCAAGTGAGCAGCCTTTCAAAAACAAAGCAGCTCTATGTTACTATGTCACATGCATGTGGCAGCATGCCCCCGTCAAGCATTTAACTTATGTCTTTAAAATGTTTTCTTTCTTCTCTGGTCTATTGAGAGAGAACTTAGAAAGCCCCCATGTCATCCTTGGGAACAATTCCTCTCATTGAGACAGAGTTTCCTTCCCTTCCAGAAGGGAGTGGGAATTTAAGAACTCTGGAGGTTAAAAGGCCTGTTGTAGGGCCAATGAAGGTAAAGAGAACTTTGTGTCTGAGGGCCTGAATAAGACGAGCTGCCCATCCTGGATAAGCAGTTCCCCCCTCAAAAAAAGGAAGAGTGGTTTCAGTCCAAAAGCAGCAGGCTCTTGATCCACTTCTCACAGCACTCCTGGAGGGGCCAGCGCCTCAGTAGAATGGCTGTTGCTGGGACTGAATGAGTCAAGAACTAACAGCTGTGATCTGGAGAACCAAAACAAGAGATGCTCTTGGTGGTGCGAGGCACTGAGGGATCTGAGTCATCAAGGACAGCTGACCACCTGACCTGACAGGATAGGATGAATTTCCAACCACAACTCCATGCGGCAGCCAGAAGTAATGGCAGGGCCAGCTGATGAGATCTCAGACCTTCCCCCTTACATTGCACAATTGGGTGTGGAAGTTAAGCAGATCTCACTCCTCATGGATTTAATAAATTTTCTAATTTTTTTGACCATTCAAAGGAAGACGACACTCAAAAAAAAAAAAAAAAAAAAAAGACACTAGACCTGATGCCAACTGTTGTACCAAAGGTTGAGTTTAATTTGATTTACAAAATAAAAGAGATATCACTGTATTTGAACACCAGATTTGTATATCAATTATTTTCTAAGTACAACCATTTTTTATACCTGTATTTTTCTGCCTGAGGTATAATAATCCCCACAGTAATCATTTGATAGAGTCATACATCCCACATGCAAAACATGCTTCCTAATTCAATTATCGCATTTCAACTAATATACATTATTAAAATGCCTGTCAATGCCGTCCAGGAAAATACTATCAGGAACACATTCACAGTTGAACAAATCAAGTTTATTGCTTGTTGCAGTGAGGGAGAATGTACGTCATTGAACCAGAGGGAGACTCAGGAAGAGAGTGTTAGAAAGGATTCACTATATGATTTGGGGTTGTGTTATCAGATTTGGGGAAGATTTAAGGAAATGGGGCTTTTTTTCTGGATTAGATGCTCCTGGGAAATAGGGATAATTTTAATTATTTATTTTGGTTAATCTTCTCTAGAAGGAGAGAGGACTAGACCAAGGCAAAACTGTAATTGGTAAAGAAGCAGTAGTCACTTGTATTAGCCAACATAGAAGGATGTTGGGTCATTTTTGTCATTATAACAATGTTTGTATTTCGCTCTGTGTTCAGATGTGATTATAGAGTGGTCTTGTTTTTGTCTTGATTCCTCATGTTCACAATAACTTTGATGTTGATGTTCTGTGCAACTGTTTATGTTCAACAAGAGAACATCAAGGCCTAGATGATAATACCCAGCCAGCTCCTGGATGTCAGGGGCTGGTTTTTTCTTTCTCACATTTGTATCAACAATATGCCAACACAACCCAAAGTATCAGAGCTGGGTCATATATAGGTCATATAGAAAATCAGGAGTCAGGAACCAACAGTTAGGTAGATATAGAATCTGAACAAGAGTTGGTCAAAAATAAGAGTATGGTGTTGTTGGTAGAATCATATCACCCCAAAAAGATATGTTGAATCTCAGACTTTGACCTTATTTGGAAATAGGGTCTTTGCAAATGTAATTAGTTAAGTTAAAATGAGGTCATACTGGAGTAGGGTGGGCCCTTAATCCAGTAAGACTAATGGCCTTGTAAGAAGACTGCCTTATGAAGACAAAGATACACGGGAAGAACACCTTGTAATGATGAAGGCAGATATTGGTGTTATGCAGCTGCAAGCCAAGGAATGCCAAAGATTGCCAGCAAAACCAGGAAGAGACAAGGAAGGATTCTCTTACAGGTTTCTGAGGGAGCATGGCCCTGCTAACACCTTGATTTGGGACTTCTAGGCTCCAGATCCGTAAGACAATAAATTTCTGTTGTTTTAAGCCACCCAATTTGTGGTACTTTGGTACAGTAGCTCTAGGAAACTAGTATTGATGGGTTAGAATAACTCCTGACAGTAATATGGTGCTTTATTGGACGAGACACTCTACTAAGAGAGTGTCGGTCTAGCTGGCCTCAAGGATCAGAATCAGCAATGATCTAAGATTTGGGGGACAGTTGTCATTATGGGCTACGTTAAAGATAGTCTTGATTGGAGGTTCCTTTCGTAGATTCATTTGAATCATTTTCTTTAAGGACTTACCTAATGAATGCCAGGTTTAAGAGTAGTTTGCCTACTTGGAAAACCTGGGATAGGAAATAGTAGAGGCAGAACTGGATGTATAATGACCTCTCTGTCTCCCTACTCCTCTCTCTCTCTCTCTCTCTCCCCCTGTCTCTATCACTGTCTCTCTCACTCTCTCTGTCTGACTCTCTCTGCCTCCCCCTATAACTGACTGCCTCTACCTGCAGACAGTATAACCCCCCTCCCAGCTCCCCCAGGCTCAGCAACCCATCACATCTACATCATGAACCCTAATTTAAATGCCTCTGCATTGAGTTAACCTCACTGCAGGTCCTGTTTTGATTTTATATCTATATTACTACACTAGTAATACAAACTATTCCCTTAGTTTACATCTTTACTTTGTTCCAAGGCCAGAGACTTCTCCTTCATGGCTGAAATTTCCTGGAAGCTTGTAAAATGTCTGGTACATATAAGGTCTTAATAAATGACAGCTTTTATGGGGAGCAGATTTTCTGATCAATATATAGATTGCAGATAATGAAAATGAGACTTACAGTGCTAAGTGAACCAGCCTAAGGTAATATAATTAAGAAAGAGTGTAGCTTAGGCTTGTATCCAGATCTTCTGACCAAAATCCAAGGCACTTTCCAACAGGCTGAAGATTCCTAAGTGGACTCTTCGGTTGCCTACGACTGGGTCTGATCCAAGCACTAGCACTTCTTGGTAGGAATCTAGTTTCCAGATCTTGGTCTCTCCTAAACTGACCTTCCTCACAGCTGAACAATTCCTGAATTTCTTGTACTGAAAACAAGATGGTGGACCAATGTAAATTCTGTTCATCTGTTATGACCTCCACCTTTTGACACAAAGCTTATAAACATATATTTGAGAAAGATAGAGTTCTGGGAATAATTTAAAATCCATGGAGTTAGAGCTTAATTATGTGATTTAACTATTCATACGAATTTGGGTTGAACTCATCACTAACTTTAAGCTCCCTATAGTAAACCTCTTGTAGCTCATTCAATGTGCTGTAGGAGACAGCTACTATTCCAATTTACCCTACATTCTTGTCCCCTTTCTTTTGGTTACAAATCTCTCCTCATTTGCCAGATTGATGGGCACATGACCCAGGCTGGGCTAATTAATATCGTTCACCCAAGAGCTTAGTTCAAAAGTTGGACATTTGACTCAAAATAGGACAATCAGAATTTTTCCATGGCATTTTTCAGAATTTTTTCAAACTGGAACCATGAGGGAGAAATATTTTTCTCTCCATTTGATATACCATAATTATATGAGCACAGAGCAGCTAGTGACCAGATCCCTGCTCCATAGGGAAAGTTGCTCTTAGAGAATGAAGCCAATAGATCAAGAGAGAGAGAGAGAGCGACATAGATGATGGAGAATCTGGTTCCAGTTATACCTTCCCTGATTGAGACTTGATTTACCAGCTCTTCCTTCAATTAAATTTCAAATAAATTAAATTTCAAGTAAATTTCTTCATTAGTTTCCTATTGTGACTGTAACAAATTACAACAAACTCAGTGGCTTAAAACACATATTTATTATCTCACATTTCTGGAGGTCAGAACTCCAAAACGAGTGTTATTGGGCTAAAACCAAGATGTCAGCAGGGTTGCATTCCTTTTTGGAGTCTCTAGAGGAGAATTTGTTTTCTTGTCTTTTCCAGCTTCTGGAGACTGTCCATCTTCCTTTCCTCATGGTCTGCTTCCACCTCCAAAGCCAACAATGGCTGGTTAATCTTTCTAACTCTGATCTGGTTCTTATGTTTCTGCCTCTCTCTTCTCCATGTAAAGACCCTTGTGATTACGTCGGGCCTACCTAGATGATCCAGGAAAATTTCCTTACCTTAGTTAAGTTTATTTTATTAGCAAATTTTTATTTGCTAATTTTTTATTTTATTAATCCCATCTGCAGCCTTAATTCCCCTTTGCCACAGAACACAATATATTCACAGGTTTTGGAAATTGGGACATAAACATCTTTGAGCAGTCATTATTCTGCCTACCAACCACAATTTCCAGTAGACATCTTCTTTTCTTGTCAAATTAGTTTTTCTGATTTTTGTCACTTTCAATCAAGAGATATGAAAAAACACAGATGTTGTGCTATTTTCTGCTTTCTAAGCTCTCCCCTGACTATCATGCTCTTTTTGGTGAACCTCGAGAATGTATATTGATCTTTCAAGAACCTACTAAAGCTTCATCTCTTCTGTACGTATATCCCATGACTTCTCCAGGTAGAAAGAGTAACTTCCTTTTTTTTTCCCCACTCATCATACCTTGTTTGCACTTACTATGCCGTATTGAAATTATTTCCTTACCAATACATGTCTGTTAGGAGCCTATGATTTACTTGCAGGCAGGAACTATGAATGATTCATCACTATATCCCCAACATCCAACACATAAAATCTTACTTGGTTCTTAACAATGTTTGTTGAATGAATAAATTATCTATGGTGTGGACTCCTTTCAGTGACTTAAGGGTTAGCATTTTTCTCACTTTATGAGAAAAATAAAATAGCTGCAATGTTAGCTACTATATCTGCAAATGTTTTGTTTTGCTCAGAAAAATATATTTGTATATTAATTAAACAACCATTTTCCCCCTAAGACTTTGCCTAAGTGCACCATAAGATTAGTCAATCTTTCGTTGGTCACTACGTTACTGATCAAATGGCAAATGGCTAATCTGATCTAGTCATTTACATGATTAAAATAATCAGACCGTGTGCAGCGTTGCTAAGGTAGCAGCATCAGGCCACTAGGTGATCAATTCTTGTTTAGTAACTGACCGTTATAGTGGCTGACAAAATCAAATTGACAAACATAGAAATCAATTGATTATACTGAGAAGCAGGAATGAAGATATGCTCAGAAATAACGGCCATCTCTTTTCTATGATTGTTCTATGGAACAAAATGTTCCATAAGGAAACAACGCAGACACTTGCACATACAAATGTGAATGGACAAATGTGTTCTGGACCTGTGTGGCTACAATAAAATGAATCATTTCTTAAAGAATAGAAAGAAAAACTCTTGGACACATGGCAGACAAATACTGGTTCTAAACACTTATGAAATAAATTCAAATTAGTTGGATGCAATTCATCAAAATAAATAAAATAAATTTCAACCCTACTTAAAAAAAGAAAGTCTTTTTCAGTCATTTATGGTGGACATTCTACTTAGTGTTGACTTCAACAATTTAGAATACTAGCTGCAGGGCTATAACTTGGATCTGTTGTGACAGGGTGAGTGATGTTTTAAAGGCAACTTCTGAAAAATAGCATCTCTTCAAGGATCTAATGCCCAGTGATCTATCATGCCATCAAAGGATAAGTTTCAGCCACCTAGATGATTTATATTTTAGGAGTATTCTGGGCAAAAATATGATATCTATTTTGTTGGGAGGCAAACTATACCATTCTGGAGAAAGCTGCCCAGTGGCATCCAGGTTTCATTGGCTGCAGATCATCACGTGTGCCTGAGAGCCTTTTCCAGAACACGAAACGATAGAACTCCCATTCCCCCTGGCTCCAGAACACCACCAGTGCACTGCACACAGATACAGGCAATATGACCTTTTGTGAATGTCTGGGAGTCAGAAACAGTCTTTTCAACTATACCAATTAATCTTTTTAGATCCAGCTCACAGTCTTCCTTATCTTTAAGGGATGTATGCACCCATTGTTTAAACAATACAGTCATGCCTTTTTGAAAAATTAGTTGAGGTGGAAGAAACAGGGAAGAAAAATATCCAGTTGTGTCGTTATCTTACTTATCTTAAAAAGCAAGGCAGGTTGGAGGGGAGATGGCTCTTGCCCATGCAATTTTTCAAGCCTTAAGTTTGAACATTCTAACTCTGTTATGTATAAGGCACCTTCTTTCATTCTACGCTACAAATAACCCAATGGAAATGCTAACTGATCAGAAGATAAGACATTCGATTTAAAATTAGATCAATATGAATAAACACTGCTAACATGTTGAACAGCTCCAAGGATGCCATTATAATCTCTGTGCATTATATCACAATATAGTGTATGTGAGTGGCACCTTCTTGCATTGTGCAGGGCACAACCTGCACAAGTGACCTTGTGTTCAAGAAAATGCATTGTAACAGTATTTGAAATATGAAAAGACTACAAACAATCTAAATACCCTTAAAATGATAGATCACTAATAAAATACATTATAGGATAGATGACAATCACTAATAAAATATATATAATGTATACATGCACACACACACACACACACACACACACTATATATATATATAGCCCTGCCTCCATCCTTTATTAGCTGTGTATCATTGGGAAACTTTCTAAATCTCTCTATGCCTTCATATTCATCTGTAAAATGGGGATGATGATAATAGAATCTACCTCATTGCCATCTGCAAGGATTAATTTAGTTAACATTAGTAAAGCTCTAAGCAGGAGCCATATATTCATGTACACGTTTCTGCTTATTTGCACAGAAGAGCTCTGTACAAATAATCAAGAAGCTGGTATGAGTGTTTACCTCTGGGGAAGAGAATAGAGAAATGGTGGAAGAGATGGGAAGAGAACATACTTTCACTGTATATTCTTTTGTACTGTTTGAATTGTTTTCTTTTTTTGTCAAATTTCTTCAAACTTTTTTCAAACATTAACAAAACTGGATCAAGAATTTAGATAAGGCATGCCTTTGGTGTTTCCCCTTAAATTTGGTCCTCTGGCTTCTCAACCTTCTTCCCTGGAGTCCATGAGCCTACTCTCAGAACCGCAGGCAGCCCCACACCCATCCAGCACTTTAAATTATCGTGTTATCACCAACTATTGCAAACCTCCTGCTTTATATCTTAGCCCCTTCCGGACTCAGATGTCAGCCAATCAATCAACAAACTGATCCACACTGAGGCTTCAAAAGGAGGGAATTAGAGACCTGTCTTAAAGTTTCACATGGACATTCACCCAGGATTTCCTGGACACCATGCCCCTAAGTTTTTCATCTGACCCAGTAGTCTCTCACATAGTGAAGATTTCAGGACAATAGCCCAGTGAGGGGAAATATTTGGCACTTTAAGCATATGTTAGCAAATTACTATTAGCTGTGCTGAAAAACTATTCAAACCTATCTAATATGTTTTAAATGTTCAAGAGAGAAAAAAAAAATCTGTCTCCTTTCTGAATAAGGAGAACTGCTGTGAAAAAGAAGTTCTGCCCGAAGCAGCTTGCAAATTTGCAGGGCCTGAAGCCACAAAACTCATACAGACAATCAGGACTCATGGGACAGAAAAGGTAGATAGGAATATTGAGTGAAGGACTGACTGCAAGGTCCCCAAGCAAGACGCAGAAGGAATTTGATCCTGATTAGCACGTGTGCATGTTCCAGAGGCTGCTCACATGCTCTTCCTTGGTGTGCTATAGCCATGAGGATACAAATAATTAAGAACAAAAAATAGCACTAATCATTGTAAACAGCCATTTTTTTAGTCTATACACTTTATATGTATTGCCTTTAGTAGTCATAATGATAGGGGAACAAAAGGTAATATTTCATTTTATAGACGGGGAGACTGAGATTCAGGGGGGTTAAATAATTTCTTCAAACTCATACCTCTAGTAAATACTGTGGCTCTGAACACAGGGGCTCTGGTTCTGGAGCCCGTTCTCTTACCCACTAGTGACTGACTTGAAGCTTGTGATGGACATGGAAATGTGCCACTCAGATCCAGATCCTCCTTAAAGGGAGGACTTACACCCGGTTGCTGAGTGCGCTGTGGGCAGACAGCCTTCAATATCAGATTTTCAGGGACTGTTCTCGCTAAAGTGAGCTGTCTCACCCAAGGTTGCATCCTTTTTGGGTGAATCTACTCCAACGACTGATGGAGGCAGGGAGTGTTGGAAAGCCGGGAGCTTGTGTTAAGAATACTCAGGCTATGACCTACCGAATGAAGCAGTGCAAAGCCACCGACATGGGTCGGTATGTGGCACACATCCTTCTCCCCCACCCCCTAGGTTGTTTGATTGAAAGAGCAATTTCAATATACTTACACAAAGGAAGTAAAGTCACAAGGTTTATTACTTATGGATACCCAAATGGGAGCACACATGAGCCGGGGGTGCGAGCAGCAGGGAGAGCAGAGTAGCAAGCATCTATTACTTACAGAGTGGTTGGGGTGGTGGTCACTAATTTTTCAAGGGCTCGATTCTGAGTAGTCAGTTTAAAAGGTGCCCCAGGAAAAGCAAGGCAGGAATTTGTAGCAGGAACCCTAACTTGGGGTTCTTATCTAAATGTCCAGGCTTTGCACATGAGCAGAGTTGTCTTTGCACGTGAGTTTGAGTTGCCTAGGCAGCAACTCAAAATGGCTGTTTTCTCATCACACAGGGTTGTAAAGGCCCAGCCATATCTTCCCAACACGGGAAAACTCTGATGAGCCCTTCTAGCTCTAAGCATACTATGGGGGCCTACATTGCAACTTGATCTCTTCCTCTGCCTTATCCTGCTTCCTCCTGTTCCTCCTGAATAAACATCCTGCATGCTAAGCTCCATCTAAGGTTCTTCTTCCTGAAGAACCTAATCTTCTATAAGGCAAGATGCTTAATTTCTATGAAAAAAAATTTCCTAGAGAAATGTAGCTCAGGATAGGCAACAAAGAAATAGTGGACAGATGAATGGCTAAAAAAAGTATCATATATATACAATGGAATATTTTTAAGCCATAAAAAATGAAGGACATCCTGCCGTTTGCAACAACATGCATGAACCTGGAGGACATTATACTAAGTGAAATAAGCTAGACACAGAAAGACAAATACTATATTATCTCACTTGTATGTGGAATCTAAAAAAAGTTAAACTCACAGAATCAGAGAGCAGAATGGTGGTTGCCAGGGGCTGAGGCAGGGAGCAAGGAAAGTGGAAACAGATTGGTCAAAGAGAACAAACTTTCAGTTATAAGATGAGTAAGTTCTGGGATCTAATGTACATCATGGTGATTATAGTTAATAGTACTGTACTGTATACCTGAAATTTCCTAAAAGGGTGGATCTTAAGTGTTCTCACCACCCACACAAAAAAAAGTAACTATGTGAGGTGATGGATGTGTTAATTAACTCTATTGTGGTAATCATTTCACTATATATATATATACAATAAATCATCATGTTGTACATCTTTAAAAATTCACATTGTACTACCTAAATATATACAATTTTTATTTGTCAATCATATCTCAATAAAGCTGGAAAAATAGAAATAAATAAGAAATTCCTTTTCTTCCTTAAGTATTAGTGACTGTTTCAGCGGTTCTCAATTCAAACTGAATGATCAAATCATCTGGCAGCTTTTAAGATATTGATGCCGGGACCCAACTTCAGATCATTAAAGTTGTAATCTCTGGTAAAAACACTAAGTTAGTTGAATTGCCCACATGTTTGTACAATATTCAAAAGTACTGCAGTCCATAGTAGAGACAGTTAAGGGCCCGTCAAAATTCATGTTCACCTTTCACGCAAAGCAGCTGCCCATCCAGGAACTACAATTCTCAGACCCTCTTGTATCTAGATAGGCCATATGATGAACAGTCATGAATTGAATGAGAGGAGAAGTGATGTGTATCACTTCTGGGCAAAGGCGGTGAAGGCGTCAATGTGACTTCTCTATTCTTTCTTGCTCTAGGCTGGCTAGACGAAGAAGCATCTAAGCCTCTAGAGGATGAAAAAGGAATAATATGGGAAAAGCTTCAGTTCCTGAAACGTTGCAAAAAGGAAAGTCACTTGCTACCCAAAATACCCTCATTGGACAGATGTGTGAGGGAGAAATAAATTCTATTGTGTGAAGTTACTTTGCTTCTGGGAATTATGTGTTATAGCAGCTAGCATTACCTTAATACATGAAGCACCAAGTTTCAATCTCAGGATTAAGTTGTCTCTTAGCACCTAAGCTACTAAAATATGTATTGTTAATCTCAAAAATTGTATGGAATCTCAAGTATGTTCCATGCAATACTATTTCCGCAAATGCTATGAAAAAGAGGATTTTATAGAAAAATAAATTTGAGAAATGCTGTATACCATACATTAGGTTATTAACCACTTCAAGAAACCGCAGTTTAATTTCATTTAATATGGAACTCCCATGGAACAGAGCTACCTTACAAAATTCCAAATTAGATTTTCAACTCAAATCTTCCAACTAGTCTTTTTCAGTAGTGACAACGTAATAGCCTCCTGCAAAATATACCAAGATTTGCTTCTTGATCTTAGGGACATGTGAAATTGAATTTTTCTTCTACGTTGACTAATTCCAATTCCAGAAAACTTTTTACGTTTAAAATACTGTTTATTATAAGAAATGTCAAATATATAGAGTAGTAGAGACTACAGTGTAAGCATTCCTAGTTTCGACAATTACAACCCTTGGGCTATCTGATTTGATATATACCCCCACATACTTCTCTCCAAACCATCAGGTTATCTTGAAGATAATATCAGATATTATATCATTTTACCTGTAAAGTTTTGGCAAGAATCTCTAAAACTCTTTTAAATCTCTGAGACTCTTGTTGTCAGATTTATTGAGGTATAATTCACATACAGTAAAATATACTCTTTTGAATGTATAGTTCCATGTTTTAAGCTATATTTATAGTCATGTAGACACCACTAAAATTAAGACATAGATCATTTCCATCACCCCCAAAATTCCCTTATGTATCTTTGTAGTTAATCCTCCTCCCACCCCAACATAACTGATCTGTTTTTTGTCCCTATAGTTTTGCCTTTTCCAGAATGTCACGTAGATGGAATCATACAGTAGCCTTTTGAGTCCAGCTTCTTTCACATAGCATAATGCTTTTGAGATTCATCCATGTCATTGCACTCAATAAGAGTTTGTTCCTTTTAATTGCTGAGTAGTATTCTGTGTTATAGATGTATCACAGTTTGCTTATCTATTCATCAGTTGAAAGACTGGATTGTTTCCAGTTTTTGCTGATGACAAATAAGGCCACTATAAACGTTCGTATTCAGGTTTTTGTGCGAACATAGTTTTCATTTCACTTAGGTAAATGCCAAAGAGTGGGATTGATGGGTCCTAAGGTAAGAGTATGTTTAACTTTCTGAGAAACTACTTCTTTTCCAAAATGGCTTGACCACATTTTACCTTCCACCAGTAATATGAGAGCGTTCCAGGAGACTTTTTAAACATGTGACCATGATGCCATTATCACACCTGAAAATAATTGATAATAATTAATTTATTAATTCTCATGTTTTTGTTTTCTAAAACATGAATTTTACACTTTTGTTTGACATTTCTTTCCTTCTGCTTTCTTTCGGTTTAAATTTTTTTCCTAACTATTTGAGTTAGAAGTTTAATTAATTTATTGGTATTGTTTTCATCTTTATTATTTAAGGCTATGAGTTTTCCTCGAAGCACTGTTTTTATTCTGTATAACAACTCAGTACACATAGGGGTGCTGGCTCTCTTTGTCTTTGGCATCCACATTTGTTTGTGTTGGGTTTTCCTAGAGCAGCAGGAATATAGGAGATGGGGTGGTTTACTTGATTTCTTGGCTTAAGAATGCCTTCTTCTATTGCTACAGTGCAATGCAGTTCCTTAAATAAATGACTTTTTTGGGGGGTCTGTTTTCTACCGAATCTTTGACTTTATCATGTTATATTGCGGCTCCTACCTTCAGCTGCTTCCTTCTTTCCCTTTGCCTCCAAGCCACCAAAAGACACTTCCAGGTTCCACGGTGCCTCCTTTTCCCCCAGAAGTGGTGCCTTCCCACCACCCTCACTTTCTAAGCCTCCTTCTTTAGACTCCTGAGTAGCCAGGGCTCTTATCTGCCAGGTTTCTGCAACTGCACTTCATATTTCTCCACTCAGCATTGGACCCAGTCATTTTGGGAATGAACCTCAATTGATATTATCTGTATCACACTAAAACTCCACTGCCCTCTCTTCAATTCTACAAAATTCCCATCTGATTCTAGACTCTTTTGGACTCCTGAGCAGACACCACTGTTTTCCAACATGTTCTTCCACCTACAAATGAATTGAAATGTTTGGTATTCTTTCACCTACTAAAGCTGTAGCTATGGGAAATTCAATTTTCTCACCTTGTTACCCTATATGCATTTTAGGAAGCTAGGTAGAAAGGCTCAAATTCTCCATTATCCTCTCTAAAACCCAGAAACCTCTTCCATGCTTGAGTTTAAATTCCATGAAAGGACTGTGCTTGCTTTACTCACTGAAGTATGCTTCATACCAAGCACAGTGCCTGGTTTACAGTCATCGTAGTTGATATAATTTAGATGAGAGAAATTGAGATCAACCTGACTTACCTAAAATCACACAGCTGCTATATAGATGAACTGAAATTCAAATGCAGGTAGACTGGCTCCCCTAGGCAGTCAACAAATATTTGTTGAATGAAGGAATGAATGAATTATGCCTTTTAATTCTAGAAGACATTAGCTGTGATATTATACGATGGCAGTGTTATGCAGCATGTGTCCTGCTGCATTTGAAATTTTGGAAGCCAAAATCTTTGAGATCTGCTGTCCTAAACATGATAGGCGAGAGTTAAGGGAAGACGCAGAATCCACAGTGTACAAAAACCACACATAATCTTGGGGATTTCTGCTTAACACTGTGTTATTTGGAAACTTAGCTACATCAATGGCAGGCAGAACAACAGGCTCAGCAGAAACCACACACAGGAGTTCATTTGATAACTTGGACCAAGAGTTTGCTCACTTTTCCACTGCTTTATACCAGGACAGGCAGTCATGGGAAACAGCACCTCCACGGCGGGAATTCTGAGAAAACATTCCCCATGCTTAGAACTGTAATCTGTGAAGAGGTATTATAAAATGTCTGAAAGTCAAACAGCAATGTGAATTCTGGCTCTAAACGGAAATTTCTATGAAGATGCCAATTATTTCTCACGTTTCAGTTTACACAGAAATTCAGCCACAGTTCAGTCCCCTCTGACAGTTCCAAAGTTGTGTTGGAAGAAACATTTTGCACTTAGGGAAACTTAAAAATTAAATTCTGCGACTATGTTGTTTTTGAAAAGCAGCAAACAGATATTAAGTATATTTGCTAAAAGTTGAAAAGTCTGCATGAGGACTATCCGCATGGAGAGCTGGATACTATTAAGATTGAGAGTCAACCCAAAAGGGAGATTTTAGTTACGGTCAATGGGAAATTCACTTATAAGAGTATATAAGAGAGGGAAAAAAGAGACCCATCTAGTCAATTGAAAGTGAACTAAGTTGGGTGGTGAACATGATGTAATCTATGCAGAAATAGAAGTATAATGATGTACACCTGAAATTTATACAATGTTATAAACCAATGTTACTGCAATAAATGAAAAATAAATAAATAAAAATGACAAAATTAAAAAAAAAAAAAAAAGAAAGTGAACTAAGAAGAGCAGAGCCAGTTACTAGTTCTCCTGACATAAAGGATGAAATATATTGAGAAGACTATCTAATATCTTTCATATTAAAAACGCTCATGCAAATCAATAATAAAAATATTAGATAAACTGGCAACTGACATAACAGATGATTCAAATATCATGCACTAAAAATAAACACAGATTTTTCAAACTTATGTCATTTAAGAAATGCAAAATAAAGTAACTATATATATTTATATCTGTAGATATAAATATATTAGTAAATATTTTTAAACAATTAGCAAATATTAAAAAAAAAATAAAAACCATAGCCATGCTGTGGTAGGCGTCCCACATATGAATAGAGGAAGAGGGGCACGGATGTTAGCCCAGGGCCAATCTTCCTCAGCAAAAAGAGGAGGATTGGCAACAGATGTTAGCTCAGGGCTAATCTTCCTCACCAATAAATAAATAAATAAATAGATAAGTAAGTTAATAAATAAATAAAATAAAAACTTTGATAGGCCATGTGAAAATCATCATTTTTATGTATTGCTCAAGGTAGCAATTTGGCAATATACTATATTATCTTTTACAAATCGTTCTTCTATCTGACCCAGTGATTCCAATTCTGTGAATTTGTCCTAATTAAATAAATCAAAACATGGAGAAATATATAACAGAGAAATTAATAGGGGCATTATTTATAATGGCAAAGAACTAAACATAAATTAATGATCCAAGATAAATAAATGGCTAAGTAAACTGTAATACATTCACTTAATTAAATCTTTGAAAACAATATTTATGAACTGATTTTAATATAACATTAGAAAATCCAACTATGTTAAATAAACAAAGCTTATACAAAGAAATACTTATACACCAATATAAATACAGAAAAATTACTAGCTATTTGTTGGATTAGAACTATGCATGTTTTTCTTTCTGTCCAAATGTCTGTACTTCTAACTTTCTACAATAAACTACATTACTATTACAAGTGGAAAAATAAAATTAATTTTTAATGATACATCACTGACTGCATTAAAATCACTGAAAAAGAAATACGAATGCAACATAAAATCAAAATGGTATATGGATATTTCCAGCTCCTAAGCTTTTCACGTCTTCAGCAGAAAAACCACCTACTGATACGGTCAGTTCACTGATACAGAGACAGTCTGCCATCATCTGAGCACTGTCTTTGTGGATGGAGACAGCTCTATTAGTAGTTATATTGTGACTGGTCAGTTCAGTCGATCAGGTCAAAATCATAGTTCAGTCTCCACATAAGCTTGTCACCTTAGTTCTTTCCCTGACAACCAACTCTGCTCCTATGATGGTAGATAAGGCGGAAGATTATCACCCATCATCATTACCACCACCACCACCATATGGGTTATCTTATTGTAAATTCACAATCCTGTGAGTTGGATGCTATTTTTATTGCCATTTTATAAATAAAGAAATTGAGGCATAGAGAAATTGAATAATGTCCTTAACGTACATGGTTGGTTAGTAGCAGAGCTGGGATATGAACTAAATCTACTGATTCTAAAGACTTTATTCTTAATCTCTATAGGAATATGACCTTAAAATAAATTATAACAGTTGCCACAAAATGAGTATTGTGCCAGACATTGTTCTGTACTTTGCATAAATTATCTCAGTTAATCTTTGCAAAAACCCTGGAGATATACTTTATCCTCTTCCATAAATGAATGTTGAGTGATTCTGCAGAAACAAGTAAATCTTCAGATTTCAATGCCTTAACAGAACCCAGGATTGTCACCCCAGCACAATCTAATGTGAATCAGGTGGCTCTCCTGTGTCACTCTTCTCCACTGGGTGATTCAGGGATCCATGCTTCTTTTATCAGCAACTCCAGCTCTGTAGAAGAGAAGAAAATGAGCTGAAGATCTCAGGGCAGATTTTAGGGGCAATGCCTGGAAGTATTCATATTCCATTGTCCAGAATCTCTCTCAGGCCTCACCTCAACTGCAAGTGGGGTGAGTAAATACGGAGAAGCACGTAGATATCTCTTTGATATTTGATGAGCAGAAAATAGACTCTGCCATGAAAACTAAGGCTCAGAGAAGTGAAGTGACTCACCATGTCACAAAGCTAATAAACAGTCAAACCCAGATTCCCACCCAGGACCATCCGAGATCTGTGTGCTTGGGTCCTTAACCTCTAGCCACACAATCTTTATAGATAATTGACTAGACATGAGTTTTAGAAACATTATCACACAGGCCTTTCGTTTTCAAACTAACAGGTCCCTGCCAACTCCCTCATTTTGACTCTGTCCTCTCTATTACCAGCTCAAGGACTGTGGTCCATTGTATCATTGTTCCCAAATATTCATCCCCTTCTGTATAGGAAAAGTATGTAACACTACCCCAACCTGCAAAGACTCGCAGGGCCTCTGTGTTGGTGGCAGATACTTCCTTAATCTAACATCAGGCTTAGTCATGTGATTTGCTTTGGCCAATGGAATGTAAGCCATGTGACATATGCCACACCTGAGAAGAATCATAAAAGTGGTTGTGTGTTTGAACACTGCCTCTTGTGTCTGCTTTCCCACAAGAATGCCGTGTCCCAAACAGAGACTTCTCCTTCAGCCTGGATTTGAAGCAAAGGCATGCTGAAGCAGAGCTGTAGCTGACTCACAGCTAACATGAAATCTACATAAGAAACAAACTTTTATGGTTGGCAACTGCTGAGATGTGAGGGTCATTAGTCGCCACAGCAAGGCTGATTACTACAAAGACAGATTTCCTGCCTCAGGTCTTCTCGCTTATCCACAATGGATAGCTCTCACTCAGGCATCTCAACCTTTGAGCCCTGGGCCACACCCTTGAGGATGTGAAGGGCCACTTCTTTACCAGGATGCTTTCTTGGTTGATGATGGCATCAGCTGAGTTTGATTATTCCTTAACAAACTTGAAATACTGTTGATTACCTCTTAATTAAATACTTTTCCTGTATGTAATTGTTTGATTAAATTCTCAGCATTTTATCATGGGCTACTATATTTAGTTTGCAATTTCTCAAGATTTCAGAATCTATTTGAGTGTCATCCACAGTTTCTTGTTCATATTTTCTGCCATTTTCAATTTATAAATCTTTGTTCTGAGGATCTATTCCACAATCCATCTTCTCTTATCATCATCAGTGCATGCAAATAAGCAGAATCTCATATCCATTTTTATGAAGGACAGCCAGGTGATTTTGGCCCTAACCAGCTCTGCATTTGCCCAATCTGCTCTTTTTATGAAAAGAATTTGAGAGGCAAGCAAACTTGTTAATATTGGGTATTAATTTTAGAAAGCATCTTCTAGGGCACATACCCAGGTAACTAAAGATTCAATATAAATAGTTTATCTACTATCTTTTTTTATAATATGTATATATAGGAAACTGATATTTAAACTGATTAGATTTTATGCTTTGTGATGTCAAAGAAAGTAGTACCTTCACTTATTTAATTAAAGTGTATAGAGTGACTTCTTTTTCTGTCTCCGTGCTAGGTATTGGGTTTATAATGGTGAGAAAGATTTACTCATCACCATGAAGGCCCTTACAGACTTGGGATAGGTAAACAGGGGATTTGAGTCCAAAATGAAAGTGCTGGGATGAAGGATGTTTAGGTTGCTGTACAATCACTAAGGAGGTGTGTTCAACAGGGCTGAGGCTCAGAGGTGTGAGAGAAGCAAGCAGCACTCCTAGATCAAGCCATGGTGAAGCTGAGACCTGAAGGATGATTATGAATTAGTCACGCAATGGGCTAGAAAGTGTAGAACAGAAAGAAAATGATCCAGCCAAAGGGCAGCAGGTATAGAGGCCTGCAGGCCAGGAAATACACAGAGGCTTCTAGGATTTGAAAGTCATTTTTCTAATTGAAGGATAGACTGAAGGGGTAGAGATGCACGTGTAGAGAGAGGAACTGGGGTGTAGAGAGGACTGATGACATATGATACCGAAAAATAAGTATGGTCCAGACCATACTGAAAATTTTGAATTTTATCCTAAAAGAAATAGAAAGCCATTGGTGTGTTTTAAGCAGAGGAGTAAAATTATGAACTTCTCTTTTTAATAATCTCTCAGATTTCAGAAGGAAGAATGAATTAAAGAGGGGCAAGCCTGGTGACCAGGTAGAAGGATGATGTGTCAATCTAGCGAAGAGACGACAGTGACCTGAACTACGGTAATGACATTAGGGATGCAGAAAATGGGTTGATTCCTCATATATTCCAAAGATAAATTTTGACAGGTTCAATGAAACAATAAGTTAATAGAAGAAGTTTAAGCCACATAAAGATTCTGAAATGTCCTGTGCCTGTTAGTTTTGTAAGTACTTGTGATTTTGCTTAATTTCTGGAAATGCATAACGTAATTATCAGTTAACAAGAATGGTCAATTAACTGTTAGTGTCCATTCCTTAACTATTGTGACTAAATGACAGTTCACTGTATATGTGTGAGCTGAGTAGTAATATATGTAATTAATGGAGAATCATGAAGTGAAATTGTTGTAGGCAATCACTTGCAAATTATTTAGCTAGAAAAATCTATTTACATTCTAATAACACATTGATTAACGAGAAATATTTATAATGAGGGGAGGAGAAGAGAAGAAAAAAATTATGTTAATTAAGCCCCCTAAAAATTTATTCCCAGTCATTAATGGAATAAGATCTATGGACTAATTTCACAAACACAGACCTAGAAAATATGCAAAGTGCATGGTGAGTGCCCAATAGACATGGCATTGAAGTAAACATGGTTAATGTCCTAGATGGGTTCATATGCTACCGAAGCTTTGCAAATATGATCAGCCTGCTGCTATTCAAACTTGATTGTGCACACATCGAGTAGCAAGGATCTAAAGGATATGTTAGTAGATACTTTCCCTTAGTCATGTCCATAGGTAGAACAAGCAATATTACTAACATTTGCTTCTGTTCACCTTACATCACTGGATCCTAAGTTAGCAACAAAGCTGGAAGAGAAAACTCTGTTTTATGCTTGACGTCCACTGCACAAATCTGGCCTCATTTAGCAGATTGTGAAAATGATTTTGAAAGTTGAAAGCTATTTTCATGCCATTCATTTTTAGCTTCTTCCACACTTGTGCATTTATGCCTATGCAGGAGTAATCACTATTCACTCAATTGTACTTTGAAGAAGGTAATAAGCAAAATTCATTGCAGGGATGAGAATAAAATATCAATTGCTTTCTTTGTTCACTCCCTAACAGCATCATCTTGCAGGTGGAATTACAGGCTTCATACACCATTCAGAAATTGAAGAAGATGAAATTCATGCATCCTTGAATTGATCGTGATCATTTCTGCTCAATTCGCCAATCAAGGAAAGGATGAAAAGCTAGCTGACTTTGTGGGTCTGCAATTTGCTAGCTGTTTTAGAATGCCTGATTCTCGAATTCAAATTGCTGCTATATTTTCAATCTTTTTTTAAAAAAAAAAACAGATTTTTTAAAGAAATAATGACGCTGGCGTGCATCATATGGTAGGATATTGTACTATTTAGAATTACAAAAGTACACTGATGATTTATACATATATTCAAAGAAAAAAATAGTTTTTCTTCCTTGAGTGTTGTTATTCATGCATAGAGTTAGTCTTTAAAGCCCCCCTAGAGGTGAATACAAAGTTCCAAACAGTAGTATTGGCCATATAGTAGATTATTTCTATGAGATCAAAATATCTTCAAGTCACCAACATGAGGATTCACATACATGACAATGTCAGCATTTGAGCTGTGTGTCACAGAATTTATCAAAATTAAGGACATTCCCTCTCTGGCCATGGTCTTACTTTGATTCCTATAATCACTGTGAGTGAAAAGTTTTCTTAACCCCGGTATTTCCTATTCAAGACACTGCAAGGAAACATTCAAATGCCCACACTGCTTCCAAAACTTATAGCCAAAGCTGGATTTTTATTTTCCCAAGATCTGACCAGTCCTAGATCCTTGCTTGCAATGTTTCTTTTGGCATTCTGAGTACAGTGTAAGGGGTTTGCCCATTACCCAAAGCCAAACTCTGTAAGGAAGACTGGCCAATTGCTTCTAAGAAGGGAGGTGCTTTGTCTCCTTTTCTTAACCCCAAACTGAGAAGAATTCATGCTCCTGTGGTAGGGTGACCACATGATTAATATTTCAAACCCAGACCCTTTTGAAAATGATAAAGGGAGTTACTATTAATAATTACACCAGAACAACAGGTAGAAACCAGGCCATCCTGGGCAAACTGAGACATTTCATCACCTTCATCTGAATTGACATCCAACAATCACTCTCTTATCTCATTTGGGACACTAAAGGATAAGTTTTCCTGCCTATTCTCTAACTAAATAGAGAAGACAATAAGTGTTTTAATATATGATATCCCTATGTAGATGTAAAGGCAAATTTATTATGACTGCTTTTTATAATTTCCCTCAATTCAAGCAAATTGAGGAATGCATCGGCTACAGATGACACAGGCAATCTTTTATGAATTTTGAATAATTGGGCTTTGGATAAAAACTAAGGAACTAGATAATGTCAGGTTATTCCCCTGAAAAATGTTCAGAGTTCAGGTATTCTGTATTGTCGATTCCGGACAGTTCCTCGGTCTTTAAAAATTGGTTGACAATTAAAAGTAATAGGTTAATGTCTTCTGAAAATTAAGGCACCCAACCAATGCTTCTATTTGTGTAGAGATGACACCGGCTTCACAGGTTGGTGGGAGTTATTCAGACAGGAACATTATATAACACAGCAGAGTTTTAAGTCAGAACTAATAGAGAAAAAATGACTGTGGAAGGCTCACAGTTCCAAACCACAGATTATGATCACAAGGATGATTATAGACCAGATAATTTTAATATGGGAGTCACTAATCACCTTTAGCTTCACCAAAGAAAAAGCTTAATGATGAACACATGAAATGATCTTATTTGGAGACATAGTTTTCCAGTAAATACTCCAAGATAATTGCATTATAAAATATACTAAATGGCCCGGCCCATAGAGTTGGTGGTATAACTCAGTGACATTCTCAAGCATTTCTGAAAAACTGTTAAGTTTAGGTTTAAGTGATTGATCCTGGGCAATTCTTTCTGTTGACCTTCTTTAGATAAAAGGATGAATTTGTTTGTGAAATTCCTGACAATAAAAATATTCTATGAGTAGAGGAAACCAAATATATCTTCTCAACATCATGAAAGCATCTATTCTCTTCATCCCCAAGTACCTTCAAATTATGAAGAAACAAGTTAAAAAGAAGGAAAGCCTGAATAATAGTTGCCTTCTATTTCTCAAAATTATTAGCTTATCTGTCATGGGATAGTTTCTGATGGTTGTTTTTCTTAAGACCAAATTAAGTTTCACCTAAAACAAATGGTCTCATCTAGATTAGCTGTCAGCTCTGCATTTACTGGCATTATCTCCAGAACACAGGCTGTTACTTGGTCAATTCACTGAAACAATGAATTATTTGAAGAAAGAAAGAGAATCAGTCAACCTAGTTAAGGGAAATGAGTAATTGTTTGAAATGACCGAGAAACAGACTGGTAATGAATTATCTCAGAGGCCCACATGCAAAAGGTCTCCGTGTATAATAGCTCCATGAATAAAAAGTGTCTACTTACTGTAAATACCAGGAAACAATGGTTTAATATAGCTGCAACTCTGTAAATATCTAGAAACTTGTTTTTATATGACAAATAATTTGTTTGAATTGGAGAGACCACATTTGATTTTTTTTTAATTTCAAGGAATGTTCGCCATTATAAATTCTTAGCCCTATTTATCTCCACATCATATAGGGCTGTGGTGTTTATGCGTGCATGTGGTTAGAAAAATAGGAGGGGATGTGACATCTTAGAATTTAGCGGAACCTTCCCTGGAAGCTAGAATTCAGAGACTTTGGGCAAAATATGGGCCATAGAGCAGAGTTTTTCAAACTGTGGGTTGTTATCCAAAATGGATATGAGATCAACTTATAGGGTAGTGCTATGAACTGAATTGTGCCCCCCACAACATTCATATCTTGAAACCCTAATGCCCAGTGTGATGGTATTTGGAGATGGGGCCCTGGGATGTAATTAGGTTTAAATGAGGTCATGAGGTATTAGTGCCTTTATAAGAAGAGACACTAGAGAACTTGATTCCAATCTCTCTCTCTCTACCATGTGAGGACATAGTGAGGAGGCACCAGCTGCAAGCTAGGAAGAGGGCCCTCGCTAGGAACTAAAACTGACAGCACCTTGATCTAGGACTTCCAGTCTCCAAAACTGTGAGAAATCCGTTCCTATTGTTTAAGCCACTCAGTTTATGGTGTTTTGTTATGGCATCCCAGGCACACTAATACAAGTAGATATCACCATTTTAAAAGATAGAATAGACTAGAAAATATCTGTTTCACGTGTATTAAGGGTAATAAAGATAAGTTTTCTTTAGCCTATGCTAGTGCATACGTATAAGCACCCAGGGTTATAATGGCAAATGTATCTCTTTCTGTGGGATATATTCAAAAATGTTTGGGCATGTAGGGAGCCATATGGTATAGTGGATATAGAGATGAAGAGGGTGAGACGGTCCTTTTCCCAAAATTCTTTGTTATCCAGATGATTCAGGTAGCCATCAAAGTGACGTTGGTCCATAGAATTTTGAGTACAAACATAGGGTAAAATTCTAATAAAATATCATAGGAAGAGGAAGCTGTCACATTACAGAAGTAAGAAATAAGAAGTCGGTGTTTGGCACTATAAATAGCTGAATATTGATGGCAAATTGATTATTGATTAGTTCATTATCCTTATGTCACAAAGACTTGAAGCAGCTACTTACTGGAACTTAAATGCTCTATTAGTTTTCCAGGGCTGCTGTAACAAAGTACCACAAACTGGGAGGCTTAAAACAGAAATTTATTGTCTCACAATTCTGGAGGCTAGATGTCTGAAATCAGGCTGTAGACAGGGCCATACTCTCTCTCTCTGAAACCTGTGGAGGAGAATCCTCCCTTGCCTCTTTTACCTTCTGGTGCTTGCCGGCAATCCTTAGCGTTTCTTGGCTTGTAAACACTTCACTGTATGCTCTGCCTCCTCATACGTGGCCATCTTCTCCCTGTGTGTCTCTGCCTTCACGTGACATTTTCCTCTCTTTTAAGAACATCAGTCGGATTGAATTAAGGGCCCACGCTACTCCAGCATTAGTAATCTTAACTAATTACATCTGCATTGATTCTATTTCCAAAGAAGTTCACCTTCAGTAGTACTGGTTGTTAGGATTTCAACGTATATTTTGAGGGAACACAATTCAACCCATAACAGTCTGCCCTCTGCCATCCCCAAATTCATGTTCTTCCCATGTGCAAAATACATTCACCCATCCCAACATCCCCAGAAGTTTTAACCATTCCAGTATCAACTCTAAGTCCAAAATTTCATCTAAATGTTTGTCAACTCAAAATCCAAAATCTAAATCTAAATCAGTTATGGGTAAGACTTAGGTTGATTCATCCTGAGGCAAAATTCCTCTCCCTGTGTAGACCTGTGAAACCTAGAAAATAAGTTATCTGCTTCCAAAATACAATCCTGGGATGAGTATGAGGTAGACATTTTCATTCCGAATGGGAGAAATTGGAAGAAAAAAGGGGGTCATTGGTCGAAAGCAAGTTCACAACCCAGCAGGAAAAATCCCATCAGATTTCAAGGCTTGAGAATTATTATCTCTGGCTCCATGCCCTGTCCTCTAGGTCAGCTGGGGTGGCCCTGCCCTCTTGGCCCTGGGCAGTGATCCTGTCCCCTCAGCCCTGGGTAGCAGTCCCACCCTCTGGAACAAGGAGGTGGTGGCCTCACCAGCTGGGCCTGTGCCCTCTGGGTCCAGGTGGTGGCAGCAGTAGCCCCACTGACCTCTGCATCCATGGCTCTACCCTTGGAGTTATCCTTCCTTCATTTCCTCCCATGTCCCTTTCGGTCCAGGCTGGCAGTTCTTCTGCAGGTATAATGTTCTCAAAAACCTTGTCAGTCTTCCATGGATGTTGTGGAGATTGACACCACTACACACAAGGGTTTCCCACAGCTTCTTCCTGGAAAACCTCATCTCTATTACTGACTTCTGCTGAGGTGGTTGACTGGATCCATAAGTTCCAAGACTAATCAATTTAGTGGAAGTTTTTTCCACTGCACCCTCGGTCCTGTCTCAGAGCACACTTTTTGGATAGGCTGAGAATTTTACAAATCATCAAGTGCTGTTTCCTTTTTGCTTAGCTTCACTCCTCATTTTACCTCTGTCCTCTCACATTTTATTATAAACAGCAAGGAAAAACCAGGCTGCACCTCCCACACTTTTCTTAGAAATCTCCTCACCTGAATATCCACATTTTTCGCTTACGAGTTTTATTTTCCGCCCAACAGACAAGTTCTCATAATTCAGATAAGTTCTCTGTCACTTTACAGCAACGATAATTTTTCGTCCAGTATGCAATAACATGTTCCTTATTTCCATCTGAGTCTTCACCATAAGTACCTTTAATGCTCATATTTCTAACAACGCTCTGTAAATGATGATCTCTGTATTCTTTAAGACAACAGAAGCTTCCTTGTAGATCTCCTCACTTCTTTCCAACCTCTAATCAAAATTGTTTTTAATGTCCACATTTCTACCACCAATCTCCTCAAAGCAATCCAGAATTTTACAATCAAACAATTCAAAATTCTTCCAGCCTCTACCCATTACCCAATTCCAACGCTACTTCTACATTTTTAGGTATTTGTTATAGCAGCACCTGACTTCCTGGTACCAAAATCTATACTTTCCTGGGCTGCTGTAACAAAGTACTACAAACTGGGTAGCTTAATTTTGACAATAATATTGTCTCACAGTTCTGGAGTCCAGAAGTCTAAAACCAGAGTATCAGCAGGGCCATGCTCTCTGAAACCTGTAAGGGAGAATCCTTCCTTGCCTCTTCTAGTTTTTGGTGTTTGCTGGCAGTCTTTGGAATTTATTGGCTTGTAGATGCGTAACTGCAATCTCTGCGTCTGTCTCCATATGGTTGTCTTCTGTCTGTGTGTCTCTGTCTTCATATGGCGTTTTCCTCTCTTATGAGAACATCAGCCAAGTTGGATTAAGGGCTCGCACTACTCCAGTATGACTTCATCTTAGCTCATTACATATACCATGACCCTATTTCCGAATAAGGTCAGATTCTGTGGTACTAGGGACTAAATCTTCAACATATCTTTAGAAAGACACAATTCAACCCAACACTAAAGATGTTGGGTAACTAGCAAATAGCTGCTCCTCTTCCTTTTCCCTTTTTTCTAGGAAATCCCAAATATCAGAAAATAGGATGAGTGCTTTGATTTGCTGACCCTGAAAATAAATGATTTTTTCTCAACTTGTTTGCCACTCTTAGATTTTAACTGCTGTTGCTGATCTTGACTGTCAGGTTGCCACGGATCCAAATAGTCATTGTAACCCACATTTCATTTGCATGTAGATGTTAACACATTTCATTTGCATGTAGATGTTAACCTAGGAAGATGTTAATCCATACACCTTGTAAGGAAGACTTATTCTATAGTAGTGCTCTTCAAAGACTGATCTGTGGCCCAGTGGTGGGTCTGAGTCCCCTGATAGTGGATTCCTCTAAGAGGACATTAAATGATTCATTTCTTTATAAGCTCCAAGCTCTCTTTCCATTAGATAATGGGAATCAATGGGGATAGTTATTCCACAGGAGCTTTTCCTTCACCTAAGTGGGTCGTGGCATTCTAGATTTGAGGTGAGTGGTAGAAGTTTCCAGGTTAGCCTTGAGTCTAAACCATGTTCTCTAGTTCAGCTTAACCAGAGATTTGCAATGGGATATCAGTCATTTTCCCATGTTAATAAAGCCCAGTTATCCAATGTTTTTGTATGTGTACTTTATGGTCAGAGCAATAAAAGAGAGAAAGAGATCTCCATGTTGAGAGAGAGAGAAAGAGCATACTAGTACTTAGAACTAAATATAGAGGAACTTTATTCTGCAGGTTTGATAGATCAGAATTAGTTATCAGTATGAGTTCACTTTTTTTTAATTTTATTTTCCTTGTGGTAAAATATACATAACATAAAACTTACCATTTTAACCACTTTTAAGTGCACAATTCAGTGGCATTAAGTACATTCACAATGTTGTGCATCCATCACCACCATCCACCTCCAGAACTTTTTCATCATCCCAAATAGAAACTCTGTACACATTAAATAATAACTCCTTCTTTCTCCTCCCCCCAGGCCCTCGTAACCTCTATTCTACTTTCTGTCTCTATGAATTTGCCTATTCTAAGTACCTCATATAACTAGAATCATACAATGTTTGTCTGTGTCTGGTTTATTTCACATAGCATAATTTTTCAGGGTTCATCCAGGTTGTAGCATGTATCAGAATTTCATTCCTTTCTAAGGCCAGATAAAATTCCATTGTATGTATATACCACATTTTGTTTATCCATTCACCTATTGATGGGCATTTGTATTGTGGAAACTATTGGCAATTGTGAATATTGCTGCTATGAACATGGGTGTACAAGTGTCTGAGTCCCTGAATTCACTATTTTAAAAATAACAAATATGTATTTCCAAGTTTTGTCTACTGACTGAGACTAGAAGCAATGCCACCCCAATACCAATGAGCATGCCCAGCATCCAGAGTCTGATTTCTAACTATCATTTCCAACTAAAGGGAACCAAAGATCCTTAAAGAAACGGTTGCTCCGGGGAAGGGACAGGGAAAGTACAAATGAAGCCTGGAACGTTACATTATGCCAAAAAATAAATGCTAAAAAATAATGGGATCAAATCAGGTGGACCCAGGAATCAGCTTTAAGATGCTTCTCCTGAACAAATCAGAGACAAATTTGAGCTTTAAATGATGAATAATTATAATGGAACGTAATACATTGAATTTTTAAAAGTCCATGAGTGAATACTGATAGTAAAAATATACTACACAATCACAGGGAGGAGGGAGAAGAGGATGAAATGAGAAGAGAGGGAGGGACGGAGAAAGAGAGAAAGGGGAAGCTCTTTTTTACAGTAGAATTCTTTATATTACATGTGAGATGAAATAGTTAGAAAATCACCATGTTCAATCACTATAGTATTAATTGATCTAAGCAAGAATCATTATGGATATTAAAACTATCAGCTAAAAGGTTTATTAAGGAACAAGATAGTTCCATAACGTGAAAGGATCTCCTTACATATTTCTATTAAATACAATAAGATACTTATTAGATTGAGTGGAATCAAGTTTCTATACTATCCTTCATTCTCTCTCTACTGTCAAGTCCTGCACTGCTTTCATTGTTAATCATATGATCAAAGCTAATATTACCAATAATGGGACAAAATGACATCATAAAATTCCAGATTCAATGTGCCCAGAAGGATACAACAGTACTTATGTAGAATTTCTACAAAAAGTCATTGCTTGTATCTAATCACAGGGAAACCATCATACAAACACAAACTGAGGGACTTTCTACAAAACAACTAGCCTGTACTCTTCAAAAATGTCTAATTCAATTCAAAGAAAGGCTGAAAATTGATCTAGGTATAAAGAGACTGAAGAGACGTTACCACTCTGCTGAGCACTGGATCAAAAACTATAACTTTCTATAAAGGCTGCTATTGGAACAAGTGGTGAAACTTGAATATGGACTGTATATTAGAGAACAGTATCACAACTATGTTGAACTTCTTGATTTGATTATTGTATTGTGATTCTGTAAGAGAATGACCTTATTCCTAGGGATGAAAGGTCATGACATCTATAACACTACAACATTCTCTCAAATGATTCAGCAAAAATTATATGTATAAAGTTTTCTGTGGGTTTGAAGTTTTTTTTTAAATAAAAAGGTTTTTTAAAAACTTAGGTCTGAGCAATTTTAGATTAAAGATAGGTATTTTCTTATTCATTTCCTAGACTATCTTTGTACTGTCAAACCTGTCACTTCTTTCATCCTCAAGTGCCCACCCTGAATGTGTGTCGCTGAAATACACTGGCACCCATTTGATGTTCACAGTAACAAGTCGAGGAAGATGGCAGGTATTGCAGCTCAAGCAAAGAGAGAGCCCCCAAGCTCAGAAGTAGAGAATCATACAATGGTCTGGATGCTAAATTATACAAGATAGGAAGAACCAAGCAGATGTTCTGAGCCTAAGCCTGAGACCAGGTGGCTCCCTTCTAAGGAGACACTATTTTCTGATATCCTTTGATAATCCAGGCTTTGTGGTTGCAGCCTGGGCTGAGTGCAACTCCAGGCATTCACGGGTCTGCAGGGAATTCTCTTTCTGCCTAAGGCAGGGGAAAAGAAGTGTGAATAAACTTTCACCAGGCAAATGCCTCTTCCTTGATGTGGTCTCTACTCCCCTTTCATGGATATTTCATTTCTACAGCAATAAGTATCCACGAGATTGCTGCAAAGCCTTGTAGCTCTTATGTTTAAAGAAGGAAACACGTTTGAGTCCCTCCTGCCAAGGTCTTCCCTGGCCAGGCCCATGGTCATCTGTGGGACGCAGCATCAGTTGACGTCAACTTCCAGAGAGGGAAATAGATGAATAAACAATGTTTCAGCACCAGGCTGAATTGAATAGGCATATTCAACATGCCCTATCTACTGTGACCTGTCTTCTCTCTCAGTCTATAACTACAAAGTTGGTGTCCTACTTGGGAACCACTGACCCAGCCCCATCACTAATTGTACAGCTTTCAGTTGAACTTTTCTGCTCTTGTTCCTTAATCATAGGCTGCATCTTTATCTGTAGCTCATAGGCCTGCCCAGGATCTGCCCTGGTAGCTTACAGGAGAGCGTTATCTCATTTAATAAAAAATTTAAAAAATCAATTGATGTTTTTAGTTAATTATAGGGCTTGAGTAAGTGAAGGAACAGTGGATACCTCTATGAGGTGCATCTTAACAAGCACACAAAAATGATAAATACATATTCTAGGAAGACAGATTGTAAAATTTTTAACTGACAAAGTATTTTGTAATTATTTTCTTTTGAAAGAAATGAAACTGACAGCAAGCCAAAATAAATATATATGCCAAAATAAATAAATTGCAAGCATTCTGTGAAATTTCTTCTAGGAAAAAAGCAAAACAAATAAAAATGTGTGTAAGAAATATTAAGTCAAGAAACAAATAAAGAGTAAGGGGAAAGTTTCAAGAAAAGAAATGGCTCTCTCCTCTTTTTCCTCCCCTTCTCCCTATTAGCATATTTATGTGGTGTCCATCCATAAATGTGTGTGTGTGTGTGTGTGTGTGACACAAAACTGGCTCTTTGCTCCCAATATCACAATGCTTTCAGCCCTGTCCCATTCCTAACCATATCCCAAATATTTCTGATATTCTGCAAACAGTATTCCACAAGTGATACCAAATGGTTTTGTTCCTAATGGCATCATTACCCCTACTCCAGAATCATTTTAACTCTGAAAAGGAAAATAAATTCCTTATTGAGTATTGTTAAAGGACAGTCTTCCAAGAAGTATAAAATTATGACTCTCATATAGATATAAAAGTAACACATGTCAAAAAAAATTTTGACATGTTAATAAGAGAACAAGTAAGGTATTAGAACTGTTCAAATGAGGATTTGATTTACAAAGATTTTATATTCTCTACTGAACAAAACTCATTTGCATTGCCACGAACAGGAATCATTTGCACAGCTAAGAAGAGGAAATATTTGCATTATCATCCCTTTTCTGTAAGTTAATTTCTTTCTCCACAGAGTTGTATAATAGCCTAGTGACAGACAAGGCACACATCCCTAGAAGATCAGACAATCCTCAGAGACTCCAGCGCCGTTGAATGGACTTCAAGTAATCCTTTTTGCTCATTCTAAAGTCTTGAACTTTTCCTTATAGAAAAATAGACAAAAATAGATAGATGATAGATGATTAGATAGATAGATAGATAGATAGATAGATAGATAGATAGATAGATAGATAGATAGATAGATGATAGTTTTTTTTTTTTTACTCAGAGGCTGCTGATAGAATTCTATCTTCAATTATCTATGAGAATGAACTCACTTCATTCTTAAAGTCAGGTCTCAAACATCTGTGCATGCAATAAAGACTCTACATGTGTCTTACCCTCACCAAGGCTCAGTGTTCTCACATACTGAGTAGGATTTTTCATTCTTCTTTTGCCAATGAAAATCAAAGGCATTTATTTCCATATCCTTAAGGAGCCTTGCCATATTTTCATTTTTTTCACCATCTTCAATGCTTGAGATATGTGTCCTTGGTAAGCTAAGACCGTCATCAGTTTTGTTTCATTTTGGTTTTATCTGATATTATAGAACATGAAACTAGTCGTACATTTGAGGAGATTTTAATTAGGAAAAAGAGAGAATGAAGTTCAGAAGTCCTAGTTAGTCCTGAAAATAAAAAGTATGGTAATAACCAGAGATTCCTCTAAAGGTTGAGCAATGGGGAAAGTGAAGAAGTTATGAATCCACCACAGAAAGTTCTGGCTTTGGCTGGCACCAGTTCATGTCTAATCATGACCACTTTCAAGATAGATGACAATGACCAATAGACTTCTCTATCTGTTTTAATCATGATCCACTCAATATTATTTTCAGGGAAACAAAAAATCATCTGGGGTCTCTCTTTTGCATGGGTTGCTTCCAAAATTCCAGTTAAACCATTTTAGAGGCTACATTAAAAACAATACAGTAGTATGATGTTTTACTATCAGGATTCTTTTTTATGAAATTGCCTCCGAATTACAAACTACCTCTAAGCTTAAGAAACTATACCTCTGTGGTTTATTTAATGCAACATACCTGAATCTTCTTTGAAAGTCTTCTGGTGGATTTTAGCCCATAACAACAAAATAACCTGGGGATATGCCTATGGAATTGGCCCACATTTCAAGAAATGAGAAGTGATATTTATAGGAAGAGAATGACAAAAGTCCTTTAATATGAGAATAAGAGTTCAATTCTCTATCCAGTTGAAAGTAGAAAGAAGTATACAGAATTTTAATATCTTTTAAAAAATACTTATGAAATATTTCTCCCCTTTGTCAGATTCTGGCTTCTTCTCTAATAGAAGCAATCAGTATTATTTGATGGAAAATTGCATTTGTGATGATAAATGTATTTTCAGATGCCTAACATTTCTCAGCTTCTCTCCAGTTGCTAATCCATCTCAATTTATTGCTTCATATGATTTAAAAAATATAGTTAAATGTGATGTTAATGTATCCTAGTTTGACTATCCTGTATTTGATATATGGAATGTCACTTACTTTTCTGGAACTGGTTATAAATTGGGCATAAGTGCCTTATCTGGAGTCACAGAATCCTTGAAACTCTCATATTTGATTAGTGATAAGTCACAGGTTATATTTCACTAACTGTATTGATTATTAAAAGAAATCAATCAACCTATTTCTCTCCTTTATAATAATGGGCAGAGATCCTGAGACTTGGCCCAAAATGTGATTACAATTCCCAGCCTACATTTCCACAGCAGTGATAATGTAGGTAGATGTGCACAAGAGGCTCTGAACCTTGGGCCCTGCCAACACACAGAGCACCTCTGTGAAGCCCACATGGGGTGGCCATAAAAACATTAGGAGGGGTGCTTCCTGATGCACAGCTGTGATAGAGAATAAGCACTGTCTACACTGGGAGGGAGATATTTCAGGTGCTACTAATCCTAGAATTTGTTCTATTCCTTACCAAAGTGTAGGAACTTTAGACCCCACAACACACTCACACTCTGATAACATCACTCAGAGCACAAAAGTCAAAGAATGTACAGTACAAGAGAGGGAAGCTATTTCTGGTAGCTGGTGGTTACAGCTGGCTTGTTATAGAACATCTGTTGCATGCTCTTCCTCTTGTTCTCATACCAAGGAATGGTATAAGTTGAATTTGGGAGAGCCAGTTGAAGCCCTCTATGGAAAGCATGCCCTTTGAGCATCTATAGAAGAAGAGAATTCTCTGTAGAACAAAGCCTAATCAAAATGAAGTACCCATTTTGACACAGAGAAGCATGGGAAATAGGATGAGGATCAATGAATGATGAAGAGCACAGATGACATAGAAAGATGAGGACACAAATGAGGCAAGGTCAGAGACACTTCTACCAATCATTGGGGTAAAAGGGATAGAAAGTTAGCATTAAAATCATATTATATGTTATATGTAATTTGCTAGGTTAGCTGTATGGAACATAGCATAGAGCTCGTACCATAGAGAGGGCTTAGTTATTCTCAGCAAGTCTTCTTACTGTTCCCAGTGGAAGATCCACAACTGAGAGCAGTCAAAGTTCAGGTTCCTAATGAAAGTCAATCACGGTGCTAACATAGCCAAACTGTTTCCTGCCTGGGGGTGGCACACAAGTTCATAGCCCATAATAGCACCTAGAACAGGAGAGAAAGGAGGTAGAGAGGACTGGATCCTGGTTACAAGAAGGGTCTTGGAATAGGTGCCCTCCCGTGAGTAACTGATAAAGTGATGGTCAACACTGAAGGAGCTTTGATACAGGCCATTCAAATAAACGTCCTTGTTTCAACTGTTTGACCAGAAAAATTATTTACCCAGTGGAACTAAAGATGTGAAGACAAGTTGCAAAAAGAAGGATGAGAGGAACTTTTTAAAAAATTTATCAAGATGTGAGTACTAATAATTTATTTTTTATTAAGACATACTGGAATTGGTCCTGCTTGATTTATTACACCAACAAATCGTTGTTGTTTCATCCAAGCATAGACTTTCAAAAATGTGAAATTAAGAAAGGGAGAGAAACAAAACAACAAAAATTGTCACCTTTCCTTTCAGTCCCAGGAAAGCTCAGGGGAAAATATTGCATGTCACACAAACTCCATGAAGCTAAAGGCCTTAGACAGATGGTTCTTTCTGCTGGAACTAAAGAAATTGCCTAACTGTGCAATCTTCAAAGAAGCCTTCTGGAATATCTGTCTCTTTCTCTGTATTTGTCTTTCGTTGGGTGCTTTTATTATGTTAAATTTTGTTTCTATGATTTTGGGGAAAAAAATTTATTCTAAAGTTATACTAAAAAAAAACAGTAGGAAGCACAAGTTTTGGAGTCTACTGTGGGCTCTGATGATATCCTTTCACCGGCCCTATGCGTCCATCCCCTCTTGCTTTTGTTTGCTTTACTGCTAAATGCTCCTACCTAAGGAGGGTTTCTCTAGAGAGAGGGAAGTGCCTGGGCAGCCTCGGATAACAGAGGAGGGAGCACAAATCTTAACTCCATCGCCTCAAAGCAAGATCTAAATCTGAGGCTTCACCTAACATCGCACCTCTGCCTGGTTTCCTGCCAGTCCCTATCTTGCTTCCCTACTCCTGGGAGCACTTCCTTCTTAATTATTTGCACTCAAATCGTGGCTCGGGGTCTGCTTCTGGGAGAAACTCCCTGGAGCAGCGTCAGGAAATCCTGATTTGAAACCTGGTTAGACTTACCAGCTCTGAGGCCTTGAAACCTGTCATTTAACCCCTAGGCATATCATTTTCCTCATCTATTAAAAAAAAAATCCATATCACTTCTTAGTTTGGAGGGCTCTTGTGAAGAGGAAAGGAGGTGATATATGAGAAGTACTTAGCATGGGCCCTAGTGTGCAGTAGGCACTCAATAAATGTTAGTGGAATGGGAATATTTACTGACATGTCTTGGCTTCCACTATTTTAAAATTGACAGTATTATTTTTAGTTTTCCCCTGCTCCTCACCAGCTGGTGTGCTAGATTCATTATTTATTGTGCAGAATTTGTATGTCTTTTCCTGAGTTACTCAGCTACTGTTCCCTTGTTTTCTCATTGTGTTTAGCAGACTTGAAGAGAAGACAAGATTCCATAGCCACAGGCTGATGGCTTTGACTCCGACATGGGGTTGGACTATATGAATGGTTCTCATCACTCAAATGCAGAACTATAAAATAAGTTAATAAATGAACTAAAGAAATCCATAAGTTGCTTTTGTCTCAACAAAATGATGACTGGGTCTTTTTATGAAAAGGGTAATGAAAATTTGGACAATTACCTGGGAAATTCACAACCAAGAAAAGCTAAAAGGCTGGATGTCTCTTTAATTTTCTCTAGCTCATTACTTGTATAGATTGTGCCTTTAAAAAGTATTTATATAGTACAGTCCTCGATACCCTGAAACCCTTTGTGTTGGGGAATAGCAAAAAATCCCCCCTTTATTTCTGGACTTGGCTTATGTTCTGAGCTTAGAGCCCTGAGAGCTAGAATATACTCTGTGAACTTTCTTTGAGGAAAATTAAAGATCCATTTTCCACTCTGAGAAGATACATCTAACATAAAATAGGTGAACAATACTCAGTGGTTTGTGATCCTTTAGGAAGTTGCCCAGGCTCATTTGCATAATCATCTTTCCTTTATTCTTGGAATAGCTAGAGACAAAAATCAAAAGAAATAATTATTTAATATTCTCAAGTCATAAAATTTGGAAGGGCTTAAGACATCCTAGTAGCTTTGAAATGTCACAGTCCTTGACATAATAATTTGTTTTGAATATGGGTTTTTAGACTGTGTAGGAATTTGATGGCATTGATTTTTCGATTCCATTGTAAATACTCTTCCTTTTATGAATTTTATTAGCATGCATTATTCAAATGTTATTTTTATTTACCGTCACCTGTTGAAAAAGAACATAAAAAAGGAAAAGTTTATGAGCATAAAATTGTATTTAAATTGTGATACAAACACTAAGGAATAATGTTCCCCTTTGGAAAGATAAAAACTTTATAGTTCAAAAAAAATTATCACAAGGCCAAATTGCAACGGCTAAGTGGTCTTGCCTTCCCTTATAGTATCCAAAACACATGATAGAAAATGAGCATTTGAAAATTGGCCGTTATTTTTCTGGCTTAGCTTAATCTTTCACACAACACAAAATTGATGGGGTGTCTGATTTGATCATTTTTCTCTGCTGTACAGGCAAATTTCCACATCTCCTAATGTGGAGAAGTAGCCCCATATGATCCGAGGTCTGTCCATGGAGACCTCATCACCTTGGCCTTGACCATCCTGTTCCTTCTCTCATCTTGTAAAGAGGCAGCAGAGCTGAGTGATGGCACAAGGGGCCAATGACGTCATCCAGAGTCAAGATAGACAATGTGAATGAGGGAGAAGAGCTTGGTTTGGGGAAAACCAAGGTTTTGAATCTTCAGAGATCGTTCCAGGAATCTAGGGCCTTTAGGAGAGCAATTGCCATCGCCATTTTGAGGAAAGTGGGGAGAAATGACCATGATGTCAGTGGTGAGTGAAATCTGGTGATTTCCTCTCTTTCCACGTGGTTTTGTTTGGTACATTATGTAGAAAGGGCATGGTCTTTAGGATTCAAACAGACTAGAGTTCAAATTGTGCCTTTGTGCATTCCATGTTGCATGACTGTCAGCAAATTACTTGAGTTCTCTGAGAGTTTCTGTAAAGATTAAATGAGAAAAATTTGAAGCTCTTAGCAGAATAATGTGTTTTAGACTCAACAAATATATATATATATTGATGTAGTTGATTTTCTCTGCTTAGCTAGCTTTATTGGATGGACTTTTCAATATTACTGTGGAAAATGAAGAGGTCATCCAGAATCAAGTCTTGAATATATCTCATTTTACCTTTTTCAGATACAAAATAAGCAGAACTTAGCCACATTAGGTGCTTTCACATACATAACCTTCTTAAACTTTGGAGAAGATGAGGAGCAGGAGATGATAATGGCGATGTTTAATATAGTAATTAATAACTATTAAAATTTATTGATCATTAACTTTTCCACACACTAATCACACATCTCATGGTACTTTCTCTTTATTCCAAACACCACACACACACACACACATACCCTAAGAAATAGGTACTATTATTATCTCCAATTTAAGGACAAGAAACTTGAGGATCAGAGAGGCTAAGCAACTTTCCCGAGGTAACATAGCTAGAAAGCGTCAGAACAGGGATTCAAACAAAGATCAATGAATACAGAGACCAATCTCCATGCCAGAAGGCTATGCTGCCTGGCCACTTAAGTGTGAGATGACTACCAGCCTCGTGTGGAGGTGCTGATTATGATCTGGAGCAAGCCAGAGCATCAATAGCAAGTTTTCTTCACTATCAGTTTTCCTACCAGTAGAGTATGCACTGCACAAAAATGGGTCCATGCTATATGGATGACTGGAATATACATGCAGACTGGATTACATTTTATAGCACACTTTTCATAAATCAAGAAGCTGCCAACTCAACCCAATAACTTGGATGGATTTCTAAAAGTCTGTTGTACAATTGCCTGGTATCATAACGACTGAAAGATGACAGCTATGGAGAAAGGGTGGTCGCAAACCAGTGAAGAGGAGATCAGCTTCCCTAAGAAAGTGAGGCACGGACCAAGAATAGTCTAATTAGTGAAGTGCAACAATTCTCAAAATCTCTTGTCCACCTATTATCAAAGAGCTTAGTTTCCTCTTGAAAGAAACATGAACACTTTTGTCTGAATAGGACATTTAAATGTATATAGGATTCTCTTTCATATTTCACTTTTATGGCAGATTTTTAAACACAGATGTCTTATTGAAAATAAAGTTGCTGTGATTTCTGTTATGAAAGCCTCAAGTCCCATCTAAAATATTTCCATAGCCTTTTGTGGTATGTGGTCAATCAAATGGAAATCACTGTGTGAAGGGGAGAGTACCCCGGGTAAAGAAATCTGGGTCCTCATCCTAGTTCTGACCCTAGCTGGCTTTGTGATCTTGGGAAAAACTCTTTCCCTCTCTGAGATCAATTTTGTCATTTATCAAGGGAAGAGATGGGTGAGTTATATAACATCTAACGCCTTTTTGATGTTTAATGCTCTGTGGGTCTTGGATATCTTTACCAAAAAGATACTCATCAAAGTAAAAGCTCCTTGAAATGTCCAAACTGGTATTTCATAGGAGTTATTATTTGCAATTATGACCAGTGGAGACAGAACTGGCTCCTTCTTCTAAGAAGCTGCACAGAGTTTATCAAGATTGAGGCTTTCATGTAGAACTAGAACTGTTCAGCATCTGAAACTCCAAGCAGAGGCGGAAAGGTAGAAATCAAGGTGAGGCTGAGGAAGAAAGGGTGAGAAAAAAAGAGGAATCAAAAGGGAATAAAAGAGGAGGGGTAAAGGGAAGAAGAAGATGAAAGAGGAGGAGGAAGGGGTGGAAGGGAAAGAAAAGGATGGAGAGAGAGAAGAAAAGAAGAGGGAGAAAGATGGGAAGGGAAATTGAGAGATAAAACAGGTAAGGAGGGGGAAGGAATGGATTCAAGAGGATGTGTCTACCATCAGGGCCCTAGGGTCCTTGGACTCTGAAGTGGAATTCCAGGGGACCATGGGCACCTGACAGCTCTTGGCTGGACCTCCAATGGTTAGCCCTACCTTGAAGGTGAGCCCCTGCTTCCTAACCAAGTCCTGAGAGGCAAAGTCCCTGACACACAAGAGGCCTTAAATGAATGTTTGTTGAATGCTACAAAATATATACATTAGAGGCATAAATGATATCATGCCCACGAATTTATTGTATAGTAACATTCAACAAATATTTATGATAATATCCTGTCTGCCAAGTATTGTTCTAGGGGTTGTCATACGTTACCTCATTTAAGTAGAGGTTTCCACTCTCTTCACTCCACGCAGTGTGGGAGAAATGGTCAGAAAATAGGAGTCCCCACTGTCCACTCCCTGCTCTCCTAGTGGTGGCTGTCTCTCAAGTTGATTTACACAGTGGCCTATTTTATTCTAGACAGTTTTGCAACATTTGGATTCTAAATTCTATACACCTCCTGTATTATTTAAGGCAACTCCAGCTGCTGTACCAGACACATACCAAAACCTCAGTGGGTTATCACAATATATAAAGTATTTCTTCCTCATGCAACAGCCCTGTGCAGGTATTGGGTGAACACCTTTTACACGGTGACTTATGAGTCTTAGCTCATTTCCTTTTATGGCTCTACCATCTTTGGCACAATGGTTCCAAGCACACTGTGGAAAGAGAAGGGGAAAGTGGAGAAGGAAAACCTGCTTCTTAACCACAACATTCTAGAACGTGTGGAACAAATGTCTCTTCTGCTCACATTTCACTGGCAAGAACAAGTCACATGTCCATATCGGATGCTGGTGAAGAGGAGGAGCCGAAGGTTATCATGAGAAATATGGTCCCTGGCTGTCAATTCCTTCCCAATAACTACTCTGCACTGTGGAAGGGGAGCGTGAATCTTGGTGAACAGCTATCCATGTCTTCCACACACCCTCTTCAGCAAAGAGAGTAAGGCAGTGATTCTCAATCTAGGGTTCAAGTCCTACCAAAAGATAAATATGGAAAATTAACTTTACTTATGAGGTAATTTTTTTTTATTAAAACAAAGATATATTCTAGATTAAAATGGAAATTTTGCATGCATTTTTAAACTAAAACATGAGATTTCAAGGAAATATATTTCCACTGTCATTTTAAACTAAAACATGTCATTCCGTTCAAGGAAATGACATGTTTCCACTCAAACACACACAACACACACACACACACAAGAGCATCCATCATCCTATGCTGTAAGCGGAAAGATTTGAGGAATACTTACATAATTGTTGAAAAACATAGGTCTTAAATCTTAGCAGTCTCTCTTTTTCTCCTTTTAAGTATTTCTTCTCTTGCGTTAATAACGTAGTTTTGCCATAGATTTCAGAAATGGGAGATTTCAGAAATGGGAGATTTCCTTCCTTTTCCCTCTTCCTTGTCAAACAGGAAGCTCTGACCTTGGAGTCCATAGCGGAGGTTCGGTGCTTCATTTGCTCCAGTTCAGATGAATTACTGAGGAAGACATGGGAACATACTTCACGGAACTCCTTACCCCATCCCCAGAGTTTCGTCTTATAGGGAGGGTGGTTCTCTCCCTTGTCTAAAAGTGGAAAGATGCCATAGAGAAAGGAGTAAGTTGGCAATCCAAAATCTCATGGCATTGCATGTAAATAATGTATAGTCCTAGACTGATTTATAGTCTAGCAGTAGAAGAGAAAATGGGAGATGATGGGGGAAGATATTATAATACAAAAGGATAGACAGGATAGACAAAGTGATGAGCAGACTGAAGCCTGAGAGTGGTCCCCATGGGGGAGGCAACAGCAAGCTGCCCTGGTGGAGGTCAGATGGAGGCAGGGTGAGGACCGAGGACCCCACTAAGGCTCCTTTTCCTTCTCGCCAGCTGCAGACAACTGTTGTGTTGCAGCCTCCCACCTCGAGAGAGTATGTTCAGTTCCTGCCTCACAAGTGAACTTTACTCACCTGTTATACTTGGAATAGGCAACATTAGTCCTGAAAACAAAATTTTCTCAAGAGAGAAAAAGGATTTTCAAAGTTCAGCTAATTCATCTTGGCATATTACAAGAGAAAATCTTTGCTAGAAGCTGTAGTATAAACAAGTAGCGATGCAGTGTGAGGAGACTCCCACCTGACAGAAAACAGGTGAAAACCTTTCTGGTTCTAGAGCCTGGGGAGTCTTAGGCAAATCCTCCCCCTTTCCATACCCCTTTGAGAAAGAGGAGATGATATAACAAGCCCAGATATGTTGTGGGGAGAGGGAGAAGCTGAGCCAAGAGAGGGCTGCGCTAGTCTTCTTGAGAGGAGACAGCCTCAGAGGAAGAAGCCACACAGTCTTGGTGGTTGTGGAGTATTTGATTAGAAAGAGGGCTGTAGAGAGGCCACCAGAACCTTCTGTGGCCTCACAGGAGACGGTAAGGTAGCTGATGGTTCTGGTCCAATAAATGTGCCCAGCGAGGACTCACTGCAGTGGGGCAGAATGAGGGCTTCGGGGCAGATGGGCCAGACCTGATGACTGGTCAGCCGGGAGACGGCTGAGCTCCCAGGGAATGTTGCCAGAGTTGAGAAAATAGGACACAAGTTTCACCAGCCAGGTACATCAGACAAGAGCTGGTTACTCAGTGGAAAAGGACAAGGACCTCTCAACTAGAAGGCAGTAAGAACTACAGGACAACACAAGGACCTATACACTCAACGGCTGCCTCTGTCCTCCAGAGGACATGCAAAATTTGCCATTCTTCCAGATTCCCTCTTGGAGAGGGAGAGGATTTGGGATGAACACTTGAAAGGCAAACACAGCCTGGTTGGGAGATGAACCTTGAATCCAAAAGAGATTGAACTAAACAAGAGGAAACTATTTAATCCTGGCAGAGGCTGAGATACGCTGAATTGTCAAGATTGCATTTCTTCCCACAACTCCTACCCCTTAAAGGAAATCTTTCAGATTAAGATTATACATACATATGCACACACACACTGGAAGTATGTATATATATCATTATATATATAGTACCTCTTTTTTAGACATATAAGTATATTGTGTAAAATTTTGACCCCATTATATCTATATAACTTACATCTAGCAGAATACTTATCACATAGCACATGCTTAGAGTATATTTGTTGAATAAAAATCTCAGACATAATGTAGACTACTCTATTTTCTGAAACCAAACAAGCTAGCAACGTCATGTACCATCTCAGTGTATAGAGGTAACATCTATAGTTATATATTTCTGTATACGTGTAATATATTTTTAAACTAAAGTTGGAAGCCAAAAATATTTTACAACAACTGATTGAAAACATTTGCAATGGCCAAGGCAGAACATTCAAAGTGAAATAGAGAATTAAAGTGATATCTAGAAAATAGAGACCCAAACCTCATACACACCTCAATTCTGCAACTATTTTGGGAAGACTATAGTATTTTATCCTATATTTTCTGCTCCTTTTTTCAATTCTGTACTTTATTTTGTTACTGAGAATTGATGAGCCAGAAGATAGTTTTAAGTCTCTGCGTTGATTATAAATAATAGGCTTAAGAAATTATATAGGTGAAAGCAAAGGACCAAAATGGGTTTAGTAATATAGAAGCAGTAACAATTTTTATATTTAATATGTTAACTGCAATCAAATGGCTTCTCCAATTTCTTTGCAAAGGAGGAATGAATTTCATGCAGTAACAACTTGAGGCTTTTAATATTTACACAGGAAGCAAAAAGCAATATTTTTACAAAGATAAAAGTTGACGAAAGTTATCTACAACATAAAATATACAGTAGAAAATTTAATATTACAAACAAAGGCCTTTGCACAAAAAAATAAAACAATAGCTGAAGTTCTCCTTCAGAACAAAGGAATTTGAATAAACTAAAGGAAATGACAGCTATAGCAATGGACTTCTGTCTTGACCTATTAACTTACAAGGACAAGTTTAAATAAAATGAAGCTTACAGATGGCACATTAATCTTGAATTGGTTGTTGGTTTGGTTGATGTGTTTGCTTTTGCAAAATGTCATTTTCCCCAGGCACTGAGGAGGACGTCAGTTCCATCCCATGTCCACAATGACAGTGCAAAGTCCTCTAAGAGTCTACAACACTGCAATTCCAATATTATAGTGGACTTTTTCTAAGGAGAAAACTGCCTCTCTTTACATATTTCAACCTTATCAACTCATTTGAAGGGTAATTTAGTTTCTTCCCTGTCTACAGTGATCCATCAGATCATGAACTGTTGATGCTCTGTGCTGTCAAGTTATTTGAACCAGGTTAGTAATGGGGTCAGCTTGCCGATGTGGAAGCATCAATTGACTGCTTGACAATTTTCCTCAATAAACCCCCAAATGATCAATGTTCTATCCCTCTGAGAAAATCTATAAAAATCTCTTGTCAGTTGTATAACTCTGTTGTGGCCATCCAGGCAAGTGGGAAGGATGGAGAGCATAACTTTGCACTGGAAGTTCCTCACATCCTACTGCACAGATTTTAGGCAACTGTCCAAGATCCTAAAAGCAACTGTGAACTAAATTCCTGTAAGATCTATAAGCCTGCAGAAGATTTGTTTTTCCAAAGCTGCTTCTCATGCTTCTTTTCTGTTGCCACTCTGTCCTTGTGTTCCTCTACACTCTTGACTATGAAAATATGAAGTCATGGGTGCAGTGATAAAGATATGCAACCTCATAACAACACAGTAAAGTACAAGGGACAGATAAGAGAATTTTTCAGGACTGCCCAATAGGAATGTTCTATAGAAATTCTCTTACCTTTGCACTTGAGGATTAGAAGGAACTTCAAGAATTGTATGAGCCACCTAGAAAAGGAAACCCAAGTCCCCTCAATAATCCCTGCTTACTAAGTGTGTCCAGGGTTGAGTCACTCAATAACTCACTTTCACGACAGACAATCCAGTCTTGAGGCCTTTCTCACTGCTAGAAAACTATTCATGGAACCCAGGTGTTGTAGGGATCACCAGCCAACTGAGCACAACTGTAGTTACATTAATCCCTTAAAACTCCTGCTCTGAAGACTCCTCATTGCTCTTCAGTTGGAAACACTCCTACACAGAGAGGAAGGTTAACCTTCCCCAAATATTGCTGGGAATCCTCCAAAATAACTACACATATAATCCCAATTGTTTCCTAAGTCCCAGAAGTTGTGGTCCTAGATACGGTCACTTTCCCTTTAGAAGTCCCCAGGTCGGCAGGTTGACAGAGGTAGTGACATCTCAGCATATGAACCAAACTACTGCAACTGTTTCTGTCATGTTCCCAGTGTCACTTGGAGTCCCTGATGACCTCCTCCAGATCATGAAACTCATATTTTCTGTGTCGAGGAAGGAGAAACATGACTTCGTTTCTTGAGGGGTACCTCTTTCAAAGGGAATTCCCTCAGCAGAGCCATTCAGATCTGACTGACATAGTTCTGTCTTTCATTTCATTACCCCAGGATTGGAGGGTGGGATGCTGGTTTTGAAGAACATCAAGCTCTGGAAGAAACCAGCAAGAACTTGTTTCTGGCATAACTAAAAGGGGCATCCATATGGGTTGTGGAAGGGCTGTTGGTGGACGCCATGGAATGAAAATGGCTGTGTAGTAAATGTTACGTTACCCTGTTGCTTATCCAGGATGTGTCAGGAAATCATTTACACAAAGTTATAAAGTGTGAAAGCTGAAGCTGCTGATTTGTGGAGAAGCCAAATCCCTGAAGAAAGATACCCCAGGCCATCCAGGGTGAGCTCAACCGAGGCTGCTCAACCAGCTGTGAAGGACAGGGAAGTTTTAGATCACCTCTGGCTACGAAGCAGTCTGTCCCTGGTGCTTGGTTGGACAAATTCCAAACTCTTTTTCTCCAAAGAGCTCACATCACAGATGGACAGTATGGGCGTGGGGAAGCTGACTCTGAGGCAGGCTTCCTTCCAAAGAAAATGTCTCTTTGTAGTGGATTCCTGAGAGGGGGGCACAGGAGACTTCTCTAGTGACTGTCCCTCTAAACACATTTGAAAATATCTACATTTGTAAGACCAACTACTGCATATTTTTGTTGTTTTCACTGTGTGTGATAAGCACATTTCACCCAGTATCTGTAACCAGAGCACCCTCTGATCCTAGGCCCTGCTACTCTCTCTGCCCACCCTGATGGGTGCCTTTGGCTGTGTGTGTGTGTGTGTGTGTGTGTGTGTGGGTGGGTGGGTGGGTGTATTTCCCACTCATCTTTCCTAGGAAAGAATTTCAAGTCCCCTCCTCATTTTGATCTCTCGGCAAACCTTTTTCTATTTTAGCCAATTTCTGTTTCTGACTTTTTGAGAATCTCTTAGTGGCTATTCAAGATATTGTAAATTAGCAAGTGAAGTTTTCTTCTTGCCTTTAGGATTCTATCATTTTAAAATCTAATCAGTCAATGAGTATTTGTTTGGCACCTACTTATACCCATCAATGTGGCAGGCCTATAGGCAATACAAAGAAATAGAAGGTGTGGTCCCTGCACTTAAGAAACCTACAGTCTACTTGGGAGAAATGTTTAGAACCAAAGTAAGGAAGTATATGATTAAGTGCCCAGGGCTTGTTAGAAACAATGCCTGGTACAGGGTTTCCAAACAAGTAGAGTATTGTGGATTTGGAAATGATCAAAAACATTTCCAGAAAGAGGTGTGACCTGAGTTCAGTCATAAAAGTTGACTATAGTTTTGCCAGATACTAAATCATGTGGAAGACTGCAACTAGGGGAATTGGTGAGGTGCTACCACAGTCAATCAGGGGTAGGACAATGAGTACCTGAACCAGGTTGCTGGAAAAAGGAAGAGAGGATGAGTGGGTGCTGGATCTGTTTCCCTTAGATCCACTACTTACCCTCCCTCCACTCCTGCTTTGTCTCACTTTGTTTCACAGGCTTTTGTGTCAGCTGCCTTCCATATCACTTCTGCCAGAGGAAGGACTGGCAGGTGCTTGTGGAGTAGGAGAAAGGAAGAAAGAACTCAAGTTATTTCCTCTCTACTTCACTGTCTTGGGCATTGTCTCAGCAATAGCTGTGTCTCTTCTATGGCTCCAGCTCCTACCAAGTAGGCCTAGTTTCTGACTGGTGACTCTAGGTCCCTGGGCCACAGTAACCCCAACTCCTTCCTCTGTCCCCACCCCACTTCTGCCTAAGGTTGGTAGCAGCTCCTTATGTTGTTAATCTCTGAATGATCTTACTGCTCCCTATATAGCTTTTTAGCTTCATCACTGATGATACCAATTCACTATATTAAACTTTAAATACTTACAGTATTTCATTTTTTGGTTGGATTCTGACTTATGCAGAGGGTAATGGATCGATAGGAAACTTTCTGAGTCAATCGAACTTGCTATTTGATTGCATGTAGGCACCAAAGACAATAGCTAATAAAATATGACCCCAACATCTTTGTAATCAATCATTTTCAGTGCCAGAAAACCAACTCAGAAGACAGAGCAGTTAGTAGGAAATGAAAACTGCCTCCGGCTTTTCACCAAAAAGTTTTCACCAAGAAGTTGGTGTGAGTCTTGGGCAAATTTTAGACCATATCTATCATAGGCCATCAGACCAATCCTTTGAGCAGATTTTTTGGGAGGGCATCATAGTTGATGATGCTGTAAATTATTTAAATAATGCAGCAAAAATATCTGGATTCTCAAACCAGAAGAGTGAGGATGAAGAGAAATGGCCTAAGACACAATAGAGGAAAAGAAGAAACTCAGCAAGGCTAGAGATAATAACCTCTAGACCAAGCATCACCAACTATAGCCCATGGGCCAAATCCACTGGCTGCGCATTTTTGTAAATAAAGTTTGATTGGAACACAACCACACTCATTCATTAATGCATCGTCTATGGCTGCTTTTGAGCTGTAACAACAGAGTTGAATAGTCACAACAAGTAACCATATATCTCTCAGAGCCTACAATGTTTACCCTTGCTCCTTTACGGAAGTTCGTCAATCCTGCATACCAGTCTCTCACACTCGGTAATCCACGTGCCTCTCATGGTGAACTCCCCACCTTTCAAAGCAGAGTTAATCCCACGCACATCTGTGCTCTTGTGGCTCTTTCTATACACAGCTTTTATAACACCAACCACATTGTAACCCTAATCACGACTGAGATTGTGCTTGCCATCATGATCTCCCCTCTGGATTATGATAAAAGCCACCTTGGCCATCTTTTTCCATCTAGTCCCTACACAGACTGTCAGAGCAATCTTTTAAAAACATGAGTCAGGCTATTTCAATGTTCAACAACCCCTCCCCAACACCACCACCAGCAGCAGCTCCTATCACATTTAGGATAAAATTCCAATGCTTCGTCATGGTCTTGAGGTCCCGGCCTACACCATTGACCCCGTGTCCTATACAGTTCTGCTCCAGCCATGCTGGCTTGTTTATGGAGCCTCCAACGTGCCAAACTTGTTCTTTTCTCAGGGCTTTTGAAATTGCTACTCCTCTGCATGGAATACTCGTCTTTCAGATCCTCCCGCTGACTGCTTCCTAATATTCAGATCTCAGCACAGATGTCACCTACTCAAAGAAGCTGTCTCTAATAATCCCAGCTAAAGTACTATACCCTCCTAACTCATTCTGCATTAATGCACCCTGCTTTATTTTTTTCATAGCACTCATGACCATCTGAAATTATCTTGTTTGTCTGCTTATTCATTGACTGTTTCCTACAATGCAAGCTTACCAAAGCAGGGACCTCATCTCTCAGGTTCGTCATTACATTCCCAATGTCTAGAATAACTCCTGGCACTTAGGTGCTCCAAAAACATTTGTTGAACAAATGAATGAATTAATCGTATAACAAATATTCATTTATTTGTATTTTGCCCAACCAGACTTGGAGCTCTTAGGGGCCAAGTTTCATACAATTGTTATATCGTTAGCACATAATATGGCTCCTGGAATTCAATTAACGTAATTAATAAATGTTTGTTGCATAAATAATTGAGCTATTGAGTGAATACTTAAAGACAATGAAAATGTATGCAACCATAGAGGATTGGTGTTTCCTCCTAGAAATAGGCAAACTACAATTGAATTAGTTTAAATATTAAGATATTCTTATGAGATGACAGATATTGATAGTATTGAATTTTGCAGATTTTGAAAGATTTCAGATAGTGGTCATGGTTCCAATTTACCTAATTGGCCAATTATTTTTGCCTTCAAACCACAACAAATGTCTACAAACATCTCTGGTTTGTTTGTACTAGTATGTGCTTATCCAGAGGTAAAGCCTACAAATTCTCTCAACTGGTAAGAGAAATGATTGCAAACCTGGCATCTTCAAAAGTAGTGCATTTCAGACCCAATAATGAAGTTAGATATCTGACAGTATTGCAATGAAGCAAAATAAGAAAAGAGTCTATTTCTCTCCAAGTTCTATCTTTGATGACACTAATCATGTGTGTTTTTTTAGCTCAGGTTTGGCTCAAGATGAACAGGGCATAAAGTAGACAGCTGAATGTCACACTCTTTTTCTTTCTAAGGTAATTTACCTCCTGAAGAAAGAGAAAAATCAGTGTTTGCAGGTGCAAATGCATTCAAAGTCAGCTATCCAAAATCTGAGTAAGGATGCAGTTCAGATCCCAGCTGTTGAAACTAATTACTAGTGCCTGAAGAAAGTGGTCCTAATTCTATAAAAGTGACACACACTTTTATAGAAACAAACAAAAGAAAGGGACCTTAGAAAGAGCCTAGTTTATATCTGCTCACATGCACCTGTGTCCAGATCTGACGCAGTTATGTGCCAGCGTTTTTGCAGTTGGAGGATGGGTAAACGTGTCATCTGGGGAGGCAGCTGTCAGGCCTGGCAGGGCACAGTCACTTCTCAGGGTCAGAGCATTCCAGCATCTGCTCCTCAGCTTTGCAGATACAGAAAATGGCATATGTCAGTGTGCTTGTAGTTGATTAATCCCTGAGACTTTACAGGAGACTGATGTACAAAGAAGAGGGCCAATTTAGCAATTTACACTGACAAATGTAACTGCCAAGTGGTTCTGAATGTTGATGTCAGCAGGAGAATGCAGCCTCCTAACGACACAAGGAGGTAAATCATAATCAGAAGATTGCTGGGTGAGCATGGACTTGGAGCAGGAGGAGGAAGTCGGATGACCTTAATAACTGGTGTCGTTAAGCCTGACACATCCATCTCTAAATCAAGATTTACCTACCATGAAGGCAGGACACTTGCATTCTCTGGACACATTGACAATTCTTGCTCACTGGACTTTCTTCTAGATTCCTTGCTGGACACCCACACATCCTCTCTTCACATACATTAATGCCATTGAATAGGATATGTCCTTTTTTACCTTCAATAAGGCCTCATTATTAGTAGTAATGAGCTAACATTTATTGAGTGGTAATAAGTGCGAGATGTATGCTAACAATGCTATAGTCAATTCTGTTTAAATGCTTGTTTCGAAAAACACACACTTGTTCCAAAACGATTGATAGATTAGGGAACAAGTCGAACATAATATGAATTTCGTTTGCTCATGCACAATTTTGTCTGCAAGAAGCACTAGGGGCAATGAAAGACTTCACTCAGCTGAAACAATCTGCTTAGAAATACACAAAGTGCACACAGGCACATACTTCAAACACCTACCAGCTACCTCAGTTCCTGACGAGTTATGAGTCAACTCATCCACACCTGGCGTCACAACTTTCATCCAATTTCAGATCACCCCCATCCACTACTCCACAATAACTTACAGCTGCAACCCTTCTGACAACCAGTTCCACAAGCAAACTCCAGGTCTTTTTCTCATACAGGGCCATATTTATTGTAGTATTTATGTATTTCTTAACCATTTATCATGTAAAATGCATGACCATTTTCAACAGAGTCCTATTCTTTTTTCAAATGTGTGTTACTGATGTTTTAGTTTCATGCCTCTATCATTTTTCCCGTAAGCCCTGTGGTTTTTATTTTGCATAGCATGGTGATTTTTAGGAATGCATATGTTGTGTTACAGCAAAACTGACTGTATCTTATTATTTTATTTAACTCTTAGAAAAACTATCATTTTTCATATGAGGAAATTGAGATTCAATGATTTTTGGTAATTTACCCAAGAACAAATAGCTGGTAAGTGGTAAGCATAGTTGGTAAGCTGGTAAACAAAGATTCAATCTGTCTGCTTTAACATACTATGAAAGCCTTGGGTTCCTGACTTGATATGGAAGCCTGCCTGTCTTATAAGGTGGTTTTCACCCAGAGCTAACAGTAGCTATCATATAGTCAGAGGCAGTGTAGTGCGGTAGTGAAGGGTATGCCCTCTGGAGCCCTGCTACCTGGGTTCAGATTCTGCCTCTGTCACTTACAACCTGTGTAACAGTGGGCAAGTTACATAATGTGGCCTATTGTTGCAAATGGCCCCAAGAATCTCCATACTTGTATCCTCACGCTTTGCAATATGATTTCCCATTAAGAGGCAGATTCTGTTTTCCTTACCCCTTGACTCTGGGTTGGCCTTGTGACCTGTTCTAATGAACAAAATATGGCAGAAATGACATTGTACCAGTCCCAAGGTTAGGCCTCAGGAACCCTTGAAGGCTTCACTTGTTCTCCTGGAACATGTCACCACCACGTGAATAAGCCCAGACTAGCCTGCTAGATAATGAGAGATCACATGGCTCAGTCAGTCCAGTATCCCCAGATGACAAGAGTCAATGGCCAGAAATGTGAGTGAGGCCATCATAGACTCCCCAGCCCCTAGTGAGCCAACAGCTAATTACAGATGCATGAATAAAGCCAGCTAAGATCAGTTGAGCCAGGCTAAGATCAGCAGAATCATTTTAGACTATGTTGGGGTTATTTGTTACACAGGAAAAAGCCACCTGATGCATTTAACTTCTCTGTATATCAACTGTCCAATTTGTAAAATGGAGGAGCGATAGAGCCATGAGGATTAGACGAGTTTCATATTGAGATACTTAGAACAATACCTTGGTGTTAAGCTCTGTTCTAGTTATCTGCTATAACAAAAATGATGGCATAAAACAACAATAATTTATTATTATTATTGTTATTTCTCAAGGTTCTGAGAGTTGACTGGGCTCAGTTAAGTGGTTTGTGCTTGGGCTCTCTCATACAGTTGCAGGCAGACAATGGCTGGGGCTAGGCTTCTTCACTCACGTAGTACCTAAGCTAGCAGACTCAAAAGTTGGGGGCTGGACCAACTGGAGTTCAGCTATCTCTGTCTCTCTGTCTGTCTCTCTCTCTCTTTGGGATCTCTCCAAATGCTGGCCTTGAGCTAGCTAGACTTCTTACTTGGCAGTTGAAGACTGTCAGAGTGAGTATCCCTAGGGAAACAGGCAGACGCTGCATGATCTTTTCGATCCTAGACTCAGAAGCCATGCAGTGTCACCTTGCTGCATGCTATTCATCAAGGTAGTCACAAAGTCCTATCCAAGTTCGAGGAGAAGGGACATACACTCCATGTTTTGATGGAAGGTGTGTCAGAATTGACAGATGTGTTTTTAAAACACCATGATCTCTTTACATATGTCCATAATTACATCATTCTCACAGCAACCCTAGTAAGGTTAGTAACAATAGTATACCCATTCTTCTACCCATTTTTTCAAGACATCTTTTTAGACAGTTTTAGGTTCACAGCAAAATTGAGAAGAAGGTACAGAGATTTCCCACAAATTCCCTGCCCCCACACATGTATAGCCTCCCCCTTTATCAACATATCTCACCAGAGTGGAACATTTGTTACAATAGATGAACCTACATGGACACACCAGTATACCCATTTTTAACGTGAGGAAACCCAGAGAGATTAAATAATTTGCTGAAAATCACAAAACCGGTAATTCTCAGGGCTTTCACTCCACCCAGGATGACCTGAGCTAAAAGCCTGTAATTTTAACCTGTCTGTGACACTACTAATCTCACTCATCACGTGTAGGTTTCATTACCATCACATTAGCTGGCTAATAACCTCTGAGCTGGGAGATAACTGACTGTCACTCCCACATGGGACACTGTGTATGCTAATGTACACATAAATAGCCAATCAAGCCTATTTTTCTGGATTCTCCTCACAAGCCTGTTTACATTCCATGATTATAAAAATTATTAGTTTATTGGAAAGATGAAGAAGAAAGCTATGAGGAATCAAAATTGTGAATTCTTTCTCCCTCGTGACAGAGAGACTCATGTATCTCCTAACTGCAAAGTCTATCTATTTTTGGACTCTCTCAACCTAAGCTTATGTCCTCTGAGTATGATAAAGTGTAGAAATAGAGAAATCAGACAATAGAGAAAATAGAGATGCATCAGACAGTGGGACAGTAAAGAATTACATAATACTAGTGGTTTAGAAATCAGGTTTAACTGTATTATTTCACTAAATCTTAAAAGCAACAACAAAAAAAGAGAAGGTATTAATTTATTCAACATCTTTGAATGGAAGAAACAAAATCCCTTTCCCATAGGCACACAGATAGGAACCACAGAGCCGGGTCTGTAACTCAGGCATGGAGTCCTAGTCCTGAGCACTGCCCACCACCCACAGGATGGGGTGGAGTTAATTCACCCTAGTCTTGTTGAACATGCCATTTAACTTCTTTATTCCTAAGTTTCCATATCTTCATAACTTGAGGGGGTTTTCCAAATGGCTTTTAAGGTCCCTTATCTGTCTGATATTGTATAACATGTCATGGTAAAAATGTCATGGCTTACATGAAGATGAAGGTCTGATGCCAGTAGATGGTAAGAATGAGCCTAATGAAAATTATTCTTAAAAATCTCTTAAGGAGGAAACTGATATACATCACTGCTTAAGAACCATTTTCCCCCGGAGTTTCCCTTTTGGGGTTTCTGTAGGTGAGTCCCAGACGAAGTCAATGACTTCGGTTAACGGTCCCTTTGAACTACATTCAGCATAGAGATATGCTTAGCCTGGAAACTGAGACCAGTAAAAAGGGCAATGGATTCATTCCTCTGTCTAACAGTCACAACCTCAATGGAATAGGTGGCACATAAAACCACAGTATGAAATTGCTATTAAATATTGGGTTGTTGGGTTTTCTTTTGTTGGTTTGTTGTTTTTTGCTTCTGTTTTTTCTCTTGAAGGAGGGCTGAGCACACACAGATCACGTAACCAAGTATGGTTCAATACCATCATTCAGGAAGAAAAGGTAAAGAATTACAAGCCACAGTTGGACAGAGGAATGATCATCACAAAACTATATACATGATGAAGCATATGAACTGAGTGCGAAAACCCTAGATTCAAAATCAGACTCTTCTTCTCATTCCTTGGTAATCTTGGAATTGGAATCTGTAAAACTGAAACAATAACACCTATCCCATGGAGCTGTAAAGAGGAGGGGGAGTCAATGGAATAATATAAAGAAAGGGCTTAACATAGAATCTGGCACACAGTAAATGCTCAAAAAATGTCACATAATAATTATTTTGTATTATCACCAAAGGGAGAGAACTTGGGCTGGAAGACGTGACATAGCTATAAGTAAAGAATAATGTAGAAGTCAGGCATAAAGCCTAGGAATACACAAAAATGTGTTCTCCCATCAAGAATTATCCCTTCAGATGGGATGTTTCTATGAGTAGGTATTTGAGAAGATGGCACTTGAATGTGTTACTGATGTCATCCTTTCCAAGTCGCATTCTGCATTACCTTCAAAGCAAAGCAACAACTAGAATGGGCACCCTGGAATAGCCTTTATGGCACCCCTGCCATAAAGTTAAAGGTGAGAACAGAACTTTGTTTACCTCTGCATTAGTCAGGAGCCACAGTCTCAGGGGTGGAGATGCCTAGGACAAGCATTCAAAGGTTGAAGTTCTTTGAGAAAGCTTGGCCATCAGAGACATCTCCCTGGGAAGTGTATGTGTGTGTTGGAGAGAGATCAGTTTTTTTGACTCCTTGGGAACTCCAAGGGGTAGGGGAAGCTACACGTTTGAGCAGAAAACTATACCCCAAACATAAGGCTAAGGAAAAGCAAATTCTATAGCACTTGCATTTGTGGAAACAGGAAGCAGAGAAACTCTTTCCCAGTGCTTTAATAGGGGACAAAAATCATGTAAATTAATATGACTACTTCACAGGGGCAAAGAATGCCATCTGTCCTACCACTCCAGGGTTTGCTGCAGCTGGGAGACCCCAATACCTTGATTTGGCCACCTCCCGTAACATAACTTCAAGTATTACTATTCAAGTATTCCTTATTTTCACTCAACACCTCATTCAAGGAAGGAGTAGGATAAGGTAGAAGAAAAAAGAGAGTGAAAGGGGAAGAAATCTGTGCTCTCATATTCAGATTGAACAACCCACTAGGAACTAGTCTGTTGAATATCATATTTGCCTGGGTCATGAAGATCAGATCACATATGGAGCAGCTATGGGAGAAAATTTATCTTAAGAGAAATGAGCAATGCCAGTGTCAATAAGGCTGGGGTAAAAATGAGTTGTCTTTACCCTGGGAAGAAAGAGGAGAATCTTAAACTCTGGAGGCCAAAGCTTGCTGCCCCCTGATTCTGAGATTAAAAGGTGTAGAAATATGTCTTTGGAAGGAGAAATAACTCTCTAATACGTGGGGTCCTGTCAAGAGTTAAGACTCCTAAGATTGGGTTTGCAGTTAGTGACTCCTTAAAGTAGCCGTTAACATGACATGATAAGTCACTCTTAGCCCGGTACTTGTGCTCTTCACACACATTCATTTATGTTTCATTAAACGGCCTTTGCTACATGTGGTAGGCAATGAAGTTGTTCACAAATATTCCTATTCTATGACTAGGTGTGAGGATTTCCCTTCCCTACCATGTTTGAGGTTAGAAGTGGCCCCATGACTTGCTTTTCCAATAAAATTGAGCAGAAGTAACATGTGTCACTTTCTGGCAGAAACTTTAAGAGTCAGTGTATGATTTACTACATCTCCTTTCCTTGCCTTGGTGATTATAGAAACAGGTATCAAGATAAAGTTTCCATCATCCTGGCTGCAATGAGCAGGACACGACTGCCAACATGAGATGGATATGTTATGTGAATTACAAATAGACATATTGGGTAATTAAAATTTGGATGATGTTTTTTAATGCAGCTTAACCTAAACTAACCTGACTAACCCAGAAATTGGCACTGAAAGTTGGATGCTCCCTAACAAAACCCTAAAACACGGAAGCTCACACTGAAATAAAATCTCCACCAGCCTGGGTTCTGAGTGACTAAGATGAACAGAACACGCAGCATGAGAAGAAATCAGTGGTTTTAGGTTAAACTGTTAAGATTTTTGGATTGTTTATTAACTCAGCATAATCTAGCCTATCTTGATTAATACACTATACTTTGAAATGTTAAGGAAGAAAACTGTATCTATTCTTGGGGTAAATTGGTATAGAGAGAAGGAGCTATACCAGCTATCTATAGATGCATAATAAACCACTCTGAATCTTAGTGAAATAGGCTACACAGGAGCCTTCTGGAGTCCTGGAAATGTTCTATACGTTGATTGGGGCGGTAGTTACATAAGTGTGTAGATATAAATAGATAGAGATATGCAGAAAAGTACATATAGAAAAATACATTAAGATGAACTCTTTAGATTTAGTGTGCATATGTATGTTACACCACAATAAAAAAGAAAGAAACAATAACAATCTAAAACTGAGTTGACGGGAGATCTCAATATGAAAGGAGCCCAGGTAGAGGAAGAGAAAGAACGCGAAAGTATTCTTGTTCTAACTATTAGCATTCCCAGAAAAATATGATTAAATGTGTATATTTAAAATATAAGGATAAAGTATCTTCTTCAAATCTATGGTATACGCAAAGTGTACACAAATCAAACACAAAAGAACTAACCATAAAGGAAGAGATATAAATCAAGCTATGTTAAAATTAAGTACTTCTGTTCATTAAAAGACACAAAACTGGAAGAATATATTTGCAATACATACAACCATATACAACTTATGTCTAGAGTATATAAAAAACTACACAATTTATAGGGAGATAAAAGAGTTAATATTTGGTAAGCAAATGTTTGTTGGACCATCTACAGACAATGGGACACAGACAGGCCTTGGATCAAAAGGTCCTTGCTAGGTTCCTCCCTGTCTACCACACCTAGTTCACATTTTTACTATAGTTGTCTATGATGATAGCTTCTTCTTGGAACAGATCTTCTGTCTTAAATTCTTTTGGATGGTTAGGATGAAGGTCAAAGTTTCTTCCTGAGCCTTTTGTTCTTAAAAATAATCAGCTCACAATAATCCTCCAGCCAAAGAAACACATTTTGGCATGGCAAATTCTGCTCCCCTACACACTCTTCGGTATATATACCCAAATGAAATGTGAAATGTATTCACTATAAGACAAGTACAAGCAGGTTCATAGCATCATTATTCAAAATGGCAGAAAACAACCCAAATGAATCATCAACACTAACAGTAAAATAGAGGAATAGAATAGGAGATATGATTTCCAAACCACTGAAGGGAAAAATTGGTCAAAAAAAAATAAATGAAATAAAAAGCAGAAAAATGAGAAAGAAAAACAAGAAATGGTAACTAGATAAAAAATTAGATAATGAAATTAAGTCTAAATATAATAGAAATTATAATAAATGTGACTGAATAAAAATTTTCTATTGAAAGACAAAATTCTCAAAGAATCTAATGAAATAAAGAGTATCTACAAATACACTGTCTACAAGAGACACACCCAGAACAATGACACCAAAAGGTTGAAAATAAGGGAAGGGAAATGATGTTGTAGATCAACATCACCAAAAGAAAAGCAAGAACAGTAATTTTAATTTTTGACAAAATTAATTGAGGCAAAAAAAAATCCTTCAAAAAGAGAAAGAAGAGTATTTATTATTGATTAGAGGTAGGAGCACCAAAAAGTTAACATTCATGAACCTGTATATACCTAACAATATAGCTTCGAAATATATAAACCAAAACTGATAGAAATACAAGGAAAACGACAAATTCACAATCATTGTGGGAGACTGTAACACACAAATCAAAGTGAAAAAAAAAAAGAGGCTCTAATGTCTTTGATTAACACAGTCACCACACTTGATTAGAGAGAGAAAATTGCTCAGCAGAAAATACAGATTATTCTCAAATACCCATATCAACTTCATCAAAAAATTAACCATTTATTAGAATGAAAATCTTAACACATTCTAAATCAGAAGTCTTGCAGGCCGCATTTCCTGACAATAATGCAATCAACAAAGAAATCAACAAGAAATAGATTTTGGGGGCGGGCCGGGTGGCGCAAGCAGTTAAGTGCGCGCACTCCACTGCGGTGGCCCAGGGTTCACCAGTTCGGATCCTGGGCACGCACCAACACACCACTTGTTAAGCCATGCTGTGGCGGTGTCCCATATAAAGTAGAGGAAGATGGGCACAGTTGTTAGCCCAGGGCCAATCTTCCTCAGTAAAAAGAGGAGGATTGGCATGGATGTTAGCTCAGGGCTGGTCCTCCTCACAAAAAAAAAAAAAAAGAAAGAAAGAAAGAAAGGGATTTTGGAAAAAGCCCATGTAATATGAATACAAGTGTTGGATATTTATGAATCTCTCACATGATACAGCTTTACTATTTATTGAAATCCATTTCATAGATAAGTATATTTGCTTCTGCTCATTATTTCCTCAAGTAAGAAGAGTCAGTATCCTCCCCTTTCACAGTTGTGAGATTGCAACTAGAACCCACCACTTGTGCAAGTCACAGGACTTGTGTGTATTACAACTGAAATTAAAACTTAAATCTTATTTCCTTTGGTTCACTAAATCTCACTTCCTCCCCCAAAGACCTCCAGATGGGTCAAAGTTACAAAAACCCTATGAGTTTATAATGTCCGTGCTTCAAAACCATTGTCTTCACTTAGGAAGTCTAAATTTAGATGGTAACTTATATTTGGTTCCATTATTAAAAATAAAAGTGAATCTCATAAAATTACCGAATAAAACTCCAAATATAGCTACCTAAACCTTTATCCTTTTGCCAAAGGTTCTTCAAAGCTATGACTTCCTTCATGCCTTTAGTGAAAATTCTGTCCACATAGAGCCACAAGTAAAATCTAAGTAATACTATTATTTTCAGTGCTTGTCTTATCTTTTCATTTTTCCACATTTCCAAGTACTAGTCTAGTGTGAAGGCCAATTTTCTGTTTCCCTGTTCCTCCCACATCCCTTCTTAGGAAACTTTGTGTTAAAAGTTGCTTTGCAAGTTGTGGAGAGGAAGAAGGAAGTTTCCATACCTTCAGATACCTTGAAGAATTCCCTTTCGCACTTCTGTTTGCCATCAGAAAGGAGTCTTAAAAGTTGAAAAGGATAGCTTAAAAGCTTGCAAATCGCTAGCGACTAGGACCTTTTCCATTTAATTTGTCTCAATCTGCAAGTCCTGCATTAGTCTCTATTTTTATATCAAAGCAACTTACTGTCTTTAAGGCTTTCATTTCTTATTTTTGTTTTATTTCATTTTATTTTCTCTCTCATTATTTTTTTTCATTTTCCCTAAGTCTTTTTTCAGTACACTTCTCCAACTCTACAATCATCTCAGCCAGAAATACGGAAGTAACTAGGGGAAAAGAGGGACAAGGAGAAAAAGGAAAAAGAGAAGAAATGGGAAAAAGTAATTATTGTGATAAAATCCTTAGGGAAAATAGGCAATGTGAGAACAAAGGAGTGGAGAATGGGGTTTTGAATGGATTTTACTGTGCAGAATGGAAAAAGATCATGAAGAATGAAAAATTCGAAGCATTAAAGTGGGAGTAAATAGAGTAGAGGAAAAGAGTAAGATAGAGTCAGGGTCTATTTGGTGGTTTGGTCATCAATTAAGTTTATAAATTGTTACTACTGGACAAACCTTGGCTGTGGGAAATAGTGCCGATAGAAAATGCTGGTTCATATCGCACATAACTCGTAACTTCTCATTGCATTTGTTACTTAGTGAAAGTGAAATGCCTGATTCTACTTACTTTAATAAAAACAGCTTTGACACAAACGAACAGTACATTTGATTGGGACAGCAACCAAAACAATGACGTTTTCATTGCACATGCAAATCTTAGGACTTAACTGACAAGACCATTCTGTTTTATAATTACTTTTGCATCGAATGGAGCATACATTTGGAACAATATTTCTCTTTGACTCATATGAACACAATTTTTTCATGCAGGAAAATGCCAGCTTATCCACCTTCTCCTTTCCTTTTCTTCTGGTATCTAATAAATGGCCAATGTATGCATACCTTTGTGCTCTACACTATAAATGGCTCAAAAATAATGCCAAATGAAATAGACTAATTTTTTGCACCCCTGCTTAAGTTTTAGTTTCAGAGAAAACAAATAAATAACAGTGTAATCTGGCATACAATTGTAGTGAATCTATATTGGTTTTATCTGCCTGGCACTCTTTCTTTTACTTTCCAGTAACCACGCCCTCCTCTGCCTTGGAAGAATTGTCCCTGTCTTGTTCTACCCGGATCTGGCAAGGCTGCCAGAACACTTTTCTGCTTTCTCCATCCCTGTTCTCTACGGGGTGGGCCACCGACCCAAACGTCACCAATCTGATCCTCCCTTCAGCAGACACACACTTGAAGTGAAATAAGGGAAAGAATAGATATCATTTTATATTATTCGAAAGTCCATGCTTAACTTGATTTTCTTCTGTCATGTAAACTTCATTATTTTTGGTTAAATATTTTAACACGCAGCCAGTGCTTCTCTAAACAACCAACCACGTGAGAATTCACAGCAGCAGAAAGTTAATCTATCCTTCCCTGATCCCTGTAGATGCTGCACAGCCTGAAGATACGTGCTTCCACCAAGAGAAGATTACTCCGCACTAGTAATAGCAGATGCTTGGGTTTACCTAGGGGTGGAAGACACTTATGAATTAGTGGCCAAAAGTGACAGAGGTATTAACAGGAAGGAGAAGACCAGAAACAACAGGTGACCTCTGGCTTCATGCTCTGTTATATCGAAAAATGCGTATTGTATATACGTTGTTATATTGGACCAGCAGAAGGGTTCGAGTTCAAAGTACAGTTTTCAAAACAATCTTTCATAATTCAAAACAAACAGGCATTTTATTCCAACAAATTCTTTTCATATACAAGCCAATCTTGTATAGCTGGATTTTTTTTTTTACATCATTTAATTTTTCACCGAAAAAATTGCCCAACAGTCTTATGACTGGATGTATCCACAGGAGGTCATTGAATCCCGGAATTTACAAACCTGACTGTACACCAAAGTCATCTGAAATTTTTTTGTTTTTTTTTGTGAGGAAGATCAGCTCTGTTCTAACATCTGCCAATCCTCCTCGTTTTGGCTGAGGAAGACTGGCCCTGGGCTAACATCTGTGCCCATCTTCCTCCACTTTATATGGGACGCCGCCACAGCATGCCTTGCCAAGCACTGCGTCAGTGCGCGCCCGGGATCCCAACGAGTGAACCCCAGGCGGCCGCAGTGGAGCGCGAGCACGTAACCGTTTGCGCCACGGGCCGGCCCCTGAAATTATTTTTAAATTTCGATTTCCAGATCCTTCCCTTCTTTATTTTTAACAAGTTCCATGTGTGATTCTGATGTCCACCCAGCTTGAGAATCACTAGTTTAGTTCATCTCTTTCCAATTTATTCATCTTCAATCTTGAAAAATAGAAATTTCAGAAGTTTGAATGTTTATAGTAAGAATCATCTTCTTGCTCATTTTGTAAGCACTTCAGTTTAAGAACACAAAGCTTCTTCTTTTGATTATAAGCGTTGAGACCATTTTACGGTGTGAAGTACATTACTAGAGCAGTTGTGTACAGGCTGCAGGGCTCTGTTTTGTATGACGGTAACACTATGAATCAGATGCACCAAGTGTTTTAACTACTCCTTGAATGTAAATTGTTGGGTAGATTTCACTTTTAAAAAAATTGTATTAATTCTTTCAGATCATTTGGATACCACCTAATAAAATTTAGCATCTGTGGTCAGGGTAAAAATTGTAATGTCTTTTCTCAAAACATATTGAAATTAACATTTTGAGAGTAGTGAGTTATTCAAAATCTTGCCTCTGGCAGGAAGAGAGGAAGTGGAGATTCTTCCTCCACTGAGGAGAGGAGAAACATAGCAGGAAATGAACAGGCAGCAGGAGAACAATCCACTTAGATCTCAGGCAGAACTTGTCAATCCCTTGAACCCTCTTTCCTCTTCCCACAGCTACACTGAAATCATTCCTCAATCACACAGCATTCTTTCCCACTCCAATGTTTGAACAGGCTGTTCCACACTCCTTGAAGAAGTATTGGTCTTTTAAGAGTCAGTTGAAATGTGACCTCGTCTGCAGAGATTTCTTTAGTTCTCCAGGTCCCTCCTCTGTCCCCTCAAAGTCTCTATTTAGCTTCCATGACAGTGCAGTGTAACTATTTGGTGTCATGGCAGCCTCCCTTGTTTGACTATCCATTACATGAGAACATTTCTGTATTTCCGTTTCCTAGCACAGAGCCTGACTCCAGAAGGTGCTGAGTAAATGCTCATTGAATAAATATGAAATAGCTTGTTTAATTAAATTTCCACCTAATCTGCTCTAATTGCAATACAATATATCTGCTGACTTTTTGAAACATTAGATATAAATCTCTTTCTGGCAGCTGCATTCAGCAACTTGCCAACAGAATTCTGTGACTGCACTGCTGTGGTTTGGACCCAGGAAGAGACAGAGAAGAAACCTGGAGTGAAAAACCCAGGAGTGTATAACCAGATGAAACAGTTTCAAAACCCAGGAATGTCAGCTGTACTCTGGCAATAGATACTGATACTGCCCCCAAACCAAGAAGAGGACAGGAGTCAAAGGTCCGGGGCATAGCCATGGATCCCAGGAGAGAGACTGTGTAGGTCACAGAGAAGAGGGAATGATGATCCGGGATTACTAGTGCTAAGAGACTATAATAGCCAGGACTCTTTAGTTACAAGCAATAAATTCCCAAAACAAATATAACTGCAAAAGAAGATGTGGAAGAGTATGGCCCTCCTCTAGGATCCCAAAGCCCCCTGTGAGTGTGTTTATAGTTTATCATATTGTCTGTTTTCCTTACTAGACTGTGAGAGCCTAGAGAAGAGTCATATCAACTCATTCCTCTTTCTTTCTCCAATACCCACCAGGTACCTGACAGATTGTCTGATGCTTAATTTACACTTTTGATATTGAACTGACCTCTAAGAACGGGGAAATGTTTAGCTTGTACCCCCCAAGTCCTAGAGCTAAAGACAAGATTTTAACCTAGTGTGTTTTCCCATATGAACGTCAGACTACTTCTAGGAGTTCTTTGATCCTGTCATTGTGAGACATTTTTCCCCTAAATTATACTTGATGACTAGAACTCCACAGATTGTAGAAATAGATATGGGCAGAAGAGGGAAAAAACTCAAAATGACTACTTTTTCTTAGTAATGATACATTCAAACAGTGTTTTATCTAGTGCCTGAGAAAGTAAAAGCTTATTCAATTACATTGAGGTTTTGAAATGAAATCTGCCGCTGTCCTGACTGCTCATTGCTCCAGACAAGACTGGGTGTACTGGCTGATATTTGGTGCAGTGACTTAGATACAGTGTAAGATTTCTGAGCGGCAGAATGATACCAGCATTTTGCAGAAGTTAGCTGCAATTTTACTGAAGAAAGTTATCTGATGAGATTGAACAGTAACTGCATATGCATAAAAGTGCCCCGGCAGTCAAAGAGCTGTAAAGTATCGACTTTTATCAAATTGACTTAACGCAAAACAGAAAAAAACTTCCTGCTTTCCTTCCAGCCTTATATATCATTAAATGGGCCTTATAAAATATCATTGCTTTCCTTTCTTGCTTTTTATCACTACCAGTCCAGACAGGAAGTTAACAGTAAATGGACATTCCATCCTTGGCTTTTCTTCACAAGGAGAATGTCAAATTCTTATGGTTACCTCTTCATTCATTCTACATGTATTTAATGCATTGATTGCCTATTTTACGGCAGACAGAGGATTTGGATATGGAACGATGCATAAATCATAGTCCTGGCCTTCAAGGAGCTCAAAGTCTACTAAGAGAAAGCAAAAAAACAAATAGTTACCATATGATATCATAAGTGCTTTGATAAAGATTTTACAGGGTAAGGTATTATCATGGAGGAAAAAACCTCTTACTTTGCCTGTGTGGGAGGATGGGAATTTGGGAGGTCTGGCATGTTAATAAGGAAACGTCATGGGAAGCTTACTGCAGTATGTTGGGAATTTCGGAGGCACTCTCACCTTGGGGTCTCCTAAACTCAGTAGGAGTTTATTATTCTATTCGAATAATAAATTACTGAAAGAGCTGGTTGTAGAATGCAAAATCCACATATTTCTGGGTGAAATGAAGATCTGGAATTTACTCATTTAGCATGAATTATACCCACAGTCTAAATGAAGCAAGCCAAACAAATAAATTATTAATTTAATTCACACAAAAGCAAGGTCCTTTAACCCAATCTTCATGGAAATTGTTTCTCCAGACCTCAATAACCTTAATTTCAGGTCTACTCCCCTTTAAGGACCTAGTCAAAAAGGCAATGCAGATTTAGGAACGAGGGTATAAACATTGATGAGGCTAAAGTTGTTAAGCATTAGGACACAATGGTAGTAGGAGACATGGATGTACAACTTGGGACATTGGGCAGAGCAATGATTAAGAATAATGCTCTTTGGAAAGTTAGAAAAATGGTGCACCTGAAGGATGGATGATATGGTTTGTTTTCCATTACAGCCCAAAATACAAGGCTGTTTGTTCTTTGACCCAAATTGTGACTATTGGACTCCAGGAATAATAGAAGTAGGGAGAGAGAACACTGGTCCCATTCACGGAATTTAAGGACGTTTTGTAGTTGCCAGGGATATCAGAATAGGAATAAAGATGGAGGAGCTTTTCCCTCAATGGGGATCCCTTGATTTTTCTTTCTGGCTATAATTTGGTTCTCAGTTCCAAAATCTACTGAAAAGAATTCTAAGGATCATTACCCAGTATCCTTACTTAAGTGATTCAAATCCATGAAGTAGATCCTAAAGCAAATCCTCTTTCTAAAGAAGTGATTCCAAGCCCTAGTTTTTTCCAAATACGTAAATGGTTATCACAAGAGATATTCAAATAAAATTTTTTGAGTGAGATATTTTAATTTAAAACATTAACATGTATTATATAGTACTTTGAGGAAGTGTATATTTAAAAGAGAAGTAAGAAAATATTGAAATGAGAAAACGTTAAGATGTTACAACTGCAAAATCTTTAGATTCTAAGGAGATTCCAGTTCCATGTTCTGGAATAAGTATTCTAGTTATGTCCAGAATGGTGACTGTGGCTTACACTTTGAGGTGAACTGGGAGGCTCTGAGCCGTTCCAAAGTGGAGGAGTGGGGGCCAACAAGAAATTTCGTTATACAAGCAACGCTTGCTCATTGTAGAAAAGGAAGAGAATAACAGGAAGTGAAAAGATAAAAAGGAAACACCTATAACCCCATGACTTATTAGATAACCATTATTAGTAAGCTTTTTAAGTATATTTTCTAGATGTCTTTCATATGCTTTACTTGCAAAAAAAAGAAAATTGTACCTACATGCTTTGTAATCTGTTTCCATTCACTTAACAATACTTTTCAAGCTGAACGGTATAGCATTGTAGGAATTTATACTATGATTTATTTAACCAGTATCCTATTGTTGGATATTTGGACTGATTCCAATTTTTCTCTATCATAGATAATTCTACAATGAACATCCTTGTAAGTGAATCTTCACACACATCCTAAATTCCATTAGAATATATTTTTAGAAATGGAATTGAGGGGCCGAGGGATAGGCACATTTTAAAATTTTCCTGAAGTATTGCCAAAGTTTCCTACAGAAAGTTGGTATCAGCAAACTATGAGACTATTCATATCCATAGTTTGGTTATTTGTATTCATGGACGCTGTTTTCTTATCCCAACTTCTGTCACTCATATTGCCACAATAGTCCAATAACCTCTGAAGGATTCTTGGATGTTCCAAAGCTCACCAGAGTGGTTGAGAAGAAGGTTCCTTTCCTTAGAAACTCCTTTCTTTTTTCTGAGTAGTTACATATGACTACCACGTAATCTTTTTCAGATTTCCCCAATCAGTTAGCAACAGTTTAACACAGTTCAGAGTATTTCACTAATGGTTGTCATCACAATAAGCTACAATTTATGCTAAATCATGTGTGAGATCTCTTGATGAAAAATAAATTCATATTGAGAACAGATTTTGAATGATTTAGTGTTTAAACACCATCACTCACACAGTGAACCATTTAGATTATGCAAGAATTTGGTTCAGGAGAGACATGCTTCAAAACACTTTTGTTTCTCTTTTAAGCTAGTACTTGAACATGTTTAAATGTCATTTCATTACAATCAATTAATTTGTTAATTTCCCCAGCCACAGAGGAAAATGTTGAGAGGAAACGTTGATTTTCAATCTGTGGGGAAAATGACAGCAGCGCCATGTTTAACAACCAATTACAGTAGTTTTCTGGAACACCTGGGCTGCGGTCTCCAACTAGGTTCCTTTGGCTTCTTTTTCTTTTCTCCTGATTGTTTTAATAGTAGAAAAGGAGAAATTACAAGAGGCAATCTGTCTAAGAAAAGGAAAGGATTAAAAAAGAGAAGGCTTTGTTTTGAAGCATCCACAGGACACCATGGAAAGCTCCCAAACACTTGAAAAGAAAATCTCATTCCACAGACATAAATAAGGATAAATCTTGGATACAGCTTAAGACCGGAGGTGGGGGTAATAAAATCACGGTACATTTTTAAAGCATGGGCTTTGCAAGTTGCATGTCCTCAAAAAAAAAATAACTAAGGAATTGAGGTGAATTCAGCATGTGGAGATTGTGTCACTCCCTCTTATTGTTTTATGGTTTTTTAATTATGATAAGATCTAGTTTCTGACCCCAAAGTGCACAAGTTCTACCATCCTGGCTGTTTGATGAGCCATTTGTTCATCACGTACATTCCAACCCAACAGCTAAGGTTGCAGCTACCGTGACCCAGGACTGAGCTAGACAGAGGAGACTGCACAGCCATGGGTAACACAGCCAATTTAACTCAGACTGCCAGTCCTCTGATTCCCCGGTCACAGTTCTTGAATCATTCTTTGAGCAGCTTGCCCAACCACAAACATATTTCAAGCATTTTCTCTTTGCCAAAAGGGCTCTCTATTTTCAAAATCTCACAGACCCTAATTTCAACTTAAAGTCGTACTTTACATTATGTTCCACCAAATTAAATCTTAATTTATAAATCTTCCGGAAGAAAAGCATCTAAGAGCTATCAGATGGATAACACAATTCAGCATCTTTATGAAAACACTTTTTAAATTTAGTGTAAAAATCACCACCACATACAATAAGCTCTTTTTGTTTCCAAATTGTTCATAAAAGGAAGTCATAAAAATAAATCACAAATGCAAATAAATTTTTTCCTTCAATGACTCAACCATTTTTCATCTGCAAAATTGCCTTTACTTCCTTGGTAGCAAAATCAAGATGATACAAGAAATAACTGTTACATTTGTCTCCTCAAGCTACAAAAGAATAAACTACTTTTGATTGTTTGCTAGTTTTGCTGGCTAAAGATATCCAATGTCATTTAAAAGAGAAAATGGTTTGTCACAGAGATAATAGCAGTAGTCATCATCCCTTATGTGTATATTAGGTTAAAATCTATAAATTAAAGTTGTTTATTAGCTATTTAAGCTGGTAACTGTTCTGTAAAGCATAATTTTTTCCATTTTACATGAGTAAACAAGCTCAGAGATGTTAAATTATTTTCTAGTAAGTGACAGAGTCGTATATGAACTCAGATATGGCTCTAAAACATGTTAAAGCAGATGTGTCACAAAAGCTATGTCACCAAGATTTCTATCATGTCTCAACTTCTCCATGGTCACCTCCACATTCCTCTAAAAATGGTGATGCAGTTTAGAAAACATCCTTCCTTTTCACTCACTTGTCTATTTATAAATTAATTTCTTCAACAAATAATAAATGATTACTGTATCTGACACTGTAGAATCAAGATGACCAATTATATGGTCATGACCTCCAAGATCTCAATTTAGTGAGCAAAATATACAGATTTTTAAAAATTAGTAAAATGAGCCCAAGATAAGTGTATGTGATGGCAGAAGGTACAGTGTGCTATGGGAGCCCAGAGGAGAGAAGGAATAAATTTAAAAGACAGGAAAATCTTCACCAAGGAGACATGGGTTTTGCTGGGGTTTGGAGCATGAATAACAGTTTGCCAATATTTTCGACCCTCGTTCCTTGCCTTTTAATAATCTAGCACGTAATTAGACAAAATCAAAATATCTTTCACAAGTTGTGTCTTCTTTACGTAAGTTAAAAATTATAAATAGTTTCAATGGGTTTCCTTTGGTTATTCAAAGAAATGGAAATAAAGACAACTTGTTGTAGAGAGAAAGTATTAGAGTTCTTCAGCCAGTATCAGTTGATAGAAAAAGAAAAGGCATTTCTTTCTTTTAGAGAAGGCTGGAGCCCCCAGTTTGAGCCAAAGTTTTTGGGTTTTGTTGTAGTTTTATGTTTTTTGTTTGTTGTTTTTTTATCTAGCTTTCATTATTTGTCAAGTCTGGTTTCCTCAAGGTCAGAGGAATTGTCTAAAGCATTGGGACTAAGGGACTAAGGAATGCATCAAATCAAGAGACAATAAGAAATGTAGTTTCTTTACCAAAGTTGTATTTTGCTCTTTATGTTTCTTTTACTCTACTAACCATTTGTATAATGCTTCTTGTTATAAAAGGGAAAAATCTTTTTATGGATCTGCCAAACAGGAACTCTAAAAGATGTAGAGATTATGTCTTATTCAAGGCTTTAGTGCTTTGCAGTGGGCTTTGCAATGTAGGTGCGTAATAAATGTAGGTTGACCAAACACGAGGTCCCAGCCCCAGCTCCCTCCTTTCAGGTGTTATTTCCCTTCTCAGACAAATTTGCCTACTCTGCCACCTACTGGCAGGAGGAAACTTCGTATGGCTGAGCTCATCCCAAATACTCAAACTTCAACTCAGATGAAGACTATTAACCAAGAAACTGGTGTCACCATACATTATCTCCTCCACTAGATATGTCATAGATGAGGAGACGAAAATATTGATGGCAACGTTGAGTTTGGAGTTTGGAGAATTAGCAGAGCAGTTACTTCTCTGTGCATCACATTTACAGTACTATACTGAGCATCATCACCCTGATTTTTCCTCCAGTAAGTGCTTCAGCCTCTATCAGCCTTAATTTCCTTCTACATCAAAAGGAGACAGGGATATCTTCTCTGGCCAAGTCAAAATGAGTTTTTGAGACAAGATAAAGTTATGTGATCACTGAATTCTTTATCCCCGTGGATTTTCTCCTTTAATCCTCTTCACCTCCCCTCACAAAAAAAAAAATAATAATAATAATAATCCTTTGAAAGAGCTATTACATTCATTTGCCTCATTTTCCAGAGGAGGTTACAGAGTCCCAGAGGGGTGATGCTCCATGATATGTGAGTGAACTTGAAGATACAAAGCACAGATCTGGCCTTATGGTTAGAACTGAGAAGCAGCTTCAAGACCCACAACAGAACAGTTGCAGCCCCTCACATTTTGTATCTTCTTTGCAGCTCTTATCACATTCTGAGCCATAGTGCATGTGTGTGTGTGTGTGTGTGTGTGTACCTCCTTATAAAAATGTGTCACATTCTGCACAGGGCATTACACAGAGTGGATACTTTATAAATGTTAAATGGATGAACTGGTGAATGAAATTACCTGCGAGGTTATTTAGCACAATATATTTACTATGTTGATGGGTGAACTGAGGTCTCAAAGTCTCAGTAATTTGTTCAGCATAACAGAATAAACCAGAACTGGGGTCAGAAGGCACTCCAACGTTCTGATTCAAGGCCCCTTACCTTTTCCTCCTTTGTTCCAGTGGGAACTCCAGATTTCTGAAGTCACAAAGTAGATTGCTCTCCTCTGGTCCTTTGAAGTTCTGGAGACAATGACCCTTTCCCCACAACCCAAATGAGTCATCAATGGCTGTGTTGGATTTGGGGGGGGGGGGGCGGCGCTGCTGCAAGAGTGGAAAGTGATGGGACTCACCCTAGTATAATAGCAGATGGGAAGAAACCAAGCACGGGGAACAGCCAAATCTGCAAACGGCTGAAGGCTGTGGGGTTGGTTTGTACAGCCCACAACAAATTGTTGTACAAAGTACAACAAATATGACAACTTATACTGGATGTGACTATCTCTGGTCTGGACAAATTCCAGCTCTGGGAGGGTAACACATTTGGATAGCATTGCTTATAAGAGTAAGGGTTAGTTGAAACAGTGTATGTGGTTTACCACAACGTATTTCTACCATAGGAAAAATAATTCCAGGAGTATCTTTTCTCAATCACAGCCATATCGCCTGTGTAGAGAAACAATTTTACCATATGTATAGTGCTAGTGACAGCTCAGGGACTCATAGCTAGTTTTATTTCTAAAAGCAGACTGTCCTAATGTACACACAAAGGAAAACCAAACATGATACATTTTATTGGTAGTGGGGCAAATTTACTGTTAACAATAACTTAAGGGTCAGTTTGGTTATTGTTTATACTATCTCTATGAGCACAAATTATAATATTAATTATGGCAATAAATACCATCGTGCTAAATACTTATATTTCATTTAATCATCACAACAACCCTATGTAGTTGATTTGTATTCCAGATGAGAAAACCAAGGTTCAGAGAGGTCAAAGTATTTGCATAGGGATGTACAGGTAAGAAGTGGTAGAGACAAGCATAGAATCCAAACCAACTGCTGAGCCCTTGCCCTGAGCCAATAGTCTATCAAATCCAGCCTTGAGTTTCTGATACCTGTGCACTCGACTTATCCCTTCTCAACTTATCCCTTCTGCTAGACTGTAAGCCCTTGGAAACCAAGGATCAAGTCTTATTTTGTTCTCTCAAAAAGTATTTGTCACAATGCTCTGTGGGAATGTATCATAAAATGGCAGGATGGGTAGACACTGAGATTTTGCAAGTCGATAAGCAGATAAATGGATAATAGATACATAGATAGGTAGACAGAGAAGGTACAATTATTTGGAGAATAGGAAATGGGAGGAGGAAGAGAATCAGTGAACTAGCAGAGGGAAGAAAAAAAGACATTTAAAATTTAATACTCAAGTTGTAACTTATATCAGCCAACTCCAGTAATAAGATATGTCCTTGCAGAGAAATGGCTAACATTTCTCCTGCTTTACACATAAAAGGATTTATTGCTATTCTCGCCTCTGTAAAGCAATGTAAGATCAACAGGATTAGTGGTATTATATTGTGCTCTCTGCCGAGTTTAATGCCATTTCAAGCTGTTAAAAATTTATAGAAACAAATAAGAGAGTCCAATATCAGCTGAAGCTCTAATCCCCTTGAAGTAAAGAGTAGCTCCTAGGTTACCATTTTCCTTGCAAATATAAACTCAAGGGATTGCAGTTTGCAGATGACACTAACCTTCCTCTTGAGCCATGACTGGAGAAGGCCTGGCTGGGCATATGTGGAAGAGTGACTGGAGACACTGGGGTGTAACGGTCAGTCTCACTATTTCATTAAGTCTATAAGCACATAGGGCAAGGAGTTCAGGGGTGATGGTAAGAAGATCCTTCCTCTCCAGAGGGGGGAGGAAATTGAATATAAAATAAAACTGCCCTGTGAATATTAAAGTACAAAATTATCCCATCAGAGTGGACAGGGAAATTCCCTTTAAGGAGGCACAATGGCTTCTAGTCTATTAATATTTACTCATTCGCCCATTCATTGTGCATTCATAAGTTTACAAGACAAAATGTGTCTCTCGGAAGGGAGATTCATTAACAATGGCAGGCTAGAAAACCAAGTGTTTCTAAGATAAATACATGTGCTGTTCTACCTAGGGAGCAAGAAATCTGTCCCAAAGACCTTAACCTGTCTGGTTCCAGTGTTCCACCCTATCATGAAAAGAGATACATCAGGTAACTCCAACGTGTGATTTATTTGATTCTCTCTCCTTATCATACGTCAGAGAATCTAAACTCAAGGAATCAATTCACAGATGTACTTTCTTTCATATACCACTAAAGAAGAAAACGCAAGATGCCGGTAAAATATGCTACAGCTTTCAAGTTTCTGTTGCCTGTACGCTTGACTTACCTCTTCTGCCAGACTGCAAGGTCTTAAAAACCAAGGATCAAGTAATCTTATGATTGAGATTTGTTTTTATTTGATTTTATACTAAAGCAAAGTGCTGGTTTAGGCTTTATTTTCTATATCTTTCTGTTGCCCACCACCCCAGCATTTACTCCCCACCTTTGTCCATGCTGAGTTCTGAGCCAGAAGGCTAACCTGGATGGGCTACCTCAGCAATTCTCAAAGTGTAGTTCCCAAACCCCGGGGCCTCCTGAAGACTCTTTCGGGAGGTACATAAGGTCAAGAGTATTTTCATAATAATCTAAGACATTACTTGCCTTTTCCATTGTGTTGGCATTTGAACTGAAGGTGCAAAAGCAGAGGTGGGTAAAACCGCGGGAGTCTCAGCGGGAATCAAAGCCGTGGTGCCAAACTGGACCAGTAGTCATTGTATTCTTCATTCGCCAAGCACTCTCAATTAAAAAAAAAAAAAAAAAAAAGTCAGTTTCATTTAAGAAAGTCTATGAGAAAACAGCAAAAACAGTATTAATTTTATTCAATCTCGATCTTTGCATCCACGTCTTTTAATAAACCTTGTAATGAAATGAAAGTATGCAGAAAGCACTTTTGCTGCATACCAAAGCATGATGGTTGTCTCCAGGAAAAGCATTTACAGGATTGTTTGAGCTGCAAGCTGAATATCTGCTTTACTCATGGAACACCATTTGGAAAGAAGACTAACAGATAAACTATGATTATTCAAAATTGGTGTTTGGCAGGTATTTTCTCCAAAATAACACAAGTGATTCTATCACTTTGAGGAAAACAATTGTATTTGTTGCCAATGATAAAATTTGAGCTTTCAGGCAAACACTGGAATTTTTGAAATTATATCTGCTACAGTGAGACTGACAATTTCCCAGAGCTTAAAGATTTTCAGATGAGATTGGTGGTGATATTAACAAATGCAACTTTTTTATATTGTATATTAAAATGTGTCAACATTTGGTAGCTCTGCATAATTCACTAAATCAATATTTTCCAAATGACTAAAGCATAAAACTACAAAATCATGGATAGGTAAAGGTACATTCAAAGTGCAAGATAGATCAATGGATGTTAATGTAACCAAGTACAAAAAGTTCATCGATGTAATTTCAGATTCCACATTACACTAACCTTTAAGAAACTGCTTGTCAAGCTTCAGTATATTATTAAAGAAGAATATCCCTGATTATTTGAGAAGATACTTAAAATACCCCTTACTCTTCCAACTGCATATCTGTATGAAGCTCGACTTTCTTCATACACTCCAACCAAAACAATATATCACATTTTGAATGCAGAATTCAATATGAGAATCCAGTTGTCTTCATTTAAGCCAAATATTAAAGCAGTTCTTTAAAATGTAAAATAATGCCATCCACTCACTATTTTTTGAAACATATAGCTGTTTTTCATTAAAATATGTGGCTTATATTAACATGAAATGGGTTTATTATTTTTAATTGAATTAATAATTGTTTTAGTTTCTTAGATTTCATTTCTAATATGGTAAATATCCATGGATATTAGTTACATAAACAGAAGTTCTTTGGGATCCTTAATAATTTTTAAGAGTGTAATGGAGTTCCGAGACCGAAAAGCTTGAGAACTGGTAGACTACATAAATGGATCCTCTTACCTCTGGCTTCCAACTGGTTTTGACCAATGGGAGGCTCCTGGAAGAGATCAGAGAATGAGCAAGAGAGAGGTGAGGATGTTTATTCTCTCAGCTCCCTTCCTGTGGGGTCACTTGGGCTGGTTGCATCCCTCCTCCTCTCATAGTTACTACTGTAGGCCCTGTCTCATGACTCTCTCCCTCTGGCTTCTAGCTGCACCCCCTCCTCTTGGGCCCCGGGGTGGCAAAGTCTTTGCTGTTACCAGTCCCAGGTCACAGCACTATCTCACTACCCGTATGTTTCTCTACCACATATGTTAATGGTTTCTTGTTGAGTCTTAGCTAATAGAAACTGATTTAGACATTTTTACCTTGTACACACATAAATGTAAGAATATAAATGAAATAAAAATTATTTTTGAAATTCCTTTCCATAACAAACCTGATGCTTCCTAATCACTTTTTGCCTAAGAGTTCACTGATGCTCTTCTTTTCCATCCCGGTGCCACCTAGGTCATGGTGAGTTCACATTTCTTAAAAGAGTTATCCACCTTTGTCTCTGAATTTTCTCCCAAGGTGCTGACCCATTTTGCAAGTTTTGATGCTAGCACTTTAGATTGTATGCATATTCAGATTTTAAGCCTCATCTCAATTGCTCCCTGGCCAATGCAATTGTAAGACACCATTGTCTAATATATATCATAATTTGGGAGATATTAAAATGTGATAACATATGTGTCTTGGAATTAATGAAATATGATAGTATAATTCCACTCTCAGCAAGCAGCCTTTTAATTATTTGGCTTCACATGAAACTTCATCAACTCCCGAATCCTTCTATTATTGCAACATTGGTTTATTCATTTCACAGGTGCTTTAGAAATCAAGATCAACTTGCAAAATTATAAGAAATTTTGAAATTCCTGGCTCTAGGGAAAGAGAGGAATTATTGGTCCATAGCTCAATCACCAACTTGCACCTGGCATGTTTTAACAAATGAGTCAGACTTTCATTTTGCGGCTTTCTCACTCCCGGAGAAGATAGGACCCATCTTCCCTGAGCTATGAGGATGCCTGGTTGTTTCTGGTGAGACCTAGTGTGAGTGTCCTATCCCAGGCACAGCCCCAGACCTCTAAGTGGGTTATTCAACCCTCAGGTTTCCATACACAGGAATTCCCTGGTCACTCTCCACCCCACACACACTAGTCCTGGGACAGATTCCACAAGAAGATTCTCTTTTTGAATTTTCCTGTTTCTGCCTAATCTTTACTTCTGATTCTCTATCCCTTTTTTTTTTTTTTTTTTTTTGAGAAAACAAATATGTCATTCTGGACAGCCAGTACAACTACTCCTCTTAATTAAATTTATTCTGTTTACCTCAGGCTTTCTCTTTATAATTAGTTTGCAATTGCTGCTTTCCAACATTAGTCACCTTTTCTCCATATCTCTCCAAATCTAACATGCAGAATCCTTGTTTTCCAATTTTTGGTTAATACATTTCTGGTCCATCATAAAGCCATCAGCCACAAAGCCCTGTTTTTCATCAATACACATAAACTCATTTTTCATATAATGAAGAAAGGAATGTGGCTATAGTGCACATATAATTCAATACAAAGCAACACTGTTTTTAACATTTATTCAATGCTTACCAGGTATTATTATGCTGAAAACTGTGTATGATTTTATCATACAATCTTAAAAAAAGAACAAACTAATAAAAAACACTAAGGTTTAGAGAGGTTGATAGTTCATCTAAAGTCACATAGCTAATAGATCCAGTAGCCAAGATTGAGTCTGTTTCTGGCCTAAAATCTAGGCTCTTGTACTTTATTTACTGAACACCTACTTTGGGCAAGACACTGTTCTAGGCACTGAGAGGGAGACAGAAAAGCAGGGAAGATGCGGTCTCTCCTTGCAAGTAGCCTGTGTTCCAGCAGGGGAAAGCAGACAAGTGTATAATAACACTGGCGACTGGCAGAATGCAATCTGCGCTCAGTGAAATCCAGTCCAAACGCTTCAAGGGCAGGGGAGGATTCCAACTGAGGAGACAGAGTAGGGTTTCAAAGAGGGACTGGCTTTTGAGCTGCACTTGAGTGATGGGTAGAACATAATGAGAAAGCTGTTAAAAGGAGCAGGAAATAGGCTGAATGCCTAAGGGTCTAAGGGAGGGAAGAAAGGAAACCTAAGAAAGAAAGAGTTATTTATTATTGCCTGCCACTGTTTGTGATTCTGCTTCTTAGATTCATGGTCAGTCCAAAGTCAGAACTCAGAAAGGACAACCCACTCCTCGCAGCAGCCCGTCAGGTCGGTCTGGTAGCTGCTGCGGTTCGCCAATCAGCTGCAGCTATGCCCTGGTGCCAGGGGCTGTCAATGAATTCTTAATGGTTTCTCCTGTCTCTCCGCTTGTGATCCCCTCACTTCAGCTCACATTCCGGCTGTCATTTCATTCTTCACACTTGCCCGCTCTGAAAGAAGTGGACTGCACTGAACAATGGAGTTATCACCCTGGATTGGCAGAACAGCAGGGCCCTGCAGGATCACTGGGACCAGGAGTTAAAGACAGAAAAAAAGAAAAAGGAAAAAAAAAACACCTGGCAGCCCCTGGGCAAATTTGACCCCCTCTGCTCAGCTGGCACAGAATATTCAGAAGGTTGGCAGGCCTCAGGTGAGGCAGGTGCTCTCCATTTCCTGCAGTACCCACCTCTGCCTCTGTCTTACACCCAGCGCTTCACACACTTCCTCACAGAGTTCCTCGGGCCCCTGAAGGCTCTAAGCTCTGATTTCTGAATTGATCAATACTTGACTTTGTTTTTTTTGAAGAAGATTGGCCCTGAGCTAACATCTGTTGCCAATCTTCCTCTTTTTCTTTTTTCTCCCCAAAGCCCCAGTACGTAGTTGTAGGTCCTGCTAGTTCTTCTATGTGGGAAACTGCCTCAGCATGGCTTGACAAGCGGTGAGTAGGTCTGCGCCCAGGATCTGAACCGGCGAACCCCGGGCCGCTGAAACAGAACGCACAAACATAACTGCCACGCCACCAAGCCAGCCCCTACTTGACTTTTAAAATAAGAGAACCAATGCCCAAAAGCCTTGATCAAGATAATTTAGTTAGTTAATAGCAAAGCTGAGAATTAAAGCCCAGAATTTCCACTCATTCCAATTTTCCCAGCTAAACCACACCTATCGACCTCGTAAGCGAAGCAAGAGCTTATAGGGTTTGCAGAGAAATCTTAACACAATATTCAAATGGCCATAGATCTTATACATGGAATCAACAAATATATACCTCTATCATTTTGCTTATGTAGACTTGCCACCCTATTGACAGCAGTAATTTAATTTTATTTATTGATATCCAGCTATATTCCAAAAAAGATTTACACTGTCTTTCAAAGGTATATAAGATACATCAAAACAAGAAATTAGAGGTAGATGATAAAAAGGAATCAAGGGGATACAACAATAGGAAATAAGACTGATATAAAACAGCTACCATGAAGTACTATTTGCTGACCATAGGAAAGGGGCACATTTGCCTCCAAATTTTCCAACAGTTAATGTTTTTTCTAGTCTATCATATAATTCTGCTTCCCAAAGATAAAATCAAACTACTTGCCAAGAAGAAAAACAATGGATTTTTTTTTTCAAATCTATGCTTAAGTCTCCAAATTTTGATAATGAATAGTTTTCCAATTTTTTTTTTTTTTTTGGTAAGAAAGATCAGCCCTGGGCTAACATCTGCTGCCAATCTTCCTCTTTTTGCTGAGGAAGATTAGCCCTGAGCTAACATCTGTGCCCATCTTCCTCTATTTTGTATATAGGACGCCACCACAGCATGGCTGGTCTGTGCCTGGGATCCAAACATGCGAACCCTGGGCCACCGAAGCAGAGTGTGCAAACTTAACAACTATGCCACCGGCCTGGCCCACAATAGCTTTTATAAATAAAGCCAAAAGTTTCACTGAAGGGGTCTGGCACTGCGTGATGCAATGAATGAGGCCCCCAACACCCTCCAACAGATTTTTTTTATTTTTATCCGGTGATTACACAGCATGATCTACTTAGGTTACTTTGTGACTCCTAACTTGTGCACAACAAATCCCCGCAGAAACTTGAAGTTTTTGCAAGGGTTCTTGAAGTAGTGCCCATAAATTTATTCCAAAAATGATTGTCTCACTCATCGATGTATGAAAAATGTTCAAATATTCATAGATGCTATTATAAAATACATTTAATTTAAATTTGGTACAAGATTCATGGAGGCTTATTTTCTCATTCTCTATTTGACAATAGACACTAAAAGTACAACTATTGTTATGGGGTGGTGGTGGGTGAGGGGCTCCACACGACTTTGAGATGTGGAAAAGAACTTCATCTTCAAAGACAGAACCAATATGATATGGTTATTTGTAGCCACCATCCATTCTGACTGGTCAGTGCCGGTGCTTTATCTGCTGTCAAATATCAATGTTCTTGTTTTTAATAAATACTAATATTATTATCTTCCTTAATAAAAATTGGGAAGCACTTATCTGGAGGACTTAATAGATTGTCTATCTTACAAGCCTTTCTCTATAAATATTTTTCTCTTGACTAAGAGTTTGAATAGAGCACAAGAGAATTCAGATTCATAGTCCTTGACAATTGCCTGACTTGGGGCACTTGCCTCTTGCTACTTAAATTTGAAATGGTGTGTTTTAACTTGCAGCTGAGCCAGGGGATCTGTTGACATCCTTTTGTGAAATCTGAGAAGTTTAACATGAATATACATTTCACCTTCGTTCGAAGAGGGGATTCAGGCAATACATGCGAACAAAGTTGAATTTTTACTCCTCTTTATATCTGCATCCCTCTACCTTAACCCCACAGACTAAAAGGTAATCCATATTCTAGATAAAAATGGCCAAAATGGTCAAAATAGAATAGCCAAAATTTCTTAACACAGAATATTTCACAGCCAAGTGAATGCAAATGACTGCTCCACAATTTTCAAATAGCATTCATGGAATGCCTAATTTTGAGATATGTTATTTCCTGCTATTTCCTTCATGAAAAACATGTGCCAAGAGCACTGAATGAGGTGACTTGCTGTGCGAAATTATTAAACATGAACTAATTAAAAATTAGTTTCTCCCTGCAAAACTGTTTTTCATTTTAGTATATGCAATCTTTATTCTTTCTCTTCTGTAATAATTAGATGGTATGTCAAGTTGCCTACTAAGATCTCCCCAAGATCATGATATTGAGAGGACAGCAGCCTTATATAAAAGAATGTGCATCTCAACGTGTTATCAGAAGATAAGAAACTAATTAAAATGAAGGGAAGTCAGAACATAGCCATACATTATCTCACTGGAAAAGCTTGCCTGTGCCATTAAGAGGCACCCCTACTCACTTTGAATCCTGTGGAACACTATGTTTCAGATTCTGTACAAGCATCAGTAGTATTTTGACTTGATTTAACTAACTTTTTGTTCACTAACCAAAAGCTAATGGAAAGTCAATAAAAATGACAAATAATTCTATATTATTCCTGATAGATTTCTGCATAAAATGAATATCTCTCTATAGAATAGCAGTGGCTAAACCCCATCTCCTCCTTATCTGAAATATTAACTTGAGAAATCCAGACTTATAGTTTCAAGAAGTAAATTGGCCAATATTTTGAATGGAATGTCTTTTAAGTAAGAGGCTTTAGTTAGAAGTTATAATGTCTGTCTCTTCAAAAAGTGGAACCTATTACACTCTGGGTCTAATCAAATTGTGCCATACCTATAATTTGCTAAAGGTGAATAAATCAGCAAGAAACATGGCCCACCATTCACCACTCATGGGCTCTGAACTTAGGCTGGTGCAAGCAGTACTTCCTGGGTGATTTATTTAATTTGAGCTTCACGATCACATATCCTGGGAAAGAACCGTGAGTCAGGGGTTACGTAACGTGCTCTAAATGGACCTTAGAACTGTGAAGCAGAATTTGCATCTTCTGGAATATAGTCAATGGTTAAATTTCCAGGCAAGTGTATTCTTCCTATGCCTTGCTTCCTTTGCTGTATCAAAAATACAGCACTACCACAATGAGATACCACTTCATACCATTAGGGTGGCTCTTATCAAAAAACAAAAAACAGAAAATAACGTGTTGATGAGGATGTGGAGAAATTGGAACCCTCATGCATTGCTGATAGAAATGTAAAATGGTGCAACCCTTGTGGAAAACAGTTTTGTGGTCCCCCAAAATGTTAAACATAGAATTACCATATGATCCAGAAATTCCATTTCTGGGTATATACCCCAAAGAATTGAAAGCAGGGACTTGAAAGATACTTGTACATGAATGTCCATAGCAGCATTATTCACAACAGCCAAAAGGAAACAACTCAACTGTCTATCAACAAATGAACAGATAAACATGTAGCATGGATATGTAGCATACCCATACAATGGAATATTGTTCAGCCAGAAAAAGGAATGAATTCTGTTACATATTACACCATGGATGAACCTTGAAAACGTGCTAAGTCAAATAAGCTAGACACAAAAAGGACAAATATTGTATAATTTCACTTATATGCAGTACCTAGAATAGGAAAATTCAAAGAGATGGAAGGTAGAATAGAGGGTACCAGGGGCTGAGAGCAGGAGGAAATAGAGAGTTATTGTTTAAAAGGTACAGAGTGTCTGTTTGGGAGGATGAAAAAGTTCTGGAAATGGACAGTGGTGATAGTTACATAATTTTGTGGATGTACTTAATGTCATTGAGTTGTACACTTAAAAATGGTTAAAATAGTAAATTTTGTTATATATATATTTTACCATAACTTTTTAAAATATACAGCACTAGAAGCCACCATGCCCACCTCTGACTTGCTCCCTTCCCCTCTCACATACAAATCATGATCCTATTAGCATTTTCTGCATTCAGCCCTGGAACCACTGAAAGCACCCCAAGAATCCCTGGAACTTCCTGGCAAATCCCCTGTGAAGACAGGCATGTCCTAACGGGGAACCCTGTGATGCCTCCCAGGTGACGGTTTCAGGAGACCACTGGGCTCCGGGCTCCACAGTTGTAGACAAGTTATTTTGAATCACTGGCTTGACTTGTGTATTGGCAAGAATTAGGCGACTATCCAAATTCAATAGGTTTAATTAGGTTATAAGAGAATTAGGTTATGAGTATGCACCTGATGGAATAATTTAAATCTTTAAAGCCCTTGGCTATTATTGGTTGAAAAAGTGGGTATTTGAAACAATCAGAAAACCCAAACCTCCCTATTCCCGTGCACAGAAAAATTTCACCCTAAGGAAAAAGTTATTGTTCAATAAACAAAAACCTCCATCATGGAGCTACATTGGCCTAAGCAAAATAGTCCTTTAATCCTATCGAGAAGGACAGGTAATGAGTGCCTGTATCTAAAGGAATTTTCTCTGCTATTATCCAATCCTGTAGCAGTTAGAGACCAACCCCATCACTCAGACCGGTGACTGCTCCATCACGTCCCTGCCATAGATAAAACAGTTTTATCCTCTCTCACTTCCTCATTTCTCCTTCTTGTCTTGGGGGGAAGGGGTGATGTCGGGATCCAGGAATGATAACAACAAAGCACAAAAAAGTGCAAGAGAACTACCGGCAACTGTGCTTTCCTGTGCCATGACAAAGGATGTTTGCTGGCAAGACACTAGGTAAGAACCTAGTCACCCCCTCCAAAGTACACAAACATCCCAGTGCAAATTAAAGTATTTGCCACCCAGGTGATAACTGTGTGTCTTCCACCTCTCTTGGCCACAGTGGTGGCTGAACCAGAAACAACTCTTTACCACCTGCCATGCTCTGAGGTGTCCTTACTTGATGTCATGCCTTCTCTCAATGGATAAGAAAATACCTGTAATCAATAATAACTCCAGTACTGGAGTAAGACGACCCCAAATCAGCAATTCTTAGAACTAGAAGGACCTCTAAGCCTACGTAGTCTAACTCTCTCATTTTACAAATGAAGAAACTGAGGCTAGGAAAATTGAAAAGACCTGCCTGGGGTCACACTTTCATTAGTGGCGGATAAGGGACTAATTCTCAGAAGTCCCAGCTCTTCTTTTGGTGAACTTTCCTCATAATATGCTTCTGCTGAGGACACAACAGAAGCATCCAGCCTTCTGGAAGGTAGTCAGGATTTTGGTAGGTTTATTTCATTTGAATGATGGCTCCAAGTAGAAGGAAAATGTGGTTTTCTCTCTTTGAGCTGTTTACTCTGAGTCATTGCTCAGGACAGTGGCCTCTGTTTGAATGATTCATGTCATGACAACCACTACAGACTTGAAACTCTTAAAATGTCATTGAGCCTATGATGTACTGGATTTTACTTAAAACAGGGAAAATGCAAATTGTTCAAAAATGTTATTTTTCTATCCCTTCGTGGCTGGGATTTGACAAAGAGAACCATAAGAAATTTCAAATGGCAGCTTTCAGTTCCTTTTTAATATCAAAATTTGACTAGTGAGACCAGTTTGACTTCCAAGTTCGTTTTGTAAATCTAGTAAAATATGGGCACAATTGAGTCTGTGGCCCAGACTCCACCAGTTTACCAGTGCTCTATGATGTGTTTCTCATCTCAATGGACAGTCTTTTCTATGCAGTTTCATATGTTACAAAGAAATAAAAGACTAGATTGAAGTCCAGGCTTTAACTTCACCACCTCTGCAGCCTTAGAAGAACCATTATATTTTCTGTACCTTGATTTTCTCATCTCTGAATTTTTGATACCAATTCCAATCCTGGTCAGCTTCATCAGAGATGTTGTGTAGACACGCTGAGATTAACCCATTCAAAAATACTTTAAAAAGAATAAAGTGCTATACACCTTTAAGAAAATAGATATCTTAATCACCTTCCCCCCACAGAAAGCTTGAGAAGATTATTCAGGCAGGTCATAAAGAACTCAAGCCCTGTGGTGGGGTAGATTCCTTGGGTGCAGAACCAAAAGGAAGTGTAGCATTTTTGGTAATTAAATCATCTGACGTATAAGCATGGAAGGAAGCTGGATGTGGACTGAAGTTGGAGTTTTTGGACAGAAAAGCAGCAGAGGGCAGAGGTGGGTGACAGAAGCAGTGGTGTGGAGATTGAGTAGTAAGGTTACTCTAGATAAAGAACAACTGAAGGAGAGAGAAGGAAAAAATGTTGACCATCAGTTGGTGAGGTAATAGGAATGCTAAGAGAATCAGCAGAGACAAATAGATGGATGCCTCCTCCTGCAGACTCCCTTTCCTTTGGTACTTCTTAGCCTTTATACCTATGTTAGTGAGTCATTCAATTAGTAAATATTTAGTAAGAAGCACTTACTGTATGCTGGATTCTGTTCTAGGCCTTGGGAAAATTAATTAATGAATAAAACAGATGAAATTTCTGACCTCATTAGAACTTACATTTTAGTAACAGACAGGGGGAGGAGGGAAGATACAACTAATAAACAGAGAGAAAATTAGACATTTCCTGAAGAGGTAGTTTCAGAAAGTAATCAGTGCTATAAAACATAAAATAGGGCAACAAGATGGAAAATGGCAAGTGGCAGAAAGGGCACTAAATTAGCTAGAGTGGTCAAAGAGGGACTCTGAGGAGATTACATTGAGCTCACAATTCTTTGGATGCAAGTGATAAAAATCCATATCAAACTGCATCAAGCAGAACGGAGATTTTATTGACCCAAGAAGGTGGATAGGATACCAGAGTAGCCCTGGGATTGAATGAGCAACAGCAGGGCCCAGCGCCTTGGGCCTCAGAGATGGAGAATCAAAACCCAGAGAATACAACCTTCTTTTCCACCTCTCATCTCTCTAGTCTCTGAAGCCTCAGATTCACATCCCCTCGCTTAGACATACCCAGTAGAAAAGAGAGTGCATTTTCCCCCAGAGATGACCTCTCAACCCCAGGAAACAGTTTTGGCCAGATGTGAGTTATAAGGTCATCCCTATGGCTGGAATGGTGGTGCGGGGTGATGAGGGAGAAATGGGAGGAAGGAGAGTTTTACCAGAGAAGAGGATGGAAAAGCTCTGTGGACAACACAGTAGCTACCACAGTTTACTACATCCCACCCCTTGACTTCCTAGCACACTCAAAGTACCCTTCTCCCCTGATATTAAGCTCAAAAATGCCCACCTATCAAAAGGCCAGTATCCCATGTACAACAGAAAACACATCCACTCCTTCCAAAGAGACAACCCAAATCACACCCTTTGCCATTTTGAATCCCATGTCTTCTCTTAGTCTTGCCAAATGATAAATTTAACCACTCCAACATAGCCAATATAAAATTATGGAGGATTATATAATGTCTGCAATAAAAGCTCCCATTTGGAAAGCACAGAAAGGAGAAGCAACATCAGCTATCTCTGATGCACAGCATATACAGCATATTGCTGAACGAAAAGATCAAGGACTCACCTCCCTGGCCACTGAATAAGTCCTTGGATGAGTTTCTCCGCCTGCCCCTGATACTTGCCAGAAGAGTTGACCACAACCGTTGGTTAAGCCATTGGTTGTGGTCCTTGGATAAGCCTGAGATCAAATTAGGACTTACCATCTCTTCTCAGTGTTACAATGATTTATCCACTTCCCATTGGCACAATTACAGCTGTGGTAAGATCCTTGGCACTTGAGTAATTGTAGAATACCCTTTGCCAGCCTTGGAGTTCCTTTGTCAATGTAATTTCCATAGAATTCCAATTGATTGCTGATCTGTTTGATTCTTATACCCTCCACTACTTAGTCACCAATAACAGAATCGTTGTCAAAACATGACCCTTAAGTCTGTCCTCAGGAAACAATTTCTATATTTATCAGGACTCTGAGTTTTAAAAGTCAGAAGCTCATTTAAACATGGAAACTAAGGATGTGGCAGCCTTTTCCCCTGACTTCAGCTTACTGTCCCTATGTCCCTAAAAATAAATGTACTTTAATCACTGCATTAGCCAGATCTCATTCAGTGGCAAGAAATAGAAATCAAACTCATATTGACTGAAAGGAAAAATATGTTATTGGCTTTCTAACTAGAATGTGTCCTGGGAAAGGCCATGGGAGCAAAGAAAGAAGTACAAGAATTGAGATCTTAGAACCCTATGACTTTCTGCTTAGCTTTGTGATTGGCTTCATCTGTAGACTCTCTCTGAGATGGTAGACAAGATGGCTATCAGTGGTCTCAGATCCAAATCCCCAATTCAATAACCCCATCAGAAAAGAAAATGATTTCTTCCAATTTCAATCCTGGTGAAGAGCCATGATTGGCCAGGCCTGGGTCTTATTCCCGCCCCTCTGGTGGTTATGGGGGAAATAGAGAAGAGGAGGGAGAGAGTAGATCAGCAGAAGAAAGACGAAGGTGAAGTTTGTTGAACAGACATATACTTTAGCCACCAATGTCCACTGCATTCACTAAAGCCATCAATCAATTAGACACACCTATACAGTAGAAAAAATATTATTGTGTTCCACAATTAGAAACAGACATTGCCACAAATTTAGAGGAGTCCTTCTGGGCTTCAATAGGACATTAAGGACCAAAGCAAAGCCTGAAACCCCATCACAACTTCCTGTCATTCATTCATTTATTCAACAAATATTCATTAAGTGGCTACCATCTCCTAAGCACTGAGTTAGGTGCTGGCTGTGCATAAATAAGCATCATAGACATGGTTTTCACCTTCACAGACGAGGAGTCATACAACTAAACAAGCAATCCTATTAAGGGAAATAAATGGCATGATAAGTAATGTACCTACTTCTATGAGAGAACATTATTTGAGGGGAGGATGGAGGTGAAGTGTTCAGAGAAGACTTCTTGTGAGAAGTAATGTTTAAACTGATACGTATAAGATGAGTAAGGGTTAGCCAAGTCTGAGAGGCAGAGTGAAGTCCAGATAAATCTGCAAATGCCCAGTGTCAATAAGAGTATAGCACATGTGGAAAAATGAAAGAGTTAAAGATAGCCAGTCATTCTGTTCCTGCTCAAGAGCACTATTTTCACTTACTTCCTTCTAGAAGAGGAAAATGCTCTAGCATGTCTATTCCCACTTGTCTCTACTGCTTTCCTCCCAGGCCCCTTTTTATTATCCCTAAAGCTAGAAGTGGCACAAATGGGGAAATGTTGCAGTTTAGGAATCAGTGGAAGTAACCAAACAGGTTTCTTTTCTATTCACCGCCAATCCATAATTTCTAGTAATATCCTTTCTGCCTCTAAGTGTCACTGCTTCTCCAGCCCCATAAAATGGCCTCTTAGTCTGAGAACAACAGACAGGCAATAACAGCTGGCGTTTTCCCTAGAAATGTTAGCCTTGCCTCAAATGTGACTTTCCCTGAAGCAGCTTGATGCCCATCAGAACAGTTAACCTGCATCAGAATTGTGTCCTTTCCTACATCTCCTTGCTAGATATGAGATGATCTGTTACTAAGCTCTGCCCAAGTCATCGGGGCCTTGCATAAAAAATAAATAATTGAGCATGACTAAAATGAATAATCTATTATCAGGTGCATTTGCATAATTAAGCTTGCTCCAAAAAATTGGCAGAGCACAAACTGGCAAAGCATTGCATAATATCGACCGCAAAGCCCTGGCATGTGATTCTAGCAAAACACAATGAAGTCAGAGCTCTGTGTATACAGATTAGATAAACGCATCTGCTCAGTGAGTGGAGAACAAACTACACGCTTAGAATGTTTTTAATGTAGCTTCTTTTCATTCAGAATAATATGACTTCTGATTAAGAATGTGTGCTTGGGAGAGGCAGCTCACCCCAACAGCGAGAGGCCAGGCTGGAAGTCAGAAGACCTGGGGCCTAGCTCAGTTGCATCTCTGATGTGTTTCATGGCCTCTAGCCAGACACATAACCATGCTTTGCTTTTGATTCTTCATTTCTAAAATGGCGTAACAATGGTTTCTCTACCTACCTACCAGACTGTAAAACGCACATAGAAAACACAGAGATATCCGCCCTGGCTCCCATCCCACTGGAGCAACACAAGCAGTCTCTAGATGCCCACAGCTTACCGTGGAGTCAGTGGTGGGCACAGGTTTGCTGTATGCTCTACAGGAAGTCATCTTGAACTGGAAGAGTTGTCCTTCTGACCTTTCCCTCTGCCTGTTTCCTCATATTGGAGAACAGTATCAGAGCCAGCAGCAAGCAGAGGCTGGAGCTCTAAATTAGTGTTTCTTGTAAAGAAGTTTCTAAGAGGGCAATATAGTTAAGAAAGATTGTGTGGTCTCCTCTGATAACCTAGAAAGCCAGAGGTTGGAGAGTCAAGGAGACTATATCAGGGTATCCTAGTACTGAGGGAAAAACCGCCAGTGCAAAGAAAATCCCAGATTTCTGTGTTTTCTTGTCAAGTTGAGCCTTTCTGAAACACCCAGAGGAGAGACCAGGCAGCAGGCCAAGATTTATATTACCACTGTTCCTGTTTGGTTTTGTAAGAAGAAATTCTACTTAGGTATAAGCATCATCTGTGACATCTGTCGCCCGTTGATTACCAGGGCTGACTTAGTTTCCCTCTCCTTTCTCATGTTTCCCACTGAAGCTGCCTTCTAGGTCAAAGAAGATAACCTTCTCAAATAATGAGGACCACTTTTCTATCAATACTGTATGATATTCATACATCACTGTTTTAAATGGCACCGTTTTATTCATTATTGTCTGCTAGGAGGCCTCAAATCAGTGAACATGCCTTCATAAGAGTCCATCTTCAAAGGTCTCTTTCTCTCAATGTCTGATCAAATTCAATTATCCAAATCAATTTGAGGTCTGCTGCTATGGAAATGTGTGTTCTTCAGCAGAGTGAGTCACTGCTGGAGGTATCACTGTGGCCCTAAGGGAAGACCAAGAGAGTAGAGGATGATGACAACAGAACATAGGATCTGTTCAAGCCATGAAGGACCTGATGGGAAAATCAAGGTGGGAGGAGCCCTGACTACAGGGTCAGAGGTCAAAGGTCTGCAGTCTGAGTCCTTCAGAGCCAGTCTGTGTCTCGTTGAGAGTGAGATGGTGTCTCAATAGGCTGTGTGTCAGCCTCCTAAAAAAGCAGCCAGCAAGATATAGCTGAAGACTTGGAATAGAAGAAGTAAAAGAGAAGAAAAGTAGAGATGGATGCGAGAAAGATAAGAAAAGAAACTAATATTGCTGATTTCTTCACAGTGCCATTTCTACCTGCTACAAGAATTGAAGGGGAAGGTGAAAGAAAAGGAAACTTCTGGCAGAGAAGGGTAAGAGAAGGGCACCATTATATAAAGATTCACTGTGATAATCTAAATAAAAAGGGATACAAAATACTGCGTGGCAAGATGTTACATGGTAGGAATGCCTGTTATTGATTCCACTGGGATGGACCCAAGAGACTTGTTTGTAGTAATTCAAATCCCTGGAAATAGTCATTCAGTGTGAGCCACAGAGCATTAGAAAAATTGAATTTTGAAGAGAGTATTAAAAGAAAAAGAATGAGCCAATGAGAGAGCATATTTTGAAAGCTAAAGTTAAAAACATTTTTTCTCTCCAGGGAGGAAATAATGGCTGTAGGAGGAATTATGACTGTTTTCAAAAGCATTATGATGGACTGGCAGTCTCAATAAAAGGGGTGGCAGACTTAGAGTCTAAATTTGGGAATGAAAAACTGAAAGGCAACAATGGGAAATATCCACCAGACACTTTCACCTTAGGGGTCCAAGATTAAAGTATTATTAAGGACAGGAAAAATATGCTAGAGATGGGACTTGGAGACATTCTGAGAGCTTTGTATGAACAGAAAAATATTTCTGGTGTAAAAAGAATTCCTCCATGTTCATAGAAAGTTCCTTCCTTCTTTGACACTCATAGATTCTGGCTATTGTACAATTTACCCTTTCTCATCTCTGATCTGGTGACCTCTCAGCCTACTCACTATGTTCACTGAAGATCTTGGCTGTGGCTCATGGTTTTTCTATCCACCTCATTTCTGGCTATCATCTTGAACAAGTTCAGTTCCCTCCGGACCCCTACAACATAGACAAGCTCTTGGTCTTCTCAATTCTGGTGACTTTCAGCTCCACCTCTCTTTTGCCACATAGACCCATCTCCACATTGTGGCTTTTATCATCACTGGAACTTTCGATCTGTGAAATTTCAATCATTCATTTACTCATTCATTTTACAAATGCCTGTTGAATACTTACCTTGTGCCATTCATTGTGCTAGTCATTGTAAAAATAATCACAGTTATAAGAAACAATATCCCTTCCTTCATAGAGCTTATAAACTAGTGAAGGACACAAAGAAACTAACAGGCAATTACAATAGAATGTCATAAATGCTTTCCTGGGGTATGCTGGGAAGCCTGTAGGAAGAGCATCTAATCTGGATATAGATTGTCATGCAAGACTTCCTGGTACAAGTGATGTCTAAACTGAGATTTTAAGAAGGAGTATGAGTTAGCCAAGCAAAGGTGGGTGATGGGTGGGAGAGAAACCATGTTCCAGACAATGGAATAATATTTACAAACATTTAGAGGTAAAAGAAGGCATGGCATATTTAGAGTTCTGGAAGTTATTCAGAATGGCCAGACTTCGTAACCGATGGACTCTATATGGTTGTTGAGGGAGAGGGTGTAGAAGGATGACGCGCAAGTTTTGGCTTGAACAATTAGGTGAGTGTTGATGTCATCTACTGACGGGGAAATGTCAAAGGAAAAGCAAAACTAGAGGAAAAGATAAGAGTTTAGTTTATTATGTGTTGAGTCCCAACTATCAGTGTGTCATCCCTGTGGAGATGTTGAATATTCCTCACCATCACTCTCCACCTCCACCTGCCAGCACATGAGAACACACAAATGCTTCATTACCTACCTGAGTCCTCTCATCCTCTAAGACTCAGCTAAAGTGTCACCATTTCTAGAAGATATTCTATGATGACAGCTGCTCATCTATGCTAAATCTGTGTCACCCCATGTTTACCTCTATTGTATCATACTGAGTTGCAATTTCCTTTTTGCTTATTTATCTCCCCCCTACAAGTCTGTAAATTCCCTCAGGAATGAGAAGTTTGCTGTTGTGTTGTTGTTGTTATTGTTTTTAAACAGTAGCGTTAACAAATGTGTGATTTATTTCTTTCATCATTCATATTTTAGTTTTCTTTTTCAGCCCTTACACTAGCTAGAATTTCTCAAGCTGTAAGACAATGCATTTCTTTCTTTCTTATTCTAAATCTTCCTTAATACAATACTAAATCATAGCACAACATGCTAATAACATCACTTAAAACACTATTCTAACACAACTCTTGCCTTTCTTTTGAATCCTGGTATTTAACGGATGCTAAGTAGGTACTTGTTAAAGTGTAATGAATGAATGACTACTTGCATGAATGAGCAAAGCAGAGTGAATAAACTAGAATTTTAATAGCTTTTCAAGAGGGAATTGTCTTTGACTATGAAAAGTGAATCTGGACATTTACATTTTGGAAGGATGCACTGCAGCAAATAATTAGCAAAACTACTGTCCATATGAATCAAACAGGAATTGGGGGCTTCACAGACAGAAAGCAGGTAGAGTAAGAGGGAAAGGGGACAGGTAGCTGAGCCATTTGGTGGGAGAAAGGTGCCCAATGAGAAAATCCTGAAGGTAGAGTGACTGGGTATTTTTTTAAAAATAGAACTATCTACTATATGACTTTGACTTATGGCACTGATAGAGTGTATAATCTGTCTGTTTCCCAAGTCCTCTGTAGGTCTACCTATCCTCAAATGCCTTATGGGCAGTTTTTGTGCAAATTCATTCCTTCTCTAGATCAAATTGAAGAGTTAAGAGAAAGAATAGCCATGAGAGAAATATGTAAGAGAAGTAAACAAGTAAGGAGTTCACTGAGAACAGAGACTCAAATCCATAAGAGACCAAGGGAAGGTGAGCCCTGAGGGATTCACCAGGACTTGGACACCTGCAACATACAGACAAGCAGTTGAGGTAATTGTATTTAACCCTCTGTGATGGTTAATTTTATGTGTCAACTTAACTGGGCCACAGGGTGCCCAGAATTTTGGTTTGCATTATTCTAGGTATGTCTGTGAGGATGTTTCTGGATGAGATTAACATTTGAATTGGCAGATTGAGTAAAGCAGATTGCCCTCCTCAATGTGGGTGCACCTCATTGACCACAGGCCCATCTGTTGAAGGCCTGAATAGAACAAAAAGGCTGAGTAAGGGAAATTCACTCTCTTCACCTGACTGTCTTCAAGCTGAGACATCAAACTACAGCTGCTTTTGGACTTGGACTTAGACTGAAGCTTACACCATCAGCTCTCCTAGGTCTCCAGCTTGCTGACTGCAGATCTTTGGACTTCTCAGCCTCTGTAATCACATGAGCCAATTCCTTATTTTATATGTATATTTATTTGTACAGGCACACCTCAGAGATATTGCAGGTTCAGTTCCAGACCACCACAATAAAGTGACTACCACCATAAAGCAAGTCACACAAATTTTTTGGTTTCCCAGAGCATATAAAAGCTATATTTACACTATACTATAGTCTATTAAATGTGCTATAGCATTATAAAACATATAAACACACAAATGTCTAAAAAAACAATGTCCATACCTTAATTAAAAAATACTTTATTGCTAAAAAATGCTAACCATCATCTGAGCCTTCAGTGAGTGTTAATCTTTTTGCTGGTGGAGGGTCCTGCCTTGATGTTGATGGTTGCTGACTGATCAGGGTGGTGGTTGCTGAAGGCTGGGGTGGCCGTGGAAATTTCTCAAAATAAGACAACAATGAAGTTTACCTCTGATTGACTCTTTCTTTCGTATTTCTCTGTAGCATGTGATGCTGTTGGACAGCATTTTACCCACAGTAGAACGTCTATCAAAATTGGAGTCAATCCTCTCAAACCCTGCTGCTGGTTTTATCAACTAAGGTTATGTAATATTCTAAATCCTTTGTTGTCATTTGAACAATCTTCACAGCGCCTTTACCAGGAGTAGATGCCGTCTCCAGAAATCACTTCCTTTGCTCATCTGTAAGAAGCAACTCCTCATCTGTTCAAGTTTTATCATGAGATTGCAGCAATTCAGTCACATCTTCAGGCTCCACTTCTAATTCTAGTTTTCTTGCTATTTCCACCACATCTGCAGTTACTTCCTCCACTGAAGTCTTGACCCCCTCAAAGTCAATCAAGAGGGTTGGAATCGATGTCTTCCAAACTCCTGTTAATGTTGATATTTTGACCTCTTCCCATGAATCACGAATGTTCTTAATGGCATCTAGAATTGTGAATCATTTCCAGAAGGTTTTCAATTTTCTTTGCCCAGATTCATCAGAGAAATCACTATTTTGGCAGCTATAGCCTTATGAAATGAATTAAGACTTGAAAGTCGAAATTACTCCATGATCCACGAGCTGCAGAATGGATGTTGCGTTAGCAGGCAGAAAAAAAACATTAATCACATTGTACATCTCCATCAGAGCTCATAGGTGACCAGCATTGTCTGTGAGCAGTAATATTTTGAAAGAAATCTTTTTTTCTGAGCAGTAGGTCTCAACAGTGGACTTAAATAGTCAGTAAACCATGTTTTAAACAGATGTGCTGTCATCCAGGCTTTGATCCATTTACAGAGCACAGGCAGAGTAGATTTAGCATAATTCTTAAGGGCCCTAGGATTTTTGGAATGGTAAATGAGCATTAGCTTTAACTTAAAGTCACCAGTTGTATTAGCCCCTAACAAGAGAGTCAGCCTGTCTTTTGAAGCTTTGAAGCCAGGCATTGACTTCTCCTTTCTAGCTATGAAAGTTCTAGATGGCATCTTCTTCCAATATAGAGCTGTTTTGCCTACACTGAAAATCTGTTGTTCAGTGCAGCCACTTTCACTAATTAACTTACATAGATAACTTGCTGCATTTTCTACATTACTACTTGCTGCTTCCCCTTGCACTTTGAAGTTATGGAGATGGCTTCTTTCGTTAAACCTCATGGACCAACCTCTGCTAGCTTTTAGAACTTTTCTTCTGCAGCTTCCTCACCTCTCTCAGCCTTCATAGAATTGAAGGGAGTTAGGGTAGGTTTTGGCTTAAGGGAATATTGTGGCTGGTTTGATCTTCTAGCCAGACCGCTAAAACTTTCTCCATATCAGCAATAAGTCTGTTTTGCTTTCTTATCATTCGTATGTTCACTGGAGTAGCACTTTTAATTTCAAGAACTTTTCCTTAGCATTCACAACTTGGCTAAGTGGTTGGTACAGAAGACCTAGCTTTCAGCTTATCTCAGCTTTTGACACGCCTTCCTCTCTAAGCTTATTCATTTCTAGCTTTTGATGTAAAGTGAGAGACGTGTGACTCTTTCTTTCTCTTGAACACTCAGAGGCCAGTGCAGGGTTATTAACTGGTCTAATTTCAATATTGTGGTGTCTTAGGGAATAGGGAGGCCCGAAGAGAGAGATGGAGGAACAGCCAGTTGGTGGATCAGTCAGAACACATACATTTATCAAATAATTTTGCAGTCTTATATGGGTTTACTTCACGGCACCCCAAAACAATTACAAGAGTAACATCAACAATCACTGATCACAGATCACCATGACAAATATAACAACAATGAACAAGTTTGAAATATTGTGAGAACTACCAACATGTGACACAGACACAAGTGAGCAAATGCTGTTGGAAAAACGGTGCCCAAAGGCTTGCTTGACACAGGGTTACCACAAACCTTCAAGTTGTGAAAAACACAATATCTGCAGAGCACAATAAAGTGAAATGCAATAAAACAAAGTATGCCTGCATATATACTTTACATATAAAATAAGGAATATGTGTATGTGTATATATGTGTGTGTGTTTGAGTATATATATATATATATAAAATCTCCTTTTAGTTCAGTTTCTCTGGATAACTCAGACTAATACACTCTTCTCCTTTTTAATCTCTGGACCTACAAGGGACCTACTCAGACAAATTTCCTAAGAACTGGCATAATAAAGGGAGACTCGCCATAGCACCTGAATAAGCTGGGAGCTCATTCTTTCAGCCCAAATGAATTCAGGGAAGACACATGGGCCAATAAAAGAGCACCTTAGGATTGGACTTCAGGAACAGATCGAGAAATACAAAGAAGAAACTTTACATTCAAAGAGGGAAATAAATAAAAGAAAAATAGGAAGCATCTAGGGGTGAAGAAGAGCTACCATGAGAAAACAGCAGGGAGAAAATTGTTCTTGCAGACGAATGAAGACAAAAACACCTGCCTCAGTAGGAGCAGCTTTGTCAAAAACCCAGAGAGGAAGAATGGAAGTGGCGAGAAAAGATGAAGAGGCAATAACACAGCGAGACCAAAGCCAATGAGAACAACAGAGCCATTGTAGGTGGAGCACTCGAATCTAAGAGAAGGTGAGAAGCACAGCAAGAGACAAAGGGAGAACGAGAGTGCTAGGAGGATACCGGATAGAACAAGAAAAATCACCTGAACTTGGGACAAACACATTTCGAAATAGGAACATGTAACACATGTGGCAAAGGAACTCAGGGGGCACGATATGTTGCCTATGGAGCTCTGAGAGAAGAAAATACTAACGTAATTTTTGTGAGACAAACAAAGCGAAACATGAAGAAGGGAATTGACTGCTCCCAAAGGACTGTACTGGAGGCTCTGCACTTGTTAATAACATGACTTAGCCACAGTTCTTCTAGTGGTTAACAGAAAGCGATTCAATCTGGCTTAAGAAAGGGAAAAAAATTTATTAGCGGGATATTGAGTAACACACTGAGCTCAAGGATAGCTAGATCTCAGGAGGCACTGGCAACGGTAAATAAATAGCTACCAAGAAAACCAGCCATGCTTGCTCATCATCCCAGCTTCTCTCTGAGCATTCACTTCCTTTTTTTCAGGTGGGAGAGGGCTGCCTCATAGCTTTATGAGTAGACGTCAGCTCATTTCAAGAAACCCACATAGGCTGATTCACAGAGAGAAAATATGACTGGACGTCTAGATCAGGTGTTTTGGCAAAGGGGCAGAGTTAGGCAATACAAAAATGTCTGCAAAGACCCCTCCTTACAGGTGGGAATGATTCGCCAAAAAATAAAGTTGTTATGAGCTAAGCATCACCCTAAATGGAACATGCGACAAATGGAAAATGAGAAGGTAAAAAAATGGACAAATGGAAAATGAGAAGGTAAAAAATGGACAAATGGAAAATGAGAAGGTAAAAAAATAGAAAATATTTTCAAAACATATATAAATAATATCACATAGACAAGATCAGAACAAGGGATGCTGATAATTAAAATACAGAAAAAAGGGGCCTGTCCGGTGCCGCAAGCGGTTAAGTGCGCGCACTCTGCTGCTGCTGCCCAGGGTTGGCCGGTTCAGATCCCAGGCGCGCACCGATGCACTGCTTGGCAAGACATGCTGCGGCGGTGTCCCATATAAAGTGGAGGAAGATGGCCATGGATGTTAGCCCAGGGCGAGTCTTCCTCAGCAAAAAGAGGAGGATTGGCAGATGTTAGTTCAGGGCCGATCTTCCTCACACAAAAAATAAATAAATAAATAAATAATACAGAAAAAAAAGTAAGCATTTAAAACAACAAACATCATGTGATGAAAATAAAATCTAACTAACAGTAAAGAAGTACAATTATTTTTTTCTGCATCTGCTACCTAGTTAGCTGTGGATCTTCAACCGAAAAACGATTCTACTTGGTGAAATGGAAGCTATAACTACCAAACAAGAAAAAACTGAGTACTTTCCTTTTTTTCATTGTGGTAACATTGGTTTATAACATTATATAAATTTCAGGTGTACATCATTATACTTCAATTTCTGTATAGATTACATCATGTTCACCACCCAAAGACTAATTACAATCCATCACCACACACATGTGCCGAATTATCCCTTTTGCCCTCCTCCCTCCCCCCTTCCCCTCTTCCCCTAACCACCAATCCAATCTCTGTCTCTGTGTGTTTGTTTGTTGTTTTTATCTTCTACTTATGAGTGAGATCATACGGTATTTGACTTTCTCCTACTGACTTATTTCGCTTAGCTGAGTACTTTCTAATGCCAACTCTTAATCTCACTGTGATCCTAGCTGCAAGACTGGCATCCCATGGGTTAGGGGCCTTTGCCGTGTCATCTTCATGAGGTCAGAGTGGAGCCTTTGCCTCAAGACAATTACGTCAAAAACAAACACAATCATAAAATAAATAAAAATTGAAGACAGAGACAAAGTTTGAGTTCCTTAAAAAAGGCTCAGAAGAGAATTATGCAAAGAGTTATTAAAGACTGTACTTATAAAATAGAAATTGATGAATTTCTTAACAAAAACAACTTTTTTAGAGGATGTTTACCAGAAGAATTAGGACAAAACAAAAGGCCATGTGGGATATCTTACAAAACCAATTGCTGGCTAAATCATTGTATCTGTATTCGACAGAGGAACACATCCTTCAGGAACACATGGCTTCATTCTCTTTTACTACTTTCTACTCCAAGTGACGAGGGCCTGAACTCATACATTAGTTGCTCTCCCTCTAAAGAAGAAGGGAGTTCTTTCCTGCCAGCAATATTCGTAAATGTCCCAGGGAAGACAAAACTGGCCTGGCCTGGGTCAACTATCCAAATCTTGAACCAATCACTATTGCCAGGATTATAACTAGTTGATAACTTGTGGGACATCCAGGATTGACTACTATGTGGGCACTTACGATATTTCTGAGCAATACCTAATGGTATGGAAATTGCCCAAGATAAAGACTAAGTGAAATAAAAAAGTAAATTTCCAAAAAGTGCATATTGTATATTCATAATATATAAATATTTCTTAATAAATATTACATTAAAAGGCAGAAAGTAGCACAACTCATTACTGATGACTGACTGATGGTCAATAGTTTTATCCTTTCTTCCTCACACTTATGTTTTCCAAATTCTCTATAATAAGTATGTACTACCATTTTAATTAAGAAAAACTCTTCATATTTTTATAAAATAATTTAAATTCACACTAACACAGAGACAAATGAAAAATTTAATTCCCAAACTTCTACTCTACCAAACACAATTCAATAAATTTAACATATAGTTGAAGTTGAGGTAATTCCTAATGTACCCAGATAGCCACAGTAAACTATGTTAAAGATATATATCAAGCTAACTGAGATAACTTGCTATGGAGACTATTGTCTATTTATTCAATATGTATTTGCCGAGCATCTACTATGTGCCAGGCTCTGAGCTAAGTGATAAAGATGCAATAATGAACAATGCAAACATATTCCCAGCCTCATGAAATTTATATTGTAGTATGACAGAAAAATTCAAGATAATTGAAAAACAAAATGACAAATTCTAATGAGTGCTGGAAGGAGGAAAAAGTTTATCATCAAGTATTACAGGGCAACGTGTTTGGACAGTTAGTGAAGGCCTCTCTTTGGAGGCAGCATTTAGGCTACAGGGAAAAGATGAAAAGGAGGGAACATACTCGCAAGCTTGGAAGCAGGAACATGTTTGGACTGTTTGTGGAACTGAAAGACTAAAGCCAAGCGAGCAACGGAGCAGGAGATGGGATGAAACTGTAGAGAGATAACGTCTATAACCAGGTAAAAGCTGAGTACAGCTACCAAAATCATAACTTTGCTTTTAGATTACTTGATCTGTGGCCGTTGTCCAAGCAGGGCCAACTACTGTTGAAGCTGCTGCTTGCTTCGATAATGAAACCACTTTCTGCCTGTAAATACAATGTTCGTCAAGAAGAACGTTGATTCTTGATCTTGACGGAGAGTCCTCGTAGGTGGGCAGAATGCAGAAGCCTAGACTAGGGTGAGAAGAGTCAGAAGAAGAAACAGCCAGAAAAGCAAATAGAAATTAAAGAAAAGAGAGGGAACAAAAATAAAAGTAAAATAATGAATCTTTAAATAAAGTATATGAGAAACGGCAAATAACATTGCAAGGCTAAATGGTGTACACAATTAACTACAATTTTTCTCGTATAACGGTCTCTTCTGTAATCAATTTAATGTCTCTATAATATAGTTCTATTATTAGGAAAGAGGCAGGGCATAAATACTTAACATGCAATATACAGTGCTTGGCTTTCTTATACACCCGGGAGTGTAGAAGAAATGTTAACTATATCATTTGTAAATGTCTTCCCTTTTCAAGCCTCTGAGAATCTATATAAAAATAAAATAAAATACCTAAAAATATAATAATAATTATCAAATAGAAAGAAAGCTAAAAACGAAAGGGAAAAAGGAGACACATTTTTCCACAACAGCCCCCCTCAACCACAAACCCTCTCATGGCCTTGAGAAAAGAACAAAGACCACCCTCTCTAATATCCAGGTAATGTATGCAAAATTCTGAAATAGAAACCCCTTGGCTTGTTGAGTATTATATTAAAATTTTCACAAGCTGTGCAAACTGTTTTTCAGTGTCTGGTATCCTCTCTCAGCCTGTTTTTTTGAAAAGGAAGATGAAATAATCAAATTCATAAATTATATAAAAAGAGCTCATCTATTCATTGAGATCAAAAAGGCTAATTAGTTGAAAAACACTGCAAGACAATGAAACTGATCTTTCTTCATTGGTGCTGCCAAAAAATTAGCATGAGCTCTGAAGTCCCAGGCCAAAAAGAAGTCTGAATTGGTTGGAAAGAACATGAGACACCGATCTGAGTCTTATGCAGAACATTCTATTGCTCCTTTATGGACTGTACAATACTGCATTTGAAGGAAAGCTGCACGTGGAATTCTCCCAAAAGTAAAGGGAAGAGGGGAGCTGAGAAATTGGCTAGTGACTATGCAGCCATTCCCACTAAACTGGAATCTCTTAAATGGAATAAGGAATTACTATTAAGGAATAATATTAAAAATCCTGCAGAGGCCTGATATTAACTATAAGAAAGCCAAATAGGCCAGATAGCAGAGAACTTTCAAACCATCCTTTTCCCCTGCTCTCTGCCAAGGGTCCAAAAGTCGAATGGCTGGGAATAGTCAGTCATTTATATAATGCCTGTTATATAATGTTCTACCTGTTGCCCCAAATAATTGCTCTAAAAACTACCTTTAATATCACGTTCTTGATGAAAATCAGTCAGGCTAATATGCTGAACCTGTTGATGGTTTTGCAAATCATAGAAAAATCTCAGGACATGACAAGATAAGATAGAATCTGAACCTACCTGTTTTCCTCGTTTATTTTACGGTGTAGGGAAAGCTAGAACTGATAGAAGAATTGGGGAGGGAGGGTGGTTGGGATATTGTATAACAGACTGGCTTGGAGATGGGCATTTCCCAGACCCCCTACATAGGAGAAAACTGGGCCAATGAAATCTCTTAAGAATCTTTCATTTCACTCACAACAGAACACCAAATGGCGACAGCTACTGAAACAGGGGGAGTAGGGTCTACTAACTAAAATAACTCATGTTTCTATATCGTCATTTCCCCTCCAGTACCCAAGTCAAGGCTCTGCAGAAGGGCACTCAATAAGGGTAAGATGAATGAATTCATTGAACCAAACTGACAGCCAATTTGCAGAATTCAGACCAGACATTTTTGCCTCAAATGAATGACTTGGGGCCTTTGACATATGGATAACTACTTCTACTCCCCACTCTTCAGCATTGACATACCTCAAATGGAGTTGCCACAGCCTAGACCTGAGCCTTGTGATGCAGGTAACTTTGATGAAGAGAGAAGCACATAGGAAACCGGGCCAGGCCTGTGTCCCCAACTTTACAACCTGCTGAGAATGCTTAAGGCCTTGAAGGTTTTGAACATCTTCTTACAGTCCTTTAGAGGAGCATTATTTTATTAATGCCTTATATTGCTGGAATCCCAGTGTGGAAAACCGGTATATGTGTTGCTGAGATACCACTGGATTTCTTGATGTAACCAGGCTTCCACCATACATTAAAAAGGATTCTACATTTTAATGACAACTTTGAAGAATGATCTACATAATGAAACAGATCATCACTATCCCAGTGATCATCCACCTTTAGGTAGGTCTGATGTTTGCTTGTCAAATATCTCGCTACAAGTATACATAAAGAAAAACACCATGGAGTTAACCACAATTGTGCAATTACTCAAGTCTTGATAATATGTCCGAGTCTGCTACTATGCCAGTGTCACAGCTTCTGAAGCTGCAGAGATTTGGTCTGTATCAAACCTCTGAGGGATTTATTTTATTCTTATGTACACCGATGGACATGGGGGTCAGAGAGTATGTTTGTTTTGTTTATGTTTTTAGTTATAAACAGCAGCCCTTCGTTGAACAATAAAATATAAAACTCCTTAATGCGAGTACATGAAGCCAAGAACTGGGACCCTGAAAATGTATTCCACTGAAGGAGGAGCCCCTTCTTGGTGGAAAGGATACTGGACAGGCTCCAAATGTTGGAAGGTCAGCATGTAGGCACACGTGATGCAAGTACCGTAACAGAAGGCTCAGCCTCGCTCCTGGGAGAACTGGCTTTCCTAGACCCCAGGGTCCAGCACCGTCACTCCCCAAGGGGCGCTCACTTTCATTCTAATTCACTCTATATCATTCAAATGCACTCTAAGAAGAAATTAAATTTTTGAGGTCTATGAAGTGGGTCCCAAGCCGTGACAGGTTCCTTCAAAAGTATTTTTCCCTTATTCTGGATTCCTTTTTCTCTTGTCCTGCTTTGGGTGCCTGAATTTGACCAAAGAAGACTGGAAGACGCTGCGCAGAGCTCTGTGGCATTCTTCTGCCATTTGGGATCAGGTTAGAATGTGAAGAAGTTAAAGGGTCACCAACCCAGCAGATTCTACACATCAGAATACTTCCGCTCTCTTTTCCTTGTGAACAGTCACTTCATTTCCAAGGGTAAATTAGCTTATAAAGAAAAGCAGTATTGATCTAAGTTCTCAGTGTGAAAGCAGTGGAGGAAGGAAATGGGGAAATTCCTGAAATTGTCCCTTCAGCCCATGATCTATATCATAGAGCCAAGCCAACAGAGGGGTAGATGGTGTTCTGCATGTGTTTAGTTCTCTGCACCTCATGTTTATAGCTCAAAGCTGCCTTGCCCTGGGAGATGTGCCCTGCTAAATTATTGGGCAGAGTTTAACCTGATATTTGTTAAAATATTTTCTCTACTAGCTTGCAGCTAAGTGTAAATAAATTTAATAGGATGCATTTATTTATGAAATGGGAAAATGCCGAAGAAATTAGTGTCAAAATGACGTCCAGGGCATTTAAATTAATTTGCATCACTCATCCTATGCCTGCTGCACATTGAGAATGTCTGTGTCTTATCTACAGCAAACAAAAAAGAAAAGAAAAAACCCTATAAATTACTTTAATGCATTTGATATAGTATCTTTCTGAACCCTCATGAGAGATTTTTGTCACTCTTTTAACTGCTACATCTAAATAATCAAATGATTATTAATTTTTTATAATTATCTTATGCAGTATGTTAAAATCTTAAGGTTGAGAACCATATCTTTAGACTTCAACAACACACTACCAATAAATTAAAAAGCTCTACGGAAATAAATTATTCGATCAGATTCCCTTGCCAAAGTATATACTGACATTAATATACCGGCATTAACTTGGTATTTAAATTGGTTTCTGTGCTCTTTTCTCTAGACAATATCTTGCTTTTACCTCTGTCCTCAAAAGTTTCTTTTCCCCAGAGCAAGTGGTTTAATTATGCACTGGCATTGTTGATGGAAAAGGGAAAGATAGCAAGTAAATAGCTATATAATCACAGCCTAGTAGGTCTGAAAATGACAGTGGATTGAGGAACATTAACAGCAATTTCCAAATGCAATAGAGTATGTAGGAAATACCCTGCTAATACTCCTATTCAAATGTTTTCCTTTTCTAGGCAGCATCTGAGTAGAAGGGAGAATATATTCTTAGCCTCCACTGACTATTCAATCCTGAATCCAACTGAGGATTAATGAAAATGTCAATGAAGAGTTTAATAATGAAAGGATCTACCTAGGCACATGCCATTCATTCATTCAGGGAGTATTTATGTAGCACTTAAGATTCAAGAACGAGCTTATAGAAAAATCTAGAACCTAGAATAGAAATCTATTTCTGTGGTCAGTCTATTTTCTCGGAGGCCACATAAAATTGGGAGGTGGAATTCCAAAAAAGGTAAAATAACTTGGGGATTAGTATTGTGGGCCTAGAGTTAGACTTCTGTTTGTGGCATGGAGTTGATTCCAACTCCTAGTGACCCTGTGTACAGCAGAGTGTAACTCTGCCCCGGTCTTGCGCTGTCCTCTCACCTTCCGAGGCTGTATCAGGCAATGCTCCACTGCTGTTCATAGGGTTTCCATGGCCAATGTTTTCGAAAGTGGGTGGTGAGAGGTCCTTCTTCCTAGTCTGTCTTAGTCTAGAAGCTCCACTGAAACCTGTCCACCATGGGTGACCCTGCTGGTATTTGAAATACCGGTGGCGTAGCTTTAAGCATCACAGTAACACGCAGCAGGCACAGTGTGACAACCAACAGATGGGTGATGTGTTTTCCTGAGCCGGAAATGAACCTGGGCCATGGTGGAGAGAGCGCCGAATCTTAACCACTAGACCACCAGGACTGGCAGAGTTAGACTGCCTGGGTTCAAATCATTACTCTACCACTCACCAACTGAGTGACCTTGGGCAACTTACAGAAACTTTCTGAGCTTCAATTTTCTCATTCATGTGATAACAAAAGCACCTACCTCTTAAAGTTCTTGAGCATGAAAAATGACAACATACATTCTAAGTTTTGTTAGCTTTTATTCAGAATGCTTAATGGTAGCCCAGTGGATTCTGGGCCAATGAAGCTGAGCCTCGGAAGCTGTTTTATTTTCGTAGTGGGTCTGTGTGTAGAGACAATTCAGACAGACTCAATAATGAGCGTCATATGCATCCTTCAGATTCTGACTTTAAACCCCCCTAGCAGATTGGGGAACAAGGCTGAAGTCAGCCTATTAACCTCAGTAAATTGTATATAACAAAAAGAGAGTCTTGAACTGATGGGTAAGTGGAGAAAATGATGAGGTGCTCTATTATTTAGGCCCCTGAGCAATCTTCTGCACAAAATCTTTCAGCTTTTTAATCTCCAGAGCTTTCTGATTTTAAAAAATGTTATGAGCTAACACATATATACTGTAACAAAAAATTGAAACCCCATGAGTTCAAAGTTGTATATCTTTATCTTTATATAATTTACAAAGGTTACAGTTCATTGTCTTTACAAAATAGTTTCACATAAAGTTGAAAACCATTTCCATAAAAACTAGATACTTGAATAGACTAGGCTGTGCCCAGGAGACATTACAGAGAATAGGGAATTTCAAGATCTATCCATCTGATCACTTTATTTTTCAACCGTCTGAAATATGACTTGTGGTAGCTTGATCATGGCGGTGGTATTTGTCATGAAGAAGACAGAAATGACTGACACAGACATAGACTATTCCTGCACACATACAAAAAGTGAAGTTTTGACAATTACCTAGCTCATTTTATTTAATAAATTCTTCTTAAACTCATGCCCTGTGCTAAGTGCTGGGCTGAATTAAAATACATACAAAGATATACCTTCCCTCAAGGAGTTTATAAGTCAAGTAGATAAATGGAACGTGTATATAAATATACACAGGTATATGGTTCATGCAAAATAATCGGCATGAATTGAGTAGACCAGGAAAGCAAACAAGAACAGAATCTTTGCTGAGATGCTCAGATAAAGCTCAGATAAGCTCAGATAAAGCTCAGATGAGCTGTAAAGGATGAAAAGAGTTTTCTACTGAGCATCATAGGCTTTCAAATAGTACTTGATAAAATAATTATTCATTCACTATTCTTTATCAACCAAAATGTAGGTGACCATTCTAAGCAGAGAGACCTGTGTGGGTCAAGGCTTATAGATATCTTATCCATCCTTCAAGACCCAACACCAATGCAGTCTCTTTTGTGAAGATTTTTCTGGTTTCCACAATATTATTTATAACTGATTTCTTCCATTTGTATAGTCTACTTGGTGTGATAGAAATGCCTAGGCTTAGTTTATCCACCATCATTCAGTAAGTCATAAGCTCCTTAAGGGCAACATTCTCATCCTATTCAGCTTCATCCATAAGCACCCCTTGACACCAACAATTATTTGTTTAAAGATTGAATGAACCCAGGAACAAACTTCAAAGAGTGGTGAATGCTCTAAAGATAACCCGAGCCTTCCACACTTGGTGTTATGATGTAGCTGATTTGGGAAGAGTACAAAATTGAATTGAAGCCCACTCCAAGAACAGCTTAGAGAATGGATTTGTTTATTCTCAAGCTTTCTCCTGAGAGATGAAATCTCTGAATTGAGTCATATCGTTTGAACTAGTTGATCCTGATTTATCTTTATGACTCTTGGCTTCACTTATACAAAGAAAAGAGAGGAACTGGGCAAAGACCCAATAGGTTGAATCAATGTCAAAAATCAATTTTGTACGTATGCCCTTTTCTTCCCTTCAGTAGCAGATTATTTTTATTTTTCTCTGACTTGCTCAAATGACAAGGTGAATTTTCTATTTCACTTTTCCTGTGGAGCTACAACCTAAGTGTTTGTTGAAGTTAAATCTTTGCTACACACACCTCCCCAGAATTCCAAGGTCCAAAAACATGTCTCAGAAGGAAATGAAGTGAGAATTATTGGTAACTATAGGTCATATAAACCAAGACTCTAAATTACTCAAGCGAAAAATATTATGTTTCTATCATATAGTGTTAAAAGAGAAACGAGAAGTTGGGCGACCAAGAGTTTTGTTTCTGTATGGCCATTTTCCACAATCTCTAGGACCTGAGACAAGTCATTTACTTATTTATTCACTCAGTTTCTCCATTTATAAAATCCATTTCCCTTCCAATGCTGAGATTTTCTGACTCAAGGTGAAATGTCTTCCCTGCAGCTGTCAAAATCAGCTAGAGCACTGGGGCTTACAACATTATGGTCCAGCCCATTATAACAATTCCTACTTTTTAATATCTCCCATGTGAGGCTTTGTTTTTTGAGTATTAATGCACTTCACTATTCAACCTTTTCATCTGGAAGGTTTTAGAAACCAATCAGCAGTTTGTATTTCTTTTTTATTTTGTAACTTTTTTGGCATTTGAGTGAATAGAACAGGAAACAATTTTATGTAGCAGATAGCAGAGATAGATCTGTGGAAGCCTCAGCAAAACTATTAAATAGGCAAAATTAGTTTTACCTTGGTTTATCTGTCTCCTGTCAGTGCACATTTGTGCAGACTCAGCTCTCAAGATCCCTTAACCCATTAGTAGATCGGGGTCTCCATATCCAATATAACTGGACTAAGTATAATACAAGAAAAGGGAGTGGTAGGGTGAAGTACAGAATGTATAGCACACCTAAAGACATTTATATTAATTTAAAATAAATAAAAAACAAAAACACACCATCCAAATAGAACAATTCTTCCTGTCCAGTTTGGCCAGAGCTTGCAATCCCTGCTACACTCTTTAAAATCAGGAACCATCTTACTCAGCTTTGTAGCTCCAGTATTGTCTAAGAAAGTGTCTTACCTATAGTAAGTGCTCAATAAGTATTTGTTGAATTGAATTAACCTCAGAGGAACAGCCCTAGAAATTTAGATATGCTGACACCTGGTGGTGGAGAGCGGGATTGCTTATGACTACAGGGTAGAAGCCACAAAACTTTCTTAGAATCAACATTTGCCAAATGCTTAAGTAAATGCTTCACATGGGATCTCATTTAATTCTCACAAAAGCTCCAAGAATTAAGTGCTATCATTGCCACGTTTAAAGTTATGAAACCAGGTCTTTGGTTAAGAAATTGCCCAAGGTCATAAAAAGGGGGACAGGGATTTGGTTGGAATTCTGTCTAAGCCCTGAGCTTCAGGCTTAAAGGAAAAAAGATCTTTAGCCTCTTTGCCTATGTCATTGTTTTATATTACAATGAAAATATGTTTATTAAACAACTTCAACTGAGGTTATTAGAACTTTCATGGAATATTCAAAACAAATGTGTTTCTCTTATTCCCTTTTTAAGATAAATCTTTCTGTTTTTGTAACTACCTACTCTAACTTATAACTCTGTCTAATGCTTAATGGGGCATCAAAAGTCCCCCAAAAAGTTGGTTCTCAACTCCACCTCAGGCTTATTTTGTGCCACAGTTGAAAGCGGAGAGAGGAGGAATATCATTCAGCCATGAGAAGGAAGGAAATCCTGCCATTCGTGACAACATGGATGGACCCTGAGGGCATAATGCTAGAAATAAACCAGACAGAGAAAGACAAATACTGCATGGTATCACTTATACGTGGAATCTAAAAAAAAAGTCAAACTTGAAGAAAATTTGTTGCCAAGGGCTGGGGGATGGGAGAAATAGGGAGAGGTTGACACAAGGGCACAAACTTTCAGCTATTAAAATGAATAAGGTCTGAGGATCTAGTGCAAAGCATGGTGACTATAGCTGATAACACTGTATTGTATAACTGAAATTTGCTAAGAGAGTAGAACTTAAATATTCTCACCAAAAAGAAAAAATAAATAAATACGTATGATGGATGCGTTAGTTAACTAGATGGGAGAATGCTTTCACAATGTATACGTATATCAAATCGCCACAATGTACACTTTAAATATCTTACAATTTTATAAATCCATTATGCCTCAATAACGCTGAAATTTTTAAAAGAAGGAAGAAGAAAGAAAGTGGAGGGAGTGGGAAGTAGAGCACTCCAAGACTTGTCTGATTTTCCTTCTAGGTTAAAATTAAAACGTTGGTCCTCCAGACACCTCCTACCTACTAAACATCTGTTCACACATGGTCGGGATGCATTTTCTTGGGCCTTTCTCCTACTGAACTCTATTAATAGAGTGTTATTTCTGTTCCAGAGCTCACATCTCATTTGTATACTTCTCCAGTCACGGTGACCCTTCTTCTAATTTATTCTTCCCTTTGAGAGGCAGTCACTCCTGATTTGCCTCCTCCTACCTGCTGCTTAATCAACAGGCAATGATTGTAGTGAATTGAACAGCCTTCCTTAGCTTCAGAGCCCCCTCAAAGGAAAACCACAGAGTTTTTCCCCAGATACCCCAAAGGAAGGCCGTATATCATCATGGACATGAATATAGACCTTTGAGTCAGGCCGATCTGATGTTGAATCTCTAATTCTCATTACCTTCTAACTGCGTGACCTTGGAAGATTCAGTTTCCTCATCTATAAAATGAGATGATGCTATCTCTCTCATGTAACTACTGTGAAGATCAAATAAAATTAGATAATGCATGGGCTGTGTTTAAAGAATTGGTGCCATTTTTAAAATAAGCAAGAACAAAAACTACAAAATAAGCAAAGACAATATTCCATTCTGTTGGGGTACAACAGAACACAACACTTTTGAGTGTTTTGAGCTTTGACCAAAATAAATTAGCTTTTTGTGTGTTATGCCCTGGCCAAGAAAGTGCAAAATTTCTGCCTATCGTTGGAAGCAACCTGACTTAACTGGTCATGATCTGGGAGGGCCGGAAGGAAGTGCAAATATTTCTCGACTATTCCCTGCGGATGTCTTCATATCCTGGTACGAACATCTGTCGCTGCTATCCTGTAGATCCTCTTCCTCCCTTCCTGCAGCTGCTTCCAATGAGGAAGCTGGCATTTCTTCACGCACTAGGCTGTCCCCAAATCCATACAGAATTCCCAAGTCTTTATGTTCTTTGGTGTGGAACAAAGGCAAAGATAGATATCTTCCTTGCTAAGACTGATCGCCTCTCACTGCGTAATATCTGGCTGTCATGCGCATAAAAGGCCCTTTGCCCACTGTGACAGAGAAGCTTGTTTTGCCACAGATGTATTAGGAAGCACGGCCCTTCCCCAAGCTTTTTCAGTATCTTTCCTTCCCTTGCCCCCATAAACAATTTTGATTGCCGTTCATTTCTGGGAGGCAGCCGGAAGACGTGGTTAAGAGTATCATTCTCGTTACAGAGAGACATGGGTCTGTGTCTTGCCCCACACCTCAGATGTCTCAGCTGTAAAAACCTGGCATGGCTGCAGCCAGCACACATAAGACCACCAGGAACCGGAAAAGGCTTTCAAACCTCCTGGTGAACACAGTGTAGGGAGTAGAGCATGAGCTGGATTTCAGGCCCTCTTACCCCCTTGCCCAACCTGAAAATATTACAATCATGCATTACTTAATGGTGGGGATACTTTCTGAGAAATGCGTCATTAGGGGATTTCGTCGTCGTGCGAATGTCATAGAGTGTACTGAGGGGAACAAAATTTGCCATCCCAAAATGTGTCTCTTTAACATGAGGATTATTTTAGGCTGATTGTTTTTAGGAAACAAAAGACTCACAAAGTTTTTCTTGTTACCTCCCCCTTAACTGCCTAAGAGAATTCAGATTTAAAAAAACTGTCTCAGGAAGAAAACTATTACCTTAGCATAATATGAACTAGGTGGTAGACAGGGATGGACCTAGAAAAGCCTGTTTGTTGGGCTCCCCTCTGTGTTCTTCTGTTTCTGTGTGGCCAAACAAACACTTGTTTTCCAAACATTTGCTCCTTTTCACTTACCTGTGAATTGCCTTCCTTCTCTTTGAAGTACCTGACTCTCCCTACCCCGCAACATCTTCTTTTGTCTTTAGCTGAGGATGGTATTTAAAGCGAGAGCTTTGGCCATTTTGGCAAGTTACTCAGTTTTCCTAGTTTTCTCCCATGTATACGTGTTATTAAAATTTTGTTTTTCTTCTGTTAATCTGTCTCATGTCAATTTAATTCTTAGACCAGCCAGAAGAACCTATAAGGGTAGAGGAAAATTTCTTCCTCCCGTACAGTACTTACACAAACCTAGATGGTATAGCCTACTACATACCTAGGCTATATGGTAGTAATCTATGGGACCACTGTCATATGTGTGGTCCGCTATTGACCGAAATGTTGTTATGCGGTGCATGACTATACAGTACTTACCTCTTTGGATGTTTTGAGAATGGAATAAGAGATTAGATATAAAGTGCTTAGCCTTGTGCTTGACACATGGTAAGCACTCAACATATAGTAACTTACTGTTTTTATCCATCAGACACAGTACTGCCAGGGCCCTATTCTCTAATTTTGTTCCTCCATTTCATCAACCAACAAATATTGAAAACCTTCATATAATTGGAATGTTTTATCAACTCATCTGAAAAATTCATTGAAAATATTTTAAATGTTATGAAGTGAAACTGGAAATATTTATTAAAAAGACTTCATCAATATTTCCCCAAATTAAATGACAGTGGAGAATGGATAGGGAATATATTTTCCATGACTTTCTGGACAGTACCAAATAACTTGACATTCTCAAAAAAAGATCTTCTAGAGATCATTCAATGGCTTCTTGAAACAAAACTTTTCCTGAACAAAAGTTTTTTATATGAGCTGAATATTAGAGGTTGTTGAGAAATTACTATTGTTTGTTACGTATGATAGATAGTGGTATTGTGGCTATGCAGGAAAATATTACTTTGGAGATGGATGCTGAAAAATTTAGGGATGAAGTATCATGATATCATTAATTTACTTTAAAGTAGTTCAGCAATAATGAATGTCATGTCAATGAAAAGTTTACATAAAAATAATTCAGCCAAGAAATCAAGTAAATATGGAAAAAACAGTAATATTTGTTGACTGCAGGAGATGGATATTTCCATATTTATTGTGGTATTCTTTCTACATTCTGTGTTTGAAATTTTTTTATTAAACAGGAAAAAAATAATAAGGTAAGAAATCAAGTGCCTGGCAACAAGAAAAAATTTTAAAAAAGAAATCAGTTCTTAGTATCCACTCTATCTCAGAAAGTGTTTAAATAATTTTTGGCCTGTGTGTGCACAGAAGAATCAAGATTCTCTATCAACCAAAAAACAGAATGCTCTCAATGATGAATCCTCATAATCATCCCAATTAAGCAACTGTGACCAGATTGCTTCTATTATTATTTGATTATTATTGGCTCCATTCTTCTCAAGAGGGACTTATTCTCCATCTTGTATTTTTATGAATCAATTTAGTATATTATTGCCTGTATTCCACTAATTATTTTTAGTTAATTCTTTTCAATTTATTCTATTAGTGTCATTGCTTCATTCTACTTATTTTCCATTTATGGCAAGTGATTCTTATTTTTTATTTACAGTCATTTCCTTTTCAAATAAATTCATTTAAGTAAAAAAATGGGTTGATTTCAAAAAATTGTTGGCAAAAATGAAGGTAATAATTGAATGGCAGAAATTTGGAAAATACTGCCTTTTTTTGCTTGAGATTCGCCCTGAGCTAACACCCATTGCCAATCTTCCTCTTTTTTTTTGCTTGAGGAAGCAAAACACTTGTGCCAATCTTCCTCTATTTTTAGTATGTGGGTCATTACCATAGCACGGCTGAGAAGTGGTGTAGGTCTGCACCTAGGATCTGAACCTATGAACCCGGGCCACAGAAGCGGAGTGCACCAAACTTAACCATTATGCCATGGGGCTGGCGCCTAAAATAAGTTATAAAAAATTATATTTCATAAAACATTAGTCCTGAAATATGCTTCCAGAAAAAAAAATGCTTTGCAGTAAAATGAGTTTGGGAAACGCTATATTCTACATCACCCTCTGAGATTCACAATACATATTAGCAAATTAAAAGCTTGGAGAAGGTCTATAATAAAGAAACTCATTTAATTTTAAGTCAGCATTGCTCAAATTTATTTGACCAGAAAACTATTTTTTTCTAAATAAAACTATTAACGTTGAGATACATTTTAGGAAACACTAGAGATTTTATGTTTAGGGAAGAAAGGCTTGCCAGGAGTGATAAGCACAGACATCAGCTGGGGCCTGCCTTTCTCCCTCTCTCCCTTCCTTGGTCATTTCAGAGGATCAGAAGGCAGATGAGCTGACAAAACACCAGGGGTAGGGCTGATGTGTAAGACAGAGACCCAAATAAGCTATGAGATATTGACTAGCTCAGAAGCAGGTCAGATCCCATAACAGAAATAACTCAGCAGGAATCTCAGTGGTAGTCAACTCTTGCATAAGCAGATGGGAGGGGAGTAGGCTTTAAGGCTGAATTATGAAGGTGCTTTGTAAGTTATAAAAGTAACTCAGTAGTATTCAAGTTTGAGTTTTAGGAGTCTTGTTTGCTTTCAAAATGCATTCTAGACATTAACCTTCAAACTCGGTTTACCATTCTATTTTCTGTCATCTGCCTGCTCTTTGCTGTGTAGTCAAAAATAGTCTAGGTAGTGACAACTACCTTTTGGTGAAAGAGTGCTTCATGAAATTAAAAAGAAATTTTAAAAAATTATTTTTAATGTCTGTTTAAAGTTTTTCAAATCTGCCTGTTTAATAAAGATGCTTTTAATATCAAAGTGTCCAAAATGCAGAGATAAATATATGCACGGAATGAAGAAGAAGACCGTCTTAAATATCGGGGAATGGGTTCATTTTGTAAGCCCAGGATGCAAAATGCAAAGGAAGACATGGAAAAGAATTTCATGCTATAAATCCTGCAATGGTAAACACAATAGCATTGGACCAGGGACACTGAACATGTCTTGGGATGAACAGCACTCTACTATGAAAGGCTTGATGCATTCCCAAAGAAGTGAAATAATGGAGGAGGCAAACATTGTGTTAAAACCCAAAATACATCTATGTGCCTAGCACATAGTAGGCATGTTACAAATGTCAGCCATTAATTCCTTCACAGAAACCATTTTGTCCATTTTTTTCACAATATTTCTCAGTGCGATATGCCTGGGAGGACTTACATTCTTTCACTACTTTGGAAAGAAAAAAGAAATAACATGACATGAGAAATTCAAGCTGATTCATTGCAGTAGACAACAGCTGAAGAAATGGGGAAGGAAGCCAATATTTTCCCAAAACATTTAAATTAAAGAAATCTGAAGGAGAAGAAAAAATTTCTAAGTTTCCCTGGTTTTTCTAAAGGTGAACGTGTTAGAAGCAGAACACACTATGGATTACTGACAATGTGAGAACCAGCAATGTCAATCATTTTCAGATATCGAGAGCCCTACATGATGCCTACTTATCCCCATAAAATCTCATAACCAACCGGACTTGTCTTCTCCTGGAGTGGGTATCTTGAGTAAGCTTGGTCCAACCGTAGTGGCATATGACATGGTTACAACATGATCAGGCTTCAGGGCCCACATATGTTGTATCATCCATGCTCAACTCCACCTGGAAGTGAACTGCTAAAGTAAAGAGAAAACAAATACTGTTCAAGTGAAGTCAAACAACCTTATAGATCTTTTGGAATGGTCTGAGTCTACAAGCCAAGGTCTCTTTTTCATTCTTTAAGGCTGTTCTCTCAGAGGCGGGGACATGTTCTCGCTTCATCTATTTTTCCATCTGCAAAATGAAAGTGGTGGATGGATGATACCCCTCAAGCATTCCCAAGTTTTTAATACTATAGAAGTCTCTTTCTCCAGTTTCATTTTCCTTTTCTTTTTCATTAGGCCTTCCAAATTTGGACAGAGCCTCTTCTTCAATGTCACTGTCTTCTGTAATCACTGCCAGCAAAATGACTTCATTATGCTTGCTGTACATATGGTAGGTGAGGAAGCAGTCAGTGTACAGCTGAGAGTACGTTGAATCCCAAATGAAATTGCTCTGACATGGCATTTCTGTGCCTTTTCCTAGATTCCACAACCACTAGAGATCAGAAACAGGGTATCTGGGCACAGTGCTTTTCTGTAAGACAAAAAATAATCTACTTGACTCTTGTATCCTACTCTAGACATTATCCCATGAGTTAAGTGACTTCAGACACACAGTTACCTTGGCTGGGCATCAGTGTTTCCTTAGGTGAATATGAGACTGTGTGATCTCTTAGGCATCTTTGGGCCTCAGCAATACATGATTCTAAGTGGATGTCATCATTTCTAGACTCTTTTATTCTAGCTCTATGGGATATGGTAACACTTCTAAGGTCTTGCCTATTAACGTAGATCAGGGGTCCTAAGGGCCAGGGGAAGAAGACGTTCACCCTTTGGGTAATGCTTTTGGGAACTTTGGGCTAAAGATTTAAAGCAGGCTTATCACAGACTGACTGTGGGGTCAGAAAAATCTGCTTTACTGAGATCATGAGGTCATTCATTTTCAGCAAGCCATCTCTCTAAAACCATCAAATCACATCCTTCTGGTTAGGAAAACAAGGTTTTCTGTTGTGTTTTGTTTTTCTCTTTATTTCCAAAATCAGCTATATATATCTGAATGGTGTAGGGACAAATACAAATTAAAAATAAGAAGCTTAATTCTCCCTGTTGAAAATAAGGGAAAGGACTTCTAGCCAGAATTCTCTTTACCTAGAGCATTTACTTTAAAAAATGTGTAATTTTAAGTTCTTTCTCTGTCTCTCTGAAATGTATATAAACCCTTTTAGAAACTAAATAAGACTTTTGTCAGCTTTGTGATCTAGGAATGTTCTTCTTAAGGACCCAGGAACTACCTTTTTGAAATATAAACATCAAGGGAGATAGACCCCCTATCTCCCAGTTTCTGTGGGAGGGTAGGAGCATAACTTCAGTGGGCACTTTGCTCCAAGTTGTAAAACTACCTCCTGCCACAAAGATATGAGAGGTTTGTTTTTCCTCTGGATAAAGTCAATTAGCTAACACAGAAGGTCACCCAAATCACCAGGTGAATTTAGAATGAGCTGTGTGTGACCAATGGTGCTGTTAAGTCCTCTTACTGAAGGACTAGCTATTGCTTTTCTTGAGAACAGGTATGCAAAGGGTAATATCTGCTTGGCTATATAGAAGGGGGAGATTTCTTTCTGTCTTTGCAATCTCTTAGTGGCCTACCTGTGATGTACATCACTTTCTGGTTGAATGCTTATTCAATAACAAAATTGTTTTCTTTCTTTTTCTTCTACCTTTGTGAAGAGGTTGCTAGGTTGGGAGAAAAATTTGTTTTTAATTATATTTCCCCCAACAATGGATAGTCTAGATCAATAGAGGTGCCTCCTAGATTGAGGAGGACAGACAAGGGACTGAAAAGTGGGTGACCTCTGAACTCTGCACCCGCTTCCACCAGAGAGCATTATTTTGGATACGTTGATACATAATATGTGTGTTTTAGGTAATTTTTGCCTAAGATGAGTGTTTCTCTGGTAAAAAATAAAAATGGTTAAAAATCAATTATCAATCCTATACATACATTTTCATTATTCATATGAATTCATATGAAATTCATAATGAATTTCATTCATTACATAACAGGATGTAAACTCCTTGAGGGCAGAGACTTTGTCTATGTGTCCACTGCTAACTTCCCCAAAACTCAGAAGAGTCCCTGGAACACAGTAGGTGCACAATTAACATGTGTTGAATTAGACTGTCCATAGATAATAAAAAATGTGTGCCAGAAAAGGAGCAGAGAAGGGACACATGAGTTTGTAGCAGAACTGTCTTGGACACACATATTTCACTCTTGTCTGTGGCTTCCTGTGGCTGCCTGTGGCCCAAAGAACATGTGTGCACAGGGATATAAGGTGTAGTAATACCAATCCAGGCGTGCATAAGGGAGAAATACTGCATAATGGCTAAATGCACAGGCTTCAGGGTAAGACAGTCGACATTCAAACCTTGTCTCTAATTAAATAGCTGTGTCACTCTGAACAAGATTCTTAATCTCACTATGGCTCAATTTATTTATCTGAAAAATAAGAGATAATAAGATTGCTTAACTCTAATTCTATCCTTATGCTTGAGCAAGAGGGGCCCGTGCCCTGGGTCCCATGCTTTAAACGATGCTTCAGGTCACAAACATGCAACATATGAATTTTTTATAGAAAGCACGGACACCTTTCTTATTGGGAGATGCTGTGTTCAACCAGGTCACATCATGACCTAAGCGTCAGCTACATGATTAAGACTGTTCATGCCCCAAAAAACTCTGCTTCACACCCTATGCTTTTGAAATAAGATCATATAACTTATTCAAAGTGCCTAGAACAGTGCTTAACACTTGCTAGCTATTATTTTCATCGTCTTTGAAGCCAGCAGTTCTCTCTCTGTTATACTCAGTCTTTGGGCTCCGAGAGGTCTCTTAGAAAATCTAATTTGTGGATCTGCACAGCTGAGGAGCGGACCTTGAACTCCAGTGACTTCCACCAAGGCTCCATCACCCCAGAGGACTCAAAGAAACAGCTCGTTCACATCCTTGACTTTTTTTGGTCATCTCCTCAACTTTAAAGATTTTATTTATTTAATTTTTCCCCCCAAAGCCCCAGTAGATAGTTGTATGTCATAGCTGCACATCCTTCTAGTTGCTGTATGTGGGACTCGGCCTCAGGATGGACGGAGAAGTGGTGCCTCGATGCGCACCCGGGATCCGAACCCGGGCCACCAGCATTGCAGCGCGCGCACTTAACCACCAAGCCACAGGGCCGGCCCTCCTCAACTTTAATATATTGAAATTAAGAAAAACAGAAACTTAAGACCCAACTGATCTAATTAATCCAACTGTGCTTAGAAAACTATATTTTTTCATATTTAATGAAATCATGGAAAAACTCCTTAAGTCTTTATTAGGACTGAGACACTGAAAAAGTCTTTTCTGTAAGATGACATAGGTCAACTTTTTGGTCAAGACCTCAGCAACAATCTTCTGGTTTCTCTCAAATCCCTTGTCTCAGTCAGCGTCAACTTGTCTTCTTTCCACGGAAATACCAGTGGAGTGATCATTAGGGTGACCATAAATTTTATTGTCCAACCAGAACACTTCAGTGTAAGGGGAGCTATAAGTAATTATGCCAAGATAGCAGGAATGAGCCCTGACTGTTCTTGGCAAAGCAAGTATATGATTATCCTATCCTCTAAGTTTGTCTGAGCCATCCTCCAGTTTAGGTCACTCCCTTTCCCTCATCCGTTGGTCAATTCCCTGTTTCTAGTTCACTAGAGAAGGTAGATTTTGTGAGATAACAATACAATGGGCAGTTGCACATGGAAGGGCCATCTCCATTTCCATGGCTTCCACACAATGAATATTAATTTATAATTTACTCCTGCCTGTTCCAGAAAGATTAAGGGTGGTTTATGGCCACTTAAAATTGAACAAGATAGCATAAATTGCAAGTAAGTAAGAAAAAATAATAATATTTATAGAGTGGTTACTTTGGGACAGGCACAACGTGAGACATTTTATACACATTATCTCAATTAAGCCCCCTAGCAATATTTTCCAGATGAGGAAAGCAGAGCACAAAGAGATTAAGCCCCTCATCCAAGGTCACATAGCTTGTAAATGTCAGAACCTGGATATGCTTTATTGTAGGGAAAGTGGTTTGTTCTTTAATGAAAATTTCTACTTTGTTTTCTTTATGTTTGGTTTCATTTTTATCAGTATATGAAACTGGATATGCTCTTACATCTAAATCAGGCTTTTATTTTCTTGAGATGAGAAAACTTATGATTGAATTAAGCAATAAATCAGTGTTTTACTTCTTTCTCTCCTTTCTTTCTTTACAAGGGCCTATTGGATTTCTGTATTTAAAGGATGTTAATAATCTTTTGTAGTTCCTACACGATCAATGATGAAATGCTTCAAAATGTTTTGGAAAGAAATAAATTTCATTTTTTAAAAAAGTTTGAAATTGTATAAGCTTTTTTTAAGTTCCAGAAAATCTTTAAATTGCTTTCCTAAGGTTAAGAGCAACTCAGAAGTATGTATACTCAATTTAAAGAGTTGATATACTATAAATCATATTCTTCCTTTCTGTTTACCTGAAAGTCAGTAATTTTGGTGATAGTAATAGCCTAAAAAAAGGGTGAATTTGCAGATTGTGTGTTTTTCCTTATTCACAACCTAATTCACCCACAATACTGAAGAGGGAAAGTCATTAACCTAAAGTTGGAAGGATGAAATGGGAAAAGGGAAAGATTAAAAGCGTAAACAAACTGTCTTTCCTTTTATCAAAGCACCAAACAGTCACATCACAGATGTGCACAGTCCTCAAGAGCTATCCCAGCTGTCAGAAAAAAATGACATCATTTTTCCAAATCCCAATCTCCTGGAATTAAAGTGTCACCTCATTCATAAATACCTCTGATCTCTTATAACCTCCAACCCCATTCCTGGAGCCTGGTAAGGTAAAGGTGATTGCTTTTTCCTCAATCTCTGGAAGAATTTATCTGCACCCTGGATGTGTAATGACCTTGTTTCAAAGGTCATCTGAGTCAGTAAGGAATAGATCTTGGACTACTTTAATCCGCTCTGCCTCAACGTGGTCTGATCAAATTGAGCATTTTAAAAGAGGAAAGTGGGGGGCGGAGTCAAGATGGCGGCGTAGGCAGACTCGGAACTCACCTCCTCCCGTGGACACAGCCAATTTACAACTACTCGTGGAAAAATTACCCCTGAGACAGAACTGAAAACTGGATAAGAGGAACTCCTGCAACAACGGACAATCCTAACTGGGGTAGAAGAGGCGGAGACTCCCTTCCGGAGAGGAAAAACGCCGCCTTCACAAGCCGCCAGCGTCGCGGCCGCCGGGAGCAGCGCACAGGTACGCACCCTCCCTGGAGGCGCGGGGCCCTGAGCCGGGGAGAGCCCCCGCTGTGGGCATTTTGTGGACCCAGCACAATCGAGACCAGCGGCATAATATCTGACTTTGCTGCTACTAAAGCATTGAGTAGCACCCCCAGAAAACCCGGTTCACAAAGAAACTAAAACTGGCTCTTAAAGGGCCCGCGCACAAACTCACCCGTTCCAGAAAGCATCCTAAAATCACCAGAAAGAAAGGTGCACAGTGCTTCGGTGACAAGAGACTCACCTAATAGGCCCTGAGTGCATCTCGGTGAGGGGTGAGACCTCTCTGGGGACTGGGACATTGGCGGCGGCCATTGCTGTGGCCTGGTGTGAGCGTGCTGACACAGACGCCATTGGAGTTCTCCCTGAGGCCTGCTAGCCCAGGGTCTGCTCCACCCGCTAGAGCACCGATTTAATCCAGCTCAGCCAAGGCAGGCAGCCCACCCTAGAGACTGGCCCCACCCAACAACAAGCCCTCAGGCAACGTGTGGGCCTGCATAGATTGGTGACTGGATGCTCTGCAGCCTGGCAACTGAGCTGACTTGAGCTGGGCAGGGTGTGCACAAGGAGCAGGTGGAGAGTGTGGGGTGGTGGCGGAGTGTGTGGGGCTCCCGCCTTGGAGAGACTGGGTCCGCTTGGGGGGGTCGGGCGCCACACGGGGCAGGACTGTGTTGACTGTGTGTGTGGACCTGTGGGCAACAGGGCTTGTCAGCTGCAGAAGACTTGTGCTTCTCAAAGACCCACATAGGAGGTTTGCCCCACCTTCCAAAGCCTGAAACAATTGGGTGCTCCTGTGCCTGAGGGCAGCCCCACCCAGCTGCAATCCTCAGAGAGCTGACAAGAGACCTAATAGGCTAGAGGTTTACAGCAATTGTAAGGCCCTGAGCCTAACAACCTGCCACACTGGGGGCCTACTCACTTAAAAGAAATACTGCAACACAAATGTGGTATTAGAACTTACAGCCAACTGTGCTGGGGCTCCCCACATCTGATAAAGAGACTGAAGGGCCCACAACAACTACAAGCAGCTGAGCATTACAACAGCTGGCCAGGAGCATAACTCAGCCTCCCTGGGTGCCTATAGGGAGAGCTAACAGGCCACAATAGAAGGACACACGTAGCCCACATAGGGGCCACCCCTGGAACATTGAGAACTGAGGGAAGCATACTGGAAGCCTCCTAAGGCATCACTTACATAAGGTCACCTATCCAAGAGCAGGAGACGTAGCTGACCTACCTAATAGGTAGACACAAGCACAGGGAAAGAGGCAAAATGAGGAGGCAAAGGAATATATTCCAAGTAAGGGAACAGGACAAAACCCCAGAAAAGGAACTAAGTGAAACAGAAATGAGCAATCTACCTGACAGAGAGTTCAAACTAAGAGTGTTAAGGATGCTCACTGATCTGGGGAGAAGAATAGATGAACTCAGTGAGAATGTCAACAAAGAAATGGAAGATATAAAAAAGAACCAATCAGAAATGAAGAATACAATACTGGAAATGAAAAATTCATTAGAGGGACTCAAAAGCAGAGTAGAAGATACAGAAGAACGGATCTGTGAGCTGGAAGAAAGACTAGAAGAAATTACCCAAGGTGAACAGGTAAAAGAGAAAAGAATTCAAAAGAGTGAGGACAGTCTAAGGGACCTCTGGGACAACATCAAGCGCACTAACATCCGTGTTATAGGTGTCCCGGAAGGAGAAGAGCGAGACAAGGGGGAAGAGAATTTATTTCAAGAAATAATAGATGAAAACTTCCCTAACCTAAGGAAGGAAACAGACATCCAGGTACAGGAGGCACAGAGAGCCCCAAACAAGATAAACCCAAAGAGGCCCACACCAAGACACATCATAATCAAAATGTCCAGAATTAAAGATAAAGAGAGAATCCTAAAAGCCGCAAGAGAATGTCAAGTTACATACAAAGGAAACCCCATAAGGCTATCAGCTGACTTCTCAGCAGAAACCTTACAGGCTAGAAGAGAATGGCATGATATATTTAAAGTGCTAAAAGGAAAAAACTTACAGCCAAGAATACTCTACCCAGCAAGGTTATTGTTCAAAATGGAAGGAGAGATCAAAATTTTCCCAGATAAGCAAAAATTAAAGGAGTTTGTCACCAAGAAACCAGTGTTACAAGAAATGTTAAAGGGACTGATTTAAGGGGAAAAGAGAAGACCACAAATAGGAAAAATTATCTATTTCCACGATTAGAACGTAATGGACACAAATGCACAAAAAAGAGGTTAGACATGATATCAAAAACATAAAAGGAGGGAGGAGGGTAGTTAAAGAGTACAGGTTTCAGACAGAGGTCAAACTAAAGTGACCATCAATTCTGTATAGAAGAAGTAAGGAACAGAGAAGGACTACTAAAACACTGAGGAAAAAAAAAAAAGTTAAAAATGGCAGTAAGTACATACTTATCAATAGCTACTTTAAACGTCAATGGACTAAATGCTCCAATTAAAAGGCATAGGGTGGCTGACTGGATAAAAAAACAAGACCCATATATATGCTGCATACAAGAGACACACTTCAGACCTAAAGACACTCACAAACTGAAAGTGAAGGGATGGAAAAAGATACTCCACGCAAATGGCAATGAAAAGAAAGCTGGGATAGCAGTACTCATATCAGACAAAATAGACTTTAAAACAAAAACTGTAAAAGAGACAAAGAAGGGCATTACATAATGATCAAGGGAACAATCCAACAAGAGGATATAACACTTGTAAATATCTACGCACCCAATGTAGGTGCACCTAAATATATAAAGCAATTATTAACAGACATAAAAACAGAAATAGACAGTAACACAATAATAGTAGGGGACTTTAACACTCCACTTACACCAATGGATAGATCATCCAAACAGAAGATCAACAAGGAAATATTGGCCTTAAACGACACACTAGAACAGATGGACCTAGTAGATATATACAGAGCATTCCACCCAAAAACCGAAGAATACACGTTCTTTTCAAATGCACATGGAACATTCTCCAGGATTGATCACATATTAGGCCACAAAACAAGTCTCCATAAATTTAAGAAGATTGAAATAATACCAAGCATCTTTTCTGACCACAACGGTTTGACACTAGAAATCAACTATAGGAAGAAAATCAGAAAAGCCACAAATACATGGAGATTAAACAAAATGCTACTGAACAACGACTGGGTTAACGAAGAAATCAAAGAAGAAATCCAAAAATACCTGGAGACAAATGAAAATGAAAATACGTCATGCCAGAATTTATGGGATACAGCAAAAGTGGTTCTAAGAGGGAAGTTTATAGCGATACAGGCCTATCTCAACAAACAAGAAAAATCTCAAATAAACAATCTAACAATGCACCTAAAGGAACTGGAAAAAGAAGAACAAACAAAGCCCAAAATCAGTAGAAGAAGGGAAATAATAAAAATCAGAGCAGAAATAAATGAAATAGAGACCAAAAAAACAATAGAAAAAATTAATAAAACCAAGAGCTGGTTCTTTGAAAAGATCAACAAAATTGACAAACCTTTAGCTAGACTCACCAAGAAAAAAAGAGAGAAGGCACAAATAAGTAAAATCAGAAATGAAAGAGGAGAGGTTACAACAGACACCTCAGAAATACAAAAGATTATAAGAGAATACTATGAAAAACTATATGCCAACCAATTCGACAATCTGGAAGAAATGGATAAATTCTTAGAATCATACAACCTTCCAAAACTGGATCAAGAAGAAGTAGAGAATTTGAATAGACCAATCACCAGTAAGGAGATCGAAACAGTAATCACAAACCTCCCCAAAAATAAAAGTCCAGGACCAGACGGCTTCCCTGCTGAATTCTACCAAACATTCAAAGAAGACTTAATACCTATCCTTCTCAAACTCTTCCAAAAAATTGAGGAGGGGGGGAAGCTCCCTAACTCATTCTACGAAGCTGACATTACCCTGATACCAAAACCAGACAAGGACAACACAAAAAGAAAATTACAGGCCAATATCACTGATGAACATCGATCACGAAAATCCTCAACAAAATACTAGCAAATCGCATACAACAATACGTTAAAAAGATTATACACCATGATCAAGTGGGATTTATTCCAGGTATGCAGGGATGGTTTAACATTCGCAAATCAATCAACGTAATACACCACATTAATAAAATGAAGAACAAAAATCACATGATCATCTCAATAGACGCAGAGAAAGCATTTGACAAGATACAGCATCCATTTATGATAAAAACTCTGAATAAAATGGGTATAGAAGGAAAGTATCTCAACATAATAAAGACCATATATGAGAAACCCACAGCTAATATCATCCTCAATGGTGAAAAACTGAAACCTATCCCTCTAAGAACAGGAACCAGACAAGGATGCCCACTGTCACCACTCCTATTTAACATAGTGTTGGAAGTCCTAGCCAGAGCAATCAGGCAAGAGAAAGAAATAAAAGGGATCCAAATTGTAAAGGAAGAAGTGAAACTGTCACTATTTGCAGATGACATGATTTTATATATAGAAAACCCTAAAGAATCCACCAGAAAACTTTTAGAAGTAATAAACGAATATGGTCAAGTTGCAGGATACAAAATCAACATACAAAAATCAGTTGCATTTCTGTACACCAACAACGAAGTAGCAGAAAGAGAAATTAAGAATACCATCCCATTTACAATTGCAACAAAAAGAATAAAATACCTAGGAATAAACTTAACCAAAGAGGTGAAAGAGCTGTACACCGAAAACTATAAAACATTTCTGAAAGAAATTGAAGAAGACACAAAGAAATGGAAAGATATTCCGTGCTCTTGGATTGGAAGAATTAACATAGTTAAGATGTCCATACTTCCTAAAGCCATCTATAGATTCAATGCAATCCCTATCAAACTTCCAACAACATTTTTCACAGAAATAGAACAAAGAATCCTAAAATTTATATGGAACAGCAGAAGACCCCGAATAGCTAAAGGAATCCTGAGAAAAAAGAACAAAGCTGGAGGTATCACACTCCCTGATTTCAAAATATACTACAAAGCTATAGTAACCAAAACAGCATGGTACTGGCACAAAAACAGACACACAGATCAATGGAATAGAATCGAAAGCCCAGAAATAAACCCACACATCTATGGACAGCTAATCTTTGACAAAGGAGCCAAGAACATACAATGGGGAAAAGAAAGTCTCTTCAACAAATGGTGTTGGGAAAACTGGATAGCCATATGCAAAAAATGAAAGTAGACCCTTACCTTACACCATACACAAAAATTAACTCCAAATGGATTAAAGACTTGAATGTAAGACCTGAAACTGTGAAAGTTCTAGAAGAAAACATAGGCAGTACGCTCTTCGACATCGGTCTTAGCAACATCTTTTCAAACACCACATCTGACCGGGCAAGAGAAACAATAGAAAAAATAAACAAATGGGACTACATCAAACTAAAAAGCTTCTGCACAGCAAAGGAAACCATCAACAAAACGAAAAGACAACCTAACAATTGGGAGAAGATATTTGCAAACCATACATCTGATAAGGGCTTAATCTCCAAAATATATAAAGAACTCATGCATCTCAACAACAAAAAAACTACCAACCCAATTAAAAAATGGACAAAAGACCTGAACAGACATTTCTCCAAAGAAGATATACAGATGGCCAACAGACACATGAAAAGATGTTCAAAATCACTAACTATCAGGGAAATGCAAATCAAAACTACAATGAGATATCACCTGACGCCCGTCAGAATGGCTATAATTAACAAGACAGGAAACAACATGTGTTGGAGAGGATGTGGAGAGAAGGGAACTCTCATACACTGCTGGTGGGAGTGCAAACTGGTGCAGCCACTATGGAAAACAGTATGGAGATTCCTCAAAAAATCAACGATAGAACTACCATATGATCCAGCTATTCCACTGTTGGGTATTTATCCAAAGAACTTGAAAACACCAATTTGTAAAGGTACATGCACCCCTGTGTTCATTGCAGCCTTATTCACGATAGCCAAGACTTGGAAGCAACCTAAGTGCCCATCAAGGGACGAATGGATAAAGAAGCTGTGGTATATATACACAATGGAATACTACTCAGCCATAAGAAACGACGAAATCCAGCCATTTGTGACAACATGGATGGACATTGAGGGTATAATGCAAAGTGAAATAAGTCAGAGGGAGAAGGTCAAATACCGTATGATTTCCTTCATTAAGTAGTAGATAATAACAACAATAAACAAACACATAGGGACAGAGATTGGATTGGTGGTTACCAGAGGGGAAGAGGGGAGGGAGGAGGGTGAAAGGGATAATTCGGTACATGTGTGTGGTGATGGGTTGTAATTAGTATTTTGGTGGTGAACATGATGTAGTCCATGCAGAAATAGAAGTACAATGATGTACACCTGAAATTTTTACAATGTTATAAACCAACGTTACCGCAATAAACAAAAAATTAAAGTAAAAAAAAAAAGAGGAAAGTGGACAGAGAAAAAAGCAATACCAATCGTCCATCTTTCTCATTTTTTTATCCTACTCTCAGGAAAGGATATGCCAATGATCTAGGCTGTCTGTTTCTTAATGAAGACAGCTGGTGATGGATGCAGTTATAGCCCCCCTAAACTGTGATTAGGCTGGGTTGAGCTCTGCCTGACAAAGCACCTGGTTAGAGGAAAGTTGGAAGAGTGGGATTGGGTCTCGGGAGACCAGAAGATGGATTTTAAATTTTAAAATCTCAGTATGTGTTTTAGAATTATTGGACACATATTTGAAAGACCCCTTAATATTCAAGAGCTAAACTGTACAAATAAAAAAGTAACATTCAAAAGAGAGAAAAGAAGAAACTTAAGACCAGCAACATAGCCAAGGTCACTGTGAATGTGCTTTTCACTTATCAGTTGACTCTCCCCTTCCCATGACCAACTGGTTTAAGGATGCCTAGGTTGTAGGCTACCCTCTGCTACAAATTAGTTGTAATTTTGACCAAATAACTTAACTGCCTAACTTCTTCATATTTATTAAAACTGAGAGAGGTAACAAATAATCTCAAAAACAAATAATCTCAAAAAACTGAAAACAGGGGCTTAGTGTCAATACAGATCTATGTTTACTTCCTGGTTTCAACATGTATTAGCTATGTAACTCTGGTCAAGTATAACCTCAGTTTTTTCATCTGTGAAATGGGCATTAATACACCTGCCTTACAGGGTATTGTAAGGAATGAACTAGATAAGCACACAAAGGGTCTAGCACAGTGGTTCTCATCAGGGACAATTTCGCCCCCCTTCCCAGGGTATGTTCAACAATGTCTGGAGATATTTTTGGTTGTCACAACTGGGTGATGCTATTGGCCTCTAGTGAGTAGAGGCAAGGGATGTTTTTCAACATCCTACATGCAGAGAACAGCATCCCACAACAGAATGTCAGTCTTGTGGAGTTTGAGAATTCTTGGACATAACATTAGGCTCACTGTAAGTACTCAGTAAATGGTGATGATGGCGGTTCTGGTTGGCTCCAGAGACCAAAAAATTGGAAAAAGCACAAAAATCTTGCACATGTAAACACTCTCTGAGGATACATTTTCCTTTTGGAGCAGGAGACAGTTTTTCTTTCAAGGCTCTTCTATGATCAAATCAGAAAGTCTCTGGGCCCGGCATGAGGCCTGTGTCTTGCAGACACCAACAGAATGTTTATCCCATATCCCAAGTCCAAATTCAGCCAAATAACCTAAGGCCCTGGAATTTTCCACTATTCTATCAACTTATTCAGAAAGGGCTCTGAACTTAATTAATTTGCATTAAAATCCTTCCCTTTTCCAAATTAAAAAATTTACTGTAGGTCGACCATAAATCATTTACTCCAAAAAGTCCTAAGCAGTAATTACTCCTTTCCAATTCAGTGCACTAAATTAGATTATAATTATTAGTCACACTTGCAGCTTCTATTTAGACTCCAACTCCAGCCAACACCAAACAAATGTTTGGAATGTTTATAAGCACGTTCCTTCTCTTTAACTTGACAGGCTTTTTTTACACTCAATAGAACTCATTATATAAAAGTTGAGCCTGCTTGACATCATGAAAATTAGAAGAATGAACAACCTGGCAGACATTCACACACAAGTTCCAGAACCCCCATGAACCTGGCAGGACAAAGAAGATGATGTTATTGAAGGGAAATAAGAAGTCCACTGGCCCTAGACTACCTTTCCAAGGGGTCTATAAGGCAGCCTGAAAGTCCCATGTATTTATTTGTGGTTTTCTGTTAGTGTCCTTCTCATCAACTAAACTTCCAGCTCCAGGAAGAAGCATAGCATAGTGATAAGAATGAACTTTGAAGTCAGATTTCGTGGGTTCATACACTCACTCTAACCAGTTCATCTACCAGCAGTAGGGCCTCGGCAAGGTCCTCCTTTAAAACTGAATTTCTCATCTTAAAGTTGTGTATTATATTAACAGTATCTACATCACAGAGTTGTAGTGAAAGTTAAATAAAATAATGCCTAGGACCTAGTAAGAACTTAATAAATATCGACCATTACTATGTCATTATTAGGGCAAGAACAGTGTCTGTTCACCACTTTGGACTTAGTCCCCAGTACATTGCTTGCAGAGATTATGGGTTCAATAAACAGTTGTTGAATGATTGAATATAGACTATTAGCCAGCAGGGTGACTTTGGGCAACTTAACCTCCCTGAACCTCAACACATTAATCTACACGGGGAGAAGGTTGTTATGAAAATTAAATGATATTGTGTTTGTGTCAATGCCTGACACAAGCATTTGTTTAATGAATGTTGGTTGTTATTATTATTAAAATTACTACCATTATTAGCTATGAACAAGTCTCTCAACTCTAAGCTCTGGTTTCCTTACCTGAAAAAATAGATGATTCAATTTCTTGGGTAGAAGTGGTGAGTTGGTCTTAGGCACCTTGGAAGATTCGCCAGGAAGGTGTGATGAAGGGAGAAAAGAACAAAGGAGTGAGGGTATTTACAACGGACTGATCATAATGATGAGCCATGGAGAGTAAGGATGGATGTGAGAATGTAAAAGGGTAAATGGATAAGAAATAAGCTGGAGACTCACTGGAATGAAGTCCTCCTATTCTCTGCTGAAATGGGAGTGCCAGAGTAAGGGAGGCAGCAGGCTGGCGGTCAGAGTGGAATGCTTGAAATGAGCTTTTACCAGAGACGTAGGTATAGGTGCTACCCTCAATTCCTCCTATAGCACTCTATACACATTAGCATACAAAAAAATATTTACTATCAAATGAATATTTTGATCCCTCTTTTCTCTGGAAGAGCTTGCTTAGAGCTTGTGAGGAACATTTAAACGATAAATGAAAATATTTCCCCCACATTCTTTTTTACTGCCGTACTGACATGCAGAATCAGTGCAGCTCCTCTATCATTTGTTCAATAAATATTCATTGAGGGCCCATAATGTATTAGGCACTGTTCTGTATTCTTGGGACATGGTACTGTATTAACCCCCCAAAATGGAAATTTCATTTTATATGGTTCAACTGAATTTTCATGAACCAAACAAAAATCTCTGCTTGTGTGAGACTTACATTCTAATAGAGAGATAAATGATGATGAAAAGTAGACCTAAGTCATTAATAAGTTAATTATAGCATATAGAAAAGATAAGTGCTATGGAAAAGGTAGAGTAGAGCCAGCAAAGGAGGATCAGGAGTGTCAGCAGGTCTGATTTTAAATAGGATGTTCAGGGTAAGCTTATTGAGGTGACCTTAAGTCGTATTTGAAGGAAGAATCCAACACTACCTTCTCTTGGGGATCAAACCTCCTTTTGCCACTAATGTGGCTGAGCAGCTGACTATTTGAGGCATCCTTATAGATCTCAGTGTTTAAGTGACTCAGATCATCACCATGTGCTCCCCCCTTTCTAAACATGATTTTCTCTCTCCAGCAGAATAAAATCCTCATCATGAAGAAGTTGTCCCATGATAAAACCCATCATGTGATCCCCCAACACTGCTGAAATATCACTGCCCCTTGTTTGTCAGAATAAAGTAAGCTCCTTAGATGGCCAATTCTCCCTCTCAGGCTCAGGATGGCACCATGTACCTCTGGCGACACAAAACTGGCACCAGCACTACAAGAAGATTACCCCTTCTAAAAACCACTAGAATTTCTCTGGCTCCTAAAATAAGGTAATTAAGGGGTAGAACACCCTGATATGTGAAAGCAGACCTTTCAGGAAGGGCCCTGGTTCCCTTTCTTACCCAGTCATATCAGCCATAGAGGAGATTGTAAATCTCCAGATTGCCTGGCTCTGGTAACCAGCAGGTCTTATGCTTGCAATCCCACACGACTGTATATATTTGCATACTTTTCAAAGCTGATGCCTGAAGGTCTGGCTTTCCAGCAGCCTGAATCTAGTTGCTGAGATCCTCCCCTTTGGGACATTGACAGGACTTGGCGCATCCTCAACTATCGAGAGCTATTAAAAATATAATAGGCTACTTGGACAAGCACAAAAGTTTGAGAGACAACCAAGATCTGAGGCGGGATTGGATGACAACTTTCATCTCCTACATGAGGCCACTCCTTCAAGACTGGGAGCGGTGGTTGTTTCATCTACTGTATAGAAACCAACACAGAGAGTCAAGCAAAATGAAGAAACAGAGGAATATGTTCCAAATGAAAGAATAAGAGAAAATCTCAGTAAAAAACCTTATTGAAATGGAGATAAGTAATTTACTTGATACAGAGTTCAAAATAATGGTCATAAAGATGCTTACTGAACTGGAGAGAAGAATGGATAAACAAAGCGAGAACGTGAACAAAGAGATAGAAAATATAAGAAAGCACCAAATAGAAGTCACAGAACTAAAGAATACAATAACTGCACTGAAAAATACACTAGAGAGATTCAACAGCAGACTAGATGAAGCAGAAAAAAGGATTAGTGAACTCAAAGACACAGCAATGGAACTCACCAAATCAGAGCAGCAAAAAAAAAAGAATGAAAAAAGTGAAGTGAGCTTAAGAGACTTATGGGACAACATCAAATAGACTAACATTCACATCATAGGGCTCCTAGATAGAAAAGAGAGAGTAAAAGGGGCAGAAATCTTATTTGAAGAAATAATGGCTGAAAACTTCTCTAATCTTCTAAGGAAACAGACATCCAGATCCAGGAAGCCCAGAGAGCTCCAAATAAGAGGAACTCAAAGAGACTCAAGACAAGAAACATTAGAAGTAAAATGTCAAAAGTTAAAGACAAGGAGAGAATATTAAAAACAGCAAGAGAAAAACAACATGTTATGTACAAGGAAACCCCCAAAAGACTATCAGCAGATTTTTCAGCAGATATTTTACAGGTCATGAGGGACTGGTACAATATATTCAAGGTGCTGAAAGAAAAAAAACTGCCAAATAAGGATACCCTACTTGGCAAAATCATTCAGAAGTGAAGGAGAGATAAAGAGTTTTCCAGAGAAGCAAAAGCTAAAGGAGTTCATCACCACCACTAAAGAGGCCTTCCAAGAAATATTAAAGGGACTTCTTTAAGCTGAAAAGAAAGGGTGTTAATTAATAACAAGAACACATATGAAAAAATAAATCTCACTGGAAAGGTAAATACATAGTAAAGGTAGATGATTAATCACTTATAAAGGAGTAGTCAGGATGGCAGCATAAGCAGGCTCTGAACTCACCTCTTCCCATGGACACAGCCAATTTACAACTATTCATGGAAAAATTACCCCTGAGAGAGAACTGAAAACTGGATAAGAGGAACTCCTGCAACAAAGGACAATCCTAACTGAGGTGAAAGAGGCAGAAATTCCCTTCTGGAGAGAAAAAACGCCACCTTCACAAGCCACAGCGCTACACGGCCGCCCGGGAGTGGCCCAAAGGTGTGCAGCCCTCCCTGGAGGAGCAGGGCCCTGAGCCAGGGAGCGGTCCAGCTATAGGCATTTTGTGGACCCAGCACAATCGAGATAAGTGGCATAATATCTGACTTTGCCTGCTACTAAAACATTGGGGAGTACCCCCAGAAAAGCTGGTTCACAAAGAAATTAAAACTGGCTCTTAAAAGGCCCATGCACAAATTCACCCATTTCAGAAAGCAACCTGAAATCACCAGAAAGAAAGTTGCACAGTGCTTTGGTGAAAAGAGACTCACCTAATAGGCTCTGAGTGCATTGCAGTGAGAGGTGAGACCTCTCCAGGGACTGGGACATTGGAGCGGCCATTGTTGTGGCCTGGTGTGGGCGCACTGAAACTGACAACATTGGAGTTCTCTCTGGGGCCTGCTAGACCAGGGTCTGCCCCACCCACTAGAGCACCAATTTAATCCAGCTCAGCCAGGGCAGGCAGCCCACCCTAGAGACTGGCCCCAGCCAACAACAAGCCCTCAGGCAACTTGTGGGCCTGAATAGATTGGTGACTGGATTCTCTGCAGCCTGGCAACTGCGCCCACTTCAGTGGGCTAGGGCATGAATAAGGAGCAGGTGGAGAGTGTGGGGCATGGATGGAGTGTGTGGGGCTCCCACCGTGGAGAGACTGGGTCTGCTTCAGGAGGTCAGGGCGCGCACATGGGGCAGGACTGTGTTGACTGTGTGTGTGGACCTGTGGGTGGTGGGGCTTGTCAGCTGCAGAAGACTTGTGCTCCTCAAAGACCCACATAGGGGGTTTGCCCCACCTTCCAAAGCCTGAAACAATTGGGTGCTCCCATGTCTGAGGCCAGCCCCACACAGCTGCAATCCTCAGAGAGCTGACAAGAGACCTAAAGGCTGAGGCTTATAGCAATTGTAAGGCCCTGAGCCTAACAACCTGCCATGCTGGGGGCCTACTCACTTAAAAGAAATACTGCAACACAAATGTGGTATTAGAACTTGCAGCCAACTGTGCTGGGGCTCCCCACACCTGAAAAAGAGACTGAAGGGCCCACAACAACTACAAGCAGCTGTGCGTTACAACAGCTGGCCAGGAGCCTAACTCAGCCTCCCTGGGTGCCTACAGGGAGAGCAAACACGCCACAACAGAAGGACACATGTAGCCCTCACAAGGGTTACTCCTGGAACATTGAGGACTGAGAGAAGAACACTGCAGGCCTCCTAAGGCATCATTTATATAAGGTCACCTATCCAAGAGCAGGAGACATAGTGGACCTACCTAATATATGGACATAAGCACAGGGAAAGAGGCAAAATGAGGAGGCAAAGGAATACATTCCAAGTAAGGGAACAGGACAAAACCCCAGAAAAGGAACTAACTGAAACAGAAATGAGCAACCTACCCGACAGAGAGTTCAAACAAAGAGTGATAAGGATGCTCACTGATGTGGGGAGAAGAATAGATGAACTCAGTGAGAATCTCAACAAAGAAATGGAAGATATAAAAAGAACCAATCAGAAATGAAGAATACAATACTGGAAATGAAAAATTCACTAGAGGGACTCAAAAGCAGAGTAGAGGATACAGAAGAACGGATCTGCGAGTTGGACGAAAGACTAGAAGAAATCACCAAAGCTGAACAGGTAAAAGAATTAAAAAGAGTGAGGGCAGTCTAAGGGACCTCTGGGACAACACCAAGTGCACCAACATCCATGTTATAGGTGTCCCAGAAGGAAGAGTGAGACAAAGGGGCAGAGAATCTATTTCAAGAAATAATAGATGAAAACATCCCTAATCTAAGGAAAGAAACAGACATCCAGGTACAGGAAGCACAGAGAGCCCCAAACAAGATAAACCCAAAGAGGCCCACACCAAGACACATCATAATCAAAATGTCCAGAATTAAAGATAAAGAGAGAATCCTAAAAGCCGCAAGAGAAAGACAAGTTACATACAAAGGAAACCCCATAAGGCTATCAGCTGACTTCTCAGCAGAAACCTTACAGGCTAGAAGAGAGTGGCACAATATATTTAAAGTGCTAAAAGGAAAAAACTTACAGCCAAGAATACTCTACCTGGCAAGGTTGTCATTCAAAATGGAAGGAGAGATAAAAAGTTTCCCAGACAAGCAAAAATTAAAGGAGTTTGTCACCAAGAAACCAGTGCTACAAGAAATGTTAAAGGGACTGATTTAGGGGGAAAAGAGAAGACCATAAATAGGAAAAATTATCTATTTCCATGATAACAACGTAATGGATACAAATGCACAGAAAAGAGGTTAGATATGATATCAAAAACATGAGAGAGGAGGGGAGTTAAAGAGTACAGCTTTCAGACAGAGGTCAAACTAAAGTGACCATCAATTCTGTATAGAACAAGAAAGAAACAGAGAAGGACTACTAAAACACTGAGAAAAAAAAAAGTTAAAAAATGGCAGTAAGTACATACTGATCAATAGCTACTTTAAACGTCAATGGACTAAATGCCCCAATTAAAAGGCATAGGGTGGCTGATTGGTTAAAAAAACAAGACCCATATATATGCTGCATACAAGAGACACACTTCAGACCTAAAGACACTCATAAACTGAAAGTGAAGGGATGGAAAAAGATATTCCATGCAAATGGAAACCAAAAGAAAGCTGGAATAGCTATTATTATATCAGACAAAATAGACTTTAAAACAAAGACTGTAATAAGAGACAAGCAAGGGCATTACATAATGCTAAAGGGCTCGATCCAACAAGAAGATATAACATTTGTAAATACTTATGCACCCAACGTAGGAGCATCTAAATATGTAAAGTAAATATTAACAGACCTAAAGGGAGAAAGAGACAGCAATAAAATAATAGTATAGGACTTTAATATCTCACCTACATCAATAGATAGATCATCCAGACAGAAAATCAATAAGGAAACATTGGCCTTAAATGACATGTTAGAGCAAATGAACTTAACAGATATTTACAGAACATTCTATCCAAAAGCAACAGAATACACATTCTTCTCAAGTGCACATGTATCATATTCCAAGATAGATCATATGTTAGACCATAAAGCAAGTCTTAACAAATGTAAGAGGATTGAAATCATATCAAGTATCTTTTCCTACCATAATAGTATGAAACCAGAAATTAATTACACAAAGAAAACTGGAAAATTCACAAATTAGGTGGAGATTAAATAACATGCTACTGAACAACCAATGGGTCAAAGAAGAAATCAAAAGAGAAGTTAAAAAATACCTTGAGACAAATGAAAAGGTAAATGTAACATACCAAAATTTATGGGATGCAGCAAAAGCAGTTCTAAGAGAGGAGTTCAAAATGATAAATGCCTACCTCAAGAAACAAGAAAAGTCTTAAATAAAAAACTTAACTTTACATCTCAAGGAACTAGAAAAAAAAAGAACAAATGAAGTCCAAAATTAGTAGAAATAAGGAAATAACAAAGATTGGAGCAGAAATAAATGAAATACAAGACTAAAAAGACAACTGAAAAGATCAATGACACTAAGAGCTGGTTCTTTGAAAAGATAAACAAAATTGACAAACCTTTAGCTAGACTCACCAGGAAAAAAAAGAGAGAGGACTCAAACAAATAAATTCAGAAATGAAAGAGGAGATGTTACAACTGATACCAAAGAAATAGAAAGGATCATGAGATTACTATAAGCAATTATACACTAACTAATTGGACAACCTAGAAGAAATGGATAAATTCTTAGAAAAATACAATCTACCAAGACTGAATCATGATGAAATAGAAAATATGAACAGAACAATTACTAGTAAGAGATTGAATCAGTAATCAAAAACCTCCCAATGAACAAAAGTCCAGAACCAGATGGCTTCACTGATGAATTCTACCAAACATTCAAAGAATTAATACCAATCCTTGTCAAACTCCTCCAAGAAATAGAAAAGGAAGGAACTCTTCATTACCCTGATACCAAAACCAGACAAGGACACCACAAGAAAAGAAAGTTACCGGCCAATATCCCCGATGAACATAGATTTAAAAGTCCTCAACAAAACTTTAGCAAACTCTGTTCAACAATATATTAAAAGTGTCATATGCCATGATCAAGTGGATTTATTCCAGGAATACAAGGATGGTTCCACATCCATGAATCGGTCAATATGATACACCACATTAACAAAATGAAGAATAAAAATCATATGATCATCTCCATAGATGCAGAAAAAGCATTTGACAAAATTAAATGTCTATTTATAATAAAAACTCTCAACAAAGTGCATATAGAGGGAATATACCTCAACATAATAAAGGCCATATATGACAAGCCCACAGCTAACATCATACTCAATGGTGAAAAGTTGAAAGCTTTTCCTCTAAGATCAGGAACAAGATAAGGATGCCCGCTCTCACCCCTTTTATTCAACACAGTACTGGAAATCCTAGCTGGAGCAATTAGGCAAGAAAAAGAAATAAAAGACATCTAAATTGGAAAGGAAGAAGTAAAAGTGTCATTATTTGCAGATGACACAATAGTATATACAGAAAACCCTAAAGACTCCTTCAAAAAACTGTTAGATCTAATAAATGAATTCAGTCAAGTTACAGGATACAGAATCAATACACAAAAATCTGTTGAATTTCTATACACTAATAATGAACTATCAGAAATAGAAATTAAGAAAATAATCCCACTCACTGACAATTGCATCAAAAAGAATAAAATACATAGGAATAAATTTGACCAAAGAGGTGAAAGACCTACATATTGAAAGCTACAAGACATTAATGAAAGAAATTCAAGAAGATACAAATAAATGGAAAGATACTCCATGCTCATAGATTGGAAGAAATAATATTGTTCTAATATCCATACTATCCAAAGCAAAATGCAGATTCAATGCAATCCCTATCAAAATTCCAAAGGCATTTTTCACAGCAATAGAACAAACAGTTCTAAAATTTGTATGGAACCATAGAAGATCCCAAGTAGCCAAAGTAATTCTGAGAAAGATGAACAAAGCTGGAGGCATCATGCTTCCTGACTTCAAACCATATTATAAAGCTATAGTTATTAAAACAGTGTGGTACTGGCATAAAAAAGTGACACATAGATCAATGGAACAAAATACAAATCGTAGAAATAAACCCACACATATGTGGTCATCAATTTACAACAAAGGAGACAAGAATATACAAGGGGGAAAGGATGGTCTCTTAAAAAATGGTCTTGGGAAAACTGGACAGCCACGTACAAAAGAATGAAACTGGACCGCTATCTTACATCATACACAAAAATTAACTCAAAATAGATTACTGACTTGAACGTAAGACCTGAAACCATAAAACTCCTAGAAGAAAACATAGGCAGTAAGCTCCTTGACATAGGTCTTGGCAATGATTTTTTGACTCTGACAGCAAAAGCAAAAGTAACAAAAGCAAAAATAAACAAATGGGACTACATCAAACTAAAAAGCTTCTGCACAGCAAATGAAACCATCAACAGAATGAAAAGGCAACCTACTGAATGGAAGAAAATATTTGCAAATCATGTATCTGATAAGGGGCTAATATCCAAAATATATAAAAACTCATACAACTCAATAGCAAAAATAAATCCAATTAAAAAATGGGCAGAGGGGGCTAGCCCAGTGGTATAGTGATTGCATTCGTGTGTTCCACTTCGGCAGCCTGGGGTTTGCAGGTTCGGATCCTGGGCGCAGACCACGCACCACTTATCAAGCCATGCTGTGGCAGGCATCCCACATATAAAGAAGAGGAAGATGGGCACAGACGTTAGCCTAGGGCCAATCTTCCTCAGCAAAAGGAGGAGGATTGGCAATGGATGTTAGCTTAGGGCTAATCTTCCTCACCAAAAAAAAAAGGGGGGGGGCAGAGGATCTGAATAGACATTTTTCCAAAGAAGACATACAGATGGCCAACAGGTATGTGAAAAGATGCTCTACACCATTAATCATCAAGGAAATGCAAATCAAAACCACAATGAGATATCACCTCATACCTGTTAAAATGGGCATTATCAAAAGACTAGAAATAACAAGTATTGGAGAGGATGTGGAGAAAAGGGAACCCTTGTGCACTATTGGTGGGAATGTAAATTGGTTCAACCACTATGGAAAACAGTACAGAGATTCCTCAAAAAATTAAAAATAGAACTACCCTATGATCCAGCAATTCCACTTCTGGGTAATTATCTGAAGAAAACAAAAACAGTTAATTCCAAATATGTATGCACCCCCATGTTCATTGCAGCGTTATTTATAATAGCCAAGACATGGAAACAGGTTAACCTAGGTATCCATCAATGGATGAATAGATAAAGAAATCAAAGTATATATATACAGCGGAATATTATTCAGCCATGAAAAAGAATGAAATCTTGCCATTTGCAACAATGTGGATGGAACTCCAGGGCATTATGATAAGTGAAATAAGTCATACAGAGAAAGACAAATACTGTATGATCTCTCTTATACGGAGACTCTAATATATATTTTATATATATATATATATATATATATAAAACATATATATATATAAACTAAGCTCATAGATGCAGAGAATAGATTGTGGGTTGCCAGAGGCAGGGGGTGGATGGTGGGAAAAATTCGTGTATTGTTTTGGGGGTTTTTTTAGTTTAAATAAATTGAATTAAAAAAAAGAAGAACGTTTGGATATTAAAACACTCTATTGTAAAGACATAATTGTAATTATACTGTTTATTTTTAATAATATACCTAAACAATTTATTGCCTAGTAAAAAATCGAGGTCTACTTTACACCGAATTCACAGAATAATTAATAAGTATAATTAGTCCTGACAAGGATAGATCCAGAAGTTGGTTGTTTGAAAGATTTTGTTTGTTTCTTTCCTGATTTCCCTAGCATTCTCTGACATCTGAAGTTAATGCTCACCCTTATCCCATACTCCCACACTGGGGGCCTCTCACTAACCCCCAGCCTTGTTCTTCAGCCTCTCAACTCCATCACAATTTAGGAAGTGCTTGAGGTCAATCTTCAAGGAAAAGTATTTTCCCCAACTGCATCCCATTATCGCTTAAACAACACTTATCGCTTACACAACTATCATTTATGCATTTTTAAGCTATAGTTGGAAGTTGATGGAGGAGAAAAATTTTCCCTTGGAGCAATATAAATTGCCTCTAGCTTTCCAGGAGAGGGTTGTATTAGCTACCAAAGGAAAGAAGATAAATAATCAAGTTGTAATAATCTCATCTCTATTCCCATAAATATTGAAATCTTTCACTTCTCAAGCAATTTCAACTCTTAAATGTCTATTGAGAGTTTGTGAAAATCAATTTAATATTATTATATTTACTTCTGTAAAAATAATATTTCATTGGGATTTCGGACATGACCATGATTGCATAAATCCAGCTTTCTCCTTTCCTTAAAACCATCCAAAAGGAAAACAAAAATACAAACAATATTTTCAGTAAAACTAGGACATAGATTCCAAAATATTTTGAAAAGGATGCCAAAAACAGCAGAATTCACAGAAGAAACGAAGGAAGTAGAGAGAACCTGAGGAGACAGAGCTCAGTGGTGACAGGTCTCAAAAACTGCCAACAAAAATATACTTTTTGGAGGTGAGGGACACACTAGGAAGGGAAAAGAGCTATATCCCATGTATATAAAAGAGTGCAGAAAAGAGAATAATCTGAGGGTTTTTGAAGCATCCATAGACCTGGTTCAGATCACAGAAGCTAAGGAATTCATAAAGAATCGTACAGATAAAGCCATGTGCAAGAGATGTTTATTCCAAATATTTAAGGATAGTTCTATACTCAAAAATCTATTACTAAAATTCATCATCTTAATAGGACTAAGGAGAAAAATATGGAGATTGAAAAAGCATTATAAAAATTAATCATTAAAATTTGATTTGAATAATAATGACCACAGAATAGGGAATTGATGGTATGATAGCCTCCAAAGATGACCATTGTCAATTTGTTCCCCCCCTATAAATATGTCACTCCACCATCAGAAGGTATTTATTCCTCAACCCTTGAATCTGGACTGGTCCTGTGACTGTCTTAACCAAGAGAGTGAAGAGAAATTGATTTTCTGCTATGTCGGAACCCAGGATTTCTTTCCTCCTAGAGCACAGCTGTCAACACTGTGAAGCCCAAGGCACATGGAAGGATTGAAATGAAAAGAATTAAGGCACTCTGGTCAACAGCCCCAGCTGAGCTCCCAGACAAGTCAATACCAACTACCAAACATGAGTGAGCCATCTTGGAAGCTCCAACCTAGTCAAGCCCCCAGACAACCGCAGCCCAAGCTGGCATATTGTAAAGCAGAAAAATTGCTCAGCCAAGCCCAGTAAACCCACAGAAATGGGAGATAATAAAATGATTATTGTTTCAAGTCACTAAAAAAAAAAATGCAACAAGTGAGGTGACAGTAAAAGATGATGTAAGCCTGGAAAAAAATAAGCCTTCCATGGAGCATTAAAAAAAAAAGTCTATGGTTTAGGAAAGGAAAGGAATTTAATATCAAACAAGTAGTTAAAAGGGCAGAACAAGATTAGCCTAATTTCCAGAAAGGGTACATTTCCTAGTATGCCACAATGTCTCTATGAGAAGGAAAAACAGCAAAGCCATTATCTCTTCTTTTCTTATTTCTCCTTAAGTTTTACTCAAATATAGAAACACAATAGAACAATATTTTCCCATACTGACATATGTAGAACCAAACTAAGATTGAGTCACCTACATCAGGGACAAAATGGAGACAGTCAACACAGGTTCATAAAGGAAACTTAATCTAACCTTACAAGAATTTACGGCCCTTCCCAGAAATCAGCAGATGACAGCAGCCAATCCCCAAATGCCAAGTCTGTTCATGCCCCATCTGGACTTCATTGTTCCCCTGACTCAACTGCCCTTACCCAAATAAAAAAGAAGATCATTAGGCAACCAATCATCTAAAAAGCCAAATAACTTCGAATTTTACCCCATAAAAATCCCTTAGTCTGTGAGAAACTCGGAACTCATTGCTCCCATAGCTTTGAGTTTCCCAGCTTACAAGTCAAAAACCTCTCAATAAACTCATCTTTCTGTTTTGTTTTATTCAGTATGCAGAGTTTGGTTTTCGACACATACCATGGGATAGTTAATATTGGGGGGGAAAAATTTATTAGTTAATTTCCACTTCTTGGAGATTTACAAAAAACTTCAACATATTAAAAGTTCTGAGAAGTCCTACAGTAGACAAACTTTATTTCATCTTGGTTAACATAGTATTTCCAAAACTAATTTGAACATGGAACAACTTTTTCAAGGCATGCCAATTAATTCATCTATTTATTTATATTCCAAGGGATCCCAGTTGGGGAAACACTGCAACTGGTGGACAAGCACATGGTGTTATTGCCTTCATCATTCTTTGCAGACCCTTGAGCTTTTGACAAGGGTGTTAGCGTATAAGCTCACAGCAAACATGAATCACATTTTTTATTTGAGGTCTCAGGAGCCCAAAGTAGCACCAGGTCACATTCCCTGGAAAATCTGCTCTAATTCTTCCCACAGAGGCCTGGGATAGGTAGTGCTCCACATGATAAGCTGTCTAGTTATCTATTACTGCATAACAAGCCATCTCAAAATTTAATGGCTGAAAACAACTTATTATCATCTCTTATGGTTCTGAGAGTTGACTGGATTCAGCTGAGCAGCATTTTCTTGGGATTTGTCGTAGTGTTGCAGTCATAGAACAGCTGGGGCTGGAGTCATCTCAAGATTCGACTGGGTGGCTGTCCCATATGATGTACTTACTTGGCTGGAAGTTGCTTCTCACTCTTAGCTGAAAACTCAACTAGAGCCATCAACCAGACAACCTACTTGTAGTTCCTCCAATTAACTTGGGTTTCTGACAGCCTGGTGGCTGTGATCTGAGAGGGAACAACCCAAGAGCCAACATTCTGAGAAATACAGCCAGAAATTGCAGGGTATTGTAGGGGAGGAAAAATTTTCCTTCTATGCTGCTAGGTTCTGAGGCTGATCCAACAATTAAAATGACACAAACATATTAACCGGAGAAAAACAAATTTAATTATGCACATATGGGAGTCCCATAAAGATATAAGACTCAAAAGGCAGCCAGGCAATTGAGGCTTATATAATATTCTGAACTAAGGAAAGGGATAAGGGTCTGGGGCTACAAAGGGGAGGAAAGCCATTCACAGGAAGGCAGAGGAGGAGATGTTTGGAAAACAATGCCCTGTTATGCAGATAAGTTTCTCAGGTAAACAGTTATCTCTGGTAATAGCTCTCTTCCTGGTATAGTCCCCTTTTCCAATGTAAATTTCCCTTACAATTGCAGAATTTCCCCACAAATGAGGAAATTTATATTTCTTTTAGGCAGTTAAGGGAGCGGTAAAGAGCTTTTCCTGAATCTGCTGGGTCTTGAGTGTCTTTAGCTCAAAATAATCCTCATGCCAAAGTGACATATTTTGGGGAGACTTGTTCTGAACCCCTTCAGTTTCTTAAGACCTATGTTGAAATCCCTAAACATTACTTCTACTGTGTTCTATTGGTCAAGCAAGTCACTAAGGCCAGCCTATATCCAAGGGGAGGGGAATTAGACTCCACCTCTTGATGAAGGAATAGCAGAGCCTGTAACATTTTATTTTATACCTATCAAAACACTTGTCACTTTGCATTACAATTGCCTGTTTACTTGAACCTCTATTCCATTACACTATCATCTCTTTGGGGGTATTATTCTTTTGGGTGTCTTGGTCATTGCTGTATCCTAATAAATAGGAGTCAATAAATGTTTGTTGAATAAATGAGTGAATGAATGAAGGAGTAAGTGAGTGAATGAAACAAAAAACATAAGATTACCTTTAAAAAGTTTAATCGTGAAAAGTCTATAGATTTTTGAGATTTTTTTACATTTGTATTTATCAGAATGAAATACACTTGCACATGTTTACATTTGGAAAGAAAAGAGCTAATAGAGCAGTTGAAATTACAAGAGAACGGATGGTGGCTAGAACTAAGTTCCTTATGAGATCAAAAGGACATGATCTATAACATGGTAGAGGTATTTGTCTTGGGAAAGAGGAGAAAAATATCCATTAACACATGAAGGAGAAAGGAAAGGCTGCATGTGGTAGAGATAAGCTTGTGAGCTGAGAGAGATGCCTTGGGGAATTATGCCTGATGCCTGATCCCCGGAAACTATGTAAAATATGGAAGGAAAGTAGAGCTGCATTCTAGTTCCAAATGACGTAATTTCTTCAGTGACTTATTCATTCAATAGTGATACATGCCAACTATGTATGCATGCTGTAGCACCATGCTATCGTAGAGTGTTTTCTACCAATAGTGGAGTGAGCATATGAATTGCCTGTTGATGCAAATAATCCATAACCAATCTATAAGTCAAAATTGAGGTGAGTTTATTATGAGCCAGATCTGAGGACTAGCCCAGGGCCTTCCTTCCCCAAGGAAGGAAGTGCACCAAAAAAGTGGAATGTACAGAGTGGTTATATACCATCAAAGAGCATGTATCACATATGATTGGAATGTCCCTTTTACAACAGTCACAAGATTGCTTTATTGGCACAAGATTTCACACAGCAATTGATGAACACAGCAGGTAGCAGGTGGGTGGTCACAGCAGGTCAGCAATCAATTGCTAGCCCAGGGAGAAATGCCTATGTGGAGGAAGTTACTTTATCTTTAAGGGCATTGTTCTTGCCTTTGGGAAATAGTAAATGCTTAAAGCTGATATACAATGCACACTCAATGGTCACATCAGGCCCTTTTGGAAAAACAAAGTCAGGCCAAATTAGTATTACACCAAATGGTTTCCTCATACACTCCAATATATCCTATTTCTTGCCATTTATTTATCATCCCAAACATTTTGAAAGACTCTTCAATCTTGACTAAAGAAATATAGGAAAAAAAAAAAAAACCTCACTCTGGTTAAATGTACACTATTTAGAAGCAAAATGAATTTGCGGGAAAGTACTAATGCACCTCACTACTGCCTACAATTCACCTTCCTCGTGATTCCTGTATATTACCACAAAGCCACAAAGAAATGTGCAGCTGAGAGCAGCTTCAGAAAGAACATAGAAAGTAGGGTGAGAAGAGTTGTGAATTTAATAACAAGTGATATTTTGAAAGTAAAATATATACACTAAATTCCTCCTCCTGCAGCCCAGAGTCAGGAAAAACTTTACATCCTCTAATGAACTTACCCTTTTCCTTTTTTCTTTAATTTGATAATTAAATAATGTTTATTTTATGGGGGATCAGAATTGGCCACTTCAAACTGTGTCTCTTTGGCTTGGTTATTTTTAAGAACAAAAGACTACAGAAGAAACTGTGACCTTCCCCCTAACTGTCTAAAAGAATTTAAGGTGAAGGCCTGTTCCAGGAAGGAGCTAATACCATAAGATAACATTGTCTATAGCTGACTCAGCAAACACTTGTTTAACAAACATTTGCATTTTCATCTCCATGTAAATTGCCTTCCTACTCTTTGAAGCCCCAAATCACTACCCCCAACATCCTCCTTAGTCTTTAGCTGAAAATGGTATTTAAGGTGGCAGCTTTGGCCATTCTGGCAAGTTACTCAGTTTTTCTGGATTTCGCCCATATATACATGTTATAAAGCTTTGTTTGATTTTCTCCTGTTACTCTGTCTCAATAATATCACTGCTTAATTTAGAACCTGACTATAATAGTTATCTTATCCTGAGTGTCTAATACATATATACCTCTCTTTTTTGTATTTTATTTCTGATATTTAAAAAAATACTTTTATTTTCTTGTTTGTTTGGATTATGTGTGGAAGTTATTTCAAAACTGCATTGGAAGTAGGCAGGGTATACATTAATTTTTAAAGAAATGCTGAACACAAGTGGTAGAATGAGCTGGCCAGTAAAATAGTCAATCTATCAGCCCTGAAGCAATGATTGTCTTAAGACAACTCCACCAAGCTAAACATATAAGAAAAAATGGATGACAACAGGACACTGAAATAGTTGCTATAGGTCATGCAAGAAGTTAATTCATGAAGCTCTCAAGTATGGTAAAATGAAGAAATGCTTCCAAAATTCTAGAAAGCACTTAAAGCAATTCAAAAAGAGCTATCCCATGCATCATACCGTATCTTTATACAAATGTTAGTCTGATCCTTTAGAACCCACCAGATACTTTTTCATTCAATTGTACGTACAGAAGATTACTTGAAGCCAACACTGCGGACTAACTCTAAACATGGAGATACAATTATACAGAATTCATAGATTTATTTATTTCACAAGTATTTATTTATTAACTACTATTAATTGGGTACTGTACTAGGAACTAGGGATACGTCAAGAGAGAAAAGGACATGATCGTGACCTCATGGAGCTTAGAAACCAAAAGAGCCAGATATTTGGTAGGAGGGATGGTACACATAGTGGGCTAAATAGTGACCCCAAAGATATGCCAGGTCCTAATCTCTGCACCTGTGAATGTTACCTTATATGGCAAAAGATGTGATTGCAGTTAAAGATCTTGAGAGAAGGAACTTAAACTGAACTATCCAAGTCAACCCTAAATGCAATCACATGTATACTTAGAAAAGAGAGGCAGAAGGAGACTAGACAGACACACAGAAAGGGTTATGTGAAGAGGGAGGCAGAGATTAGGATGATGCAACCACAGCCAAGAAACACAAAGGAATGCCTACAGCCACAAGAAAATAGAGGGGCAAGGAACAGATTCTTCCAGAGCCTCCAGAGAGAGTGCAGCCCTCGAACATCTTGATTTTCAGACTCTGGCCTCCAGAACTGTGAGAGAATAAATTTCTCTTGTTTTAAGCCACCAAGGCTGTGGTAATTTGTGATGGCAACCCTAGGAAACTAATACAGTGTACAAATTACTATATAATTACAATTTGTGATGTGTCAAAAATGACAAGTACAGGGTGCTATGAGAGTATAACTTGGAAACTTACTTCTCACTGAGTGCAGTGGTGTGGGGAACATGGGGAACACTATAATTATAGACTCAGTGTACGAAATTGTTGGTGACAACAATAGGTATGCATGCACATCCAGAAAATTGCCCTATGAAACACATGTTCCAAAATGTAGAATGATACGTCTACGTAAATAAATAGGCACATTTAAAACTGTTGTGTGAAAAATTAACTCCAAATGGATTAAAGACTTGAATGTAAGACCTGAAACTGTGAAAGTTCTAGAAGAAAACGTAGGCAGTACGCTCTTCGACATCGGTCTTAACAACATCTTTTCAAACACCACATCTGACCGGGCAAGAGAAACAATAGAAAAAATAAACAAATGGGACTACATCAAACTAAAAAGCTTCTGCACAGCAAAGGAAACCATCAACAAAACGAAAAGACAACTTAACAATTGGGAGAAGATATTTGCAAACCATACATCTGATAAGGGCTTAATCTCCAAAATATATAAAGAACTCATGCATCTCAACAACAAAAAAACTACCAACCCAATTAAAAAATGGGCAAAAGACCTGAACAGACATTTCTCCAAAGAAGATATACAGATGGCCAACAGACACATGAAAAGATGTTCAAAATCACTAACTATCAGGGAAATGCAAATCAAAACTACAATGAGATATCACCTCACGCCCGTCAGAATGGCTATAATTAACAAGACAGGAAACAACATGTGTTGGAGAGGTTGTGGAGAGAAGGGAACTCTCATACACTGCTGGTGGGAGTGCAAACTGGTGCAGCCACTATGGAAAACAGTATGGAGATTCCTCAAAAAATCAACGATAGAACTACCATATGATCCAGCTATTCCACTGTTGGGTATTTATCCAAAGAACTTGAAAACACCAATTTGCAAAGGTACATGCACCCCTGTGTTCATTGCAGCCTTATTCACGATAGCCAAGACTTGGAAGCAACCTAAGTGCCCATCAAGGGACGAATGGATAAAGAAGCTGTGGTATATATACACAATGGAATACTACTCAGCCATAAGAAATGATGAAATCCAGCCATTTGTGACAACATGGATGGACATTGAGGGTATAATGCGGGGTGAAGTAAGTCAGAGGGGGAAGGTCAAGTACCGTATGATTTCCTTCATTAAGTAGTAGATAATAACAACAATAAACAAACACATAGGGACAGAGATTGGATTGGTGGTTGCCAGAGGGGAAGGGGGGAGGGAGGAGGGCAAAAAGGATAATTAGACACATGTGTGTGGTGATGGGTTGTAATTGGTATTTTGGTGGTGAGCATGATGTGGTCCGTGCAGAAATGGAAGTACAATGACGTACACCTGAAATTTTTACAATGTTATAAACCAATGTTACTGCAATAAACAAAAAATTAAAAAAAAAAAAAAAACTGCTGTGTGAACATATATTTTTACTATGAACAAATAAATTTCTTGAAATTAATTGAAATAAAGAACTTGCTTTATTTAGTTATCTCCACAGAAGCAACTCTGCATGATGCTTTTTGAAACCAAGGCTGATTGTATTGTTCTAACTGTAGATTAGAATTTCTGGTATTTTGCCAGAATATTGCCATGGATTTAGTTTAAGTTTTGATCTCCCCAAAACTCTTCCTAAAATACAAACTGGACTAACAGGATAGTTTTTTAAAGAAATCCATCAACAATAGCATCAACCTCACCAGGTGACGGGGAGTTGCATGGACCCTGGAGTATGACTGAGGGTGTCTGACACCCTCACCTTGCAGTAGGAGCTGCACGAAATCAAGATTGGAGTGGGAGAAGCAGCAGCAAGGGACAAGGCCAATCAAGGTAACCAACAAGATGCAGAAACGAACTATCCAACATTACTCACTCCCCAAGGGGGAGAACACTCTCTGAGGAGAACCCTGGGTTGAAGGATCTGAGACTGTAGCGAAACCGGGAAAAATTCTCAGAGGCTTCAAGTTGCAGGTGAGCGCAAAATACACCATGCACGGACATGGAATAAAATCAGACAAGGTTTTCCTGCTCTAAGCCCTCAAGAAGCTCAGAAATATCCATAAAATTTCCCTTTCAGAAAGACAAGGCCTCACTCTAAGGAAAAACTACTGGAAACAGCAGCCAAATTGAGCAGGATAGAAGCACTAGAGGGAAAGGAGAAGGAAGACTCCATCCTAGGAACAGAGATCCAGAGAAGAGAGATCCCAGAAAGTCCCCAAATCACATAGCAATAATGTGTAAGGATGAGAGACGTGCTTTAGAGTCAGGGAGCACAGGCTGAGGCAGAACAATTTTCTGAATCAGATTTAACTCGGAGAGACAGAGGAATGGCCACAGAGAAAGCCATGTGTTGAGTCTTTCAACATAACAATAGGGGAGGGAATCCTCTAGGTATGACAAAAAGCACCTGGACCTCTACCCCTTCCATAGGAGCCTTCATATAGCAGCCCAGGAAAACCCATCCCACCCAAACATGGAAAAGAAAAAAGGGATGTGGAATCATTACATTGTACACTTGAAACTAAATAAAATGTTATATGTCAATTATACCTCAGTTAAAAAAATAAAAAAGAGATATGATCTAACACCTCAAGGATTTATTACAAGGGGGGAACAGAAAGATGTGAAAGAATGCTTACTGAAAAAACAAGTATTCGGGAAAAATGATGTTTTAGAGATAAAGAATAAATTAGACGAAATACAAGAAGAAGTAAACACAAACATAGTAGAAAATAAGCACAATTAAAAGCACAGAAAGGGAATAAAGTGTAAAAAGAGATAGGTAAAAGAAAAATCACATTCAAAAAAGAAAGAAAAGACTTCTAGAGAAAATGATAGATAAAGAAGCTAGAAAAGGGAGATCTGATACACATTTTATTGAAGTCCTCAGCAAAGAAAACCAAAGCAATAGAACAAACATATTTAAAACTATAATCAAGGAAACACTGCTGTAATAAAAGACTTGAAAATATATATAAATATATATTTTTTAATATTTATATTGAAAGGGCATTCCATAACTTGAAAAATTGACTCAAAATGTTCAATACTGACAAATATTCCAATACAATCATTGGGCTTTAATTATAATGAAACTATTCTTTGAGCATAATGCAAAAAGTCCAAATCATATATAAATCAAAGAAAAGCAAAAAAAAAAATCAGATTATCATCAGACTTCTTGTCAAAAATATTTTAATCGAGATATCATTCTCAAGGAAAAATGTGAGCCAAGGATTTAATCTTTAGCTAAGCTATTCTTCAAGAATAAAGGCCACAGACAACCAGTTATGAGCATGCAGGAATCTACCACACACCATATTTAAGGAAACTACAAAATTGTTTTGAAGCTTCTGCATAAGTCTGAAGTTAATAGTAAATGTAAGTAGTGTAATAGTAAATGTAAGTAATGTACATAATGAAGAACTGAAACCAAGAGATGAGAAAAAGGAAGACAAAGCTATAAGTATCATATGTTCTGACAATGTAGAAATAATTCAACTAACTCAAAAAGGGAGATTAAGAAAGGCAATAAGTATAAAATAGAATAACATCTCTGACTGCCTCTGGTTATTAGGTAGGAATAAAACAATATCACTTGAAACTGAAAAATCAAGTAGAAATCAAGTTGTCAATTTCCAATTACAAAGACAAAACCCTGAGCAACAAATTAGTGGGCGAGGGAGAGGGAGAGAAGAAATTCACAATTAGTGGCAGTATGGCTCGTATTAGGAAACCAAGAGACAATATCTAAATCTCTAAATAAAGAGATAACTGAAGGTATTATATAATGAAAGTATCTGTCAGTGATAATCGCTAGAAGAAAAATATATACCTTCCTAAATACCACCAAATGAGAAAGAAAAATTGTCCATCTAGTGAAAAACTGAAAAATTGTCCACCTAGTGAAAAACTTTATTTGGTAAGTGTAACATATAGTATGTACTTATGTAATGTATGAATATAAAGCAATATGACAAAACTGAACCAAATAAATCATATTCATATATGTAAATAAATTTAAACCATCTATAAAGAAGAAATAGTATTAGATAAGTTTTAAAAAAATCCAATTCAGTGTTGTATAAAGAAACATACATCAAATAAAATAATTCAGAAATGTTAAAAAATAAAAGGCCTTCATAGTTTAAAATATGTGAAAAGAACTAGACAAGACACACACTAATAAGTAAGACTGTATCATCTCCCTCCAAGCTAAACAGATCAAGTAGATCAAAAAATTCTGGGGATATAGGAAGTACAGTTCCAAATATTGGAAGATATACTTTCTTTTTAAGTGTACAATGAATATATATAGAAATTGACTATTTATAGCTCTACAAAGAAAACCTCAGTAAATTAAAAAATAGTAATAATAATAGTACCATGCTCTGAACACAATACAATGAAACTAGAAGATAATAATAAAATTTAAAACGCAATAACAAAAAGGCTTTTCCACCTGAACTGCATAAATAAACAAATAACGTGTATTAAGCAACCTTTGGGACAAACGGGAGATACTAAATAATTTTCTAGAATTCCTAGAAAACAATAATGAAAACAAAACATATCAGAATCTGTGGAATATAGCTAAAAAAATGCTCAGAGGAAAATTCCTAGCATTAAATAAAATTTTAAAATAAAAAGGCTAAATGTATAATTCAAAAAGCTAGATAAATAACAACAAACTATAGCAAAAGATATCAGAAAGAAGTAATTAATAAATATAAAAAAGTAATTAATAAATATAAAAGAAGAATTTAATAATTTATTAAAAAAGTCAATAAATAAATAATTTTGGGGGGAAATCAACAAAATTATAAAACTCTAGCTAAGCTAATTTTTTAAAAGGTAGAGTAAGGAATAATCAAAATAAGAAATGGCAAAAGAGACAAAACTATTGATACATATTTTAAAAATCATAAGTGAAACCCCACTAAAGACAGAACTTATAAACAGACCTATTTCCGTTAAAGAAATTGAGAATGTTTTCAAAAAACTCCTCTGTAGAAGAGCACCATACCTGAATGATATCACAGGGAAATTCTGTGAAATTTTAAAATAAGTTCATCCCAAAGGTGTTTAAATTGTACCAGAGTATAAAAAGAAAAAAAAAGAAAAGTCTCCAAATTCTCTTTACAAAGTGAATATAATACTGGTACCAAAACCAGATAAAGATGGCAGTAGACAAATCTTACTTATGAACATTGATACCAAAAAAATCTTAAATAAAATACTAACAAAGAGAATCCAAAATCACAATTAAAAAATAACAGATCATAACCAAGTAGGATTCATTTCAGAATGCAAAGAGGTTTTTATCAGGGAACTCATTAATATCACTGACAATATTAGTAGAATGGAAGAGAACTTATCATTATTTCCACAGATGAGGAAAGAGCTTTGTGTCTTGCTGGTGAAAAAAATTAATGTCCTACGGGTACAAGTCCTAGAATGTAAATCAAGAGAGAAGACTCTACAGATCTCTGCAAGTGTCACCAAGATGAGGAAGGTTGCTGACACTTCAGAAATTAAAAAGTGAATTCAAAATCACCTAAAAATCTTCCGGATATCATGGAAGTCACAAAAGTCAGCACATACAAGAAAAAATGAGCAAATATGTTCTGAAAGGTAGCTGAATCTCAATAGAGTACTGTCTCTTAAGACAGTAATGTAACCTATCTAAGGTTCATTCAAGGCAGACATCAAAGAGCACAGAAGTAAAATCTCATAAACCTTAGCATAAGTTAAGCCTTTTAGGGGGTATTGTCTATGGAAGTCAAGGGTCATGAAAGAGCACTGGGATGAGAGTCAGACGCCTGGGTTTCAGTTCTGCCTCTGCCACACTGATGAGCTCTGTGATCTTCAGCTGGTCACTTCCCCTCTCCGGGCTTCAGGCTCTTCATTATTTGAAGAAATCTCTTAGACCTCTTCTAGCTCTTAAATTCTATATTTCCAAATTCTATATTTAAAGGGAACTAAGAATGTTGTGAGAAAATCAATAAACAAGATGAAAAGAGAGAGGGAAATCAGTGTGATAAAAAATGAAAGCCCTCCGAGTTGTTTAGCCTGCAATGTCAAGGCAAAAGGATAAGATAATCGTCAGTGACGGTGTTTTTCCATTTCCAAAATCAACTTCGCAAAAGGAAATGGGCTTTCTGAAGCTCATAGGACCAGGGAAGAGCCTAATTCTAATTATGATGATTCTCTCCTAGAGACTTCAGAGTTAAGCTCTGGGCACAACTGGTTCCCCAGGGCTTCTTAAATCTTCCATCTAAGGCACCCCTAACAGTTGAGGAATGAAAGCCCATCCCTAGGGAACCAAGGACTCAGGGCCAGGACACTGCCAACAAAATCAAAATGACTTTTAAATGTCCTAACTCATCGCAAACATTGAAATACTATTTAAATTCCACTCTATAATATTTAGATATTTGTCTTACTTAGGTCTTATTTTTAATTGCCGAACCTAGAAAATGCTCTTTGTGGCTCCCACACGCTCAGCACATCCCCAGAACACCTCCTAGCGTACCCCAGTGTGGGAACTGATGACCAGTTGAGAAATAAGACCAGGCACTCACAGGCTGGGCAGAATCCCGTAGGGACCAAGAAGATAGGAAGGGGAGCTCAGAGGCAAAAGTGTAACTAGGTCCTCTCCTATGCAGAGTTGGAGAAGTTGTTCTCAGCTTCCGCTTAGTCATGGCTGAGTCTGCTGTGGGGGCCGATAAAGCTTCCGAAGCTTGTGCTTACATAGCTTGTCCTCAGAAGCAAATCCAATGAGGGTGTTAGTGGCCCACTGGGTTTGAAGGAAATAGTTCCAAGGGATGCTAATTGCAAACTCTGTGGCCCTCCCTGCTCTCTTCTGCTCTATCTCCCTCTGCAAACGTATTTAATCCAACTAGGAAAACTTCCTACTGGTGTTCTGGTGGGGACTTAATAAAGTATTTTGAGTGCTTTTGACTGATTGTATTCTACCAATGACCAGATGAAGACAAGCAACCTTCCAGCCAGCGGAGAACACTACATCAAGAGGGCCGTGTCAGCCAACCTTGAACAAACTTTTGTTGTCTCTGGGTTGCAGTTTCCTGTCTGTAAAATAAAAAGTTTGGAAAAATTATCTCTAAGATCTCTTCCCTAAGTGGTCACATCCATGCTATAGAGGTTCTACCCTCAACCCCTACCCAACCCCACCTCCCAGCATGCACGCAGCACACCTGCTTCAGGTAACAGAGGTGGGCACATGGTTAGTTTAGGCGAGTCATAGTGCCCCAATCCCTGATCACAATGGGCAATCCGAGGAGAGGACACCGGACCAATTCCAGAGTCCTTCCCCCAAATTTTTCTGATAGAAGCTGAGAGAGAGATGCTCTGTTTCTTCACTGGTTTCTGAGCTGTTAGAATACGGCCCTGGAAGTTGCCAGGAGCCATGATCTATGCTGCAAGGACAAAGTCATTTGATAATAAAAGAAAATGAGGTCTACAAGCAGAGATGAGGAACAAGCAGAGAAATAACTGTTGGTTTTCAAGACTCAAGCTTTATTTATTGACCTAAATGATTTCTACAGTACTTTCTTCAGTTCCATAAGCTCTTCACACTGTTGGGAAAGGAGTCTTGTGCACGCAGTTTTTCGACCCCAACTTGGCCACATAAGAATGGGCCTTGGACCTGGAACACTTTAGCCAAGAGATAGAGTCCCATAGTCTGTGCTGAACTTACCACCTTGTGTGGGAATAACTTTCCCTGTTTCAGACTCAATCTGTACCCTTTGTCCTGCTTAAGCATGTGCATCGTATGACATCTGGCCAACCTCAGTACTGTGTCTGTCCCCTTTGGAGAGGGGACGAGGTCCTTCTACTGCAGCACAAGAGGAATGCATGCAGGCCCATTGCCCTGCCCTGGTTGTGGCTGCTGGGAGGGACCCGCTGGCCGTGAGGGACTGGCACCCACTATTGGAGCTGGTCTTGCTCTGCTTCTTCTCTCTGCGAGCTAAGCGTTGTTCCATCCAGTGCTTGACTACTGTGTTTTCCTTGGCAACTCTGATACCAAGATGCAGTGGGTAGAAGTGTTTGGACTTCTGCTCCTGATAGCAGCAACAGATATCCTTTGCCTGACACATACCCCTCCAATAAATCCCATTTGGGCTTTAAGTAGATTCAACTGAGTTTCTATCACTTACAACCAAAAGAATCCTGATGGACATACCTATTCTTCGTTAGTGATCTCACTGCTTCCAGAACTCTGGGAACTGAGAATGGGTTCTCTCTACTCTTCATTGGGAGGGGTGTTCACTGTGCCCCGCCTAGGTGTAGAGGTAGTTAACAGAGACAAGATTAATAATTATAACTACTCTCATTTGTTGAGAACTTACTATATATCAGGCTTTATGCCAAGCACTTTCATGCATTAGCACATTCAAATCCCCACAACTCAATCAACTGATAATATTAAAACTTACATTTTACAGATAAAGAAACAGGCTTTGGGAGGTTCCATTACTTACTCAAGTTCACACAGCTCAAAAACAGTAGAGTTAGAACACAAATCTTTCTCATTTCAGAGCCTTTTTGTTTAGCTACTACTTTATACTGTCCTCAAGGTGCCTGTGTCAGGTAGACAAAATACTCCCATCATTCTACTGGGAATTTTTAAATTGGGAGTATGAAGAAGCTTGAATCGTTTTCTGTACCTATTGTAGTAACCCCCAGGAAAGGAAACTCTGAGTTGGAATGGCACTTTAGCTACTTAAGCACTTTCTCTTTAACTTCTACCCAAAACAAAAAAGCAGTCTCTTACTTAACCCAGAGATGTTCCCAAGTTTCTGCAGGTTGATGCAAATTCAGGTAAAATATAAAGAAAGAAAATTCAAAGGGCCCTTATTGTTGGCAGGCCAAACTCTGTCCTCATTTAGAGGAACTATTGAAATTAAATATTAAAATCCTGAGATATCATTATTTTATTCAAAGTCAATTTTTTCTGCCATCCACTTTTAGAAAGATGAATCTCATGAGAATGTGGAACATCTGGTTAAGCGTTTTGTCTAGGAAGTATTAGGAGTAATCAGAGTGGTTTTAAGTCAAAGAGAGAGCACGGCTCTGAGAGAAGTGTCCTGAAATGATTTCAGTGATTTACTGTGCTTTAGGTCCTATATCCTAACACCAAGTTAGATTAACGGAAGGAGATAAAATGGAAGCATCTGTCTATATATTCAGGGTGTATATGCCTGTTTTTGTATATAATATATATTTTGCTACTATATCACTTGACCATCTTTTCTATAGCCAATAACTCAACAATAACTTTATGCTAGCTGAGGGGACAATAAATAGCAGACCTCAGTATATTTTATGATGCATTAGTGCATTCCTTCAGCCAGCTAATGGTCCTGACTTCCCAACCTACGTCCTTTATTGTGAATCTGAATTTATAGGCAACCACTTTCTCTGAGAGCACAGAGCAGCTCCTGTGGCCCATAAGATGTTGTAACTTCACATCTAAATCAGTCACAAGTACAGGACTGAATTTGGAAACTAATCTACGTAACTTTTTCAGCATTAACAAGAGCTTTCTCCTTTCTGAGAAATGAGCTATTTAGTTAGAGCCTTTCTCTTTCTACCTCTTTCTTAACTCTCACTACAATTCTAATGATTTGTTTAAAATATGGTTTCTTCATTAGACTGTAAACCACAAGGGAATAGGAATCAAGCCAATCTTGTCCACAGTATCCAGCACAGTGCCTGTACACAGTAGATGCTTAATAAATATTTGATGCAGTTTTTACTATTATGTGATCATAAAAAATCTCATGCTGGGGGGCTGCCCTGGTGGTGTAGCCGTTAAGTTCATGTGCTCCACTTTGGTGGCCCGGCGTTCACGGGTTCAGATCCCAGGTGTGGACCAATGCACCACTTGTCAAGCCATGCTGTGGTGGTGTCCCATATAAAGTAGAGGAAGATGGGCACAGATGTTAGCCCATGGTTACTCTTCCTCAACAAAAAGGGGAGGATTGGCAACGGATGTTAGCTCAGGGCTAATCTTCCTCACCAAAAAAAAAAAAAAAGCCATGCTGGGTTAGATTAGTGGTCCATTCAGAAGAATGTCTGTGATCTGACTATCCTATCAACAGCCATTTATTTAGTGCCTACCATATACCAGCTACCATGCAGGAGGGAACAAAGATAAGCAAGACCATTTCTGCCCTTAAGTTGCTTACAAGGTTAGAAGGAGTAATGAGGCAATTGCAATAGCTATGATCCAAGATGACTAACATAGGTGCTATGAAAGAAGTACAGAAAGTGTGCTCAGGAATTCAAAAGAAGTAGATATTCAATCTTATTGTTGAAATCTGAAGAGGAGAAAATGACTTTAGATGGAATAGGGAGGATGGCTAAAAATTGGAAGAAGACGGAAAGAAAAGAAGAAACAAACCAGAGGGGACAGCAGGAACAAAGCCACAGAGGCCAGAAAGTGCAGGATCTTTTCAGGCGAGTCCAGTTTGCAGAGAGCTTGGGGGGTATGCGGGAAGCAGTGGTAACAGTGTGGGGGTTAAGTTAGAGCTGTACATGGAGGCCTTGCATGTCAGGGCAAGGAGTGAGGGGCTGGGGATAATTCAGGTAAGCGTAGTGTCCTACATGACAATGGCCTGGAGGAGACTATAGTCGTCCTCAATGTTTTATTACACAAGGTGGCCCTGAATTCCCTTCAATCACTCCCTTCAGTAACTATTTTTTCTAAAGCCAGAAACACCTCTACTTCCATGCCGCCCCCCAGTGGTGTCTCCATTGCTCTTCTTTTCTCTGTTTTCAAACTCATCAATAATTCTCAAATAATACTGGACGCCTCACATGAACTGTGAAATGATGCCCTTTTCATCCTTGAATTTCTATGCTAGTAGTTTCCTTGGAGACGAGGGAAGGGGTTCACCATGGATCAGACACAGAGCTGCAATCCTTATAAAGTTTGGTTTCATTTAACTCCCACAGCAAGCTAATCATTCAGATACTATTATCACTCCCATTTTGGAGATTTGAAAAGTAAGGTCAGACAGCTGGTGAGAATCAGAGATGATTCAAAGTCCAGTGGGTCTGACTCAGACTGTGAACTCAACCACTATACCATATTGATTCTCTTGAAGAGTTCGTTCCTAACAGCCTATTGTCAAAATGTCATGCTTTGTCATTGGTTTTCAATGTTCCTACAATTATCTCCACACACGAACAGGATTTATTTGACTATATAAAGAGAGAAACTCTAACTGCAAATAAACTGGTTTATTCTGCCTAGACGCAAAGGACTCCACACCAGCCCTGTTCTTCACGCTGTCAAATATTATTTTTAAGTCCAGGAAATTTTCCAAATCTGAAATGCTGCCTTTATTTTTCCCAAACCAAATAATAACTGTCTTGCTTCCAAGAAAAATAGAATGGCAGAATTGTGTTTGCTTCTGGTTTTTATTTTTTCCAGATTATATCAGAAAACAAAGAGGAAAACAATATTCTCAGAGTATACTAGGCAACAGTGCTAGATAATACATTTCTGAAAAGTAGTGAAAACATAGCCCTGGAAAGTAAATATATATTGATTTGGTTGATTTATTCACTCCTTATGTACTTGGAACACAAAATACTGTCTATAAAACGTAATAACTGACTTGAACATAATATCTGGTTTGATGTTATTCTCTCAGTCATTGAAATTATAGAGAAATCCAATGCTGAAATAAAGTTTTACTTTTGGAAACCAAATGTTTTTTATTAAGATAATACTCTCAGCTGAAAAAGCAGATGCTACTCAGTTTGAATCATAATACAAAATCCAAATATTTGCCATTTAAAATGCAGTAGATTTGTGACAAGATAGCTTTGTAAATCAAGAATTTTAAATGCCAAGGGGTGTTCTCGGAATCTGGTGACAAAATATACAGGGGCATCAATTTAGCTTTATACCTTGTGTTCACATTATGATTGGTCATGGAGGCATGGACATTCATTTGGAGAAAAAACAATGGTGAATTTTCTGAAAGAATTCTTCAGAGAAGGTAAGAATTTACTATTATATCAGAGTCCAGAGTCAAGACATCCATGGGAAATAATAATAAATGGTTGATAAAATTTTGCCAGCAATAGCACGTTAGCAGAGGGGTGAGGAGCAAGGGTTTCCAAGGCTCTGACTAGGGGATGGCACTCAAGTTTAAAATTCTACCTAAGAGCTCCTGGAGAATAAGCTTTAGTGCCCTTGCCTGGTGGTTGTAATCACAAAGTTCAATATCTAGTCAAGCATAGGATATGTCTCTGTCGATATCATTATTGAACAAAACAGATGTTTCCTGGAACACGCATCCTCACCCTTAAATTTCACTAAATGTGGCTTGAGCCCCATTTTCAAAGTTGGAATTAGCCCTAGTCCTTCCCACATTTCCATGAGTTTCATCTTATGCTTTTCTACACCTCTTGTTTTTTTTTTTTTTTTTTTGAGAAAGATTATCCCTGAGCTAACATCTGCTGCCAATCCTCTTCTTTTTTGCTGAGGAAGATTGGCCCTGGGCTAACATCCATGCCCACCTTCCTCTACTTTATATGGAACGCTGTCACAGCATGGCTTGATAAGCAGTGCATAGGTCCACACCCAGGATCTGAACCTGCAAACCCCAGGCTGCCAAAGCAGAGCGTGCGCACTTAACCACTACGCCACCGGGCCAGGCCCCCACTTCTTGTTTTTTTTAAGGATACTTTATTGTTATTCGCAAATTCTTGAGTTGACTGCTCAAGTCATTATTTTTTTATCTTTCTTGATTCTGGATATATGCTCTTAAGTCTATAAAGTTTTCCCCAAATACTCTTTTAGCTGCCTTCCCATTTTAGCTGTGTTCTCATTTCCAGGCCATGCTAAAAATTTCATAACTTCCATTAAGCTTTCTTCTTTAAACCATTAAGTATTTAGAATCGTGTTCCTCAGTTTCCAATTGTATTTGGAAAAGGGGGAAAGTTATTACTTTGGCCATTTTTAAAAATTGATTTTTGATTTATTACACTGTGGTTAAAAAATGTGGTTAGTAAAATATTCTTTGGAACTTAGTGAGACTTCCTTCGTTGCCTAGAATGTAGTCAATTTTTTAAAAGCTGTTTCATGTTTGCTTAAGAAGAATGTGAATTTTCTATATGCTTGGTGCAGGGTTCTCTGTATGTTTGTACCTATTAAATAAAACTTGTTAATTGTGTTATTCAAACCTGTGTAGCCTTTAGTCTTCTTGGTCTCTCAGTTTCTAAAATCTTCTACTTAGTAGCTATATTATTTTCTTCTTGCAATTCTGTTAAATACTGCTTTATAGATTTTTAAGATGTATTGTTCAATGGATACAAAATCGTTGTTATGTAAACCATGTTATATTTTTCCAGTACATTAGTCTCATACTTTTTTTACTTCAAAAATGTTCATTATTATTATTCATTATTAATACCTACTAAGATTGATCAACATGTTTTAATGACTTCTTACCTGATCATTGATTCCTTTTTGCTTAGCTTTTTATTTTGTAATAATTTCAAACTCACAGAAAATTTGCAAGTAGAGCACAAAGAACTCACATATACCTTCACTCAGTTCCCACAATTGCCACCAGGTAACCACTTTTGCTTTTATTTTTTTATTTTTTATTTATTTATTTTTTGTGTGTGAGGAAGATCAGCCCTGAGCTAACATCCATGCCAATCCTCCTCTTTTTGCTGAGGAAGACTGGCTCTGAGCTAACATCTATTGCCAATCCTCCTCCTTTTTTTTTTCCCACCCAAAGCCCCAGTAGATAGTTGTATGTCATAGTTGCACATCCTTCTAGTTGCTGTATGTGGGACGCGGCCTCAGCATGGCCGGAGAAGCGGTGCGTCGGTGCGCGCCCGGGATCCGAACCCAAGCCGCCATTAGCAGAGCGCGCACACTTAACCTCTAAGCCACGGGGCCGGCCCCCACTTTTGCTTTATATACATTATTTTTCTGAACTTTTTAAGAGTAAGTCGCAGACATGATGCCTCTTTACCTCTAAATACTTCAGTGCGTGTTTCCTAAGAACAAGAGCAATCTTTTAGAAAAATACTGTACAGTTAACAAAATCAGGATATTAACATTAGGTCAATTACTATTACCTAACCTACAATCTGTATTCCAATTTCACTAATTTTCCCAATGTCCTTTATTGCAAATAATTTTACAGGTTTTTCTTTTCTGGCCCAAAATCATGTGTTGCATTCAGTTGGTGTGTGTGTTTAAACAGAAGTTCCTCAGTCTTTACCTTTTATAACTGTGATATAAAGACTACAGGCTAGTTGTTTTGTAGAATGTGCCTCAATAGGGCTTGTCTGATGTTTCCTCATGATTATATTCAGGTTATATATTTTGGGCAGGAATGCCAAAGAAGTGATATTGTGTCCTTTTCAATGCATCATGTCAGGGGGCACATGATGTTGTTCCATCCCAATACTAATGATGCTAACTTTGATTATACATTAAAGTCACATGTGCCAGCATTCCCCAAAAGTTAGTATTTTTCCTTTTGCAGTTACTAAGTATTTTGTAGAGAGATTTTTAGGGGTTGTGTTAATAGTCCATTCCTTAACAAATTTTCACCCACTAGTTTTAATATTCTTTGATGATTCTTATCTGAATTATTTATTTCTCTGATGGCTGCAAAATGGTGAAATTTGAAACCAGGGATGATTAGTAAAAGGCAAGAAAATTTAAAAAAGAGAGATAGAGATGGATGTATAATCGCTTTCCGCAAACTCAGGAACAAGACAAGGGTGCCCACTCTCACCACTCCTATTCAACATAGTACTAGAAGTCCTAGCCAGAGAAATTTGACAAAAAATAAATATATACACACACACATACACAAAAAAAGTCATCCGGATTGGAAAGGAAGAAATAGTCTGTTTGCAGATGATATGATCTTATATATAGAAAATCCTGAAGACTCCATCAAATAACTGTTCTAATAAACAAATTCAGCAAAGTTGCATAATAGAAAAACCAACACACAGAAATCAGTTGCATTTCTATACACTAACAACAAAATATCTGAAAAAGGAATAAAGAAAACAATCTCATTCACAATAGCATCAAAAACAATAAAATACTTTGGAATAAGTTTAACGAAGGAAGTGAAAGATCTGTATACTGAAAATTATACGATTTTTATGAAAGAAACTGAAGAAGATACAACGGAATGGAAAGATATCTCTTGTTTATAAATCAGAAGAATTAATATTGTTAAAATGCTCATACTACCCAAAGCCATCTGCAGATTCAATGCAATCCCTATAAAAATTCCAATGGCATTTTTTGCATAAATAGAAAAAAATCCTAAAACTCATATGGAAGCACAAAAGAATCGGAATAGCCAAAGCAATCTTGAGAAAAAAGAACAAAGCTGGAGGCACCACACTTCTTACACACTTCACTTAAAAAACTATAGTAATCTAAACAGTATGGTACTGACATAAAAATAGACACATAGACCAATGGAATAGACTCAACCTCCTAGAAATAAACCCACACGTATATGTTCAACTTATTTGACGATGGAGTAAAGAATACTCAATGGAAAAGGTTAGACTCTTCAATAAATTGTGTTAGGAAAACTGGATATCCACATGCAAAAGATAGAAATTGAACCCACATCTTATATCACTCACAAAAATTAACTTAAAATGGATGAAGGTCTCAAACATAAGATCTGAAATCATAAAACTTCTAGAAGAAAACCTAGGGAAAAAGCTCCTTGACATTGATCTTAGCAAAAGTTTTTTGGATATGACACGGAAAGTGCAAGCAACAGAAGCAAAACTAAATAAGTAGAATTATATCAAACTTAAAAGCTTCTGCACAGCAAAAGAAATAGTCAACAAAATGAAAAAGCAACCTGCGAAACAGGAGAAAATATTTGCAAACCATCCATCTCACAAGTGGTTAATATCCAAAATACATAAAGAACTTTACAACTCAATAGCAAAAAAACCCAAAACAATCCAATTAATGAATGGTCAGAGGAACTGTATAGACATTTTTCCAAAGAAGACATATGGATGGCCAACAGGTACATGAAAAGGTGCTCAACGTTACTAATCATCAGGCAAATGCAAATCAAAACCACAATAAGAAATCACCTCACACCTGTTAAAATGGTTACTACGAAAAAGACAAGAAATAACAAATGCTGGCAAGGATGTGGAAAAAAGGGAACCCTTATCCACTGTTGGTAGGAATGTAAATTGGTACAGCCATTATGGGGAACAGTATGGTGGTTCCTCAAAAAATTAAAAATAGAACTACCATATGATCCAGTAATCCCACTCCTGGGTATATATCTGAAGATACAAAATTGGTATCTAAAAGAGATCTCTGTACTCCCATGTTCATTGCATTATTCGCAATAACCAAGATATGGAAACAACCTAAGTGCCTGTCTGCAGATGAATGGATAAAGAAGATATGGTATATATATATACAATGAAATATTATTCAGCCATGAGAAAGAAGGAAATCTTGCCATTTGCGACAAAATGAAAGAACTTTGGGCATTATGCTAAGTGAAATAAGTCAGACAGAGAAAGACAAATACTGGGTGATATCACTTGTATGCGGAATCTAAAAAAGCCAGACTCATAGAAAAGAGAGAGTAGAATGATGGTTGCCAGGGGCTGGGAGGTGGGGGAAATGGTAGATGTTGGTCAAAGGGTACAAACTTCCAGTTGTAAGATGAATAAGTTCCGGGGACCAAATGTACAGCATGGCGACTATAGTTAACAATACTGTATTATATACTTGAAAGGTGCTAAGAGAGTAGATTTTAAATGTTCTCACACAAAAAGAAATAGTAATTGTGTGAAGTGATGGAGGTGCTGACAACCCTACTGTGGTACTCATTTTGCAATATATAAGTGTATCAAATCATCATGTCATACACAAACTTACACAATGTTACATGTCAATTATATCTTAATAAAGCTGAGGGGAAAAATACGCTCTTCTGTTAGTATAAAGAATGGCTCCTTGCTTTTTTAAATGTTGGGGTAGGATCGTGTGCTCATTTTGTGGGCCAGTTTGAAAGTATTTGGTGAAAATTTGTATGTCTATAACCTATGACTGGGAATGTTTTCCAGAAAAAAATACACATATGCACAAAGAGACATGTATGAGATATTTACTGTAGCCCTCTGTAACAGAAAGAGTTTGAAATCAGCTGGTTGTTCACTAATAGGAAACGAACACCATAATATGGTATATGTAAATGATGGAGTAATTAATGTTGAATTAAAAAAGTAGGAAGATGTTTAACACAATAAAATTTATATAAGTTAAATAGCATAAGAATGGGTGTCTATGACAGGGAGAGATGAAATTTGGGACCAGGGATGATTAGTAAAAAGAAAAAAAATAAATAAAAAGAGAGAGATAAACGGATGTATGATAGCTTTCCACAAAATGAGAATTACAAGTAATCCAATTTTGTGCCTCTGAAGTGCATTTTTTAAAAAATTAAGTGTAACCACTAAAAGAATACGAATGCAAAATCATTTGCTTAGAAGCTGGCTGGTGCCAGTCCCATGGGTGCAGGCTTGCCATAAGTGATCAAGAAACGTAGCCAGGATTTCCTTGCCCCGTTCCCCGTGCCAATTCACCTCATTACAGCATTTACCATTTTTACTCATCTAGGTCATGATAAGGGAACGATGTTCTCAATTCCTGAGCCATATACTTGAAGTAAAACAGTGATCTGGCAATCATAACAATATAATACTATAGCCAAGCACTTAGCAAAATACGCCCAGGAGAAACACCGTTGAATAGACGAATCAAATTTGTTTGGCCATCCCAATGTTATTGAAGACTCTGATTTTAGAGAAAATAGTTGAAATGTCAACCTCAGAATCGCCATCCAAACATCTAATTTCCTACCAAAACTTTGGAGTTTTCAAGTAGATGGAACTCCAGCCAATTTTATGATTACAATGAAAAAAAAAAAAACTGGACAAATGAAGTGTCAGCTTCCAGTAGCCAAAAAGAAGGCTTATTTCCTAGTAAGCCTGACCCTTTAGTCTGTAACACACAGCTGCAACACTTCTCTGCTTACTTATAACCAGAAGGAGAGACAAAAACACTGACTCAGGGAGTCCACCCCTTTTTCATCTCATCCGTCCCTCTCACCTTCATTGATTCCAGGGCAATTTTCCAACCTCCTCCTGCCCAAAATCTGCTTTCCGGTTATTCTTTTCATTTGGCTTAATTGAAATCCTGAAATGAATTTCTGGTGTGTTCTTTCCAACAGTTGCATAGAAAGCTTAGATTCTGAGCCTGGCCCACACCTCATGCTCCTGCACGTCCCTAAAACAGATAACACTGCTCATGAATATTTTGGAAAATCTACTACATCCCAACCTCACTCAATTCCTAAACCCGATTTTATCCCTCACTGCCCACTATCTGGCCTTACCAAAGTGGCTGACTTTTATTTTTCTGTGTTATAGTGCCTATGTGTCCAAGTTATTTTTTTTTTTATTATCAAACTTGGAGAGTTAGGATTTAAAGAGGATGCATCGGAGACTGTATGTGCAAGTTTTTCTCTACAATCATTTCCCACTCTTGCTAGTCAGGAAAAAAAGAAAAGAAGGAAAGAGCGGATTCGAGGACATACTTCTGTTCAAAGTATAGACAGTGGCTCAGACACACCATAAATAAAAAGTAATCAGACACTCTCCTCTCTCTGGGTCTTAAGAGGCAAGAAGCCAGTGAAAAATAAAGCCTGTGTGTGCACACACAAGCATAGCCACATCTCTCCCCTCACCTGGCAAGCTTGGAGGAGTGGGGCAGTGAGAGGCCGGAGCTACAGAAGGTGAGTGGGGAGATACGGGTTGGGCTCTACAGTTGCTTTTGCTGGCTCCCTATCAAGGTTATGCCTGAGGACCAACCTCCTCTCCCGTGATTGGAAAGATGATCGCCCACCCCTCTAGAGAAATCACTGGCATTACAACATCTGTAACCTACATCCTTTGCAAGAGGAAGCGTGCTCAGACCGGTGAGAGCTTTCTACCTTGGCCCAGGAGCGGCAGAAGGAAGAGGTTTAAGACACTGCTGCCATTCCTATCTTTACTTTCCCATCTATGTTCCCAATAAATAGGGTGCTTTTCTATTTTTGAAGTGCACTGGGTTAAAGGATGCGTGGATAAATTGAACCATGCAGGCGAGCTGGAGAGAAATAAAATAAGCTGCAAATTATTCACATAAATCACAGAAGTCAATTACACAGCATGGATGCAGACACAGCCTCAGTCAACTCGGTTTTGTCTTTATGCTCACCCCATTCCCAGGGCCTTTGCTGCCTGTGGGTGGTTCTAGCTGCAACCAGACGACCTGCCAGTCCTGCTCTGGGAAACACAAAGTGATCCTCAGCTTCTAGGCAGTGTCCTGTTTACCTTGAGACTTGTCTTAATTTTAGACTATGTAGAAGCCTGCAACCTCTCCTTTTGGGGCACGTGGTTTTTCCTCCTCTTTTATAACGGACTGTACTGGAGATGCGGCGTTCTTTCATGAGAATTGGCTGCACATGTGTTCTACAGAGAGCATAATCCCAGCAATAGATCTCTCTTCCCGTTCCCTATGCAAGTCTGAGAGTAAGAGAGGAGAGTTCATGGTGTTCATTCATTCAACGCCATTTAAAACCTAATGTGTGACTGGTTCTTTACCCAGTTGCTAGGTGTACAGAGAGGAGAAGAAGAACACAGAATGCTGTGGTTGTATGATTGTCTCTGTTGATAACCCATCTGTTGACAGCGGAAGCAACAATTTGTTTCTGATTATAGTTTAATATCCTGCTAGATCACAGCACTCTACACGTAAACACAATTCAGAGAACGTTATGTGGGTGCTGTTTGCGAGGAAATATGCGTACATTGAGAGGATTCCAGCAGCTGTTTGAAAGAGTAAACCACAGGACAAAAAAGCATGCTGGAGCAATCCTGATGGAGACGAGAGCCATGGACACCAGTCAGCCTCCTCTGCTTGGCAGACCCCTCTCTGAAGCTCAGAGGCTGGGGTCTCCCTTCAGGAAGGATGTGTGTTTATTTTTCTGTCACAGGACTGTGAAAATGCTTTGTGTTCAGACTGTTCTGTGACTTCAAAGAGATCTGGGAAGCCCGAGTTAGCAGGGTCGGCTTTCAAATTGCAGTTGGAGGATAATATTTTGAAGGAGCTAAACACGAAAGCGAAGGCGAACCTTGGGAAATGTTGTGAAATATGTTTTCCGCCTCACGAGCTAATTACTTTCCACTCATGGGAGCCCAGGAAGAGGGCTCCGAGTAAATGTTTACTGCAGTGGATGGTCCCTCATCACAGGAAACCGACAGCACCTGATCCAGTGTGCACATTGCCCAATTAGAAACTGAAATAGATCTGTTTACAAGGCGTTTGATTTTGCTTCTGATTTTTGTGCAAAATCTAATGAAACTTAAGCCACAAGCACGTGAGCACCATGAAGCTGGTGCTCACTTCTCCCAGGAGTCGGCATTCACGCTGGCTCCACCCCAGTCTACTCACTGGATTGTTAGACAAACGCGCTCAGGGTGCTTCTAGGCCCCGGGGGTTGTGCTAGAGCTGAGCCATCAGACATGGTACCACCAGCCCCATGTAGCCCCTGAGCATTTGGATTGTGGCAAGTCCTAATTGAGATATGCTGTACGTGTAAAAATAACTACTGGATTTTGAAGACTTAGTCCAAATAAATGAATGTAAAAAATCTCATTAATAGTTTTTATGTTGATTACGTGTTGAAATGATCACATTTTCAATATATTGAGTTAAATAAAATATAGCATTAAGATGTATTGAACCAGTTTCTTTTAAATTTTTTTTAACATGGCCATTATTAAGATAACATATGTGGGTCAGATCATATTTATGTTGGACAACAGCGTGCTCGACTCTGGGAACTCAGTAGCAAAGACGACACATTCTTGCCTTTAAGGAACACCCATCTTACCCATGTGACAGACAAGTCAACAGGGAATCAGGGCCGCATCTGTGGGTACTCACGAGGGGGGTCCCTAACCCCGTCTTGGGTCAGGGAATGCTTCTCAGTTGTGGTAGCAGAATAATGCCAAGAATATCCACACCCTAATCCTCAGAACCCTGTGAATATATTCCCTTACAGGCAACAAGAACTTTGCAGATGTGATTAAGTTAGGGGCCTTGAGATGGGGAGATAATCGTGGATTATCCAGGTAGGCCCAATGTAATCACAAGGATCTTTAAAAGCGTAAAAGGGAGGCAAAGGAAGATCTGACTACAGGAGAGGAAGTCAGGTTGATGTGACGTGAAGAAAACTTAACCCCCTGTTGCTGACTTTGGAGACGGAGGAACGGGATCACCAGCCAAAGATGAAGGTGACCTCTAGAAGCTGGAAAAGGCAAGGAAATAGATTCTCTAGAGCTTCTAGAAAGGAACGCAGCCCCGCTGACACCTTAATTTTAACCTAGTGAGACCTGTGTTGCTCTTTTAAACTCTAGAACTGTAAGATAATAAATTTGTGTTGTTTTAAGCCAGTTTAAGGTCATTTGTCATGGCAGCAATACGAAACTAATACATCAGGCAAAGTGATATCTAAGCTTAACGCTGAACAATTAATAGGAGTGATCCAGGGGAAGGATGAGGGGATGGAGAGAAAGAGAGTTCTAGAAGGGAAACATGCACGCTCATGTGAACCTTTACATCCATCTGCTGCTGGACTGGACAAAACACCTCCCAGTGTCATGGCTGTTTTCAAATTAGCCCGCAGTGTTTTATAGCAAATATGCATTGTCTGTTTTGGGGTTCTCCTGTTTTTATGTCCATCAGACACTCCAGTGCTTCCTTCTTCCTCATGCCACACAGACACTGATGCCACACGGGTTTCAAGGCGGCTGATGATTCCTACCATTTGTCTTTGGGGTTTGTGAGATATCTTAGCATCATTTTATTGTAAATGCTGCCCATGGAGATTTTGTTTGTTTGTTTTGCTACCTAGTTGGTCTCTCTGTTCACAGGTAGAGTGGGAGTGATTAGGAAAGATTACAAAACTATGAACTGCTGCTGCCCCTGCCATCTTTGCAGAAACAGATGAGAAAACTGAGGCTTAAAAGTGAAGTAATTTGGGTCACATTTTAAGTAAATGGCAAAATTGTGATAGAACTCAGGTATGCCTGACTCCAAAGGCCATATTCTTTCTACTTAGTCACGCAAAAAAATCACCCAGTTCTGACTTTCACATTTTGAGATGGATATTGACAGAGCAAAGAATGATTATAAGTGAACTGTCACATTCATTCATTTATTTTGCAGACTTACTGAACACCCTCCTTGTGTCTGTTTCTCTACCAGGGGTTGGAAATTCAAGAATGACAAGGCAGATTGACCCCTAACTTCATGAAGCTCACATTTTAATGGCATATGAGGAACAGAGACAAATGCAATTAATGTGCCTGATTCCTGATGCCCAAGTCCGTACCTGAGAACTAGTGCATACTCATCAAATCAAAGCTATTATTATTATGTATTATTTTACTCTACAAGTCTTAGTAAGTATCCTGCTAAATGCATTTACCTAAGAGTCCCCCAAATTACCCAAGTTCTTTGCCTCTGGCCCACTCAAGTCTTCAAGGAGAACTAAAATGGTTTGCTAAAAAACAGCAAGAATGCCCACTCCCTAAATTCAAGGAAACAACATACGTAACCGATGGGAGCAATTCAGCCCCCAAGCATTTCTTCCTCCTGGGTCTACTCAAGCTTCTGCAATGAGGCTGCAAGCTCTTTCAAGGGACTCTACTCTATTATTCTTTCTGTCCTCCCTGGCACCTACATGGGCATTGGATGCACAATTAGTACTGAGTGTTGATTATTTGGTCTTCCAAAGTTTTGATTCTTCTAAAGGTGACAACTTAAGACACTATGACAAATAATGAGAGATTTTTAGGCAAATGTGCTTTGGTGCCCCAAATCATCTTTATGGATAGCATGTGTCGAAAACATATGCCTTTCTTTGAATCCTAGATCCACCCTCTACTAGCTGTATTACCATGGCCAATTTACTAACCTCTCTCATACTGTTTCCACACATGTAAAAAGAAGATACAAAAGAATAATAGTACCTTCCTCCTAGTGCTGAGACAACTAAATGAGATAACACACAGAAAGCACTTCAGAACCAGTACCTACCATACAAGAAGCAGTCAGTAAATGTTATTATTACTATCATTATTATATTTGATGATGATGATGATGATTACAAAGGCTAGTCTGAAGGGACTGTTGCTAGCCCTGTAGCTTTTAAAACTAAACCTCAGAGGCTGAATTTGTGCCATTAGAATTTTATTTTCTATGAATCTATGAACCATAGCTCATTCTTAAAATGTTATAGCACCATCCAACCTACTGTAATCCTCCATGGGGCCCATTAAATGGGCTCTGCTAATTATTAAAGTAGGAAATTATATTGGTGCCTGGTAAATTCTACCTCCCGGAGAACTGAGTTTTAAAAAGCAGACTCGCCTAAGTCTCTGGATGGTTAATTTTATGTGTCAGCTTGGAGGATATTTTTTTGAATGAGATTAACATTTAAATTGGTTAACTTCAAGTAGCAGATTGCCCTCCATAATATGGGGGGCATCATCCAATCAATTGAAGTTCTCAATAGAATAAAAAGACCAGCCTCCCTTAGTAAGAAGGAATTCTCCAGCAGACTGCCTTTGAACTGAAACTGCACCATTGGCTCTCTTGGGTCTCCAGCCAGCCAGCCCACCCTGCAGATTTTGGACTTGCCAGCCTCCATAACTGTGTAAGCCAATTCCTTATAAATAGATATATATAATCTCCTATTGGTTCTGTTTCTCTGAAGAACCCTGTCTAATACAGTCTCCTAAGAAATTTTATTATCCATGTTCTTTTTAGAAAAATCCAGAAATGTAACACCTCTGCTACCCAGAGCTTTGCCTGGAGGCAGGGTGATGAAGTGGGCAAACTCAGGTTTAAAGATAAACATGAGTTTGAATTCAGGCTCTGCCATTTACAAATGACTAGCCTTGGGTGAGTCGTTTAATCCCTCCTAGATTCAGCTTCCTCATCTGGAAAATAGGAATCAGTATCTCACCCAGAGAGTGTTTGTAAAGATTGGCCAATGCTCAAAAAGCTCTCGGCACATGATAGACATTCAATAAATTATACTTAACATTATTAAACAGTAAAAACAACATTTTCTACCTTACAATTGTCACTAACTTGCCTAGACCTCACTTAAGCACTGAGAGAAAAGTACACTTCTTGAATCTCAAAGAAAATCCTAGCTTTTTTTCACTAATCAATATTCAACCAAGGACTCTGGCCTATTTTTATCATTTCTCTGAATGCTGTAAACCTCGGGTAATCAACCTCATCGTTTAGCTGCATTTTTCTCTGCAAAGTTATTCATAACAGGATCACAGTTAGGTGCAATTATCTCCAGAGACTGAATTGTAATCACCACAGAATGGAATTGAATTTCCATATTGTAAAGAAATTTAGAAAGTGAGGCGTTTTGCCACTTTTGGTAAACTATTCATTTGCTTGTCTTTTTGCACAAAATTAAGATTTAGAAAACTATTTTTCCACCAAAACCCAATGGAGCAGCTAGCAGGTTTTCTCCCCAATATCGGTATTTCCCTGGATAGGACTCCTCACAGGGGAAGAATTTAGATTTGTTGAGCAAATGCTAAATTCCAGGCACTCTGATCCTGTGTCACCCCTTTTATCTGGTTTCATTTTGACAGCACCTCCATAAAATTGGCATGAGAAATCTCATTTTAGTGATCTGAAAATTCAGAGATTTTTGAAATTTTTGAAAATTCAGAAATTGGATGCTAGAATATCAAAACCTCCTAATTTTACTTTTACCTCCTTAATTGTTCCTTCTTGAGTCCTTGGAAAGCTTAATGTTGTCTACAGGGCTATCAGATATTTGAGTTCTCCCAACCTCAGTCCCAAGCATTCCTTTCCTCTAACTCTGTACGCATTCATTCAATCTCACTCATACCCACAACGTATTTTACAATATGGTAACTCTTAGAATCTCCAGCCAGACCTCACCTCTAAGCTTCCAAACCATACAGCCACTTGACATTTCTTTACAAAGATCTCAAAGACATCTCTAACACCACATGCCCAAAACCAAGTTTATAACTGTTTCCATAGTAGTTTATAGGGGTCAAAATAACAGACTCTGGAGGGGCCGGCCCAGTGGCACAGCGGTTGAGTGCGCACACTCTGCTTCGGCGCCCCGGAGTACACAGGTTTGGATCCCGGGCGTGCGCAGAAGCACCGCCTGTCGAGCCATGCTGTGGCAGCGTCCCATATAAGGTAGAGGAAGATGGGTACAGATGTTAGCCCAGGGCCAATCTTCCTCAGCAAAATAGAGGAGGATTCCCATCGGATGTTAGCTCAGGGCTTATCTTCCTCACACATAAAAAAATAAATAATAACAGACTCTGAAGCCATATTGCCTGAGTTGAAATCCCAACTCTACTACTTACTAGCTCTGTGTCCTTTGGCAAGTTTCTTAACTTCTTGGTGTGCCAGTTTTTTCCTCTGTAAATGAGAATAATATTAATACTTACTTCATGAAATTTTGTGAAGATTAAATGAGTTAATATACGTAAAGCACTAAGAACAGTGTCTGGGACATGTTATTGTCATATAAATTTTCACTATTTATACAGCTAATGTTACTACTAGTAGTACCCTCAAATGTGATCATCTTTCACCATTTTCTGTATTATCAAATGACACTACCATCCATTTAGTTACCTGTGCCAGAAACATAGGTGTCATCATTGACACCTTTCTCCTCTTCACTTCTTGTGTCAAATTATCTGCTGGTAACTCACTACCATTTTCTCCCTTCTATTTTTCTCCCCTGGAGGATAGAGGGTAGAAACCTGAGCACTATATTCCCCAGGATGTCTGCCAGTGGATTCTTGGTTAGATTGCAACAATAAGGGGCATTACCATGAAATTTAGAATGTGGAAGAGAATCAAAAGCCTTTTTATTTTTTCTGCAGCGTCAGCAGGCAGCCATTTTTACAGGGGCTTATAGGTATTTTCCTATGAATCACTCACCCAGCTACAAGAGACATATGAGACCATGGCAGTCCTTTCCCATGGTTCCTGCAACTTGCTGACTCCCTGAAAGCTAGCAGTGAAACCTGAGATCTAATGAGAGCGTTCTCTCACCTTGACTTCTCCAGCCCTTCCAATGGTTTAATAAATACCCAACCCCCTCTATTAAATCCCTTCCTGCTTACAATACCTTGGAGTAGTTTCATTTTTCCAACCAAACTCTGACTGATTCTCCTTAAATCAGATCTTGATTATTTTCCTTTTAAATATCTTAAATTCTACTGCTTCTTTCATCTCCCTTGCCCATCCCTGAATCTAAGTTACTGTCAACTATTATATAGGCTGCTAAAATAGTTTCTCCCAATGATCTTGTTGTATACACTCTTCCTCTTTCCCAGTCCTTATCCCAATTTCAAACTAAGTGCATTTTATTTTCTTCAAAATGTCAAAATGATCATGCTGTCACTTAAAATATTGTCTTGGCTTTCTGTTGCCCTGGCACAGAAGGTAAATCTTTAATAGAACCTATAATACCAGATCCATACCTACTTTTCCAGCTTCATATAACACTACTTTATCCCTGTTCTCTGAGCTCACCACACTAGCCTTTTTACAGACCCTTGACATCACCACATACCCTTCATCTCAGGGCCTTTGAACGTGCTGTTCCCTCTACCTAGAATGCTCTTCTCATTGCAATCTCCCTTTCACCTACTTAATCTACTCACTCTTCAGATTTCAACTCTAAATTAGTGTGGAACATGTTGAGATAAACAACTAGTTATTGGAAGCAAATAAAACTGAGTGCCCATCTTGGATTTCACATCGAAATAAATTCTATGTGAATTAAAAATTTGAATGAAAAATATAAAACCATAAGTTTCTTAGAAGAAAATTTACTAAATATCTATATAAACAGAGTGAGGAAGGCCTTTCTAAGCAAAACGCCAAATACAGAAACCATACTGAAAAAGACAATTAGATTTTGCACGCAGAACTTTTAAAGACTTCTGTATGACCAAAAAAATAGGATAAACCAAAGAATAAACAGGAAAAAATATTACAGTATATATGACAGACAGAGGTTAAAATCATCAAGACATACAAACATCTTACAAATCAACTTTTTAAAAATCTAAGTGCGTAAAAGAAAAGTGAAAAAGCTACGTGAAAAGTCATTCACAAAAGAAGCTCTAAATGTGGTCAAAAAACACGAAAAGATGTTCCACTTCACTAATAAAGAAATACAAATTAACTATCAATTAAGTTTGTCTTGTTTTCTTATTAAATTTGGGATGATTTTTTTAAAAGATGGCAAAGTCGTGTGAAAATGAACACTCACAAAACTGTAGGAAAGACTATAAATATAAAAAACCTTCCTGAAGGGTAAATAGGCAAAATGTGTCCAAATTTATATGATATACCATTGACCTGTCAATTTCACCACTTGAATTACAACTAAGGAAAGTATCATACATATTTTCCACATTCCTTACCTCCTTCTTATTCTACTGACCCTGCCATCCCCCTCAACTCCACTGAACTGCTCTCACTAAGGTCACCAGTAGTCTCCATGATACTAAATTCGCACTTCCTCCCTCCAACATCACTTAACCTGCCTCAGCATTTGACACAATTTACCAGAGCAATATTTTTGTTCTTTCTGTCTGTGAGCCTGCACTCTCCTGTTTTCCTCCTACTTCTCTGGGTATTCTTTCTTAGTACCTACTGCCACCACCGCCCCACGCCACCCTCAATTGTAGGAATTCCTCAGCCCTCTGTCCTGGCTCTCATCCTACGGTCCTTGAGTGATCACGTCTTCTCCCATGGTTTTAATTACCATCTACATGCTGATGACTCACAAAGTTATATCTCCAGCTCAGTCCTCTCATGTGAGCTGTAAAGCTATATGTTCACCTACCAACACCTCCATTTTGATACCTAGATGTAACTCAAACTCAAAATGTCTAAAACTGTTAACATCTCTCCACAAGCTGCTTCTCTACCAAGCAAATGGCAAAGAGCACACATTTTCCCTTTATATTGCTCAAGACAGAAACTTGAGATTCTCTTGATCCCTCCTTCTCTTTCATGCTCAAAATCCAAACAACCATAGAGTACTAGCGATTTTATAAATAAAATTTTATATTCAGAGTGACCATGTCACTCCCCTGCCTAAAATCCTCCAAATCATCCTTAATATTACATTCACAAAATCTAGCCTCTGCCTATCTCTCAAGTGTCATTTTGTGTCTCTCTCCTACTGACTCTCTACATCCTAGCCTTCTTTGCAGCCATAACTATGCCATGCTTTCTCTGACTTCTGGCCTTTAACATGCTGTCCCCTCTGCCTAAAGTACTCAACGCCTCTAGACCAACTTCATCTGCAAACATTTTTTGTTTGTCCTTCAAATGTCAGTTTAAATGACTTGTCCTCAGATATACCATACTCGACATGCCAATACCAAGCAAAATCTATTTACAACACATTCCCATGGCACTTTGAATTTCCCCTTAAATCACCTTCATCTTGTTTTTAATTACCTGTTTAATGGCTAACTTCACTCCTCTACTCTCAGCCTACTGGGACAGCCTCTCTTAATCATGTACCTACCTCCATTATCTGGAATAAAATACATATCTGCTAACTTGATTTGAAAGACCATCTGTAGAAAGATATATGTGACAGAAGATTGATTATTATGTTATTTATAATAGAAAACAATGGAAGCAATCAAAGCGCCCCCCAATAAGAAAGGAAAACTAACTTATAGTACACTCATACCATGACATATTTAAAATAAATCTATATAAACTAACTTAAGAAGATGATGACAATATATTCTTAAGTGAAAAAGCAGGTTTAAAACTCACTATGAAGAATAATATTTCATTTTTATCAAAATTAGATATGATTCAGAAGAATATTCACCAGAATATTAACTAAGATTATTTGGGGGGTGTTATAGATAAACTATATTCTGACCTTCTTTATAGCAAACACGTACTAATCTTATAATCAGCAAAAACATGCTATTTTTAAAGTTGAAGCTTTTTAATAAAGAGCTATGAAGGGATATTTGGGCACCTCTCTTTTCCCTTCTGGGGAGTCAGAGAGTGTTCTTATTTGTTAAAAAGGTATTTGACCAAACAGGCAGTGTTCCGGGAGGGTTCTCACCCTGAGTTCTGGCTGTCAGGAAGGCAGATGGGACGTTGTCACTGTTCCTACAAGAGGCAGTGCTGCCACATGATGAGGGTAGGGACCTAGGCTCCCACCGTCTGTTGCTCACTGATCCATTCAGGACTGCCTTGCCAATATTGGTGAAGAAGACTTTTGGTTCCCCAAATTCAATCCACCTGGGAACACTTCTGCTACCAGATCATCATTTAATAGAAAAATTTAGATATTTTTAGTTCCTTTGAAGCAAGGTTTCTCACATCAGGATTATACCCACAAACACAACAAAACTTAGAAGCAGAAAGGATCAGGAATAAAGTGTGCCCTTTTGACTTTGAAAAAATATAAACCAACACATGTTCTCAAATAATATGAATGAGTTATAGGGTCAAAGAATAATTTATCCCTTAGCTAACATATGAAGAGAGATCCTGTAACAGAAGTTATAACATTTCAGTTATTTCTTTTATCAGTATCAAATAATGACAAGACAATAAACTTTGGGATCAGATAGACCTGCATTTAAATACTAATTCTTCCACGCACCAATTGTATGAACTTGTGAAAGCATCTACTATTCTTTCTGAGCCTCAATTTTTTCATCTACAAAGTGACATGACAGCACTCACTTTATAAGGATTTTGTGAAAATTAAAACAGGCGATAATGTAAAACTCCTAGCTCAATGCCTGATAAACTGTAGGTGCTCAGTGTAACTAATAGTCCACTATCATTTCCTGTTCACTCACTCTTCTTGAGAAAGCCTCTATGTCAACATGCAAAGGGTGTCTTGCTGCCCTGGAGATGAAGTACTCATTCCACAAATATTCAAGTATCTACTATAGACCATACACTAGAGATTCAACAGTGAACAAGAAAGAAACAGTCCCAGCCCTTGTGGAGTTTACTCTCCATGCTGAATGTGGTAGGCTGAATAAAGGCTCCACACACATACTTACATCCTAATCCCCAGAACCTGTGAATGTTACCTTAAATGGCAACAGGGACTTGCATGTGATTGAATTAAGGATTTCAAGATAGAGAGATTATCATGGATATCTGTGTGGCCCAATGTAATCACAAGGATCCTTAGAAGAAGGGAGGGTTAGAGTCAGTAGCAGGTGATGTGATGACAGAAGAAAAACTAGAGAACCACAGGAAGGAGTCAAAAGCCAAAGAGTGCAGGTATCCTCTAGAAGCTAGAAAAGGCAAGGAAACCGATGATCTCCTAGAGCCTCCAAAAGGAACCCTCCCCGCCAACACCCAAACTTTAGCCCAGTGAAATGGATTTTGGACTCCTGGGCTTCAGAACTATAAGAAAATAAATCTGTGCTGTTTTAAGCCACAAAGTTTGTAGTAGGCTGTTACAGCAGCCATAGGAAAATAATACACTGGGAAGCACTGAACTCCTAACTACACAATAATTTAATACAATTGTGATAAGTGCTAAAAAGATTAAGTAAATGGGAATGACAGTTTATAAAAGAGAGACACAACCTGGGAAGCAAGACATCTCATTTAGGGGACTGACTTTTGATTTTAGATTTCCAAACTGAAAAGATATTTACTAGGCAAAGGGAGGGAGACAAAGAGAGAAAGAATTCTAGGCATAGGAACAGCAAGTACAAAGATCCTAGGCAGGGAGGAAGCTCAGGGCAGCCGAAACACAGTGAGCAACGTCAAAGAAAATGGAAGACAAAGTCAGTAAGGTAGATCGGGGCAAACACTAAGGAAAGGTTTTACATTGAAATGATGATATTTTAGATATGATGGGTTCAGTAACACATTATTAAATTAATTGTACCTGTTTCTTTTAGGTTTTTAATGTGGCTACCAGAAAGTTTAAAACTACATTGCTTGATTGTCTTTCTGTGGGGCAGAACTGACCTAGATGAAATACACATGGGACAACATGAGAGGACGGGCTTCTTTCCAGTCTTTGCTCATTAAATGCATCAGGCTAATTAAAGATAATAAAAGCAGTAAATATTCCTCAACTTGGATTTAATCCATGAGGTCAAATTTTTCTTTATCAGATACTGCTAAAATTGTTTTGTAAATGTGAAAAAAAAGTTTTATATATTTTCCAACCTGCCATGCAGTGTTTACTTTCATTCTGAATATATCATTGTCTCCCTAGCTAGACAGCAAGCTCCTTGAGACTCGAGAACAAGTCTTTTACCTCTGTGCGTCCTAAATGCTGATCATCTGAACAAGTATTAGGCACTCAGTAAATCCTTGCTGGTTAATTTCCAGAAGCCCTTCTGTGTGAAAACTGAAGGGCAACCATTCTGTGAAAAGTGTTGTATTTGAAAAGCTGGGTTTTCATTCTTTGGTGCTGCTAGATTGACTGGAAATAGAACAGTATTTGCTGTTCTTGTCTAGAAATTTATCTACTACGGCTTTTGGAGCCTAGTGAACTACAAAGCTTCTATTGAAATCAACGCCAAGGTGTAAAAGTAGATAATTGGAAATAAAGGAGACCAAGGACATTTTTATTTCTTGAAGAGTTTCCTCAGGGCTGACTTCAAAGATGGAGATTTTTCAATATACTCATGTATGTTGAAAAAGAAGCAGAATTCTATAATGTTCAAAAAGGTTGAATATGGCCCATTGATTTCAGCCCAAAATTTTTAAAAAAACACTTAACAATTCACACCGTTCTGCAAGTGACAGGCTTCCTGGAGAGATGGTAAGCTCCCAGTTCACAAAATTATTCATAGACATTGAGTGATATTCCATCAGAAATATCAAGGGAGTAAGAGAGCAAACAAGATGAACTCTAAGGCCTCTTTGAACACTTGGTTGTATTATTCATGCTGAACTTAATTGCTGAGTAGGATTTTCTAAGGATACATCTTCTATGTCCCAATATGTTACATAGTGACATATAGCGACGTCAAATCTAGATATTCTGAGAACCAGTACCTGAACCAGTTAGAAGAGAAGTAGGGAAGGAAAGCTTTTAACAAAGCAGCTAGAGTCACCCACATTACACACTAAACTACTCATTGTGCTGGGAGGGAGCACAGGTCATTGAAACTGTGTTCCATGCCCAGCAAACGGTAGGCATTTAAAAAATACTAATCAAGGTGGGCACGGTGCTGGTACTCCTCCTATCTCTTTGGACCCAGAGGGTATTTCCTTTCTATCTGCCAAATATTATATTGGAGAATGAAGCTCTGTTCAGCTCTCTCAGAGCTTCAAGAAAGGAGGTGGGGAGTTCCCAAAGTAAGTATGAAGATTCCCTGGTTATTGTGCCTCCACCATGGCCTTTTTCCTGGTCTTTCTTAGGTTGGAGTTGCAGATTGAAAATTCTTCTAGAATGTAAATTCTCTTCTGCATTGTAAGTTCCTTAGAGTAAGAAAATGTCTTTTTCACCTCTGTATTCCTCACATCATCTTTAACACTGAACTTCACCAAAGATGCAATAAATGTTCGTTGAAGGTAATGCAATGTCCTACATCATATTCCATCCTTTTTACATTGACGGCCAAAATCGTGTGCACTCTTGTTAGGAACTTAGCCAATGCTTTTGACTTGATGTAGTATCTGATTATGAGTGCCTAGAGTTCAATGACTACAGTAGCTCAGAAAAGCATCCCAACTGCCCAAAGATATCACTGCAGATTGGGCTTGTATTTTTCTGCCACTTAAAAAAAAAATAGATAAGTTGTCTAATTGCAGACAGTGTTTGCCACATACAATTACTTTTGTGTAACAAAGGCAGTATCTGATCTTGTCGGAAGTTTCTGCAAGTTGCCATCCAACTCAGTAAGGCAGTTGGTGAAATTTCTGACTACATTCCAAGAACACATATTCGTGTTTGCAAGTGTGCACATACACATACTCTGAAAGGGGCAGGCAACACACTCCAGGCTCTTGAAACTATTAATGGCTTGATGACTTAAAGCAGACAGCTGGAGTAAGCCTAACCCAGGACATTACTAACCATCAAATTGTTAATGGATATTCTCCACTATATTGATTCAAATATCAACAAACCCATGAAAAGCAACTGTTCTCAACCTTAATGGCACTTTAGTATCACCTGGAATATTTTTAAAATTCCCAATGTTCAGACTGGAAACAAGATACAATATGATGAGAATGCGGTGAGACAACGAAAGAACATTGTGTGCTGATGGGAAATGAGAGAATTTAGCAGCTGCTTTGAAGGGGAAATTGTGGGCAGAGGGAAAAATGTTTGCAGAGTCTTTTGAAGAAACTTTTGAAAGCACTAGTAAAGGTCTACACTTTGGACTTCCTGTTTAAAATATTTACAGGTTAATTACTCACATTTACCTCTCCTCTTTCCTAAAACACCACTATATTCCGGAAAAGGGAAAATGGCATACACCCGTGAGAATAAAGAGAACAGGAAAAGCAAAGACAGCAGTTTCAGAACTTGGAAACATGTGGAGATGGGGCAACTGTCTTGGTGAATCATAAAGAGTAGAAAGCTAACCACATGTGGGGAGCAAAACCAAAAAGCAAGAGGGCTTATAATACAGAACCCCAAAAGTCTCAGAAACTGGAGGTTCCAGACACCTTTGAAGTATGGTAGACGCAGGGAAGAAGAGAATGGTTGAAAGTCTGCATGGGGAGACTTGAGTTTCTTTGTCTGTCTCTTTTTCAGAGAAGAATGTGTTTAGCTCAAATTTTACTGAGGTCAAAGTCCTCTGGGGGTGCTAGCTATGTACGAAGGTCTCTAATCTGAACTATCGTGTTCTCAGGCTTGGGGCTTTGCCAACTGACCCTGAGTGGCCATTAAATCAAAAGCCTAAGTCATCAGAGGTTAGTGATTGCCCCAGCACTTGCTTACATCTCTAGATTCACAGTGTTGCTTCAGCTCGGCCTCTGATGATTTTCTCTAAGTTCATGTCAGCTCAGCCATTCATTGAAAAAAGGGTGTGTATGTGTGTGTGTGTTCCAGCATTTTTTAGTGTATTTAACAGGACATTTTTTTTTCTAGATAACTTATGACCATATTTTCAGAAATTTAACTCTATTATTCTTTGTACCTTTTGAATGTCCTAAGTATTTCAAAATAATTTTTTAAGGTAGACTCCTAGAACACGTCTCCCAGTCTGTCAGCCAGACAACCAACCATACCACCTCTACCCCACAGAAGACTTGGAATTTACTCTCCTGGAAAGGTTGAACAAGGGACATAAGGCAGAGGTGAGAAAAAAGGAGATTTTCCAAAAAGTAGCAGGTGACTGCATGGTGAAATCCTAAGTGCCTTTTCCATGCATGCTTACAGAATGCTGGCAGCCTGGCTCATATCTCCAGGCCTGCTTTGGAGGAACCCTCTGTAATGTCATCAGCCCAAGACAAAAGACCCATAGATGCTGATATTTCAGGATCTCAACCAAACAGCAAGTCTTTGCTTGATAAACCTATAGCAAAGCCAACCACTCAATCAACTCCATGCACGTACGCTTGTACACTGCTTCTACAGCAGAACGTCAATCTTAAACGTGAAATGACAGCTAAGAATCAGAAGACATTTAAGAAAATCTTCCATATGAAAGACAGATATTAAAAAAAAAAAACAGAGAAAAAGCCTGAGAAAAAGACAAAGCATGAAGCAGAAGAAAACTTACCCCAACACACTCACAATTAATTTGTAAAAGAGAAGATTCTGTCTCCATAAAACAAGAAGAGGAGGCTATAAAAAGGAACAATCAGATCGAAAAATAGTTCATAATTTTGGAGGTTAAAAGTAGATTCCAAGATCTTTCAGGGAGGGAAAAACAGTCACATGAAAAGATCAGTAATCAGAATTTCATCAGATTTCTCAATTGCAATGTAAGAAGGTAGGATGTACAAGACAATGTAGAAGACAATGGAGCAATGCTTTCAAAGTTTTCAGGAACAAGGCATATGTACACTAGATTTCTATATGCAGCCAAACTATTAATTAAGGGTGGAAGTAGGAAAAGAAACACTTTCAAATATGCGAGGTCTCAAATAATTTACCTCCCAAGAACTCTTTCTCAGGATTTTAATGCAAGATACAGGACATCAAAATGAAGGTACAATCCCAGAGGGAAAAAGACAGAGGATCCAGAAGACAGGCATTCTACCCAGCAGAGCAGTGAACAGAATTCCCAAGCCGATGGAGAAGAAAAAATCTCAGGGTGAATACAAGCAGCAGCCCAGATTCAAACAGGGCAACAGAGAGCTCCAGGAGGAAAAGATGACACTGAGCGTGTTTTAACATACAGAGATGAGATTTACACTTCTGGTACAAAGTTTGGCATGAATTATTGATAGGTACATTAAAAACTCAGCAAAAAATTTTTAAAATGAAGCGATTGTTAACTTCAGTCAAAACAAAGTTTAATCATTGCAGGAACTACATGACTCAGCTCTGAATAATAAGGTGAACACTCCATAATGATTTAACCAAAATGAAGACACCACTATCTAGGCGGCAGGGAAATGTGTGTGTGGTGGGCGGCAGAGTGGAAGACAGCAAATTCTCACCTTTCAATAGTTTTTCAATAGACATCAAGATTGAAATATCAATAGATATCAATAGATATTTGATACTGATATCAATAGCCGTCAATAGAAATCTGCTATTTAGAAATTAGGGATAAATTTAGAATTTAGAGATAAATTCCAGAATATATGCTTCCAAAAAATTTCATAGCAATTGCTTCAGAGGAATCATATTCTGGAAATTGAGGGAAGTGAGAAGGATAAGAGACTATTGGTTTCATTATATCTTATTAAACTGTCTCGCAACTATGCATATGCATTGATGTTTTTAAAAAACTAAAATTTAATTTTTTAAAAGTAAAATATATATACACCCTATTTGTCAACACTTTTGGAATCACATGTGTATCTCATCTGAATGCAACTCCACCCTTCGGCTCCTTCAGGTCCCAGCCTCATCGAGTTTATCTTGAGCATACCCCACGCTCCTGGTGGTGGGCAAGACGCTTTCCTGACATTCACTAATTGGATCCTCACAACAACTGTATGAGGAAGTTCACTGAACCTCACATAAGGAAATAGAGAATCTGAAACTGAGAATACAAAACAATTTCCCAGCATTCCTTGGAGCAAAGGGTGATTCTGTGGCACAATTCTGGCCAAGGAGATGTAAACAAAAGTCTGCAGGTGGCTCATCTTCCTTCTACCAGGAAGGTGGGCATGCTACAACCTTCTTAAAACAAGGAACATACAAGCCACACACAGAGAATGAAGGCTAGAAAAAGCCTGGATCACTGACCTTCTCAGTGAGCCGCCAAGCCATCCAGGACTGCCTACCTCCAGACTGCTTGTTAGGGAAGGAAAATAGATGAGATGATTTATCTTCATTCTAAAGTAAAACCAAGGCTAAGGTAAACTTCCAGTTCTTTTGTATCTCACTTCCCTCCCATCCTGTGTGGGGCTCAATGCACAGTGGGTGTTCAAAGATGCTTGTTAGCTAACAAAATTATCACATTCATTGTACTACCCAAGAAAGAGCTCCACTGAATTTTGATTCCTGGCAATTTAAAAAGATTTTCTGGGTGCTATAATTATTGGCCTGTTGTAGCATAAAAAGTGAGTGAAAGAATTCATTAGCTCATTAAAATACAATGAAAGGAACATAATTAAAACATTTCGGCAATTTCTGTATCACAGAAAATGAATAATCAGAGGTGCAAAACAAACCTTCAGCCAGTTAGCTGGCTGCAGGAGGCCCACACTTCCTGCTTTCTCGTAACACTGTCAACAGCTGGCATAACACCCTCTCCTCTACCCTCTCTTCACAAGAGACTTGGCTTTAATGAGCTTTATTCTTAGCCCAGAGACTGGAAGTAGGGGCAGCACACATCTTGGTAGGGAGGCCCTCTGAAAACCTGAAAAGGCTAATTGAGGTTTTCCTCCCCTGTCTCTGTTTTTAGTAGTTTGTTTGGGGCCCAACAGCTATACCTGCCACCGTGCTCAGTGCTTTATACACATCCCATTTAATTCCACAAATCAGGCCTATAGAATTATCCTTCTTTCACCAATGACATTAATTGAGTAATATGCCCAAGTCACACAGCCAGATGAGACAGTCAGAATGCAAACAAAATGGTTCTAACTAGACTCCCAAGAGCCCCTGCTTTTAATCACTATGCAAACCTGAATAGTCAGAGGATTCTCTCTCTGTGATTTCAGTAGCATTTGGCCCCCCAGGGGCCGGAATGGGAGAACTTGGCCTGCCCCACCCATCCCCATGCCTATAGACAGGGCAGCTAGCTCTCTGCATGTTTGCTGGGTGGCTGATGTCAACTCCTGTTGTCTTCCTTCCCTACTCCATGAAACTTTTACTATCACACCTCCTGCTGTCCTTTCATTTCTTTACTCCCTCACATGTCTCCCCCAAACACCAGTTCCTGATGATCACCAGATGACATACAGAATCTCTGGATAGCAACACCTAAAGATCTGATGGCACCAAAGGAACAGCAATTTCTCATCTGAAGATGCTAAGAAGAAGAACGTGGGATTACAAGTGTCTGGCAGCAATACCCAAAGTACTGTTGGGCAGTTGGACTGGGACCAGAAAATGGCAACAAGTTCAATTTCTACGTTGAACATTTGTGAGGACATCTCATATTAGACACTATGCCAGATGCTTTCATATTCACTATGTCATACAATCCTACTAGGAAGCCACATATCTCATCTGACTTACTCACTGTCATACCTTCTGTAGCATCAGAAACTAGAATTTTGACACCCACGGCAAGTTTCACAAGGCCTGGTTCAGAAATGGATGTTAATAAAATGCTTTGTCTTCTCGTTTAGGTTAATTATTCTTGCTAAGGAGAAACTAAGCTCCTGTTCATGGGAGTATATAACAAATTTTTTTAATGTAAAATCCTTTAAAAATATTATCTAAAAATTGTATGCCCTCTGTTATTGATGACCAGGTATAGTTCTGAATCTGAGGACACATAAGAGTGCCTGGCACACGGCAAAGATAGCTTTAAGAATCCCCTCCTATATAACTAAACTTTATATAGTTTTTTTTTTTTTTTCCCCTGACTATAGGCCTCAGACCCCACTTTTCTTAGAGCATTTACTTTATAGAAAAGCTACAATTGTAAATTCTTTTCCTGCCTCTTTGAGATGTAAATCTTCTTCCAGCCTTTTGCCAGTTTTATGACCCAGGAATGTCTTTCTCAAAAACCAGACAGCCATCCCATTGAAATGCAATCATCAAAGGAGATAGCACCCCTATTTCCCAGTCTCTGTGGGATGAAGGAGCCTGTATGAGTTAGGGTTCTCCAGGGAAACAGAAGGACATAAATCAGTCCCTAGAATATGTAGTCACATGTTTCCCACCCTTTTCCTTGATACAGTCCCAAAGCCTTCAACACTGAAGAGAATAGGTGGAAACCAAGAGTGGAATCTGAAGACAAGTTCAATCAATCATCATAAAAGCCAGAGACAGAATTGCAACTGCCTAAATTTCTGCCTGAAGTCTTGAAAAAGAAATGTATTTGAAAAAATAAGAGAGCTAATATCATAGATGTTCAGCAAAGACAGACATGCAGAGACAGTAGAAAGAAAAATTTATCAAAGTAAAGAGTGAGCAAGACTCTATTGTTCTGGAAGCACTGAATAATGGCCAAGAGAACTGCTGATCCAAGGTGAGGTCACATGACTCCCTCAGCTCAAGGAACCCTGTGCCTCTTGCTTCTCCACTGGGTGCCCCTCCCACACTACACAGCATTGTGGTGCTACTGACCCCTCCATCTCCAAAAGGGGAAGGAAAGGAGAGGAGATGAAAGGGGTGATGAAATCCAAGTCCTTCATAACAGTTCTGGGCATGGATCTAAATTTGCATTTCACTACTTTCTGTTACCAGGACAAAGATAAAAGCTAGGGGAAAAGGGTTTCCTTCCTGGTACCCCTCAGATCTTCTGCTTGGTGGAGTCCAGGAACAGACCCACGTTACTCATCGCTTGTAGGCTTCTTGGCATCACACGTCACTGGCCTGGGTAAGCCTCCTTGGGGCTCCAACAGCCATTGGGGGGGGTGTCAGTTTCTCTAGGAATCATCTGATTGTTTGGCATCCCAGCTCCTGGGCCCTCCTCTCCCTATTCTCCTGGCTTAGTATCATGAAAAGGTTGGTGCCATCCATAGTTCTTTTTTTCTTTCATTTTTTTTAACTAGGAGTACACATTTGTAATTAAAAAATTCAAACATCCCCTCCAGTTCTCCTAGACCCCCTCCCCAGAAATAAACACTGTTCCTTGCACATCTGTGCAGAGAAACTTTATACTCTAAAGTACTTAATAATCCATACAAATGACTGCATATTATATACAATGATACAACAATCTGTGCCCACGGTCAGTGGTTGTATGTAGACACATATAACCATCTTTATCAGGGTTGCTGTAATCTGTTTTACTATTATAAGCTGACACCACCAGGGTGAATTACATTAAGGTTATAGCCGTGAATCATCTTGACATTTTCAAAGTACTAGACGAACATGTGATCATTTGTTGTGTGTTTTTATTAATAGGATTAAAATTTTATTTCAGTTTCCATAAAACAGAAAATGAATGGGCTTGTACTGCCAACTCTTGAATAATGTCACTTAAGTTAGATAGAAGAATCATGAGAGGGGCAACTGTTTACCACAGTCCTCCCAATCCAAGCCACGTGGCTGAATCAAGCAGTTTATAAAAGATAGTGTCAACACAAATAATCCATAACCAATCTATAAATCAAAATTGGGGTGAGTTTATTATGAGCCAAATCTGAGGACCATATAGCCCAGGAGAATCCTTTCACAAAGGAATGGGGCACTCCAAAGAAGTGGGGGTGTACAGAGTGGTTATATACCGTCAAGGAGCGTGTACCACATATGATTGCAATGTCTCTTTTACAATAGTCATGAGATTGCTTTGCTGACACAGCGATTCCGTGAGCACAGCAGGTCTGTGGTCTTGAGGTGGATGGTCACAAGGGGAGCACAGCAGGTCAGCAACCAATCCCTAGCCTAGGGAAATATGCTTATCCTTAAGGAAATGCCGATGTGTGGAAAGTTACATCCTTATCTTTAATGGCATTGTTCTTGTCTTTGGGACATAGTAAATACTTAAAACAGAGGTACAATGCATGCTCAATGGCCACATCAGGCCCTTTTGGATAAACAAGTTCAGGCCAAATTAGTTTTACACCAAATGGCTTCCTCATATACTCCAGTATATCCTATTGCTTGTCATTTATTTATCAACAGTAATCTTATTTATTGTGTATAGTAAACAAAGAAGAAAGTGGTATCAACTTCCTGTACTTACCACAACCCCACCCAAGTCCCAGGAAAGGGCACCTGTATAGCCAGGACATTCTTCTCCTTAGGATGTGCATGGCTGGTGGTGAATGTATCTTTCATGACCCTTCCTGAAACTTGACTCAGTCCCATTCTAGTAGCCTTCCCCACCGCCATCTTTCCACCCACACCCCCTCCATCCCCCCAAACCCCACCCCCACCCCCATCAACAAGGCTCCTGCTTGAGAAGGGGAGTCAGAGAAATAGGATCAGGGCTCAGAGCAAGAGAATAAGATACCTGAGTTCAGCAGGGGCTCCTCTCCTGTGGAGGTTAGCTCTAAAGCCCATGCACAGGGTAAAAACTGCATATAGCCAATTATTCTTGAAAATTTCTTGGGAGGGCACTACCTTGTTGATATACAATCTCTTAATAAGTCCAACAGAATAAATCACTGATTCTTCAGTTGAGCTCCAATTGAAGTCATTGGTTTCTGTTTGGAGGCCATGTTCCTGAGGAATGCAAATTACTGCACACTGAAATGACCCTCCACACAGTGGCATGCTCATGCTAGAAGAGGCACTTGGGGAATGAGGGAAAAGCAGATTCATACCTCCAGCCTATTCTTTCTCCTGGGCATATACTCACTGAGTGCAATGGGCAGCAGAATCACCAACACTGCGAAATTATGTTTCTCCTGAGTTCCACTCCCACCTCCTTTCCTATTGCCTGCTGAGTTAGGTCAAATTCCTAAAGCTTATAAGCTTAAAAGATGCAACGGCACTCCACAACAACCCACAGCCCCGGACTTGCGACTATGGCTCAAATATTTTTATAGTGTTCCCTCCACACCCTGCATTATTGCCCATCAGAGCCCCTGAGAATCTCTCTCTCCTAAAATTACAATATAAGAGACAGGTGCTTACTGCTCATTGGCTTTCAGTGACCCACTGATAGAAGTGGAGGCCTAATTATTACTGGCTGAACAGTCGTATCTTCCTTCATGAGAAATTCACTAATTCTAAGAATCAACATTTTTATGACCAGGTCATGCTAACCAGTACAAAGTTATTTTTACTTTATTGCGCATTTCTAACTAAAATAAATTGAGCACATGTTTTACTTCTCCTTTCCCAAGACAAAAATCATCTTTGAATAATATTCTAAAGGGTACCTGCTTTCATTTCTTCTCCTCCTAAGGTGAGATAATCACAAATAAAACTTTAAGAGATCTCCCATAAAGATGCAAGAGGGATTTTGTGGTCATAGGAATGCAATATCAGGAGAAAATGTTTCTTTGCAAAGTACACTTTCTTCTCTGCTAGACCTGATGACTATCAGTAAATCTCACTTAGCCTAAAGACTTAAACAGAAAACCTAACACAAGTTATGCTCTGTGACAGCATTTCCCCAAATCTGTTCTTTGGAAGACTACTTCTGCAGAATTTTTATAGGTTTTAGAAGAAGTGACTTTGGGAAATATTTTTGGTTTTGAAGAGTTTCATTTACTGTAGGACTTCTCAGAGCATTTACTGTGCTAATATTCATGGTAAGTCTCCAAGAGGATGGTATAACATACTCTGCTTCCCAAACATATACGGCCACTCAACCCTTTTCACAGAACATCTTATTGAACTAACATGCCAGGAAGCATACTTTGGGAAATGTTGCTCTGTTGAATACCTTGAGGATAAGCCAGGATAGGAACGGTCCAGAGACAATGGAACCGTTAAGAAGTACAAGTATCAACAACTATCATCTTTCTCAAGTCCACTTACAGAATTGGGCCCTGCTTCTTGGGGCTGCATGGGAAAGTAGTAAATGTTTGTGGGAGGTCTAGATCCACATCAATAGGGCTAGTTAATGAAGAGGACTTGCCAGGGGAAAGATATCAGAAGCCAAAGTTCAAAAGCCAAAAAGGGGTCTGGGAAAGGGAAGGGGCAGAAGCAAGATTAGAGATGGAATGAGATTAAAAACAGGAAAATTAATTACAAGAAAAGACACAAACAAGAAAAGAGGTGGATCTCTGGAATTAATTCCACATTTTCTCTGAGCATCCACCAGGCACTCCTTACTGGGTAGATTGGCATACTTTGCTGGGGTGGGGATCCTCTATCCAGATCTCTGTTGCTCTTCATAGTTCCACACCAGCCTCCTCCCTGTTTCTTTGTGGCCCTGCCTGGCTGACCACAGCTTTGCTCGATGATAGATCTTCCTAAAATCTCACCTTGTCCCAGTCACTGACTAATGAAATCTCAAAGCCGACTGTATATGAACAGATTCTAATAGGTGTCTCTCCAAGACACAAGATCAGCATGCCAATGATGAGAAGTATGATTGCAGGTTGCTCCCTGAGTCCGCTTTTGCCAGTCAGAACAAAGAATAGAGCCCCAGGAACGACTATCCAGCATCTGTGTCCCTCCCACGTTGATGGACTTCAAACCACACTCAACCCTCCAGTCCCTGCCTTTGGCTCAGTCAAGACTTCTGCCTCATCCCTATACCCAAGTTCCAACTCATTTCTCTCCCAAATAGCCCAATCTCCCTTGGGCCAGAGCCTTGACTTTGATCCCTCAACCTCTGACAAGTACCATTTACTGAAAAAAGTTCAGAGATGTAAAAGTGGATTCATTATTGCTATGCCCTTCTCACCTGGTAGAATTTCACTGTTGCATCTTGGAAAGCCATTTCATTGTATCTCTGCCTCTCAGCTAAGCCAGCCCCTTACACCTGACTTACTTGAGTCAGATCCCCAGGGCCTAAAATGCTTTCTGCTGTCCTTTTCTGCAATGTTGTTTTCCAAGAGGAGTTGTCTAGCCTTCTATATCTGTCCTAAGATGCTGGATGTTTCATTAATCAAAGTTCACTGGCATTCCTTTCATGTTGGGACTCTCAGTCTTTCTTCCAGGGTAATCATGGTCTCACTGCTCTCTGTTCCAGGTCCACACAGGGGTTTCATAACTTTCCTAACAAGTCTGAGATCAAGCCCTCATTGTCTGCATTTGCAATTGTCTAGTGAGGCTTTCCTGGGAGAAATGGGGCCTCAGCATTCTGTTACTATCTGGTCACCGCCACCTAATTTTACACTCACATAAAAGAAGACATTCACATCCTCTGGTCTCTTTCAGCTCCTTAATTCTATGGAAAAATACACAGAATCAGTAATATTCCACAGCTCGCTAAAATCTTTCCATAACGACACAAATCTAATATCAAGATACTACTGTTTTGCCACTTACTTTAGATAAAGTACCTAACTTTTCTGAGCCTGTTTCTTTTCCTATTGAATGCAGATAATAGCTCTCTCATAAAGTTTGTGAAGGATTCAAACAGATAAGGCATACACAGTGTTTATCACATTGCCTTGCTCATGACTAGCATTTATTGAGCTCTACTGTTTTTATTATTAGAGAGAACACTAACTTCACATTTGCAGATTTCATAATTTGAAATAATCACCTAAATTTCAAAGACAAATAAGAAGAAAAATGCACAGTAGTGGAAGGCCTGTGTGCCTCTGCTCTACAAAGCCAAGTTTAAAAGTAATTATCTATGGCACCTGACTCACAACTCCTCTACTCCCAAGATTTCCTTCCTGGAAAACAAGAATAATGACAGCAGAAAGCAAAAAGAAAACTGGAAAGTGAGATACGTTAACAATACACCATGAATTGGAAAGGAAGGAAGAAAGGATTGAAGTACAGGGGAGACATTAGGCAGAGGTTTGCTATGGAGCATCTACTAAGCTGGCTTGAAGAAGTCCCTGGCCAGATTAAAGGCAAATCCAGCTAAAAATTGGAAAATTTGAGTCACAAGTACAATGATGTTCTCTAAACATTTTGGCTATGATGGAACAAGAGAAAGAGAGCATTTAAGAGAAATTACAGAGTTGTGATGCTGCGTTGTAGTAAGAAATTAATGCCAATATAGTCTTGTTATTTTTTTCAAGTACGGCTTGTTCCCAGAGACAGGTAAAGGTCTGTCGTCAGAGCAATCAAAGCTTAGCATCCATCTTTCTTTTCAGAGATCTATTTGTTTAAATAGATTTGCCCCACCCCCTTCCAAACCACACCTAAGAATAAATCCTAGAAGCAAAGAGGAGATGCTAGGTACCCTGATCTCACAGCTGCTCAGGTGTCCACTCCCAGGATGGAGCCAGCGGCCGCAGCAAGAACAGACTGAAGGCGCTGACGCCTCAGCATCGCTCTCACTGCACCTGCTACCCAGCAAACTGGGGCAAAAGTCACACACGGGAAGGGCTCCCAAGGGCATGTCAGAGACTTCTCCCCTCTCCTCCCACTGTTTCAATGTACAGGTTGTGTTGGGCAATATTTTGAAGATGAAAACAGAGCCTGGGAGAAGAACAATTGTAGTATCTTGCACCTGGGGTTCAGGTGTGCCCTCCACCACCATTAGAGAGGTAAAGGGGGAATGTTAAACATCAGTCTTTTCAACAATTGTTACTAGTCTTGCATACTTTGTTTTGCTGCTCTGAGGCAAAGTTCCTATTCCACTATCTAGTGGTAAAATGTCCATGTTTACATCAACTTTGGCCCTGTGCAATTCCCCAGAGCTGGACTTGAACACTTCTTAAAATGCAGTGAACAGTTACTCAAAATTCCCTAGAGATGTTGCTGCTGGTTTTCTGTTCTGACGGCTGTCACATTAATGCAAGTCCTAATGAACCCAAGCCTGAAACTTGCCAGCTGCCCCTAATAAGCATGCTGGCCTCTGGGCTGCCATACACAACCCCACAAGAATAACGTCCAACCAGTACCTTCAGGGAACCCTCTTCACTCACACTCCCAGCCTCCTAGCTACCTCTTCTCACCTCCTACCTTCCAACTCTCACTCTTGTCTTCAGTTATGTGGATCTCCTTCCTGGCCACACCTCTTTCCCCTATCTTGTCATTATACCTGCCATCCCCCTACCTGTGGCAAGCTCCTACCTCCCCACCTCCACTTCCCCATCAAGCCACAATCCTCCTGACTTCAGAACTTTGCCTGGGACTCATCTTTAATCACAAGGGAGCTTCCTCTTTTCTGTACCTTAGACTGGAATCTAAGAGCCTCAGAGCTCTGAGAGGGCTCTGGGAGATCAGGCATTTGCTCCAGTAGTTCTCAAAGAGTGCTTGGGAACACTTGCATCAGAATCACCTGTGAAGTTGCTAGAAATGCAGATTCCTGGACCTCACTCCAGACCTATTACATCAAAGTCTTTAGGGAATAAGCCCCAAAATCTTCTTTTTTAACAATCTCCCCAGGTCATATGCCCATTTAATTTGAGACCAATAGACTACTCCAACCTCCTCATTTGATAAATAATGACTTCTATTCCCTGAACACGGATTGTCTGCCAGGCATGCTACATGCATTAACTTATTTATTCCTCACCACGTCCTTATGAGATGAGTGCTATTCTTTACTATTATTTTCTCCATTTTGTGGATAAGGAAACAGAGTCTTTTAGAAGTTAATTAATTCACCTAAGGTCACACTGTAAGTGGTAGAGACAGGGCTCAAAGCCAGGTGTGACTGAGACCCAGAGAAATACACTCCTAGACTTAGAGGCTGCAGAATGAAAGGTGTGACAGGCCTGGCATGCCCGGCCCTGGCCAGGTCACATTTAGAAGTTTACATTACATTCTAACCCTAAGCTACAAGAGCAGCATTGACATGCTTGTATTCAGCCAGGGGAGCAAGAGGCTGAGAGCACTTGAGGGGTTCATGTAGATACTAGGCCTGGATCACTCAGAAAAAATCATAATGTCAATTTTCCTTCAACAACAGAAACTTTTGGTCTTGTTCATTTTGAATTCTTGCCTCTACTTCCCTCTTCCCTGGCTGGGTAGGAATAGCCTAAGGAGATTGAAAAAAAACAGAACACCCCACTGAGCCCAGCAAGTGTTTCCATAAGGGTCTTCATGCCTGGTAGAAAGTGTTTTTATGATCATGAACAGCTTCATTGCCTTTTCAATAAGGCCCTTTATTAGTAATTGCTTTTGAGAAAATTGCAGACTGAGGTTCAACTCAAGCACCACCCAGAGACATGAGCCAGGCCTCCCAAGTGTGATTCAGATGGTTCTAAGGAAAGCAACCCTTCTGATGATACAAAGCCCCTCTGAAAATTATTTAATGCGCACAGGTTTTCTCCAGCGGCATTGTTTTCATCCTAATCTATCCTCTCCTTGTGTCTTATAAATACTATCTGATTGAAAAACAGACAAAACAAAGGGAATTCAGTAATTGTTTCATTAATTTAGTGGGTGGATACAAAGATCTCAAATAATTGAACTAAGTATTCACTTACACAAATGGTTCAAGCCAAAATGCTAAAAACTTGCCTACAATAGATTAAAATCTGAAAACAAGTCTAGATTAGTTGGGAAGAGCTTCAGGGCTCAGTGAGTCTTATTCTTATTTGAAGGAGAGCAAAAATGAATCATCATGTCCCTGTGGAGTTCTCCTTTGCCCACGAAGTCTAGGGGCACGATATACCCACTGCCTTGACCCAAGCATTGCCATCACAGGATGGGCAGGGTAGGATGAGGGACAGGTACTGGTCTGGAGAAGAACTTTGGATTTGCAGGAAAAGGAGCCCAAATTATGGCAATTCATTTCATCTCAGCATTTCTGAGGTTGAACTGTGCTAAGACATTTTTTTCCACATACTTATGATATCTTTTGTGGATTTCACTTCCTTTCCTATCTCTGAAAAGTCAGTGGGGTTTTGGCTTCACTTTTCTATACATGGGCCTCTTGGGCAGTTGTATCTACTAATAGGACAATAATTATTCCAAGTTGATGATGCCCAAATCTTTGTTTCCAGCAAAATCTTTGCCTTCCAAACTTCAGATCCAAAAGTCCAAATGCTACACGGGCATACCTGAACATCCCATAGGCCCTCACATTTACCATATCCAATCCTGAACTATCTTTCCCCAAATCTGATCCTCCTTTATGATCCCCACTATCATCTTAAGCACCCAAGCCAGGAATCAAGGCCTTACAATAACTCCCTCCCTTTTCCTACCGACCACATCGTCCAGCCAACCAGACGCATTCTGTCTCCAAAATCCTTCTCAGACTTGCCTCCCCCTCCTTTCCAACGTCTTAACTCCATCTCAGCTCAGGACTCATCCTGCCCTAACTAAATAATTTCACCAGCCTTCTTCCTGATCTCTCTGTCTCTAGTCTCTCACCTTTCAGACCATCTTCCTCCACATGGCCCTGGCCCTGGAGAAATTTTTCTTTTCAAACAAATTTTATATATGTATATAATTAATAAACATATAGATTATATACATATTTATATGTATATAATTATCATCATATACACAATATATGCAAATAATAAGAAATTCAGATCAACCAAAAGACGTGGATTGAGAAGCACGGCAGATTGGATTATTGGCCCCAATACTGCACCCTTGTGTTATATGGCTTTGCAATCCTTTCCTAGGAGCAGAGTGTAATCCCCACCCTTTGATTCTGGGCTCAGCCGTGGCACCTGTGCTGCCCAAGTGAATGAGGGTGGAAGTAACAATGTGGCCATGCAGAGCTAAACCTGAAAAGACCCCTCATGGTTCCTCTTTCCTTCTTGCACCTCCGTCATCCCATGAGAAAAACTATCCAACTCTGCAAGAAGGATAAGAGACATGTGGAGTACACCTGGACCCAAATCACAGCTTAAAGTTGCCCACAGACATGTGAGTGAAATAAATGCTTATTATTAAATGTCTTTGAGATTTTATGGTTGGTTATTAGCGGCAATAGTCAACTTTGTCTAAAACTGGACATTTCCCTCTTTATCTGCCTGTGCGTATATATTTACACAGATATACATTTTTCTAATGGAATATTTTTGTTTCTTTTTCATTTATTTTACTTTGGATATCTTTCTGTATCTGCAAAAACTTAAAAATAAAAATAAGAAGGCTTCATGTCTGCCATATGTGAGAGTGAAAACCAGGCCTTGCTATGGGTACAAATGAAACATATTTTTCGCTATCAGTCAAGATGCTTTTGTTTACAAATTTTTAAAAAATTGAATCCAACTGACTTAAACAATAGAGAAATTTATTATCTCACAAAACAGAAAGAGCAAAGATAGTACAGACTCCAAGGATGATTGACCCTCCAACTTAACCATGTCATCAAGAAGCTAGGTTCTTTCCATCTCTTAACTCTGCCATCCATAGGGTGGGCAAAATCGAGCAAAATGGCCAAGTGGTGCCAAGCATGACATCTAGATATATCCACAGGAAGAGATGCACTTTCTGCTGTGTCTTTTGTAAAGTGAAAAAAATTTCCACAGTTCCCCTAGAAGACTTCCCTTCACACTTCATGCCCATTTCTAAATCATTACGCCACACAATTATCAGCATTGAGGCTAAAAACAATGAATTAATAAAACCCAGACCTGGCCTCCAGGAGCTTAGCCTCTAGTAAGATGACTACTTATCATGTCATATTTCACAAAAATATTTAGAATTTCTCATTTATTATTAGACAATTTTAGTATTTTAAATGAGCATTTAGTTTAAGGGAAAAATAAAAAGAATAAAGAGACTACAGTTAATACCAGAAAAATAATTACTAACCGTGGAAAGTCAAGCGCCAAGAGTTATTTTTCCCCCAGTATTCACATAGCTATAACTATTTGCAAATTGATCCTACTCAAAACCAAATCTATGGCTCCATCCTGGAATCCAGATCTCTTATTGTACCTTAGACCAGTGGAGGAAAGAGAAATATAGATAGAGAGTGGTGAGAAGTTTGAGGATAGAGAACATAGCAGGCAAAATCAGGAAGTTTACAGAAGAACATAGTCCAAAGGACAACAAGAAAGATTCATTCTACACACCACCCAAAGAGAGTCAGCACAGAAGATCCTTTAGAATTGCAGAGAAAGACACTTAGCGTTAAATCCCAAGAAAAACTAACAGTGTCTCCTTACTCAAAAAAAACAGGTAATATTCAAAATCATCTGAATCATATGCCAGCATTTAGGAGTATCCCCTCATTCACCACTAATGGGCTCAGCTCTGTGGGTGATACAAATACAACCCAAGGAAGGAAGGAAAAGCAGCTGAGGTGTTGGGTGAATCAAAAGGCCCAGACTTGAAAAGGGATTCTGCTTCTCACCAGCTGTGTGACCTTGGGCAAGTCAAATACCATCTCTAAACCTCAGCTTCTGAATAGGTAAAATTAGGAAAATCCCAACATCACAGTTTTTGTTTTGTTTTGTGAGAATCAATAAGCTAGCATACGTGACACCTCCTTGCAAACACCAGCTGGGCATTCTTCTTTCTCTGGGTAGCAGGCCAGGAGTAGGCTACACAAACTTGCTTCTATTCTGGGCCCAGATTGTGATAGTAATTAGTGCTCAGGGCTCTTCCCCGCCTTGGAGACGCCATCTGTTCCTCAGAGCTGTGACCTCCCAGACCTCTGTGGTCCCGGCACATCCGTGGTGCATGCATACTGTGCTTGGTTCACACCAGGGGAAGTCTCTTTGTATCACCATAGGGAAGTCCCCTAGGTCATTTGTTTCAAGAGGCTCTGGAGCGCAGTGACAGTCCTGGAAGGAAGGCATGAGATTTTGTGTTGTTTACAAAAGAATAGAATGACCTTGACTCTGTCATAACTCAACACAGACTGAAATCTTTATTGCAGGCTGCCGCCATCTCCAAACTTCTCTCAAGAAATCTCTAGAAGTTTATTTTAAAAGGCCAGTTACTCCATATTCTTCCTTTCAATGATTTAGGAACTATATATAACACATCCTATTTTCCAAAAGGTAAATATTAAGTTCATGCATATCTAGATCGTATTGACCAATTTCTCCTTGCCTTTGAGAGCAGGGCTAGACTGACTTATCTGAGGACTAGATTAGCTACCCAGAGCACCATGCAGATGTTCACACCATCTATCACTATCCCTCAGATTGGTTGGAATGATCAAAACAATGCCAGAGCATCTTCATAATACAGAGAAATATCTACAAAATGGTATTCACTTTCCATATTTCTGTAGCTCTCTGCATGTGACAGGTCCAGAGAAGAGAGCTCTTTTTAGAGATCACTCATTCTGACATTTGCTATGTCATAAGTTGGTGTTTGCAGAACTAGTACTTCTTGGTTTTGTTACTCTGGAGGGCAAGTTCTACAGCTCAGGTGTTAATGGTCATGGGCTATAGTCATGGTTGACCACAGTCACGGCTGACTGAATTATGGAAGACGGAGCAAACGTCTCCAATTTATTTATGCGTTTTTGTGTGTGTGTGTGTGAGGAAGATCAGCCCTGAGCTAATATCTGCCAATCCCCCTCTTTTTGCTGAGGAAGACTGGCCCTGAGCTAACATCCGTGCCCACCTTCCTCCACTTTATATGGGACGCCGCCACAGCATGGCTTGAGAAGCGGTGCGTCGGTGTGCGCCCAGGATCTGAACCTGCCAGTAGCGAAGCATGCGCACTTAACCACTACGCCACAGGGCCGGCCCCTATTTATGCTTTTTTAAAAATATCTTAATTAATTAATCTATAAGTGGTTTACTGAGGAGTTTCACCTCTTTGAAGTATACACATGACAAGATTTATTTTTTTCCCAAATAATTTCCCCAATCATGTTATATAAAATTCCTATTTCCTATCCAATAATGTCATTTTAGGAAGATTCCTTAAGTTTCTATTCCAGTTTAATTTTATATCCCATTCAAAACTCTCTCCTCATCCCCATTGCAGGTTAGACTTACACCTTATGTGACTCAAAAGGTCTCACCTTTTATACACCTTCCCCCTCCTCCCTCTTCTGGGTTCTAACTCCTCCAGGCTTAGGGCAGAAAAGAGGTATAGGAAGTGAGTTGTTATGGCTATATAACATATTACTCCCAAAACATAATGATTTAAAACAATAATAATTATATATTACCTTTCATAGTTTCTGTGCGAAAAGAATTCAGACAGTGTTCAGCTGTATGCTTCTGACTCAGTGTCACTCATGAGGTGGCAGTCACTTGAAGGCTAGACTTGGGCTAGAGGATCCACTTTCAAGGTGGCTCACTCACATGACTGGCATGTTAGTGCTGGTTGTTGGCAGGAGGCCTCAGTTCCTCTCTTCATGGGCCTCCGAAGACTACTTGAGTGCCTCACAGCATGGCAGCTGGCTCCCCCAGAGTAAGCCATCCAAGAAACGAAGGTGGAAACTATAATGTGTTTTATGACATAGTCAAGCAAGTCTCACATGGTTTCTTCCAGAGAATTCTACTGGTCGCACAGATTAGTCCGTGTTTCCATGTGGGGAGGCACTATACAAGATTATGTTTGGGCCGGCCCCGTGGCTTAGTGGTTAAGTGCACGCTCCACTACTGGCGGCCCGGGTTCGGATCCCGGGGCGCGCACCGATGCACTGCTTCTCCAGCCATGCTGAGGCCACGTCCCACATACAGCAACTAGAAGGATGGGCAACTATGACATACAACTATCTACTGGGGCTTTGGGGAAAAACAAAGGAGGAGGATTGGCAATAGATGTTAGCTCAGAGCCGGTCTTCCTCAGCAAAAAGAGGAGGATTAGCATGGATGTTAGCTCAGGGCTGATCTTCCTCACACACACACAATAAAAGATGATGTTTACTAGGAGATGAGAATTATGGTGGGCTATCCTGGATGTTGGCTACCACAATTAGAAAAGGCAAATGTCTCCTTACTTATCTGAGGGAGGTTCCACTTCTCTTCTTGTTGATTTTCTCTTCTTATACTAACACTCTCTGACAGTCAGTGTCTTCTGTGTGGTAGGCATCCTAATGATGAATATCTTATGGAGTCCTTGCCAGGGTTCTCTGGAGGGCCTTGTGGGGCTTCCCCACTACAGAGTTCCCTGACATGAAAGATCTGACTCTGCCTCAATCTCTTTCATCATTTCCCCAGTACCTCCAGCCAGCAGTCAATGGCACAGCCTTTTGCTACCAAGGTCCCTACACTCAGAAATCATCCCTTCTGGGTGAGGATAGACAAATTGGGCCAAGCTACCTTCTGCTGTGTCTGCCCAACCCTTGGAAAACTCATGTTTCTTTAACATGTCAAGTGTCAGCGTGCATGCTGTCTATTGTTGTCCCATCTCTCTGACCCGCCTCCTCTCTCTAGTTCTCATTTTCCCTGCATAGACAGACACAGAAGCACAAGAGCAAGTTGTCAAAATGGGGAACAAAAGTATTCCAGTCTATGCTTCTTGAAAACACCTACTATCTTCACAGATGATCCTCTTGGATCCCCATGTTCCCACTTGCAGGGAGGAGAGGGAAAATTCCCCCCAAATCCTGGAGGACTATGATGATTCTTTCCCTCTCCCTAGGCTTCTTCCATAGAACAAGAAGGCAGTGGTGATTAGTAGTAATGGGACTGATTTGACTACTTCTTAGTAAACAAACCCTATAAGTAGTTTTCTGACTTCAACTCTAGGCTGTTCGTTTGTAGCTCTCTCTAGAATGTGGGAGTATTGAGCAACTTTGGTTTTCAGTTTGGGCCCTGGCCACAATTTAATGACTACACGAAAAGTTTCACCCAAGTTCAGCGTAAATAATACTCCATCAGCTATGTAAAAGAATCACATCCAATTTAGAGTAAGATTTTCTTTGTACCTGATCTTCTTTTTCTCCTCCTATGACATTTTAGAATGCTTCTCTGATACTTGGACAAAGAAGACTTTCAAGTCTAGCTGAGAGACTTAAACCAAATCAAGGAGAATAAGTAAGTTGTATCTCAGATGTCAAATTATATAATTCTCACCGGCTACTTGGAAAACTGTATTGACCATTGCAAGACTAACTGCAGGCTCAGTGGAAAGGTGAGCCTTGGTCAATTACCAATGTCTGCCAGGGGCACAGGTTGGAGGGAAGGGGCAACAGTCATATTGAATATTTGCTAGCCATAATCTATACTGTTCTGATATTCCCATGGAAATTTCCCTGTTTAGTTCGTCTTTTTCTTCTGTTAGGGGCCATCATATGTGTAGACTATTTGTCCTGGAACAACCCCTCTCCCTGTGTCTGTGCCCATCAATGTCCACAGTTTGTTCACTTTCACATTTTTACCCAAAATTCCTTTAGATTTTATTTCAAACACAATTGTACATTCTGCGTACCTTTCACCTGAGTACCAGGACCCAACTTAAATTCAAGGAAGTCACAAGGAGTTTCTAAAATGATGTTCCAATTATCTTGCACAGGATTGTCAATTATGAAGCCCATGAACAATCCCTCCTAACCCAAAGCTTTATTTCACCTTGACATCAGTCTGGAATTTGTTTCAACCTATCTCTGAGCTCCTCTTAAAGGGAAAGTTTCCATAACTATAAACCCCAGAAAAAATTCATAGGACTTTCTCTTAAATGATTGAAAAAGACACAAGTTTCACTACAGTAGATTTTAAGCAATCCAGTAGAAGTGCTGAGTGACCAAAATAGTGGGACATCAATTTGTAAGATGCTTCAAAATTGGGTAAACACTATTTCTCAACTTTTGTAGTCAGAATTAAAATAACATTGCTACCTTCCTTCTCCGTGTAATAGCCAGTTTACTTATCAGCAACATAAAGATGCAGAGCAATGTTTTCCTTCCCCCCATCCACTTCTCTTCTTCTATTGTCATTCCTAGTTAGGAGGATCTTTGATAAGAGAAAGTGAGGAGAGAGCTACGGGGATAGTAGAATAACTCATCAAAGTTAAGCAATGAGAACCCATCAAGAGAAATGTTTGTTGGTCTTGTAGCTGTTCATCCATAAAGATTCTGAGTGCCCAAAGCCTACTCCTCTGACAGATATCAAAATCCTGTCCAGTGATTATCATGACCTTGAGAACCATGTGGCCACCTCCCAGATGGAGCCTGGACATCAGAGTTTGGGGTGGGAGATGTGCAGAAGTGTTTAAAAAAAGGTGGAAAACTTAAAGGACAGACAAAAGATGGGAATCAGCAAGAGAAGGGATTTCCCGATATGCAGCAGTAGAAGGTTCTATAAAAGGTTTATGGCAACTTTATGAGAAAGTAAAAAAAAAAAGAACCATATATTTTGCAACATTCTTTAGACTGAATATGTTTTCAACTAGGTGGTAATATGATTCTTTTCTTTCAGTTAACCACCTGTACCTGTTTGCTCTTCTAGAAGTTACAAGCATAACCAAGGGGTTATACAAGGAACTACCATGCTAGGTTCCTTGAGGCCTGAAGTTGACTTTGAAGGTACACTTTGAATAGGTTCCACTTGGCTGTAGGCTCCAATTTTCACAGAAATGGCACAGCACCCTCAGCATCCCCCCACCCACCTACCCACAGTCAAGGCCGTGGCCAGCTCTTAAAGCCTCCCTCCACAACACCCCCTTACTCTGTCATCTTCTTCTTGCCTCAATCTCTCAAACCTCCTACTTCAATCTTTCCTGACCCAAGTGTTAATCCTTTTGCTTTGAATTAGGTCAAGCTTCATTGTTGGGCCCTTCAGATTTGATGCCTAGGAACATCTTTTGGTTCCAGCCATTATTTCATTTCCTGAGTCAGTTCTCCTTTCCTCTGCCTTCAGCTAAGGGTTAGCCCCACACTCAGGAGCCCCAGCCTGGGCAGAGTCTAAGGACCTCTTTTTAACAAGAAGTATAGACACACTCTTGAAATATGTGAACTTCCTCATTTGTACATCTCCTGGGCTAATAGTGTGAGTTAAAAAAAAAAAAAGAAAGAAAAATTCAACCAACTACTTCTTATCTCTCCCACTAGCACCCACACAAGCCATGGATGAAGTAGGTGAACAGCTGTTACACTGATCTTTTGTTTTCCAACAGAATTGTCTTTTGGGAGTCATTCTTCTGAACAGCCGTAGAATCTGTTTGTCAGAGACTCTGTCTACGCAGCAATGAGTTAACCAGTTGGAAAATAAATCCATCAATTGAAACCTGGTCTTTGTCTTGCCACATCAGCCAGTGTATTGTTTCTCACTAAGGTGACTGAGCTGGCTTCTTTTGACAACAAGGAGACACAGCCTGAAAGTGACTTGGCTTTGACGACATGATGAGTTTATTATAAAACAAGCTCTGAAAGGAAGGAGAGGCAGCATGGATTTCAAACCCACCCTTCCCGAAAAATTAGCCCCTCATGACTCATTTAGGAATGGGATGTGATCTTGGTGTTTATGTTCAGAGAGAACATAGTGAGTTTTTCCATGCAAAATAAGGAAACTGTAATAACGTTTTGGGGTGGAGCTGGTCATAGAAAGACCTCCTTAATTAACCCCGTTCTAAAACTGAGTCATTTGAGAGATTTCAACTACTCTCAGATGGAAAGAAATCTAAGAATTGTAACCAATCATCAATCAACATTTGCTGAGAGTTTTCTCTGTAACCAGAACTGTAATAGGAGTTCCTGTGGGAAAGGGAAGACCCAAACTCTGACCTCAAATTGCCTGTGATTTCTTGAGCCAAGACAGACAAGATGAAATATGATAAGAGAGGAACACAGGATTGTATAGACCTCATATGGACGCAAGCTCTGTTCTTTACTGGAAATTCAGCTTTATGTGTAGAGGTGTTTCACAGTCCAAGCCTCCTACAGATGGTATGCGTTATAGGAACTCTTCATTGTAGAAAATAGAGGCGGCTTCCATTGATTTTCAGTTCTGTCACCTCAGTCTTTACTCTCATTTGCACTTCTTTTATTTCTTCAGACACTGTCAAAAGTCTTGTCTTTGTGACACAACCACCAAACAGGTTACGACAATAAAAACTGCTACCTATGTTTCTAGACTGCTCTGTACTTTAGAAAGCATTTCACACAGGTAATTTCATGTAACGCTCTCAACAATCATTTGAAGAAATAAGTAATGTTTCCATTTCACACATGAAGAAATTGAGGCTTAAAGACTTTGTTAATTATTCTCAAAACTGACTAAGCACTGGAGTCACTTAGGAAGCTTTAAAAAAAAAGAATTTAATTCCCAGGCCAATCCCAAAAGCACAGCAAATTATTCTGTTATAAATTACCAGTCTTTGGAAAAAACTGGTTTGTCCCAGGACACACAAGCCTTAGTCTGGCAAAAGCAAGTATCGAATATTTATCTTGTCTCCAAACACAGCTAGACTATTCAATATCCCTACAAGTCTGTTTCACATAGAGCTTTCAGCTACACATCATGTGATCCATTTTGTGCCACACAGTGAAGGCTAATCAAGGCATACTCTCATGGATTGCTGTGTAAGTGTTTGAGAGTCTGTGCATGTGAGTTTTATCAAACCCAGAGTTAGAAGGTGAAGGCTCAGATTTTCAAGGCCCTAAGAGGAATAAGATTTGCTCCAGTTTATCAATATTTTATTGAAAAGAAATGAAGGAGAAAGATTTCCACAAACTGCCAATGAAGAGAAGCTTTAAAAAATCTTTGATGGGGTTGGCCCTGTGGCGTAGTGGTTAAATTCAGCACACTCCACTTTAGCAGCCTGGTGTTAGCAGGTTCAGATCCCAGGCACAGACCTATACCACTCATCAAGCCATGCTGTGGTGGCATCCCACATACAAAATAGAGGAATGTGGGCACAGATGTTAGCTCAGAGCCACTCTTTCTCAAGCAAAAGGAGGAAGATTGGCAACAGGTGTTAGCTGTTTCAAAAAAATCTTTGAAAGACAAGGTTGCTGATGAAGTAGAATTTCACTTTACTTTAGTCTTCTCAAGCCTCCTATCTCATACATTAACTCGGGGCATGAATGGGCCGTACCAGTCAAGGCCACCATATATCCTGCCCAAGGACACAAAAATATGGGTGAAATTACACCCACTATCCTCAAACCTTATGGCCTTTCCTAATTCTGCCACCCAAAGGAGACACATTTTCCTAATTAACATTAATGATGGACGTGTTAATTAACTAGATGGTGGGAATCCTTTTACAATGTCTATGTATATCAAATTACCATAATGTGCATTTTAAGTATCTTACAATTTTATATGTAAATTATACCTTAATAAAGGTGAAAAAAATAAAAATTAAAAGAATTGACAAAGAGCTTCTATAAGACAAACGAAACCAGAATCAAGATGAACAGACAACCCACCAGCTGGGAGAGAATATTTGCAAAACATACATCTGACAAGGGGTTGATCTCCATAATATATGAAGAACTCACACAACTGAACAACAAAAAAACAAACAACCCAATCAAAAAATGGGCAGAGGAAATGAACAGACACTTCTCCAAAGAAGATATACAGATGGCCAATAGGCACATGAAAAGATGTTCAACATCACTAATCATCAGGGAAATGCAAATCAAAACAACACTAAGATACCACCTCACGCCCATTGGAATGGCTATAATCACCAAGACAAAAAACAACAAATGTTGGAGAGGATGTGGAGAAACAGGAACCCTCATACACAGCTGGTGGGAATGCAAACTGGTGCAGCCTCTATGGAAAACGGTATGCAGAATCCTCAAAGACTTAAAAATAGAGATGTCCTATGACCCAGCCATCCCATTACTGGGAATCTATCCAACGAACCTGAAATCAACAATGCAAAGAGGCTTATGCACCCCTATGTTCATTGCAGCATTATTCACCATAGCCAAGAAGTGGAAGCAACCTAAGTGTCCCTCGACTGACAATTGGATAAAGAAAATGTGGTATATATATACAATGGAATACTACTCAGCCATAAAAAAGACAAAATCGTCCCATTTGCAACAACATGGATGGTCCTGGAGTGTATTATGTTAAGTGAAATAAGCCAGAAAGAGAAAGACAAACACTGTATGATCTCACTCATATGTGGAATATAAACCAACACATGGACAGAGAAAACTGTACTGTAGTTACCAGGGGCAGTGGGGGTGGGGGGTGGGCACAAGGGATGAAGGGAGTCATATATATGGTGATGGACAAACAAAAATGCACAACCCAAAATTTCACAATGTTAAAAACCATTAAAACCTCAATAAAAAATAAAAAATAAAAAAAAGAATTAACAATAAGATGCAATATAAGTTAATGAAGTACTTCAAAACTTTACTATCATGAATTATTTGGGGATCTTGTTAAAATGCAGATTCTGATTCAGCAGGTCTGGGGCCCTGAGAGTCTGCATTTCTAACCTGTTCCCAGGTGATGCTAATGCAGCCATAGGCCTGACTTTGAGTTGCAAGTTACTAAAGTAGACCCTGATACCATTTAAGACGAGATATGGCCACAACAACATAATTAACTAAAGTAACACATTGACAGGAATCAAAAGCCATCAAATGAAAACAATCAGAAAATAAATTTAAACAGTTCTTGTGAAAAAAAAAAACTCTTTTACCTATTGGTTTGTTTAAAATGTAGAGTCAGCCGAAGGTGGTTTTGTGTCCCAGACTGACAAGGAGGGCTCCCGGGGCTGTAAAATTAAGGCAGTCTCCTGGAGCTATACAGCTGGGAGGAATAAGCACCTCCAGCATCAACTGATGTCAATGCTGCAACACTTCCTTGTGCTGGATCCGCGTCATGAGTTACCATTGCAGGATCAGTATGGGGGCAATAATGAGAAACCTCTGTACAACTGGAACATCAGAGGGACCAGGGACCAGTTCGGAGTTAGGAAATAAGAAGTCCTCTGAGAGTTAAACTCTAAGTGAACTGAAACACAGATGTGCAAAGTTGCCTTAAGAAGACAGAAAGCCAATAACACTTGACTCTAATCTAATTGTAGGAATTAACAGGTGTAAAGAAAGAAAGTCTTAATCATAAGAAGGCTGGCACAGCACAGAGGCCTTCAAACAACCAAGTCACAGATTAATTTTGTCTCTGCTTACCTAAGGAAGAGAAAGCCCTGATTCAAGTATATGGAGTCTCATGTAAACAGACAGCGTCTATACCGACATCGTGGAAATGGATACATCAAACACTCAGGACCTGGTGCCACGAAACAGAAGTTGGTAAACTGAAGCCCATGGGCCAAATTCTGTTTTTGTAAATAAAGTTTCACTGGACTCAAGCATGTCCATTTATGTACCCATTGTCTATGGCTGGTTTTGCACTATAATGGCAGAGTTGAGTAGACTTGACAAAGACTATATAGCCCACAATGCCTAAAATGTTTACTATCTGGCACTTCACAGAAAAACCTTGCCAACCCATACTGAGTCATCCCCATGAGTGATGGTTCCTTTCTAAATTTTCTTAAAAAAAAAAAAAACTTTTTTAAGCCTATAAGACTAAGGGCTAGACATCTAGATTGTGGTGGCTTCACCTTTCTTCTTGTTCAACTTTCTTAATAATTCTGGTGAAGATCTTTGGGAGTTAAGTGTAAGCAGTGAGCCTGGGCCCAATTCCCCATCCCACAAGGAGAACGTTTACTTTGTTATCCTCAAGAGTAAAACTCACAAATCTACTGCTTGCTTCCACACAGGGAGCCAAGTCTTCCACATCTTAACCCTCACCCACTGCTTTGTGATTGTGTTCCATTTCTGGTTCATATAGGTGTTTACCTTATTTTCTAACTCAACTTTGCCCTTTTATCCCTTTTCATATTTTTTATTTATATGTTATATTCTCTTATATTTGGAACAAAAGGGGAATATCTTGATACAAACATTCTATAACATCTTGACCAAAAACCTCCCTGCTGACCTCCAATAGGATTTTTTAATTTAGTCTTATTGACTGGGTATTTTATCATTCATTGTCCAACCAACATTTATTGATTGTATATTATGTTGTAGGCACTTTGTTCTACTTTGGAGATTCAGAGGTGACATATACACGCCTTTGCTGCCCTAATGGAGTTCACAGCTGGAGGTGAGCTGAACCATTTGACAATCCACCTCTAAGATTGAACAAAATTGCCAATTGACAGTTCCCCAGCTCAGGTTCATTGGCCATTATGATAAAACTAATCTTTCCCCTTCAGTTAAACTTCATATACCTCTTTGCTCATAGTAAGCCACCTAACCCATCGAAGTTTACTTGTCATCTAAGTTATTCTCTTTTGTAAATATCCTGAATACATAGTTCTTCTACAACACCTTTGATAACACATCTACATATTAATGCTTTGAAAACCAACAAAAAATTCAGCAATACTGAATTTTTAAGTCCATCACAGTGTCTTTGAGGAGGATATTTATATTTGCATTTTGTTGCTCATTTGCTGCATTCTGCAAAGTTTAAAAATAACGGGCACCTGCCTCACAGTGCAGCATGCTTGAGCAGGGTGGGGCAGGAGTGGGCTTTCCCTGGGTGTACCCAGGCTCTTGCATCGTACCCTCCTCTGCTTCACACAGCATCACTATCTTATTGTCTTCAGCTCCCAGCTCGGAAAGCCCATAGAGCCTTCCCTCCAGCTCACCATTGAATTTGGCACATTGTTGACCATCAGTACACCCCGCCAGGGCTATAAAACAGTAATTTTGTTTTTAGTGCACCAAGGTGGCCATTTACTTTGCAGCATCATTCAGAACACTCAGCAATAACTTTCCTAATTAAGAAAAACAGAAGCATGGTGAGCCCTTAATGGAAACATAGCTGAATTAAATATGATCTCTTCTAGGTTTTCCTACATAAAATAATGAAAAATCTTTAGTTATTAAATCACAACTTATAAATCAAAAAGTATGAAATTACTTTTCACCACATATTTTTCCTGATATGAATAAAGACCACACTGTATGTTTTAAATTAACCTTAATGCCATCTAGTGGTCATTGAGAAATTTTTATCTCGGAAAATTGGTAGTGACTAGAAATTGAGATTATTGACAATAACTATACTGCTGCTGTTGAAGAGACTTTTTGGACACCTACCATGTTCTAGGGCTCTGTGCTCAGCACTCTATTTGCTTTATCTCATTTTCTTTTTACAATAACCTTAACTGGTACTAGATGCCCATTATGCAGTTGAGGAAACTAAGGCGTGGTGGTATCAGATAACATGCCATATTCACCGCTGTAGTAAATACCTAGCTGGAATTCAAACCCAAGTGTCAGTTCATTGCCTTCATACTCAGCCAGAATGCTATACTACTGTTAATCCTCAGCTGTGACTGGAAGAATATTACACACACATTCACTCACACACACATACTATCTCTCTCACATGCACACACACAAATGCTAATGTGTTTGAGGGAAAACCCTCACTTTTCCACTCCACAACCAACTCACATCCTGTTCCAGTTCCTCGGCTTCTCCTTCAAGCAAGATTTCAATTGTGTGGGGATTTTTACACATTTGAAATTCGCATCTGTCATCTCTAAAATGTGATGGATTCATTCATTCATGCAACAAATAGTTACTGAATTCTTAGGCACTGGACTCTGTGCTAGATGCTGGGAGTGCTATAGGGAACCAAACAGACACAGTCTCTCCCTTCATGGAGCTTAAACTGCAGCGGGAGGACAGGTAGACGTAAATTACTCAGAGATACAATCGCATCGTGGAAAGGGCTCCCTGGAGAAATGCCGGGCGCTGGTGGGGTGCTTTTAGTAGGATGACCTTCCTTTGGGACCTGAGTAGTGGCTAAGAAGAGAAGCACAAGAAGACTTCCTTAAAAGAATGACCTCGAAGCGAGTCCTGAATTAGTGGGAGCAGGAGTGAGCCAGCGCAGGGAGACAGGGCAGGGCATTCCAGGCAAAGGACCCGAGCCCCAGACAGAACGGTATCTTCTACGGCTGTGTTCCCCAGCACCACACTCACACGGTGCAAGCTCAACAGCAAGTCCATGAGCAATCCAGGCACTCTCAATTCTTTAGCCAGAATGGAATTTGAATAAAAGGCCATAATTAAGCCAAATTCTTTTCATACTTTGAACCAGTCGCTTTTACTGAAAATACTAAAATTGCATGATATTGGAATTGTTTTGAATACCCAAACATAATAAACATAATGGTGACTCTGCAAATTGAAGTTTCCCTGGGTACTTATGAATAATTCAAATTGTCTCTTAAATGAGATTTTTTAGTTGGATTTGAGATTATGAAAATAACACATGGCAGATAATATGAATAACACAGAAAGAACAGCAAAAAAAAGAAGAAAAGAAAAGCTGATACCCCTATCTTGTAACCCAGAGACAAACAATGCTAACATTTTGGAATGTTTCTTTCCAGCCTTTTTTCACTGGGTATTTTATAAAGATTAGATTGTATAAACAATTTTTTAGTTTAATTTATTTACTTAACGTAATAATTTCTTCACTCATTGTTAAAGACTCCTTGTTAATATCATTTTAATAGCTAGATAATATTTCATTATGTGGATATATCCCAGCTTACCTAACTCATTTCCCAATTGTTCAGCATGTGGATTGCTTCCAATGTTTAATATGTAACAAATAGCATAAGAATAATAAATGGCAAATAACAAATAATACATAATAAATAATACATTGCATAAAATTTATTTCTTTAAAGCATGATTTATTCACCAGAATAGAACTCAGTAAATAGTAGACGTTATTGTCAACTGGTTAAGTAACTCAGACAGCTTATTTATATGTCTGAAGAGAATTTAGGAAAGTAACAAAGCAAATTACAAAGGCAAAATCACTGCTCAAGAACATTGACTTGCTCCCCCACCCCTACCCACTTCTTCCATGAACTATTAGCTGGTTTCTACCTCAATCTTGAGACAAGCTGCAGTAAAAGTGAATAGTTATTTTTGTCGTATTGGAGAATCCCAGCAAGCCATCCTAAATTCCCATTTGTGAAATGCTATGTCGCATTAACACATTTTATGGGCTTAATCTTGTGCTGCCTAATTGAATAATTTAGTATTTGTGACACTAGCTTGCCTCACATAATTACACACACACATACACACAAAGGAGTTGGAAGCAAATACATCTCTGCTCCTCTTTACTTCAAACATGCCCTTGGTGCTTTTCAAGCTAATATTCAGTGTTACTTATATGAGCCAACTTATGAGCCATTTACAAGCTGCCATTTATGAGCCAACTTCCATCTCTTTGACATAGACTATTTACTTGATGTGAAAGCAAATTGGGATTGCAATTTTTCGTCTTCTAATTGGGTTCTGTTGAGTAGGTTATGCCCATTTTCCAGATGCTAGGATTCTTGGACAGAGTTTCCACAGAGAGGCATTCACAAGACACGGAAAATATATCCATTGTGCCATGAGTAAGGACAGTGCTCAATGAAAGGTGATGCTCTGAGCAGTGGTGACTAGACCCTTCAACAATCCCTTCAGTCCACACCAGCATCTGAAAAGAGTGACTATATAGACTGGTCCATAGTGACCACACAGATGAAGTCCACTTAGGCGGAATCTGCTGGAAGCAAGGGATGTTTGGGGTTTAAGACTGACATTTCAGAGTCAAACTCACTAGGTTTCGTTCTTGGTTCATCCATACACTATAAATGCTCTTAACCCTTTTGTAAGTCACTTTTCCTTTTTTGTTTTAAAAAAATGGAGATAACAATATTGCCTACCATGTGGGATTGTTGAGAGGATTACATGAAATAATACATGGAAAGCTCCTAACACAGTGCCTGGTTGATGGAAAGCACCCAATGAATTATTATTATTACAATTCTTATTCATTTCTATCAGTGAGTTAAACATTTTGCTTTCATTAAATCAATCTGATGAGGAATGTACTTCTCAAATGTATTCCTCTTTAATATGCTGTCGAAAATCTGTTCACCTTGGCATCAATCTATATTTGAAATGTACAACTTGTTGGAAGGGCAGAAAGATAGTTAATGAATACCTTAGAATTATCTCCACCTAAAGAAATATTTCTTTTATTCATCCCAAAGCTCCATGAAGCCACGAACCTTGTCTGCCTTGTTGACCAGTAGGAGGTATAATGCCTGGCACATAATAGAATCATGCACAGTATATATTTAAGTGGGTAAATAAAAAGTCCTAAAACAACTCCCTAATTACACAAATGCCTATTTCTATGCTCAATTTAAATGAACATATTTTCTCTCTTTTTATAGAAGTCACCAGAATGGAACCTTTTTGTCAAGCTTTTCCTTGACCAATGGCAGATATGCCACTGCCCTTGGCAAACACAGAGGCAGTCTTGGCTTTCTCAACAAAAAGCACAACGTGTCAACCTCAGAGAACCCAGTGGACCTAGCACAAGGTCCACAACATTTTCCTAACTCTTCAGAACAAGTGTTACTCAGATATTTTGGAAGCTGCCAACTTAGTAAGCAACTCTCGGTGCCTGCAAACTGAAGACTGCATTTGAAAGTTGAAATTTTATTAAATCTGCTGTTTTCTGAACCCTTATCCAACTGGGAAATTTGTTTGTAGCATCAAGAGGATATGAAATCCCCAAATTGTGATCGGTGTTTTGTTCAAACCATTACAAAATGAGTTCATGGAATTTACCTCTAGCAACAACCCAAACAACCCAATCTGTATTATTTTCTACATCCCCCTTCCTCTAGCTAAGTAACCCTCCTATTCCCTTACAATTCTCTCTTCCTTGTTTTGTTTTGTTTTTTTCAGAATGCCCAGGACACAGCAACTTACAGCAATATCCAATGCATATTCCAGAATATTACCCTTCTTCCATAAATTCTGAAATGGATCTCTTCATGATAATATTAAAGATGTCCTATATCTTGGGTGGCCATACATCCTAATTTGCTTAGAACAGTCTCACTGCATGACAGTTGCCCTGGAATTCCATCCAGCTTTCATTTTCCCAGATTTTTTTCATCTGTAATGAAGTAGTAATAGTTGCTTTAAAATAAGCCTGGATGGCATTGGTCTCCCTTCAGTTTGAGTTTCCAGCATCTCCCATGCTCTCATTTAGTAGTGTGTGAGATGCATTTGCAGGAAACAAACTTCTCGTCTTAACTTGTGGCTAACTCTGGAAGATAACCAGCAATCCCCCTCTCTTTTTTCCTGACCCTTTCCAGACCCTTTCAAGGACAGCCCACAGGGTGCTAAAATGAAGTGTGCTTACTCCTTCTGGTTTCTGGAGGTGGTATTTCATGTATTAAGAGCCAAAAATTTCAGCTTTTGAAGCTTTTAGCAGATTGCAATTACTGAAAACAAAGCTTGTGAACAGGAAGACATTTAAACTGATCCTTGTAAAAGAAAGGAACAAAACAATTTAAGCAAGGGGTCAAATGGTGTAGAAGATTTCATTTTGAAATTTGATAATTGTACTTTGGAATATCTTGATTTAGGGGAAGAAAATTTGATGGAGCCCTGGGGAGGAGAGAAGAAAGAGCTCACATACCAAAGACAGCTAATCAAATAGCAATGGACTTCTCAAAAGCAATATAATTCTGAGTAGAAATTATTTTCAACCTAGAAATTTAAACCTTGAAATACTATCAGTTAAGTAGGAGACAGAATAGGCACTTTAAGACAAGGAAGCCCTTAAGAAATTTGCCCTCCTGTTCACCTTCCTCTGGAAGCTGCTGGAGGGTGTGTTTCACCAAAACAAGGGTAAAAAAAGAAAGAGAAAGACATGGAACCCAGGAAATAGGGCATCCAACATCGGAGAGGGACTAAGGAAATTCATTGGATGAGAGCGAGGATGGACCTAGAACAATACTGTGTAGTTGGTCTCAAGAGCAGTTAGCCCAGATTGAATGATGTAGGAGACTTCTGAGAGGAAACTCTAAGAAAGAAAGAAAAAAGCAACTGACAGATGACTTGATTTGTTGGCTACATTGTGAGCTATTCTTTTGAGAAGTTTGACATTGATTTAGTTAGGTAGACTTAAAATAAGCATTAAAAATTGAGGTATTTATTAACTTAGGAAAAAAACAAAAGTTGAACAAGAAAGGAAATATAATCATAATACACTATATGACTGAGCTGGTAAAAACACTGACTATTTTTGCACCCAACTGTGATACAGCCGTTTTGAGGGTTTAGAAGAAGGGGTGGGGGGAGGTAGTTCTGAACGTATTAAATTAATAGAAAAACAATTGATAATGTTAAAATAAAAAATAAATAGGCACTTAAGCACATTATTTAGAAATGGAAGTAAATGCCAGGAGAAACTGCTAAAATAGTTGAAAATGGTTGTGTCTGGGTGGCACAAGAAAGAGATGAGAAAGGCAGAAAAGAGGTAGGCAATTGCTCTTTTTTTGTTGTTATTAACCTTGGAATACTCTTGGACTTAAAAAAAATTATATACTTGTATTATTTTGATTTGAAAATAACCACCTTTCCAATTTCTCCTCCCTGCATCCCCAACCCTTTTTCAACTATTAAAGTACCCATATCTTGCATAGATAGGTTTGGGGAGAGAGGTGGGAGAGAGGTTGGATGAAAGGAACTTTTGGCAGCCCTGAGGACAAGTGAGGGAAGAAGGCAACTGACTCCACAGTCAGCTTGAGGCCAGCCTTTCAGAGAACAGAATCAGAGAATCCCTACTCAGAATTCTGGGCTTGGCACCCTCGTCAGTAATGCCTTTCGTAATGACAGCTAAGACATGAGCTACAGCCTGTCATCAGAGCTCCTCCTGCTAGTGATCTGGAAGAGTGAACAAATGCTTTGACAGGCTCTGGCAGTACGTATCTATTCTAACTAAGGTTGTCAGTCTGGTCAGATACTCTCTTTTTTGTGCTAAGTTCCTGCTTGTGTAACTCTCTTCAGTTTCTACATGTCCACTAATTCAGAAGACAACTGTTAAAGGACTAGTTAATGGGATGTGAACATGTCCCTGGGTCTTTAGCTAGGCTCTCATCCCTCTTACATTATTAGCTATGCTATATGCATTTTAATTTTTGCAATGATTCTTCATTAACGTTTAATTGCAGGTAATAAGGGGGAGAAGGCTCCAAAATGCTTAAGCAAGAGTTAGTCTGATTATTCTGTAGCACTTGCCTAGGAGACTCCATCCCGTTCCGTTCAAACAACATTTAATGAGCATTATCTGGGTGCTGTGAGAGATTTAAAAACATAAGAATTAGACCTGGATTCAGCTCTCTGAGGACTCACCATCTAGTTGTAGAGAAAGACATGTATAGAAATATCTCTTTCCACCAAAGACTCTTCAGTGCTAAAGGAATGTGGGTGAGTGCCAGGTGAAAGTAATTCTGGCCAGAGGCCCTGGATGAGATTTGAGCTGGACCTTGAAGAATGATTAGAATTTCTTAGTGGAAATGAGTTGTATGGAAACCAAGTAGAGGGAATAGTGTAGGAAAAGGCGTGGGGAAACGAGAGCATTTGGAGAATGAGAAATGGAAAGATGTTCTTGGACCACTGCTCATGCAGGGACATAGGAGTATACATTGAGACACAAAGATGCTGAAAACAGAAAGTTTTTGGAGAAAAGATAATGACTTCAGTTTCCTAGTCATTAAATTTTTTTTGCATTGAAGTCTTGTTGCCTGGGAGATTGAAATAATGCCCAAGACAGAAATGAGATGATTGGGAAAGAGCAGTGGTCTGGAATTGGATTTTACCTGTGTTGATTTTGAGAGTATGGTGATACTTTAAATGCAGGTAGCTCTAGTAAGTGTCTGTAAATGTGACATAGAGGAGCAATTGAGAGGGTAGGGTTGAGTTTAGAGATCAAGAAGTCAGTGCTACAGAAGCGACAAACCATTGGGGTGAATGAGCTTACATGAAGAATGAGTGCAGAGGATGGAGGACCAAGAATAGATGCTACTAGTGGACAGGAACCAATAAATGGGGACAAAGAAGGGGTAGAGATTACAAGGGTCACAGCACTGCAGGAGAGAAAGAACGCATCATGGAAACCCAAAATGGAATGTTCAAATTGGGGAGTGGTCAACTATTAAAAGTCCTTTCAGACACAACTAAATGAAGACTTGGGAAAGGCTGTTTAGTCTGGCAATTAAGAGATCATTAGTAAATTTTGAAAGTAAAAGTGGTTGGAGGCAGAAGTAAGGCATCGAAGAAAGGATGGAAAGGGAGGAGAGGAGGAAGCAGTGTAAACCTCTTGTTTGAGGAAAGATAAATTTGATGGAAACTAGACTAGAAGATTAGCCCCTTGGTAACTGGGGTTAATTACATGAAGCCTGTGGATTTAACAACACCTGTCAGCAAACAAATGAACAGATGCATCTTCCTGTGGTGATACATAAATATTTCTATTCAGTGTCTATATCTTCTTACTTTATTGCATTCTCTTTGATTTTGCTTGGTACTTGTTGAATTTATTTTAGAGAGACTGAGACTAGACAATTTGGAGGATTCATTTAATTACTTCCTTTTTTATATGTTACCATTATTTGGCAATCTCATGTGGTTCAAACCAATTAAAAGGGTGTAAGCAATTATTTTGTTACTAGTAATTAGCAGTACAGAAGTACAGGCACATTCAGAGCCCTGGGATATGAGACATGTTTTCTGGTTTTGTGGTCTTCCAACCTTTTGACTATGGCCAGCAGAGTGTGCCTGGAGAGTGTGAATGAGAGCTAGAACGTAAAGAGGGGAGTGTGGCTGGAGCAGAGTGAGCTAGGAGAGGAAGTCACGGGAGAAAAGAGGCCCAAACACTTTAGGAGAGCTTCACCAGCCATCCTAAGGACTTTGGCTTTTATTCTGAGTGGAATAGTACATAGCCACATAACACTATCCAGTTTCTCAGCCACATCTATCTTTTATATGATGTCCCTGATACTTTTCTAAAGATATTTTTCAATATAGTTTTTATTTCTCTGCAATAAATTCTCAAGAGTGTAATTGTTGGGTCATATGGTGGTTGCATTTTTAGTTTTTTAAGAAACCGCTAAATTGTTTTCCAGAGCGGCTGTACCATTTTACATTCCCACTCACAACGTATGAGGACAGAGTTTCTCCGCATCCTCATCAGCATTTGGTGCGGTCACTACTTTTTAATTTAGCCATTCCGATAGACATCTAGTGATATTTCCCTGGAGATTTTATTGGCATTTCCCTAACAGCTAATGATGCTGAACATCTCTTCATGTGTCTATTTGCCATCTGTATGTCCTCTTTGATGAAATGCCTCTTCATGTCTTTTACCCATATTCTAATTGGAGTGTTTGCTTTTTTACTGTTGAGTTTTGCGTGTTTTTTGTATATTTTAGATATTAGTCCTTTATTAAATATGTGATTTGCAAATATTTTCTGTGAGTCTGTAGCTTGTCTTTTCATTCTCTTAACCTGGTCTTTCATAAGCAAAGGTTTTAATTTTTTTTTTTTTTTTACCTTTTGACCCCCTTTACCCATTTCTCCTACCCCCATCTTCTACCTCTGTATGTATGAACTTCACTTTTTTTTTTTAGATTCCACATATAAGAGAGATCATACAGTATTTGTCTTTCTCTGTTTGACTTATCTCACTTATTGATATAAAAAGCATTTTTTGTTACTAAGTGAAAAAAGCAGGTTACACTTCAGCATGCTGAGTATGCTTCTGTCTTCATTATATGTGAGTGTTCTACACTCGTTCACATAGAACACATCTGAAGAATGTAGACAAAGTTAATATGATTTTACGTACAAGGTAGAAAGACGGATAATTTATTTTCCTTTTGCTATTCTGTATTTTCCAAGTTTTCTGCAACAAATATGGATTTCTTATATAATGAAAATTTCACTATTTAAGAAAGATTGCAAATATCGATTAAAAGAATAGCTGGTTTCCTCAGAGAAGTTGTAAGAAAGGACTCCTTTCTTCAGTAAATGAAAAGTAAAAGCTTTCTTATCAGGAAAAATCTTTTCTTTTGCTACTTTCCCTGAAAAGCAGAACGCTAATGTGGAAAACCCTGATATATCTGGTGAGGATCGCTGACCGCTTTATGCCTTGTTCAGCCATTTATTAAACTGCTTGTTGTTGATTTCGTCAACCAGATTCAACAGCAGGTGAGAGATGACTGCTGAGAGCTGAAGGCTGTGTGGTGCTGTGTCTTCTAGGAGTACTGCTGGTCAGTGGGGTAGAATTGTCTCAGATAATGCCTTTATCAGGTCAGTATATTCCAAGCATGGCAAATCCCAAAGCTTGCCTTTTTCTTATGATATTCAAAAGCAATCCAACCGTGGGGAGACTTCTATTTGCTAAAATTTACCCCAAACTGTAAGAGATGCAGACAGCTAATTGATTTATAACAAGAAACCCAGCGAAGCAGAGCAGAACGCTCCAGTCATTAGAACAGTACATGCTTTCCCCTTAGACGCACTATATGGGAAAGCAAGAGACAGGGTCAGACAAGCATTTCAGAAAGCGTGTTCTGACAGCTGTGCAGGACAGATTAGACGGGTAACCATATGCCCTAATTTGCCTGGGACAGTCCTTGTTGATGCCTGTTTTCTGAGTATAGTGTTTAATAATACCTCTGTTTCACTCTCAAAAGTGTCCTGGTTTGGTTGACAAATTATGTCAGCCTAATTGGAGAAGACAGTAGTGGGACTTGGAAATGTGTAGTTAAGAGACCGTTGAAAAAATCCACTAAAGAAACAATGAGAGTCTAAACCTCCACTGCAGAAATGAGATTAGAGAAAATGAGATGAACTGAGGTGAAGCAAAATCTATGTGGTAGCACCTGTGGGAATTTGATGAACCATTGCATATGAGGAATGAAAGAAGAGTGAGAGTCTGGCATGACTTCAACATTTCTACCTTGGAAAATTGGTGTATGGTGATTCTAGAAGAACACTTGGGAAGAAAGATTCTGAGTTTGGTTTTGAAATTGTTGGATTTGAGGTGTCTGTGGGACACCCTTCAGGTGTCTGTGGGACACCCTTCCCTTCAGGAAGAGGGCCTAACAAGCAGCCAAAAATAGGTGTCCTGAGCTCAAAAAGAAGAGTCCAACCAGGGATAGGTTTTGGACTCATCCGAGATATTACATCTGTATGTAGAAGATATTACATCTCCTATGCCAGGGCCAGCACAGGAGTATACTCTTGTATACAGGCATGGAGAACTGGCAGATATTTACAGAGAGAAAAAAGTAATTGAAAAAGAGATCAATTAAATAACAAAAAATAAATAAATATACAGCAAAATGATATTAAATTAATCATTAATGTGTATTAATTACTAAAAGTATGTCAGGGAATAGTTATAAACTTTACTCATACTATCTCGTTTCACCACACAACCACCCTGTAATGAAGGTGTTATTTAATGAGGTAAGAGACACACAAAGAAGACAGGAAACTTGCTCAAGGGTTTACTCCAGGCAGTCTGGTCCTGAGCCCAGGCTCTTCATCACTGCTTTCTACCACTCCTCTCAGGGTGGGAGCATAATTAACACTCTCTGGACCTACCTTGCAAAAGAGTACTACACACCAATGTTTTTCTGCAAAAGGCAAAGTAAGAAATAGTAGTCTATCACTTCTCCAAAGAGGACATACAAATGGCCAACAAGTATGTGAAAAGATACCATCACTAATCATTGGGTAAATGCAAATCAAAACCACAATGAGATAACACCTCACACCTGTCAGGATTGCTATTATATGTATATAATATAATATAAGATAACAAAAGTTGCCAAGGATGTGGAGAATTTAGAATCCTTGTGCACTGTCGGTGGAAATGCAAAATGGTGCAACCTCCATGAGAAAACAGTATGGAATTTCCTCAAAAAAATTAAAAATGGAACTGCCGTGTAATCCAGTGATCCCAATTCTGGATATTTATCCAAAAGAATTGAAATCTTTAATCTCAAGAAGATATTTGCACTCCATGTTCATTGTAGCATTACTCACAATAGCCAAGATGTGGAAACAATTTAAATGTCCATCAACGGATGAATGGATAAATAAAATGTAATATATATATAAATATTATTTAGTCTTTAAAAAGAAGGAAATCATGTCATATGCAAGAATATAGGTGAACTTAGAGTACATTATGCTAAGTGAAATAAGCCAGTCACAGAAGGACAAATACTGCATGATACCACTTACATGAGGAATTTAAAATAGCAAAACTCATAGAAGCAGAGAGTAGAACAGTGTTTGCCAGGGGCTAAGGGGTGAGAGAAATGGAGAGTTACTATTCAGCAGGTATAAAGTTTCAGTTATGCACAATAAATAAGTTCTAGAGATCTACCGTACAACATTGTGCCTATACTTAACAATACTGTATTATATGCTTAAAATTTTGTTAAAAGGGTATATTTCATATTAAATGTTCTTACTACAGCAAAAAGAGAAGAAAAAATAAGTAGTAGTCTAGTAGTCTAAGTATCCAGAGAAGTAGGGCTGGTGGTAGTGGAAAGGAGAGGTGACAATTCAACTGCGGTAGAGCTGAAAGGAATTTTTGCCATTTATAAGACTCAGGATCATCCCTGGAATTCTTGAAAGCTGTGTACCCTGAGACCTCACATGCCACTTGGGTAACAGAATAAAGCATCAAAAATTTCAGTTAAGAGAAAACAGTTTTTCAGCCTGAGGTCACTCAGGAATTCTCAGACTCCACGGATTCAATCTACCCACATGATGGGTATTTATGGGTTTTTCCCCAGATTTCTTGAGGTATAAAAATTATATATGTTTAAGGTATACAACATGATATTTTAATATACATATACATTGTAAAATGATTACCACAATCAAGCTAATTAACACAGCCATCACCTCTCATACTTATGGATGCCTTTTATTTCTTTTTCTTGCCTAGTTGCTCTGGTTAGAACTTCCAGTACTATGTTGAATACAAATGGTGAGAGTGGGAATCTTTGCCTTGTTCCAAATCTTAGAGTAAAAGCTGTCAGCTTTTCACCATTGAGTATAATGTTAGCTGTGAATATGTCATATGTATGACCTGTATTAAGTTGAGATACATCCTTCTATCTGCTGTTGTATGGAATGTTCTGTATATGTCTGTTCATTTGGTTGGTCTATAGTGTTATTCAGTCCACTATTTCTTTATTGATTATCTCTCCGGATGATCTATCCATTATCAAAAGTGGGGGGCATTTATGATTTATAGATTTTCTGTTCAATTTCTTGATATAACTTTGTGGTAGAGTGTGTTATGGACTGAATGTTTGTGTCCCCCAAAATTCATATGTTGAAGCCCTAACTCCCAATGTGATGGTATTTGGAGGTGGGGTCTTTGGCATGTAATTAGGTTTAAGTGAGGTCATGAGAGTGGGGTGCCCATGATGGGACTTGTGTCCTTATAAGAAGAGGAACAGAGACCAGAACTCCCTCTCTCTTCTGCCATGTGAGGACACAATGAGAAGGCAGCCATCTGCAAGCCAGGAACCAAATCTCCCTGCATCTTGATCTTGGACTTCCCAGCCTCCAGAACTGTGAGCAATATGTTTGTCGTTTAAGCCACCCAGTCCAGGTATTTTGTTATAGCAGCCAGAGCTGACTAAGACATTAAGCATTCACGAGATTCTGATACATCAGGAGGGCTAGTAAAGGAAATAGTCTACCCAATAAAAGCTGCATATAACTACCTAGGGGAATCTATTAAAAATGGCATGGTAGATTGTCCTATGTATAAGAAGCTGAAGACATGCATGTCTGTGAGATCACCTAGAAAATGAATGTAATTTGAGAAGAGAAGTGGGCCGAGGCCAGGACCCCAAGAAATAACATTTAAATAGGAAAGAGCCAAAGGACCCCTTAAAAAGATCTACAAGGAGTGTCCAGAAACATGGGTGTCTAGAAAGTGCAGGTATTACAATATGAAAGTTAGTTTAGCCTCTATGAGAAACAAAACATAATTCAAAGTTTGCTTAGTGTATGCTCAAATCCCACTACCATTTCAGGACTGAAACACTCTTTCCCCAGCTTTGCAAAGTGTTGACAACCGACAGCTCACAACTGAGGCCCCCTCCCACTGATTGCTCCCTGCTGAGAAACGCCACTCTGTCTGCCCAAAGTCAGAGCCCTTTCTGTGGGGTCAGATTGCATCCAAAGAATAGTCAACTCAGGGGTTCAAAAACTCAGAGCTTCCTGTGGGATCAGCTGAGGTCTTTGTTGTAACTGCATCACATCCCAACTCCTCCCTCTGATCCATCCTGCCTCCTTCATTTCCCCAAGATGTTCATCCCAAGATGGATCTCTAATTAATCTTCTATACACACCTCTCTGTCTCATAGTCTGCTTCCCGGGAAACCTGACCTGTAACAGCTACCATCACGTTTATTACAGAAGAAAAATGTGACATAATTTGATCTCTTTCCATTATGAAAGTGAATTACTACAGATACGTGATAGAAGAGTGCCTGGTGATAGGAAATGTCCAACAAATGTTAGGAACAGTCATCATAATGGATACAGCACTTCCAGGGCTAGATTTAGCACCTGGCTGCAAACTAGATACATTTCAGAACAAGCTAAACAATTCAAAAGGAGAGGTGGCCACATTTATTTTCTCTCCTGATTCTGAAAAATGTTAAGACCAGATAGTCTCTGAAAAATGTTAAGATCAGATAGTCTCATTAAAATGATTCATTGTGAACTACACTTTGAACTGTAACTCCCAGCAAGTAAATTTCTATTTGAGTACTAAAAGATCCAGAACACTATGCCCCACCCACTCATCTTTGCAGTTTCAGGACCCCTTTCAAATGCCAGTCAGAAGTATAAGAGGAAGAGGATGAGTTTTACCTAAATAATTCGGAAGTAATGCACTGCTCTAAGTAACTGATATAAACTACCCTACAAACAAGGTAGAATTGTAGTCACTTCACTTTTACTTTTCCAATTAATCACTGGACCCCCATCCTCACCATCACCACCACCACCTTATGCTATTCCCTTTACTAAGAGCAGAAAAACTTAGGGATGCCATCCTCCTCTTGAATTGTCTAAGAGCTGGGAAACCTAAGTTGAAAAACAGGGACACTGAGTCCACCTATCCCACCTACCCCATAAGGGTGAGATGTTTTTACTTCTCTCTCCCACATGGGATCACTAATACAGACAGATCCTAAATCAGCCTGACAGAGGCATATCCAAGTATAACAGAAACCTGACTCTTAAGCAAATAAAGAACGAAAAGCATGCCAAAAAGCCTTATTCAACTCATTCATGGGACAGCTGAGTTCAAGACCATTTGAGAAATTTGGGATGTTTGGGATTTGATTTTTTTTTTAATGTTAGAATAAGCTACTAGGTAGGATATAAAACTGATAATGTCCTACAAGTCATTGAAAACATAACCTTTAGAGCCAGCCCTGATGGCCTAGCGGTTAAAGTTTGGCACTCACTGCTTCAGTGGCCCAGGTTCACTTTCTGGTCACGGAACCACACCACTTGTCTGTCAGTTGCTATGCTGTGGCGGTGGCTCACATAGAAGAACTAGAACAACTTACAACTAGGATATACAACATGTACTGGGGCTTTGAGGAGGAAAAAAACAAAAAGAGGAAGATTGGCAACAGATGTTAGCTCAGGGAAAATCCTTCCCTGCAAAAGAAAGGAGTAGAATAGCTCCTCAAAACAGCTTAAAAAACAAAAAAATAACCTTTAGAGTTATCTTTTATACAAGACAGACCCATTTTCATCTGTACCAAACAAAATCTACCTGTTAACCTGAAACTTCATAGAATCTAGGCCTCAATCAATAGAAGTTAGTAAGTCAAAATAAAAGTAATTAAGTACTCTTGGGTGACCCTACTAAGCAATGCTCCAATATGACATTGAAAGAACATGCTTCCCTCCCTTTCTCATGCATCCAAGTTTTGAATAATTGTCAACAAGTGCGTTCTTGGCCCAGATCCCTGCATAGCCACATTGGTTCACAGAGATGAAGACTCTAGTCTCTCAGTGCTAAGCTTAGTTCAGCTAAGTTAGCTCAGTGCTAAGCTTAGTTCTTAGTTAAAGTAACGCATGCCTGGGATCCCAAATTTTCACAGCCTATCTTTTCCACTTCACATTCCCATCCCGATTCAAAGCATAAGCCCACCCAAGGAATACTATGTCAGGATTGGTTCTAGCACCACCACTTCATAAGCCTGGAACCAAAGCCTTTGCTCTCCCCATGGATCTGACTGTACTCCATTTCCCTGGATAATGGAGTTATACACCCTACACTGACCCCTGGGGAAGCTCCCTAGAGACCCAGAGTAGTCACATCTTTCCCTCTGGGGTGTGGGATGGAGTGTGGCTGCCTTTAGTGATTCCAAAATGACTTTTATGGCACCTCTTTCACTAGAAAGGAGAGGGGAAAAACTAATCTCTGGAGGCACACGCTGCTAATGAAGGGAAATGAGGTTGCCCTCTGATTGCTCAATAACGCATAATGGACCAATAAAGAGAAATGCAAAGCCAGAGATGAAATGACTCCTGAGCCAGCAAGATCTAACTTGTAAATGAAGTGGACAATTAATATACAGTAGAAGCTCCCTGGACTAACCAAACCTCCCAAATGCTGTCTGTAATGTATCTGACTGTTACCTCAGCATGCTGAGTGCTCACTTCTGGATGACTAGCTACTCTCTAATATACCAGGTTGAGTTTAAGCATATAAAAGTCAATTATCTTTTTTCCAAAACTATTAAATTATTTAATTAAACATTATATAAACTGATGAAATCTGAGCATGAAAAGAATAATTGTTTCTATTAAATTTAAAGCTTTGGAAAGACTGAAAATGTTAAGTATGAAAAAAGTAAACTGCTATCAAATGAAGTGCATGTAAGTAAACTATACAAAGCCTGACGGGAGGGAAGAATCATAAAAATCTAGAAAGATTCTGCCTTCAAATTGCTTCGTAAGTGAGCTTACATTGTTGTAACACACACACCCCTAGAAATCATAGAAGCTAAGTAATGGGTATCATTTATGCAATCCAAGCTAAGAGTAAAGGAAATGTGATCTGATGGCCCTACATCAAAAGATTAGGGGATAAATTTACAGTGATACCTGTTACTTTTTTAAAAATGTAAGCATGTATGCATCATTTTTAACAATTCTCTAGTTTAGCCAGTTTTGTTGTTTAACTCACCATCTTTCACTTCTAATCTTTCCAGAGAAGAGGAGATTCTACTATAAAGAAGAATGTGTCAATCAAAGGGGAGTGGAGAATCTTTGGTCATCTGGGGAAATATACAAGAAAGAGTATTAGAGGCCACCATGAACAGGGCTGGTCTAAGCAATGTCCAGGGGCAAATGTTCCACTGGGGCTCACGAATGCATCCTGATGGGTCCTATCATCAAGGGCACCCTCATTTAGGAAATGGATGCAATAATTGATTAGGCGTGATACCATTACATTTTGAAATCAGATAACTAAACATCCTGATTCTGGTTCCATGACTCCAAGCGAACTTCTGCTTGTGTAGGACTACAAGGAAAGAATTCTCTGGTCAGGCTAACAGAAATGTCCTGTCCAGTGAGGGTTATAATTCCCATTGTGGATTCATAAATTGGCATTCTGGGTTTATACATTAAACTCTTGTAAGCTTTGTTAGACCGAGTCAGAATCACTGAATCCAATACAGAATCACTGAATACAATCAACTCTGGGACCCTGAGAAGTCAGTTTTTGATACTGAAATACTGTGAGCCATTCCCAAGGACACTCGTGAGTTTACTAAGTGCCACATTGTGAGGCCCCATCTGGTATCCAGCCAGCTCTCCTGCTTTGACTTTAGAAACGTCTACAGCCACACACACATACATGCACACAAACACACATATACGCACACACTTTCATCTAAATACACCTGCTTTCTTTAACCCACCTCACATTTTAGTTGTGTGCTTGTCTCCTGGGGCTTGTTTCACACTGAGCTTTGTGTTGCATTTATAGATACATGCATTCTGATAAAAGCCCTCTGGCCTCCTCCATAATCATAAGCTATTTAAGGGCCCAGCTAGATTTTATACATGTTTCTCACCCCCCATTCCATCTTGCACCATGTCCTGAACATGAAGATTTGAATGCAAGTGAACTTGGTCCTATGAATAATTTATTTTTTCTCCTATAAACTTACACCTTCAGTTAGTAATGGAAATTAGGGGGGAAAGAATATAGATGAACTATGTCTTCACATATCTATTTCATATACCTGGAGTTATCCTTCTGTCATATTCTAGAGAGAGCTGTGTTCTTAAAACTACAATTTTCAGTTCATTTTTCTCCCAGCAACACCAAGGTACCTTAATTCCTTGGTTGGAAAAACAAAAGGTTTGATTTTTCCAACTATCTCATATCATTTCTGCCTAAATTGTGTCAGCATAATTTTCTCTGGATAATAACACTTCTCATCGTAGCAAAGACATAAAATTACTCATACCCAACACAGGGCCCTTAAGGTAGACTTTTCCTTGTTTATATCTGGAAGAAATGGTCCAAAGGAATAACAGTCCTTTAAAATCTGTTGCTATTGAAGAGTGCCCTGTTGCAAGAGAACAGGAGGCTGTGGGTCAGTTTTACGGGCTGAGCACCTCAGCTATTTATTGTAATGCAATTATCATACCAACTCAACCATTACATGATGCTGGGTCTGCTTCTCATTAGAATGAGAACACTTAAAAATAGCAGAGAACTTTGCAAAACCTAAAATCTTTTCAGGAAAACAAAAATTCCCAGGAGGCAGTTGTGTCTTCTTCTCTCCCTCCAGTCTCTCTACTGCAGTTCCCAGGTTGCAAGTTAATTATTTTATCGAGGATGCTCAGCAGGAAACAATGGGAACTTCTAAGAACACCACCAGAATAACATGTTATCAGCAGATTTCTTTCCCAGGACACCATCTTTGGTTTCATTAGGAATGGCCTTACAAACAGCCCACAAGAAGCTGGGCTTTTCCAGAATCTTCCTTATGCTCAACCAGCAAACTGGATTGGACTCTTCACTCTGCTTTCGTCTAGTTGATCTCAATTGAGATATATTGAAAAGTCAATAGCCAGAACCGTTTTCATCAATCTGGGCCATCAAACCAGCCCCAAGAAAGAAGGAAACCCAGTAACTGGATGCAAGTTAACACTAAAAGGGTTTTGTTGTTAGTGCCATCATGTCAATCCCGACTCCTAGCAACCCTGTGTACAGCAGAGGGGAACGCTGACAGTCTTTTTTGTCTATTTTCTTTTTTTTTTTTTTTTGCTGGGAAAGATTTGCCATGAGCTAATAGCTGTTGCCAATCTTCCTCTCTTTTTTTTTTTCCTCCCAAAGCCCCAGTACATAGTTGTATATTCTAGTTGTACGTCCTTCTAGCTCTTCTACGTGAGCTGCCACCACAGCATGGCTACTGACAGATGAGCGGTGTAGTTCTGCAAACCAAACCCAGGCCAGAGCGGAGCCCACCGAACTTTAACCAGTGGGCCATCAGGGCTGGCTCCTGACCATCGTTTTTGCGCCATCCTCTTATCTTACAGCGCTATATCAGACATTACTGCCCTGCTCTCCATAGGGTTTTCATGCCCAGTTTCTTCAGAAGTAGGTGACCAGGTCCTTCTTCCTAGTCTATCTAGTCTGGAAGCTCTGCCAAAACCTGTCCACCATGGGTGACCCTGTTGGTATTTGAAATACCTTTGGCGTAGCTTTCAGCATCACACAAACACGCAGCCACCACAGTATGACAACCGACAGACAGGTGGTTTTGTTCTCTGACCAGGAAACAAACTCGGGCTGCAGTGGTGAGAGCTCTGAATCTTAACCACTAGACCAGCAGGGCTGGTTAAAGAATTTACAGAATGCAAATAAAATGCTAGGAGGTGTGCACATTTGTCAATTGGTAGTATAATTCAAGAGGAAAGAAACAAAAGACTTAAAAACTTTTCTCTGGTCTATCCTCCTATTTTTATCTATTCCTTTCAGCTATATATTATGTGTTGGGTTTTTAACATTATGTAAATATGCTTATGATCAAATTTAGAAATAAATTAATTTTTAACATGTAATTCTCATTTATAAATGCTATTTGGTGGGAGTTTGGGCACTATAAGTATATCCCTAGAGAAATGGCTCATTTCTGGGCTGAGGCACAAAAAGTACAAGGTGAGCCTGGAGCATCATTTTTTTGTGCCAGAAAGTAAGAAAATAGTCAATGAATGATGAGAACATGTCATGAAGAGGCTCCCACTGTTCAAATTGTGGAAAATTTGAGCATCAAGTAAATAATGAAAGTAACATATTACAAACCACTAAATAAAGTAGGAATCCATATGTAATAGTAAATTTTATATATCAGTTTGACTGGGCCACAGGATGCCTGGATATCTGATTAAATGTCATTTCTGGGTGTGTCTGAGAGTGTTTTGGGAAAAAATTAGTATTTGAATTGGTGGACTGAGTAAAGCAGATTGCCCTCCCCAATGCAGGTGGGCATCATCCAATTTGTTAAGGGCCTGAATAGAACAAAAGGGAAGAGGAAGGTTGGATTCGCCCTCTCTCTACCTAGTTGCTTGAGCTGGAGCATCGATCTTGTCCTGCCCTCCTTGGTACTCCTGGTTCTCAGGCCTTCAGACTTGGACAGGAATCTACACCATCAGCTCCCCTGGTTCTCAGACCTTAAAACTACACCACCGACATTCCTGGGTCTCCAGCTTGCAGATGGCAGATTGTGGGACTCCTCAGCCTCCATAATTACATGAGCCAATACCTTATAATAAATCTGTTTATATATATACACACATGTATAATCCTATTGGTTCTGTTTCTCCAGAGAACCCCGACTAATACATGACAAGTCCATATATATTAATAAGCTCTGCTTTACAGTAGAATGGCAACTAATAAATGTAGAAGGAGTGATGGAAATGTAAAATCACCATTTGGCAGCCCTCAGAGAAGTGGAGGGATATTAGTGTGATCTTGGAAGACCTCCCACAAAATTCTGATTAAGTACAAAGGAAAAACTGGTGGAGAAACTTGGCAGACACCAATGTGACCAGGTGATCAAGGTTCACATCATCAGTGGTGGGACGGGTCAAGAGAGTGCCCCTGATATGATGCCCTGAGACGGGCTTATTTCTGTGGTGTGCCTGTCAAGAATGCCCAACCTGAGCCTGGTCATGAGAAAACATCAGATATTTGGGAGTCATTCTACGCAAAGAAAGGGCTGTATTCTTTAAAACCATCAAGGACATGGAAGACAGGAATTAAATGAGGAACTCTTCCAGATGGGAAGAGACTGAAGAGACCCAAACACTCAACACACTCCCTGTGCCTGATGGGACCCTGGACCAAGAACACAGGGTGAGAATACTATCAACTGGAAAATCTGGGTAATGGGGGTATAGGAGTTCTTTGTACTACTCTTCTGGAAACTTTTCTGTGAGTTTGAAATTATTTCAAAATAAATTATTCTTAGAAAAAAGCAGCATTGTTTGCCTCTGTGATATGCTATCACTAAATATTATTTGCAAGCATATGTATGAATGATAAGGATCAGTGGAGCTACTGCAGTGAGCATCTCGCCAGCTCTGACCCCAACATGCCCTCCATTGCATTTCATGTTTTCCTGGGATAGGTCAGTGGTTCATCAGCAGTTAACCCTCAACAAGTTGAGTAACTTGAAGATTCCACTCGAGGAAAGAATTCAGCTGAAATCAGTCATTAAGAGCATGATCTGTGAATCTTTATGCCTAGAAATACTACTGTGCTAGCAACCCTTGTTGAAAGAAATAGCCTCATCTGTAAATGGGTAAAAGGCTAACCCACACTCTTGTTACTCCAGCAAGATTTGGAGAGACATCTGTGCAGCAGGTAGCCCTGATGTATTAAATACAAACTCCCAACTCTAGTCCAAACAGGGCCAGGACTAGGGGGAGGTGAGTGAGGTACCCAGGGTGCAAAATTTTAAGGAGCACTCACTCTCAGTGTCGTCACTTGCACGACCCTAAAAGTGAGTACCTCCTTAGTTTTGCACCCTAGGTGCCTTACTCACTCCCTCTAGTCCTGACCCAGACTCCCAGAGATGCTGATGCATGAGGGATGGACCTCAGGCATCCTTATTGGTCAAAAGTTCCCCCAGATGATTCTGATAATCAGCCAGAGTTAAGGTCTATTTGTCTAGCCCAGTGGTTGTCAAAGTGTGATGCCCAGACTGGCCAGCAACAACACCTGAGAACTCGTTAGACTTGCAGATTCTCAGCCCCACCCCAGACCTACCTACCGAATCGGGAACTCTGGGGTCGGGGCCAGCAATCTGTGTTTTAACAAGCCCTTTAGATGACTCTGATGTACACAGAAGTGTAAGAACCACTGAATTGACCTGAACTTAACACAAAAATATGCTGAAGCCCAGAGAGAGTAAAAGATGATTTGCTTAAGGTCAGTTTGTTTGTGGCACACAGAGGTTGAAGGAGAGTGGAGGTCTTTTAAAAAGAAGTGAGGATAACCTCAATGAATATTTGAGCAGAGATTCTCTGAAAATTAGTTATTTCGATGGAGAACGTCTGAAAAAGCAGAGTGAATATTAAAGTGAAAGTCAATGCCAAATAGCTTCTCAAATTTAATGACAAAATGCTTCAAAAGTAATTGGGCCAGTATATTCAACACATGGTTTTCCTTTGAGAGAAACAAATTAATTCACATCTTCCTTTCTGTCCAGAGATAGAATTATTTGTCAAAAGACATACAAGCTACTCAGTAGCAGCCAACTCTAGGTTATAGACAGATGAGTCATCCACTAGGTATTATTGATTCTTTTAATGACTCTCTTGGGAACTGGAATCTTCGTCAATAGAACTACCTTCGGAGTGGAATGATACGTAGCTATGGGGAACCATCCTGATTAACTTTGCTGTGATGGTTAGGTAGGAGATGCATTATCAGCCCTGTGCATCATGTCTATTGGTTTGACCCCACCTCTTATGTCAGCCACTGCTGCATTGACCAGTCCCTGCGGGATTCAGTCAGCTCTGCACAGATGCAACCTGCAAGTGCCTTGAATCAGCAGCCTGGAAATTTGGGAGATTGACTGCTGTGAGACCACTCTTGACCAATGGAAGACAGAATACAATGTTCAGTTCACCTATGGCCCCAAAATACTCCCATGGGCTCTTCATTTTATATTTACATGAAAATCTATTAATTCCCCAAAACACATATCTAGAGAGCTAATGAGACCTAATCAGGAGCAAGGGTAGATCCAGGCTTTAAGAAATCTAAAGTTTATACAATTTGGAGAGTAGGGACTTTTTAAGAAAACAAATGCAAAATTGCAAATACAAAGCTAGATACTAAAGTAAATACTTGCCTAGAATAAGAAATCGCAAGTTACTAGCACCCTGGAGATCCAGGTGCCTTCCCATGAGATCTCCTTAGACAATTGACCAGAAATGCTCATACAGACAGAAGATTTCTGATGGCAGCCTGGCTTTCCCTCCCCACTCTATAACTCCCAGCGCTCATGGGGATCTGTGCAAGAGAAGAGCTTTGAAGCTTAAGCTTCACTAGCTTTATGATCACTCTGCCTCTGATCAAGAAACACTTCCAGCGATAGCCACATTTTATGGTCTAGAAGGAAGGCAATATCTGCAGGTGGAAGGTGTCTAAGCAAAAAGGGACCAGAGGCATTTCTGTGCAGGAGCAGAACAGGTCTCACATAGCAGACCTATGTCTGGGGATCTGTCACCAGTCTTCTACTTGCAAGTGCCCCAGGGTCACAGGAAGGCGGTGATGGAAAACTGTCCCTCTTGTCTCCCTTCACCCATGGCCTTCAGCAGGCACATTATGTCACGTGAGAAAAGACACTTCTTCATTGTGCAGAACTACCTCATGCATGTCAGACGTTTGCATTTATGGACCCACCCCAGTCGTTTGGTAACCAAAAAAGAACCCCACATTCCCAAATGCCCAAGGCGGGGTCAGTACCACCCACAGTTGAGCACTGCTGCTAGGAGGCTAAGGGCTCAGACAGCAAAAGCAGAATTACCTTTGAGGTTGACCTTAGATGTGGACTCAGTGTGTTTCAGAAGACTGGATGTCCCTGGAGTTCATAAAAGCCTTTGCACTCCCGCTTATCAATGCCTGAGACACAGCATCAAACTCTCTCACCCAGTGTCAGAAGTCAGGCCAAAATATAAATACCACTGAGAAAGGTAACACATGACTGCACCTCTGTCATCTTCAGCTGTAATCTCAGTGACTCTCAGAACTTAATGTGAATAAGAATCATCTGGGGAGCTTGTTAACAAATGCCGATTCCTGATCCCACCTCCAGACGTGAGTAGCTTTGGAGTGAGACCCAGGAGTCTATATTTTTAGCAAGAAATCCAGGTAATTTTGATGAAAGTTATCCTCAGACCACATCTCCAGACCCATTACTTCGGTGTTTTAATAGAAAAAATTGGTTTCAATGATAATAATGATCAAAAAATCTCATTATTGAGCACTTTTCTGTACTCATAAGAGGAAGTAAGTGTTATTATCACCTTGTTAGAGCTGGAATTGAAATTCAGATATGTCCGACCTTAAAGCCACTCTCAACAATTACATTGTTTCAAATCTCTCATTAAATTGGGGGAAAGTAGGAATTGGGGAGTTTAGGGGTGCAGGGGAGAGAAAGGCTTCAGAGAAGAGAAAGAAAACAAGAAGTACTGGAAAGAAATTTGGCTGACCTTAAACTCTTCTTATGATCAGCAATCTTTACTTCAAACTGTTTTGAAAAGGTAAACAGGACTATGAGTGGGGAAGATTTTATGACCTTTTTTGTTGAGCATAAATGCAACTTCAGGGCAACCTTGGGTTGTGATAATTAGTTTCTTCAGATAGTTTGGGTAATTAAATCCCCTGGAGAGGGTCTGTGGGATTCCAGGACGAAGTGAGGCATAATACAGCAAGGCCACTGTGTGGTTTCAAAAGGCTTTTTGCTGAAGTTTTTCCGAGGGGAGAGGGGAGAGCAAGACTGTTGGTTTATGTCACAAGCAGCAATGTGATCATAGTTCGCCGTTATCTTGTTCGAATCTCTTCTGAGGCATTAACCACTGTCTAAGCATTCTTTTATACCAGGGTTAGAGTAACTCTATGCACCTGAAAGTTGACCCCATCCATTGCCTCATACCAGTGGAGTGGGCAAGTACATTTCTTTCCAATTTGTGGGCTTGGTTTATATTAGAATAATTTCTAATATTTATTAAGCAGTTATTTTGTGCCAGATGCTCTGCTCAGTACTCTGTATGTAAAGTCTTTAATCCTAACAACACCCAGTGAGACTTTCACTTTATGGATGAGAAAACCAAGGCTGAGAGGAGTGAGTAATTAGCACAAGGCTCCACAGCTGCCCCTAAACAGCAGAGCTGGAATCCCAAGCTCGGTCTGTCCAACTCCAGAACTTGAGTGGGTAACTGTTGCACAGTACTGCCTTCTACTAAGAGCCCCTGGAGACAGCCACAGGAGCTGAAGGGCTGGGACCCTGCAGCCTGATATTGAGGTTGCAAATGCAGGTATAGAATAGAACCTCTGTAGCTGAGCCAAATGTGTGGCCACCTAAGACACTCTGTGCCCTAAAAGATTTCCTGATGGGTAAGCCCACAAAGCAGGAGGCCAACAAGCCTTGTGCTCTGTCCCATGACCTTCTGCCACCAGGTGGCGAATTAGAGTTTTCTAACTATACTGCAGGCCTGTCTTCACCAGTACTCCTAGTTGCAGAGGACAAAATCCCACTTTGATGTAGTTTAGAACACAAACAATTTATTAAAAGAATACTGACCCATCTCACATAGCCAAACTTCAGGTCAGACACAGAAATAACTGGGCCTTGGGAGTCATGGGAGCCAAGGATACACATACCCTTAAAATGCTCGCTCCAGTTCTCTCTCTCTCCCCTGCAGGGGTGCATCTTTGGCCTGGGTCTCTCTTCACATCCTTCCCTACAGGGGAAGGCACATGACCACTAGTCCCTCAATGGCTACCACCGAGACAGGCTGATTCACATTCTTTCTTGTCCCAATTCAAATATCCCTGAAGGTCATCTGTAGATGCACAGCCACTGGAAGCCATCTCCTGTGTGCAGGCACCGGCCCAAGGAAAGAGAAACCACCCCAAGCTGAGCACTCACCCCTTTGTATAGTCACTATGAAGCTGGTTGTAATTAATTATTTACCTTCGAGCAACTCAAATTTAATTTCAAAAAGTTATATCATTACACTGGGCTTCATTTAGATTATTATTAACAAAAAATAATTAATAGAAACCGTAATAGTGCACCAATGCCAAGGAAACGCCCTGGGCTCCCTGTACGGGCTGTTGGCTTTTTCTAGTTAAGTGAATATAGGTTCTTTTCTATATAAACCTCATGATCAGAAGTACATTAACATGTGCTGCCTGGATGTTTTAGTAATACAGTGTTTTGAGAGAGAGCATTAAATCCTGGCATAGGATTATTGATACTAATTTAACCTGGGTTAACTATGCCTGGAGACTTTCTTCATCCCTCAACCATGTGGGTGGTAGATGGATTACGGATGTAATAATTAAAAAACAAAATGAAAAGTAATAAATGGTGAGGGGAGAGGTGACCTAATGGATTAGGTAATGATATCTATTTCCAAAATAAGAGAAATCTGGACTGATAATGAAGCCAAAGAAGAAATTAATGATAATTGATAATGCCTTTTCACCTTTCATGGATCACTTAGCATCATATTCTCCAAAAAGCTTTCCCTGACCCCCTAACTCTGGGTTAGGTTGGTTTCTCTATGGTCTCATAGCACATATCTTACTATACTGCAATTGTCCCTTGATTTATCTATATCCTCCACTGGCCTGTGTCTAGGTCCTGTGTTGGCAAGGGTTACATCTATACAATTCACATTGTATTCTCAGTGCTTTACATAGCACCTGGCGTATAGTACGCACTCAATCAATATCTGCCGTCTTACCTAGCTCTGTAAAGTCAACTTCAGGACTCAGGCAAGGAATATCATAGTTCTAGTGGCAGTGCTAATACCTATTTCCAAGTTCCTCCTGCCCTAGGACACCTTCTTCTATCCATAAATATTATAGGATAATTGAACAAGAGTAAAATGTGTATGCTATTCATGCACGTGTTATGTAATGTAGCAGATTTACATGAGTTAGCCCTGAAGAGTCTTGGGAGGTCAGCAAAGAAGGGAAGGTAGTGTCTACAAATGTCTTTGGGGCCTCTGGTTAATTGGGTTCATGGTCTTCTCCCTTGGAAGTACCAAGTCATGGGATAAATAAAATCTAACCTTTTACTTAGTTAAAATGTCTCCTCTCTGCCTTGCCCCAGTGACCTCACAGACCTGAGACCCTCAACACTCTTGAGAGGGTGTCCTAAAGCAATAAAGAATTTTCAGAGAGCAAGTGGCTGTTACAATCCCATGGGGGGAGAGGGTGAGTGAGACTGCTTGTTAATGTCAAATACGAAAGTCATCAGAATTCCTTCTCTGCTGTCCTCAGTGGAATAGTCCACTGTGACCACAAAGTTTTGCAAGATATTCTTTTGTTTCTTGAAAATTTATTATTCCCCCCACCAGTAGCTCTAGCTGCAATAATCCCAGTTCTCTTAACCTTTCTTCAGAAAGGTTTAATCAATTTTTATTGCTCTCCTCTGGGTACTCTCTGAGTGTGTTAGGTTTTCTTCAATCCTGAATTGGACAAAGTGCTTTAATGAGGGTTGTCTCCCACTGCTCCAGGGGTGGGCAGTGGCGATGGCCTGATGGGGAACTGGCATGAGACGCTGTGTGTGAAAGCACTTTGTGAACTCTTAAGCAGCACCCAAAGGGAAGAGATGATTATCAGGCCGCACATCTCAGACTGAGTTCCTCATTCCCAGGAAGAATGAAGAAGAAATGATTCTGTCATTTATTCATCTGTGTCTTCAACAAAAATGCATTATTCAATCACTTTGTGCCAGACACTCTACTAGGCACTAAGGAGATAATGATAAATAAGATATGGCCCTATTCTCAAGAAAATAATGGCATTGGTAATAGAAGCACTCAAAAAAAACTGGAGTGTTGCCAAGAAATATTCCAGATGTTTTTGCATGTATCATGTCATTCAAGCCTTACAACAAGCCCAGATGGTAGGTATTTTCACTCCTGGTATATAGAAGAAGAAACTCAGGCTCAGAGATATCCTACCTAGAGCTGTGTTGAAGAAAAACAATGTGAATTTGGCCAAGTTAGAATTTTATTCATCTAGTTTACGTCTTCCTACCTGCTTTTAAGATGTTACCTGTATTTGAAGCATCCAATGCCCTCATGCTCCTTCCCAGTGTAGAAAAGCGTGCCCGACCCTCATTCCATCCGCACTGGGAGGTCATGTCAGGGCTCCTCCCACACCATCCGCTGAAAACACTCCTGGCAGAGCTCAGTTCCTTCCTTCAACACCCTGCTAACTCCGATTAGAGGTCAGGTGTCTAAGCTCTGAAGAAATACAGTCTTAGGATAAAGAGCTGGATCCGTGGCTTATACAGATGCTGGTGAGACTCTGAGCATGTTGCCTAGGCTCTCTGCATCTCATTTACCCCATTTGTAAAACTGAGATAATTGTACCCACCTCATTCTGTCATTGTGATGATTAATAAAATGCTTCATACAATGTCTGGTGTTCAATAATGTTAATTGTTGGTAGTGGTATTACTGTTATTATTGTTGTTGTTATTGTTATTATTATTATTATGACAGCACTAGTAAATCAGATAAACCAAAGCCTCTTAATATTTTCCTGAGTAACTCCAGAGATATCTGGCATCACTCTATAAGAGGGACTAATATTAAATACTAATATTTCAAAGGCTTTACTTATTTTCTCTAAGAATTTTGTCTGAATTTGGATAAACAGCCACTAGCTCCTTGAAGTCCAAACATTCCTGAATATAATTTCACTAGACATGGCAGAGACTGGCCAGCTGCTCATCCAGTGTTTCTTGTCCTCCTGGGCACACGGCTAAAGTATCTTCCCCAGCCTCTCTTGTAGCAGGTCAGGTGTGAGCACGTGAGTCAGCTCCAGCCCATGGAATGGGGTAGAAGTAGTCTGTGCTTCTTGTGGGCCCAGAATATAAAACCCTCCCATGCACCATTCTTTGCTCTCTGTATTAGTTATTTATTGCTGTGTAATGAATCACCCTAAACCTTAGCAGCTTAAAGCAACAAACATTTATTATCTCACACAATTTCTGAGCGGTTTTCCTGGGTGTTTCTGGCTCAGGGTCTCTCATGAGTTGCAATCAAGCCATCAACTGGGACTGTGTCATCTGTACACTTGACTGGGTCTGGAGGATCCAAGGGGAAGGGAATAAGGTGCCACATATGAGGTATATGAGCATAAAAAGACCGTAAATGATATGTGGTCATTTTAAAACCACCTCACTCTTTTTCTCCTTCTTCCAGCTGAACGGAGAGAACTACAAGGAGCTGTAATAGGTGAGGCTGCAAGATAGAAGGAGCCCAGATTCCTGAGTGACCACCCGGAGCAGTGTCTCCCTTCTCTCCACTGGAGACTGCGATGTGAGCGAGAAATAAACTTCTATTACGTTAAACCACTGAGTTTGAGGGAGTTCTGCCTCCCTGACTAGTCCACTAAGTTACAAAAAATGGAGCATATGTTTTCCAATAACATTTTGGCAAAAACATTTCATAGTATGCAAATGTTAGCTAATTACAATATTTATAAAAGTAATATACAGAGCAAGATTTTTAAATTCAGCGTAAAGGTTATATTTGTAACCCTCCTTACCATTTTGAACTCCAGCTCTTCCTTTCTTTTTCACAAAGCACTGAAGGATAGAGACCTTAACTTGCATTTTTTGACTCACCATATCCCAGAGCCCCCGAGTCTTAAGGTCATATCAGCTGCAGCTCTTCCCACCATGTCCAATTTCTGCATTCTCAGCCTCTGGCTTATTGAGTAATTTCCCCAAAGGTTTTAGTTCAACTGACTTCAAAGCTCTATATGTCCCTTCAATGAGCCTTGGCAGAGAGAAATCATATTGGTTCCTAGAGTGACTTTGCCAATAAAGAGAAGATTTTCCTCCATCAAGCTGCCCTGCTCAGTTCTCTACCCTTGGAAGTAAGAGCTTGTAGAAATCTTAGTTGCTTCAAACTTGGATTTACAACTTTTAAGCCACAGTTCCCTTCATTTGCTGATTCTTGCAGACTTAAAAACCTGCCTTTGATATTTTTTTTAGAAAGAAAACAGTGCACTTTTATCAAAGCATTTTTTTAAATGTGTGAAGAGAAAATAAAACCATTATCCAACAAATAAGAATGTTTTTTCCATAATTCTAAGGTAAAAAGTCTTAATCTTTGGGGTAGATTGTATTCGCAGCAACCCTACACCCCTCCCTGTATCCCTTCCCTCTGTCATGTGGATCAGAGCCATTTATTATTAAAACTTAATAAATGATCATTATTTCAAGCCAATGAGTTTGGGGATATTTGTTACACAGCAATAGCAAAGTGATACAGAAACCAGTGCCTAGAAGTGGGTGCTGCTGTAACAAAAACCTAAATTAGGAGGCATTAGCTTTGGAACTAGGTGGCGCACAGAGGCTGAAAAAATGGCAAAGAAATTGTTAAAGAAAGCTAGAGACATCATTAGAAAATTTATAGGCACCTAGAGAAATGGTGGCCTGTATTATATAGATATGAAACATTTGGTTAAACTGTCACCTGTGGTAACTTGGAAGATAGAAAATGTATCTAATAAACTTTTGAACTTGTCTAAGGAGATCTCTAGACAGAATGTTAAAAGCATCAGCTGGTTTCTTTTAGCTGTTTATAATCGGGTACCACATGAGAGAGCATGAGCAAGAACCAGCAAATTGGCAAACAAAACTGAGAAGGAACATAGCCCAGAAATGCAAGGACTTGCTGGTCTGAAAAATAAAATGTTTCCCCTATCCAGTCTTTCCAACCAGTAAAAGATTCTCAAATTGAGGTAAATCCTGGGGACAAAGATCTAAGGCACTGCAGTAAGACATGCCCTCAGAGTATGGATCAAATCAAGAGTTTGGTTGCACATTCCTTCTTAAGACCTCTGGAAATAATAAAATATCTTAGCTGCACATAAATGCTTCTCTAAAACTTAGAGGATGGTCCCACAGCAACCAGCTATGCCCAAAATAGGAGTAATTAAATCTAGAGAGGAAAATCTATGTAAAAAAGAAGTGCTGGTGTGGCCTTTGGTACATAGAGTGAACTCAAATCAAATATATAGAAAACCCACAAAGATATAGAAAGAGCTGTGTTGGTAGAAGCACTGCTAGCCTGAGCTCAAGGAGACTGACCTTGCTTGAGTTGTGAAAGGGTCTGTGGGTCCCCAACTTTCTCTGGGCAGGAAGAAGCCTAAAAATTTACTCAAAGGATATGTTTCAATTGCATTTTCAGAAGTGGCCAATAGGTTTATGGAAAAGGAAAGACATCTCTGAGGTAGAAGCCGGGAGCTATAGGAAACAACGAACTGGGAGCCACACCAAGGGAGCAGGATCCAAGCCTAATCTAGGAATATTCCCTGCCCTGAGAGTGGGAGGACCTGGCAGCATTTGCCTGGTGAAATTTCAAAATTGCAGTAAACCAGTGACTACTGCGTGCCCTCCATTCTTCCCCTTTTAGAATGGGAGAATTTCTTGCACACTAATAGTATGTTTCACTATTGTATATTATGTGTTAGCAAGCAGGACAGTTATCTTCTTGGTTCATAGATCTTTGAATCAACAGGAGCCTCATCCAGACCTGAAACCATTCATTTATTCACTCATTGCTTCATTCAGTGCATGTATATTGAGTGCCTCTCGTTTACCAGGTACTATGGGAGCTGGAACTAAAGTCACAGAGAAAAGGGGCACCACCTCTGTCCTCATAGAGACGTGTAGGAGGCAGTTTAGAAGTCAGGCAGTTGCATTCCAATGCCAGAACCTCTACAGTCAGGATACAGGGTGCTACACAAGTCCCTAGGAGCACTACCCATCAGGGAAGACTTCTTGGAGGACAAGACGTCTAATCTGAGATGTAAAATAATCAAGAAGTTGATGACCGCAAGGAGTCTGAGGAGAGGTTGGTAGGTGGGAGAATGTGACCAAGATGATGGGAGGAGACTAGAGCAATAAAACTTTAAGACAGCCTGAAGCTGTATCTCTAGGAAAATTGGCACTTCCTGGAGAAGAAGCAATGATTTATGCTTTGTATGACAAGAAGACGGGTACTAGAAGGTTCTAAGAGCCTGTTTCTTGGTCTGTAGTAAGAAGCACTCAGTCCTCAGTGACTGCTTCCTGAGAATGACAGATTTGGTTCTCATAAACCTGACATGTTCCCCTGGTTGCAGACCCTCCTGTGGAGAATATGAAGGCCGTGATAGTTACCCTCTCTCTGCTTCTACTGATTCATTTGGAGATGGTTAATTCTGCATAAGAGGCTTAGGAAACAACTCTCAGGACTATAAAGTCCATAGAGGGAAGCTGGAGGACTTGCAAATCTAAGTGGAATTTATATGTTTCAATTTATAGTTGAGAGTCGGGAATTTGCATGAGAAAGGGAAAAGTGGGAAATGAACAATAAGCTACATAGAGGGGTTGCAGAATAAATTTCCATTTTCCAGACCTGGTAATAGAACGATGGGCTAAGACCATGAGGCATGCCACAAAAAGAGAGAAGATATATTTTCCCAGAGAGTTGCCAATGTGACTAAGAGGGATTAAAACTGAAAGTTAGGTAGGAGAGAGAAAACGCCCAGATCTTTGCAAAACCAAATATAAGGGGAAGTTCTATATATTACACAGGAAAACAAAAACGAATAATTCTGGGACAGAACTCAGTAATCAACAAGAAAAAATAAACTAGATTGGAGTTAGGGACAAGTTTAGGCCATAACATGTTGGAAAATGTTCAACAATCAGCTCTTTGAGGAAAAAAAATGTTTTTATAATATGTATTCATAAAATTTTATTAAAAATTTTACTAATACAAAAGATGTATAGCTCACAATCTACGAATAATGATAAAATATATGATACTCTTTATTGTAAATTCCATATAGCCAATTGATTCTGACAAAACGCTTCTGTTGATTCTTGCTTAACTCTTGTATCCATATCCAACCTGTGGTTGCAAATGACAAAGGAGCATAGTTCTGAAATGAATTTTGGTTGATGGTTTCATTTATGTTAACAAGTAAGGACAAAGGCAAAACAACAAAGACATATGTTGGAACTTTACTCATTTGTCAATAATGTGCGTGATTCCCTTGATCAATAGGAAAAGAGTTTTCAAATACTAGAATAATATTTTTCCATTTTTTTCACACTACTCCCAGTTTAATGGCTACAGACACAAACACAGTTGTATGTTTAATCTGCCCTATCTACATTTGCTCCATCACTTTCTTAAGTCTAGACAGTCAACAAAAGAATAGACCAATCCCTGACTCATAGTGTCTGCTGATTTCCTTGGTGTAACTATTCCCACCATGGCCAATTTCAAGCTACTAACTTGAGGTAATAAACAAAGTTGGGAAGAGATGTGCAGCAGTAGCACACCATTATACAGTATTTCTACTATACAGGAATAATAGATGTAACCTTAAGAGTAAAGACACTGTACAGTACAGTACAGTAAAATAATTGGAAAGTAATGAGTTTTGAGTATTTATTATCTTTGTATTTAATTTAATTTATTGTATATTTATATAACAATTTTTAATAATGGCTATGTTTAACAATCAACCTGCAAAATTCCTGAAAATTCAACAGTCAGTATGAACCAGCTCAGCCTTATGTATCTGTGGAAAATAGACAAAAAAACTTAAGTTTTTAACCCAAAGAAGGAAATATAATGATAGAGTTATTACTGAGAATTGCTAGGGTGGAACTCAGGACAAGAACACTGCCAAGTTCCTTGGTTGAATTTAAAGACTTTACAAGATCTGACCTGAGACTTACTACTTACTCTCTAGCTTCATCTCTTGACACTCCCTGCCTTGAACCTCATGTTCCAACAACACCAAGCAGCTTGTATTTCCCAGCCCACATCATGATGCTTCTACCTCCACGCCTTTGCTCATGGCTTCCCCTCTTCCCAGAATATCTTTTCCCCAACCCCATGCCCCATCCTCCATTTTTACATCGCTAATTCCTACTCAGAGCTAATATCTGCTCATGTCTATAGGTTTAGCTTGAATATCACAATTCCTAAGAACCTTCTCTTATCCTACCCTACCACCCAGCAGGGTCAGAACTGTCCCTAAGGGTTCCCATGAGGTTTGTGCCTCTCTTTGGCACTGTCTTAGAACACTTTATTGAAATGGTCCTTTTGAGCATCTGTCTTGCTGAGAGGTCATAGTGCTCGTAGGGAACATAAAAGGCATCTTATTTATCTTTGTATCCTTGTGCCTAGCACATACTGAGATTCAATAAATGTTTGTTGAATTCATGAGTGAATGAACGATATTCTCAATTTTTATTGAGAGAAACAGCCCTTTTCAAGGGGAAGCAAAGAATAGCCCTGAATTTAAAGAAGATATATCTAAACCAGAGGATGTACGATTGGTACATACCATCAAGATAAAGTAAGAGCAGAATGCAGCAAACTCCAGGCTTCCCAGCCACACAGAGAAAATGAAAGATGTGTGTCCCTGGTATGAACCACAATCCTGGCACAGAGACAAGATATAGGAAACGCAAGTTACATTATGCTGAAGATAGAGGTTTTGACAAATGTTGGACCTGCTTGCTGTCACAGTACCATCTCTTTGAAGATAAAAGAATGAAATAGCAAGAATAACTCAACAGCTAATTTTATGCAATTTGGAGAAGCTGAAAGAAAATGAAGACGTGCTGGAACTCTAGGAGAAAGCAACCTTGATATATATGAGCTCACAGTTGTCCTAGAAGAAAGCCATGGGCAGAGTTGGGCAGGTTTTGTCTTCAATAAACAGACAGAGAACAGATTTGTAAACACTACAATATAATGCAAAATGAAAGAAGGGAAAAGAGATACACATCTCTCATTCTATGAGAAGTTAAAGTTTCGAGGATTTGAGAAGGCTTCACTAAAACTTTGAATTGCATCTTGATAAGTGAATAAACTTTCAATAGACGAGTGGATAGAAAAGGTATTCCATGCTCCCAAAACGGCAGAAGAAAAGGTAGAATGGCATATAATTGTTCAGGAAACAAAGTCTGATAAGGAACCCTGTTTAATAAAGCAATTAGAAAAGAATATTAGTTTAACAAAATGTATTGTTCATGAACTCTTGAGAATCTTAGTGATTAAAGTTTCCTTTTCTAAATATTCAGTAACTATCTTTCAATAATTTATTCTAGAGTCTTTCCCAATGTTAGCCTCAAGGGCACCAGTCTTTGGCTTGCAGACTCCATTCTCTTCTGTCTTTTGTGAAAGAATCAAATTTGCCAAGAAATTTGCTCCAATATTTTGGCATCTTTTCCATTTTCTGTAATTCCTCAAAGATTAGAAACAGTGGGTAATCAAATTCATCATTGAGTTCTAGCAAAATCCTAGACTATAAAACAAAAATTAAGAGGTGAACAATACAACCATACACTATAGCAAAAATAAGCATAAAACACTTCCTACTGATTTTCATTCTATAGAGTGGATGAATGGATGGATGAATAGATATAGATGGATAGATAAATAGATAGATAGTAGACAGAAGGTAAATAAATAGATATTGATGTATAGATGATGATATAGATATAAATATAGAATAGAGATATAGAGAGATGACTTTAGTTTTAAGCTCCAATCCCCAAAATTCTAAAAACTGTGCAAGTAAAGAAGGTCCCATGTAATTTACAATTGAATTAGTGCGTGAAAGTAAATATGCAACTATTTTGGAAAAATCTTACAGAAGGATGTAGCCTTTGTTTAGTTCAAGGCTGAGACAGAAATAAATACCTCACCTTTTTAAATGATAGAATCCATGGTGATTAGTATTAATATACTTTTCCAGCACTACAGTCAAAAAGCAGTTAGGTCCAGTCAACAGTTGTTGAAACGAAAAGGACGTTTTCCAATAATAACTAGGTCATTGGAACAGCCACATGAGCAACCCATTTTAGAGATTATCCTCCACGTAATATTCACTTTATTCTCTTGGAAGGAAATACTTTTCACTCTTCTCAAAGCAGTTGCTGACAGCTTAAAACAAAAATAAACAGAAACGGAAATAACCAAGATTCCTTATCAGAGTAAGTAAATACAACACTAACAAACACTAAAAAATGAATACACTCAAAAATCAAGCGTACATTAACCCCATGTTTTTCAGTGAATGATTCGGTGAACACGGGGAAAACTCCCACAGATTGACTTCTGTTCAAGCTATTTTAAGAGTTCCACATCATGGGCAATGGACATTTTCTTGGACTTAATAGAGATATTAGTAACTATAAATGAGAAAAATATTTTGGAGGAAATCAGGAGGCTGACCACAGGATTAGGAGGCCAAAGATGGTGTCACTGCCCCCATCAGTCCAGCAAACCTCTATTCATCCTTACACTGCCATCGGGCACCATGCCAGGCAACAAGGATTAAAAGATGAATGAGATATGATCCCTGTTCATGAGGAGTTTACAATTGAGCATTTTGAATAATCTGAGTTGTAAAATACAGTTGCTAGAATACGGGATACAATATGGCAAGTATTATAGAAACACATGGGGAGAGGGAGATCAAGGGCAGCTTCAGAAGAGAGGGCCTTACGGGATAAGCAGTCGTTTCCTGATAAGAGGATGAGGGGAGGACACTGCCATCAGAGAACAGGGAGAACAAAGACACAAGGTTGAGAAAACCCAGGGAGTGTTTGGGGAAGAAAGTTCACAGTGGGCACCGTAACAACGAGGAGAGTGCTGTCTGATTCATTCCATCCCTCATGCACAACACAGTGTCTGGTCCATGGTGGGGGCCCAACACATATTTGCTGAATGAATGAGTCTAAATTGGCTGAAGCCTAAGAGGTGTGAGAGAATAATACCTCACTATTAGGAGATGATAGAGGGGCTTTGCGCATCAAACCGAGGAGTTTTAGCATTGTTCTGTAAGCAGTGGGGAACCACCAAAGGTTTTCGAACGGAGGAGTTTGTCTTTCTCTATAAAATATGGATGATGCTGTTAGTGATAACTCACTTCAAGATAATCGTTAACAATTGAAAATGAAAAGCTGTTAAGAAATACATGATCAAGGCCAACTGAAAAGTATTTCAGGAAGGTGAGGTCCCAAACAATTGTGTGACTTGTTGGATGGGCAAATAGGGTCACCTTTCTGAACCAGGTTCTCCACTCTGCCAAAATCACAAAGTTGTCCCAGGGCACTGATCTGGGCTAGCCTGGAAACAGAATCTGGGCAGACTCGGCACAAATGTGCCTTCACTCCATTCTTGTTCCCAGAGGTACCATGTGACTCCTCTTCGAGGACAGATGCCCTTCTGAGAATGTTTTCTTCCAGGGAGTCTTCAAGCAGCTCACCTTGCTCAAGGGGATGATGTGATGGTTAAATGAAGGAGCATCCATACCAAATAGACCATCGGTGAGCAGTCATTTAAAATTGCCATTGTGCTTAGTCGGGTTTGTTCACCCAGCTACAGGCTGGGCCAAACATGATACTCTCTTTGAGCAGACAACACCCACATGAGCAGACATTCAGAGTAATCTGCACATACCTGCTGCTTGATTCAAGTTCAGGCCATTTTCATTGGCCTCATTGAGAAACTGGGCAGGGAAAGGTCCCTCTCATAACATTTAAAAAATGAAGTTCAGCTTTAGCAACCTTCATATTTGCAATTCTAGATACCTATTGAGCTTGATTCGTGTGTGTGCGTGTGTGTGTGTGTCAAAAAATGAGACAATTGGTTTACAGGAGTATTAAGTGACTAACAAGGCAATAAAAGGATCTGGATTCTAGTCTGTCTCTGTCACCAACCTAGCTACGTGACTTTAGCAAGTCTCTTAATCTCTGAGCCTGTTTCCAAAGAGGGAATAAGATGAGGCTCCTTTCAGTGCCCACAGTCTATGTTTTGCTGCTTCTGTACTTTGAACAAAACTGGGTAAAGGCCGGGCCGGCCCCGTGGCATCGCGGGCCCATGGCATCTTACGCTCCACTGCTGGCAGCCTGGGTTCAGACCCGGGCGTGCACTGAGGCACTGCTTATCATGCTATGCTGTGGCGGCATCTCATATAAAGTAGAGGAAGATGAGCACAGATGTTAGCCCAGGGCCAGTCTTCCTCAGCAAAAAGAGGAGGATTGGCATGGATGTTAGCTCAGGGCTGATTTTCCTCACACACACACAAAAAAAAAGTGGATAAAGGAGAAAAATTGTGCAATCCTTTTTTATAACCTCAAACCTAGTCATTTTCAACTCTGAGTGTGTTGAAATACGAAAGTTCTTCTTAAGGAAATGTTCTAAGAATGATCATCAGGTGAAATATGCTTGTGTGTCGTTCTGAGGAAGCTAGGGAAAACTGTCAGTCAAGTCCAGGGCACAGCCCACCTTCGTGAGGCTGGGAGAAGTGATAGAAGTAGCCAAGGTGTAGCCAGGGATGTGCTGTTGGTCCTGCCCTTTGCCTGGGATAAATATTGGCTGCCCCCAACCTCTCCCTTTGCTGAATAAGAAGTATTGGCACCATCACTCAGCAGTTTTGCAAAGGTGGAGAACTAGGCAGTTCTCCCTGTCTCTCTCAAAAGGCAACACCTTCCTGCAACCCAGGAAGGTCTCCCTGGAAGAATTTTCTGTTTGACTTATAGCATATAATATATACAGTGTATAATATAGTTTTTTGCATGTCTTGTCTTGACCTATATTTTTTTTTATAACTTCTTCTTTTTTTTTTTTTGTGAGGAAGATCAGCCCTGAGCTAACATCCATGCTAATCCTCCTCTTTTTGCTGAGGAAGACTGGCTCTGAGCTAACATCTATTGCCAATCCTCCTCCTTTTTTTTCCCCCAAAGCCTCAGTAGATAGTTGTATGTCGTAGTTGCACAGCCTTCTAGTTGCTGTATGTGAGATGCAGCCTCAGCATGGCTGGAGAAGCGGTGCGTCGGTGCGTGCCCGGGATCCGAACCCTGGCCACCAGCAGCGGAGCGTGCGCACTTAACTGCTAAGCCACGGGGCTGGCCCCTTGACCTATATTTGAGGCCCTGGCTAGAGGCAACCTTCTTCAGCAGATTAGGTTCACACCCCCAAGCACCTCCCATATGGGGCTCTTATACTCTACTTACGACCACCCTAATCGCCCCAGGACCAGATACCAGACAACCAGGGGCACCCCTATATCACCAGAGCCCACTGAAATTATTCAGATTAGCCAATCCTAAATCTGCTTACACCGCCTCACCCATCCCTTCCCACAGAGACCATAATAAAGGCACTTACCCACACTTCACCTCTCTCCCTCTGCCTCATGACTAGCCCTGGTACTTCCTCATGTGGCCCTGTAAGGTGTGTGGTGTTCTCCCCAGGGAACTGTGAGTATAACAAAACTAAAACTCTTTCCAGTTTCTCTCTCTGACCTCACCATACCTTACCCCAGGTGATATGGCTAAAACAATCACATCGACTTAGACACGGCTGAAACAAGGATGGATTTTCTGAGGCTTGGATAGTTGTCCAATGACTAACACTTAGAGGTATAGTTGGTCAACTCTTTGCCTCAAGATAGGACTAATTCTGTACTGTAATTTGTGCTCCAGAACTTTCCTGAGGGATTAGATTGGAGATAGTCTCACATCTAGGCTGGAGGGAGATGAGGAAGCAGAGATGGGGGCAGGGGAGCACAAGGAGGGGATCAGGTGGGAATTAGAATACCCAGTGAAAGCTGGAACCTAGTGGGCTATCTCACAAAAGCTGGGGTCCTTGCAGAGATATTCCTGCTGCAAGAAGCATTGTCCAAGGCCGAGAGGCAGGGTTAGAAATACCCTGGCTTCTCCATTTTTCCCAACTCCCATCTCCCACCAATGCCTCCCACTGACAGGACCCAGGCAGAGCCAGCTGACATGGGAATCTGGGAACTGCAGTCTGTAGGGGTCAGCCGGCTGATTCAGAACAAAGATGGGGAGAGTAGAGGAATAGATCCGAGAGCAAAAAGGACTGACTGAAGGGCAGCCTCTCTTGAAAAAAGCAGAGTTTTCAACACTACCCTGTAATCGTGCCAGCATCTGTGGACTTGATCTGAGCAGCAGCTGTATCCCTTAGCCTAGGTACACACTCCTCACTTTGGCTCAGTTTGCACCTGCCCTTCTCCTCCCATTAAGTTAACTGCCTGGGCTATACAGTCATGTGTCATGGAGAGTGGGAATCACAGAATACCGCATAGGCCATCTAGTCCAACCTTACCGTATTACAGAGGAGAAGAGTGAAGCCCAGAGAGGAGCCAGATTTACCAAATTTGCTAGGTGGCAGAGCCAAGTTGCTTTTTCAGTTTGGTCACCCGACTGTGGTAGAAGGGACTTAAAATTCTCCCTCTAATCACAGAGATAGTACCCTGGGAAATGACTGTATTTTAATGTGTAAAACAACAATCCAGACTTTGGAAGAACAAAATGGTTGGTTTAAAGCAGGTAGAAAATCCATTTACAAAATGGGTTCAATAAAAAAAAGTCTCGGGGCCAACCTAGTGGCATAGTGGTTGAGTTCATGCACTCTGCTTCTGTGGTCCAGGGTTCGCAGGTTGGGATCCCTGGCGTGGACCTATGCACCACTCATCAAGCCATGCTGTGGCAGCGTCCCATGTACAAATGGGGGAAGATGGGCACAGATGTTAGCTCAGGGCCAATCTTCCTCAGCAAAAAGAGGAGGATTGGCAACGGATGTTAGCTCATGGCCAATCTTCCTCACCAAAAAAAAAAAAAAAAACTCCAAACCTAGTCCAAGGAGATTTTGCCTTTCTGTTTTTTTACTATATCTAGACAACATGTTCTTTTTCCTCTTAAATGACTTTAGAACGAGCGCCTGATAATGAAGGCTATTACAATGAAGTTTTCTTATGATTAAAATAGCTGATCCCTTGTTTCCGATGACTACACTGGTTCTTGCAGGATCTTAATCTATTAGGTGCTTTAGCTTTTCTCTAACACGTATGAAGAGAGGGAGAGGAAATCTTTTTCTGGTTACCATATTCATTTTCTCCTTTTTCTATCTTTCGCACATTCTACCACACATAATTTGGAAGAGAAAATGATTTTGGGTAGCTCAGTAAGTTGAATTTTAATAGCAAGAGTTCTGAAACTTCACATTTACCAAAGTGTGAACTGGGTTTAATTGAATCTTATTTGCTTAAGTAAGTTGAGGAGTTAACAGTTATCACAATTCTTATCAGCTGTTCTCAGCAGGATTTCTAAGCCTCTTCTCTAAATTGGCCCACTCCTGCCTCTAAGCACAGCAATTTTCCAGGGGAAATTTCTGGAAATTCAGCGCTAGGTGGCAATACTACGAAGGTCCTTCCTTGCCAGAGCCAGGTACCCTCACAGTTTCCTCTCTTCTCACTTTAACTGCAGACTATTTATTTAGGAAAACTGTGCTAGTAAATACGATAATCACCATGTTTTTATTAGTTTTGGTTAGCCCTGATATTTCAACAATAAAATGTTAACAATCACTTAGGTTCATTAATTCTAGACTTCTAAAAAGTGGTTCCTAGAATTTTAACAACAGAATATTACATGGTCAACAGAAATATTTTGTTGTAGAATAAAAGGAAGAAGATACTCTGTTTGAAGGGAAGAGGCTAGTTTTCCTCATTTTCCCGGTAAATGTCTTTTTCTTAGGCTGAAAAACCAGTGTCATTTATAGAAACAAGGTTGCAAATCAGCTCATTGGTTCTCATCAGTAGCTTATTATCCTCAATCTTTTTGATAATCTCACTGCTCTTTCTTAGATGCTAATAGCAAACTGAAGATCACTTTGAAAGGTAATTGACTTTTGCATAATAACATAGCCATGTTTTGAGGAATCTCTGAAAGAAAATGCCACCAAACAATACTAGAGCCTATGATCCTTGAGGCCATATTAAGAACACTTCCAAGTCTCTCTCTTTCTCAACTAGATTCCTATTCTCTACCAAACCAAAACCAGAAATCTCTGACCTTGTTTCCCACTATTCCCAGTCTAGCTGATGCTCCGTCAAAGGATAAGGATAGTGTTATAGAATGTACCTGGGATTTGTTTTAATCAGGTATGGTAATACATGGGGACATGGAAATGGCTGCCATAAAGGAAGAAGTTTATACTCACAGATCCTCAGAAACAGGAGACATGGCACAGCACGGCACAGCGTGGGGGCCACGTGGAGAAGCACCAGGGTCAGTCAGGAAGCAGAGGGAGTGAGGAGAAAAAGTGAGTAGGAGCCTTTATTATGGTTTCCATGAGAAGGAACAGGTTAGGCAGGATAAGCAGGCTTAGGATTGGCTAGTTCGAATAATTTCAGCAGGCTTTAGGGTAGAGTGGCTATCTCTAGTTGTCTCTTACCTGGCCCTGGTGTGATTAGGGCAGGTGGATAGTGGCCAAGGGCCAAAGAGTTCAATAAGGAGATAGTTGGGGGGTATGGGCTCTGGGTTTGTTGGTTTGCGTGTGTTTGCAGGCAAGTCATTTACTATCTCTAGGAACTGGCCAGCGCTGGGAGAGACAGTCTCTCCAGGTCAACAAGGTCTCAGATGTCAAAGCATCAGATAAAAAGACACACTTAACACAGATAGTCTCAACTCTTCTCCTCAGAAGGTGATCCCCTCCTCTCATCAGACAAGTGCTTAGCCGACTCCCTGTCTTCGCTTGTATAATCCCTCCTGCTGGGATGCTCTTTCTTTTCCCTACCACCTACCCTAATCCTACTCACCCTTCAATTCTATTCTTTCATGAGACATCCTCATTATTTCTTGTCCTCATTATTTCTCCCACATCTGAGTCCCTACAATCCACACTTAGGCACACATGCCAACTGGAAATAGCTATTGGTAAGGTGGCAACTTTGACAAGACTATTTCTGAGAAAATAGGGAAAGAAGAGCAGATTGCTGACCAAAACGTATATAAACCTCTGAAGTGGAACCAACTTCCAGCCGTTTCTTTTTTCTGATCAACACCCTAATTTTGTTTGGTGGCAGTAATTGCCTAGCTCCTGGAGATGAGTCATGGTTGGCCATACCAACAATGCCAATCCTATTCCTCACTTTCCCAGCCTCCTTGCAATTAAATATGGGCATGGGGCATAATTCTGGCCTAGGAGATCTATGTGAAAGTGGCTTGATAAAGGATCATAGATGTCCTGATCCTTGCCCCTTTTCTCCTGATGGCTGGACCTGATCGCAGCCATCTTGTAAACTTGAGGCAACAAGTAGGAGAATGAAAACCAATTTGCTAAGAATGACAGCATAGAAAGGTAGAAAGTGCCTGGGTCTCCCTGATGGCATAGTTGGAAGGGTGAGCCTATACCAGTAACCACCTACACCTGGAATGCCAGTTATGAAAAAAAGAAATCTTAATAAACTCTATTGCTTTAAGCTACTAATGGGATTTCTAACTACTCTAACTTTATTATCCCAGGAAAACACTAGAAACTTTCTTTGTCTGTGAAATTATGTTTCTGTTCACTCTAATGTAAATAAAGGAAAGAAAACATCTTCTTGTCCATATTCCTACATGATTAAAACAAAACACACAGGATTGGAATTTTCATCAGTTTGACAAATTTGCTGAAGTGTTCAATTTACTACTGTGCCAGAAAAATCTTGTAGCTGCATCCAAACTGATTATTTGTAACATGGGCCATTATTTAGGTGACAGTGTATTTTATTTTCCAATTACATTTTGTTTAATAGGTAAGCTATCCATTTAGCAGAAGTACTGCTGCTGTAAAGTGGTTTTATTATTAAATATCTAGATCCCTTAATTTATTCACACATAATCCATTATAGTGTATAATTTGTATGGACTGGGGTCATAATAATAAGTCTCTTTTAATGTCAGAGCAAAACAAAACAAAAACAGATCAATAGATTACAGACATAAATTTAGTCTGTCAGCCTTAATCTTATACTGCAGATAAACTCTGCTTTACCCACCTCAAACAAGTGAATCAAGAGCGATTAGAAGTTAAACCATTGTGTAGTACTAAGTAGGTGGTACACAAAGTAAATGGCTCAAAATAATTTAATTCTGACTCTCAGGGTACTGGTTTATAGTTTTTGAAACTTCAGCACACAACTTGACTCCAAGCTGACTCCCAACCTAACTACTCATACCTTATATTCTGTAATATATAAGTTCAGCTATCCAAAATAGAATAATGAAACCCAAAAGAATTATAAACACTATATGATTATTTCACAATCTGCCCAGGTTTTCATAAAATCTTTAACTGAATCAATCACTAAGTTGTTGATACAATAGTCAATTCAAGTACCTAGCTTCACCATTTCTTTTCATTGTAGTGACCAGTCGCTAGACTAAAGTGTCACCCATATAAAGTGTCTCCCATGTAGAATGACCTGGTGGGAGCCATAAAGAAAGGCTGTGTAATGTAGCGGCAGTGCCCAAACTTCAGGGAGAGATAGACCAGGGTCTATTCCATTCTTTGCCACCACTCACTGCGCATTCTTCGGCAAGTCGTTAACATTACAGAGCTTCAGTTTCCTCCAGTGCTGAATGAGGATAACACCTACCTTTCAAGATTGTTGTGAGGATTATTTTATAAACAGAGTGGTGGTCCCATGGCCCCATTCAACTTAACGGTAAAGTACGTTTAAAAAAAAAAAAAGAGTCATGGCAAATGCCAGTGGACTATTTGTGGTACCTGTGGTTGCAGCTGCCATGCTAAACGAATTACCCTAATTAGCAGACAGGAGCAGACTCTGCACTTTCGTATGAAGTGATTGATCTGGTGTATGTATTCTTCTCGACCTCTATTGGTAAACAGATCAAAAGCAGTTTGCTTTTTTGTGGGAAGGACAGCACGCTACATCCACCAAAGAAAGTCACCTCCTGCTGTCTGTCATAATGGAGTCCACAAACACCTTGATCATCTTTACTTTTTACAGAACGTCATGCTGGCCCACCATATTGATGACATCATGTTAACTGGCCCCGGTAACAGCTAACTAGTAATCAAAAGAACTCTAACATTGAAGCCAGAACTGGTGTCAAAATGCTGTCCTCTTCTACTAGGGAAAGAGCTATGTGACCTCAGGCAATTTTTTTAATCTCATTGAGTTTCAACTTTTTTTCCTTTAAAATCGGGAGAATAGTACCTATGTTAAAGAACTATTAAGAGAATGAGATGAAATAATATATGTGAACATACTTAGTTTAATGCCTAACGTATAGTAGATACAAAAAAAAAAACTAGTTAACGAAATAGAAGCTATTTATACTGATATTTTAAAAAGGCCTTAAAAGTCTTAATCCATCTGTTCCAGGTGTGTGTGTGTGTTTCCCTTCTAAAGTTTCTGTGTGTTTTTTGTTCATATTTTCCTCATAGATTTTACCAGAATTTTGTTTAAGAAAAAATCTCAAAATGATGATAAATGTGGGTCCCAATTGTAACGTTCAGACATTGTTGAAGGTTAATCTCTAATCATTTTTTATTTAAATTGAAACTTCTTTGAAAATCCAGTCAGGTTCCATCCATAGAAGACAAACCAATGTTTTTAAATAGCTTTTGAATGTCAAAGAGATTTCCTGCCGAGGCCACCAGCCACGTAAAATTAATAGACCCTCCTCTGACATGTTGAAGTAGAATAATTTTAAACCCTAAATAATTCCTTCATGCACATGCAAAGCTTTCAGAATATCACAAAACATTAATCTTGTAGTACAAAAATAAATTTTTGCATTTAAAAACAAAAGATATTATTCTGTTTTCCAGAACCAATATTCTAACAGCACACTTTTTCTGCAAAGATAGACCTCTAATCACCATTTCAAAGATTAGTGAAAGCAGGTTATTTCCCGAGTCCCAGCCTAGGTGGGCAGCAAGGTATGATAAGAAATATAAATAATTTACATCAAATTAACATGTCTCTATAAGAACCTATTCTAGGATTTTTTTAATCATTTTTATTTCCAGAAAAAAAAAAACAGAACAAAGTCAATATTTCAATGAATTTTTAAATGCTTAAAGGAAACCTACACTGGGTTGCTTCGAGGGCAGGAAATAGGAGTATTAAATTCAATCAATTATTTGCTTGTGGACAGCTGAGCAGGTAGAGGAAAAAATTATCTCCACTTCAAAAATGGTTTCAGGCTATGGGGATATTTGAAAAGAAGAATGTAAAGTTGAAAAAATAATATTAAATACGTTTAAGTGGAACAAAATGATACTATTAATTTCCTGGATTAGGGTGCAAAATACTCTTACAGTTTTAATATTTTTAAATTACAACTTGTGGCACGTGTATCTAAACAGTGGCTTAAACATTTTTCATCCCAAAAACCTAAGGACACGCTCCCAACAGTAAGAGTGAGTCTCAAAGATGTTGAAACCTATGAGAAAATTTAGAATGACAGGAGTTCCTCCAGTGATTCTGATGTGTCCCCCTTTAAGGTGGCCTATTCTCTCATCATAATCACCACTGGGACTCACTGATCAAAATCCCATAAAAGTCTATATTGTATACATTAAAATATTCTTTAGCAAGAATTACAGATTTTTTAAAATCTTGGAATCATATCTTTAGATATACTAAGTGCCAGATGGGAGACTTCCCAGACCTGGCCCCTGGTTGAGGAGGCCTAGTTGTTAAAACTTCTGTTTAACGAGCTGGAATCTGCCTAGTTCCATCCTTCTAGTAGAGTACCCCAGTTTACTCATTATTCTACACAAGGGAGCTTCAAATTCTCAAACGTTTACAATTTTAGTAGAAGGAATGTGGACTCTAGAATCAGAGAACTCAAGATTCACATTCCATTTATCAGCTCTGTGACCTTGGGCGTGTGACTGAACTTCAAAATCAATTTCTAATTGTTACCAAACCAGGTTCATTTTTGCCCGCCACCCAGAAAACCAAACACTGAGATGACAAGATTGCAGCAGAGAGAAGGTTTTTTAATCACAAGGCAGTCAAGTGAGGAAACGGGAGAATGAGTCTCAAATCCACTTCCCCGAAAATAGAGACTCAGGGATATTTACGGGGTAGAGGGGCAAGGTGGTCTGAAATGTGGAGATAGATGATTGGAGGTGAGGAAAGGTGAGGTAATTGATGATCTGCGCAAGTGTAGTCAGACTTCATGCCTCTTTGTAGGAGCATGTTCACAAAATGGCAGCATTAGCAGGACCTGAGGGTGGAGTTTTTAGCCTTTTGACATCAAAAGTTCGCTTATCAGACATCTGCCTGGGCCCAGTTAATGGGTTGGTGGTCTCAACTGGACTGAAGTGGACAAGGGGTTCTAATTCCTGAAAAACAGCTCAAAGACCCATTACCATGGTGACCAAGGCTCCAGGGAGACGTTATCTATAGGAACCTAGTGGGAGTCAGATAGCATATTGCCTAAACAGCACAGTTAACACAGCTAAAACCTATAATCATTAATTGCAAAAAGGAAAAAAACTTTAGTTCCCAGCTACTTAATCATCAATGGATAACTGTTTGCTGGTTTCGTAATCTGTAAAATTGGGATGACTACCTACTCTGCAAGATTGTGTAAGGGAGGAAAAAGAATTTTCCCTGTACTCTTCTGAGTCCTTAGCTGAGATCCATATAATAAAGACAGATTAACAAGAGAAAAACAAATAGAAGTTTATTAGCATAAACTCAAACTTATACTTTATATATACAAGGATGACACCAGGGAAAAATGAGTAACTCTCCTAGGTGGCTTAGAACTCCAGCTTAAACATCATCTTCAGGTAAAGAAAAAAGAAAGAAAGATATTGAGGGGAGGGAGGCCAGTTATGAGGAGGTTACCAGGAAAAGCAAGATGAGCAAGAGTCAGGTTTGTCATGCAGATTTAAGTCCAGTGCCTTCTCCATTGATAAGATTCTCTTGTAATTTGGCCATCCTCCTCTTCCTGGTACAGAGGGGGGGACATCCTTACAAACGGAGATTTCCTTTGTAAATGTTATTTCCCTTAGAAAAGGGTAACTTCTACTCCGTTTTCAGAGCTTCTCCTGTATCTACTGTTTCTCAAAATAGTCCTTATGCAAAACAGACATATTTTGGGGTGGCAGATTCTGCTCCCCTTTATTTGTGATGAATTAAATGAGATAATGTTAGGAAAACTCCCAGCACAAATACCTTTGCCAATTCTTCATCTGCTACAATTTCCAGATTTCTCATTTCCTTCCCCCATTCCAATGCTCTAATTGGACCACTCTTATGTTACAGTATATCTCAGTTATAATAGGGATCACTTTATATGTTCACCAGATGCACAAAGAAGTGTCTCTGGCTGATGGAGAGCTTTGAGCCAGGGCCCTTTTATCCCAGATATAGAGGTGAACAAACTTTTTCTATACAGCCAGATAGTAAATATTTTAGGTATTGATGGCAACATAGAGTGCTTGTTGCATTTTTTTTTTTTTTTGCTTTTGTTTTATGATAACCCTGTGGCAAAGACAAAATGCACCAGGCAGTTAAGGTGATGATTTTATTCAGGTTATTGGAATAGGGTGCACATTTGCTAATGAGAAACATCTCAGAGAAAGGGAAGAGTTCCTAAGGAACACTGGGGAATTATCCATGAGTTTTATGGAAGTCTTGAGAAAGGATGGAGACAAGTCTTATCTCAGAATATGCCAAGGAAGGGTGGTCGTCTGCAACCAGCCTTAGAAAACAAGGGGTGGAGAGATTTTTTTAACAGTTGCTTTTTCTAGGAGCACAGGGCTCAGAGGTGAAGTGCATTAGACATTGTCACCTTTAAAATTGTAAAAACTGAGGGCCGGCCTGGTGGCGTAGTGGTTAAGTTCACGCATTCCGCTTTGGCAGCCCGGGGTTAGCAGGTTCGGATCCTGGGCGCAGACCTACGCACCGCTCATCAAACCATGCTGAGGTGGCCTCCCACAAAGAGCAACTAGAAGGATGTGCAACTGTGACATACAGCTATTACTGGGGCTTTGGGGAGAAAAAAGGGAAAATGTAAAAACCGTTCTTAGATATGGACCAGACAAAAACAGGCTGTCAGCCAGATTTGGCTCTCAGGCGTACAGTTTGCCATACCCCATTCCAGAGGATTGTTAAATTAATGGGCCATCCTATTGTGCATACCCTCCCCCAATCTGCCTCATCCAGGCACTAAGTACAAATATTTACTTGACATGTGATGAGTTCTTACCATGCCCCATCACCAGGCCAAGTGCTTCATGTGCACCATCTCACTTCATCTTCACAAAACCCTCTGAGGTAGGTACTATTTCAATCCCCATTTTATAGAAAAGAAGCCTAGAGTGTAAGAAGGTAACAAAAGTGTTCAAGGCCACCTGGCTGGAAAAGGGCAGGGCTAGGCTCCAACTCAGGTGTTTTTAACTCCAATGCCAAACCTCCTCACTACTAAGTAGTATGCCCCTTCTAAATTCTTGTCACCATGATTGGATCAGCCAACTGTCTCAATTCCCCAACCTTCTTTTGCTATGTAGACTCAGCCCAAATATGGCTAGGTTATTTTTTTTTCCCCAACTTAACAGCTGCAAAACCTTAAAATGACTTCAATTTGAAAACATAGTTCTTTATTTCTTTAAACAAGCAAGAATTTAGTACATAACACATTCACTCAGTTACTAAATTCAGAGAGCAGCATGTGATAAAAGTCCCAAAATGCTGTGTAATTCTTGCCAAACATCTTGGGTGCAGAGCAAGATTTACAGAAAATTTAAGATATTTATGAGCATTATTTGTAGAAAAACATTGCCCTCAGCAGGTTATAAAATGTTATCCATGTTCCTGATTCTAACCATAAGTTTCTTAGAAGAATTGAATCCATCAAAGCTGAACTGCTATGCTCGTCACAATACCAAATCAAAGCAGCTTTGATGGGAGATGGGAGCTGGATGCAATTATTTCCAAACTTTTCTCTGATATCTACCAAAGAAGGGAGCTTCCCTGTGAGTAATGGCCAAAGTATAGCTGTCCAGAGCCACGATTGAGTTAATCAGACATCTCCTCTGGAAAGCTTCTGTATAAAATGGCACACCCAAGTCAAGCATGAAAAGAGAACTATACTCAGGGGTGGTCCAAGCAAGAAGGCTATGTTAAGAACAATGTTTTGCTAGGAATCTAGTGCATTATGGGTTTTACTTAGACTCTTTTGTTGCAAGTAGCAGAAACCAACTCAACTTAGCCAGAAAAAAAAAAAAAAAAAACAAAGGGAGGGAATTTCTAAGCAGAATACAAGAGAATCTCATGGAACCTAATAGCAGAAATATAGCTGGATCTGAAGAAGGAACTGAAAGCAGGGACAGGAAGGGCATTAGGACTGTCTTTCCATCTCTCATCCATACTCATCCTTGCACTACCTTCATGCTTCTCCCTGCTCACTGTCTGTCTTTGCTTCCCAATCTACGTGGTAGGAAATATGTCCACCCTGAAGCTCCCAAGTTTACATGTTAAAGGTCGAGCCATATGAACAGTCTCAACTTCAAATTCCCAGGAGAAAAAGCCTAATTTTCATATATTAAGTTAAATTTCTATCCTTTGTCCAATCAACCAAGACCAGGAGACCTAGGGTCACACAGGACAAAAATTGCAGCTTGGAAACTAATCTTTATGAACCACAGGAGGAAACAGAAAGAGGGTCAATTCTCAGAGAGAGACATGGTTATTAGCTCCTCCTCTAGACAAACAATTCCAAAAGTTCTATACACTAACCAACTCTAACATGTGTTAATGCGGAATCTACTGTGTACCAGGGTTCAAAAAGGTAGAGCCACACTGTGAAAAGTATCATACCACCTGTTATGGACTAAATGTTTGTATGTCCTCATCATGTCATTCATTGAGTCCTGCCTAGTGTACCTCCTAAACATTTCTTGAATCCATCCCTTCTCTCCCATCCCACTGCCCCCATCATAATCCAAACCACCATTCTCTCACCTGGAATTCAAAAGCCTTCTATGCCTCTCTCCTATCTTTCCCCATCTCTAGTCTTGCCCCCTCCAATCCTCTCTCCACACTTTAGCCAAGAGGAATGTTCTAAAACACAAATCCGATTGTATCACTGCCCTGCTTAAAGTTGTTCAGAGGCTTGCACTGCATTTAAATTAAAGACCGAATTCCTTCCTATGGCTAAAAGAGGCCCTCCAGAATCTGACTTCTGTGGTCTCTCCACCATTCACTCTCTGCCTCCCTATCTTACCCTCCAGCTATACTAAACTGCTTTCAGATCCTTGAAAATGCTCTTCTGTCTCTCACCTCCAGGCCTTTGTACCTGCTGGTCCCTCTGCCTTAAACACTTCCTTCCGTTTTTCCCATCCATATATTTTTCAGGTTTCTGCTTAACATCTCTTTCTCCAGAAAACCTCCCAAGCTCCCTAAACCTGAGTTAGATGCCCCACCTATGTGCTCCCAGGGGACCTACACTTTCCCTAGCATGATGTATAATAGGATTGTCTGTCTATTTAACCCTTTCCTCCACTGGGCTATAAGCTCCATGTAGGCAGGAACCCTATCTTGGCTGTTCAGCATTATATCCAGAGTTTCTGCGGCAGACCACGCATTGAATAGGTATTTATGGCATGGACAGCCTGAAATCTATCTGTACATCTCTCTCTCCTTCAGGCAGAAATCTTTCTAGAGTCTTTTTTACCACCACTCCCCAAAAAGCCCCCCGCTTCTCACTGTCTTCCGACAGGACAACATACACTGGTCATATTCGTCTTGCTCAGCACAAACATCAACATAGTCACCTCATAATGGCTCCACCACAGTTAGAGCAGAGCCCATGGGAGAGACGTTTAGTCTACCCACATGCTTCTTTCTCGAGCCACCCTGGCTGCCCTAGCCCCAAGGCTAGATGTTCCATGCAGCGCCTTAGGTATCCCTGGATTGTGAATAGTTCTCCTGAAAACACCACATATCTCTGACTTTGTACACATCCCCAGTATCTTTCAAAGCCCCCTCAATATCCCAGAAATGGATTTGGGGGAGTAATTTGTACATTCACATAGGCTTAGTGCTAAAAAAAAAAAAAAGAAAAAAAAAAAAGAATTATACTTTCTAGTCAAGGAAACCAAGACACAGGGAAAAGATGTGTCTTGCCCCAGATCATAAACCTTCAAAATAAAGAAAGTGGGAGGCCTAAGGCTAGAATTCATAAGTTCTTACTCTTTCAACTACAGCAGGACTTCTCCAAAAAGAAAACACGTCGACGTGAACTTACTTCCCAAAGCTCTCCCTGCACGTCCCAGCCCCCATTTCCAGGTGGGCACTCTCTCCTCCGTGATACATAATACAGATCCCTGCTGGCCTCCAGGCCAAAGAACTCAGGCCTCCTTGGCCTCAGCTTTGCAAGCTGGTTAGTTCTAAAAACACTTTCTGATCGACAGAAACATTTTGCTGAAAAGTAAGACAATTAAGGTACACCCCGGAAAGCAATTTAAGACTGATTGTGCCAAATTAACCTTTCTGAACAAATTGACAGGTAACTTCAGGAAAATCACTAGTTAATCTGTTTTTGTTTTTTTTAACTGAATTCTCAAAGATGGAATTGGTTGCCTCTTTCACTGAATTTTTTCTCTTGTTTTAATATCATATTGGCTCACTGTCAATAAAAGTGAAGCATTTTATTTCCCAAATCTCCATCTTAAATTGGTTTATCTTGTGCTCCAATAGGCAACATTTCCACTTTCTGAGATTTTTGAGGAGTTTAAATGGCTTCTATCATTTTGCTTGGGATTTTTGTTTTCTCTAGAATTGAAGGAGAAGTGTACTGGATTGTCCAGTAACAGATTAAACATTTCTGGAATTTTCTCAATTTGGCACACAGTGCTTGGCGTCTAATCCTGATGACCCAAATAATTTAGCTGTGAACATAAATATGTAAATACACCTGCCTACACATATGGGCAACTAATTTTCCCCAAGAATTAAATATGGAATGTGGATATTCATTTGTGCATTCATTCAAAGAACATTTTATTGAGCATCAAATAGGTACCTAGTGGCCCTGTGCTAGTGATAAAAATAAGAAGATGAATGCAACAGAATTCCTGTCCTCAAGTAGCTCACTGTCCAGAGTGGAAAAGACAGTCAAATAAACAAACGATACAGTAGGTGGGAAACAGAAGAGCAATCTCTCCGTGTCTCACTATGGTGAAGACATTGTTGCACATTAGTCCAGCGTGGGGTGACAGGGGCACTTTTCATTCCAGACTCAAACACTGGCTCACAGTGTGAGATAGCATGCCCAGAGACACCACTGATAGGTCCAGCATGTGGAAAAAAATGATAACTTAGATGATGTTTATATTTAGTCCTATCTCAGTGTTTTCCTCTCCCCGCTTCCAGCTCCAGCTACAAAACTATCCCTCTGTTCCCACGTGGCCTTGACTAGGAATAATAATAACTAACATTTATTACTGTCTGGCAAGCACTACACTATGTCCCTGACATATGGTTGTACATTACATCCTAATGGCAACTACCAGATAGTGTCATTAGCCTCATGTCTGTATAAGGAAACAGAGAAACAGAAAGGCTAAGTAATTTGCACAAAGAATTTGGACCCAAGTGCTCTCCTCAGAGCCCAATATTTCCACTTCATCATTTCCGGGAATCTGATGCACTAAATCATTTCTCTGGCTGATAGTTAGTTTATGGTGTCCCATTCCCTTCCCCTCAGCCCCCCAAAAAGCTATTTTCATTCTAAAGAAACATTTGAATCCATTGTGTTGTAATGTCAGGCTTTGTGGAATGATAGAAAAATGAGTAGTTGGGGAGAAGGGAACAGATCCTGATACTGCCCCTCAAAAAACAAGTCTGATAGTCATCTGAGTTGTCCTTTTTTTTGCCAGTGTTACTGAGATATAATTGACATACATCACTATATAAGTTTAAGATGTACAGCATAATGGTTTGACTTACATATATTGTGAAATGATTACCACAATAAGTTTACTTAGAATCCATCATCTCATATAGCTATAATAAAAAGAAAAAGCAAAAAAAGAAACAAAAAAATTTTTTTCCCTGTGATGAGAACTCTTAGGATCTACTCTCTTAACAACTTGCATATATATCATACAGCAGTATCAAATGTAGTCATCATGTTGTACATGACATCCCCAGTACTTCTTTATCTTATAATTGGAAGTTTGTACCTTTGACCACCTTCCTCCAGTTCCCCCTCCCCGACCCCATGACTTGTACTTTTAAGAAGCAAGAGCTGAGCAAATTTAGCTTTAGATAGATATGCAAGTGGCTTACATAACAATCAACAAGGAGATGCCAAAGTCTGCTTCTGACTCACTCCATGCTCTCTTGAGAGCTGAGAGGTAGGCTCCAGACCCTCCAGCATAAACCCAATAATCTCAGCAATTACTGTGCCCACATGAGTGGCATGAGTCATCCTGGCTCATGAAAGATAAAGGGCCTGAGGTAACAACCTCATTTTTCAGGCACTTTAAACTCTTTCAAGCAGGGTTTTTGTCTTTTGTTGGTGGTGTTTTCTTACCTTCATTGTATTTCTTCCCAGGTTAGAAGGGTAGGTATTATAAGACCCATCCTAAAGATGAAGAAACTCAGGACCAGCAAAGCCTTACCCCATAGCATATGATTATCCAATGGCAGAGCCGGGGTCTCAATAGGAACAGCTCTCCCCTGTGACTTGCTCTTCTCCTTGCAAACTGTTTGTATCTTTCAAAACTCAACTAAAATGCCACCTCCTCTAAGAAGACTCCTCAGGAAGACTTAGTCATTCTTCTGCATGCTTCCAAATCTCTCTGGTAGCCCTCATGTAGCGGTTCTGGATGGACGGACCTCTTTTATACACCCCAAGTGCTTAGAATAGGACAGGGGTCAGCAAACCAGAGAATGCAGGCCAAATCCAGCCCACTGTTTTTTGTACAATCCTTGAGGTAAGAATCGTTTTTACATTTTTAAAGAATTGTAAAAGAAGAAGGATATGCAACAGAGTCTGTATGTGGCCTGCAATGTCTAAAATATTTCCTGTCTTGCCTTTTACAGAAAATGTTTGTTGAGGCCTGGATAGCAGGGGCACTGTCATGGATCATTATGTGAAGTCTTTCATTATCAGGCTCCGACCTGCCTCTCTGGCCATCTTCTCATTAAACTTGATACTCCAGATAATAGAACCAATGGAATGTGGCAAATACAACAGACATTTTCATACTTCCATATACTTTGCTTAGGATGGGCCCTCCTTTTTGGCTTGCCTGATATCATGTATGTCTGTGTTTGTGTGTGTGTGTGTGTGTGTGTGTATGTTTATTTTGACCTCATTTTATTAATTAATTTATTGTTGGTATGGGCTAGTTTCATTTTACTTTTCTTTATTATTTAGGTACAGTTTACATGCAAAGCAATGCACAATCTTAAGTGTATAGGTCAATAAAATCTGTTAAAAACATACATCCTATCAAGATATAGAACTTTTTCAACACCCCAGAACGTTCCCTCCTGTTCATTCCCAGTCAATTTCCTTCCCCACTTCAAGCCAAGAGACAACCAATATTCTGCATTCCTATTTCCATAGATTAGTTTTGCTGCCATAGAGCTTTGTCTTAATCAAATCATACGGTATTTACGCATGTTTTTGCCATTCCTCTACTGGTGTGCTAGACTGGGTTGCATTGGTCTGCCAGAGCTGACTGCCAAATTTTCAGGAATTTTGAGAACTGGTTGTTAAAAATAACTATTATTAAAAATTAAATAAGGGACTGGCCCAGTGACATAGTGGTTAGGTTCACACACTTCACTGCTGCGGCCCAAGGTTTGTAGGTTCGGATCCCGGGCGCAGACCTACACAGAGCTCATCAAGCCATGCTATGGAGGCATCCCACGTGCAAAGTAGAGGAAGATGGGCACAGATGTTAGCTTGGCAACAATCCTCCTCAAGCAAGAAGAGGAAAATTGGCAATAGATGTTAGCTCAGGGCCAATCTTCCTTACTAAAAAAAAAAAAAAATTAAATTATATAAGCTTACTATTAAATAAATTATATTTAAAAGCAAAAATAGTAGTCAAATTGCACCATTTCCTCATATTTTACTACATTTCACTGCTATCCTTTCTCTTGAGGTTATTTACATCCATTCTATCTATGTGCTACTGTGCATTTCTTCCCAATTCTGGGTTCACTGTCATCACATTCGTAGCTTGAAATTGGCCATGATGGGAGTAATTACACCAAGAAAATAAGCAAACCAATTGAACTCTCTCCCCAACTGGGGAGAGTCCCCAAGGAAGGCTCTCTTGCCCTTCCTCTTGGGGTTCTTCCCCTGTTCAGTGTCACAACTTTGAAAGGAGACTGAAGCTGAGCCTTCAACAGCACAAGCTTTATTCAATGGCCAAAGACTGGAGAAGTGGCAACTATGTTCACAAACCGACTTCTCAGCTCTTGGGGTGATTAAGCAGCTGTTATAAGGAGTCAAGGTAATGAAGGGAAGGAATATACATAATTATTCGGGGAACTGGGCAGGTTTTTCAGGGGAACAAGGGTGCCACCTCTTTTCTTTCTTTATTTGGTTATATCCTGCTGTTGCCATGGCAGTCATAAACTGTCATGGCATTGGTGGGTGTGTTCCATAACCTGGTAATGTATTACAAGGTACGTACGATGAGCTGCGGGGTCTATATCAGGTCAAGTCAGACTGCCATGTTGCCTTCAACCGGTTTTAACTGGTTTTGACTATATGTCTCAGCCGTCTCCTCCTTCCTCTCTTTGCGGTTTCCTGTAAGCTAAAAAGAATGTGTTAGGCTTGTTTTCAGGAGGGCTGTGGTTAACGTCTTAGGGGGTTGGTGGGCCGGGTAACACTTTTTCTGCTTGTTGTTGGAGAGACTGTTATTAAGCGTTTACCAGCACACCGCAAGATACATCTATGTTTTTGCATGTATCAGTAGCTCATTCCTTTTTATTGCAAAATAGTACTCCATTGTGTGTTTATATTACAATTAGTTTTTACTATTGATGGATATTTTTATTGTTTCCACTTTTTTGCTAGTATGAATAAAACAGCTATAAACATTCTCATATAAGCATTTTTGTTGACTTGTGCTCCCATTTATTGTAGAGTTCCCATTTTATTTTGTGTTCCCGTTATTTTGGAGAGTTGAAGAGTAGGTGTATGTTTGACTTTATAAGAAACTGTCACACTTTTTCCAAAGAGGTTGTACCCTTTTACAATTTCCTCGGCAATTGTAATATGTGAAAGTTCCAGTTGCTCTCCATTCTTAATTACATCAACGTCCTCAGTTTTTTGTTTCTGCCATTCTACCAGGTATGTAGTGATATCCCATGGGGGTTTTCCCTTTCCCCAGTGACTAATAATGTTGAGAACTTTTTCATGTGTTTATTGGCAATTTGTATATCTTTTATCATGAGATTTCTGATCAAGACTTTTGCCCATTTCTGAGTTTTTTGCCTTTATAATCTTAAGAGAGGGAGTTCTTTATATATTCTCAATAGAAGCCTTTTGTCAGATATATGTTTGTGGATATTTTCTCCCTATCTGTAACATGCCTATTCTTATTATTTGTGTGTGTGTGTGAGGAAGATTAGCCCTGAGCTAACATCTGTGGCCAATCCTCCTCTTTTTACTGTGGAAGATTGGCCCTGGGCTAACATCCTTGCCCATCTTCCTCCACTTTATATGGGACGCTGCCACAGCATGGCTTGGCAAGTGGTAGGTCGGTGCACGCCTGGGATGCGAACCCCAGGCCACCGCACCAGAGCACACGCACTTAACCGCTATGCCACGGGGCTGGCCCCCCATTCTTATTATTAATGATGTCTTTTGATAGACAGAAGCTTTTAATTTTGCTGAGTACAATTTATCAATTTTCTCCTTTATAGACTCTGCTTTCTGTGACTTATCTGGAAAATCATTGCTTATCCAAAATTCATGAAGATTTTCTCATATGCTTACTTCTAAAAGTTTTTATAGATTTATATTTTATATTTATTATTTTATTTGTATGATTCATCTTGAATTAATTTCTGTGAATGTTATGAGTGAGGTAGTGGACAAGGTTCATTTTTTCCCCTATAGATATTCATTTCTTCCAGCACCATTTTTCACATTTAATTCCTTTGGTAACTTTGTCGGAAATTAATTGACTATATATTGCAGGTCCATATCTGATCTCTATCCATTCCTTAATCTATTTGCCTATCCTTACACCAATATTACACTGTCTTGATTACTGTAGACTTTATAGTAAATTTTGAAACAACTCTTTTCTGTTCTTTTTTACAAGATTGGTTTGTGTATTCTAGGTCTTTTGCATTTCCATATAATTTTTAGAATCAGCTTGTTAATTTCTGAAACGAAAAGCCTGTTGAGATTTTAAATGAGATTGCATTGAATCTATAGATCAATTTGGGGAGAACTGACATCTTAACAATACTGTGTCTTATAACTCATGAACATACTATATCTCTTCATTTCTTTAGGCTTTCTTTAGAGTCTCTCTGCAATATTTTGTAATTTTCAGCAGAAGGTTCTTAAACAGATATCATTAAAGTTATTCCTAAGTATTTTTTTATGCTGTAGCAAATGTTGTGTGTGTATTTTATTCCATTTTCCAGTTGTTAATTGCTAGTATATAGAAATACAATTCATTGTATAATGATCTTGTATTCTGTGACCTAGCTAAATTCATTTATTGGTTCAATTCTTTCTTTTTTCACTTTTGGTAGATATCTTAAATTTTTCTATGTATGCAATCACGTCAAATGTGATTAAAGGCAGTCTTAGTTCTTTTCCAATCTGTATTCCCTCTATTTCTTTTCATGCCTCATTACACTGACCAGACCCTCCAGGACAGTATGGAAAAGAGATAGTGAAAGTGGACATCCTTGCCTTGTTCACAATCTTAAGGGGAATATATTCAATCATTCGTTATTAAGTAGAATGCTTTTTATCAGACTGAAGAAGTCTTCTTATACTCATATTTTGCTGAGAAGTTTTATCTTGAATGAGTATTCAATATTATCAAATGTCTATTCCGTGTTGTAAATTGGTACAGCCACTATAGAAAATGATATGGAAGTTCCTCAAAAAATTAAAAATAGAATTATCATATGATCCAGCAATCCCACTTCTGGACATATATCAGAAGGAAACAAAATCACTATCTCAAAGAAATATCTATACCCCCATGTTCATTGCAGCATTATTCACAATAGCCAAAACACAGAAATAGCCTGTGTCCATTGACGGATGAATGGATAAAGAAAATGTGAGATATGTATGTATGTGTATATGTATACATAATGGAGCATTATTCAGCCACAAAAAAGAAGGAAATTCTGCCTTTTGCAACAATATGGATGGACTTTGAGGGCATTATGCCAAGTGAAATAAGTCAGATAAAGACAAATACTATATGCTGTCACTTACATGTAGGCTCTAAAAAAGCTGAACTCATAGAAATAGAGAGTAGAATCATGGCTACCAGGGGCTGAGGGGTGGGGTAAATGGGGAGATGTTGGTCAAAGGGCACAAACTTCTAGCTATAAGTTGAATAAGTTCTGGGGATCTAATGTATGGCATGGTGACTATAATTAACAATACTGTATTATATACTCGAAGGTTGCTGAGACAGCAGATCTTAGATGTCACCACATGCACAAAAAAAATGGTAATTATGTGAGGGCATGGAAGTTTTAACTAACCTTATTGTGGCAATCATTTTTCAATATATATGTATATCACATTATCATGTTGTATATCTTAAACTTACATATATTTTACATCGATAATATCTCAATAAAGCTAGGGGGAAATGTCTATTCTGTGTTTATTGAGACAATAATATACCTTTTCTTATTTAGTCTATTAGTATGATTAATTACATTGATTGATTTTTAGATTGAAGTTTAATTTACATACAGTAAAATTAACCCTTTTTAGTGTATAATTCTGAGTTTTTGACAAATGCATAGTCATATAATCACTACCACAATCAATTCTGTATGTTAAAGTTTTTAATTACAAATTTAGTTCTTTTGTAGGCAATTCAAATTGGTGTCAGTTTCAGTAATTTGTGTCTTTAGAGGAATTTGGCTGTTTTGTATAAATTTGTTAGTTTATTGGCATGAAGTTGTTCATAATATTCCTTTCCTTTCCTTTCAACGACTGTAAGTCTTTAGTGACATTCTGTTCTTTCATTCCTGATACTGGTTATTGTGTTTTCCCTCTTTTTTTCTTAATCAGTCTAGATAGATGTTGATCAATTTTGTTGATCTTTTTAAAAAACCAACGTTTTCTTTTGATGATTTTGTGTGCTGTTTGTGTATTTTCTATTTCAATGTTTCCCCTCATATCTTTAATTTCCTTTCTCTTATTTATTTGCACTTAATTTGCTCTGATTTTTCTAAATTCTTAATGTTGGGAACTTAGCATTAAACTCTCCTTTTCTGATAAAAGTACTAAGAGCCATAAATTTTATTCTAAGCACAGCTTTAGGTGCATCCCACAAATTTTGACATATTGGTTTTATTTTCAAAATTCCCATTGATTTCCTTTTTTACCTATGGGTTATTTAGAAGAACATTGTTTAATTTCCAAATATTTGAGGACTTTCCAGATATCTTTCAGTTATTGATTTCTAATTCAATTTGTGATTAGAGAACATAGTCTGTATAATTTTGATCCTTTCAAATGTATTGAAACTTTTTAATTGCTTACTATATAGTCTATCTTGGTGAATGTCCCATACATATTTGAAAAGAATGTATATTTTGTAGCTAACTACAGTTTCTATAAATACCAACTAGGTTAAGGGGATTGACAGTGATGTTCAAATCTTCCACTTCTTTACTGGTATTTTTTGTGTTAAATTCTCCATCTATAATTTTGCATTTGCCTATTTTTCCCTTAAGTTCTTTCAGTTCTTTTCTTTCTATATTTTGAAGCTCTGTTACACATTTTGGATTGTAATGTCTTCTGAATGAACTTTCCATCTTACAGCTATGAAATGGCCCTCGTTGTCTCTACCTATACTCTTTTTCTGAGTCTGATATTAAATTATACATGCTAGTTTTCATGCTTTTTCTTTGTAGAGAACATTCTTTTCATCCAGTTCCTTTTAACCTATCTGTGTCTTTATATTTAACATGTGTCTGTTATAAATAGCATATAATTAGGTCCTGCTTTTTAATCTAGTCTATAATCTCTACCTTTTAATTTGAGCATTTAGTTCATTTACATTTAACGTAATTTGACCTGGTTGGTTATAGATCTACCATCTAACTGTTTTCTGTTTGTCACATCTGTTTTTATCACGCTATTTTCTTCCTTTCCATCTTTGTTTGGAATAAGAGTATTTTTTAGTATTCTGTTTTATCTTCCCTATTTGATGTGTAGTTATATCTATCAGTATTTTTTGTTTACTTTTGTTTGTTTATTTTTTGTAGTGATTGCATTAGTGAGTACAATCTTGAATTAATACTGTATCACTTCAATTATAATACAAGAACTTTAGAATAGTATATTTCTTTTCCCTCCTCTTGCCACTTTGCTATTATTGGCATAGATTTTTATTTTCATGTGTTATAATCCCCACGATACATTGTTATTATTTCTACTTTAAAGAACCAAAGAAATTAGCAAATGGAGGGGTAACCTTTCTATATTTACCCACGTTATTTAACATTTTCTGGATCTTTTCATTCTTTTGGGATGATCCATATTTCTACTGGTATCACTTTGCTTCTGTCTGAAGAACTTCATTTAAATTTCTTGTAACACAAATTTGCTGGGATAAATTCTTTCAGTTTTTCTTTATTTGAACATATCTTTATTTCACTTTCATTTTTAAAGAGTATTTTCACTTGATGTGGAATTTTACATCGACAACATTTTGTTTGTTTATTGATTTTTATTTATTTGTTTGGTTATTTCTTGGTTTGGATTTGTTTTAGGGGGGTTTTCCTTACTAAACATTAAGGACATTTTTCCTAGCAGCTATCTGGTTTATATTATTTCCAAAGAAAAGGTAGTAGATATTTTTGTTGTTGTTGTTTAAATTGATGAGTTTATTCAAAAGAGAAAAAGATATACAGATCTTTATTTGCCAACTGTTCACGGATGAAATTTTTTTTTTTAATTTTTTGTTTATTGCAGTAACATTGGTTTATAACATTGTAAAAATTTCAGGTGTACATCATTGTACTTCTATTTCTGCATAGATTACATCATGTTTACCACCAAAATACTAATTACAACCCTTCACCACACACATGTACCGAATTATCCCTTTCACCCTCCTCCCTCCCCCCTTCCCCTCTGCTAACCACCAATCCAATCTCTGTCCCTATGTGTTTGTTTATTGTTGTTATTATCTACTACTTAATTCATTTCTTTTTTTTTTTGGTAGGAGGACCAGCGCCGAGCTAACATCTGCCAATCCTCCACTTTTTTTTGCTGAGGAAGACTGGCCCTGGGCTAACATCCATGCCCATCTTCCTCTACTTTATATGGGATGCCGCCACAGCAATGCTCAACAAGCGGTGCATCAGTGCGTGCCTGGGATCCGAACTAGCAAACCCCAGGCCACCGCAGCGGAGTGCGCGCACTTAACCACTTGCGCCACCGGGCCGGCCCCGGTAGTAGCTATTTTATCTTTGTTCCACTGTATGTATGTGTCTCTTTCTTTCTGGCTGCTTTTAAGATTTGTTTTTCAGTGCCTTGGTGTGATTTTCTTTATATTTATCCTTCTTGGGGCCTGTTGAACTTCTGATCTGTGGGCTAGGATTTCTCACCAAATTTGGAAATTGTTGGACCATTATTTCTTCAAAAATAAATTTTTTTCTTCCTGCTTCTGGGACCTCAATTATATTTATGTTAGATGACTTGGTATTGGCTTATAGGTCGCCAAAACTTTTTCATTTTTTAAGCCTTTTTATCCTCTGTGTTTCAATTTGTACAGTTTTCGCTAACCATTTGTGAAGTTCTCCAATCTTTTCTTTTACAGTGTCTAATCTTCTGTTAAGTCATTCCAGTGTATTTTTCATTTTGCATATTTCTTTTCAAATTGAGAATATCCATTTGGTTCTTGTTTATAGTTTTCATCTTTCTCCTGAGATTCCAACCTGTTTATTCTTAATGTTTTTCCATTCCTTTAAGACTTTGCACATATTTATAATAGCTACTTTAAAGTCCTTGCCTGCTAATTCCAACATATCTATCAACTCTAGTTTTGTATGTATTAGCTGATATTTCTCCTGATTATGTTACCGCTTTTTTGCATGTCTACCACTTTTTTTCATGAGCTATGTATTGTGGATACTACATTATTGAGTGTCTGTATTTTGTTGTTTTACTTTAAATGGTCTTGAGATTTTTTTCTAGCATGCAGTTAACTTACTAACTGACTAGCTTTATCTTATTGAGACTTGTTTTAGGCTTTGTGAAGGCGTGTCTAAAACAGCCCTTTGTCTATGGCAAGAGTAGCCCTATTCTTAAAGTATGGCTTTTCTGGGTTCTTAGTTAAATGTCTAGAATGTTTGGCAAGGCCTCCCACTGTAGCTTTTCAGAACTCCAATACTCCCAGTATCATGGAACCTCTGAAATCTCCAGTCAGCTCACAGCCCCTAGTAGCTATTTTCTGCCAGGTCTCGGGGAGTCTCATCTTGCACACGTGCAGCTTAAAATCTGTCCAAAGACTGAAAAGAACTCCTATGCAGATTTCTGGAAGTACTTTTCTGAGCAGTTTCCTCCTTTCAGGTACCCTGCCCAGCAAATTCCAGTCATCCAATAGCACTCTCTGATCTCCGTTTGCTCCACCCAGTGAGACTATGATCTCTGTGTGGATTTCCCTTCCTTGGGCAGAGATTGGAAAGTGCCCCCAGGCAAAAATTGAGGTGAATGGGAAGCTCACCTCATGCATTTCCGTAATCTCAAGACTCTATCCCTGTGATTGTAAACAGTTGATTCATATTATTTTTACAGTTTTATATTTTTTATGACAAGAAGATAAGTCTTATACCTGTTACTCTGTCATAGCCAGAACAGGAAGTTGGTATCTTCTGATCTTTTGAGATTCGGCTCAAGATTTTCCCCATCCCTATTACCCTGGTAAAACTCTGTGTGGTTCCCACACTCTACATTATACATAATGCTTTGTAATTTCACTATATACATCTCTGCCTCTACCTCTTAGGCTGTGAGTCCCTCGTGAGAGTGGACATTGATTAGCGTGTTATAAATGTAGCAGGCATTCAATAAATGTACTGTAATGATTTTTAAAATAAATTGGATAAATGCTTTCTGCTTAAACTATGGCACCTCTATAGAATTAATGTGTCCTACTTATATGAAAACTCTTTGCACCAGCTGAGAAAAATGATGGGAACAAATTAGAGACGAGAACATCAAGATTTACACAAAGAAACACAGATACTGCCTTCAGTCTGAGGGATAACGCCCAGGTAACAGCAAACTCGCTCTCATATAGGAAGGAGTTGAGGCAGCCTGGGTTGTGTTCTAGGACTCTGGTACTGAATGTCTGAAGGGAGAGGAAGATTGCTTTTGATTAAGATAGAGGGAGCTGTCTTTCAAAGTTGCTCTGACCCAATCCCTGAGAACTTGCTCACCTTACTTATTAGAGATTAAAAACTGAAAATGCAAATAAAGCTGTCACATAGGAGTTCAGAGCTAAAGCCTCTTCAGATAGATTTTGCCCAACTTCTAATATTTGTCTAGCACTTAGCATTTGCTAAGAAGGGTATTGTTAAATAAATTAATGAATGAAAGAAAAAAATGAGGAAATATTTAATCCCTATTTCTAGAAATGAGGACCTCTGTGCAAGGTGTGCCATCAAGCAATAATCATCTCTTCCATTTGGGTGCTACTTCAGAGTGCACAAAGTGTTCCCCATGCAGCGTCACCTGTCAGTCCCCTGTCAGCATGTCACCAAGTGAACACTGCCTTGAAACAATGGAAAACACTGCCTTGAAACAATGGAAAATAACCTTTATTAAACTACTCTGTTCAATTCCGAACTGAGCAAAATCTAGTGAACTCAGAGAGGATCCATAGGAGAGCAATAAAAAAACAGATTAAACAGACTTCTGAGGAAAAGTTAACAGCATAAAGATTATATCAGCTAGAAGAACAGAAGGTGACTATAAATTTTCAAGCAATGAAAGAACATTATATGAGCAATGGTAGTTAGCCCTGGCCAGTTCCACTGAGGACAGAAAAAGAGGAAGCTGACAGTTTGAAGAGGGAGAGGAGTACATTAAATCTAAGGAAGAAATGAGAGGGACTGTGGTTTGGGACTAATAAGAATAATCAGACATATATCGATTTAAGGAAGTCTGTGTTTACACGATGCATATAATGTAGAGTCATTAATTTCTTTTTTAAGTCAGAGGAGTTTTTAGTTACTTTTCAAAATGTTTTTCATGTCACAGTTCTACGTATGTGGAAACTTCTTTGTAACGTAAGGCAGTATTTGGACATGAGACTTCCAAGGCTGAGATACCATACAATCGAGTTGGATTTTGTTAGTGTACCATAACCTGAGCACTCTTAAGAGAGACTCACCTTATTCTGACTTCTATTTTATCATGAATAATAATATTATGGAGATTTCAGTGAGTTTCTACCATGAAATTTGTGATCATCAGGCTAGTGAGACAGCCTGTAGCTGTCTATATTTGTTATGCTCTAAGAAAGATATAGTTATCCACCTTTGCACAAAAACATATTCTACTGAAAAGTGCCTCTAAAACAGTGGCTAAGATACAGATTTGTCTGGGGCAATGAAAACAATAATAAGTGATTTCACACTGGAGAGAAAAACATCAAATTCTAATCAATTAAATCAAGGAAAAGGAAAAATTTCAGACTACTTTGGCATCGGGTAGGCCAAACATTGGAAAGATTAGCCAATGCTTTTACATTTCATCCAGATGTTCTGAAACCCAAAAATGTTGGCCAAGAGAAAAGTTAAAAGCGGTTTAAAATTTAAAAAAAAAAAGTCTTGGGGACAAAACACCTGCTAGGTTTATTATAAGGTGCAGAGCGCTGTGAGAAATTAAATGAAGACGCGATCACATAAAATTCTGTGAGGCGTGAATTCTTAGAAGACTTTGCTGCAGAGGCCGCTCTTGGATGCTGATTGAAAGATGCTGGAATGTTATTAGAGCAGTAACAATGCTGGAGACTTCCAAAGACTTGCATAGTAATACGAGAACAATGAAGGCTTCATTTGGGAACCAGAGAACATTTCATTTGGCTGAATTTCATGATACATACAATTGTTGGGAGCTACAGAGATAAGCTGGAAGTAGATATGGGAAGCCCGGAATCACCCACCCAAGGCATTATAAAAGAAACTTCCTTCACAGAGTAGGTAGCATATCTAAGTCACCCTGGGCAAAGAGCTTTCATCTTGAGTACCAACTCCCATGAATTGATAGAGAAGGACCAGAATGGTTTGCTAAGAAGGATTCAAAGGCCATGTCTCTGCACAATGGGAAAAATAGTGTGATCAATTAATGACGTCTGCCGTGGTCACTGAAAGGAGCACCAGTGTAGATTCCCCAGGTATTCAGATATGTCACCTCCATGGGCTCCTCTAGTGTCTTAAGATTCTAAGATTCTGGATTCTAAGATTCCATGCACTCTAAAAACCATGTGTTTTTGTTACAGGCATCATTTATTTCTCTATTCTTAATTTTAGTTTCCATTTTTATTTTGTAGAGCATGTAAGATCCATGCAGTTGATTTGGTCTTGAGTATCTTAACTCATTGAAATTCTGTTACAGTAAGAAGAAAGCAAAAAAGAGAGAAAAAAATTTGGAAAAGGCAACCTCTGCTGAATGAAATGTCTGAAAAACACCCATAGTTTCCTTCTTCTCTGAGCTTAGTATATACATCGCATCATCTCCGGCAAGTGGTCTAGGAAGAGAAAACGGAATAATGTTGCCTAGTGGCCACTCCGTTTATCCTACCCGCCACTGAAAGAGATCTGCTCTGACACAGGCACCAGGACTCACCTTTTCTAAACAGAAGCTACTAGCAGGGAAAAAAAAGAACGCAAAGGAAACACTTATTTCCCAAAAAAAGGATGTGTTGGTTCTGGAAGGTAGTTCTCTTCTCAGCTGCCAATAAAAAGAAGCCGATTTTTTAATTAATAGCTCAATTCTTCAGGTATCAGAAAAGTTAGAAGCAATAATGTCTACAAAATCGTGGACGGGGTGAAATTGTGTGCCTGTGTATCCTTTCAACCATTCAAATTCAAAATAGCAAGACATAGCTTTTAGTTTTCACATTTTTCCTCTAGTGGTATTAAGTTCTTTCAGAATTGGAATGTGATCTTTAAAGTGTTTACCTACCTAAAGTCAAAATAATAATAGTATATCAAGGCATGCCAGCAGAAAACCTCAGCTTGTCCCCTCCTTCCCTCATCTCCTCCACCCCTACCCAGATTCATTTTTGGCTTCAGAAAAGAGAATAATGGGCAGTACAAAATACTCTTGGAAAAACTCATTTGAATGTCACACACGAAAAGAATCTATGTAAGTTCAGTCACCTGGATGTCGGAATCACGAATGCTCACATCCTCAGGGTTCATCTAAGCAGTGTAGGGAGCAGATTTAACTGTCAGTTTAGAATGCTGCTTCACCAAAGTGGGAGAAGCCTGATGGGGGGGGGGGTCTGCCCAAGATTGGGGGGTAGAGTTCTGCCCATTGACTCAAAAATCTTGTGTTTATTAAAAACACATACTGAACCTGTAAAGTATACTTAATGCTGTGCTGTGAGGATGAAACATGAGGAGTCCTGAGAACAGGGAGCTCCCAGTGTAGTAGAGGAAACGGAAACACAACTAAAACAGCCCAAAGCAATGCAAGAATGGTCACCCACTGTACCTGGGCGCTCCCAGATGGTCTTTTGGAGGAGGAAAGGCCAGAGATGTGGGAGATATTTTAGAAGTGAATGTGCAGCCCCCCGGAGCTCAAAAATCAGGTTGGGAGGTCTTCTTTAACATCATTACCATAGAAACATCCTCAACACACAAATTTGAGGATCAGAATTTCATCTAAATTTTGGAATATTGCAGTTTTTAAACATTTTAAAGTTCATATATATATTTACGCACATACATATATATGTTGTGGTATATATGTATATATTTTTAATGGAAGGGGAAATGTTCGAGAATATAAAGTAAGAAAAATTAGAACAGGATAAAAACTGTATACATATAATATATTTATTTTATTTGGGTCAGTCTCAGCCTATCAATAGAGATGCTATCTGGCTAGTAATGCCTGAGGGTACTCCCCTGGGCCTGTACACAAGTATGTGGCAGGCCCCACAGACATTTCTCCTTTCAGAGCCAATGTTTTCGCTGGACCAGCCCTTGTGGTTCTTATTATGATTGTGAGACACCCTTAGGGAGAAAGAGAAAGAGTGGGGACCTGGGGTTCTGCTTCTATTGAGGTCAAGGGTAGGGTGCCTAGGGTTTCATGGGTTCACTCTTTATTGGTAAATTTAAAGATCCAGAATAGGGCCGGCCCTGTGGCTTGGTGGTTAAGTGTGCGCGCTGCGATGCTGGTGGCCCGGGTTCGGATCCCGGGTGCGCATCGAGGCACCACTTCTCCGTTCATCCTGAGGCCGAGTCCCACATACAGCAACTAGAAGGATGTGCAGCTACGACACACAACTATCCACTGGGGCTTTGGGGGGAAAAAATAAAATAAATAAAATCTTTAAAAAAAATAAAATAAAAAAATAAAGATCCAGAATTAAAGCATGGGAAGGAAAAAGCAAGAGGTCAATCAAATGGTCAGTATCAAGGTCAACCAGAGCTTTCTAAAAAGAGGAGCTTCATGGGTGGGGCGGCCTGGCTCTTTATCTAGTCGTGTAGCTGGCAATGTGTTATTTGAGATGGACGTCTTTGAAGTGGATGCCTCAGCAAGCAAAAGCTTAATTTCAGGCACTTACAATCAAAAACCTGTCAGGTGCTTACACTCCAAATATGATCCCAGGGATAAATTTCTAGCAGGACACTTATAACCCAGCTAGATGTTTCCCTTCACTCAAATTTCCAGGTATAGCTGACCCACCCCTGTCATTCCACCACAGCCTGTGGAGGTCCAAAAGCCTGCCCAGATTTCTGCAGCTTCCTGTGGGCTTCAGCGCTCATGGCCTCCTGAGCTCCCGCTTCCGGGACACCATGTTTATGCCGCTTGTTTTGAACTAGATGTGAAATGAACACCTCTTCCCAGCAACCCAAAAATATCCACTCACACAATGCAGCAAACGCCTCCCCGGGGTCATCCAGCTCCCCCACCTCTGAATCCCTTCTGTCAGAGGACACCTGGCCCCTATCCCATCTCTCTGCTTCCTGTACCAAGGATAAGATGTTCTCCCACGATGAATCCAGAAAAGTATCAGTTTATTATTTTTTGTGTGTGTGAGGAAGATCAGCCCTGAGCTAACATCCATGCCAATCCTCCTCTTTTTACTGAGGAAGACCGGCCCTGAGCTAACATCTATTGCCAATCCTCCTCCTTTTTTTTTCCCCTTTTTCTCCACAAAGCCCCAGTAGATAGTTGTATGTCATAGTGGCACATCCTTCTAGTTGCTGTATATGGGACACGGCCTCAGCATGGCCGGACAAGTGGTGCGTATGTGCGAGCCTGGGATCCGAACCCCGGCCGCCAGTAGCGGAGCGCGTGCACTTAACCGCTAAGCCACAGGGCCAGCCCCCAGTTTATTCTTCTCAAAAAAAAAAAAGAAAAAATTTCAACCCAAAAAGGAATTCTGATGCCAGCTGTTACTTTAATTAAAAAAGAAAAAATTCAACTCAATACACACTAAAATGCTAACAGAGGAATTCCAGAGTTCAGGGACTGTGGGCAATTTTTTGTGTGTGTGGTTTTCTGTATTTTCCAAATTTTCTGTATATTCCTTTACAAATGAGAAACAAAAGAAAAATGGTGTTCGAGTTTAGAGCACTCACTTCTTAGAGAGGGTGTGAGGCCTCTGTGGGTGAGGAAGGTGGTCGGGCCACCACAGCCCAGCTCCTGAGCGCCCCCCACTAGGCAGCCTGTTGGCGCCCTCCACTCTCCAGGGTAGTTAAAGCTGCCCTTGCAAAGGTCACCCCTTCCACCCCCTTGAAAGCCAATGAATGACCTTTTCTCAGCCTCATCCTTCTCAGCTTGCCCCTGCTGACAGGGAAGCGGGGAGGCCATCGTATTCTGGGTGTACAAGATCCTGCCAGGACGGGGCCCTGACAGCCGGGAGGGGCAGGAGCGGGAGAGCCGCGAGGGAGCCGCTTCCTAATAGACCGTGGTCACCTAGTGGATTCACTAACCTCAGTTGTAATGAGCGCAGCCACAGTGTTTGCTGCCGCTCATCATTACAGCCGCTTAATTGCTTGAACGGAGCAGTTTGCCTATTTTGGGGCTACAAATTAAAAAGTCTTGTTTCCGTTTGTGTGTTTCCTGAATTTTAATTTAATTTGCGGTGTTAATCCTTTTCAAGATTCACTGGCACAGACACGCCGCCTTTTGCTCGAGTGAACAGCACCGCCTCAGGTGGCCCCACCGCTGTCCTCCTCGCAGCCCAGGGGAGCCTCAGATTCGTTGGGGAGGGGAGTATGCACTCCAGCGGGGCTGGGAGGAATATTTCTCCTGATGAGTCCTGCTTTGGGAGATATCCCCCACCCCACCCGCACACACCCCAACACCACCTCCACGTGGCTTCAGTCTGGGTGCCCGCCCTTGGCCTCCAGGGGGCTCTTCCCTTCTCCTCTTAGCTCTCTTCTCCCTCCATCACAGTCTCCTACGACTGCTCTCTGCAATTGCACAGTTTGCATCAAACCTCTACTCCAACTGGGAGAGGGGTGGGGTTTACCCACTTTCCCTGAACACCCCGTGAACTTTCCGGCCTCTGGGCTTTGGCTCTCCCCAGGCTCCGCCCTCCTCTTGCAACCAGCCACTGAAAACGGCTCCTGCTCTCCTTGGTCTGCAGGACTCAAGCCACACCTCTTCCACAAAGATTGCCTCCCATTGTTCCAAGGTGGTCACTTGGTGACGTCCTGATGACACTTACAAGGCCACCTCAGGCTCATCTGCCCAACGGCACCTTCTCTCAGCTTCCCGACCTCAGAGGCCTCTGCTTGCCTAAATCTCTTCCTTCTGGTAAACCCCTCCAGGAATTGCATCCATCCTCAGGAGTCTGGCAATTCTCGCTACTGGAACAATAATAGCACTATTTTCAAGAGATTATTATGTGCTAGTAGCCGTGCTATTTGTCTGGATTTTTCATAAATTAGCTCTTGTAATCCTCACAATGACCTAGGAGCAGATACAGCCAGGTGGAGGGACCACACCCCATCCCACACCTCAGCGGGCCTGTGCTTTTCTGAAGGGCCTTCCTCACGCTTTTCTGGTCCCCTACCAGCACCTGGGACCTGCCGGGGTGCCAGTTCTTTCACACAAGGGTAGATAACCAGGTGCCAAGGAGTTCCGAGACTCGCACCTATGGGGTCATCCCAGGGCCACTGGGAGTTCAGAGCCCCAGCTTTTAGCCATTACACAACACTGTCCTTCCAGTGTTTGCTCGCTCTCTCACACTCTCTCTCCCTCCAATGTATGTTCTCTCTCCTCAAATACTCCTAGGGGTAGAGGGGTGTGTCGGAGCTCTCAGATTCCCCACTCTGACTAGGAGTCATTTCCACAAAGGGCCCCCAGAAGGGCCCCACCCCACACAGCGGCACACCAGTGGCAATTGCCTCCATGCAAAGCCTTCCCCTCCTGTACTCCTGTGTATAAAAGTTGCCGTTCTCTCTCCTGCTAGCAGAGGGAAAGGGTCTGGATAGAGGTTCTTGGAGATGGGAGCAGGGCAACGCCCAGAGAAAGAAGGGGGCCTCCCTCAATCTTCTTCTTCCAAAGAAAGTCAACCCCCATCTGGTGACAACCCACTGCCACTCCCAGCAGAGACAAGGCACAAAAGTTTGTGTCAAAAGCCTTTTACTCTAAACATTGCCCTTGCACAGTTCTTGGGACGCTATGAAACCCACTGGTCCCTTAGCTTAAGTTAAACCCTGCATATACACCCAAACAAACAGAAAAAGCTTGTGTAAATTCTTGACTCAATTCTTTTTTGGAAACAAGAGTCTCTTTTCTGACATCAGAAATTCTGTAGAATTCACAAAATCAAATTAAGTGGCAGTTATCAGCACAGTCCTTGAATGCCCCCATGGCCTGGTGGAGTCAGAGACTCAGCTTAGCATAGCTTAGGTTCTAAAGTCCTGCGTCTCTTCCCTGCACACACACACAAGTGCACACACACACACTGATTTTTCTCCTATTGGAAATATTTCTATCTCCAATCACTCTTGACCTTCTACAGGTCTCTCATCAGTTCCAGCCTCCCAATCTTCCACGGAGGAGGGAAAATCTATTTGTACAGCATCAGATCAAATAGGTATAGTCGCTCCAATTGCTTTGGCCCATTGACACACCCTCTGAATGAGGGAAGAAATTATTAGATCTTTTGGTGCCTTTGATTCTACCATAAAAGTAGAAGAAAAGAAAGAGAGAGAGAAGAGCTAGAGAGAAACAGATAAATGAAGCTCAACACCAATTTGGGCTGGATTCTGAATCAATGGAAAATGTGGTGAAGCTGCTTAAGAGTGTATGTGTGTCTTAGTGCAGTCAGGCTGCTATAGCAAAATACCACAGAGTGGGTGGCTTACAAACAACACTTATTTCTCACAGTTTTGGAGGCTGGGAAGTCCCATGATCTAGGTGCTGGCAGATTTGGTGTCTGGTAAGAGCCACTTTCTGGTTCACAAATGGCCATCTTTTCATTGTGTCCTCCCAAGACAGAAGGTGCGAGGGAGCTCTCTGGGGCCTCTTTTATAAGGGCACAATCCCATTGATGAAGGCTTCACCCTTGTGACCTAATCACCTCCCAAAGGTCCCACCTGCTAATACCACCACCTTGGGGGTTAAGTTTCAACATATGAATCAGTACGGGGGTGGGAGGGGACTCAAACCTTCAGACCACAGCAATGTGTGTCACACAAACCACAGGAGGGGCCAAGCACTGGTCTGGTGCTCTACACTGTATCCAGTGGAGGAAAATGTACTAGTTTCCTAGTCATTACCACAAACTTCTTGCCTTAGAACAACAGAAATTTATTCTCTCAAAATTCTGGAGGCCAGATGTCCAAACTAAAGGTGTCCGCAGGGCCACACTCCCTCCAGAGGCGCTAGGGAAGAAGGCTTCCTTGCCTCTTCCAGCTTCCTGTGGCTCCTGGCATCCTTGTCTTTTGGCTGCATCACTCCAGTCTCTGCCTCCATCTTCACATGGGCTTCTCCCCTGTGTGGCCCAGCCTAAATCCAGGATGATCTCATGTCAAGATTCTTAATGACATCTGACCTATTTCCAAATAAGATCACATGCATAGGCACCAAGGGTTAGAACTTAGACGTATCTCTTAGGGACCACTATTCAACCCATTACAGAATGTGTTCTATCCTGGCCGATCTTCCACTTGCTCCTTGAAGCAACCCAGGGAAGATTATACAAAATGCACCTAAATCCCAGATAACCTGAGAGAGCAGGTCTCTCAGTCTCTGATAGTGACCCTGTAAAATACACTGTACACAGAGCCTGTGTTGTTTTAAGCTTCTCTAGCTCCCTAAGGCTCAGAGCAGTGTGCTAGACACAGATGGCAGCATTTCCCTTGAATTTTCTGGAGTTAACAGAGATAAACTGGGGAGAGATGAAGGTTGAATAAACAGATTATAAAGACTTCTTCCCATTTACTGCCCCCCACTTCACTTCCACTCCAACCACACAAACACCTGAGCAGAGAGACCAAGGTAGAGGAACTGGCAGGTAAATATTTGACATGGGGATGCGTAAATGAATTTATAAGCAAGTTAATGGTTCTTATAAAGCTCTGAAATTTTCTAGTATGTAATCACAGGCAAAAGAATCAACAAGGCAGATAATTTGATCTAATTTGACCAGTATTTTTTAAACACCTACTTTGCCTTCTACTCTGAAGTTGGGATTGAAGTGAGATATGCAACAAATATGGGAGTTTAGTCTAATGCTGTGGTGGAGCTGGTGGTAACAACATCAGTCAACATTCATTAAACCCTACCATGGGCCAGGCAATGTGCTTAATGTGGAATTATCGGAAACACTTGGGTAAATATGAACTTCTTTATTCATGCATTGAATAACAAGATCTAATCGCAGGCCTAATAATTACCATAATTTCAAAGTAGCAAGAAGCATAAATGGCATTTTGAGAAACCTGCAACAACTGTGATGTAATATGACTGTATCTATGATTTCTACTGCTGACAAAGTTACAGGTTCTGCTCACACTACTCAGGGCTGTTGCTACATTCATAACTGAAAAAAAGGCTACATTTCAGGGGTTAATAAAAATAAAGAGGTAGTTTTCTTTCCCATCCAAGTTTTCTCCATGGATCTGAATTTTCTCCATGGATCTCTCATCCACGGACCCCCTGATCTAGGTACACACTGAGCCAAGCTTTCCCTTTCTCTCAGAGGACGCTTTTTTGAATAATCTATTCTTCTAGACATGTCAAGAGTAGCGAAGAATCACCTGCAATCAGATCATTTTCTCATCACCTGGAAAGCAAAGTCAGTGTTTCAGAGGCAGCTACTGGCCAGGAGACTTCCCCTCCTCCACCCAGGAGGAGTGGCAGCCACCCGCCCCATGCGCTCAGCTATCCTATCCCAGTGTGGCCTGGGAGACACTAGTCCAGTGAAATACTCCACTCCGGAGTCAAGTGAGTTTCGGAAAAGCTGCACCAGCTCTCTCCCTTTTAGAAAGTCACGATGCATATTAGCATAGTAAACACTCTTTGAGGTACTGCAAAATGGTTTCCCTAACCCAAACATGACCTGACACAGAACTGCCCTCCCTCCTTTTTCCATGATCTAACTAGCTGTTTCATAGAACACAGAACACACCTTGCAAAACACTAATTTGTGTAGTGTTAAAGGTACCACAATACAACTCCCCAACCAACCAAAATAAACTGGCTTCAAATTAAGCCCATGGGCTTTTCCTACAACAAGTCCAGAACTAGCTCCAGGCAGAAAAGAGAAACCATGTGCCTGGGTAGTTTTTGTTACGTGCAGCAATGCACACACACAGTTGAATGAAACCATGGGTCTTCCTACCTTCCATGAGAGTTCTATAGTCAACGTCTACCCAGTGAGTAAAAACCCCCTCATAATCCCCAATAAACCATGAAAATCACAGAAGTTTTCAATACAACTATAGTGATCTGATTTATTAATTAGTACTCTTGTTTCAAGTAACAGAATCCACTGTAGTGGTTTAAACATAAAGGCATCAGAAGGTAAGAAGTTACCTCACAAAACTCAAAGATAGGAATGCAACCAAACTTCTCTATCTCTACCTCTATCTCTATTGCTGTCTCCTCTCTGACTTTGTGTCTCTTCATTCTTCACTCACTCACTCTAGTATGTTTTTGTTTTAACACAAATGCTCACATTCTCTTTCCTTCACTGAATCTCTGCCCAAGCCCCCCCACCCAGTATTCACTGGCTCCCTCTGATTTTCCAGTCCATATGACAAAAAAAAATGGCTACTGTGAGCTCCTGAGTTTAAAGTTACAACTACGACAAGAGAGACTGCACTTGGCCTGGTCCAGCCTGGGTCAGGTGCCTCCTCTGGCCTGCCAGGGGCCATTCCCATGATATCACGAGGAGTAGATGAGGAGGGGGAGCTGTTTGCACAAACGAGGTGGCGGGTAGAGGGGCAGGATGAAAGATAGACAACCTGAGTCTGTTACATCTGGGCAATTGCTTAAACAGAGCAAAGACTCTCTTGGCTATCACACACGTGTTATTCATTCCATTACTGTTCACAACCTAAATGCAGCTTCAGGCTGGGATATAATAAGAAATCTGTATATGCGGCAAAATATGTTCATTCCCTCTTCCAAACACAGGGACAAAGGCATGTTAGAAACAATTAAAATCAGCAGGATAGAAAGTGAAGAAAGAACTACTCAAATGCAATTAATAAGCATTAATAATTAGTAATCGTTCCACCCACACACTAGGATTCTACCTTTGTTGTTAATAAACTAAGGACTCAAGGGTTACATATTTTTCTGTGTGTGTTATTTTAATTTCTTTTCAAGCATTCTATAATTATTCTTAAATTAGCCTTCAGTGTGAGCATGAGTCTCCAGGGGAGAGGCTTATTCTCTCGTAACATTTCACAGCATGATTCCAATACACCCCCAGGTTCACCTCCACCACTTCCCACGCCCACCTATGTTACAGCCACATAGAATGTCGTGCCCCTCCCAGACTGATGGGACATACTTATGCTAAAAATTATTCATTGTTTATCTGAAATTCAAATTTAACTATATGCACTCTATTTACTAAATCTGGCAACCCTACCCAGACCACATTGTGCTTTCGAACCTACTTATTGTCACACAGTCTTTTCCCTCCACCAGTCCCCTCCCCTTGGCAAACTCATTCTTCAAGAACCACCTCAAATGCCCTTTTCTCTGTAAAGCCTTCCCATTTTCCTCAGGTAGTTAGACCATCCTGCAATATTTTCTCGAATATCTATTAAAGATGTACAACAGTGAATTGGCTGCCTCCCCCACTGACCATGAGCTCTTCAAGGGCACTGCTGGGTCGGGGTATATTTGTATCTTCATGCCTGGTATGAAGTAGATACTTAATAAATGTTTGTTGAAGGGATGAATTAATGAATTTCTTTGAAAATAAACTATTGCTGTTACCTAGTAACAGCCATCCTACTCCTATTTCCCCCTCACTACACTGATTCATCTCCTTAAAACAATATTTTTCAAACCTCAGGCCATTCTTTAGTAGGAAGAAAAATCAATTTAGTGGGTAAAAACAAGCAATGAAATAAAATAGAGTGAAGTAGAGTAGAGGGAGGCAGAGTGTGGTCGAATGGAGTAGAAAATAGAAGGCAGCACACATAGTGAAGTTAATCTTGTTTTGATAAACTTAAGTTTCAGGTGTGTGTGTATGTGTGTGTGTATGTGTGTGTGTGTGTACTGGGTTTCAATATAAAATGTATTTATTACTGTAACTTATAGTCAAAATAGTATGAAAGCCACTACCCTGTTAGGAACATTGAGATTAGCTATAAGTCTCTGTTACTGTATCTTGTTGTTTCCTGGCACTGCCTTCAAACATGTTCAGTGGCTCCCCATTTCCTATATTCAAGGCCTTCTATAATCTGGCCTCAATCTATTACTTAGCCCTTTCTTCCCACAAGTAACTGCACAAACCATCCACCCCAGACAAATGGCCTACTGCTTGCCCATCCCACCTCCTGAACAGGCAAGATATACTCTTCACTTCATGAATTTTGTTCACCATCTCCCACAGTCACCCCACCACCCCTGCCATCTCTAATGGCCTCTCTCTTCTCTGCTTTCCTAAGGCACACGCTTATTTAAAGCCCAACTTATGTTTGTACAACCTTGGGCAAGTTACTTCCCATCTGAGCACTGGGTCCTTAGATAAAAAGAGGGGATTGATTGAAAAGCGCTCTAAGACACCCACCAACTCTAGCAGGATCATTCAGTGATTCCAAGTCCCATTGTCCTCCGGACAGTCATAGAATTACCTCTGCTTCCTGACAACATCCAATCCAAAGCAAACTCCTGTTTCCTTAAACCCTCCACAAAATCCCCTGAAACAAACCAACTCCTATGTTAGGTTCTTTCTAACACTCTCTTACTGAGAAGCCCCAGTTCCTTATGATGTACTTTCTCCCGTGCTGCAATGAGTAATGAACCAACTGGTTCAACTACTGATGTGTTCTGGGTAGTCTCTGCCTAGAAGGCATTGACACTTGGCTCACATTAAGACATACTTAATGTTTGCTGTAAAATAGCATTAAGATTTTTGTACTACCAGATGATTCCTTGTTTTTCACATGGTGAAAATTATCTGAATTGTGTGGTGAATGTTATTTGGAAAGCACAGAGTACCAGGTTGGTTATATACACAGTCTAGTTTACAAGTGTCAGATTTAAATGAAGAGTGTCAGGCCAAGTGCAACCAAAAATTTCTTTTAATTGGCTGTGGCTTGCTCTCACAGTCCCAAAAATGACAAATATTTCAAAATGCTAGCTCTACTTCTCCATGACTGATGTCATAAGCCACAGAAAACTGAAACAACAAAATGCATTTGGGGTTTTTTTTTCCGGAAACTACATTGAAGCCTTTTGGAGAGATATGCAGTGTATACATATATTGCAGAATAAATAATGCTATAGATTTGTGTTGCACTTCATAGATTTCAAAGTTCTCTGACATTAATTACTTTCTGGTGATGTCCAAACCCAGAAAGTGGTGGCTTGCTTAGCACTTGTGCTCACTGTGAAAAGAATACATATAAATCCAGGAAACAAATGTTTTCTTTTCCCAAAAACACCTTCATGTTCTTCACAAATGCAGAAAATCAACTTATAAGCATATATGTAATGAATACTTAATCTACTCATGTAAATTCTAAATTCCTTTCAATATCTCCTCTCTCTCAATAGTCTAATGCACAGCAGAGTCTAAAAAATAAATTGATACACGTTTAGAAATCAAGTACTAAGTGTCTACTACTTACATCTCCTTATTTGATCTTCACAGCTACCTAGCAAGGTACATGAGAGGAAATTAAAATTAAGCAACACTTCTGTAATGGACTGCATTATATTTCCACCCTCCCCTCTTTTTTTATGTTGAAGTCCTAACCCTCAATATGACTGTATTTGGAGATAGGGCCTTTAAGGAAGTAATTAGGGTTAAATGAGGTCTAAAGGGTGGGTCCCTAATCCTATGGGACTGGTGTCCTTATAAAAAGAGGAAGAGACACCAAAGACCTCTCCTCTCTCCAGGTGTGCTCACAGAAGAAAACCATGTGGGGACGCAGTGAGAAGGCAGCTGTCTGCAAGCCAGGAAGAAAGGCATCACCAGAAACAAACCCTGTCGGTACCTTATCTTGGACTTTCAGCCTCCACAACTGTGAGAAAATAAATATCTGTTGTTTAAGCCACCCTGTCAGTGGTATTCTGTTTGGCAGCCCAGGCAGATTAACACAAATTCCAAAGTCAAAAAGATAATAAATGGTAGAGATAGGATTTTAAATCAGATCTCTGGACACCAACCCTAGTATTGTTTCTAACACACCATGCGAAAGTGTTTACTAAATGTCGTTTTGGACCTGACCTTGGACAAAGTTCTGTACTTTCCAGGAGCTCAGAGAGATAAGAAACATGTCCCCTTTGTACGCAACTCATATACAATAGTTTGCTATCTGTTGTTTGAGCATAACTTTTCTCGTTGGAAGTGAATGAAACTGGGGCTGTAGCTCAGCCTGCTCAATTCTAGCTTGCCCAGCATCAGGAAGTATTCCCCAACACTTTCTCTTACTTTCATTTTAACTTGACCTTGTGGCCATAGCCCTGAGGCTAGAGGCTCTAACACAGACAAGCTGGGATCCAAGTTTTGTCCAGTGTCAGGATCTACCCCAAACTTTCTTCTGTTTTTCTTTGTACTTTACACATTGGTAGGGGCCCTGAGGCTAAAGGTTGTAACACAGACTGCCCAGAATCCAATTTTGGCCCAGCATCAGGATGGACTGCAACACTTTCTTTTACTTTCAGTTTAACTTTACCCAGTGGTAGTGCCCCAAGGCTGGAGGCACAAGTTGAGACCAGCCAAAATCCAAGCTTGGTCACCAGGATCCACCCATACTCTCCATTACTTTTATTTTGGCTATTATAAATAACTATAATCAAAGAACTGTGTATTCTGCTTTATTCTTATTACTTTGCATTTCCTTATGCATCCAGTGAGCCAACTCCCTGGGAGTTGGATCCATCATTTCTAAATTCCACTGGCAACTTTTACTTCAAGTAAAACTTATTCTAACTGGTTACCACACAGCTGCAATTCCATATCACAGGTGACTTCATGGCCGTCCAGGAATAAAAGTTTGTCAAGCCTTGCCCTCTCATCCTTTCTCTTCCCAAACCACATCTTTCACTGATTCATGGTCATTCTACTGAATCTCACTTCTCCTGACACCAACTATTTGCAGTTAGCCCAAATGTGAGGTCTCCCCAAAACTTCTGATACCACCTGCAAGAATTGAGTCCAACTACAAAGTTAGTGGGCACAGTCTCCAAGAGTGCCCTCACTTCTGACACCAAGTGTAAGTTCAGGGAGTTTCCAAAACTACTCTCAGGCTTGATCATGCATTCAAAGGACTCAGAGAACTTACTGAAAGCTATTGTACTCACGGTTACAGTTTATTACAGAGAAAAGACACAAATGAAAATTAGCCAAATGAAGAGACACGTAGGGAAGAGTCTGGGAGGTTTCCAAACACAAAGCTTCCATTGGTCACAGGACATACTACCCTCCCATCACCGATGTGTGACAATACACATGGAGCATGGCCAACCAGGGAAGCTCACCCAATCTTCAGTGTCTAGAGTTTATACACTTCATATGAAGGCATGATTGATTGATTGACCATGTGGTTCAAGTCAGCACTCAGCTCTCTCCTCTAGCCTAGAAGTAGGGCTGATTATCACGTGGCCCAAGCGGCCTACCAGGAGTCACCTCATTAGCATAAACTATCAAGTGTGACCCAAGAGGCCCACTGTAAATAAAAAAGACATTCCTATCCCTCAGGAAATTCCAAGGGTTTAGAGGTTACCTCCTAGGAGCCAGGGACAAAGACCAGACCTCTCTTTGGGCAAGGACAAGTTTTTTACTACACCCCTTTCATCTGCTTATGCCTCACAGATATGTCTTATAAAGGCAGTTACAATGAAAAATAAAAACAGCAGTTACATTGAGAGTGTACTAGCTACCAGGCACCGTACACTTATTTTTGTCTAATTCTCAAAACAAAGTTGGTGTTATTGGTCCCAACACACCATACAAGACCAAATAGGTAGATCAGGGAAGGCCTCACTAAGAAGGTGATACTGGAAGCAAATACTTGAAGGAGGTAGGAGAGGGGGCTATATGGATCTCTGGGGAAGAACATTCCAGGCAGAAGTAGGAGCTAGTGCAGAACACTGAGGTGGGGGTGTGCCTGGCAGGGGATTTTCAAGGAAGAAGAAGCCCAATTGCTGGAAGGAATGAGCAATTGATAAAATAGTAGGAGGTGGCATCAGGAGTTAATGGAGATGAGTGGAGAGGAGAAAACAATGCATGCAGGGCCATAGCCAAAAAAGCATTCATATCCAAACTGTATAAAGAATACCCACAAACCAATAAGAAAAATGCAGGCAGCCCAATAGAAAAAAATGGGCAAAAGACTTGAACAAAACTTTTCACAGAAGGGGAAATGGTTAATAAGCTTATGAAAAGATGTTCTACTCCATTAGGCATCAGGGAAATGCAAATTAAAACCACAATGCTACTCCACTACACACCCACAGAAAGGTTAAAATTAAAAGGCAGGCAATACTAAGAATTAGTATTGGTGGATGTGTTACCTGGGACAAACAGTGTCTACTAAAACCAAAAATATGCATATCTTTTAAGCAATTAATTCCATTTCTAGGTATATATCCAACAGAAAACCATGTAAATGTCCACCAAAGACTGGAACAAGAATGTTCAGAGCAGCGCTATTCTCAAGATCCCAAAACTGAGAACTACCCAAATGCCTAGTAACAGCAAAATGGGTAAACAACAGGTTACTATACAGCATTTAGAATAACAAAGTAAACCATATGGATGAGTCTCACAAAAATAGTGAGCAAAGGAAGCAGACACAAAGAATTTAATACTGTGCGGTTCCATTTACGTAAAGTTCAAAAACAAGCAAAACTAACCTGTGCTGTTAGAAGACAGAATGTGGTCACCATTGTGGAGGAAGTAAGGGGAAGAGGGGTTGGGAGATTTGAAGGAGCTGGGAATGTCCTGTTTCTTGATCTGGCTGCTGGTTAAATCCATGAGCTCAATGTGTGAACAGCCACAAAGCCACACACTGATGATTCGTGTACTTGGCTGTATCAATATTACACTTCAAGGAAACGTTTTAAAAAAATCAGGTAGGGACATCTTGGTTCCCTTCTCTGAGATACCGCTGACATGTCCAACATCCAGACCCCAACCCCCCCATTGCATGCCGAATAAGAGGGACACAGAGCACAGACTGTTGGTTTAAAAAAGAGTAGAAGACGCTGTCTCAGCTCACAGCTGCAACCTCTACAGTTAAAGATACTGAAACTGACAGAGCCAGTTCTCTGGCTCCTGGAAGGGAGGAATCAACTCCTAAGAACTAGGGCAAAGCTGTAAACAAAAAATGAAAATATGATGACAGCTATCTTCCCCTCAGCGCTACAGATGTTAATAAGGTACCTTATTGTGTCTTAAGCAACAGAACATTTTGGTATAGTACCCTGATGCCTGTTAAGTTGTGGCATCATTTTGACAGCAATTGTTCAGAGTTTAAAGAAAAAGAGACTGAATATTTAAAGTGTAGACATTATGAGCTCTTTAAAAGCCAAAAATTATGACAACTTTTCAAACTAGAAATGAAAAGGCACTGAGGCATCCTACAGGTTCTAACTTCTAATAATTGATTGCTGTAACCCCCATAAACAAAAAGCTCTTTGGGATCCTCAATTTTTTTAAAAGAGTAAAGGGTCTCACTTGAGCCCAGAAAGTGAGAAAATCACTGTGGATTATCCCCAAACTTGTTGATAGTTATGTTTCTTCCTATAACTTCACAAAGAGCTACGGTTTTGGAATTCCAAGAACCAAATAAGTCCCTGACTGGGCCTAGGTTATCAGTCCTTCTAGCTCAGGAAGCTGCTTTTCAGTGACCTAAGGGACTTTGACCAAAGTCAGTTAGTTTCCTCCTTGGCATTGAGGGTTTTCTGTCTGTCATTAGTTTTTCTCTTTTTCCTCCATTCTTTTTTTCTTGTCCTTGTTTCTTTTTTCTTTACTCTTTTATTTCTACTTTTCTCAGTTTTTCTTATTCTTTTTACTTAATTTGTTCTTTTTAAATTTAGTGTTCAGTTTATTTTTATTTTTGTCTGGCATTGTGCTTTGATTCCACTATAAAGACCAGTTCATCAGGTGAACTTTGAACTGATTTTCTTTTGAGGTGATTTAGAACAAGGGTCTCATCAGCTTTTCCCAGATTAGGGCATCTTGACTCAAAGCATGGCAGGACGTCCAACACTCTGCGGGCCTCTCAGCCATCTCTGCCGAGGAGAGGCTCATACTGACACCGTCTCCTCGAGACCATCAGCGAGGGCAACTCGGCTACGGTGAAGGCGGCCCAGCACATCCTGACTGGGAAGGCGAGAGCCGTGAAGGTCATTAATGAGACTCGACCCTTCCAGCCTCCAGAGACTGTCCCACAGCAGGAATCATGAAGCCTTAGATCACCTGAATATGGTTCAATATTTGAAGTGACGGAGGCTGAGGAAACTCTCTGCCTTGTTAGGAAGGACGCTAGTGGAGGAGAGCTGTCTGAGTCCCTAGTGGCTCATGGCAGTAGGAAAGACAAGAGGCTGAAGGCAAATGCCAGCAGATAGTGTCTGCTGTGCAAACTGTCACCAGAGTGTATTGTCAGTAGAGATTTAAAGGCAGAAAACCTGCTTGTGGACGCTGCCATGAGCATCAAGCTCGCACACTTCAGCAACAAATTCACCCTTCACAACAAGCTGGATACCTTCTGTGGCAGTCCCTCTCAACCGGGCCCGGGAACACTTCCAGGGTCAAAGTACGACCCAGTGGATATATGGAGCCTCGAAGTCGTCCTCTATACACTGCTCGATGGACACTTCCTGCCATCAAGAGCTACGGGAGTGGGTACTGAGCAGAATATATCACATTCCTCTCTACATGTCAAGGGAATGTGAAAATCTGCTTGAGAAATTTCTCATTCTCGATCCCAGCAAGAGAAGCAATTCAGTGCAAACTGAGAAGGATCCATGGATTATTGTGGGTCATGAATATGAGGAACTAAAGCCCAACGTGGAGCCACTCCCCTGACTACAAGGACCCCCCGCAGACTGAATTCATGGTGTCCGTGGGTTACACATGGAAAGAGAGATCCAGGACTCACTGACAGGCCAGGAATACGAGGTAACGGCCACATGTCTGCTCCCGGGTTGTGGGAGCTCTGAGCAGAGGGCACCCACCACCCTGAAGCCTCAGCCTGCAGCTGATCTGACAAGAGCAGGAGGAGGAGCTCAGGGGCTCTGCCAACCGCAAGCAGCACAGCCTCAGCAGCCTGCCATTCACACCTCTAATGGCTACTCTAAGAGTACTCAGAGGAGCGACACAGGGCCTGGGGAGGGTCAGGGGACAGGGCGGAGGGCCACAGCACAGCCCACACGCCTGCCAGCCCCCTACCCGGACCGCAGGGGAAGAAGACCACCCCGGCCCCCCCTGCCCACAGCGAGCTCTCCCCCAGCACAAATGAGAGCAGGAATGCCCCACTTTGGGAGGGATCCAGCACCGGCCAGGCCTCCAGGCAGAGCGGCACAGACGTCCTAACCGTGCCAGGTCCGGGCCCCCCGGCTTCTGCTTCTGCCCCAGTCTCCCCCGCCCGCCCGCAGCAGGAACCAGGTGGGCCTCTGGGCTGCGCCCCTGCGGGTCCCTGTGAGGAGCGAGGCCAGCGCGGCCCCCCTGCCCACAGCGTCAGCAGCCGCGGGGGTGCCCGGCGGCCACAGGGAACCGCGCCCACGCCGGGCAGCCCCGACCCGGCCCAGAGCCAGAGATTTTGCGCTAACGCGAGACCCCAGCCCCTCCCCATGGCCACGGCCACAGCCGGCAGGGGCCGCTGGTAGCTTCTCCAGGAAGTTCAAGATCAGATCTACAGAAGAAATCTTTTTCCGAGGTCTGCCGGAAGGAACCTGAATGAACCTGAAGGCAAGGCCAGAGGGCGGACGGTCCACCCTCACGCGGTGAGCAGGGAGGCGGGGATGACGCACGAAGCAGCTTCCGCGGCCAAGCCGGCTCCCCGCGCTTCAGGCGGAGGACGCAGACCCCGCTCCCCGGAGCCCGGAGACGACGCGGGGCCGGCGGCGTCCCCGCGGGCAGCGCCAGCGCGGCTGGGGCGGGACTCGCCGCTGCGCGGGCGGCGCGGCCAGGAGGACTCGGGCGGGGAGGGGGCGGCACACTCCGGGGCGGCCCCCCGGGTCCGCGTAAACGCGGCTCCCGCACCTCCACGGCCTGCGGGAGCGTCGCCTCCGGGAGAACCACCGCCGGCGCACAGGAGAGGCCGCTCCAGCCGCGGGCCGTGCTCCGCCCGCCGGGGCCAAGCCGCGGCCCGGCGCGTGTTCCCCGAGCCCTGCTCTCTCGCCGGCCTGTCTCCCTCTTCTCTTCCGCCTGGTGAGGGAGGCAAGGTGGCTCTGTAAGATAAACAAACACAATCCCAGTGAGGACAGACAGAGGCTGTTGACTCAGGGCTCGTGGAGCGCGGAGTCGGCCACCGTCACTTGCGTTTGGCAGAGACGCCGGGCAGGCAGGGCGTGGGAGAGCTTTCTAGTGAGAAGGGAAGGCTCCACGGGTGCTGACGAGGCTGTTGGCGAGCGGCCACCTTCCTCCCTGCTCCGCTGGGGCAGCGGAGACTGGAGCTGTGGGTTTCCCAGGAGGGCGGCTCGGGCAGGAACCCGCTCAGGCTGGGCGGTGGCGGTCCATCAGGCCCTCCCCAGGCCCACCGCCACCTCTGCCCCCTCCCCTTCTTCCCCTCCAGGCAAAGCGCCAGCGCTGACCTCAGGCGCCTGGGCAGGTGGGGTTGGCGCTGCTCTGGGGCTGCAGAGGTGAGGGTGGGAGGTTCCGGCCTCCTCCCACCCTGAGCCCCCTGCCCTCCCTCCTTCTCCAAAGCTGGGCATTTCAAGGTGCTGTGCAAGGGGCACTTGTCCCCCTCCTCAAGTCTGTGCGATCACCTCCCCCACCGCCCTCCAGGGCTGGGAGTGTGGAGGGGACTGCAGGGCCAATAGGCTCCTCTGGGGTCCCCTGGGCTATCTGTCTCCCTGGTGACAGGAACACCGAGCATCCTCCATTCTAGGAGAGCCTTTGTCTGAGAGCACCCACTACCCGCCATCCTCCTCCCCTCTGCTTCCCCTTGGTTGGCACTGATCTGGGCACCAGCTAGTTCCACCGCAGTGACCTTGTCCCACCCCACCCTGCTGCCGCATCTCTCTGTCTCCCTAGCCTGACAGCGTCACCCATCTTTGGGCTGGGGGACAGGCGGGGCAAAATAGCACCTGCCTGCTAACCTCACCGCTGGTGTAGGAAAGGCTGGTTACGGGCACTGGCTGGTGGTGGCCGCTGCATCCCTCGATTTATTGCTCTGCTGTCTCTGTTCTTGAGAAATTGGGGCTCAGACCAAAAGCTTCCCTTCCCTCCACTCCCTATCCCATCCCTGTGGAACAGCCTGGATACTCTGGGGCATCCAGAAGAGTGTGGCTTTGTTCCCAAAGGAGGTGAGGCCAAGGGGACCCCATCAAGTGGCCCCTCCCCATCCAGCATCCGCTCCTGCACTTAGTGTCTCCTAGGGATCAAACACATAGTAAAGAGAACATTTGGGTGGAGGGAGGACAGAGCTTTTAGGCCCCTATAAAAACTTTTAATCTGAGAGGAATGGGGAGACACTGGAGAGTTTTCACAGAGAACTGACATAAGCTGACTTATGATTTAACAGGATCCCTGTTTGATAAAGCATTTAGGGGAACAAGGGCAGAAATAGGAAATATTGCCGTAATCCAGGTGAGGGGCGATGGTAGATTGGACCATGGAAGCAAAGGCGGGCAGAGGAGTGTGTCCCTGTAACTGGCAGCTTGTACCTGCTGAATTAGCAGTCAGCTGGCCTGACTTCTGATGGTCCTCCAGCAGGGCTCTCTCTGCCTCTCAGGCTCAGTATGGCCTCCCATCCTCTTCTCTCAATCTCTTCTCCCAGCTAATACCAGAAGATTCAAGTAGCAGAGGCCAAAGGGAGTAACATAAGATGTAAGTTAATAAGATGGAACTAAAGGAGAGATGACACAGAGGGAGAGAAGGCCATCCATTCATGAGTCTTAATTGCACGCAACAGAAACCAACATAGATTGATTTCAGCAAGAAAGACATTTATGATAATGATATTAGGTAGATCAGAGAATTGCCAATATGGGTGGAGAGCCAGATTTTATGAAACACGGCATCAATGCCCACTACCACATGACACAACTGATCACGTGTGGACATCCCTACCACCACCAGCAAGCAAACAACTCTACAGCTTGTACCACCAACCCCTCTGGCACCGTACCCTGCATACCACGCTTAGCTGTCTCTGCACCCCTGCTGTCTCTGCAGCCCTAGGAACTAAATCTGAGTGGAGGCTCCCAGTCCCTATCTCCTTCAAGCACTGGTTCCTGACTCCAAGTCAGATAAGTCACTTGACCATCCCCCAGCTGCAAGAGAGTCTAGGAAAGCAAGAGTTTGGCATTTTTATCTCCCATTGGGTGAAGCAATCTTTGCATCCCACTATGGCTAATAAGGTTGGGAAAATACCAAACATACAACATATTTCAGATGCTAAGCAGACCAAAAATGTCATGTGTCCATAAGAAAATGTATATCAGATGGGGATCAGTGAATATCCTATGGTTATAAAATTACCAGACTGATTTCCATCTGTGGCTCTAATCCACACTACCAGAAGGAAAATCCAAAAGGAAAATTATAAAAATGTCCCATTCTTTTAGCAAGTGATTTAGCTTCCTGAAAAAACTACTTTAAACAATTAACATTCATTTGGATATTTGTTTGAATATTATTGACAACAACATGATAAAATTTTTATTTAAAAATTGTTTGTATGATCTAGATATATCTATATACACATATAGATATATACATATAAATATCCATATATATGTGGAAAGAGAGAGAGAGAGAAAACACTAGAAACCTGACAATATATTTTAACACCCACCTTGATCCAGCTGTAACTAGAGCTGAATAAACTCTTGAAATTCCTAGGTATTCAAAAAAATAAATTACCTTTTGGGTTTCAGTTAATTTGAGATGAGTTTCTGTCACTTGTACCCAAGAGATTCTAGAATACAAAATATATGTATTTAAATATTATTGGCACTTAACATTTGTTATTATTAGTTTGGCCTATAGACATAAATGGTCTTATATGAGAGAACTTTAATTAATATCATAAGTAAATAGGGTAAAAAAAGCTTAAATGTTATAGATTTATTTTTATAACCGTCATATCTAGAGCTATGACAAATTTTATATTTTAAATTTTTCCATAGTTTTTAAAGTTTAGTTTTTCCTAATGTGTGGGTGGGACATAAGCATGTTTGACAAAAAGAAGAAAGAGGTCCTGCAGTATTTTGAAAAATTATTTTTAAGTTCCAAGCAAGACAAGTTCTATTTTCTCCTGGAAAGGAACTTATTTTGACATTAATTTAATGTCAGTGGGTGAAAGAAATAATAGATTTTAAAACTTAAGCTATTTATAACATATGTGGGAAAATGAGTAAGGAAGATTAAATTTGTGATTTAAATAAATATAGTAATCGCATAAAACTAGGCTCAACTAAGCATCTGAATCTAGCACTGATGCCCTCTTATCCTCAATACACACAGACACACACACACATTAAGCAGTTACCTTGCTCAAGGGTTCTAGACACTGGATTAAACTTAGTGCATAAAAATGTGTTTAAGAATTTTATGGGATACTTTCCAATAATCATCAAAAAATGAATGTGGACATTTACCTCTACTCCTTCCTATGACTCCACTAAAATAATAGTAATGGGATTAGATTAAAAGGTCAAACCACAGGGATAAACAGAAGTGGCAAGGAGACAACAGGAAAATTTTGGAAGCAAGAACGCAGATGTATGAGCAGTAACTTTTGAGCAACCATGAGAAAGCCAAAACCTAAGACGGCAGTGGCAGAAGTGTAAGCAAGCTCATTGCTGACACAGGTCCCTCAAAAGCTCTGAACTGGAGGCGTCAGGGACCCTGTGATGAAAAATCCGGGGAGTCACTGGAAGTCTGAGCACAGAACGGCTAGAAGCCTATAGCGCCTCCCCACTGGCAGAGGACTGGGGGTCCACTCTCTGGAGATGTTAATTCAACAAAGCTCTGGATTTGGGCCCCAGTCTCCCCTGTGGGCAGTAGGCTGTGCTGAAAATACGAACAAGTGCGAGTCTACACACCAAACCCTGAGACCCTCTGGCCCCCTTGTCCACTAGGCTCCCCGAATATTGGTGGCTAATTTAGGGTGCAGCTTTCAGGCTACCTTACTTTCTTCTTTCTGTTTATGGCTATATGTTTTTTAATTCTTTAGAATGTGCATGTATTATGTATGTAGTTAAACAAAATTTAAGGGGTGAATAATATATTGTCAAAATAAATACTGAAAATTGATGTGATAAAATATATATTTCTAGATTAGGGAGATGGAAGAAGGGGATATGTATCTCATTGTAAGAGAGCCAACTCCTCATCTTCCATAGTAGAGAGGAAGCAGAAAAGAAATATATTGAAAAATTCAGAAATAGTATTAGAAACATTTTATAGAAATGTGAAGGCAAATAATACAAGAAACAGTTAAAAGAGATGAAAATGTTTGCCTTTGGAGAGTGAGCATGAGTGGTGGTGAAGACTGCAAAGAGTGCTGACTTGCATCTTATGGCATTCAACTTTGTGACTTCGTGAAGGAGAACATATGTTACTATAATGAAATTTAAAATTAAAGGAATTATAAGCATTGTGAAATGTTAGTATACTTACACAAAGAATTTTCTATTTTTCTAAGTATTTATGTATTAAACTTGTAAAAGTTCATGAATTGCATCTTAGAACATTTAGAAACCATGAAAGACATGCTCATAGGACAGTAAAGAGATTGAGTAGACTATGAGGCCAAAGTGAAATCCTAAAATGATGGAGATGAACAGAAATACTTCAGAAAGAGAAGAAGGACCGAAAATGAGGAAAGTGAAAAATGCTAAATCTAATCAAATAGAAGTGCCAGAAACAGTCAATGTGTTACAGTCAGTGTGGAAGAATATACTATAAAATAGATTATAAATATGAGCTCTCCATGACAAGACACTGAGGGAAGAGCTCAACAATAGAATACGTACCATAATATTTTATTAATAACTACTACGGTCTGCTAAAATGGCATATGTTAAGTAGGATACGAGTATATAAAAAGCCTGGAAGATATTTGAAAATCTATTCCCAGAAAATTACCCCCCAAAAAATTCAGAATGGATTCTTTTAAACCCATAACAACTTTCCAACAACAACACGTCCATACCACAATGCCGTACACTCGTCCGTGGATGGTTGAGCTGTGCGATTTTAAAAATGAAGACGAGAAAATGGAAAAGATACTCTTCGTCAAAACAAAATCAAAGGAAGTAGTTCTTCTCTCAGACATGAATCAAAAACTGAGTTATGTATAAAATAATTAGTGTTTAAAGAAGTCCATGTCACTTTACAGAAGTATGGAAAGAAAATTCTGCTGACCGTAGCATATTGAAGAACAGAAAAATCCAGGAAAAGCAGAGAAGAGGTATGATGAAGGTATCAGTGAGCAGTGAGGGACAAGCCAAGGTTTTTCAGACCACCCTGCCTACAGCGCTCAAGGCAAATTTGGACTTCCCAGGGACTGGCGTGAGTTTTGAGGAGACCCTCAAATGCTGCCCAAAATATAAAAAATATAGTTTTCCCTATAAACTTTATAGTTTTCCCTATAACTTTTCTCAGGCCACACCCTCATATTTGAGAACCTGAGTACTGGATAAATAAAAATAAGAGCTATCATTTATTGTGTGCTTATTATGGGCCAAGCACATGTATTAGGTCCTTTACTAATTTGACAAATATTTATTGAATGTCTTCCAGGTGCCAGGCACCAGGGCTGCAGCTGTGAACAAAACAGACACTATGCCCACCTTCCCAGAGTTTGTGGTCTAATAATGTATAGAAATAGACCTTACACGAGGATGGGAGGAGTTGGGGAAGGAAAGCCCAGACTGAGGAGGAGGAGGAGCAGAGAAAAGCCACTGTCAGCCCTCCTGAAGTAGTCACCTAGCGGAGCTCAGAACCTGCAGGGGAATTGGAGGAACAGCTCATCTAGCTGTGAGAATGGGACACAGAAGGAAGGCTGTTGCCTCTGCATCTGACCATGGGCTTGGGGTTGCTGTTGGGCATCAGGGCAGGCAGGGAGGAAAAGGGCTGGTGGTAAAATAGAAGAGAGCAAGAACAAGCTAGAACCCCCTAGGGGGACCTGCATCTGTCCCTCACTGCACCCAACCACTAGCTACAGGGAATAATGGCTGCTGCTTCACTCCCACCTTCCAGAGCTTGCACAGGTATCTCTTTTGGCCAACTGTTAACATGGAACCATAAAGGAAATGTGGTTCCAGCTTAGGCCAGCTGACACCATACAACACCAGCACTTTTCCACCCTTTGTCAAATTGGCATCCTATTCACTTCTTTTAACCACATTTAACTTCCAATAGCAAAATCTTGCATCCACCTAACATGATGCAGCTATTCCTGGTACAATGAAAAATACCCAACCTTCTCCCCAGAAGAGGATATGAGGTCCCATATGTCACTCTATCTTTGGGGAATGTCCATTCCTTTTCTTGCTAATTCACACTCCCCTTTTAATAGCCTGAGAGATAGCTGAACTACTGTTAAGACATTTTATGTTCACTAGTAGGAGAATGGGAAGGTGGAAAAAAAGGAAAAGAGTTGGTATTATATAAAATAATTTGTAAGATAGGTACCTAAATTAGATCCAACCCTTCTGCAATATTTGAATGGTTTCTGGTGGAAGTCCAAATCCGGACTGGCTTTCTAGATGGCGGTTTGGTAACTATCAGTGTCCTTAACCGCCGCGATGGGCGCGAGCGGCGGGGCGCCGAGGAGCCGAAAGGCAGCCACCTGCCGGCCTCGCCCCCGATGTCCTCGCGGCCGCGGCTTCGAGCCCCAGCTCCGGGACTGAGGCGGCGGAGACGGGAGGAGCTGCGGGAGGCGTTGAAGCGCCGGGAGATACTTTGACGCGAAGACCTACAAGTCTTCTTTTAAGAACTTTATGCTAATGAAATTACTATGGATGTGTAGTTTATATTGGTTTTTAAAAAATGGAAAAAAACTAAACACCCAATAGTAGGAGGGTTGGTTAAGTAAATTATTGTACCTCCAAATGACAAAATCATAATGCAACCATTAAAAACGATTTTTTAAATATTGAATGACCTAGAAAGATTTCCATTATTAAGTGAGAATAAAAGTAGATTCTTAAATAATATGCAAGCTTTCAGCACATTTTTGTAAAATTATGTATGCAAAGGAAAATAAGGTTGAAGATACCAGCAAGGTATCTATATTGAACCTGCATAATAAGAAGCCATTAATAATAATTGAATAAATTTAATTTACAGGAAAGAATTTGCTGTGAGGAAAAAATAAAAAGAATAAACAAACTGAGGAAAATATTTGCAAAACAAAAGATAATCTCTTTACTGTATCACCAATTTCTTCAAATCAATAAGAAAAAGATTAACAATCCAATAGCAAAATTGAAGACATATTTAGAAAAGAAAAGAAAACTGATTTTTAAACATATGCAGTGTTCGATCTCACTCATAGTGAGAAAAAAGCAAATTGAAACCAAATCCAAGTACCATCTTTTAATCTATAGGCTTGGCAAAGATCAGAAAGTTGAACACATTGAGTTGGCAAGAATATAGGAAAACGGGCACTCCAATATATCGCTGGTGGGAGCAACAATTGCTAAATCCTCCATGAAGGCAAATAGGCAAATCAAAATTTTAAACACATGTGCCTTTGAATCCAACAATTTCACTTAAAGGAATTTATCCCACGGTTATATCCAATCATATGGTAGTGACATATGTGTAAGGAGATGCATTTCCATAATAGGAAAAAACTAGAAACAACTTAGGGACTGGTTAAATTATGGCACAGCTATCCAGTGTAATATTCTGTGATGGTGAAAAATGATAAGGCACCTCTTCATGCACTTATATAGAAACATCTCCAAGATATATTAAGTGAGAAATTCAAGGTGTATAATGGTGTGATTGAACACGACCATTTCGTAAAGATAAAATAAAAGATGTATGTGCATGTTTATGTGTGTGTGAGTGTGCGTACACACAGATCATACACACACTGACACCCACACGCCTGTATGGGCATAGAAGGGTACAACAAAAAAGCATAAATTGCTTCCCTATAATGTTGAAGCCAGGGTAGACAAGCTCCCTCCCAGCAGCTAATTAATTCTTGTTCTTTGCCTTAAACTTGCCCCTCCTTTTATGTGTTCACTTTTCAAGAAGGTACTACCACTTATGCCGTTGATTATGTCAGAAAAATGGAAATCCATTTTCTTCGTTCTTTCCTCACCCACCTACCCCCACTAAATCAATCATCAAATCTTGCTAATTTTACCTTCAAAATATATCTCAGCTTTGTCTACCTCTGTGGCAGAAGATGCTAGCTGTGCCTGAATGTTCATAGTTCCCTTTGCCCTTCGTCATAAAACCCCAAGTTTTCAACTAGACCTGTTGTCCCTAGAATAACCATTTTATTTCCCAACATTCCTTACAACCACATGGGGCCATATGACTAAGTTCTCTCCAATGAGCTGTAAGTGTCACATGTAATTTCTAGATATGCCTTTAAAGGGAGTGGATAAACTCTTTTCCTCCCTTCCTCATTCATGTTGACTGTAATGAAAACAACCTGGCTGGAATTAGAGCAGCCATCTGGGACCAGGAGCTGGAAGTCACATGTTGAAAAACAAGATGGAAGGATCTGGTCTCTGGTATTGTGAAACCACCAGTCTAATTCTAGGCTAACTATGTGCAGACTTCAACTATGTCAGAGAGAAATAAACATCTATCTGTCCAAGCTACTGTAATATGGGGTTTTCAGTCACAGCTACTCCTAATCCCAAGTGATAAAATGTCTCTCCATTTCCACCATCAACCACTTGATCCAAGCCCAACCCATCTCAACTGGACTACTGCAACAGCATCCTAACTCTTCCCCTACCATCCAATCTTAACCTCTCTCCATTTAATTCTACACGCTCCAACCAGAGTACTCCTATAAAAATATACACGTGGTTAAATCACTCCTCTGTTTATAATCTTTTAATGAATTCCCATTAGTTTTAGGACAAGTTTTAAAGTCTCAAGGCAGCCTATTCAATCTTATATTGTCTGGCTCCTAAAACTTCAGCACACCCCTTGCTACTTTCCCATCTCACTCTCACATTGAAGCTTCAAATATCCTGTTCGGTCTACTGTTTCATTCAGCTTAAATCTCTCCCCAACCCCCACTACCTAACTAACGGCTACTAATCTTCCAGGTCACTGATAAATTGTAACTTCCTCAAGAATTACAGTGAGGAGCCACTTCCTCATGACATCCTTCACTATTCTTTATAGTTCTTACCTCGTTTCCACCTACGTAATTATTTGTGTAACTATTCCTTTAATGTAAAGCTTTCAAATGGCGTATAGGTCTAAAGTGCCTACAGACACATTCCATGGCCCACACAGTATTTTTTTTTTCCTTAAACTTGAAGAACTTTAGTCAGTACGTCCTCTTTTTTGGTTTGTCACAGTTTCCACCAATTCATGTCATTTCACCTACTTAGGTCCCTTTTCTGTGTCCTCTAGGCCTTTGTATCTTCGGCCTGTTTCTCCTACTAAACTAGAAGCTCCATTACCGTAAGGCTGTGCCTCTCTTCCACGTCATTATACGCCTCTATCTTAATATGCTTGGGATGTGTTAAGGTGCTGGAGAAATCCTTGTTCAATGATTGAAGGCAATGAATGAACTGCTCTTGCCACCGCTATTAGTAGACTTTTCCTTCCTTTGTTTGTTTGTTTTTTTTTTTTAATATATATAAGATACTATAGGAAGATACGTGTGGGAAAGTATCCATTTGGTAATTACCGTACACCAAATTTTGAACAAATTTAGCACGAAATTCTAAACTTTAAGCAAACTTTCAACTTCTTTTCTCCTAATGGACCAAATAGAAAGTAAAATCATGTATTTATACTTTTGAAAGTTTTGATAAGGGTACAAAAACATTTCATCTAGGCCATTCTACTTCTGCTCTCAAGGAGTTAGGCATCTCGATGTCAGTGACCCCAATTCCCAATTGGCTTTTTAAACTCCAGATGCTCCAAACTGTATGTTTCTATAAAGAGTCTGTCCTTAATGATGGCAACACCAAAAATAAATCCAGATCACATCGCTGAAAATTCTTATCACATCAAACATGGTGCTTAGTACAAAACAGGAATTTTTACTTTATATTAATCATTAAAAAATGAAGATACAGAATAACAGTCCTGCACTGTTTGGATATTTTATTGTTATGTTTTATATTTCCTCATCTCTCGAAATGGCAGGAGTTTGAGGATTTGTATTAATTTTCTTATTTTTGAGGTTATGAAAACCAGAGACTCTTCTAAAGTCCTCCTACATTTTGACAGAGAGCATTGGGGCTCGCTGAGTCACTTCTAAAAATTAAATTCCAGGTTCTCCACCCCTACACACCATTATCATTTTCACTGCTTTGAAAATTTCTTATTCCACCTTAAACACACACACATTTTGTTAGGTTTTCCTCTCTCGGTGAAGACTGCAACCTTCTTACTATCTCTAAGTATTTCAGAGTTATCTAAACTCTAGAAGAAAATGCTAGAATCCTTTTAAAAATTTTCCCCTACACCGAGAGAGAAAAAGAGAGTGAGAGAGACAGGGAGAGAGAAAAATTGTTTTAAACTTAAAATATAATGTTCCAAAATCAAAATTTTAGGGCTGGCCCTGTGGCGTGGTGGTTGGGTCCGCGCGCTCCGCTGCTGGCGGCCCGGGTTCTGATCCCAGGCACCCACCGAGGCACCACTTGTCGGGCCATGCTGTGGCGGCGTCCCATATAAAGTGGAGGAAGATGGGCATGGATGTTAGCTCAGGGCCAGTCTTCCTTGGCAAAAAGAGGAGGATTGACCTAAGAAAAAAGAACAAAGCAGGAGGCATCACAATCCCTGACTTCAAAACATACTACAAAGCAATAGTAATCAAAACAGCATGGTACTGGTACAAAAACAGACACACAGATCAATGGAACAGAATTGAAATCCCAGAAATAAAACCAAAAATATACAGACAGCTAATTTTTGACAAAGGAGCTAAGAACATACAATGGAGAAAGGAAAGTCTCTTCAATAAATGGTGCTGGGAAAACTGGACAGCCACATGCAAAACCATGAAAGCGGACCATCTGCTATCGCCATTCACAAAAATTAACTCAAAATGGATCAAAGACCTGAAGTTGAGACCTGAAACTATAAAACTCATAGAAGAAAATATAGGCAACACACTATTTGACTTTGGTCATAAAGGAATCTTTTTGGATGACATGCCTACTCAGACTAGGGAAACTAAAGAAAAAATAAGCAAATGGGACTTTATCAGATTAAAGAGCTTCTACAAGACAAATGAAACCAGAATCAAGATAAACAGACAACCCACCAGCTGGGAGAGAATATTTGCAAAACATACATCTGACAAGAGGTTGATTTCCATAATATATAAGGAACTCACACAACTGAACAGCAAAAAAAACAAACAACCCGATCAAAAAATGGGCAGAGGAAATGAACAGACACTTCTCCAAAGAAGATATACAGATGGCCAATAGGCACACGAAAAGATGTTCAACATCATTAATCATCAGGGAAATGCAAATCAAAACAACACTAAGATATCGCCTCACGCCCATTAGAATGGCTATAATCACCAAGACAAAAAACAACAAATGTTGGAGAGGATGTGGAGAAACAGGAACCCTCATACACAGCTGGTGGGAATGCAAACTGGTGCAGCCTCTATGGAAAACGGTGTGGAGATTCCTCAAAGAATTAAAAATAGAGATGCCCTATGATCCAGCCATCCCACTACTGGGAATCTATCCAACGAACCAGAAATCAACAATCCAAAGAGGCTTATGCACCCCTATGTTCATTGCAGCATTATTCACTATAGCCAAGAAGTGGAAGCAACCTAAATGTCCCTCGACTGACGATTGGATCAAGAAAATGTGGTATAAATGTACAATGGAATACTACTCAGCCATAAAAAAGACAAAATCGTCCCATATGAAACAACATGGATGGGCCTGGAGGGTATTATGTTAAGTGAAGTAAGCCAGAAAGAGAAAGACAAACACTGTATGATCTCACTCATATGTGGAATATAAACCAAAACACAGACAGAGAAAACTGTATTGTGGTTACCAGGGGCAATGGGGGTGGGCACAAGGGGTGAAGGGAGACATATATATGATGATGGACAAACAAAAATGTACAAACCAAAATTTCACAATGTTAAAAACTATTAAAACATCAATTAAAAAAAAAGAGGAGGATTGACATGGATATTAGCTCAGGGCTGATCTTCCTCACAAAAAAAAAAATCAAAATTTTAAATGGAATATAGTTTCTTTAAAAAAATCTGGATGGAAAATATTTCCATAAGCAAAACAGTAAGAATATTTATTTTTTGCCACTAAAACAAAGCAAATTCGCTGATGTTAATAAAAATCAATCATAAATTTCACAAAACTGATGTCAAGTGTTTTTTTTTTTATCAGTATAATATCTCACGAAGTATGAAAACCAAAACATCAGACTCCTAGGTTTGTTCTGTTTGTTCAAATAGCTAAATGGTTTGGTGCAACATTATATATTTTCCTATTTTTCTTCCTCTCCCTTCTACTCATCATACTTTGTTGAATTGATTTGGAGACCAAAAGCAATTACTTTCTGTAACTTCAGCTCTCTATTTTAAGATATCTCCACTGGCCTTTCCTTCAACTCATTGGAAAGACAAATCATGTTGTCTAAAAGTTATGAATTGTGTGCTGCTATAGCTGTCTCTATTTTGCTGAAAGTAATCTGTCCAAAAGCCCTGTGCCCTTCAAAAATGAGTTTCTACAAAACTCAAAGTTTTTAAATTACCCTCACAGTGGTTTTCGGATGATAAGTTGTTCCATGTTTCCATTAGATGTCTCAGAAAATTCAAAACCATTTGACTCTGTCATTGATGCAATTGCGGATAATAATAATAACAGCTGGTATTTATTGAACACTTACTCTCCTCCAGGTACTGTGTTAAGCATTTTATACATGTAATCTCATTTTATCTGCCCAATAACCCACTATTAGTCAAGAATTTTTTGGTTGCAAGTGGCAAAAATCCAGCTCAAAAATTTTTGGGTGAAAGAAAAAGAATAGGCTCACGTACTTGGAAGTCCTGGAGTAGTTGGCTAAAGTCGTGGCTGGATCCACAGCCTCGATGATGTCATCAGGACACTGTTTTTCATGCAGCTCTACTTTCCTCTACATTGCTTTATTCTCAGGCTATTCCTATGTCATTAGAAGATGAAGGTCATTAGCTCCATTCTTACATCCTATCAACATAACAACCTGCTATGGACTGAATTGTGTCCCCTCCGCAAATTTCTACATTGAGGTCTTAACCCCCAATGTGACTTTATTTGGAGATAGGGCCTTTAGGAGGTAATTTAGATTAAATGAGATCATAAGGGCGAGGCCCTAATCTGATGGGATTAGTGTCCTTATAAGAGGAGAAGGAGACACCAGAAAACTCTCTCTTTCCACCATATCAGGACACAGTGAGAAGGCAGCCACCTATGAGCCAAGAAGAGAGCCCTCATCAGAAACCAACTGTACTGGCACCTTAATCTTGGACTTACAGCCTCCAGAACTGTGAGAAATAAATTCCTGTGGTTTAATCCACCCATTCTATGGTATTTTGTCATAGCAGCCCAGCTGACTAATATACAACCATAAAGGGGCTTCTCCAACAACCTCAGCAAAAGTCCCAGAATTGATTCTGGTTGGCCTTGTTCGGGTCACATGCCCACCACTGAACGAATCACTGTATAGGGGGTTTTCAGTACTGGGCCTGGGTCACCTGCAGACCCTTGGAGCTGAAATGTGAGATCAGTCTTATGTGAACTATTTGGACCAAAGTTAAGGAGAGTTTATTCCTAAAGGAAAATTATTACCAAAAGAAGGAGAAAGTGATACAAAGAAAAACAAAAACAAAACAGGGGCAGGTAACTTCAGAAACGCTATGGAGAAGGTATTGTTATATCTCTCACTTTCTGCAAGAGGAAACAGGCTGAGTAGGTTAAATGACTTGCTGGAAAGCTCATGTCTGGTACATAGGTGGGATAGACTTTCAAGTCTGAACTCTGAGCCACTGCACTATTCAACCTTCTTGATGATGAAGACCTCAGGGAATGATGTACAACGCTATTTGGCCTTCTCACGGCCAACCTGCCCCACTTCCCTTTATCATAGGGAAATTTAGCAGAATGCTAAATAAGTAATATGCCTCTTTCTCTGTAATTTTTATCAAAATGATAAACGACAAAACCCTCCAGCCAAAACAAAGACAAGAAATAATAACTTTTCTGGATTGGATCAATTGGATCAATCAATTCAGCCCAACAGCATCTTCAACAACACATTTAGGATGTAATTTGCCCCTAATTACAATCTTAACAGGAACAACATTTCCCAAGCATTTCAGGGTCCTTTAATCATAGCTCTTTTATCCATGAATATATCAAAACATTTATAATCTCATTTCTCTTGGCTTATATCCACCACAGGAAGTAGTATTTCCTTTTATGTATCCTAATCATGCCTTAATTAAGCTGCAAAGGAAACTGCTCTCTCTTGTATTCAGAATTTGGTGAAACAGTCTCTATTCATACCCAAATCAGCCAGTTAATGATCTTATAAATTAGCTGGGAGTTTGTCTGCCGGTGCACCTCTCCTCCTTCCAGGCTACATCTTAGGCAGTTAAGCTTATCCTCATGAGACATCCCTCCCACGACATCTTTCCTGAAAAACTCCACTTGGCATTTGAGATGGGGCTCACAATCATTGAAGGGAAAAGATGCTTCAAGACAAGGGCTTCAACAGATGCAGGGACTAAGCCATCTCGGTGTCTCCAGTGGAGACTGATTAGGAACAGACATCACGAGGGATGGAGGAGACGATGGAGAAGGAGTGAGAGGGTTGGTAAGCACTATGCAGCTGAAGGGATCCTCATCCATTGGATTTAGAATAAAGCTAGATTCCACAGCGGAGATGCGAGTCTAGAGTGTTCATGAAAACCCTTCAAACTATTTAGTTATGAGCATTGTCAAGGTTTATTACAATCTTGCTGCAAGGGCAAAAGCCTCTAGCAAGGCCATCAAAAATACATTCTTTATAGGAAAATAAAAAATAGAAAAGAACACTCGTTTAAAGTCACTAGATTGTTGAGTATCAGTCAGCAGGGTGGATAGGTGACTGGTTCCCAGAACAAGACTTTGTTCTACTAATGTTTACCAGAAAATTACGCCTTTTATCGGGAATGTTAATTTCTTCCCAGAAAGGAGGTTGCAAATTACATCATGTAAAAAGATTCCTTCCCACACTAGGCTTGGGTCAACTTCTCTTTCACAGTAGTGTGTTTTAAGGTAACGGCCATGGCATTCATGTGACAAAGTTAAAATCGGAAACAGTATAGCAGAATGGTTCCAAGTGTGGGTTTTGCAGCCAGACAGACCCACGTATTCACTTTTAAGCCTTAGTGTATTCATTTGTAAAATAAGGGTAATAATAACTACCTTGTTGGGGAGAGAAGATGAATAAATACTATTTCATTCTCATTATTTTCCTGAATTTTTACAATTGATCACTTTTATATTGATCAGTTTCATAGTCATAATAATAATAAACAATAGTACTTATTATTATAAAATTATCATAGCAACCAGGACCTACGTTTTCACCGACCATGGCCCCTTTCAAGGTCCTGAGGTAACTTTTAAAAATTTAGAAAATATTTGGGCACCAGAATTTTAGGAAATACTGAACCCTGAGGTCCTCACACTACAGGAGTCAGGCAAAGTCCTAGACTAAATCCTATTCTGAGTGAAGTTTTCACATTCAAAAAAATTTGTAAGTAGAACTGACTGTTTCCTCTCATTAATTAGCCCATTGCCATGGTAATCCACTAAATAAAATAGGATCAAAAGAAATATTTCCAATGCTTTCTTGTTCAGAGGTCTTTTTGTCTCCTGAATGGACCATTAGCAAGTTTCCTGGTGCCCTCTGCCAGACATCAAAAATCCAGATCAACTCAGGTTTATACATCACATAAGGAGACATACTATTTTCCCCTTCTCCATCTTCAAACTTGTCTCAGGGGACCGCAACAGACCTGAGGTTTGGTGGCCTGCTTGTTTAACTGTGCATGTCCTCCCCAGCATGAGGGAACAAAGGGAATCCATCTGGCCATTGTCCATCCATTCTGGGAGCCCCCTGAGCAGCCAGGACAGAGGTGTGACCAGCCGATGTATGATTGGTCATATTGCTCCTCGGCAAAAGCAATGTCCATATATTAAGATGGACATTGCATTTAATGGGAATGAAATAATTGCATTTTTCAATGCTGATTAAATCCTTTTCTGTTTTACGATCAGTAATTCACTTACTTCACCTATCTCAACACTCATCACACTTTATTGTAGCTCCTTGTTTAATCATCTGATGCTCCTAGTACACTGCAAGCTGAAGATTCAGGAGGAAACAATGTCAGCCTTGCTTAGTGCTATACATCTGGAACCTAGCCAGCGGCTGAGGAACAAACATACAGAGCATAGGTGGTCAAAGAAATATTTGATTGTAATTGATTACTTGAAATTGTGAAAGACAAAATGCACCAGACAATTAAGGAGATGATTTTATTTAGGTTATTGCAATAGAGAGAATGTTCATTTTTGTCAAAGAAAGTGAAGGGCTCTGGGCTTTTATACAGTTAGTAAACAAGGCAGTTGTCCTGAGTCTTATGGGAGTCACAAGGAAGGATGCTGATCGGTCCAACTTTGGCATACGCAAAGGCAGTGTGGTCCATTGCAGTTAGCCATTTCCCAGAACACAAAAGACTGGGGGTATTTCTCAACTGGTGCCGCTTTCTGGGAACATGGAGCTCAGATACAATTCAACATTGTCAAAAAAAAGTATGTAAGGCATTTAGCACAGAGACTAAAAACACACAGTAGGCACTTCTAAGTGGCAACAATTATTGTTTCGAATAAACAGAAGAGTAAAGGCTACCCTGCCTAGGACACCATCACTAGGAGTTTCCTCACTGGCAGCTGCTCCCATCAATGCCTGAGGTCCTTGGTTGCTTCTCGCTCTAGGCTGCCCACCAGGCTCCTGGTAACTTAAAGGGCCCTCACCGGTCACCTCCCATCACTGTCTGCCTACTTATCAACCATCTCCCTCAGAGGCCTGTCCCTATCCAGCACAGTGCTTAACACAACTCCTATAGTAGGCGCTCCATACACACATACTTTAAATGAATGCATGGCCAAGAGCCTGAGCTTTAGAAAATCCAGTGTCATACTTATAATAATAATTGTCCTTGTTTTCCGTCTTGATAAGGCACATACTTGGCTGCAGAAGCATTTGGGCTTATGTCATTTGGCAAGAATTTACTGTGAATCCAGAGTCTTTTTCCTGTGTCATTTTAGAATCATCCTTTTATAATATTTTGAATGTTTCTGTTCTAAATGTGTTACGTTGCATATGTCCACACTTTACCTCATCTACCACTTTCCTACCCATTAGCACAGCCTCCTAAGTTTTCCCTCCAGTTGATACTCATCAACTTGGCTTTTCTCTACTCAGAATAGTTCAGCATTAGCTGAAGATTTGCAGATTTCGCTGTGCAAGCCCTTCTGAGGATCATTTCTAAAGGTATTGAATAAGACTAACCCAGACCAATCTCTGAGGAACCCCACTGTGTTTACCCTTTTCCTTCCAAATAAACGTGCATTTCTACCTACTCATTTTGTTTCAAGTCTCTAAGCCAGAACTGAATCTGGGACAAAATACCGTTACCCAACCTATGGTGACAAAAATTCCCATTAAACTGTACATTGGGGTTTCACAAGGTACAAAATGCCACTGGAGGGACAGAGACAATTTTTAGTGTGCTGATATGACATTATCCTCCTTACTCTGCCATTTAAGAACCATTTAACCCAAAGATTAAATGCCGTCCCCATAGAAATTCAGACACAACAGATGGTCAGCAGATCTGAGATGCGATGGAATATTTGAAACCCAAATTTCATCAAGAGTGTTTATTTAGTAGGTGAGGTTTCAAAATTCTGAAGACTTCAGCGTGAAGGTGTGCCCATTTAGGAATGTTGCTTCCTTTGGAGTGCGGCTTTATGCATTGTTTTTTAGAAACTTTGAGGGTTCTATGTGAACTTACACTCTTATTATACATGAACCAAAATTACGCTCTTTGGCCCAGTTTGCACCTGTGATAAATTGGGCATTTGTTAACTCTTCAGGATTCACTGAGTACTCAAGACCTAATCCTGTTCAGAGACTTCTCTGCTATCTCCACTGCAACTAGAATGCCTTTCTATCATTAAACTGCTCACACTGTAATGCAATGATCTGTTTACGTATTTCTCCCCTACCAGAACATGAGCTTATTTATGGCAGGGATCACATTGATTCATCTCTATATCACAGGAGGCTGGCACATCGTTGGTACCTACCACATATTTGATGAATGAATGAATGAACAAATGAATGGCCAAACAAACCACACATCACTCTTCCCCACCCCCAGTGTAACCACCCCGCATCAAACGGGAGCCATGAAATGGAAGCAAGACTTGTTAAGGAGACCTGACAAGTGTCCAGTGTATTTCACCCCTGAGGAGTGGAAAGAGCACAGACTAGGCAAAAATCTAAATTAGCACATGACTAAGTTTCCAACCCTACTTTTCTGCCCGTATCACTTCCCTTTTCCCCTGACGGTGCTACCCAAGATAGGAGCAAGGGCTCTCATGCCAAATACCACCGGTCTGCTAGGGCTGCCATAACAAAATACCACAGACTGGGTGGCTTAAACAACGGAAATTTATTTCTCACGGTTTTGGAGGCTTTAAGTCCAAGATCAAGGCATTGGCAGATTTGGTTTCTCCTGAGGCCTCTCTTCTTAGCTTGCAGATGGCCACCTTCTCTCTGTGTCCTCACGTGGTCTTTTCTCTGTGCACACATCCCTGGTGTCTCTTCTTCTGCTAAGGACGCCAGTCCTATTGGATTAGAGTCCCACTCCTATGACCTCATTTAATCTTAATTACCTCCTTAAAGTCTCTCTCTCCAAAAACAGTAACATTTGAGTTAAGGCTTCAACATATGAATTTGGGAGTACAAATTTAGTCCATAATACTACTCTATGCCCTCACTATAGCCCCAAAATGGCATAGGCTCCAGATGGCTTCTTACCCTTGTCGCTCCTAGCCCCTACCCACCTCAAATCAAAACCACCACTTTGAGGGTATTTTTAGTCTATTCGCATCCATTCATTTAACAAATATTTATTGAGTACCTACTGCATGCCAGGCGCTTGAGATATATCAGTAAATTAAACAGATAAAGATACTTGAGGGGCCGGCCCAGTGGCGCAGCGGTTAAGTGCGTGTGCTCCGCTTCGGCGCCTGAGGGTTCGCTGGTTCAGATCCCCGGTGGGCACCGAGGCACTGCTCATCAAGCCATGCTGTGGCAGTGTCTCATATAAAGTAGAGGAAGATGGGCACCGATGTTAGCCCAGGGCCCATCTTCCTCGGCAAAAGAGGAGAATTGGCATGGGATGTTAGCTCAGGGCTGGTCTTCCTCATCAAAAAAAAAAATTAAAAATTAAAAAAAAAAAAAAAGATACTTGATCTCAGGGAAATGCCATAGTGGATGGTGGTAACATACAATAAATAATAAACATAGTAAATTGTACAATATGTTAAAAATCTATAAGTGCTCTGCAAAAAGAGGAAAAAAAAAAAAAAGTAAAGGAGATTCAGGGTGAGATAAGGAGGTTTTTTTGCAGTATTAAATAGGGTGGTCCAGGGGCCAGCCCGGTGGCGCAAGTGGTTAGGTGTGCCTGCTCTGCTGCAGCGGCCCGGGGTTCGCTGGTTTGGATCCCGGGTGCGCACCGACCCACCGCTTGTCAGGTCATGCTGTGACGGCGTCCTATATAAAGTAGAGGAGGATGGACAAGGATGTTAGCCCAGGGCCAGTCTTTCTCAGCAAGAAAAAAAAGAGGAGGATTGGCAGATGTTAGCTCAGGGCCAATCTTCCTCACACACAAAAAAAATAGGGTGGTCCAAGTCAGCCTTATTGATAAAGTGATATTCAAGTAAAGCTATAAGGAAGGTGAGGGATTAGGCCAAGCATTCATCTTGGGTGTAAAGAGATGAAGAGAGACAACCAAGCAAAAAGCCACAGCCAGCTCGTTCCTGGCCTGGAGAAATAGCAAGACGCCAGTGTGGTTAGGGAGAGAAATGGGAAGAATAGTAGGAGATGAGGTCAGGGAGGTAAGGAGTGGGGGTGGGGAGTACCAGTGGGCCATTATAAGCCTTTTGACTTTTACTTTTAGCATAATGGATTTTGAGTAGAGAAATGACTTGATCTAACTTATGTTTAAAAAGATCACTCTTGACATCAAAACACAAAATGGAGTGGGAGGGGATAAAAGAGTTGAGTTGTTGAATGTGATCAAAATTAAGTTATTATCAGCATAAAATGGACTGTTATATATATAAATATTCCATCAACCAAGAATGTTCTATCCAGCAAAGGTGTCCTTCAGAAATTAAGAAGAGATAAAGACTTCCAGACAAATAAAAGCTGAGAGAGTTCATCACCACTAGACCTGTCTTACAAGAAATGCTGAAAGAAGTTCTTCAAACTGAAATGAAAGGACAACAACTAGTAACATGAAAATATACAACACACTGGTAAAGGTAAGTATATAGTCAAATTCGGAATATTCTAATACTGTAATGTGGTGGAGTGTTAACCACTTAATTTTAGTACAAAGGTTAAAGGATAAAAGTATTAAAAATGACTATAGCTACAATAATTTGTTAATGAATACACAATATAAAAAGAGGTAAATTGTGACGTCAAAAACATAAAAGAGGAAAGGAGTAAAAAGGCAGAATTTTTGTATGTGATCAAAGTTAAGCTATTATCAACATATAATAGACTGTTATACGTATAATATGTTTTATGTAAGCCTCATGGTAACCACAAAGCAAAAATCTATAGTACATAAACAAAAGATAAATAGTAGGGAATCATGGCACACTACTACAGAAAATCATCAATTCACAAAGAAAGGCAGCAAGAGAGGAAAAAAAGAAAGAAACTACAAAACAGCCAGAAAACAATAAGATGGCATTAGTAAGTCCTTACCTATCAATAATACTTTAAATGTAAATGGATTAAATTCTCCAATCAAAATGCATAGACAGAGTGGCTGGATGAATAAAAGACCAAGACCCAACGATACACTGCGTATAAGAGACTCACTTCAGCTTTAAGGACACACATAGGCTGAAGAGTTGGAAAAACATATTCCGTGCAAATGGAAAACAAAAGAGGGCAGTGGTTGCTATACTTACAGCAGACAAACTGACTTTAAGTCGAAAAACGTAACAAGAGACAAAGAAGGTCATTATATAATGATAAATGGGTCAATTCATCACGATAATATAACAAATGTAAATATATATGCACCCAACATTGGAGCACCTAAACATATTAAGCAAATACTAACAGATCTGCAGGCAGAAATAGACAACAATACAGTAATAGTAGGTGATTTCAATACCCCACTTTCAACAAAGGATATATCATCCAGACAGAAACACAATAAGGAAACATTGGACTTGAACTATACTTTAGACCAAATGGACTTAACAAGACATGTACAGAACATTCTATCCTACAGCAGCAGAATACACATTCGTCTCAAGTGCACATGGAACATTCTCCAGGATAGACCATATGTCAGATCACAAAACAAGTAAGTCTTAGCAAATTTAAGAAGATTGAAATCATACTAAGTATCTTTTCTGAACACAATAGTATGAAACTAGAAATCAATAACAGGAGGAAAATTAGAAATGCACAAATATGTGGAAATTAAACAACACACTCCTGAACAACCAGTGGATCAAAGAAGAAATCAAAAGAGAAGAAAAATATCTTGAAACTAATGAAAATGAAAACAAAACACACCAAAACTTGTGTTTTGCAGCAGAAGCAGTTTTAAGAGAGAAGTTCATAACTATAAACATCTACATTACTAAAAAAAGAAATATCTCAAATAAACAAGCTAATGTTACACCTCAAGGAAAAGAACAAACTAGGAAAAGAACAAACTAGAATAAGAACAAACTAAGCCCAATGTTAGCAGAAGTAAGGAAAAAACAAAGAATAGAGTAGAAATAAATAAAATAGAGACCAGGAAAAAAGTAGAAAAGATCAACAAAACTAAGAGCTGGTTTTTCAACAAACTTGGCAAATCTTTAGCTAGGTTAAATAAGAAAAAAGGGAAGACTCATATAAAAAAAAATCAGAAATGAAAGAGGAGATATTACAACTGATACCACAGAAATACAAAAGATCATAAGAGACTACTAAGAACAATTATATGCCAACAAATGGGATAACCTAAAAGAAATAGATAAATTCCTAGAAACATACAACCATACAACCTAGAAACATACAAGACTGAATCATGAAGAAGCAGAAAATCTAGACAGATCAATAAAGAGTAAGGAGATTGAATTAGTAATCAAAAACATCCCAAAAATAAAAACCCAGGACCAGATAGTTTTCTTGGTGAATTCTACCAAACATTTAAAGAAGAATTGACACCAATCCTTTCCAAACTCTTCCAAAAAATTGAAGAGGAAGGAACACTCTCAAAATCATTTTATGAAGCCAGCGTTACACTGATACCAAAGCCAGATAAGGACACTATAGGAAAAGAAAACTACAGGTCAATATCCCTGATGAATATAGATGCAATGGTTGTCAACAAAATACTAGCAAACCAAATTTAACAGCATCTTAAAAGGATCATACACCATAGTCAAGTGGGATTTATCCCTGAGATGCAAAGGTGGTTCAACATACACAAATCAATAAACATGATACACCACATTAACAGAATGAAAGATAAAAAATCATATGATCATCTAAATACATGCAGAAACAGTATTTGACCTAATTCAACATCTTTTCAGGATAAAGAAAACTCTGAACAAATTTGGTATAAAAGGAATGTACTTCAATATAACATACACTATATATGACAAGCCCATAGCTAACATCATACTCAATGGTGCCAGATTGAAAGATTTTCCTCTAAGATCAGGAACAAGATAAGGATGTCCTCTCTCACCACTTCTATTCAACATAGTACTGAAAGTCCTAGCCAGAGCAATTAGGCAAGAAAAAAAAAATAAAAGGCATCCAATCAAAAAGGAAGAAGTAAAATTGTCTCTGTTTGCAGATGATATGATCTTACAAAGAGAAATTCCTATAGACTCCACTGAGAAAACTGTTAGAACTGATAAATCAGTTCAGGAAAGTTGCAGGATACAAAATCAACATATAAAAATCAGTTGCATTTCTATACACAACAATGAACTCTTGAGAAAGAAAATAAAGAAAACAATCCCTTTTAAAATAGCATCAAAAACAATAAAATGCTTAGGAATACATTTAACCAAGGAGGCGAAAGATCTGTACACTGAAAACTATAAGACATTGAAGAAGACACAAATAAATGGAAAGATATCCCAGGTTCACAGATCAGAAGAATTAATATTGTTATTATTGTCTACTACTTAATGAAGGAAATCATACGGTATTTGACCTTCTCCCTCTGACTTATTTCACTTTGCATAATGCCCTCAATGTCCATCCATGTTGTCACAAATGGCTGGATTTCATTGTTTCTTATGGCTGAGTAGTATTCCATTGTGTATATATACCACAGCTTCTTTATCCATTCGTCCCTTGATGGGCACTTAGGTTGCTCCCAAGTCTTGGCGATTGTGAATAACGCTGCAATGAACACAGGGGTGCATGTATCTTTATGCATTGGTGCTTTCAAGTTCTTTGGATAAATACGCAGCAGCGGAATAGCTGGATCATATGGTAGTTCTATCCTTGATTTTTTGAGGAATCTCCATACTGTTTTCCATAGTGGCTGCACCAGTTTGCACTCCCACCAGCAATGATGTAAAAAATAAATAAATAAATAAATAAATAAATAAATAAATAAATAAATCTATGCATGCATGAGGCAAATGTACTAATAAAACAGGAATTTGAAAAAGTAAAAAAAAAAAAAAAAAAAAGAATTAATATTGTTATAATGCCCATATTACCCAAAGCCATCTATAGATTCAATGCAATCCTCATTAAAATTCCAATGGCATGTTACACAGAAATGGAAAAAACAATTCTAAAATTTGTATGAAACTGCAAAAGATCAAGAATAGCCCAAACAATCCTGAAAAGAAAAACAAAGCTGGAGGCATCACCCTTCCTGATTTCAAATTATATTACAAAGCTATAGTAATCAAAACAGTATAGAACTGGCATAAAAACAGACACAGACACCAATAGAACAGAACTGAGAGTACAGAAATAATCCCATGCATATACGGTCAACTAATATTTGACAAGAGAGCTGAGAACTCTCAATGATAAAAGGATAGCCAACAAATGTTGTTGAGAAAACTGGATAACCACATGCAGAAAAAGTAAATTGGATCCCTATCTTACATCAAATTAACTTCAAATGAATTAAAGACTTAAACATAGGACCTAATACCATAAAACTCTTAGAAGAGGCAAAGACCTTCCTGAGGCCAGTCCTCACCTAAAAAATAACATCTCCTCAGCGCATTCTGGAGATGATTAAATGAGATTAAGCATTTAAAACACCCAGGAAGACGCCTGACACAGAGGATGTGTTCAATAAATGTGATCCTTCCTGTTATAGAGGATAAGCAGTGCACAAAGGAGGCCCAGAGGAAGGGGACCAACCCTGCTAACCTCCTAACCCTGCTTGGAGGAGTGGTGAAAATGTCACAGAGGAAGTGACATCTGAGCTGGGTCGTGAAGGATAAGTAAGAGTTGCCAGGTGGAGGAAAACAAGATGCTCCAGAAAGAGATTTCTTGAGCAGAGAGTGTCCTTTTGAAGCCTTCCCAGTCCAGCCTCTGGAACAGCTTTTGACAGTCTGGGATTCAGAAAGACCACTCATCTCAGAAATCGAGAGAGCCAGGACAGCACAGGCCTGCCTTCCACACACTCTTCACTCTGCAGGAAACACACCCACTGGCCAAAGAGGAGGGGGAGGTTGAAGCAGCCTTTGAAAGGGGTAAGAGGAAGGTCTGCAACCTTCACCTGAACAACTCCAGGGGGCACTGTTCACCTTGTATTCTAAGTGCACAGCAACCCCTTGAGCACATTACAAGGAATGGCTCCTGGGGTGAGCAGTACAGCTGCCCTGCAGAGGAGCACACACAGCCACCAAGTCTCAGAAAAGCCAAGCCATGGGCTCCCTAGACCCAACAAGTGGTATGACCCAGACCCCTGAAGCTCCTAAACCATAGAGCCAGGAAACCAAAGTAGCTTTGGAGCAGCCAGTGACTCTGCACTGCCAAGTGCTGAGCATCACACGAGGGCCTGTGGGTACAAAGGTAAATACAAGGGAGTTACATCTAGGAGTGGGAAGAGGTACACTGAATATGCACACAGGTGTGCAAAAATGGAATGTTCTAGATTTCTCTAAGTTGAAGGTAAATTTTCAGTAAGATCATACTTCAAAAATGTTTAAAAGCCATCTTCCCTTACCCCTTCAAACATTTCGCCTTCCAGTTCTCCTGAGGTGGCCACTTTGGTGGGGCTCTCTCTCCACTTTTCCTTACGTCCATTCACTGCTTCATTTTAAGAATGGACTGAACTGGGAGGGTAAAGCTACACCAGAAGAATGAATCACTTTCAGTGGGACTTCAGGTATTGGTGGCTTGCCTGTAGTGGGGAATTTTTGAACAGGGACTCTTCCAAGTATAACCCAACTTATCTCAGTTGACACACGTGCATTTACCTGCTTCTAGGCCTCAAACCCCTGACAAAGAGTGCCTTCACCTGCCCCTTAGCTTGACTAACCTTTAGACCTATTTACTTTCTGACTATAGGCCCCTGACCACCTCCCTTTTCTTAGAGCATTTACCTTAAAAATTTGCAATTGTAAATTCTTTCTCTGTCCCTTTGAGATGTAAATCTTCTCCAGCCTAGGAATCTTTCTCCAGGACCTGGGAGCCAGCCCTTTGAAATTTAATCATCATGGAAGACAGAGCCCCTATCTCCCAGGATCTGTGGGAGGGTAGGAGCCTAACTTCAATAAGCACCAATTAGCAAACACATTTGGCCTAATCCTATGGACCGACCTCCTCCCTAATATCCTCCAGGACTTTTCCACTAGTTCACCTCGGAATTTCAAGTCCTCTGCCTTTGTTTCAGTGGAGTTGCGTTCACTCTCCTCTATTGCATAGTCTGGACCTCTATTGCAATAGTCTTGCATAAAGTCTTCCTTACTTTTTTAACTCCACTCAGTGCAATTTTTCTTTGACAACCCCTTCTCTGTAAAGTAGACCTCCTCTGCTTGAGGCTCTAGGCATCACCCAGCCCTATTTCAGCAGGCCAAGGGAAGTCGCAGTCATAGCAAAGTTGCCCAGGGGCTGCTTTGCGACTTCACTAACAGCAACAGCCTAGACGTGCTTGAGTTCCTTTTGTATGAGTAGCCACACCGGAGAACAGATGGCAAATTGCATTATGCTGCACGAGGATGCACTCTTCCTTTATTTCTTTTCATCCAAAATCTCCCAGTTACCCAAAGCTCAATTCTGCGTATGCATAGAAGTAAGATTCCATTTCTACATTCTTACAACCTAGTCAAAACAAACCATTTTCTGCCAGCCGAAATCTGGCAAAGAGCACGAAAGAGAGATTCTGGTCCTGATTCTGTCACTAACTGGCTGGTTTAATCTTAGCAAAACCTTCAGCCTTCTCTGGACATTGTTTTCTTTATCAGAGTAGTGAAGAAGTACAATGAGACCAAGGATTCTCCATCTTTCATTTCATACGTCCCGCTAATTACCAGGTCAAACAACCTCACTCCCACCTGGAGAGGGACCAAAGCCAACTCTCTCTGAGGAGAATATTTATGTAGTTACAGGACCCCCTGTTGCTCTATTTATCATTTTCTAAGTGTTTAAACATTGCAGTGGTAGAGCTGAGAATTAATTGCTATCGTTTCTAAGCACAAGAAAAATAGTAATTCAATTAGCCGTTGAAGTTTGTAATAATTCCATTGGCATATATGTTATTGCTACAGTAAATATAAAAATATTTTAATTGTAGTAGCATTATGTATATTAATGGGAGAGGAGTGACTAAGAGACATAAGAGATCCAATAATCCATAGCTAGATATATCATACTTGTCCATGAACCTGGGGTTTGAGTAAGTTATATAACAGGGAAAAAAAAGAATAAATATTCGCACTCTCTTCCCCTCCTCCAACAACTCTGACCTGGGCCCTGCATTCCTCCATAACTCCCCACCCACCTCTCACTTCTGTGCTTTATTACGCAGATGGTGAGAAATCAGCAGGAAGGCCTAGATTTCCACAAGAAAGAGAAAAAACAATTATGAGAGAAAAGAATCAGAGGAGAGAGAAAGAGAGAAATGAATCTGGGTTTGGAAGAATATTTAGAGTTGAGAGAAAATGAGAGTTTCTGGAAGCAACTTCTGTTGCTTTTTTAAATTACTCCTTTGTTGTTGACATGGATTTCTTTAAAATCATCCCATAACCTGTGCACTACACAATTAAGAAGCACAATAATACCTTGTTTTGTTTGGGTTATAATTATAGATTTTTTAAAATCCTGAGTACCACTATCCTGCGGGTCTGTAATTTACATTAAATACTTTGGCGTTAACTGCTTGCTGGTTCCAGGCTACACTCCTGGAGTGGTCCATCACTCTAGGGGAACACTACTCCACAGGTGGCAGCTAGTATTTGAAAGACTGTGATGGTACGCCACACTGCAGAGGCACTCCTACAACAGTATCAACTATCTTTATCAGCTCCAGGTAGTGGTAAGGAGCTACAGTTTTTTACTGGTATGAACACTCTTCAAGATGTGTGGCTTGGCTAAAAGTATTGTAAAGGGTCTTCCTGCTCTTGCACAAGTAGGGTAAACAAATCTAGCACGTCCGGTAGTCTGTATCGTTTGAAATGTACCCCGGGCTTGATTCCAGACAGAACAGCTACTGGTTCAGGGGATTCTTGGTGTCAATAGCCACCTATAAAGTTAGCTGAATCTAGCTTCCAGAATATTGCTGCATTTTCTTCTCGTGGACCTTTCAAACCAGGTATGGTGACAAAGGTTCTCTCCTTGACCAAACTCTAGACTGGCTCCTCTGACGTCTTTTTCAACGAGGCCCCATCCTTGAGCATGTCCTTCCGAGCCCAACTTTAGCAAGAATCCTGCTAAGTCAGTTTAGCCCAAATCCCCCATTCTTCACATCTGATCACGTTGGATAGCTAATCAGGTTCCTTATCCTCCACCATCCCCTAGGTGATGTCTTATCATCCTAGCCTGCCTTCAGCAAGAATCCCATTAGGTCAATTTAGCCAGAATCCCTCCCTTACCTTTGATGTTTCCTCTTAATAATTTTCCATCCACTGACCCCCCCACACATTCACATTCTGTTCCTTGGCTATAAATTCCCACTTTACCTCGTTGTTTTAGGAGTTGAGCCTAATTTCTCTCCCCTACAGCAAAATCCCATTGCATTAGTCCCTATATCTATCTCAACAGTCCTGAATGAAGTCTGCCTTACTGTTTTAACAAGTGTCAAGAATAATTTTTTCTTTAACAATGGTCAAAGGATCTCAAAGATCAGATCTGACCATTCTGGAGCCTGCCTGCTACTAAATGTGAGTACGTGAGAGGATTTGGTGTGAAACTTGCTTTCATCATTGTAGGAAGTTGTAAGCAGGAGCTTATAACCCTCACCAGTTTCAAAATCATTAAAAACTACTGACATTTGCCAAAAAGAAACTAATGGTTGTACATGAGCAAATTGGTTTGGGTTATTTCACAACAGCTGCCTCAGCAATGATACAGATTGAGCGTCAGAATCTGGAAGATCTCTCCAGCTACAACGTTCCACAATTTTACAATTTACCTTAAATGTGCACAGCATCTACCTCCCATGCCTGGAAGCCGTTATAGAACCATAAATGTGCTCCATGTCTTTCAGTCTTCATTTTGGTGTTGATCTTTCCCATCAATGGTAGATAAAGAAACTGACTAGGTATCTGTGAAAGCCAGCAATCTCTATGTTGAAAGGTGCTATTAAGTGGTGACAGCATAATTGATGTTAGCAATCACTGGAACTCAACAATAAGGCCCCTGAGAGAGTGAAGTGGATTTGTTCTCTTGCCCCCCTGTCCAAGGAGGCTTCCCGCCTGAGTCACACCACCTCAGGGGAGGTATTGTTTGAAGAGTGAAGTTGTTCCCCTCCTTTCCTCCTTACTCCTCTGGACCGAAAGCCTTTTACTGTTGTCTCCTGCTGCTCTCTCAATGGAGGGTCCTTTCTCCTGCAGCAGAAGTTCTGCCACTGCAGGACAAAACCAGCTGGAGACCAGGAAATGGGATTTTAAACTCTCCTTGGGTACCTGGCACTGACAGGTGGAAGTGCCTACATGAACTACTGATTATGTTCCCATGGAAACATGAAGCGGTTTGGACATGCAATGTTAGCATTAACCAGCACTGTTCCACGGACAAACCATCTCTCTCTTTTAAGGAGGAGTCCCAAATTCAATTCAAACCCATATTTTATTGAGCACCTACTATGGGCCAAGCACTGTGCTGCTGCAAGAACAAAGGTGAATAAAATAGGCATAGTCCTTTGCCCTCATGAAACTCCAGGCTAGCAGACAGGAGTGTGTTCTGAAAAGAAAGATCCAAGGTACAAAAGAACATAAATCAAGCCAATTTAACCATTCCTCGAGGTGTGAAATGGAAACTTAAAGATGAGTAGGAGTAATAGAGAGAGAGAGAGAGAGAGAGAAATTTATAATAAATTAATTATTTATAATAAATTAATAAATGCACATATATGTATTGAAGATATATATTTATTTTTAGTTTTTTACCGCTAGGGGTATGTGGTCAAAACATTTGAATATCGTTGCCCCAGAGCAAATGATTCCCTCACTGCACATTAGAAGCCCTCACAGTGCTTGTTAAAAGGACAGATTCCCAGTCCTTACCCCTAGTAATTATGTCTGGTGGGTTCGGGGTGGGGTTCGGGAAACTGTTTAATAAACACTCCAGGTGATTTTGATGAGTCCTGCTCTGCAGACCAGTTCCCTAGAAAGCTAATTTATTTCCTCTGCCCCATTCCCAAAGGAGGGCTTTGTCTAAGGCTAGCCCACATTTCAGTTTCAGGTGGAGAGTGAATTTTCTTTGTTTCTGTGTTTTTGTGGTGTTTGGTTATTTTGCTTATTGGTTATCCAAAGTCGCCTCAGTGACCTCTCCAACTTCTGGGTTCCCCCAGTGATTGAAGAGTTCTACTTGGTGACTCTGGGGGCCTACTTCAAGCAGCTAATCCCTTACCTGGACTTTCCTTACTCCTGACCCCAGCCTATAGTTCCAGAGTTCATTGAATGAACTCAATGATTTGTCTTGGTCCTTTCCAGTAGGGTGACCAACAGTCCCAGTTGGTCCAGGACAGCGAGGTTTACTGGAAATCAGGACTTTGAGGGATATGTCCTGGAAAAGTCCAGATAGGCTGGGATGAGTTGGTCATCATAGCAAGAAGCTTGACTTTCAATAAACAGCTGAGCATTTGAAGTGCTAGAACAGTAGGTCAAGACCAAAAAAAAGGGAGTTAATGCTTCCTAGCAGGATTGGTTTCTTAGCCCAACCATTTCTAAGCCTTGTCTGCCTTCACCTGTCTAACTTCCACCTAGATTCATGGCAACAGGAACAAGAACAAGGCTATTAACTAGGATTTGGAACTCTCTTGTCAATTTTAGCTGCTGGCTGCCTGCAGAGACTTGGAAATGTCAACTTTTCCATGACCCTCATGCTGTTTGGAGTGGAGGGAATAATTAATAAACCAGTTTCCATGCTCGTAAGTGCTGTCAGTCAACCCAATCAAATTCATCTCTTTCTGGCTCCAGATAATTAGGAGTAATGTGTCTTCAGTTCTGTGGCTTGAAGGGTTGTAGGGGATCCAAACAACAGGCCTCCTGCAGAGAATTGCTCTGTTCCTCGTAATCCATGTTAAAGCAAGAATTAGAAAGAGAGTGATGTGTGAAAACCCTTTCCCTCTAACTTGAGCCCAGTCCCTGCTACCCCAGGCTTGCTAGATAGCCTAGAGGGAAAGTGTTACTTTCTGCTCAGGAAGGAAGAACTGAGCCAATATTCACTGAGAACCATCTATGTGTTAGGACCTGCCATAGCCATTTTAAAAGCCCAATTCCCTTCATCCTCAAATTTACCGTAGGAAGAAGGCATTTACAATTCCCTTTGACAAATGTAGAACTCAATGCACAGAGAATTTAGTCAAGGTTACACAGCCAGAAGTTACAGAGCGGAGATCCAACCGGCAGAAATGAACTGCACTCTCCGAGCAACAGCGTCTCCTTCACCTGGCACGCTCTGCTTCTTCCCACAGGGTCCCTGTACCCTTCCTATGTTTGCTTTAAGTAACATGGAGCAGGCAAGAAGGAAGCTTTTTAAAACCCAGATCTCAGCCGTGGGAGCTCCCAGGATCTCTCACTTCCTCCGAGCAGCACCTGGATTCTTAGGCAGCAGGGCAGCAGGGCAGCAGGCAGGAGCTCTCTCAACCTTGTCTCCCAAGAAGCAGCCCTTTTGACCCGGATGTTTCCTGACTTTGGCAGGGACTCAACATTGCCTTTCCCACAGGGTACTCTTCCCCTTGCCCAATCCTAGTCTCCTCATAGTCATCTCAACTTCTCCTAGTTGTTTCAGCTGCTGGGTGTTTCCAGGGGATTCTAAAATGGTTCCTCTGCACCTAAGGTTATTCACGTAGAGGGTCTCCCACCCACTATGCCCCTGCTTTTTATAAGGCTTAAGAAAAAATGGCATTTCTGCCTAGATTGACAGATGTACGGAGAAGCTATTTGGTCTACATAGTTCTATATATGTATATATATAGACACACATATATATATGTGTGTCTATATATATATATATGTATATATATATAGTTCACAAGCCATATATCATTCATCAGGGTCCTAGAATTCAGTGAGGAATTAATCTATGCAACCCCACAAAACACCATATCCACAAGCTTTCTCTGGCTTTTTCATAAGGTAGAGCTTTTGTCCACTAACTCTGAAACTTAGGGTTCACTCACATCCTCTCTAAGGAGCTCATCCTCTAGAGGCCAACTCAAATAGCAACTAGGGAACCTGGAAAAGTCCCATTTCCACTTCAGATGTTCCGTCTCCCTCTTCTTCAAAAAACTGAGGCATAATGTAAATGGCATTTCCAGTAGGAGCTCTGAGTATCTGGTTATTATCCACAGGTATGTAAGAAAATTAAATTTTAGGGATAACCATAGTTATAAGAAAATTAAAATGTATATAAGCTCTTTATTTCAACAATTTCTTTTCTGTCCAGGTTAGGTCTTGGGCTTTATAGTCAGATGTATAGTAGAGATTTCCAGATTCTTATATTGTGAGAGCCATGGAGAAGAAGGGCAGGAAAAATCTCTACTTGCAAAATAGAGGAGAAACAAGTATTTTGACCTCTTCACTTATGGATAGCTTACTCTTGTGATGACATATTAAGGTTGGCACCTAGATGTCAAACCTAATCTATCCATTAACTTACATTGTTCAAATTTCTAAAAAGGAACTTGGCCTCCCCATCTCCAAAACTGAGGAAAAACAATTGCATCAAATTACATCTTCGCTGTAAATTATCTGCTGCTCTTTTTAACTCGAGTATATTTATTCAAGCTTCTTGTTTGTGTTAGCAGAAGATGCCCCAAAGCATACTTGACCCACAGATTGCTTCCTCAGATACATCTTCTTCCCTCTTGGGCAGCAATGACTTATTTCAGACAGCATCCAACTCAGAGCAAAGGCCCACTTCCTTGAACCTGCCCCTAAATCACTTACCAGAAGCCCAAATCCTACATGTCCATCCTAAGACCTCCCTTCCCCTAACCCCTACCATGTTTCTCCATGACATTCATTCTCCCTCATTACAAGTCAATAAGCCCAATTCTGTTTGGCAACGGGTGTGTTCCTGGTGCCTTTCCCCTGGAGAGCATTGGCAGAGTGAGTGAGGGAGTAAATGGGTTCCAGGACCAACTCTGCTGCTCAACAACTAAATCCTTAAATAAATCGCTCCCCTTCTTGAGGCCTCATTTCTCACTTGTAAAATAGAATAGCAGATGTGACTTAGACAGTTGTAAATAATTTATATGCAAGCATAAAATTCACTTTATTTTTATAAATACTTGAATTTTTCTTTTATAAGTACTCATTCATTCTCAGCAACGACAAAACGAAATTGAAGCCAATCTGGAAAACTCTGCCCAATCCAGCAATTTCCTTTCTATCCTTTTTTGTTTAAAAATGTCATCTTTTTGGTAACGTCATCATTATCGTCAGTCTCCATGCAGTCCTAAGTTCTCTACTGAGCGCCCCTGACCCCTAACAGTCTGCCCATCACCATCCAGGGAGCCTCACACTTGACTCCAGTCGCACAAGTCTGAGTCTCGTAGAGGACGATCCAAACGTCTGGATGTACGGAGGTGATAAAGAAGTTACTCATCAGGTTCTTGGTCATTCCTCTGCTAATTTCCTCCCACCCAGTGAAGTGTCATGGATGACCCTACAGAGACAGCCCTGTTTCCTCCTCCATCAAACCCTGTGAGTAGCCCTGGCTTGTCCCACCAACAGCATAGGCCTCCCGCAGTGGTAAGGTGACAAAACAGTCCCTGCTCCCCACTCACTTTCCAGCTCAGTCAGGGCCCACAGGAAAATTCAAGTATGTCGGCCATGCCACGCAGAGGGGACACAGCTGTCCCCTTCCCTCTCTCCCTTGCTCTGTCACACAGCCCTCCCTGCTCAGCACTCACAGTGTTCCCGATGAGGAGCAAGCACAAGCCCATATCTCCAGGTCAACTCCCAACTCCTGGGGGACTCTCTTGGGCTCCCTCCCAGGCTCAGTAGCTCCCTCCTCTCACAAGAGGAAGAAAGAGAAAGAGACTAGGAACCTTGGGTCAAGACACAACCTCTGCTTACTCCAGAAAGCCCCTCGCTTCCTTCCCGCACTCTTCATATCTTCCTCTCTGACAGGGCAAAAGACAAACCAGCCCAGGGCCCCTCAACCATCTTTGCTTCCTGGTCCCCACCTGCGATGACCCCCGAGATACTGAGGGAGAACCCTAGGGTCTCACAGAACCCAGCTTGAAAAACCACAGGTTTTTCCCTCCTCCACTTAAGAATTTTATGTCATAACATAAATTGAGCCCTGAGAGGTCCTGAAATGACACTGCTTAGAGCCCGACTCTCTTTTCACAGCCAGAGACAGAAACTAGCCCCACGGCGCCTGATCTAGACTCTCCTCTGCGGGAGCCTCGTTGAGAACTGGGAGCTGAGGTGAGTGAGTAGTGCAATGTGAGTGTGTGAGTGTGCACATGTGTGTATGTGTGTGTGCACGTGTGTGTAATGAGTCACACAGCAGTTGGAGAGGCTTCCGCCACCATACTGCTATGTGAAGCTCAGATTAGAGAACATTTTCATCCTTCTGTGCTCTCAAGAAAGAGACAAGAATAACAGTAACATTGGAAAGAGAAAGTTGAGGGTGGCTCTGCTTTCTTTCCACTTGCAGAATTGAAAAAATGGGTGGTGTTCCTCAGGTGGAACCCGCTAGCAGAGCTGTGGTGTAAAGGTGAGAGAAGTGGGACTGACGGGAAGATGAAGCAGGTCTCAGACGACTAAGAAGGAGAGCAAAGGATGATTAATTGCAGCACGAGAAAGTTTGACCAAAACACAAAGTGAAACATGGCTATAATAGTGGGTTAAGTGTAAATATTTTCTCTGTGAATGGACCTAAGGGGGGGAAAAAAAAAAGCACTGATGTATGTTCATCTTTAGAGTCAATATTTTTAATTAAAAAAACCTGGGAAACCTAGATGACTAACAAAATGGGGCAGGCTAAATAAATCACAGCACATGCATCTGATGGAACACTACACAGTCTTTAAAGACACTGAGAGAAAATAGTTAATAAAATCAGAAGATTTTCACTATATGTTGTTAAATTAAAAAGCAAGCCACAAAGCAGGATGTACATTTGCTTCTATTTTTGTTGAAGAAAAAAATATACAGGCACAAAATATCCAAAACCTTAGATGTTCATTTCCCCCGCTTGGGGAGGTAGAATTACATAGGATTTTCCTTTACTATTTTAAAATCGGTATATGTTTCAATTTTCTCTATCAACACATTTATTTTGTAATCTATGGAAGAAAAACAAAAGTGTTTTTTTGAAAACCAAAAGAAATAAAAAATAATAACTGGCCTTTGAGAGCTGTGTCAAAATGTTGACATTTGTCAAACATGCTCCTGAGAATTGTCAGTAGCAGAAAGACAAGGACAAACAACAGGTTCACAGCTCGCAGGGAGCCTTAGGGTGGCTAAGAAGAACTTTTGCTGAGTCATGCAAAATACTAAAGAGAGGGAGAAAGAGACTTGGGAAAAGAAAGCAGCAGTGAGGTAGGCATGAAATGACCAGAGCTTAGAAGAGGAATTAGGCATGGCGGAGAAAGAAGGAAGGAGAAAATTCAGGGGATCTTGCAGAGCAAGAAATGTGAGATTTGGTAACAGCCTCAGTGTGTGGCCGAGTGACAATGAGAATGACGTCAAAAATGACCTCTCCTACTGCGGACCTGGGGACACATCATGCTGTGGGAGGAGGCTGGGTCTCAGGAATGCCTTTTTGGGAAAAATACATGTTATGACTTTATCATCCTACACTTAGCCAAGGCAGAGTTTCTTCTTTTTAATAATTTTATTTATTTATTTATTTTCCCCCCCAAAGCCCCAGTAGACAGTTGCATGCCATAGCTGCACATCCTTCTAGTTGCTGTATGTGGGACGCGGGCTCAGCATGGCCGGAGAAGTGGTGTGTTGGTGCGCGCCTGGGATCCGAACCCGGGCTGCCAGCAGCGGAGCACAGGCACTTAACCGCTAAGCCACGGGGCCGGCCCAGGGCTTCTTATACATAGAAATATTCCACATCAGCTAGACAAATTCAGAGATAAAAACAAGAAGTAGAGGAATCATCTCGTTAGAAGTTTTAGAAAAAATTAGAAAGGAAATAAGGTTGTGACAAAAGCAGGTGGAAAGGAACAAGAATTGTGAGTGGGACCAATGTTCACTGATATGTTTTTTAAAGTTGGAAGTAATAACATGCTTATTACATAGTAAATCTCAAGAAATGCAGATAATTACTTGTACACAAGTTTTAGCTCTCCTACCAAAGAGGTCCTTCTCAAGTTTTCTTGGTATTCTCCCTCCAAAGTGCCTAAGACATTGCTTTGTCTATAATGAGTGCTCAACAGATGTCTGTTGAAGGAATAAACAAAGATAGGTAATAATTTTGTCCTTCCTAAATGCCACCTTTATTGATAATAATACTTGTTTTTCCTTATCTCTCCAGCCTTTGGCACTATAAATAGGAAAAGACAGGTATGATTAACCACAAAGTGGATGTCACTCCCTGTGAAATGAATTCTCTTGGACTCAGACTCACAGGTAGAAGGAATTTTAGAAATCATCAAGCCCAGTGGTTTTCAAGTTGTGCTCCATTCTATGACCTTAGGGTGGGGAGTGACCCACACTCAGCTTCAATCAGAGCAACTCAGCTTTTATCTGTTTTACATTTTGGGCTTTCTAAAATAATTTCATTTGTGCAAAGTTTTTGAAGCTAAGCAAAATCTGAAAACCGTTGAATCTGAAACTCCCTCATTTTATAAGATAAGGAGACAGCAGCTGGGAGATGCAGAGCTATGGCTAGAAACCAGTTATTCTGACACTTTTTCCAAAGTCCTTCCTAATCCCTAATTTGGGGTGTGTTTTTTTAAGCCACTTCCATGTAGAATTGCCAGAGAGATGATGCCCATTAAATTTGAATATCAAATAAAAAATTTTAGTCTATCTCAAATACACGGCACGTGTCCACCTGCCCAAACACCAGGGTCCGTAAATGCTCCATCTCAGAAGCTTCTGCGGCGCCTAGGCTTTCAGCGTATTGCTCTCAAGAGACTCTTCTTTAACTCTCAGTCTGAACAATAAAAACCCAGCCCATAAGTCATACTCTCCAGGGTGCTATTATGGACGGAGTCAGGATCAAGCAGCCATTACCAGCACAATCCTGACCATTCATTAGGGTAAAATGAGGGCTTTCCTGTTGAAAGTGGCATAATTAGTTGGTGTTACCTTAAAGATAATGCCCAGCACAGGTTCACAATTTAGTGGATCGAGTGGATGTGCCCATTTGGGATTGATGAGAATATGTGTCGGTGTAAGGGAGCTGTAACATCTGTGTTGCTGGCTTTTGGGGCCAATTAGACAATCAAATCATAAATCAGCAATTGCTTCTTTGTCTTAGGCATCAAATTACATTTCTTCCCAGGTAAACTAATGTCTCTTCACTTCCAGTTCCATTCCCTAACGAGCTCCATTACAAACTGCATTTTCCAAGCATACCGCTGGACATAGAGACGAGTAAAGTAAGACCCCCTCCTTGACCCACATCCTAGAAAGGGAGGCAAAGGTGAAACATACGAAGATAATGTAGTATACTGAGTGCTATAATGAGGGTAAACAAGCATGAACCACTACGACCACAGGAGAGGCACGTGAGATGGAAGCCAGTTGGAAGTTAGACAAAGATGAGAGGGTGAGGGCGAAGCAGAAGGAGGGACAGGACAGCACGATCAAAGGCACAGAGGCATGAAATGCCATAGTGTGCTCAAGGAGCTATGAATGGTTTGGTGTTGCTCGAGTGTAAAGTTCAAGATGAAGAAAAAAATGACAATGATGTCAAAACTCTGAGCCGACTTTGTAACATGAAATAGGAAACTACTAGAAAAGCTTTAGGCAGAAAAGCAACATGGTCAGATATAGGTTTCGGATCAAGTTGTCTGTAAGCAGTATGGGAAGGAATGAAGGGCAAGGTGGAAAATGTACAAAGCCTGGTATCAAAGAGTAATGCATGGTCCTTGTGGAAGGTGGAAATAGTCTCAGCTAGGGTAATGAGGAAGGGAAAAAGGAGAGGGTTTGAGAAATATTTAGAAATTCATGTAATAAAAGCACGAAAGAGAGAAGAGCATCGGGAGCAGACCCTAATGAAGTTCAACATTTAAAGGGATTTACCTCCTCCTGCTTCTTGGTCAATTACCTTTGCCATCTAGAAGGACACTCTCACTGTCCCCTGGGCTGCTTACAGAGCTGGCATATGACACAACTCCAGGGGACACATTTCTATGTTGTGGTCCAGGGAGGGCCCACCTATGCCTTTATGACCTTCCAAGGCAGCATCATATGCCTGTAATATCTTCCCCCCATTTTGCCAACTCAGTTCTCCCGACTTGTTTAAACAGCCCCTGAATTCTGTGAAATCCTCTTCCATGAAATCCTCCCATGCTGGACCACAGAATAGCAATTATCCTGAATATCCTGGCCATTGGATAGCAAATTGCCACTCTGCTTAATCAAAATGTAGAAATCTTACTCTTTCCAGTTCCTTTTCCCAGTTAGATACCTTTGTTTTTCATTTATCCTTTAGACCAAATTAGGATTAGGCCTGTGTTGACATAAACGCCTGTTGTCTATTGCTGCTTGGTTTCTTGCTTCTATTCTGTCGTCTGTGTGTTTGGCCACAGCAGGAGTCTGTGTGCTTTGACCTGGTGCATACCCTGAGGAATCCCAGGCTATGTTAGGTAGGGTGATGGGACATCCTGGGTTTTCGAGCACATTCTGTTGAAAATAGTCACCCAATAACCAGGTGATATGTCAAAAAATGCTTTTTGGCTCAGAAAATGTGGTTAGGGCAGGAAAGCTTGATAGATCGCCTGGTATTTACAATTAGGCACTTAATATATGCTTTTTAGAAATAACAAACGAAAAAGGAAGATAAGCTTCTAAATTCCTAGCTTTTGTCTAAAGCTCACAGGGCTTCCTTAACTAGAAAGGTTAAAAAAATAATAACTAGAAAGGATAATGTCTAAGTTCAGTATGATAAATATATTTATGTCTATGTGCCAATATTATAACTTTTCAGTGATGGATCAGTTAGGAATAAATTTATCTGCAAATCACAGGAAGGCTTTTTTTCTCCCATAACAAGTTCAGAGACAGGCAGTCCCCAACTAGCATAGTAGCTGCCCAGAGGGACCCATCGAGACCCAGGCTCCTCCTGCCTGTCCTCTCTGCCATCTTTAGTTATACTGGCTTTGTCTTCACACTTGTCATCTCATGGACAGTGATGGTTGCTCCACCTCCAAGTTTCATGTCCCCAACAAGATGGGGGAAGAAGGAGAAAAGAAATTTGTCATTTTAATCTGGAAGGGAAGCCTTCCTCAGTGGATTTTCACCTACATCTCACTGACCATCTCCAGGTACAAGGGGACAGAGATCAAGCTTGTAGCTTTTACAGCTACGATAGAGCTTAGCAAGAGATGGGAAAAATGAAAATTGGGAGCTGCCAATCAAGTACTTCAGACTTAAGAATAAATATAAGTCACAATATTATATCTGCATATTTCCTAAAAATCTTGTGAGCATATCTTAATCTAATTTACTTGTGCTGATGTTGATTTCTATTTGCATGATTCTTGGAGTGATCTTATACCAAAATTTTCCACTCTATAATACAAGAACAATATTACCCTCATTTTTTATATGGTCTATTTTATCAAAGTGAGCTAGGAAAAGGATTGAAAATATTTCTAGGTCCTAGTTCAGGTAACTGGGTGAATAAGACATATTTTTAGCCACATTATTTTTTAAATTAGTTCCTGGAATTTTCCCCACTGGTGGCAAGAATATCTTTGGTTGGCAAGCAACAGTTCCAAAGATAATTTACGCATCTTCCCACATGTTTGCCCTGCTTGGTACATTACATAAATTGGAGTTGGTACAGCTGTCAAGTCAGAGAATGGGTTTTGTTTGTATGGAGCCCTTTTCATGGAGAAGTGCTTTGTCTCCATCTGGTGGACAACCTTATCTTTGCACTGTCAGCAGAAGTTCTGGGCCGCCCCCCTGGCCTTGCGGTTAAGTGCGCGCTCCGCTGCTGGCGGCCCCGGGGCCGGATCCCGGCCCACACCGACGCACCGCCTCTCTGGCCATGCTGGGGCCGCGTCCCACATACAGCAACTAGAAGGATGTGCAGCTATGACATACAACGGTCTACTGGGGCTTTGGGGGAAAAAAATAAATAAATAAAATTAAAAAAAAAAAATGTAGTTCTCAGGTCTGGCTGCACTTTAGGATCACCAGTGATGCTTGTAAGCAATACCAACACCCAGACCAATTCAATCAGGTCTGAGATAGGACTTAGGCATCAGTATTTTTTTAAAAAGATATGTAGGTAATTTTAATGTGCAATTAAGGATTAGAAACCACTGAGTTAGAAGCAGCTCTAAATCAGTGATTACTATCGCACAATCATTCCTCCTATTAGAATGTCATAAAGAAAAAAGAGCAATCTATGTAGGCAAATTCTATAATCTTCCAAGGCCCTTATCCACCTTCCAGAGTGGAAATCAACAAGTTGTTGCTAAGAATATAAGAAATGTAAATCTAAATTACTTGCTGTGTGATTCTCCCTATGATGAAACAGAATGTGCTGAGCAAATACACACACACACACACACACACACACGATCAGACTTGTCCCTGGGCAAAACTGTCAAGTAGTTTCAATCTGATTTTGATACCTTATGTATACAAAGACAAAGGGTAAAGGGGCACATTTGAACAGTGACAGATGGCAACTAAACTTTCGGCAGTGAGAAAAAATTTTTAAATCTCTCATTTGTTTTCTACTAAAAATTTCAAAAATTAGCATTAACTTTGACCAATAATCCATGTACACATTTCATATCAAGAATGACTTTTTGGTGTTGTGAATGGTTATTCGTTGCCAAATAAGTTTTAAAACGGTCGTCTAAGGACAAGGAGCGTCCCAAAGTAAACAATACATGGAGTGATAATACATGGGAGCTAAGTGTTACTATAGAAATTGCATTCTTGAACTACACACTGCTAGGCCACTGGCCTAAATGCACTAGTTTCACAGGACTATTAGCAACCATCAATCATCATATTGCTAAATTGGTGTACAAACCACACAGAAATTATATATCTGAAATTAGATTGTATATCCAATCTAATCATGCCAAGTCCATACCATGAGGCCCGTTTGTTACTTTACATGAATTTATGTGCTTGACACACATGGAAGGTATAACCAGAGAAAATAAAAAGTGTTTTAGAACCAAAGACCAAACTGACCACACTTTTAGCTAACTATTAATTACACTAGACTCTGCTAGCTCAAGCCTTAGGTTCAGAAAGCCAAAGTGAAGGCTCCCATTTATGGAAGTTTAGCCCACGTGGCCATGAAACAGGTCTAAACAAAGCTTAAATTTGCTTAACGAGTTCCATGTTTGAGGAAAGAAGGGACTTTATTGTGTGTGTGAAACTCTGTGACAGACTTCAGATATTGGTTCAAAGGTGCTAGTCACATAATAAATAAAAGGCTTTGAAGAATCAAATCAGCCAATAAAATTCCAGTCTAGCACCCAGTCTGGTCACTCTCTGGGATTTGGCCAAAGCAGATATGCTGACAGCCTCTACGCCTTACAAAATATGTGGAGGGGAAGGCAAATGTCCACCTTAATCAAACTGCAATCAGCAATTACAGCTGCAGTGATGGTTGTAAGCAGAGATCCAACAGCTGAAGTGCTTCTATCTTGCTCCAAAGTAGTGATGGGAGGAAGATCAAGATTAGGGAAGCCAGGCAGCTGGGGTGAGAAGCACAATTTGATATGGTAGATTAGGGTAACCAGAACATCCCATTCATCAGGTCCTCCTTCTAGCTGAGATTAGAGACTCCGATCAGCGAGAACATTCAGTATATTGGACTGTGACTTTACAAAAATTGGTACAACTGGACCAAGCGATGAACAAACCTCCTGAAGGCCATAGGAACCAAACACAATAGGCTTGTTTAACATGCCTACCAATAATATTTTCCTGAATTTCTTTGAATTTGTCCCCTTGAGTTTAATAGTCTTGATTTCTCTTGAACGCTATTGAAGACCAAAAAAATTGTAATCAAAAAGGGAACTCAGTAGTATATATCCTCTTTCCATTTTTAGATATACAATAATTGGCTGTCTTCTCTTGTTTTAAATAGTATTTATCATCAATTTTTGATAGGCATGTGCTAAACTGACTTGTAATCACATATCAGGTGTAACCTTCTGTAAGAAAAAAAATAAAATTTTAAACTTGTAAAACAGGTGAAAGTGATTATTCCAAATACTAAAACTTATTATTTCCTTTATTAAAGGCTTCACAAAGGATTCCTTTTACTAATGATCTCCCCTGGGGCATTTAGAATTAATTCTACTTACACTTGTCTTACATTTCACTTTGAATACCACCTACAGATTTTCAAACTGTCCCCCAAATCTGCTCCTACCAACCACTTCATCAAGTGGAATTATTAACATTTGTATTCTAAAGTAAGCTTAATAAAATGCTTCAATTATAACTCAATTATTTTTAACTCGCCATACCTTATACTTCTTTGTCAAAAGATGTCTCCAAAACATTTTCCAAAATATGATCTCTTGCCACAATAAAGAACGAGTGTGGTTACTCTATAGCAGGAAAAAAAAAGTTGTTTTTTTTTTATGTGTGCTAGAAGCCAGAATCTTTCACTTGGTATTGTCAGTCTTTCTAATTTTGGCTATTCTAGTCCCCCCAGAATGGTATCTCATCGCAGTTTTGTTTTTCTTTTTTAAATCATTTTTCCAGCTTTTTCCTGAGTGAAAACTGCATACAATAAAATTCATCCATTTCAAAGAGAAAATTTTATTTTTAGCAATTTGTATACAGAACAAACAACAATCAAGGTATAGAACTTAGCCATTTTCCCAAGAAGTTTCCTCATGTCCTCTGATCTCATCTCCTGACCCTGGCCTCAAGACAATCACTGATCTTCCTTGTCTCACTATAGTTTTGCCTCTACTTGTGGCTTCAATTTGCCTTCCCATGACAACCAATGACCTTGAGTATCTTTTCATATGTATACTGACCACTGCCTATATCTTCCTTAGTGAAGCATCTATTCAAGTATTTTACCAGATTTTTATTGGGTTGGCTGTGTTCTCAGAATTTTAAGAGTTTCTTATATATTAAAGTCCTTTGTCTGATTTCATGTATTGCAGTATTTTTTCCCAGTCAGTGGCTTGTATGCAATGTATTGTTTTTCTCAAGATTTTGCTGATGTTTCTGCTTTTAAAATTTTCTCTTTATTGTTGGTTTTCAGTAGTTTGATTTTCCTAGGTGTAGTGTTCTTTGGATTTATCTTAATTGGCGTTTACAGAGCTTCAGTCAATGATTCTTCATAAAACTTGTAAAATATTTGGCCGTTATTTCTTCAAATATATCTTTCTGCCCTATTTTCATTCTTTTATTCTCTTGGATCTCTAATTACATGTGGGTTAATCCATTTGATATTGTTCCATAGGACTCTGAGGCTCTGTTCTTCTTTCCTCAAACTCCTGTCTTTTCTTCAGATTGGTTAATTTGATTGGTTTTCAAATTCACTGACACTTTCTTCTGACATCTCTAACCTGCTACTAAATCTATCCAGTACATTTTTCATTTCATTTATCTTACTATTCTGTTGTAACAATTCCATTTGATTTTCTTTATACTTTCCATTTCTCTGCCAAGATTCCCTGTCTTCACTCATCAAGATGAAATTTCCTTTAAATCCTTGAACAGGCACATAATAGCTGTTTGAAAGTTTTTGCAAAACTCAACATTTGGGCCATGTCAAGGTTTGTTTTTCTTGACTGCTTTTTTGTTCTTTACCATGGGACTCATTTTCCTGTTTCTTTTCATATGCAGTAATATTTTTTACTGTATATCATACATTATAAAAGAAAGATATGTTGCAGAGAATCCTTGTTGTATCTTCCTCTGAAGGGTGTTGATTTTTGTTCCAGTAGGCAGTTTGATTACTGACTGATTACTTTCAACTTAACGTAGGCTTGGTTTTATGCTTTGTTAGTATGAATCTGTGGAAAGCCCAAGGTGTTTTTCAAGCCTTCTAATTTGGTAAACTGTCTCCCTTGTGGATCTTGTTGAGGCTTGATTTCAGTCTATATTCTGGGATGTGGAAACTTGTTTATAGTATGACAGCTGAAATAAGAGGGCAGTGTCACCTTGTTCAACTTTAACTGGGAACATGTGTGTTGGGGACTAATTTTTTGCCACTCTGTGCATGTCTGAGAATGACTACATAAGTGCCTACAGTTCTGATTTTGGGGTTACAAATAAATTTTAGCAAGTAAGCAAATTTGCAAATATGGAATCTGCGAATAATGAGGATCATCTGTACATATAGTTTTTAGCATAATGAAACCAGGTAACATAATAAAAACATTTTAGTGCGTAAACAGGTTAAGTTTTAAATTAGCTATTTTGATGGAAATTTTCCCTAAACATGGTCTAAGTGTCTCCTAAATAAGACACCAAAGATAACTTTTGTCCTGACTCAGGGTTATCATTACAATAAAGTAAACAATGCTAAAACCCAAAGAAACTTTCAAGATTTTAGATGTATAAATGTATGCTCTTGGATTAAAAAGGCAACAATTCTCAAGGCATCTGCTTTGTTTTTTGCCTCTTATTGGTGTTTTTGTAAGCCAACGCTCAATATACCTGGGCTGTATGAGCTTGAGAAAGTAAACTTTATGGGTCTCAATTTTCTCATGCATAACATCAAGAAAGTGCATTTCTAAGGTCCCTCCAGGTCTAAAATTCCATCTTTTCTAGCTATCAGTGTCTTTTGGCCTCTAGATGCTATGTCCTCTTCCTTGCTAACTTTCTGTTTCTGATCTTCTGTGTCTCAGAAAAATCAAAAAGCCAACTCTATTTGATTATTAAGGATTAAAAGATATTTTGATTCAAGACTTGAGATCTTTTCTAAATTATGTGCATATGTGTTTTGGCAACTAGGAGACCTGTACATGCTTACTCGTTGGATCTTAGCTATAATCCAAAAAGATATGTAAAAATCTGTTGTATTTCCTAACAGATACGGTAAAAACAATTGATAAGACACTGTTAAATATAAGCAAACCAAATATCTGACCTATGACATCTATGTGTAGAAAAAAAATAACATCTTTCCTAAGATCCTCACTGATCGCATGCCTGGGATAATAGGAAAATACATACAGTTTGAAAAGAAGCTATTATAAAAAAAAGCCTTAGAAAAGTAGACGAGTAAATTTATGTTGACTTATATTCTTTATTGAATCAAAATTATACTATGTATAAAATAGCAATGTATATACAGAGAGATTTAATGCATCATATACAATTATCATTAAGGCCAGGATGCAAGTTACAATGATTATGACTATAAAATTTATATTAAAACATTCTCCGTAAGTGATTTATTTGGCTGTTTTAGTTCGAAGTCGTCGTTTGAGAATCTGATGATCACTTTCCTTCACTTTATCATCCATCAAAATCTGAAATTAACAATTTCACAATTTTTTTATAAATGAAAATAGAAATGAAAGCTTATTCATAATTAATAAAATATGTTCTTGTTGCTTAATAATTGAAATAGGTACATTATAATATTTTTTGTCCTTTTGGACTGCAGGTATACTATCTCATAAAATAGCATGTCTAGGGGGCCGGCCCCATGGCCTAGTGGTTAAGTTTGTGCGCTCCACTTTGGCGGCCCGGGTTCGTGGGTTTGGACCCGGGGCAAGGACCTACCCACTCTTCAGCCATGCTGTGGGGGCGACCCACATACAAAATAGAGGAAGACTGGCACAGTTGTTAGCTCAGGGTGAATCTTCCTCAAGCAAAAAAGAGGAAGATTGGCAACAGATGTTAGCTCAAGGTGAATCTTTTTCAGCAAAAAAACAACAACAAAAAAAGCATGCCTAAAATAATAGATTTTGTAACAGATTCTTTCAACACTACCTAATTCTAGAATTAAAATAATCTACACTCTGTATTGAATTCGGGATATATATAGCTTGAAATAATTACTGAAATATTTGCAGACAAATGTCTCAAGTAATTTTTAAGAAATGATCTTTCACAGCAACAAGTATAAAACTTAGAAAGCAGAGTATTGTTTTGCAACTAAGAAAAGAAATAATTTCAGCCAAGGGAGGAAATGATGTGCTAATCAGACAGATGGTGAAAAGTGACCAAGAAAATAATACTTCCAACTTCCTAATTCTTTACCACTTGCCTTCAAGTGTCTATCTTATATCTGATTGCTACTATTGCAAAAGGTCTCTCTGATTTTTCTTGGCCACTTCCTGCTGAAGGCTTTTCCTTTAATTACTTTTCTATCTTCACTTTCATCCACTAGGCAAATGCAAGCATGATAGAAAATTAGAACTTCCTCTGTAATAGCACAGTCTGTTCTGAGTGAGGAGAATGAGTCATAGAGTCAGGGTGACAAACTACAGTCTTTTCTCAATAGAACCTGGAAGGCTTAGAGGAAAGGTGGGAGGAAATGACTGAATGTCAATTCTATATTTTTACCAGGCATACTTAGGCCCAGATTTGTACAACTATCATGATAAAGATAATGAGAAAAACAGATGCTGGAAGCAAATAAATTACTAACTAGTAATAATTCTATTGATGGAATTAAAATTCCTCTGATGAGTTTACAAATGTAAATGCATATGACACTTATATACATTAACATAGCATATATATTTAATTACTGTAAATTTAATACATCTGATACCAAAAGCATAACAATGTAAACCATGTTTTAAGATTTGATCTAAAGAATAAAAATTCAAGCCATTCTAAAGTTCATATTGTTATGAATACTTCAGAATTAAAAAGAACAGGGACAGTTTTACTTTTAAGAAAACTGAAATAGTAGCTTACCACTTGGCCAGATATATCAATAGGAGATGAAATTTCACTTGTGTATAATTTCCGTTTGGCCCGTTTTGGTCGAGATACATTTTCTTTACTTATTTCTACATTTGAGAGCTTTGAAGAACTCATCGTTTCAATTATCTTCTTTGCTATGAAAAAAAAATATTAATTAAATCCTGAAATAAATAATTTTCTAACTGTAAAGGTTTGAAATTCTTAATAAAAAAAACATACCAAATTAAAAAGTAAAGCACTGCAATTTATAAATGGCAAAAGGACACTAATAGAAAATTCACAAAGAAAAAAATTAAATTCCTAATAAACACATGCAAAAAGGATCAACAGTAAAAACAAAAGAGCAGGGGCTGGCCCGGTGGTGCAGTGGTTAAGTTCGCGCACTCTGCTTTGGCAGCCTGGGGTTCGCAGGTTCAGATCCCAAGCGGGGATCTATGCACTGCTTATCAAGCCATGCTGCAGCAGCGTCCCATATAAACTAGAGGAAGATGGGCACGGATGTTAGCCCAGGGCCAGTCTTCCTCAGCAAAAAGAGGAAGATTGGCAACGGTTGTTAGCTCAGGGCTAATCTTCCTCACAAAAAAAAAGAGCACATAAATAAAATATCATTTGACTAATGTTCAACATAGTGAAAAGGTCTGGTAAATTATAGCACAACCATTAAAACTCAGGCATGTTTAATGGCTTGGAAGAGGTTTATGCTATTTTAAGGAAAAGAACAGGATACATATATAGTGGACCACGCAGCATTAAAAATAATAAGGCAGTAGATCTAGTTCAGTACTCACATGTAAGGATGTCCATAATGAATATTAAGTGAAAGTAGTTTGCAATTGTGAGCCCTTTACTTATAGTTCTCACACACACACACAAACACACACACACGTATAGTAGAAGATAGAAACCAAATTGTTAACAGTTGATTGCCTCTGGGAACTGGAATAGGAATTTTTTAATTTCTTACTGTGTACATTTTTATTTTCTTAACAGACACACATTGAGTTTAATAAAAAATACATTTCCATCTGAGAAAACTCCTGGATAGAAAATACGTATACATAAGATATCAACTATATTTTTTTAAAAAATAGAAAAAACATTCAAGAAAATATGCTAAATTGAGGGTCTACTTATCAAGGGCTGACAAGAGCTTGAGAGAGCTGAGCTGCCAGACGTCAGAGCAGCTAATTAAGACAACAAGCCAAAATGAAAGTAACACTCAAGCCTTTAACCACTTAATACGATAGAAGAAGCAAGAGGCTAAACCTGAGAAAGTGCTTCCTCCCACCCCACTTCCATATTCCCCCATGGAATGGTGCATGGTCTAGGTCAGGAGAATCAGCACAGAAGTGGGGTCATCTCATTGCCGAGGGAGCCCTGAACAAAAGGCTCTTACACTTGCAGTTTTATGGACCTTGGGGCTGGAGGCCAGGAGGAAGGGATAGGAGTGGAAAAGTAGAGTCAGAGTGGAGAAAACGGTCCTCCAGTTTCCCTCCCCTTCCCCGTCATAAGAAGGTCTTTGGCAGAAGCACCTGAGGAAGTTCTCTGCTGAAGGCCCCCAATAAAGAGGATCCGAATGAAGGCACCTAGGCTAGGAATGCAGACATGCATAAGAGCATGGCTGGCAGGTGACCTGAGTCTTGACTCTAACTCCCTTCAGGGACTGCAATGCATTGACTGTGTACCAAGTTTGGTGTGGGGAGGGCAGCTGTCCCCTATGAGGCTTAACAGGTAAAGATTTGCAATTGCCTCATGTCAGCCTGAAAAAAATCACATAGGATTTTGGCCTGCAGCCTCCAAACTCCTCACTGCTACCTGCCAGCCACTATACTAAAGCTGAGGATGTGAACTAGACAGACATTTTGTACTTGTGGAGTTTATACTCCAGTGGAAAAGATAATAAGAAAACAAAAAATTATAGCTTGAATAATTCAATTTGCACTGTGAAAAGATCATTCTGGCTGCCATGTACTGAATGGTTAGGAGAAAGGCAAGAGGGAAAAGCTGGGAGACCAATGATACTGAGTAATTAACGGTGGTTATCAGAGCAGAAGAATTTTAAGAACTAATCTCTATTTTCTTCTTTTTTCCCTGTATTTCCAAGCGATCAACAACAGACATGTATTGTATTTACAATCCAAAATAGGAATATCTTATATTCCTAGAAACAAGTTTAAAAAAAAATCCATGCCAGCTATATAGGCAGGGAAGCTGTTAAGCAGCCGAGTCAACCAACTAAGGGAGTCATTACCATACGGGTACCTCCCTTTCCTTGAAAACGTTATTTCCTTTTAATATATAGGTGATGTCAATATAATTGAAATAAAATACATAAGAATCTAAAATAACAAGTCCTGCCTCTGAATTTAGACATTTAAGTCTGCTGTTTGTCCCTTCAGATATTTCCTATGCTTATACAAACTATATCTTTAAAAAAAGGTATATGTTTTGAAAAATATATACAAATGGGTCTGATAAGTCTGAAGCTCCCACACTGTGCACTGAGACATGCCGCAGCAAACTCACAGAAGCACCTCGTAATATTTTAAATTTTCAAGGAAAACAGTGACACTCAATAGCTCAAGGCAGTTCACCATTTAAAATAATAGTGCACTGCATTCCCTCTGATGACGACAAATCTTTGCAACGTGGATTTTCAGAAGATGAATTTTCACTGGTTGTTTGGCCTTAAGTACTAATGGATGGGACTATTAGGCATTTCTTTGAGTGCAGGGACACAATTAAAAAAATTACTGAGACATTATGGGCACCGTGAACCAAGAAAGTTTGAGAACCTCTGTGGTAAGTTTTTACAGAAAGTGTTTTTACACAACCTATTTGATTCAACTCAACTGTCCCCTGCTTTTAGTCCCTTTCCCTCCTCATCCTCCCTGCCTCTAATGTCCAATTTATCCTACTCCTACCACTCAGGTAAACAAAAACCCACTCCTCCATCTACCCTCTTCCCCCCAGTAATCTCTCCACATTCTACATGCCAGACGCATACTGCTACCTGGAACTGCCTGCACACACTTTCCTGGTACTCTAACTATTCCCTCTGATAGATGTGCGTGCATGTGCGTGTATGTATACACATGCATGTATGTTTATGTATATGTGTATATAGAGTACACATCTTAGCATATATTAATAGACAGGTATTAATATGTTTATATTATATTATAAAGAAAAAAGCCTTAAAGCAACTAAATTCAATAGATATTTATAGAAATATTATGTTTTTGATATATTATATATGAATAGGTAACATTTATCTATGAATAGAAAAAAACACTAGAAGAATATATCCCATAATACTAACAGTGATTATCTCTAGAGGGTGTAATCCTGCCAACATTTCAGTACCCAGGTTAAACCCCATCTCTTCTATAAAATCTTCCCATAGCCCCCGAATGAGAAGAGCTCTCTTCCCTCCAAAACTACCATAGCATTTTGCTTGTATCTCTGTAACTACATTAAGCATTCTGCTCTGGATCAATTACTTAAACATGGGTTTTTCTCCTCCACTACACAGTGAACACCTAGGCATATCATCCTTTCATGTTCCCTCCCACAGTACCTAACACAGGACAATGTCTCTTTGAAACATAATAATCACTGTTGTTGAGTTTATACACCCATCAGATATTAGAGGACACTCTATACCTAACATAAAAGGTCATTTAATTAATTTTCTGCAAACCTTTTGCTTGAAGAATTGTTGGAGAATGTTGTAAAAATTCTCCAAATTTCTGTAGCGTTCCTTCTTTTTTCTTAGTGGCCAAGTTTGTGTTAATTGTAGATGCCTGACTCCGTAAAGAATATGTTTTCTTCGATGATGGACGTGTGGAAACCTAACAAACAAAAATTTTTTGTTATTGTTAATGAGAAATGCTAGAAGGAAATAGTTTATAGCCACAGTTGAGGCCAGACACAGGTTATGAACTCTCAGGCAGGGACCTCGGGATTAAGAATATGAGGAGTGGAATGAAAGGGCCAGAGAATGGCAAAATAAGTGCGACAGGCAGAGTGCCAAGTCAGAAGTGAATAGATCAAGAAGTGCCTGCTACTGGCCAGATGCTAATGGTTATATTCAAAGCTGAATTTGATGAAGAGGAAATGGAAGATAAATGAGTTATAATGGGACAAAACTGGATTTCTAGATAATTACTAACCAAATTTGACATCTTTATTTTCATCTTCTACTTTACAAATGTAAGTCATGAAAATAGTTGATTTTGGACAAATTCAAAGACAAACCTTTTGTTCCTTTTCAACAGAGGAATCTGTATGCTCAGAAATAAGGGACTTCAAATTAGTTCTGGGTGTAGCATTCTTCTTATTTTCACATTTCACAAAGTCCTAAAAATAATGAATTCCAGCACTGGTTAATTTCTTGACAATATTTTCTTTCTCTAGGCTCAAAAATACAAACAACAAATAAATAAGATAATGGTTCTCTACCAAGGGTGATTTTGACCCCAGGGGACATTGGCAATGTCTGGAGATATTTTTGGTTGTCATTGCTGGGGAGAAAGGAGGGTTCATTGGCAACTAGTGGTTAGAGGCCAGGAATGCCACTACACACTCCTACAAAGCACAAGACAGCCTTCCAAAACAAAGACGTATTTGGCCCAAAATGTGCAGAAGTTGAGAAACCCTGACTGAAGGTATGAATTCTTTTTTCCAACTTCATTGAGATATTATTGACATATAATATATGTAAGTTTAAGGTGTATAAGGTGATAATTTAATACACTTATATACTGTGAAATGATTAAAGGTATGAAATCTTCACAAACATCATAAATAATAAAATTATATGAGTTACATGAAAAATATTAGAAGGGATAAAATCTTTTATTTGAAGCCCACCTTTAAAATACAGCACAGCAATATACCTACCCTTTCCCCAATTCCCAAATCATGCAGAGCATCTATGTCTAAGACCTCTAATTGAAATTTGGCAACATCAAAAAACAAAATAAAACAAAAACAAATACAAATCTTCAGTATAAGCACAGGCAAAATGTGAAAATTAAGAAATATAATCTGTCTTCTCTACTAAACAGTCATGACATCTTACTCTACTTCTCCCCACATAACCTCACTTAGGACAAAGCCTTTTGTAGTATATTAACTGAACTGAACTGGTGCAAATCCTAATTATACCAAAGATTATGAGCATAAAAGGGGAAAAAAAAAAAAAGGTAAGAAGAGAAGTAGAGAAACAATCATGACCCAACCTCAGAATGCCAGTTACAAAGTAGAAGTCACAAGGGTCATAAGAAGAAGACTTCCTGAAAGGGGAAAAACTGGTGGTAATCATAGGAAGCAAATGAAGAAAGACTGCAACTCCGTCACACTTGTCGAGTTCCATAAAGAGCCCTTTGGAGTCTTCACTGGATTAGACTACAGCACTGTATAAATGATTTTCATGAGGACCTTACAACAGTCAGTTTATTACAGCAGTGAAGAGCTAGCAAAATCAGTTAAAATTTTTAAGCTTCTACATGATTAATCTACAATAATCTGTATATCTATTCTGAAATACACATGAGGAGTATATACCAACAGTAAAATGAATAATTATATTTTAATCCTCAGAGTACACAACCAATTTTTCCTTTTTCCTCAAAAAAAATTGAATCAAGGAAAAGTCAACTTAACATAGATTATGATGAAATTAAAATTTTAGTATTTTAATGGCATCTAAAATGTATTAAATATAAATAAAATATAGAATAAAAGTTAACTAAGGCTCTACAAAACAATCTCTAAAGGTGTTCTATGTGTAGCAGGAAATATGCTAAATAATGTTTATTCAGCAAATTTGTCACCCGACAGAGCGCCTCAGGAGGACGGTTAATACTATTTCTGCTCTTTCACCAGCCTGAAATATACCACTCTTTAAAGGAGTAAGAAAAACAGCTGAAGAAAAAATTATTGTGCTAGAGAGTTTATAATTAGTTGTAAACCTAAAACTAGTTACTTTTAAAATAAATATTACCATTTATTATGTATCTACCAAATGTAGAGCAAAAGCTAAGCATTTTAAACATATTATCTAATCCTTTATTTCCAAAAGGAAGAAACTGAGGATCAGAAAGTTTATGTGATTTGCCAAACTTGCATGGCTAGAATATGGTAGAAGGTTTGGTAACCCCTACAATCAGAAAGCTGTAATAAGACAGGTAAATAGTTTTTAGCTAAATAGAGGTCCAAATTTTAATACTGGCCCATAGAAAAAGAATTTTTCTTCCAAAACCTGTTATGACCATAGAGACCTAAGATTTTAGTTAAATGACAGAGATTATACCAAAGCAAGTTATCCATTTCAGTTTCCCTAATTTCTTTATCAACCCTTTTTCTCTTCCATTGGAGGGAGAGTGACCAAGTTTGAACAGGACTGGTATACTGAAATAGCTTTCCAATAAAGTCCAACATCATTCAACCTGTCACAACTTCATTGAAACAAGGGATAAGCTATCTGTTTTAATATCCATAGCTTTTTGTTTGAGGACTACTAAACTACAAACTACAACGATATTCTTAAAGAGTATAAAATATACCACAAATTATGATTTTAGTCTCTCACAGCAGTGCTTATGAAGAAGGCAGTGTAACAGAGTTTAACTATATATTGTAACTGAGCTTACTAATAATAAGCTTTGCTTGTTAAATTCACTCATCAGTTAAGTTTTTACCTCCTCCATTTCATTACTCTTCCTCTTCCGGGTCTTGGAAATCTTAACTGTCACTGGTGAGGTACAACCAGGGTGTATCACTGACATTTTGTTTGGCCGTAAAGGTGTAAACTGAATCTCTAACTCAGGTTTGGGAAATCGAGTAGTTTGATTATTTTCTGTTGACACTTCACAAGAGTCAAGGACTACAGATCCATCCTACAACAGAATTAAAAAAAAAACAAATCTTAATCCACAATATGAATTTATAAATTGCAAAGAATTAACTCTCTCAAATAACTATTAAAGACAATGAATTAGAAAATATCAAGTGTGCTGGTTCAAATTCACCACAGCAAGGACAGAAAGATTGAGTTACCCTCTACCCTCTTCAGGTTTACACATGGTATGTTAAAATCAGGGGAAACTTGGAGATCAGTATTTCCCAAATTTGTATGATCATAAGAATTATCTAGAAAATTTGTTTAAAAGATTCTTGGACCCTACCACAAACCTGCTAAATCAGAAATCTCCAAGGAAAGAGTCTAGGATTTTCAATAAGTACCCTAATTATGACAGATTAAAGTTTGCTACAAATTCTTTGCTACCCTTCCCATTGAGAGATGGAGTCTCATTCCCCTCTCCTTGAATCTGGGCTGGCCGTAATGACTCCCACAACCAACAGGATGTGGTAGAAGTAACTTCATGGTGCTTCTGAGGCTTGATCATAAGAAGCCTTGTGTTGGGCCGGCCTGGTGGCTTAGCGGTTAAGTGCGCGCGCTCCACTGCTGGCGGCCTGGGTTCGGATCCCGGACGCGCACCGACGTACCGCTTCTCCAGCCATGCTGAGGCCGTGTCCCACATACAACAACTAGGAGGATGTGCAACGATGACATACAACTATCTATTGGGGCTTTGGGGGAAAAAATAAATAAATAAATAAAATTATTAAAAAAAAAAAAAAAGAAGCCTTGTAACTTCTACCCTGTCCTCTTGGAACACTAACCTTCAGGACACTCCCCCTCAAATCCAGAATCCAGCCACTGTGTTATGAGAAGCCCAAGCCACAGGGGGAACACATACAGATCCAGCTGAGCTCCCAAAATCAACAATCAGCTATGTGAACGAATCATTTTGGACTTTCAGCCCAGACAAGCATATTGATTTCATGAAGGCAATAAAAATATACAAAACAGGGGCCAGCCCGGTGGCACAGTGGTTAAGTTCGCATACTCCGCTTCAGCAGCCCGGGGTTTGTGGGTTCAGATCCTGGGCACAGACCTATACACCGCTCACCAAGCCATGCTGTGGCAGCATCCCACACACAAAATAGAGGTAGACTGGCAACAGATGTCAGCTCAGGGACAATCTTCCTCACCAAAGGCAAAAAATATGTATACATGTAAAACAGCATAACAATATGATTCCCCCAAACTGTGGAATATACAATAACTGCTAGAATTCTTAATGGGAAATTGGAATCAGGAGGTTTTAGGACAGCATATATAAATTTATAGAGAAAGAAGTATTTTATTATATGTGATTATTGTGTAATCAAAAATTAATCTTGTTTATGAATCAACTTCAAACTTTTCTACAAACGATATGATTTGTATTAGTCTCTAAGGTCAAAGCTAATAATTTGAAACTCGATCAAAAACTATCAAGGAAAGGCCAAGGGAAAAGGAATGGCTCCCGTTATTTCCCCAGACTAAAAATGCCCTTCTCTTGCCATTCTCTGCTTGGTAAACTTCTATTCACCTTCAAGACCCAGTATGATGTTACCTTCTCTCATCCATATCTACAACCACTCAGGCAAATTTCATCATATCCTCCTCAGTCAGTGTTCCTTCTTTGCACTCTCTTCGGTAACACTCAGTCCATAAGGTAAGAGCAAACAAGGCAGTGATTTATTCATCTGTCTTACTAGATTCCTTACTCCTTGAGGCTGGCAATCCTTGAGGTTGGCAATTATGTTTTATTTATGTTTCTTATCCTCAGTGCCTAGGCAAGGCTCTCAAACACCAAATGCTCCCAAGAAATGTTTTAAAAATACACTAAAAAAATAATTTTATTTTCAAAACTTTACATGACATAACATTTTTATCTATTTCATATGCAATATGAGAATCTCTGTATTATTCAAAGTGAGTCACAGAACCCTAGGCCCATTGCAAATTAAGGAAACTCATTGTCAGTTATTGAGATTTGGTGACAAAATTATCAAATGGGTAAAATTTCAAAAAAATACTACTTAATAAGATGCTTATTATAAGAATGAGGGCAAATAATCATCTTTATTTTATCTCTCATGGTATTTCCTATTTCTGACCACCAAGTTTGTTTATAGTAACAGATCTGTTGTTTAAGATCAATATCATTTTGAGAGGAGATTAATATCCTTTGGAAATCTAATCTCCCAAAAGAATTTCACCTCTCCTCAAAGCCTTTAGTTTTCCTTCCCACAGCTGAGAGTACATAGAGCTAATTGTGCTCAGCAAGCTACCTAAAACAATTGATTAAATGATATTTGCAAAGTATTATCTGGTAATTAATGGTCACTGGTAAAGAGGGTAAAAAAGTGGACTGTGTTACCAAATACCCACCTCTACTTCATTCGTGGAAATTTCAAAACTTGTTGTTTGAGGTTCAGTTTCAACTCTGCCAGGATCCATTGAACTCATATGTCTGTGCTTAATAGCCATAGTTTGTTCTTCCTAAAGGAAATATTAAAACAACAAACCATTGTAACCTGAAAATATATTAAAACATTTCACATAAAGAACGTAAAAATCAAGATTTGGGTGGACTAAATAGTAGAAATAACTAAAGACTTCTTCAATGACCCCTTAACTCTCCTTCTTCTCTTTCATCCTCAAAGACTCAGGAAAGGCTAGGTAACTTTCCAGCCTCTTCTGAGCCCGATCTAAAGAGAAATCTGAAAGATTACTTTCAGCTTCCATGGTGTTTTACATATATTCTCTTATTTTACTTTCACTGCAACTCTCTGAGATTTGGCAAGAATCATTATTCCTACCTCTCAGATGAGGCAAGAGACTAGGATGCTAAGTGACATAGCAAAGGTCTATACTGAGTTGGAATTTGAACCCCCAAAACTGCTTTTGATAACAGTTTTGAAAAGCTGGAGGCTTCTTGGGAATGGAACTATAGCATTAGAGTATAAAAGACCATATTGATAACTAAACCTCTTCTTGCTGCACACTCTTCATGCCACCTCCTCAGTCAGAGGGTATGTTCTACTCCTAAACTCTACTTAAGGTATCTATGAAGAAATATCAGATTACATTTTTAAATTTGATAAATTCCAACACGGGCCTTCTCACCACTACCATCAAAATCAAAAGTCAAATATGTCACCTATCCATTAATGCCAAATAAGCAAGATTCTATTGAATTCGTAATGGAGAAAGCAACTAGCATGTACTGACTTCCACTATGGTTAAGAACCATGCTAATTCTTTTACAAATGCTCTCAATTGCTTTTCACAACTCTATTAGGAAAACACTATTATCTGTTTTAGATAAGTTCAGAAACGTTAAGTAATTTTCCCAAAGGTCCCAAAACCACAGTGACAGCAGCTGATACCTAGTTTTTCTAACTTTCCAGTCTGTGCTCTTTATACCACATGATACTACCTCATTTTTGAGCAGTCTTCTCTTAGAATCATGAAGCCTTTTGATGTGAGAGACAGACAGACACACATATATTTTCCTATTGTCTGAAGGCTTTAGAGCAGCAGATTTTTAAGTGCAGATCATTTATTCTGAGAAGACTAGCCTCAGATGTACTCTGATTCATTTAACTGGGAAGCAGCTATCCGTGAAATGCAATCCTCTCTTCATACATGGTTCCCAGACCCAATGTAACATTACAAAAATAACTCCTGAATGACTCATGTCTCCTCATCATTGTGCTTATTTTCAAAATAATTTGTATCTTTATACAATAAACTTAGTGTGGGCCCAAGTATTTAAATATCACAAAAGTTCAAGTTGAATCACATTTCTACGTTTTAAAGGTAGATTAGACACTAAGTCACAAGTTCTCTAATTACTCTACATGGAAGTTATGACCAAAATATTGGAGCAAGTGCTATTTCTCAGTGATTGACAAATCAATCATAATAATAACTCTGAAAACTCAAAACTCATGAGAAATATCCAAATAATATTTCAAACTCTGATTCCTTTCTGGTCTACTGAAACTTACTTTATCCTTTAAGAATTAATCTGTTAAATAATTTTGAAAAATTCCTATGTTCAATTAAAAACAAAGCCTAGAAAGAACAAGATGCTACTGACTGTTTTAGAAGCCTCTGACGTGATCTTTTTTAATTGGTCAATTTCATTATCTTTCTGTATGTTACTAGAGATCAGTGCTTTCAGCTGTATTTCTAAAGCTGCAACCAGTTGATCCCGTTCTTCTCTCCACTTTTGAAGGTTACTATCTTTCTCTGCCAGCTGTGCTGTAAGTATGCCCTAATCAGAAAATAAAGAAAATGTTAAACCTTGAGACATTATGAATCTAAGACTTTTTTGAAATTTTTATTACAAATAACATCTAAATACGACTGTGAACAAGATGTATAACAAATTATATAGTTAAGTCTAGATAAAATATTTACTTATAAAACAAAATACATATTGCCTTTATATATATTAATGCCCACATGCTATATCCCTAACCCCCCTCATTCCAAAAATCAGTTTATTGGTCACTTCTTTCAATATACAATTATAGCTTTTAACCTAATATCAGCATTTCCACCATATTTGGGAAATGAGAGAGTAAAACCAGAGTAAAACAAATGACAAAACTAATAGCAACAAACAACAGAGGAAATAAAAATTTAAAATACCATTTTCAATGAGTTCAAAAATCATTAAATACTTAGTGGTAAATTAAAGAAAATACAGGCAAGCCCTAAACATGAAAAACTGTAAAACATTCCTGAAAGAAATTAAAGAACACTTAAATAAATGGAGAGATAATCTGTGTTCAAAGATCAAAAGACTCAGTAATGTTAAGATGTCAGTTCTCCCCAAACAGATCCATAGAGTCAAGGCAATTTCAATCAAAATCCAGGCAGGCATGTGTATGTGCATGTGTGTGTAAAAATGGAAAAGCTGACTCTAAAAGTTATATGGAAATGCAAATGATCTAGAATAGTCAAAATTATTTTGAAAATGAAGCACAAAGTAGGAGCAATCACACTGTGTCACTTCAAACCTACTATAATAACCAAGACAGTGTGATACTGATGTGAAGGATGGCCAGAGATCAGCAGACAGAAGATAGAGTCTACAAATGTATGGTCAGTTGACATTCTACAAAAATGCCAAAGAAATTCAATGGAGGAAAGGACAGTCTTTTCAACAAATAGTGCTGGAACAAGTGAAGAGCCAAATGGAAAAAAAAAATGAACCCCAACCCTAATCTCACACCATACACAAATATTAATCTTTGGACAAATGATTTATGACAAAAGCGGCAGAGCAGTCGGCAAGAAAATAGTTTTTTTCAACAAATACTACCAGGTAATCCACATTTTTAAAAAAGCCTTGACTCCTATCTCACTCCAACATAAAAATCAATTCTAGCATCTAAATATGAAAGGTAAAACCCCAAACCTTTCAGAAAATAATGTAAGAGAACATCTTTATGTCCTTGGCATTCATAAAGGAAAAGACTGAGAAAATAAACTAAAATAAGTTTAAGAACTCCTATTCATAAAAAGGAAATAAGAAAGTGAAAAGGGAAACTTGAGATTGAAAGAAAGTACTTGCAACACATTATAGACAAAGGGTACATATCCAGAAGGTATGAGGAACGCCTACTTAATAATAAGAAAAAGCTAGACAGTCCAGTAGAAAACAGGCAAAGAGCTTGTATAGGCAGAGCCAATAAACAAATGATACATCTTCAACCTCATTAGTAATCAGGAAAAACCACATTAAAACCATAAAAAATGACCGACAATACCCTATGTCGGGGGGAATATATGGCAACTACAATACTAGTTAAGAGTATAAATGGGTACAACTACTTTGAAACTGAGTCTGGCCTTCTACTAGAGTTCCACATATATATACCCTATGGTCTAGCAATTTTATTCTTGGCTATATGTGCAACAGAAATGCATGCACATGTGCAGTAAGAGAAATGTGTAAAAATATTTATAGGAGAATTTACTCATAACATCCAAAAATAGGAAATAATCCACATATCTTCAACATCAAAATGAATGGACTGTGGTATATTCACACACTGAAATATTCAGCAATGAACACAGACTAACTCCAGCTACATGCAACAACGAGGCTGACTCTGACAAACATAACACTGAATGAAAGAAGCCAGGCACAAAAAAATGCATTCAGTATACCTCCATTTATATAAAATTCGCAAATAGGCAAAACTCAAGTATAACATTAAAAGGCAGAATAGCTATCAGCATTGGGAAAGAAGTAGAAGAGGGGGCCTCTGGGGTACTGGTAATGTTCTATTTCTTGAACTGGGTGGTAAAGTGGCTTTACAATAGTAAGTTGGCTTTACAATAATTCAACGAACCATATGTTTGTTTTGTTTACTCACTGTGCTCTATGTTAGAATTTTAAAAATCAACAATTTATTTCTTAAATATAGCAGACACATACATCCTAGGTATGACTGTAAAAAGACACACGGGAGAAAGGAGGAAGCTGGCTTTCTCTAGGATTAAAAACTCAAAGTAGGTTTTCTTGTGGCGTTGCCGCTACAGGGACCACTGACTAGGAAAAGACAGTATCCCAATGGTTTGGAATTGAAGTGACTATGAGAGCCAACAGCTTTGATTTCACTTCTTGCCTCTTACTATTGTCCAGGAAGGTTTGATGGGCTGTGGGACAGGAACAGAGAACCAGCAGCAACCTTTCCCGTTAAGACAGACGGAGCATCAGAATCCTACTCAACCTGACACTTCCTGAAAGTACCTCCAATCACGTGGGGCTGGCACATGAAATAAAACATACTGCCATCTTGGAGCTGTAGTAATGACAAGTATTAGTCTCATAAGGTTTGGCATATGACAGAGGCAAGACTCTAAGGAAACATGACAACAAAATGTAATGTAGTTGCCTAGATTTGATCCTGGACCCAGAAAAAGACATTAGTGGGAAAACTGGTAAAATTCTAATAAGGTCCATAAGTTAGCTAATGGTACTATAATCATATTAAATTTTTGGTTTTGATCATTGTACTATTGTTACATAAGATGCTAACATCAAGAGAAGTTGGGTGAAGGGTATACAAGAAGTCTCTGTACTGGTTTTGTAACTTTTCTATAAATAAAATGATTTCAAAATGAAAAGATAAAAATATTTTTAAAGATCAGTGGGAAAATCATCCTTAACTTATTGAAAATTAACATTCCTCCTTTCTACAGGAAATTTTAGCAATTATCAGTAAAATTCTGTCATAAACAAAGGAAATACCAACAGATGACAATGCAATACTGCAAAGTTACTATTATTCTAAATAGAGAACCAGTTTTTCATTTGAAGATAATGTTAATGTGTTGCTCAATGGTCTTCCCAGGATCTACAATGCCTTTTAACTTCTTTTTTCTGATTGGCAACACTGGGTGTCAAACAGACTAAGTTGTCATTTAAAACAAGAGGGAAAAAAACAAGCAAAGATAGAATCACTCTAAGAGCTACAGCTAGTCAATGAACTACTGAAAGTTATTTCTACCTATAGTCTTCTAGAAACTATTTAGTTGACTTAAAAAAAAGTCCTGATAAAACTGGCTCATGAAGTAAAATACACCATGTGAATCTACAGTTTAAAATGCAAAAAGTTTTATAATATAGTAGAGATAACCCTGTGGCAGTCAAAGGAAAAGATTTTTAAGTTTGGCATCTAGATATCGAGATGTAATTAGGTATTTTCCCAACTTGCTAAATGGACTGAAAAAAATTAAAATAAGAACATAAGTGAACTTCAAGATAAGCTGGGAAAGAAAAATCATCTTACAGATAGACAAACTGCCTTAAAAAAAGAAAAACAGGCAACCATGTAGATTGATAAGAATCCCTGAGATAAATTTAACAAACCAAAGAAAGCAGGTGAAATATATTGAAGATAAAGCATAATTGTTACCAACCACTTCATTTTGTTGCTTTAAACAACGCTCTCTGTCTTCGGCATATTTTTTCATCTCTTTGTTTCGTAGATTCTCAGCTTCTTTTGCCTGAGTAATAAGCATCATTTTTTCTTCTACCCATTTCTGTCTATCAGATTTATATTTCTGTTCAGATTCCTATATATATAAATAGTACAAGTAACTATCCTATGTTTGAGAAGTAGTCAATAAATCGATTTTTATAGCATTTTCATACAACCCATCACTTTTCACCTTTTTAAAAACTTTAAGTGCTTTTCATTAAATAATGACAAGATCAGTGTTTATTTCAGATTATAAAAAGAATACTGCTGGTTTGCTTTCTTAAACAGTACTTCCTTTATAAACTTTATTTTGCTATGAAGTCCATTTAAGGACTTTCCTTCATAGTGAGCTCAAGAAATCAACAATTTAAATTTCTGAGTTACAGAGACCCAAGTCTTCCCAAATGCCAGAAAAAAAAGACTTGGTTTGTGGCGGTCATTTCTAAATGTATGGTTCCAAAAATAAAATATTCCTGGGTATACAGGATGCCAAATAAAGAATAACTTGTGCAACAGGTCAAACATTTATTAGTTTAAGGAACATTGGAAACAGCTGAACAGAGAATACAGTTGATTAGTAATTTTCACAGTAGATTCCATAGATGCTTTGGGTTCAAAGGAATCTAATTAATGCACTCAAAACGCAAGTAAAACTTCATTAAAAAAAAAACAATAGGGGCCAGCCTGGTGGTGCAAGCGGTTAAGTGCGCGTACTCCGCTGCAGCCAGGGGTTCGCCAGTTCGGATCCCGGGTGCGCACCGACGCACTGCTTGTCAAGCCATGCTGTGGGGGTGTCCCGTATAAAGTAGAGGAAGATGGGCAAGGATGTTAGCTCAAGGCCAGTCTTTCTCAGCAAAAAGAGGAGGATTGGCATCAAATGTTAGCTCAGGGCTGATCTTCCTCACAAAAAAAACAAAAACAAAAAACAATAATACCACCTTAAAATATATATATCCCACTGTTCCAAAACCTTCTAAAACCACTGTGCTAGATGAACTATGGAAGTTAATTCCAAGATTACAAAGTTTATAATCTAAAATATGTGATTACATCATTTTAGAACAATGCAAAACATACCAATACTCCTTAATATGAATATTCTCAATATAGTTAATGTATTTAATTGATAATTAATGGAGTATTTACTTTGTTCTAACTGCTTTTGGGTTTTCATAATGAAAAGGGTAAATTCTAGAATATATAATTAACCGTTACAAAAGAAAGCAACTAATTTTTTTGTATTTGTTCAGTATCTGATTATATGCAGCCTGAATTTAAGAAAAACATTTAGATGCAGCCAACTTTTCAAAATCATTATTATGTTTTCTTCAATCGCAAAACTATAGTCATGAATGAAACTTCTAATAAAATGTACAAAATTTTAAATAGTATTTGGTAAATTCCATTAAAAAAATATTTCCCCCACATGTTGTATTCTATACATAGCACATTACAGCTGAACATGGAAAAATATAAACAAAACAGAATATCTTCTATATAGTATGGTTTCAAAGATATTCCAGGATCCAGATATACAACTTTATTCTTTTCCAACTTAGTAAACATTGAAAAGATTATTTACAATAATCAAAATAATTTTCCAAATAGCCATCTTCTCCACAGCAGTATTTGATGAGTAAGAAGTTTAAGGAGTAGAAAAATAGGTAGAAAGACATAAAAAGTGGTGATTCAATAATTAAATATATAAAATATAAAACTGAAGACCCAATCCCTATATTTTCATTGGCACTTGGTAGTTTGTATGTTGGCAATTTCCTCCCTATGTCATTTCAATGTAACGAAATGTACAACGTACTAAATGTACTGAAATGTACAATATACAATGTACTGAAATGTATAATGTACTGAAAAATTATACGTGTCTATATATTAACATTTCCAAGGTATTATTTCACCTATATCTAAATTAATTATAAAATATTTACTGAATTTTCCTCTCATGATAAATATAATGAATAGATACACACATACACACACACATAAAATCATACCTGAAACTCATCTTGAAGCTTACTGAGTTGTTTACTAAGTACATCTGTGTTATCCTCAAGTTCTTTATTTGAACTTCGATTACTTTTGGTTTCTAGATCTTTGCATTTTTCCTTCCATTTTTCCAATTCTGATTTGAAAACATAAAATCATTTTTTAAAGCACATGCAAAAGTTATACTATTTAGAGATATATGTGGCATGGGATACAGAGAAGAATCAGCAGAGCCCAGAAGAAGAATGTTGACCAAGATAGAACCAAGACTATTCCAAGAGCTGCACTTTTGAGAGTTCTCACCAAATTCTTAGAGAAGAGGAACTACAAGGACCTCTCAGGAACCCACTGAACAGTGTTCAGAGAATACAATATAAATGTATGTCAATCTTAATTATATGGGAAAATTCATGTAGTTCTCAAAACAAAAAAAACCGTGATGGTATTCTGAAGGATGGAATCAGAGTATTCCTTAAGATAAACATATAAGATGATACTAAGCGGAACAGAGGTAAAACTCAGTTGACAGTTAATACTCTTAATATCTGCGGAATGTTGCAAGTTATCATACAGTTATTAAGAAAGCGTTCTTATTCCTTCTTTACTACATACAATTTTACTTAGATAAAACAATTTTCATCACATTGGAAAATGGCAAGTGACAGGACATTACAAAAATACACCAAATACTTTTTCATTATGAATTATTATAGATACTAAACTACTTACAAAAGGAAAGATATCTAGGAAAATAAAGAAAATGGAAGAGAATGTCTGGAGATATTTAAGCAATCTTGTTTTACCTGTGGCCAGTCTTTCAGCTTCCTCTAATTTAGCCTCGAGCACTTGATCTTGTTCTACCTGAGTTTGTTCCTGTTCTTCCAGTGTCATTCGCATGTCTTCAATTATTTTCTCTTTAACATTTAGATCTAAAATTGGGGGAGAACATTTTAGAAATCAGTAACATCTACATCTAGATATCCAATTTTTCTTGAGTTCTTCTAAAATTAAAATACTTTTATTAACTGTAACAGAATAAGAGTTGCATATTGACAGAAACTTGGTCTTGTTCACTGCTGTATCCTCAATGCCTAGAACAGTACTGGCACATACGAAACATCAAATAAATATCTGATGAACAGATGGATGATTGCAAGAATGGATGGATGGTTAAGAGGAGGGAAAAGGAATCTTTTCAGATAAAATTAATAATTTTTTATATAATGAACTATTTACGCTAATAAACACAAAGCTTAGTTTAGAAAAAACGTTATTTGGCAAAACATTTATTTTTAGTGTTAATATTCTCAAACCAAAACTAAAACTTTTACCTCCTAAAAACAAAAAAAAGGCTCAAATCCCAATCTGACTTATTTTTTTAAATCTCAAGTAATTATTTTTTCTAGAAAAATTTCCAAAGCCAAATATTTACTTCTAGTGTTTTTAAAACCAGTTCTTCAGTAATGACTGCTACTAGCCTTACCAGAATTGTTTCTGGTCCTTCAAATATTATTACAACAATGACTTATAAACAATTCCACTTTAATCCTGTCTGCTTTCAGAGATAAAGAGGAAAGATTACTTTGTTGCCTCTGGTGATGGCTGCATAGTAGCAAGGCTCATTTCAGACACCTCTTACCAAAACTATTACTGATGTCAAAGGTAATAAACCTATAAATGCATAGCTCAACCTCAGGTCACTGAAAGTGACATTAAAAATGACACAAATCTCGGGGCCACACCGGTGGCGTAGCAGTTAAGTTCTTGAGCTCCGCTTTGGCGACCTGGAGTTCGCAGGTTTGGATCCCGGGCACAGACTGACGCACCACTTGTCAAGCCATGCTGTGGTGGCATCCCATATCAAGTAGAGGAAGATGGGCACGGATGTTAGCCTAGGGCCAATCTTCCTTAGCAAAAAGAAGAGGATTGGCAACGGATGTTAGCTCAGGGCTAATCTTCCTCATTGAAAAAAAAAAAAAAAGGATACAAATCTCAAAAGATGGCTCCCTCAAAGTGCACATAGAGCAAGCTTTAAAAAAACAAAACAATAAGAAAAAATTACATCAGTAATTTTCAGTATTTCTGTCTATCGATGTAAGCTGCCAGGAGTGCTAATAAAACAGAATTCCTTATAGGATTAAAGGAGTCTTAGTATTATCATCTAAACTCTTTCTTTAAAAAGCATGATTTGTAAATATATTCAGATTATATAATTAATTAATTATAATTTTTGTCAAAGAATCCCCTTCCCTTATACTCTATATTTTGCTCTAGAGGACTAGAAATAGAATTTTAAGTATCTACTTATCATTTAGGAAAGTCCCAGGACACTAATGATAATTTCACTAATGGCTATTTCTACCTATTATTTGAAAGGCAGGAGCAGTAAAGGAAAAAAGAGAATTATTTTATCAGTCACCACCTCAAATAATTTACATTTTATTTCAGTAAAGAATCTAGAAATATGCAACAAATAAAACATAAAATAATGCAACATAAAGACAGCTATAAGATAGATATCTCATTATAGCTATCTAAAGGTAGCTTTGAGTTATCATAGCTAAATTAAGTGACTGTCAAATGATGCAGCAATCAAGGGCTTAACATCCAAGGGAGAGGATCACTGAAAGCTATAGTGTCCTAGGAAGGCTTCAAGGAGGAAAGGCTTAAGCTTAACAATTGAGAACAGGTAGGAATTGGAAAGAAGGGACATCACACAAGCTAGGGGCAGACATGACCTATAAATGTCATGTAAAAACCCTGGATTAGAAATATTCACTTAGTGACAGTTCAAATTTATTTCAGAATATCAGTATATCAGATGTATATAAAACAAGTACAAAAGCTTGAAACCATGTGATACCATGTTTTACTCATCACACTGGCAGTAAGTTTAAAGTTTGTTAACACTTAATTGGCAAAAATGTGGTGAAATGGGCATTCTATACACTATTACTGTGAATATAAACTACTATAACCACTTTGGGAGCAGTTTGGCAATAGTTATCAAAATTTTAAATATACGTCATTTGGGCCAACAATTACACTGCTAGGAATTTCCCCTACAAATACATTTACACGTGTGCACAAAGACTTTTGTACAAAAATACTCGTGGTAATGTCTATAGTAACAAAAAATAATGTCTGACATAACCAAAAATATTTTTTTTATTAAAAGAGGTCATATTACCAAAGAGTAGATTATAAAATGTGTTGTTAACTTTCTTAGATATGATGATACTGTGCTTATATAAGACATCTTTACCTTACAAATTTCAGGATAAACTATTTAAGTGTCAGATATCATTGATGCCTGCAAATATCTTTTAAGTCGTTCAGTTTAATGTATAAATATTTATTAGAGAAAAAAACAGAGAGAGACAGAGAAAGAGAGATGCAAATATGGCAAAATATTAAAAAATAGTGAATCTAATAAAGGGTATTCAGGAGGTTTTTATATTGCCTTTCTGATTCCTTTGCAAGTGTTTATTTTTTAATTCGAATTTTGGAAAAATAATAAAGTTGGAAGCATTATTCCAACTTTACAAGCAACTGAAAGTATACCTTAAATGAGCATATAATATTCCCTCTATTGGACTTTGAAATTGTTTCATTTACGATCAACGCCACATCTTTGGTCAAATGAAGGACTCCATTCCTTGCACAGCATTCTCTTCTGTGTATATTAGAATCAGTTTTATCTCCTCTATCCTAATCAATTCTGCCACATTACTTAAAGCTTTCTTTCAAGAGAGTAACAGTTTTTTCTCCAATAAAAAAGAAAAGTCATATTAAATAAATTGTGATATATCTATATCAATAAAATGGAATACTATATAGCCTTTAAAAAGAAAGAGGTTACAAAGAGAGAAAAAAAGATAAGGTAGATCTGTGTGTGATTAAACGGAAAAATTTCTCAAAATTTTCCAAATATATAAAAACTCATTGTTTTAGTTAGTGATTTCTTCTGGGGTCTTTTTCTTGAGATCATACATTTCCAAAGGAAACGGGGTCTTTCATTTGCCTTCTTTATCACAGAAATAGATGCAAAATGAAGCAGGGCAAAATTAGGGAACAAAACAAATTAGTCTGGAGAGAAAAGAAAGGTTATACAATATTAGGCTAGAAAAAGGCAGGCTGGAATGTCAAGCTAGAGGATGAAAGTTTACTATGTGGGCAATATGCCACAATTGAAAATTCTGAATAGGCAAGTAACACAATGAAAGAACCGTTTTAGAAAAACTTAAGCTAGCTGTGTGGCTATATGAAGAGTGAGTTTGACATAAAGCCTGGCAATAGGATAGGACAAATATGAGAAGTCACTAGGAAAAAAAAGTAACAGACATTAGGGTGAGGGGAAATGATATTATTTAAAGTCTAAACCACGGGTGGGCAAACATTTTCCGTGAAGGGTCGGATAGTAACTATTTTAAGGTCTGTCACAACTATTTACCTCTGTCATTGTAATGTGAAAGCAGCCACAAACAATACAAAAGGGAATGTGTCGGGGCCAGCCCAGTGGCGTAGCAGTTAAGTTCGTGTGCTCTGCTTCGGCAGCCCAAAGTTTGCAGGTTCAGATCCCAGGCGCGGACCAACATACTGCTTGTCAAGCCATGCTGTGGTGGCATCCCATATAAAATAGAGGAAGATGGGCATGGATGTTAGCCCAGAGCCAATCTTCCTCAGCAAAAAGAGGAGGATTAGCATCGGATGTTAGTTCAGAGCTAATCTTCCTCACCAAAAAAAAAAAGAGAGAGAGAATGTGTTGCTATGTTCCAATAAAATTTTATTTACAAAATTAGGCAGTGAGCTGGATTTGGTCAGAAGGCTGCCATTTGCTAACCCCTGGTCTAAACAAGAGAAACAGCAGAGATCAGAAAGTTAAGACAGTTTGGGCAGAAAGAGACATTGAGGTTCAGAATTTAGTAAGATTCCTTTTGGAGTCTTATTAAACCACTCAGCATAAGAAAAGAAAATTATAGACCAATATCCCTTATGAATATATACACAAAACCTCAACAGAATACTAGCAAACTAAATCCTGCAACATATATAAAGCATTATATACACCGTGGTAATCAAGTGGAATTTATCCCAGGAACGTAAGTTTGGTTCAATATGGGAAAATCAATCAATGCAACACACCGTATTGACAGAAGAAAGAACAAAACCACATGATCATCTCAAAAGATGCAGAAAAAGGTATTTGGCAAAATCCAACACCCTTGCATGATAAAAACACTCAATAAACTAGGAACAGACAGGAACTTGCTCAACCTGATAAAAGGCATCCACAAAAACTTCACATCTAACATTATACATGATGGTGAAAGAATGAAAACTTTCCCCCTAAGATCAGGAACAAGATAAGGATGTCCACTCTCTTCACTTCTATTCAACATTGTTCTGGAGGTCTTAGCCAGCGCAATTTGGCAAGAACAAGAAATAAAAGGCAAACAGATTGGAAAGAAGTGAAACTATCTCTATTTGCAGATCACATGATCTTGTATATAGAAAATCCTATGGAAGGAAGGAAAGAAGGAAGGGAAGGAGGGGGGGAGGAAGGAATGGAAGAAGGAAGAAAGAAAATCTTATTAGAGTTCATAAACTAGTTCAGGAAGGTTACAGGATACAAGATCAATATAACTAAAACAATTGTATTTCTAAACAATGGATTTCCATACTAGCAATAAATAATCCAAAAATGGTATTAAGGAAATAATTCCATTTTCAATAGCATCACAAAGAATAAAATACTTAGAAAGAAATTAACAAAAGATAGGCAAAATTTGTGCACTGAAAACTAAAAACATCACTGAAAAAAATTATAGAAGGCCTAACTAAATGAAAAGATATCCTGAGTTAATGATTAACATTGTTAGGTTGGCAATTTTCCCAAACAGATCCTCACATTTAATCCCCATTAAAATTCCAGCTAGCTTTTTTGCAGAAATTGACAAGCTGATCCTAAAATTCATGTGGAAATTAAAGGAACCAAAATAGCCAAAACCATCTTGCAAAAGAAGAACAAAAGTGGAACAATTAACACTTTCCAATTTCAAAACTTACTATAAAGATACAGTAACAACACAGTGTGGTACTGGCATAAGGATAGACATATAGATCAATGAAACAGAATTGAGAGTCCAGAAGTAAACCCTTACATTTATGGTCAACTGATTTTCAATAAAGGTGCAAAGACAACGCAATGAGGGGAAAAAAATAGCCTTTTCAACAAATGGTGCCAAGACAACTGGATCTCCATATGCAAAAAATTAAGTTAGACGCCTACCTCACACAATATACAAAATTATACCCAAATGGATTAACTCAAAACAGATCAAAGACCTAAATATAAGAGCTAAAACTATAAAACTCTTAGAAGAAAACTTAGATGACTTTAGTTTAGGTAACAGTTTCTTAGACATGACACCTAAAAGCACAAGCATTTAAAACAAAATAGGTAAATTGGACTTAATCAAAATTAAAAACTTTTATGCATCAAAGGACACTATCAAGGAAGTGAAAAACAACCCACAGAATGAGAGAAAACATATGTAAATCATTTATCTGATAAGGATCTAGTATCCAAAATACATAAAGAACTCTTACAACTCCATAATAAAAAGACAAATAACCCAGTTGAAAAACGGGCAAAGGGCTTGAACAGACATTTCTCCAAAGAAGATATATAAACGGTCAATAGCACAAGACAGGACGCTCAATATTATTAGCCATTAGGGAAATGCAAATCAAAACCACAATGACATGCTACTTTATACCCACCAGAATGTTAGGTTAAATAGTGTTCTCCCAAAATTCATGTTTGCCCACTATGAATATGACCTTATTTGGAAATAGGGTCTTCGCAGATGTAATCAAGTTAAGAATGAGGTCATACTGGATTAGAGTGTGCCCTAAATAAGAAGGGTGTGTCCTTATAAGAAGACAGAAATTTGGACAGAGACAGTAAGGAGAAGATACCAATAGAGACACACCCAGAGAGAAGACGGCCACGTTAAAACAGAGGCAGACTGGAGATGTGCTGCCACAAGCCAAGGAATACAAAGATTGCCATTAACATTAGAAGCTGGAAGAGACAAGGAAAGATTCTTCCCTAGAACCTTTGGAAGGAGTGTAGCCCTATCAATACCTTTACTTCAGATTTCTAGCTTTCAGGACTGTAAGAGAATAAATTTCCGTTGTTTTTAAGCCACTCCGTTTGCGGTAGTTTGCTACAGTAGCCCTAGGAAACTAATATAGACAGTTATAACTTTTAAAATGAAAAATAACAAGTGTTGGCAATGATGTAGAGTAATTGGAGCCCTCATCCACTGCTGGTCAAAATGTAAAATGGCATAGCCACTGTGGAAAACTTTGACAGTTCCTCAAAAAGTTAAACATAGAGTCACCATATGACCCAGTGTTCCACTCCTCGATATATATCCCCAAGAGAACTGAAAACATATGTTCACCAAAACAAAAAAGATTGTGTACAAAAAAATTGTACACAAATATTCATAGAAGCCAAAAAAGTGGAAACAATATAAAGGTCCATCAACTAATGCTTAAATAAAATATGGTATATTCATACAATGGAATATTATTCAGCCACAAAAAGGAATGAAGTACTGATTCATGCTACAATATAGATGAAACTTAAAAACATTATGCTAAGTGAAAGAAGTTAGACAGAAAAGGCCATATATTTTATGAATTCACTAACATGAAATGTCTACAACAGGCAAATTCACAGACAGAAAGTAGATTAGTGGTTGACAGGGACTGGGGAGTGATTGCTAATGGGCACAGGATTTCTCTTGGGGGTGATGAAAAGTTCTGGAATTAGATAGTGGTAGTACACTATCTAATTGTACAATCTGTACAATTGTACAATTGTACAAACTGTGATTGTACAAACTGTACAATCTTGTGTACAGTTGTACAGTCTTGTGAATATACTAAAACCCACTAAATTGTACACTTTCAAAGGGTAAATTTTCTGGTATATATATTATATATCAATTTTTTTAAAAAAGAATTTACTGGGGCCTGCCTGGTGGTGTAGTGGGTAAGTTCACACACTCTGCTTCAGTGGCCCAGGGTTCGCAGGTTCCGATCCCAGGCATGGACCTACACACCACTTATCAAACCATGCTGTGGCAGGCATCCCACATATAAAGTAGAGGAAGATGGGCATGGATGTTAGCTCAGGGCTAATCTTCCTCACCAAAAAAAAAAAAAACAAAAAAAACAAGAATTTACTAAGATAACTAAGTGAATGGCATTCCGTATTTACACAGAAATGTAGAAATCAGGGAAAGCCTCAAGAATTGAAAAAGCACTTTTTTGTTTGTTGGGGTATGTCTCATGCACAATTGAAATCATAGGAGTGAATGAACTCTCAAGGGAGAAAACAAAGAGAAAAAAGATGAAGACGACGCCTTAATCAAAAAAGTTGCCAAAGTGGCTGCAGCTCAGTCTGACAAAAAGGCACAAAAGCTGATCACAAAATAGATCACAAAACCTGAGGCAAGGCAGTTTCCAAACAGGCGGAAGCTACATATTACCTTTATATTTAGAAAAACACACTCACACAATAAATACTACGTAAAAGATGAAAATGAGGAAAAGAAGAGTGGACAATAATGTCAAAATAATATAAAAAATAAAGAAAAGTAAGGATTGCAAAAAGCTGATGGATTTGAAAATATGTAGGTTACACGTGACCTGGGGCCAAGTTTCAAGAGCATGGAGAAGATGGAAGTCAGATTAAGTAGTCAAAATGAGCCTATGTCACACTTCTCGATATTTGGCAAAGAAAGGAAAAACTAAAATATGCTAAAACTATATCTTAGTCCAAGGGCATGCTTTTTCAAAATAGCTAAGATGTGTTCACATTTGTCAACAATGACAAAGGAGCCAAAGTAAAGGGAAACCCTAAAAAAATTATGGAAATAGGAGATGTTCAGGGACAAAGGCCTAAGAAAGGCAGGAGAAAACAGGACTGTGTGCAGAGATATATTTTCACACCCAAGTTACTGATCCAAGTTAATCCCACAAAAGCCCAAGTCATCTAAATAAGTAATAATCTACTTGTCTTTCCCCTTCTCTTCAGTTGGCCAAGTACAAATAGCACGAATTAGTGAAGAGGAAGAGTGAAACAGAAAGGTAATTTTATAATATTTCAAATAAAAAAATCAATACACAACTTGAGTAAAAAAAGCATAATTCAGCACATATGATTTGAATCTGAAGTATTAAATGGTTTTTAAAAACTTTATACAATATATTAATTTTAAAGATATTTTACTTGAAGTATATTCTTTACATGACTTTATCTACAAATCTATTCCATTCACTGTGACGTATGTAACCGACTGACTTTATTTTCCACAAAATACTGGCCATTACCTAGAAATCAATGTTGCTTTGACTGAATATTTCTTAATGTTTTATTTTTCCAAGAATAAACTTTACATTGATAAGTTACGCATTAGAATCAACATTTCTCTCTTTTGATAAAGTTACATCTTACGTTGCCCTTACTTTACTTTAGAATTTTCAAAAGAAAATGCTAAACCAACTACTACTGCAACTACCTATTCTGCAGTCATTTTAATACTAGAAGTAGAGGCTTGTTCCTGACCTTTGCACACTCTCTCATACTGTTGTATAGCTTCTTCCACCTTCTGATTACTTAACTGCTCCTGCAAAATGAAAGAATATGAATTAAATGCAAATGTAACTTAAACACACAGCAATATTTAATAGTGGGACTTGAAAACAAGGTTCGATATTAGGTTTGAAATCTATCTCCTACAAGGCTGACTACTAGTCTCAAGCCTCCAAATTTCTTTCACCTTGGAGAAAAGAGCAGGGTGAGAGTGGTAATAAAAAAAATTTTTTTTTAAAAGAATACTTTATACCTTTAATCTACCTAAACGTTACTTCCCAGTCATTTTACTTAACATTTTAAGCTACCATGTTCTCTTACACACCACAAAAAGCAGAAACAGGGAAATGAAGATTTACTATGCACTATTTAACAAAGGAAGAACAAGAGAAACCACAAAAATAAAAAAAGTTCCCTATCAGTAAACTCAAAATGCAGAAAAAATAGGGCCCTCCATCCCCTGTAGGTAGAAAATAGCGAGGAGGTTTGAAAAAAATAACAGGAGCCTTAAGAGGCAAGATTAAATTCAGAGCACTGGAAATCCTCCAAGTCTAGTTTTAACCTATCAGGTAATCCAACCTCACTTCCTGTCTCATCTACCGTCAGCACTATCTCCTCACTTTGTAAGTCTCAGAATGAATCATTACAGAACTTGGAAATCTATGAATCCTATTATTAAAGTATAGATTGCTTTATTAGGATTATATTCAGTTAAAAATTAAAATCATGTGTTTACACCTGAATATTCATTAGTTTGTGTCATTTAAAAGCAAACATCCAAAAAATACAAATCCATTTTTTTACTGCTGCCTTATCCATTTAATTGATGTCAAGCAAAATATAACCATTCATAAAGGGATTTTGCTTTTTAAGTGTCCTTTTAAAAAATAATTTTTTATAAGACCTGAGCTTCATTTTCTTTTCACTTTTTATTTTGAAATGATTTTAGATTTGCAAAAGAGTTGCAAAGATAGCAGAGATTTCCTATATAACCACCACTTCGCTTCCCTTAATGTTAACATCTTATATTACCATGGTACTTTATTTAAAAATCAAGAAACATTGGACACAGAAAAATGAGCAGTTGAGTCTCAAAACTCTGTTATTTAGAACATGGAAACTGTTATTTAGAACAGTTTAATCATCTTTGTATGGAAAAAAGAAATTAGCATTGGTATAATACTTTACTTGGATTTCACCAGTTTTTCCACTGATGTCCTTTTCCTGTTCTAGGATCCCATACAGGACACAACACTGCATTCAGTCATCATGCCTCCTTAGTCTCCTCCAATTTGTGACAGTTCCTCAGTAATCCTTTTCTTTACAGACCCTGACACTTTTTATTGGTCAGATATTTTGTAGAACATCCTCAGTTTGGTTTGTCTGATGTTTCTCACAATTAGACTGAAGTAATGGATTTGGGGGAAAAATATCACAGCAGAGATGTACCCTTCTCGTCACATCAAATAAGGAAATACATGGTATCAATATGACTGACTACTAGTGATGCTCTTCTTCAACACTTGGTTAAGGTGATGTCTGCCAGGTTCCTCCACTGTAAAGTTACTATTTTTTCCTTTCTGTACTCTATTCATTAGAAGCAAATCACTATGGCCTTATTTTAAGCATTTTATTTTTATATTCCAAAAAAGATCAAAAGGGAATTTGTTATAAAAAACTGATAAATTTAATTAGACACTAAAATATACCAACACAATCTATTTAAACCATTTTTAAAAACAAAACTGTTACCTTGAGTTGCTGAATGGTTCGCTGTTTCATTTCTATTTCCTGAGAACACTGGTTTTTCTTTTTCTCTAGTTCATTAATTTTAATCCTTAGTAATTTCTCCTCATCACGCATAACAGACACCTACAAAGTAATGTTTATAAAACAAATTAAATATTTTTGAAAATACCAATTGCTTTTTCTTGTTTAAAATTCATGGCCACTGGTTCAAAGATTCATGTCCTTTAAAACCCATTAGAAAAATTAGATTCTAACATACTACATGATATGGCTTCAAATTATCAAAAAATTTCTTAATACTCTAAAGGAGAATGCATATGAAGAGATCATTTTCTTCTTACAGTATTTTAAGAATCTCAAACTCCATAAGTACTCTCAAAAAAGAATCAACATAGCACCTTGCATGCAACAGCAAAATCACTATCACAGAAAAATCAATCTAGATACTCTAGGGGTAAAATACTGGCTCATATTCCAAGGTTTATTGAGTAATGTGATCCAAGAATACAAGAAATACTTTAAAAGCTAATAGTGACACATAGAGGATGAAAATGGAACAATTACAAGATCAAAAGGTACTAATACAAGGGAAGGTCAATTGATTTTTGGTGTTACTAGTAACCTAATTCTACAAACTTGCTAGAGAAATCAAAAGCACTATGAACTACTATGCAAATCTTCACCAAAAAAAAAAAAAAAGAAAGAAACAAAGGTAATCTATGTACATCTCTTAAGCCAATTTCCATCAGAAGAATGCTAGAGATCTCAAAAACTGAAGGAAATTAACTCAAAAAAAGCCCCCTCATAAAAAGCATGGAGATGCCATAATAATAGTAGCTCTGAGTGGTTTGGTTTCAGGAGATTATTTTACATTTCTAGTCAGGCTTTCTCTATGTTCCAAATTTACTACAATAAATACATATTTCTCTTATAATCATATGTTAATAATATTTATTTTATCTGCTTATTTTTTTAAAAACTATGGGACTTCCAGTGATAAACACCATCCTCATCGATTTTACAGATATCAACTGTCAGCCAATATTAAATAGAGACTATGTGTTGCCCTGAGATGCACATAAGGACTGCCTCAGTTTCTATCCTGGCCCTACTATTTACTAGCTAAGTGAACGTGGACAAGTTATTTCTTTCAGTGTGTGTTTCCTTATCCATAAAATGGAAGTTAAAAACAGTGCCTACCCCTAATATTGGTCTGAGAATTAAATGAGATGATATATGTAAACTCAGAATAACTGACCTAGAGTAAGCTGTTACTATTACTATTATTATCAGCATTGACACTGCACATTGTTTGAGAAATAGACTACCAATCATTAGAGTAATGCTAAATAGTCATCTATATAATAAATCATTCCTTAAAAAGACATACTCCATAAATAGTGGTATGAAAAATCTTAAAAATAGAATAAATTTAAAAGCAATGCTTATGTATAGTTGATTTCATTTATAAAAATAAAAACATACAAGTATATGCAGTAATTATTTATACACATGTATTATATTAAAGGCATATAAAAAGATCTAGAAGAACACAGATGGACTGCCAAGAGTGGTCATACTTAAGAGGACAGAGAAATGAGACTGAGAAGAGGGCTTTCACTTCTATCTTCATTTCTTAAAAAATATTTCCTAATAATGTATTACAACAAAAAGTTTTTAATTGGAAAAAGGAGCTATTTTTTAATAACCAAGTAACTGGTTCCATGTGAACACAAGTCAATTATGCCATGCTTGATAATGCTTACTGATAATCATGATGCCCAGAAATAGGATCTTAAACCAAGAAGTCACATGCCTGGAAAGCAAACAATCCAAGTCTTTTAGTGACAAACAAGGGCTTTTCCAAATGATGCCATACTGCTTTTAACTTGCTGATTTGACTAAAAATTTTTCTATTGCCTAATTACAGTTTAGGTCATCTTTACTGTCTTACATTTCTAATCGAATCTACCTGTTAAATGTTTGTCACATGGCCTAGAAACTTTCTGTGTGTAATTTTCAGAAACAACATAAATTTTGCATTTTATCTATGGTGGTATTGTTTATATTTTTCTTCCACTGATTAAAAACTTCATTACATTTCCCTTATTATGAATGAATACATATTCATTGTAAGAAATTAACAAATGCAACAAGTAAAACTTTAAAAAAATTACCTACACTGCCATTACCTAAGATAATCAAAATATAAAATAATTACATTTTGATATATTTCCTTGCAGTCTATATTGTTATGCAAATTTTTCAGTTTTAATCCTAGAGATATAAAATTGGCTCTAGTTTCTATTACTTAACATTATCACATAAGTATTTTCCCATATTATCATAAAAACTGAGAACTTATCACCGTACTTAAATCAGAATCCTGCTAAATATACTGACAATGAATATAGGAACTTAACCACTGATAAAGCTATGGGAAACACAATTTACACATCTCTACTATAAATGAAGCAACAGAACTTGGGCCCAAGCTTCCAGCCATCAGAGTGCTTAAGAAGCTGGCAGGGAAAAAAAGAACCTCTGCTCACAGAAATGCAGAGGGTACTAGCCGCAAGAGCTTCTCCTCCTCTACCTCTTCTTTCCTACTACAGGCCTGACAGGCATGAAAATTATTTATTTAGTCAAAAAGATCATACTCATTCTTATTTTTTGATTCATTTTTAGTTAACAATAATACTATATTATTGTGGGAGTTTTCTTATGTTAAATGAAAAATTGTTCTAGAACTTCAATTTTAAGTAGTTTAGACGAAACTAACTAATCCACTGTTGAAAACAAAAAATGTTGGATAAAAAAAAAAAATTGTGATCTCTTTAAACGCACTGAGGAACTAACAAGAAAAGTAAGAAATACTGAGACAAGAAAACTATGTGAGAAAAGAATCAGAAATAAGTGGAGCACTAACTGATGCTGGCTTTTGTTTTGAGGACATTCACAGAATAACGTGGTCTGATTTTCAAAAGAATGGTAAAAAATAATGCTATTAAAATAAAGAACTTCAATCATTAAAAGAGAAAAGGTAAACTAGAAGATATTTGCAATATATTTAACTGACAAAGAGTTAGATTCAAGAATAAAATTCTACACAATAATGAAAAATGATAGCACAATTAAAAGAAAATGTGAACAAACAGATTTTACAGAGGGGAAACTGGAATAGACAAACAGCCAATAAAAACATGAATAGATACTGCACTTGATTAGTAATTAGAGGAATGCAATTTCAAACCACAATGAGATACCCCTTCATATCCTCTGACCCAGCAATTCTACCCCGTGGAATCTAAACTCTTGTACAGTAGTACCATGAGTATGTATAAGATAAGAACACTGTTTCTAAGAGAAAAAAAAGGAAACAATCTAAATGGTCAACAGAAGAATGGATAAATAAATTGTAGTTATGTCACACAATGGAGTACTATATAGCAGTGACAGTAATTAATTACAACTGTACATAAATGAATCTCAGCAATATGATGTGAAAACTAAGTCTCAGAGGATTATAATATATTGCTTAGAGATAAATAACAAATATGGTTTAAATTATATTTTTAAAAGTTAAGAAAAGATAAAGACAAAGCATTTAGTATATTAACTTCTATGGGGGTAGGAAACATGGAATAGAGATGGGACCCATAAGCATTTGTTGTCTCAATTTCTTCGGACCTCACACACTTAAGTACTCTTTTGTAACTAACTCAGAGTAATAAAAGATAAGTCTTTAAAACTGTTTCAGCTTTTAGAAAAAGTCTAAGTATGATACAAAATCAAGCAGTCATAAAAGAAAAATTAATTTAAATTTATGAAAATCAAAATTTGCTCCAAGGCAAAAAAGAACCATAATCAAAATCAAGAAAAATGGCAATGGGATGGGATCTGCAATTCATATCCTTAAAAGGCTAATTTCCTGAATATGTAATAAGCTCTTATAAGGCAATAATAAAAAAAAAAAAAAGCCCAACAACCCAAACTAAAAAGACAAAGGATATGAATACACAGTTCATAGAAAAAAAAAAAAAAGATACAAATGGCTTTTAAACAAAAAGATGCTCACACATAACTAGAGAAATGCAAATTAGAATTATAGTGAGATACACTATGCACCTGTCAAATTAGCAAATATCAAAAAAGTATGATAAAATACTACTTTATGAATAAGGGTGTAGAGAAAAAGACATTGCTTTATTCTCATACCTTACTTCTGGCATGTAAATTGGCATAATCTCTAAAGAACAAAATAAATATCAAAATTACAAATGTATGAAACAGTCACTCATAAATTCCACTTTTAGGAATTATACCACAGAAAGACTTGCAAATGTTCAAAATGACACTGCTGCATAAGTTGAATCAGCAGAAGACTGGAAACTATCTGAATTGTCTAACAAGAGTGAAGCAATTAACTAATGGTAAATAAATTTTATAGTCATAAAAAAAGCTTATTTGGAGACTCTTTATATCCTGATATGAAATGACAGCCAAGATATATTATTAAGTGAAAAAACAAAGGTTCACAACAGTGTTTACAGGATATTTTCAGTTTTTATAGGAAGAGAAAAAAAAGAGAAGGCAGGAGACGTAAAGAGAAAGAAAATATTTGGTAACATTTGATGACTTGGAGAGAAACCTCATGGCTGGAAGGGGTGGGAGGGAGTTTTTTTCCTCACTATATACTACTTTTGCATGTTGTGAATTTGAAATCATATGACTGTATCTTCTATTTTTTTTTGCGAGGAAGATTAGCCCCAAGCTAACATCTGATGCCAATCCTCCTCTTTTTTAGCTGAAGAAGATTGGCCCTGAGCTAACATCCATGGCCATCTTCCTCTATTTTATACGGGACGCCGCCACAGCATGGCTTGACAAGCAGCACATCGGTGCACGCCCAGGATCCGAACCCGCCAACCCTGGGCCGCCAAAGTGGAGCGCGCACACTTAATCACTATGCCACCAGGCCGGCCCCTCTATCTCCTATTTTAATAACAACTTGTTACAACTGCACTGCATACTCTCCTAAATACTATCTGCAAACAAAAGTTTGCTTTTCACTTTTTAGGGGGAACTTGAACTTAGCAGCCCTTAAAAGAAAATAAAGATGATAATCTTATATAAGGCACATATTTTTCTTAATGTTGGACATTCTTTAGTTTGTTTAAGCTGACTAAATTTTCTTTGGTGAAATAATCATTCTCACCTTTTTAAGAAAAACTATGAAGTTGACAAATGTTCTGTTTATCCTAAAACTAGTCTAAACTTACATAAGAAAAACAATCTTTATCATTTAAATTGGCCACATGACTTTTCAAATAATCTACCTCTTTCTGTACTTGCTCAATCTGCTTTTTGGCATCAGCCAGTTTCTCTTTCAGCTCAGCATAATCTTCTTCCTTCCTCTGAAGATCTGCTTTCAGATTCTGGGTAAGAGCAAAGCTGGCAGAGAGCTCCTCTTTCAACCTGAAAAACACAAACCACTTTTCTATAGTGACACACCGCCATCCACTTAAGATCATCCACGTGAGCTAGTAACAATCTATAAAATTGCATCTTTTCACAAATTCGGAATGTCCAAACCACGAATGAGTCCATGAGTCCTTCAGAGAGAATTTCAGGAGATTTTATAAACAGATCTTTGCATGTAATTTTGTTCCAAAGGTTTATATAAACAAAAGTTAAAGTTCTTCACTCATCATACTTGCTATATTTACCAGATTAAGTTATGCCCACTTAAATTATTTAAAAGCTATATAAGAAAATCAATAAAATGAATGTTTTGCATATTTTAAAATATTTTAATAACATTTAGCTTACTTTTCTGTTTCTTGCCAGTTGGTTTCTTTTTCTTCTTCCTTTAATTGAAGTGAATGCTTTGCATCTTGCAGGTTATTTGTTAAATGTGTGATTTCTTCTTTTAACTTAACTTCCCTTTCACTTAATTCTTTGGTGTTTTTGATAGAATCCTGAAGATTTGCTTGAAATTCCTTTAGATTTTTTTCTAGGTTTAAGATGATAGTTTCTTTTTCCAAAATTTCTTGCTCTAACTTGGCTGAACGGCTACATTCATCTTTCTGAGTTTCTAAGATTGCTTCAAGTTCCTTTACTTTCACTTTATAACAAGCAACATCTTGTGTAAGTTCTGAAAGTGCTCTCTTTCCTTCAACTACATGCTGTACTTGCAAATCAAGACTAATGTTTTTTTCTTGCAATTCTTCTTTCAGCTGCTGTATAAGACTTTCTTTCTCTCTTAGTAGGTCATCTCGATTTTTATTGTCCCTCTCCTCTATTTTTAGTCTATTGTTTTCATCCTTATAGCCTTTTACTTCTGCCTGTAATTTTTCAATTTGTTGCTCCAGTTCCTGGATCTGATGACTTTTTTTGGAAGAAGCCTTTACAATCTCCTTACATTCTTCCCAAATGGCTTCAATACGAGAGTGGAAAGAACTTTCCCTACTGAGTTCTTGAATATGATATTCTTTAACCTGCTTGCTTACCAAATAATCATTATCCAAAAGGTGTAACTGTGTATTTGGCAAATTATTCTCTTGAGAACCACCTGACAGATCCCTGAGATTGAGTAAATCTATGTTTGAGATCTGAGAAACTGAATCAAGTGTACGTAGTTCATCTATTTTTGCTTGCATTAATTTTATTTGTGAAACATTATTTGTGATGTTTCTTCTAGTGGTTTCTAGCTCCTTTGACAATTTCATGACCTTTTCCTCCTGTTCTTGATTTATACCTCTCTGCATATGTAATTCAGAAATTGCATTGTCATAATTGGACTGAATTTGTTGGACTTCTATACTTAAAGTAAAACTCTTTTTTTCAGAAAAAGAAAGTTCCTGTTGCAAACTAACAATCTGTTTATTTAATTCCGCTTTTTCTTCCTTTTCATTTTTAAGTTCATTCTCAACAATGAGTAAATGTGTTTTCAGCTCATTATTTTCTTGTAAAACTCTAATGTCTTCCTCATCTTCTGAAATGCTCTGTCGCATTTCTTCACTTTTCTTTTGGTCTTCAGTGACAGTTGGACTAACATGTATAGGTCCTTTAAAAATAAGAAAATTGTTACTAATCTGGTAAACCTTAATAATATTAACCAAAAATTTACCATATAAGCCAATATTCAAACATATGAAACATATGAAAGCAAACTTTTAATGAAAAACAGAAATAAGCTATTGAGTGAAAAAGAAAAAACAGGTTGCACAACATACACAGTATAAGCCCATTTATGTAAAAATTACAGTTTCTAAGTTAATGTAGAGAGACAGAGTTAGCAAAAGAAGTACACCAAAATGACAACAGCTACCTCTGAGAAGGATTACCAGTTATTTCTACTTTCTTTTTATAACTTTCAATATTATTTAAAGTTTCTACCACAAATGTTTATTATCGTTACAATATGCCACAGAGGGGAGATCACATGAGATACCCCAAAGCAGACATCTCGTATCCTAAAGAACAGTTTTTTGTTTTTTTTACATCAGTATGAACTCATGCATTTAAACACAATTGAGATGTTTTTGTGTTTTTTGTGAGGAAGATCAGCCCTGAGCTAACATCCATGCCAATCTTCCTCTTTTTGCGGAGGAAGACTGGTCCTGGGCTAACATCTGTGCCTATCTTCCTCCACCTTATATGGGACACCGCCACAGCATGGCCTGACAAGCGGTGCATCTGTGCGCACCCGGGATCTGAACCCAGGCCACCAGCAGCGGAGTGCGCGCACTTAACTGCTATGCCACGGGGCCAACCCCTAAAGAACAGTTTTGTGTGTGTGTGTGAGGAAGATCAGCCCTGAGCTAACATCCATGCTAATCCTCCTCTTTTTTTTTGCTGAGGAAGACCGGCTCTGAGCTAACATCTATTGCCAATACTCCTCCTTATTTTTCCCCCAAAGCCCCAGTAGATAGTTTTGTGTCATAGTTGCACATCCCTCTGATTGCTGTATGTGGGACTTGGCCTCGGCATGGCCAGAGAAGCGGTGCGTCACTGCACGCCTGGGAGACGAACCCAGGCCACCAGTAGCGGAGCGCGCGCACTTAACCGCTAAGCCACGGGGCCGGCCCACCTTAAGAACAGTTTTAACATACAATTATATTACAGATCTACTAAATGAGTGATTTGAAAACTGAGTACCTTAAATTTTCATAGCTAAAATTGCGGGAAAAAAATGGTTGAAATTCTGGAAAGTCTAATGTAGCCTTAGCCCTCACAAGCTGTATAACTCAATAAACTGCTTAACCCTATGACTCTTTCTTCAAATGTAAAATGGAAATAATAATACTACTACCTATCTCAGAGTTATCGTGAAGATCAAGACAAGAAATGAGCTTAGAACACTGTGCTTGGGATCTAGTTAGCTATTATTAGAACCTGAAAATCTGTACACAAGAGTTCAGCTAATTAAAAACTGAATAAGTTAGCCTTCTTTAGGCTCAATATCTACATTTCTAGAATAAGGGTATTTCTACCCGCCCTATTACTCTGCAGGATAGTGTTAAGAGGCTAAAATGTGTTAATATATAATGTATGTTAAAGCATTTTGTACATGTTACATAAATACAAAATCTTTAACAATTATAATAGTTAATATAGATTATACTATACCCAGAGTAGATGCACTATTAGCTAAAACTTAATTCTTAACATTCACATAGACAAATTAACTCACCTCCACAACTGTCTAGTATAAATTACAGTCACACAGCACTTAATGAGGAGGATGCGTTCTGAGAAATGCATTGTTAGGCAATTTCATCATTGTGCAAACTTCACAGAGTATACTTACACAAACCTAGATGGTATAGCCTACTACACACCTAGGCTATACGGTATGAATCATTATGGGACCACTGTCATATATGCAGTCCGTGGCTGACCAAAATGTCGTTATGCAGCACATGACTGCATGCTCAAGTTATTCTCGTAGATTTTATAATTAAATCTTGAAACATAATTCTCAATTCTCTAGATACACAAATTTATCTTTTTATGTTTTCATAAAATTTCCATTATTATAATCAGGGTCCGATGAGTGTCTCACATCCTAGGAAAATTACTTCAAAACATTTAAGAATCTGACTCTCCAAGTTTTTAAATTCTTTTCCTGTTTTATTTCACTTCATGGTCTGACGTTTATACTTGAACTTTCTATACATCATTGCTCTGATATAATCAACTCCATATGTCCTTTTGACCTTCATTCACTCCCCTACTGACATTTATCTGTCAATTTCACCTATATTTACATTTGGATCCTCACTAAGCACGTAAGAAACAAATTCCTCAGGCTTAAAGGTCTCAGATATAATATGAAGTACAAGCAGTAGTAATCCATAAAAGCAGAAGACAGATGTAAGGAAGGGTTGGTTTGAAATCCTCATTAAGAAACCTATTACTTTCAGTTGGTTTCTGTCCAATGAATATAAGAAGTGTATTTTACAGTTCTTTTCTTTTTAGTGAGCCCCCATATTATCCTACAAATTAGCACATTATATTATATTGAAATAATGTTTGTCACTCTCATCTACCAGATTCCAAACTCCCTGATTGTAGACTGTCTTACTCATCTTTATGTACCTGAACAATAATCCTAAATGAAATATTTCTGAAATTCAGCTGCATCACATGTTTTCCTTTTTAAAGAATATCATTGTACCATAAAAATATAATTTTTGCAATCAGTAACCTATTTTGGTTCTAGATATGTGCAAATTCATAATCTGACATGCCTCAGTTATATTAACTTGGTTACTTTAGCATAATTTTATGTTTAAAATTTTAAGGCCCTCTCCTTACAACATCTTTTTATAAAAGGGATTCTCTAGCTTTATTGGGCAGAATTACCAAGGGAGTTTATTAAACTGCAGATTCCTAGTAACAAACACCCAAGATTCTGATATGGTAAATCTGGAGTATATTGTTACTTGCAACACTTTGAGAATTACTGCTCTGTGTATTTATTTTTAAAAATTTCTGCAAGAAGTTGACAGTCACCTCTGTAATACATTTGGAATCTAAACATATCAATCTGCTTCACATCAAAAATCTCATGTAGTTATGAGATTCAAGCCTGCAAATTTAACCCCTGCCTCTGGCAGGCTCTTGTGTATCCAAGATGAGAGATGATAGTAGCCCATGGGATGCACACGTACTGAATCTGTTCAATGAAGAATGCAACATTTTTGAAATCATAAAAAGCTCTTTGAGATGAAATCTACCATCCTATTCTGTCTTCCTATAAACTAATCACTGTTGAAGTTGTGAGCAAAATAAAGGAAAAGCATAAGCATTTATAAAAGGTTGTTCAGATACCATTATACAATACGGTGGAAAAAACTTAAGTGATTGTTCTTAAGATTTTTAATCCTATGACTCCCTTTGATAAATTAAAATCCTAGCCCTCTCCCAGCATTACTCTGATACCAAAGCCCGATAAGGACACTAAAGAAAAGAATAGTACAGGCCAATATCCCTGATGAACATAGATGCAAAAATCCTCAACAAAATATTAGCAAACCAAATTCAACAGTACATTAAAAGAATCACACACCAAGAAAAAGTGGGATTTATCCCAATGATGCAAGAATGGTTCAACATGTGCAAATCAATGTGATACACATTAACAAAAAGAAGGATAAAAATCACACGATCACCTCAATAGATGTAGAAAAAGCATTTAACAAAATTCAACATCCTTTCACGATAAAAACTCTCAACAAACTGGGTAGAGAGGGGACATACCTCAACAGAATATATGGCAAGGACATATATGACAAGCCCACAGCTAACATCATACTCAACAGAGAAAGGATGAAAGCTTTTCCTCTAAGATCAAGAACAAGACAAGGATATCTACTCTCACCACTTCTATTCAACATAGTGCAGGAAGTCCTAGCCACAGCAGTTAGGCAAGAAAAAGAAATAAAAGGCATCCAAATTGGAAAGGGGGAAATAAAATTGTCCATTTGCTGATGACATGATCTTACATATAGAAAATCCAAAAGACTCCACCAAAAAACTATTAGAACTAATAAAAGAATTCAGTGAAGTTGCAGGATACAAAATCAATACATAAAAATCTGTTGCATTTCTATACACTGATAACAAACTATCAGAAAGAGAAATTAAGAAAACAATACCATTTACAATAGCATCAAAAAGAATAAAATACTTAGGAATAAATTTAACCAAGGAAGTCAAAGATTCATACACTAAAAAGACACAAATAAATGTAAAAGTAATCCATGAACATGGATTAGAAGAATTAATATTGTTAAATATCCATACTACCCAAAGCAAGCTATAGATTCAATGCTACGGCATTGAATTCCAATTCCAATGGCATTTTTCACAGAAAGAGAAAAAAAAAATCCTAAAATTCCTAGAAGAAAACATAGAGGGTAAGCTCCTTGACATTGGTCTTTGAAGACGATTTTTTGGATTTGACACCAAAAGCAAAGGCAATAAAAGCAAAAATAAACAGGTGGGACTACACAAAAACAAAAAGCTTCGGCACAGCAAAGGAAGCCAACAAAACGAAAAGGCAATCTATGGAATGGGAGAAAATATTTGCAAACCATAAATCCAATAAGGCGTTAATATCCAAAATGTACAAAGAACTCATATGACTCAATAACAAAAAAACAAATAACCCTACTAACAAGGACCTGAATAGAGGTCCTTTGCCCTCTATTTTTCCAAAGAACACATAACAAATAGCCAACAGATACATGAAAAAGTGCTCAATATCACTAATTATCAGGGAAATGCAAATCAAAACCACAATGAGACATCACGTCACACCTGTTAGGATGTCTATTATCAAAAAGACAACATAAGAAATGCCCGTGAGGATGTGAAGAAAAGGGAATCCTTGTACACTGTCAGTGGGAATGTAAACTGGTGCATCCACTAGGAAAACCAGTATGGAGGTTCCCCAAAAAATTAAAAATAGACCTATCATATGACTCAACAATCCCACTTTTGGATATATATCCAAAGGAAACAAAATTTCTATCTCAAAGAGGTATCTGCACCACCCTGTTCATGGCAGCATTATTCACAATACTCAAGACATGGAAACAACCTAAGGGTCCATCAACAAATGAATGGATAAAAAAATGTGGTGTAATGGAACAATGGAATATTATTCAGCCTTAAAAAAAAAAGGAAATCCACCTATTTTCAACAACATGGATGAACCCGGAGAACACTATACTAAGTGAGAGAAAGACAAATACTGCATGGTATCAGTCACACGCAAGTGAAAAAAAGATTATTCAGAGAAACAGAGAGTAGACTGGTGGTTGCCAGAGGATGGGGGTTGAGGAAATAGAGAGAGGCTGGTAAAAGCGTACAAGCTTTCAGTTACAAGATAAATAAGGTCTGAGGATCTAATGTGTAACACAGTGACTATAGTTGATAATACTGTATTGTATAACTGAAATTTGTTTAAAGCGTAGAACTTAAGCGTTCTCACTAAAAAAGAGAGAAAAACAAGGTAAATACGTGAAGTGATGGATGTGGTAATTAATGATGGTATGGTGGGAATCATGTATATGTATATCAAATCATGTTGTACACTTTAAATATATTACAATATAATTTGTCAATTATACCTCAATAAAGCTAGAAAAAAAAAAAAATCCCAGCTTTCTCAAGGTACTGATTTGTCCCCATTGAGAGTATGCCCCTATCTAAAAATCACTATATAATCTGGGAATCTCACCTCCCTACTCTATCCAAGAATTTATCTAGTTTTACTTTCCATAGTGTATATGCAAAAACAAGCTTTATTAGTTAAGTTTTCATTTTTCAAATACAATCCATATTCTTTTCCTTCACCCAATTGTCTAAATGCTCTTAGGTAGCTATAATCGTGTAATCCCATTATTGGATCCCAAAATCCCTTTTCTTTAATACAGACTAATTTTAAAAGCTCACTGGACAAGGTTTTATTATCTATAACTTATATTGTCTCTCCTGCCTCAAAGAGGATGGGAAACACGTGGCATTTACCCTTGCTGTATAGCCTCACTTCCTTAAAAGCTGCTGAGTTAGTTTTGAAGCTTTTCTTATGTTTGTAGTTACATCTTCCTTATTTATTGCCTCAAGATTCTCAGTTTATTCTAAGGATTCCAGCTACTCTGGAATCTTAAAAGATTTGTCCTTATTCACTTTTACAACAAACTTGCCCACTTACTCTTACCGATTTTTTTTTAATAATCTTCAACCAATATATTATTTTTCATCAGATTGTCTCCTAGCATCTTATAAAGTTGTGGCAAGTCATCTCAAAGTGGAATAACCTGGACTACTCCACTGGTTCAGACTTCTGTTGTACTTCCCATTTAATGTAATTCTCTACTTATGATGCTATTTTCACACCTATGACTTCATCAGTGGAAATGACTAATCGAGATAACTAAATGATGATGATTAAGAGTCCTGGATTTCTTTTTCCTAACTTAGAAACGTTTTAAAAAAATCCTCTTGCTCTTTAAAAAAGACAAGTTATAAAAATGTCTGAACCCTTTATCAGGAGAGATGGGATCTAAGCAAGTTAAAAATGACAACAATCAGAAATTCAGAGCTCACAAATAGATCCTGACTATCCTGAGCGAAGAGATTTGAGTCATGCATACCATATGGATCTAGTCCCTAAGCCCTGAAGTGAATATAGAAAGCTCAATAAAACTTTTGTGATCAAGCAATGTTGTTTTCTTAATTTTACTGTATTTTAAGAACTAGGATAATTACATAATATAAAGTAAATCAAACTAATTTGTTTTGTGCCTGATTTTCTTTTTCATGTATTCATACTATTCTTTCAGAAATTTTAAAATGTTTTATATCAAAAGATTTATAGAACATATTCAGGACAGCCTTGTCAGAGAGAGATTAAAGTATCAGTTCAGCAACAAAGATGGGAAAAAGACTCTAAAGTATCTAAGGTTAACTTATAAAAAGTAAACATAAACAATGAGAATGGAATGCCATCAACACTTTAACTCAATATTTACACTACATTCAACTATACTTATACTGCTTACTCTATTTTGTTATAAAAATTACAGTTTTGATTGAAAAATTACAGGTAAGTCGATTGTGTCATATCTCCGGTTTGTCTCCTTTATCACTATCTGAAGGCTTATTTCTTGGACTGTTTGCATGGTTACCAGCTTCCTCAAAGTATAGATACAGTGACCTCAAACTAGTATATTCATTTTCACAGGGAAATCACTTTGCACTTCCTTTTAAGAACAGAAAATATGCCTCCTAGGGGGCCGGCCCCGTGGCTTAGTGGTTAAGTGCGTGCGATCCACTACTGGCGGCCTGGGTTGGGATCCCGGGCGTGCACTGACGCACCACTTGTCCGGCCATGCTGAGGCCGTGTCCCACCTACGGCAACTACAAGGACGTGCAACTATGACATACAACTATCTACTGGAGCTTTGGGGAGAAAAAAAGGAGGAGGATTGGCAATAGATGTTAGCTCAGGGCCGGGCTTCCTCAGCAAAAAGAGGAGGATTGGCATGGATGTTAGCTCAGGGCTGATGTTCCTCACAAAAAAAAAAAAGCAGCTTTAAAAAAAGAAAATATGCCTCCTATGAAACTATAAACACTCGATCCTATCCTAGTGGTTATAGCAGTCACATATTTTGTTCTGGAGATTTTTTAATAGCAGGTAGAGGAAGGAGGGTTATAGCTATGATTTTCATAGGATCCCTCATGTAGTTCCTATAATCTCTAATAACATGAATAGTCAAGAAATAACCAAATTGGTTGTGAATTTAAGGAGAAAAAAATATTTTGTTACCTAAACTTACTCAAATCTACCCACATCCAAATTATTTATAGTTAACAACTATAGTTCTTAAATAATCTTCTTTTTCATGAATGGGTTACCTTTAGGATTAGTCACACTACATATATTATTTGCTCCTGGCCACTCTCACTTCCTGGTGAACTATTGATCCTACATTCTCAACTACTCTATGGCACTGACCAAAGTGAAACAGAGAGGAACAGTGCTATGGAAATCATAGCAAAGTTATCCTCCCAGTAGCAAAGGCACCCCTCCTTCAATGGATAACAGAAGGCTGACTATGCATATTAGTCTCAATCTATCAGCTCACACAAGCACTGTACATCCTATAAACCATGTATCTAATGCTATATTATCTTTTAAGGCATCTACTTCTGAAAATATTCATTTTACTGAGGTTCTATGAGATATTTATTAAGTTGGTGTATTATCCAATGGTTTTCATCCTTGACAACCTCAGGAGGCAGGTAGTATTTATTTTACTAATCAGGAAAGTAAGACTTAACTTATCCATTTTTCTCAAGGTGAAGCAGCTAGTCAGGTTTTAAAGCTAATGTGCTTTCTCTTAGAAGCCCTACCTCCCTGATATATCACTTTTCCAAAAGAAATAATGAATAGCTTAGAGAGAATATAAAAGTTGATATGTTTTTCCACATAAACAGGGAGCTATAGTATAGAGTAAGCATGCACCCACATTGTTTTAGTAATTCTACAGCAAATACATCAACTAGAGCGCATTTGTCTTTGGTAATGTTCAGCTCAAAGCCTTACTGGCAAATGTCCTTTTCTCCAAATGAATAAAGAATGCACAGGAAGACGACAATGTGAAGAAATTTTGGCAAAAAAAGGTACTATAATTATGAAAATGAAAGTGCTAAGTTTTAACTATTATAAGCACAGAAGTAAAAGAATTATAGGCACGCAAAAGTGATAAAAGCATAAAATCTAAAAATACATTTATTAAACTAAAAGACAGCTTTAAATACACCCATTCTCTAGACAGTTTATAACATGTTAGCATAAAAATTAGTGACATTTAGATTTCCTCAAGGTTTTTCCTTAGACAAGTAAATTTCCTCCTATTTGCAACTTTTCTGTTTACTGGTTTAGGAATTAGCTTTCTTAAAAGCCTTCTGCTGGCAGCTGAAGCAGTACCTTTCTTTGCTGGTGGTTCATCTTGTTGAAGTTCATTTTCATTTAATCTTTTTCTTCCTAAATAGATTTTCATCTTGCTGTCCTTAGGCATTTCAACTGTTTCATTACAAGCCAATTTACTGTTTATTATTAAAGAAGATGTACCAGCCTTCTCCTAAAGCAAAATAAATTAAGATTAGTTCACATATAGAAAGCTAGAAGAAATGTAAAAACAATATAAATTTTGTTTCAATAGTGTATCACAAAAATTTTATTTTCAAATTTGTCCAAACATTTTCTTAGTTATTTAAGTCTCACCCTAAAATAACTGATGGCTCTGGCAAATGAGTAATATTAACTAATTTGTACACTCATTAAGGAGGACAAAAAAAACTTGCCCTGAAATCACTTAAGCATGCAGTTTCACCCTGATACCTACAAACCAATTCACCTTTAGATTTCCCTAGGTGATCAGCTGGGTTAGATTTGTTTGGGGATAAGTGTAGAACCCTAAGACACTTACCCCCTAAGTCACATTCAAAATGTGCTTTGAAAAGAAAAACATGAAAACACTATGTCAAAATTGTTTCTTATAGATACTTTTAATTCAAATCTCCAGGTCCCACTCTAGAAACTCAACAATTGTTTTGCTGAGCCTCTCAAAGACAAGTAGCATTGTCTTACACTTGAACGGCTCCCAGAAAAATAGTTTTGATCTTAGCTTCTAGTCTACGAATATTCAAAGATATACAGTCTACATACAGCTTTAAAACTGAGCTCCCAGTTTATCTAAACGACAAAAATCATTTAGATTTTTATTTTTTAAGGAAAATACTATGCCTTCCCAAAAGCCTAGCAGAAAAATGGTACAATACAGTCTTATCCAGAAAGAGGACAGGTGAACTCAACAGTTCAGTGCAAGTCTATAAAGGAATCAAAGGTATGGTAAAGGCAGGGATTTTTTAAATGCAGAGATTAAATCCCTACATACTGGTAGCAATCTATTTTGGGGAAAAAAAGCATATGAAAAACAAAACATCATTTTACATCATAAAATCAGCAAACAAATGTTTTATTCTTAGGAGCTATAGATAAAACGACTTTTTTAAGTCATAAAGTAATGGGCTATTTAAAAAAAGCAAAGTTTTTTTTAGCTATCCCCAAAACAGAGAATGTCATGAAGAACAACCTCCATGCTTTCTCACAATTAGTCCTTTGGTGTCACTGATAAATGACAAAATTCTGGGATAGATGGGTCACACCTCTGACAGAGCTTGAGTTTTCAAACACTCCCTGACAGGTTCAAGTTGTCTCCTCCCCCACTCTTAACACCTAGCACAACGACCTGATGACTTTTTTCCTCCTTCAAATTACACGATCTTCATCAAAAAATCTATCCTCCACAAGTCACAGTTATTGAAAGGAGGGTTTTCTGCCCCCGAGGGTACGCTTGGTTGGAAGGATGATACAGAGCCACCATTCAAAACAAAGTTTTTCATCATTAGAAAGTCTGCTTTCAAGACAAGCTCTGAACAGTGACCCTAGATCAGCAGCTAATCAGCACAGTCAGGATAAGTTTCAAATCACTTTGAGTTTGTGTACTTATGTGAACAATTTAGCAACACTGTTTTAAGTTAGTTGATAAAATAGGGTCTAAAGCCTATCTAAAAAGCTTATTTATAGGCAAGGACTATTAAATATGGAATATTGCTTATTTTATATTGCTTTTTTGCTATTAAACATTGCTAACACACTGTGGTATGAAAACATACTGCAGAAATAAATATAATCCCTTGTTAAATTTCCAACAACTTTCTTTGAAGTTGTAGTCGCCAATCTCTGGGCTTTTCTTTTTCTTGTTTTTATTTTCCTTCACCAACCCAAAGACTTAAAATCCAAATCAAGTGATCAGAATAAAAGCAGCTGGTGAATAACCAAATAGAAGTGTTGAGAGCCTGGAGGCCCAGCAATTCAGTTACTGGAAAAAGTCAAGCCCCAAACCTCAAAAAGCCTCCCCTCCCCTTATTTCATAAATCAATTTCCTTTTCTTAATCTCTACTAACACTACCCAACCACCCTAAATCAATGTCCTCATCAACTATCACTTGAATTCTCCCAAAAGGCTTCAAACTGGTATCTCTGCCTCCAGTCTAACCCCATCTCAATCCCCTCCTCCAACTTTCCAAAAATATCTACTCAAACTAAAAATCAACTTTGCTACTACTCTCCTTAAAATTAATGACTCCTCACTGCCTAGAGAATAAAACCTAAACTCTTTAATGGAGTATGTTTAAGGCCTTCTACCATCTTACCCCAATCTACTGCTCCCAGCCTCATTTCCCACCTCTCCTTGCTTCAGATTTACTTCTTGAACAACAAATTGCTTGTACTTTCCTACACCAATTAAAGGCTTCTCATTTCCATGACTTTGGGCATTCTGATTCCCATACCTGGAAGGCCAATGTATCTTCTTATTCCTCATGGCTACCAAGTGCCCCCTCTCCCTACTTTCAACTGGCTAAATTTTACTCATCCTTTAAGGCTCAACTAAATCACTTTCATCTCCAGAGTATTCCCTAAACCCCTACCTATTCTGAGCTTCTTGCACATATTGACCCCCACTGTGCATTTCATTATGTTTATGTGGTTTCTCTCTTACTGAGGATTCACTAAGGGGACTAGTTTTTATTAATCCATATAATTCCCAGAATCTAGCACAGTAACTGGCACACAGTAGACACTCAATAAATGTTTCTTGACTGAAATAAATCATTTTATGCTTCTCATCCTTACTCTCAACCTTATTACAAGGGTACTTCTCCCAGTTCAGGCACAGAAAAGTCAGATAGATTGAACAGTGCATCTAATAAATACCAAAAGAGAGGCCTGCTACCAGAGATTAGACAGGGGGTAAGCTACTCTTCCAGAATGCTCCTTATTTACCCCTGTAGCATCAAAAGCCCACCTAATGTTGAGATGATTCAGGGAATGTTGGTGGGTATTAGAGCTTGACTGTCAAGAGACAAAGGAGGGTCAAGATATCACTCTTGCTTCTTCTAAACAAAGCAGAGAGGTTTGGCTATTAGTTTACTCAGCCTAGTAACACATATTTTACCATTTCTACTTCAAAAAATAATTTGAAGGAGTTTACAATAAAACACATAACAGAAAACCAAAAACATTGTTTAAAAAACAGGATTAAAAGATAGGCTGATTATCCTAGACTAAACTAACTGAATATGAAACTACCTAAATTTGTATTTATGAAAGGCTAAAAACTCTTAAAAACTCAAACATGCCACAATACACAATGCAATTTTTTAAAGAAAATATCCTTGCTATTAAGCATATGAACATTAGCAAAAATGCATATAATAAAAACAAGCCTCGGGGCCGACCCCGTGGCGTAGTGGTTAAGTGCGCGCGCGCTATGCTGCAGTGGCCTGGGGTTCGAAGGTTCGGATCCCGGGTACGGACTGACGCACCGCTTGTCAAGCCACGCTGTGGCGGCGTCCCACATAAAGGAGAGGAGGATGGGCACAGTTGTTAGCCCAGGGCCAATCTTCCTCAGCAAAAAGAGGAGGATCGGCGATGAATGTTAGCTCAGGGCTGATCTTCTTCACACACACACACACAAAAACCACTAATTCCATTGAATTTCATTCATAGTTCTATAGAGATAGATAGAGATCTCTATGATCCGTGGATATCTAAGCACATCCAAGTTCCTTTCACCCCAGAGCTCCCCTTCCAACTAGCTGAGGTTTAAACTTCCAAGGGCTATCCATTCTTTTCCCTTTTATTTGCAAAGTACTGCCAGCTTAGTTTGTGGGATATTATGTATAAGGAAGTCAAATGCCCTTTTTTAGGTTCTCAAAAATTCAGATTTGCACAATACTAAATTGAATTCAATGCCAGGATAAGCAATTCAACCTACTTAATAAATTAGTCTTAGTTGTATAAGCCCTTGTCAGGAAAAATAGTAAGTTTAGAGCTCTAAATCCATTTTACCTCCATGTATACTTGTAATTTCATTTTTAGACCTATCAATGTCAAATCTATCTACAATCATTTGGAGTGATTATCTGATCTGAGGGTACAAAGTAATAGAGATTTTCAGGACTCCAATGCTGCACACTGCTCAAGCCATTTTCCATATTTTAAACCACTCAGTAATTTCAGACAAAATAAACACCATTTAAATATATCTAATTGACGCTATGCACCTAGTAACAAAATAACATAGATCTGTATGTGCTAATGTAGAATTATCTCCAAGATATCTTTTAAGAGAGGAAAGCAAGCCACAGAAATATAATCTGATTTGTATAAAGTTTTTAAAAGGTATATGTATGTGTTTATGTGTCATATCTATATATCTATATCTATCTATATACATAAATCTTTTCTGGAAGGACTAAAGAAACTTTCTAGTGGCCATCATTGAAAAGAAGTATGAGGGTAAAGGCACTTGTACTTTTCAATATTTTTATCATGTTCATTTATTATTTTCTCTTTATTTTAAAATAAATGTACCTCGTCATAATTCATGCTTCAATTACTTATTAAGTCCCTGATCACGACAAAATAAATCCTAAAGTATTACCTTATTAGATTCCTCAAGCTCTTGAACCAATGAATTTAAGTTAATTTCTGATTCTGAAAAATAAGAATATTGAAAGTAAATACCTAAGCATCTAAAAAAATATATCAATGAATAATCATGAAACATAAGCTGCTACAGCAGACACTTTAACTAGTGTTACATTTAGGAAAAAGAATTTTGACAGGACTAAAAGCACACAGCACTCAGCTGCTAATTCTATCACCAAGGGTAATGTTTCTGAAAAAGCCACTTTCAACACTCAGGGTAAAAATGAATGACATATGCTAAAAATAGCAAAAAAATTATGGCTTAACTTCAAAGAGAAGAAGCTAGTACCTTTCTGGTCCACTTCATAATGTAGAGGCACCACTTATTGCTATTTTCTACCCATCTTGTTTCATACAGAAAAGGGCAGAATATTTCATCTAACTCACTTAAAACCCAGATGTGACAAACAACCATATATTGCTCTCAGAGCAAGAATGAAGCACCAATCTAACGCCTGCTTAAGATCACTCCCCAGGAGTCACCTATCCCAAACTTGCAAGCTCATGGCAGAATGTACTAGACTATGAGAGTTCATAAACAATACAGAACAAAATTTCCAGCTCTACAATTTCCTGTGAAATTTCTTAATTTGCTGATAAAGCTAATTTGCTGATAAAGCTAGTTTGGTTTTTTTTGAGCAGTCCATTTTCCAATATTAGTTTAAAAGTAAATGAATGCAAAAAAACCTATTTTTAATAGTAAATTACTATATTGGGCCAGCCCCGTGGCTTAGCGGTTAAGTGAGCGTGCTCCGCTTCTGGTGGCCCGGGTTCAGATCCCGGGCGCGCAGCGACGCACTGCTTCTCTGGCCGTGCTGAGGCCGCGTCCCACATACAGCAACTAGAAGGACGTGCAGCTATGACATACAACTATCTACTGGGGCTTTAGGGGAAAAAATAAATAAATAAATAAAATTAAAAAAATAAATAGTAAATTACTACAAAACCATACAAATGGTAAAATATTAAATATGTTACCTAGATCAAAGAATTTTATGGTCACTACACTGCATAAATCTCTTATACTTACCAACCTTCTTTTATCCATTTATAACATAAACACAGGTAAAATACATCTACTTACCATTTTCTCTCTTTTTTAACTCTTCCTGGGTTTTGATTAATTCTTCTTTGGTTTTAGCTAATTCAGCTTTAACTTGATTAAACTTTAGTTCTAAACAAGCAATAGCTTCCTGGGGGTCAGCAAGAGATGCAATATATAAGTGAGCAATTTCAGCCTGTTTCTTAATATCAGTGACATCATCTTGAAGAGAATCAATAATATCTTCAATTCCTACATAAATATGTGCTTCCTAAAATAGTAAAAACCACATGTCTAATGTTAACAGTGGCTTTCACTCTTACGGTGTGGTACCATCTGATTTAGACAGTTTTAAAAACACATAGCAAAAAAATTCACAAACTGAAATATTTTTAAATAAACTATATCAAAGTATCTCCAACTATGGAAAAGTTGTGTTCCATTTGTCATTTTCTGTTTTATGAAACATGAGACATATTTCCCCATAAAAACAATGTCATAAACTGTGGTAAGTTATTATACAACAATTAGAACTATCTAGTTCAGGTATACTTTCAGTAATATTATAATGAGCCTTAAAAGGCTTTGTTGGGACAATCAAGCAAACAAACCTCCATTTTCACAACTCAGATCTAGACCCAAACCAGGTCAGGTACACCTAATGATAGTTCTACAGCAAGAGCCTGGATATCATCATCCCATGCCCCTGAATTGAGGAATTAAAAAACAAACAACAATCCCAAAAAGACGTGATCAATATTAGCTTCAGTGATAGCAGCAGGAAAGGATAATGTTTCTCAAGAGTAGAGAATGGTCAGTCAGCAAGGAAAAGCAATCCTTTTTATCTATAAACATTTTTGTTTTAATCAAAGCAGTAAGTAAATGACCCCCTAGGTCCCTTATACCTATAAACTTAAGTTTAAGACAAATCTGAGAGGGGTATCCCATAATCAGACAGGAAAGAATCTATCTACCTATAATCAATACAATGACTCAAGCAACACCAAAATGAGAGAGAGATATAACAGAGATAAAAATTTTTCCAAGTCCAAAAGCTATATTTAAATTATTTGTGCTTACATTCCTAACAAAGCATCCTTAATTGTAATAAAGCTACATAGTAAGTGTTTTTTAATTCTAAAGTATATCAATGTTTCTCATCATTGATGTGGAACACTAAACCCTGGTATCAACAACCTCACTGGATTTAATATTTCAGTTAACATACTTCGGTTTCAACTTTCATGGCACGATCTTCATTCATTGGTTCTTCCTGAGTCTCACATTTACCAACCAAATCCTTGAAGATAGCCAAACGACATTCAGCATTTTCTTCTATCATTTCTCGTTCCTGAAGGAGAGTTTCCCTTCATAACACAAATTAATCCCATTAAGAAACAGAAAAAGCACTATTTTATGTTTTTGTTTTAAATTTCTAAGATTAAGTATATTATAAATTCAAAGCATATTTAAATAATCATTCATGTATAATTCAGAATCCATGGGGATTAGTAACAGGTATTTTCAAGACTATATAAAGAAGAGGTCAGAATTCAGAAGCCACCTAAAATAAAATAAGTAAATAAAAAAAAATTCAATAATAAGTAAATAAAATTCTCAATTTTTATCAGGACATGAAAAAAATAACTTACTTAAAGTCAGCTTCACGTTGAGCGAAATATTGAGTAAACTCCTGTGTAACTTCTTCACGAATTTTAAATTCCAATGTTAACTTTTCTTTTCTTTCATGTATCAGTTTTCTTTTCAAGTCTTCTATTAAATCCAACAGTTTCTAAAACATATAAATATTAAAATTCTAATAAAAGAACAAATACATCCCAAGAGAAATATTATCCAAGTCTTCAAAAGTAAAATTCTTTTCATCTAGTCAATTATAATTATGCATCCTTTTAACAGCAATAATATTCTCACTGAAAATTATGCATTTACAGAGATTCATTAATCTGAAAAATCATTACATTTTAGAAACAGACTTATAGTAACTCAAATGTCTTGCTATTTAGCTACCACACTAAGAAAGAAAAAGAAAATGTGAGCATCTATTATTCAAGAGGAACTACTTTGTGGAATTTATATTTGATTTCATTCAATCCACACAACCTTCTGTGAGCTTGGTAGCAGCATCCCTATTTCGTGGGTGGGGAAAGTAAGGACCAGGTCTGTGGTAAATGTTTAAGGTTGAGCTTTAAATTAGTCTATCAAAATCTAAAGCCTAAGTGTTACATAGATTAATTACTAAGAACCTCAAACACTTTCCAAAATGATAAAGAGAGGTGTTACATAAACTTATCTTATTGGGCTTTTATAATCCAAATGTGAGCAACAACTCTATAGCCTTTGAAAACACATAATCACATAATATGGAAAATGAATAAAGCAATTAACACTTGATATGGTCAGTATAGATTCATAATAAAATAAATTATAGCATTAAGAAAACAACCTGATATTCTAAGGTTTCTGATTAAAGTTTCTCAATAATAAATTAACCAATAAACTCTCTCAAAGCTACAGATCTTTCAATGTCTCAATTTTATATCTGAAAATATTTCTATGCATATCCTGACTCTGAAATTCCACTTCTAAGAACTTACACTGAGAATATAATTATATAACAGGACCCAGTGTTTTGGCTATAAGAATGGTTATCACAGCATTGTTATTTTGTGGTAGTGGCTGTATCTAAATAAAGAAAAAGTAAAACTCAACTCAAAAGTCAAACATAAGAGACTGGTTCAATTATGGATCCATCTTATAGTAAACTACTGTAAGGAATAATGATGACAAATTAACAATACACACTTTTCATAATTTATTTTTAAATGAAGAAAATCAGTAATGTATAGTAAAAATCCATGGCAGATTATAGAGAGATCTTTATATTTAATTGTCTTCCTCCTTTTCTTTTTCCAGATTCCACCATGATTACACAATACTTTTATATTTTTAAACAACCACACACTTTCCCACTGTTTAAAACAATAAATAGTAACTACTGAACAAGAAATGTGGGAGACTTAAGAGAATTCTGCATGAATGTAGGAATACCTTGGGATATTGGTTTATTTTAATAATGCTCAACAACAATTAGTTTTCTATCATTGTTAGCATCTGATAAAGTCTTTGCTGAAAAAAATTCTAATTGATTATTCTAGCTAAATGAATTGTAAGTATAAACATGCTAATATCAATATATTTCATAATGATTTTTAATACTCCCAATCCTCCAATGCTAACATAAAGCATGCAAAGCCTAACCATTTTCATTTTTAAAAGTTAAATATTAGAAAAAACTTGGACAAACTTTTTATTTTAAAGTACCTAGTCAATGTTATAAGATACGCATTTACACTATGTAATACATTATAAACTGTAGTATTACTTTTCCTTAGTAAATTCAGAAATTTTACTAACATTTCACGTTTAATCAACATTATATGTAAACTTCAGCTTTGAGAAGATCAGTACAAAAATAGGACTGTTAATAGATTCTTCTGTCACTGATGGAATTACTACATTACAGAGACCCAAAGTAAACAAGATCCAATCACACACTGAGCAGATAAACTGGGACTCATAGCATCTGACACTTTCATTCTCATTTCCAAACAACACGGGTGCAACGATGGCTTTCACGGACTCTGAAGTAAATTATTAAAATGAGAATATTTAACCCAATATGTTATCCATCTACTTGGACTTCTACAGTCCAAAAGAGTACTATGATGTGAGATGAGTCCACACCATTAAAGCACACGCATGAGCACACAGTTACCAATGTTCTTAGAACACTGGTAAGAAGACTCCATGTATACATACGTAATTATGGCCAGTTAATGAGGGGAACTGGTATTGTGGACATTATTTAAATTTCAGGATTGATACAACTTAAACATACGTATGAACTGTATTTGGACAGAGGCTAAAAGATTTAACCACTGTAAAATCTTACTTATTTACCATAAAAATAAGACAACCAAGCAATTCTTGTTTTTGAAGAAACAGAATAATTGGTACTGGGAAGGCATTTTGAGCACTTGTACTTAAGACTGCAAAGTGAAAGTCTGGTGGAGTATAATAAAATCATTCGGTGAAAGGATACTGAGCAACAAGATATTCACATGGCCTCAATATATTTTTACAATGAAGAGAGATCTGAAAGACAATACCTTAACCAAGTGAGCAAAACTCAGCATCATCAACAACAGGGAAAGCAGACACCATGTGTCTCCTGATGCGATGCAATGGGAAATTCACAACTTCACCCAAATAAATACTAAGATTGCCTAAAGTGTTAAATCTGAATCATGAGGAAATAATCAGACAAAGCCAGACTGGGGTATTCTACAAGACAACTAGCCTCAACTTTTCAAAATATCTATGCTAGATGAGAGAGACCTAAAGAAACATAGCAATCAAAAGCAATGTGTTAACTCTGGTTGCAGATCAAAAACAAAGTGGTTATAAAGGACATATTGGGACCACTGGAGAAATCTCCATATGGACGGTATAACAGATTATATTATCGTATCAATGCTAAAGTGCTTAGGTATGAAAATTGTCTTGTGATTGATCATGAGGAAAATGTCCACATTCTTAGGAAATATATGCTGTAGTTAGCTGTAAGGTGTCATTATGTCTGCATCTTGTTTTCAAATGGTACAGGCAAAAAAAAATGTGTATTCACAAACTCATGGAGAATTAAAGTAAATACGGTAAAATATTAACAACTAGCAAATCCAGGTGAAGTGTAAATGGGTGTTCACTGTATTCTTCTTTCTGTAGCTTTGAAATTTTTCAAAATACTAAGTTAAGATATAAAAAATCTAGGGCAGCCCCATGGCTTAGCGGTTAAGTGCGCATGCTCCACTACTGGCGGCCCGGGTTCGGATCCCGGGCGCGCACCGATGCACCGCTTCTCCAGCCATGCTGAGGCCACGTCCCACATACAGCAACTAGAAGGATGTGCAACTATGACATACAACTGTCTACTGGGGCTTTGGGGAAAAAAGAGGAGGGGGATTGGCAATGGATGTTAGCTCAGAGCTGGTCTTCTCAGCAAAAAGAGGAGGATTGGCATGGATGTTAGCTCAGGGCTGATCTTCCTCACACACACAAAAAAAGATATAAAAAATCTAGTATATTGTTGAAAAAAATGGAAGAGAGGAAGCCTTAAGAATTGTTAACTCTAACTTAAGAATACTAATAAACCGAGCTTAGAAGTATGAGTTCTTAATACATACTCTCTTCTCCTCGTGGCCAATGAAAGCCTTATCTTCCTCTGTTTTATCTAGATGTTCATCAGCATGTTCAGTTTCCACATTTTGGTTTTCTTCAGCTTCTTCCAGATCCTCAACCAAATCTTCATCTTCCACTAGATCTTCTAGACCACTTTCCCATGAAATTGTGGCTCTTTTTACATTTAATATTTTATCATCTGAATTATTAACGTCTAGTGATACATCTTGAGAAGACTTGACAGGTCCAAATGATTTCTCTTGAGAGGAATTTAAAGCGTCTGGAACACAAACCTGTTAAAATATCCAATGTAATTTTAAAAACAGGAAAGGCAAGAACCGTCCACTAAAAAATGATCTTATAAATTTAAGTCAAAAGACAATTCAAGCCTTTTAAAAAAAATCCTATACAAACATACAAGAAGGAATTAGCATCCTTAAATGAACATTCTGATAAGAAAAAAGCTAATTACACATGTATACTTCAGGTTAAGTTCTTGGTACTATTCCTAGCAGGTGGCTTCCAGATTAGCCACTAAATGAAACGGATGGCAGAGCAGACAATTTGTTGCAAGAATGCTTGTAATCTGTAATGGGTGTTTATTATTAACACTTATTACTGAGATCAATTTAATCCTAGCAGGGGTAACTTTCATACTTTTCCCATGTCCTATTTGGCCAAATATTTACATTTTTAATTTTCAATTATTTCTTAGGTTTACAGTTATAAGTGCAAAATGAATTATCTACTCCAAGAAAAAAAACTGTTAATATTCTAATAATAAGAGGCTTAAGGAATATATTTACTTTTTGTGCAATGGCTGAGAACTTCAACACATTGAGTGTCTCATCATAGGCAAAACAACATTGGCTGATGTTGACAATCATACATATTTTCCCTTTACCATTAAAAAAACTTTGAAAATAGTGGGTCAGTTTACTTTCCCGGAAAGGCACATGCTGTTGAAACCTATGGAAAAAATTTTAGGTTAAAACAAATCTCAGTAAGTCAGAATGCTGATAAATTTTACAAAGAAATAATTAATCTAGCTATCATGGACTTAAATTCTAGGTTAGTGATTAGTTCCACCTGAAACAGTCATTTTCTATTAATATAGTTTTCTTTAAATACTACTACTGCTAATAATAATACTAACAATAACCCACTAGGCAAAATGTAAAGAAAATCACATTGAACTGGGTTGTGTTCTCTAGTGTAAAGCAATTATAAAATGTGCCATGAAGCACCTTAACTAGAAATAATGAAGGCTGATTTATAATTTACTCAGCCTAAAATGCTAATTAACATGGAAACCTATCACATCTAGAAGAATACAATGCATTAGTAAGAATAAACTGGTTTTAGATGCTACACAGCATCACGAGAAAGTTATTATCTACAGTGTCTGTTGATATATATTTGCTATGGAAAATATTGTGCTTACTTGACGAGTCACTCGCATCAATGACATTGTTTTTTATTTCTATCATTTTTTTTAATCCAAGATCTCTTAACTATTTAACCATAATCCACGCATAGTCATTACATAAGCAGGTTAAAAACAAAAAAGAACTAAAACTAGCAAAGTTGGAAGTTTAAATATTTTAATACTTGATATGCTAATAACACTTTCAGTAACACTTACTTTGACTTTTCACTGTTCTTCAAAACATTAATACACTTTCCCAGAGTCAATAAAGAAGTGTTGATGTTCCCAGTCTCTCTTAACCTTTCACCTTCATTCTGTGTCTTCATGCTTCGTTCTGAACCAGCAAGATCACACAAAGACAATCTGAATTAACCAAAAATAAAAAAATAAAAAAACTTAAAAAGTGCTTCAAAACAAAACAATTCAAAATAATTACAATTTAAGGAATGCTTAACTTACTCACTGACTCGCATTACACGAGGTATTTCAGAATCTTCAATCTGTAATATTCTAATAGTGAATATGCTGTGACTAAAAGAAATATACAAAGATTATATGTTATCTTTCATTTTTAATTTCTGCAATCTAAATAGGAGACACATCTAAATCAACATCTATTTAGATCCTAATACTGGCCATAGCTCCAGCACTGCATTTTCCAACTAGCTGCCAGATATTACTTTTTTTTTTTTATTTGGTGAGAAAGATTAGCCCTGAGCTAACATCTGTTGCCAATCCTCCTCTTTTTGCTGAGGAAGATAAGCCCTGGGCTAACATCTGTGCCCATCTTCCTCCACTTTCTATGTGGGACGCCTGCCAGAGCATGACCTGATAAGCAGTGTATAGGTCCGCGCCTGGGATCTGAACCTGCGAATCCTGGTCCGCCAAAGCAGAGTGCACGCACTTAATCACTATACCACCGAGCTGGCCCCTAGCTGCCAGATATTTCAATTCAGTGCTCCACTGTCACCTACACACCCGACTGCCTAAAACCAAATATCTTATCTTCCACTTAGTCCAAAATCCCTCAAATCTATTCCTTCGCTTAACATTCCAACTTCTATTAATGGAATCACTTATAATAAAGTCTCAAATTGCTTGCAAAGATCATATTATTAGTTAAAATGGTATTATGTACAGCTAATCTTCTTTGAATATATACCTAAAGCAAAGAATACATTTGGCCTAGATACAGGCTTATCTAGATCATATAATTTCCTCATACCATAGAGTATAGAGGACAGGGCTCTTTCTCCATTAAGAGAAACCCTGTTTTAAGTATCTCACCACTGGGGCCAGCCCTGTGGCATAGCAGTTAAGTGCACGCGCTCCACTGCTGGCAGCCCGGGTTCGGTTCCCAGGCACCCACCGACACACCATTTGTCAGGCCATGCTGTGGCAGCGTCCCACATAAAGTGGAGGAGAGATGGGCACGAATGTTAGCTCAGGGCCAGTCTTCCTCAGCAAAAAGAGGAGGATTGGCATGGATGTTAGCTCAGGGCTGATCTTCCTCACTAAATAAATAAATAAATAAATATCTCACTGTTTAAACTTATTTCCTTTTGTGTCTCATCCCGTTCAATCCCTTCCATCAAAAACATCCTTCCTTAGCCCCTTGAGATCTTGTCATAACTCAGTATGCACCTAGTGTCTGTGTTCATGGGGTAAGTGGGAAAGACAGAGAAAAATCTACCATCACAGGCAACTCGGAAAATATTGAGCTTATATACGCACATAAACAAAGAGTAAAAATACGTCAGAGACTTCATGCAAACTAGCAAATCTGGTCGGCCCCGTGGCTTAGTGGTTAAGTGAGCGCGCTCCACTGCTGGCGACCCGGGTTCGGATCCCGGGCTCGCACCGACGCGCTGCTTCTCCGGCCATGCTGAGGCCGCGTCCCACATACAGCAACTAGAAGGAGGTGCAGCTATGACACACAACTATCTACTGGGGCTTTGGGGGGAAAAATAAATAAAAAAAAATAAAATCTTTAAAAAAAAAACTAGCAAATCTTACGTTAGAATAAGAAATAGTCCTGATAATCTCATGAGTTCAGTGCTCTTCATTTTACAGAATGTTTTTATGCCTATGAATGAATTCCTTTAACATATCAGAGAACCTACTGCCCACTTTAATCTAAATTAGTTGTATTTAAATTAGCACAGAATACCCTGGGTGCTTCAGGCTTACACCATAGGGTTACTCCTTACCTTCTACTGGAAGCATTGTTCAGTTTTGTGAAGGCGACACTCTGGTGCTTTATTCCTAGTTTTAAAAGTCTATACGCTTCTTTGGAATCAGATACTTGAATCCATTGTAAATCTTTAAATAAAAAATAAAGAGGACATATATCTATTTATAAAAACACAGCATTTCTTGTGCAATGTAATCTCTTTGAAGATGTGTAATCTCTTTTCCCAAAGACATATAATGAACCTTTCTTTTTATATATATTATATATATTTATATATAAAATATATATATTTGGGGCCAGCCCGGTGGTGCAAGCGGTTAAGTGCACGTGCTCCGCTGCGGCGGCCCGGGGTTCGCTGGTTCGGATCCCGGGCGCGCACCAATACACTGCTTGGCAAGCCATGCTGTGGCGGCGTCCCATATAAAGTGGAGGAAGATGGGCACAGATGTTAGCCCAGGGCCGTCTTCCTCAGCAAAAAAAGAGGAGGATTGGCAGATGTTAGCACAGGGCTGATCTCCTCACAAAAAAAAAAAAATATATATATATATATATATTTATAAAATATATATAATCTTTCCACGTTCCTAGTGGAATCAACTCAGCTATTCCGTATTTCACTAGAAAAGAGGTATACAAGAGGATATTATAATGGTTTTCCAGTATTTAAGTTTTATACAAACACACAAAGTTAGTGTTCTTCAACAGAGTCTGCCAAAGAGAAAATTAAAAATAGGTAAGATTCCTTAGAGTTAGACATCCAGAAGAAAAAAAGAAAAAGACAAAATACAGTACAGATTAAACTTACAAAATTACCTAGCTGTGAGACATTACAGATTGCAATTCATTAGTGAATCATGAGATCAAATTCATTGAGTCATAACCAGCACTTTGTAGAAATGATGTAGACTACAGAAAACATCAACATGCATTCCCTACAGTAAAGTTAAGCATAATTAATGAAACTTTGAGTTGTACACATCCATGTATACACAGGCAGGTACTGGGTCATGATGTTATTAATATGTATGTATCTCCTACTCTGAGTAGCAGTTTCAAAAGGTTGGAAAAACACCACTGTGGACGAACAGAAACAATTCCATAGCTCCAAAGTTGGGACACTGTTACAAGGCAGCAGAATAATGTGAATATTAACACACACAGCTTTTCCCATCCCCAAAAATCCAATGAGCAATACTCAAGCAAACACAATACTAACCTACCCCTTAATATTCAGGTTTAATTAACATACTAAAACATACTTCCAAAGCACAAACTTTTCCTATCTTGATGTTAACAATTAATATAAAACTTTTCAATTTCCAGTTTGCCTTCCTATAGCCATAACAAGGCCGAGAAAGGAACTTGAGAACAATAAAATAAAAAATACTCATTAGTATACCTTTTATAAAAGAATAGCCCTTTATATCCTGGGAAAGGCGTAGTATCTTTCTCTTTTGGAACTTAGATGACACAGGAACAAACAAGTCATAAATACATTCATTGTAAATCTCAAAGAAAGAAACCCACACAGAAAATTTTATATTATTATCCATATTCAAGCTAGCTTGTTCACAATCTTTCATGGATTCTTCAAACTCTGGGATATTCAAAGAATTTGTTAAACTTCCTACAAAAAATGAAAACGGATAATCAAAATTAAGCAATTGACTAAAAATGAGACAACAGTACAGAACAAGACTACTGGACTTGAAAAACCAAATATCCTTAAATCTTTTGACCAAAAATGTTATACACTTTTTGGATCAAAGCAGAGTAAGTAATATTTGTATTAACCAAAGTTTGGCTGCTTCTTATCTTTCTTTTCTTTTTGAAACTATGCTCAGGAACCAAATTGAAAGTAAATGTGAAGGACAAAGAAAAACTGTCTCTCTCTTGAATTCAACATGCAAGTTACAACTAGTGAAACGGATATCTGTGATAGTACCTTACAGTGACTGACAATTCACATAGTTATGTACAATTTACCAAGTATTACTGACTATATGATTAAAGAAATTAAATCACTAGGAGTCATTCAAAAATTAAAAGCTTTATGTTAGCCCAGGGCCAATCCTCCTTAGCAAAAAGAGGAGGATTGGCATTGGATGTTAGCTCAGGGCTAAAATAAAGTAAATAAATAAATAAAAGCTTTTCATTGTATTTCATATAACCAACATTTTAAAGCTAAGAGAAAAAGGAAACCTTACCATAAAGAGTATCACAACTGTCATTATGCATAACCACCTAAAAAAGAAAGATGTTTTTAATCTTTATCTTTAATAAAAATCTTTCATCTTTAATAAAAACCATTGTTAAATAACCAGTAGATTATCTATCCAAATAAGTCATCAACCAAACCACAACCTTTCATCAACTCAACTCAATGACCTCCTCTATTAATTTTTTTTCCTAGTTAAATAAAACATTCTCATAATAGGAAATTTGGGAAACTACAGAAGATTATTAAAAAGAATATCATTATACATAATCCCTGCCACTCAGAGGCAATTACTATTAATATTTCAATATATTCCCTTCTATTCTTTTCCCCACTTATTACACTGTAAGCTTTTCTCTCTATAATTAAAAATTATTTGTAAACATTTGGTGGCTGCATAACTGAATAGATGTGAAATGAATTAATTATTCCCCCATTATTGAGCATTTATATTTCTTGCAAAGTTTTGTTGGTAAAAATAACACTAAGATAAACATATTAATATATTATTTTTTCTTCTGCATTCTAATTATTTCCTTAGGATATATACCTAAATCTGAACTGGTGGATGAAAACATAAAAATTTTTTAAGTTCTCACTCTTAATATAATACTGCCAAATTGCTTTCTAGAAACTTCTATAAACAATATATGAAAATGTGTATCTTATTTTTTTAACATTAATAATTTCATAGGCAAAATAATATTTTGTTTTAACTGGATAACTTGTTAGGGAAAAATTTTTTCATTATCAATGACTTTAATTTCCTTTATGAATTATATATGCAATTATCCACCAATCTCCATAATTTTTGTTTAAAATACTATTTTACTTTCAGAAACCATGTCATGGACTCTGAACTTTGAACTCCACTGAGTAACAACTTTTTATTACCTTGAAACACTGATTTCTAAATGTCTTAAAAAAGAAAACCCCATCAATATTTTGAAAATACTTATAAAAACTGTTAATAGTTTTTAACAATCTCGAATAGGATAAATGCCTGAAAACATAACACAAAATCCAGACAGCACAGGAGGAATAAATAAACAACTTCTTTTTTTTTTTTTTTTTTAAGATTTTATTTATTTATTTTTTCCCCCCAAAGCCCCAGTAGATAGTTGTATGTCATAGCTGCACATCCTTCTAGTTGCTGTATGTGGGACGTGGCCTCAGCATGGCCGGAGAAGCGGTGCGTCGGTGCGCACCCAGGATCCGAACCCGGGCCGCCAGCAGCGGAGCGCATGCACTCAACCGCTAAGCCACGGGGCCGGCCCGGCAAGTATAACTTTTAAAAAAAAAAAACTTATTCATGAAAAAACTAATTAAAAAAAAGAAAAAGAGGTAAACACATAACTTAACAGATAACAGACGTGTATTAAGGTAGTAAGAGATTTAAGAGATGTTAAATGAAAGAGTAACTTACAGAACATATGTATATTAAAATCTCATTTTAAAAAAAAAGACTATATCCTACATACAAGGAAAAAGATATGAAGATATATGCAACCATATACATGACTGTGTTTGTATGTGTATATACAGACATATATAGAAAACTCTGTATATAGATTTTGTACCAAGAGAAAAAAATTAAAAAGAAGACCTTCCAATATGTCAATGGTGGTTTTCTCTTCAGGAATGGAATTATAACAAATTTCCACTTTTTATTTTTCACATTCCCTTGTTTAGGTTTTGTGTATACGTATCACTTGCACAATTAAAAAAAGAATTTTTCAAAATCATCACACAAAAAATACAATGCTGCTTCTACAACCACCAAAAAAGATTTCATAACTATTTACATTTGTGATGTTTAAACATTTCTGCTATTTGTACAATATAAAATGAGAAGAGAAGTCTCCAAACAAGCTTTTAATATATTAGTTTTCTCAAAAAAAGAAGACAATCACCACCACGACCACAAAACAGTCCAATATATGCTGAAACAAAGAGCTTATGAAAGGTCATGATTTATATATATTTTACATACTAAAATATTTCATACCTCTTTAATTTGCCGAAGCAATGCACTTTTGCTAGCAATTTCTTCTTTCTCTTGGTCTGGTGATAACCGTAAGTATTCTCTGGATCTATGTGGTTTAAGGTTCATCTTGGTATATAGTCTTTTCTGAAGACTATCAAATAACACATTCAAAGTTCGAGGCAGAATGCCAACATTTTCTTCTGTGCCTGTGAAGAGAATTTTTGTTTTATACTCTCAGAATATTAGGAAAGCGGAAACATTCCTGGACTATCAAGGGTCCTTTTATATTACCAATAGACAAGAGTAAACAGCTAAGACAAAAGTGAGAGAAGTTGAAGGATTACTCAGTTTTCCATCACTTTGGTCTTCATTGTATAACCGACATATTATCAACTATTATTATGAGGCAAAACCTGAAATTTTATATTCAGATCAGGCCATAAGATTTGCAATCACTTATAATCACAAAGTATAACAGTAAAATGAAATATAAAGTGTTTCCCTGGTTACCCATGCTTAATTCACCATGTCACATCAATCCTTTGCTGAACTTTCATTATCATTTAATTCTCTATTACATGGGTAGTTTCACAAATTAATCAAATCAATCTGAATTAAAAGCCATCAGCAATACACATTCAATACACTATTACTATTAAAAATGGAACAAGTGTACTAGGTAATGAAAACATAACTACATGCAAGTATTATGAAAATGAGTGAATATTAGTAAACATAATTACATGCAAGTATTATGAAAATGAGTGAATATTAGTGCTTTTTTCCATTCCAGCAAAAATAAAATAATTTACCTTGAAATGTATATGTTTTTCCTGAATTGGTTAGCCCATAAGTAAAAATTAGCCGACTTTGTCCTTTCAACAGGTCTTTTACTGGCTGCATAATGCAATCCTGGAAGAATTCTTTCTGTGTAGTTTTTGGGCCAAAAACCTAAATAAGAATTTTTTAAAACAAGTTTTTTTAGAAAATTCAAGTCAATATTCACAATGAGTTCCACCCTATCTCTCATGTTTTAAAAAGTAAAAACATTTGTTTTCTAAGATTCATTCTTCAAATAGGAGCCATAGCCCTGATTCCCACAATATACTTAATAGTGTAACTACTGTCAGAAAGTCTTCAAGATAGATATCTGACCCAGCCAATCAAGTTTTCATCTAAAATTTGAAAAGAATATTTCTTAAAAAAAAAGTTTTAAGAACTACACAGTGATTTATTCATCTCCAATTATATATTTACAGATCTGAAATTTGAGTCCTACCCTTGAGAAAAAAATACCAGTGCCTAAGATCTAAGTTCCATAAGCACAAGATGTATATACAGTTCATTATATACAATTATGTAGCAATTTAGCCTAAGCCAAGTCTCTTTTTCTTAAAAGGAAAATCTTCAGTTTCACAGGGCTACTTACTTTGGAAAAACTGAATTTCTGTGCCATCTGTGCAGAGCTTTTCTCACTTAACCGACCAAGGATGCTTTGAGGATCTTTCAGCAGAACAGTCTGTGAGTCCAGAATATACACACAGCCCTAGAGCACACAAATAAACAAATAAAAATAAACCCACAATAAATAAATAAAAGCAATGGTATTGTCTCCATGTAATGGAAGTAAAATATTAAATCCCAATTAGATTCAACACAAACCTCAGACTCACGTTCTTTTTCTGACTGTGTGAATGGTCTTATTCGAAGACAAACCTGGAGATAATCTTTGGATTCCAAACTGTTTGCCTTAAAAAGAAGAAGAAAATAACTGTATTTAAAAAATACAAAATACAGTTTTTCAGAGATCATCTTTTTTTAAAGTGGCTGATTGTTACATAACCTGAGATTATACAGAACCTCTAACCAAACAGTGAGTCTTCTATTTTTAACCATTTTATATGTTTAAAGAAAAACAAATCTATTTTTAAAAAAACAAAATATACCACAAAAGATTCAATTTCCTCTACCTTCTATATTTATACTTGAAGTTTACAATATGCCTTTTTGTCATTAAATCCTAATCTTTAAAATTAATACAAATAGAGCCTGCCCTGACAGCCTAGCAGTTAAAGTTTGGCACACTCTGCTTCAGCAGTCCGGGTTCGGTTCCCAGGCGTGGAACCACACCACTTGTCTGTCAGTAGCCATGCTGTGGCAGCGGCTCACATACAAGAACCAGAAGAACTTACAACTATACACAACTATGTACTGGGGCTTTGCATGGGGGGGAAGGAAGGAAAAAGGAAGAAGATTGACAACAGATGTTAGCTTAGGGAGAATCTTCCCCTGGGGGGAAAAAAAAAGAACTAATACAAATAACAAGGCTCTAAGTCACTAAAACACAGAACATACTAGAATAAATCACAAATAACCAGAATAGTCTACTAATCCAAATACTCAATTCAATCACACATTTAGAATTTTTTTGCTGCTTCTTTGGGGAAGAAATGAGCTTAGTCCATTTTTTTTAAATAATTTTAAAGAAATGTTTTAAATTTTTTTAAAAAGTAAAAAGGAAACAATTACTTGAAAAACACAACTTACCAAAAAAGACACAAGAACTAGAAAATCTGAATAATCCTCTATCTATTAGGGAAATTCAACTTTCATTCAAACAATTAATCCCACACACAAAAAAAATTAATCCAAGCCCTGGTAATTCATTGGTCTCTCTCTCAAACATTAAAAGATATAATCATACAAGTCACAGATTAACTCTTTAAAATTAGAAAGAGAGAACACTTCTCAACTAATTTTGAGTTTGACATAACCTTGACACCACAACCTGAGAGAGATACCCTCAGAAAAAATTACAAAATATGCCTAATAGATAGATGCAAAAATTTCCTAACAAAAATTTTAGCCAATATATAAAATAGGATCATACATCCTGACCAAAAAATGTTTATTCCAGGAGTGCAAGGTCAATTCAGCACTCAAAAATCAATTAGGGTAATTAACTACATTAAAAGAATAAATGAGAAGAAACTTTTATCTCTAATAGATGTAAAAAAAGTATTTGACTGATGACATGCATATTCAAGATCCGTTCATAAGAATTCTTGGCAAACTTGAATAAAATGGAACTTCCTTAACCTGTTAAGGGCATTTACAAAAAACCTACAGCTAACATCATACTTAATGGTGAGAGGCTAAATCTAAAATGAATAACAAGACAGGAATTTCTGCTCTCACTACTTCTGTACTATACTACAAGTTCTAAACAATGTAATCAGGCAAAAAAAAAAAAAAAAGAAAGAAAAGAAAAAAATAAAAGATATCCAGATTGGGAAGGAAGAAATAAAATTGCCTTTATTCACAGACAACATGAACATCTACATAGAAAAATCCAAAAGAATCTACAAAAAAGTTACTAGAACTTTTAAATGAGTTTAGCAATGTAGCATGATACAAGATCAATATGCAAAATCAATTATTTTCCTATATACTGGGAAGAAACAGCCAGAAACTGATTTTAAAAAGCAATACCATTTGCAATAGCATCAAAAATTATGAAATATCTAGGGATAAATCTTACAAAAGATGTAAAAGACCTATACACTGAAAACTACAAAACACTGCTCAGAAAAATTAAAGGGGCTCAAAATAAATGGTGATACACCTTGTTCATCATTTGATAGACTCAATATTGTGAAGATGTCAATTCTTCGAAAACTGATCTACAGATTCAATGCAGTTAGAATCAAAATCCCAGGAGGCTTTTTTTTGTTGCAATTGATAAGCTCATTTAAAAATTCACATATAAATGCAAAGTACCTAGAACAGTCAAAACAATTCCAAAAAAGAAGAAATTTCGTGGACAAACACTACCTGATTTCAACACTTACTTTAAAGCTACAGTAATCAAAACTGTGGGGTACTGGCAGAAAGACAAATAGATAGGAAAACAGACCAGAATATTCACAAATAAACGTCTACATATAAGGACATCTGATTTATGACAAAGGTGCAAAGGAAATGCAGTACAGAAAGGACAGCTTTTTCAACAAATTGTGCTAGAACAATTGGATATCTATATGCAAAAAAAAGAAGAATTTGGATACACATCTCACATTGCATATAAAAAGTAATTCAAAACGGATCACAGACCTAAATGTAAAACTAAAACTATAAAACTTCTAAAAGAAAACATAGAATAAAATCTTTGTGGCCTTGAGTTAGGCAAAGATTCCTTATATGACACCAAAAGCACAATCCATAATAGAACAAATTGATTTAATGGACTTCATCAAAATTAAAAACTTCTCTTCAAAAAACACTGTTAAGGGATGAAAAGACAAGCTATAGATCGGGAGAAAATATTTGCAAAGGATATAGCTGATAAACAGATGTATCTGGAAAAACTATAAGGAACACTTAAAATAACAAGAAAACAACCCAATTTTTTTTAAATGGGCAAAAGATTTAAATTGACACTTCACCAAAGAAGATACACAAATGGCAAATATGCACATGAAAACATATTCAACATCTTTAGTCATTAGGTAAATAAAAATACCAATTTGATACCAACACATACCTATTAGAATGGCTAAAATAAAACTATGCAGACTAGCCAATATAAAATTGAAAGAGAAGAACAAAGTTGGAGGACTGACAATCCAACTTCAAGACATACTATAAAGAAAGTGTAGTATTGGCAAAAGAAAAGAATCCATCAATGGAACAGAAGAGAGAGCCCAGAAGTGGATCCACATGAATACAGTCAACAGACCTTTGACAAGAAGCAAAGGCATTCAACGGAGCAAAGACAGTCTTTTCAACAAATGGTGCTGGAACAACTGGACATCCACATGCAAAAGAATTCATCTAGACACAGACCTTATTAAACACAAAAATTAACTCAAAATGGATACAAATCTAAATGTAAAATGCAAAACTATTAAACTCCTAGAAAATCTAGATGACCCTGGCTTTGGCAATGACTTCTTAGATTCAACACAGAAAGCATGATCTGTGAAAGAAATAATTGATAAGCTGGACCTCATTAACATTAAAAATTTCTGCTCTGGGGGCCGGCCCGGTGGCGCAAGCGGTTAAGTGTGCGCGCTCCACTGCGGCGGCCCGGGGTTCGCTGGTTCAGATCCCGGGCGCGCACCGACGCACTGCTTGGTAAGCCATGCTGTGGCGGCGTCCCATATAAAGTGGAGGAAGATAGGCACAGATGTTAGCCCAGGGCCGTCTTCCTCAGCAAAAAGAAAAGAGAAGGCTTGGCGGATGTTAGCTCAGGGCTGATCTCCTCACAAAAAAAAAAAAAAAATTTCTGCTCTGTAAAAGACACTGTCAAGAGAATGAAAAGATAAGCCACAGACTGGGAGAAAATAGGTGGAAAAGACATATCAAATAAAGGACTTTTATCCAAAATATACAAAGAACTCCTAAAACTCAACAATAAGAATATAAACAACCTGATTAAAAAGATGGGCCAAAGACCTTAACAGACACCTCACCAAAGAAAATATACAGATGGCAAATAAGTATATGAAAAGATGCTCCACATCATGTCATCAAGGAAATGCAAATTAAAACAACGAGATACCACTACACACCTATCAGAATGGCCAAAATCTGGAACACTGACACCAAATGCTGGCAAGGATGTGGAGAGCAATAAGAACTCTCATTCACTGCTGGTGGGAATGCAAAACGGTACAGCCACTTTGGAAAACAATTTAGCAGTTTCTTACAAAACTAAACATAATCTTGCCATATGATCCAGCAATTGTGCTCCTTGGTATTTACCCAAAAAAACTGAAAAGTTATGTCCACACAAAAACCTGCACACAGATGTTTATTGCAGCTTTATTCACAATTGCCAAAACCTGGAAACAATCAAGATATCCTTCAGTAGGTGAATGGATAAATAAACTGTAGTACATCCAGACAATGGAATATATTCGGTTCTAAAAAGAAATGAACTATCAAGCCATGAAAAGACATGGAAGAACCTTAAATGCACATTACTAAGTGAAAGAAGCCAATCTGAAAAGGCTACAAACTGTATGATTCCAACTATGGGACATTCTGGAAAAGGCAAAACTATGGAGACAGTTAAAAAAATCAGTGGTTGGTGGGGGCGGGGAAGGGATGAACAGGTGGGGCATAGAGGATTTTTAGAGTAGTGAAAATACTCTGTACAATACCATAATAGTGGATACATATCATTATACATTTGTCCAAACTCACAGAATGTACAACACCAAGAGCTAACTGTAATGTAAACTATGGACTCTGGGTGATAATGATGTGTCAACGTAGGTTTATCAACTGTAACAAATGTACCACTCTAGTGGGGGATGCTGATAATGGGGGAAGCTATGCATGTGTAGGGGTAGAGGATATATGAGAAATCTCTGTACCTTCTGCTCAATTTTGCTGTGAACATAAAACTGCTCTAAAAAATAAAGTCTAGAGGCCGACCCAGTGGTGTAGGGGTTGGGTTCACATGCTCCGCTTCAGCAGCCCGGAGTTCACAGGTTCAGATCCCGGGTGCGGACCAACACACCAGTCGTCAAGCCACGCTGTGGTGGCATCCCATAGAAAGTGGAGGAAAATGGGCATGGATGTTAGCCCAGGGCCAATCTTCCTTGGCAAAAAGAGGAGGATTGGCATCAGATGTTAGCTCAGGGCTGATCTTCCTCACAAAAGAAAAAAAAAAAAAGAGGAGGATTGGCATTGGATGTTAGCTCAGGGCTAATCTTCTTCACAAAGAAAACAAATAAATAAGAACTCTCAAACACTGCTGCTGGAAATGTAAAATGCTATTACCACTTTGGAAAAGTTTGGTAGTTTCTTAAAAACGACCCAGCCATTCCATCCCTAGGTATTTATCCAAGAAAAAAAAAAGGAAATATATGTCCAGAAAAAGCTCTGTATACAAATGTTTCTAGAAGCTTTGTTTGAAATAGCCAAAAACTATAACACAAATGTCCATCAGCAAGTGAATGGATAAACAAATTGTGGCATACCCAAACAATGAACAATAAAAAGGAATGACCTATGGATACACACAACATGCATGAAACTCAAAATAATTACACTTAGCAAATGAGACCAGATCCCCTCACCAAAAAAGAGTACATACTTTATGATTCCATTTATATAAAACTCCATCCAGACAGTGCAAACTAATGTATACTAACAGAATCCTGACCAGTGGTTACTTGGAGGTGTGATGGGAGGGTGGGGTTACAAGGAGGCACAAGAAAACTTTTAGTGGTGATAGAGATATTCACTATCTTGATTGTAGTGATGGTGTCATGAGTATATACATATGTCAAAACTTGTCAAAGTCTATACTTCAAATATGTGCAGTTTATGGTATCTTAATACTTCAAAAAAGCCGTTAAAAATATAACTTACAATAGTATCAAATACCATGAAATGTGTACGAACATATTTAACAAGACATAAAAGGCCTCTACATTGAGAAGTACAAAACACTGTTAAGACTTTAAAGACCTATATAAATGGAGAAATATACCATGTTCATGGATTAAAACACTCAACATTATTAAAAAGACAATTCTCTCCAAATTGATTCATAGATTTAATGCAATCCCAGCCAAAAGTCCCAATAGGCTATTTTGCAGAAACTGGTTAAGTCATTTCCAAAATTTACAAATACACAAAAAACCTAGAAAAGCCAAAATATTCCTAAAAAAGAAAAGTTGGAGAATTCACACTACCTGATTTCAAGAATTTTAGCTAAAAAAACAGACAGTGAGGTATAGGCATAAGGACAGACAAATAGGTCAATGGAAGAGAATAATCCAGAAACAGATCTACACATAGATACACAGTCATGTGACTGTCAATAAAGGTACCAAAATAATTTCAATGGGGAAAAGAAAGTCTCTTCAATACATAATGCTGAAATAATTAGATACGGAGGTTAAAAAAAAAAAAAGCTGGACCCCTACATCAACTATACACAAAAACTAATTCAAGATGGATAACAAATATAACCATTAAAATGAAAGCTATAACTGTTTCTATAATTTTATTTATTTATTTTTTCCCCCAAAGCCCCAGTAGATAGTTGTATGTCATAGTTGCACATCCTTCTAGTTGCTGTATGTGGGACGCAGCCTCAGCATGGCCGGAAAAGCGGTACATCAGTGCACACCCGGGATCCGAACCTGGGCCACCAGCAGCGGAGTGCGCGCACTTAACCGCTAAGCCACGGGGCCAGCCCTATAATTGTTTCTAGAAGAAAATGTACAAAAAAATCTTCAGGACCTTGGGCAAAGATTTCTTAGAGAGGACAAAAAATAAATCATAAAAGAAAAAATAGTTAAATTGGACTTCTTTAAAATTAAAAACCTCTAGGGGCCGGCCTGGTGGCGCAAGCGGTTAAGTGCGCGCGCTCCGCTGCGGCGGCCCGGGGTTCGCTGGTTCGGATCCCAGGCGCGCACTGACGCACTGCTTGGCAAGCCATGCTGTGGCGGCGTCCCATATAAAGTGGAGGAAGATGGGCACAGATGTTAGCCCAGGGCCGTCTTCCTCAGCAAAAAAAAAAAAAAAAAAAAAGAGGAGGATTGGCGGATGTTAGCACAGGGCTGATCTCCTCACAAAAAAAATAAATAAATAAAATTAAAAACCTCTGCTAATCAAGACATCATTAATCTGATAAAGGATATGTATCACAATATAAAGAGCTCTCACAAATCAATAATAAGACAACCTAATTTTTTAAATGGAGAAATGATTTGAAGAGACATTTTACAAAAGAAAGTATAGGAATGGCCAACAAATTTGAAAAAGTGCTCATTAGGGAAATGCAAACTAGAACCACAATAAGGTACTACTATACTCCCAAAATTACCAAGTGCTGGCAAAGAGGTAGAAGAACTGGAATCTGCATACATTGCTGGTGCTGATACAGCCACCTTGGAAAACAGTTTAGCAGTTTCTTACGAAGTTAAATATGCACTTGCCATTTGACTCACAATTTCTACTCCTAAGTATTTACTCAAGAGAAACGAAAATACAGGTTCACAGAAAGGCTTGCACAGGAATGTTCAAAGTAGCATTACTTGCAATGGCCGAAAAACGGAAATCATCCAAATGTCCATCAAATTGTAAATGGAAAGGTGGCATATCTGCAGAATAGACTACTACTTAGCAATAAAAAGTAACAAATTATTGATACACGATGCATGATGAATCTCAAAAACATCATGCTAAGTCAGGGGTCAGCAAATTTTTTCTGTAAAGGGCCAGAGAGTTAATATTTTAGGTTCTACAGGCCTACAGTCTCTGTCACAACTACTCATCTCTGCCATTATACTGAAAAGGCAGACCTAGAAAATAAGTAAGCCAATAAGCATGGCTGTCATGTAACAAAACTTTATTTACGGACAGCAAAGGTTGAATTTCATATAATTTTCACATCATGAAACATTATTTTTCTTCAACCATTTAAAAATGTAAAAACCATTCTTACCTTGTAAGCAATACAAAAACAGGCCATTGTTTACCAAACCTTGTGTTAAGTGAAAGAAGGCAGACACAAAAGACTTCATAATGTACGATTCCATTTATATACCAAGAGGTACTTATCCCTTCCTCCCTTCTTTTCTTTCTTTCTTTAATTTAGCTAAAGTAAAAGAGCCTGGCACATGACGGATATTAAATAAGTATTATTCTTTTATTTATGTTCCCTATATCTCACTTTCCCCTTCCATCATTCTTTATAAAATGGGTTAGTCCCTCTTTCTAAGGCATCAAGATTAACACTAGAATATAAATGGACTGAAAACTAAATGTATAAGAAAAAGCCTACAAAGACACACAGCAAACATTATAGTGGTAGTAGGTAGGGTGGTGGACAGACCTTTATTTCTTAAACACTACTGAGTTATTTTGATTTTTAAAAATATGTATTATTTTTTAAACTACAGCTTGCAATTCCAAGGGGCATAGTAGAATATTTTACATTTTTGAGGGAATCACAGCAGTACTTGACACATGCCGAATACCATGAACTATTAGCTCGAGTAGTTCACAGTTTCAACATTAGATGACACTATTTCTTTTGATGATGTCATATTTTTGCAAAGCTGGATTTTCCAGTGGCTGCTGTGATAAGTAAGTACTGCCCCAAAACAATGAGGACTAGAAAATGAGAGCGGCAATGTCTAATCTGATGCTAAAGCTTGAGAAATTGTGCAGTGCCCCAAAGGCACACAAATCCCATTAATAAATAACTGTGGTTATTAAAGAATGAAATTAAATGTTTTTTTTTTATTTAATGTTTTTTTCCAATGGGTACTAGGTTAGGGCATAGATAGTTACTGTTTGGACCTACTACTTGAAAAGGAAATATCATGTATTTAGGACACCAAGAAAAAATTACTGAGATAGAAGGGTGCCTTATACCCATGTTTGGAAAGCTCTGCTCTAGCCATCCCTGTCCCCAAGTGTGTGTGTGCTCACACATTTCCACTCAATCATGATAATCAACATAATACTTTTTTTGTACTTACCTCAGTGCTTGAAGCAACTAAGGAAAATTCACGAGAGAGATCAAGCTTAATGCCATCAAAATTTATTTCCGAAGGCCTTGCAATTGGGTCAGCACTAAAAACATAAGATGGTCTAGGCACCCCATCTTGATGTGAATTAGATTCCATTCTGCAAGAATAACAGTAACTTCTTTAGACAACCTTAACAAATCAGGATGTAAGCCACCCATAGTTTAAAAAAAAGTCTATGAGTCCAACCCACTACTTCTCTCCATATAACTAGATTTCCAGAGAAGACAACATTAGACTGCTTCATCTATAACATGATGATCCATAGAAAAGACAAAAGATCAAATTACTTACAGATTCTGAATCAAATATTGGACACAGCCTACCACTACTATTCATATAATCCAACCTATGGTAGATTCATCCAAAGAGATTTCATAAAGACAGTATAAAAAATTCAATCTCTGTCTGAAATCCTCTCAGAAATCAAATAGTAAAGGTCTCATGCTATGGGGGACTTACCTCGCATGCAATCTTGTCAAAATGCTATCCCAACCAAGTTCCTTATGTGCTACTGCCACCTTGTGGTCCTATCTTTTTCCTGGATCAGCCCTGAAACTCCCCAACTCAATACAATAGTGCTGTTTTCGTTTTTTATTTTTCCTAAATCTCAAAAAGACGAAAGATATTACACATCTTCAACAAGGCCCAGCAAACTACAGGATCAACCAACCATACAATTAAACAAGGTTAATATCTTTATTGCTTTTGTTTTTATTGTATAATCAGTGATGTCATGAAAATGGGAAAATTACTTAAATGCGGTTTGATACACTATTTCAAACATGAAATTTATGGGTGAAAATTAAGAAAATGGGTATCTGATAGAGTAACAAATAACCACTTCTCTAGAACATGGGGGAAAAGTCCACAAAAACATTAAAGTACTGGCTTGACATTTCGTAACTCAGATTTTATGGAAATGTCCAGGAAACGAGAAGGTAAGCTTCATTCTCTGCCTTCAATTAATTTTTTATTTAAAAAAAATGTGGTAGGGCCAACTCGGGGGCGTAGTGGTTAAGTTCCCGTGCTTCACTTCTGGCAGCCCAAGGTTCACAGGTTCGGATCCCAGGCGCAGACCTACGCACCCTCATCAAGCCACACTGTGGCAGGTGTCTCACATAAAGTAGAGGAAAATGGGCACGATGTTAGCCCAGGGCCCACCTTCCTCAGCAAAAAAGAGGAGGATTGGCAACAGGTGTTAGCTCAGGGCTAATCTTCCTCACACAAAAAAAGTGTTGATAAATCTTTTATAAAATTACTTACTTAAAAAGAACCTTGTACCTCCTAAGAAAACTTATAGTAGTTTATACTTGTTCATATGTTCAGTTTTCAAAGAAGAAACTGCTTCTTAACATTCATAAAATTGTTGAGATGTACTGTCACTTCCTGTACTTTTAGTTAACTTCTACTTCTGTGTGGCCTCCCTAAGTAGGCTATAAACTTCTTGAGGGCAAGGAACTTGTCTTATACGACTCTTATTCCCTACAACAAATTCAGAGATTTATGTAGTGACTGTCTAGTGACTGAAATAATGATAATAAATAAAATTCTTTATACCAAAAAAAAAAAATTGGTCCTACTCTTTTAACGATATTATCTTTAGCAACAGCAGGGTTCAAAACCTCTTTTCTCATTTCAGAAGGCTGTTCTCATGACTGAGAAATTACATCTTTATCTTCTCTCCAGTGAGATTCCATGGTTGAAAACTGGTGAAAAATAACAAAATCTGCTACTGAATGAGGTTTCTGAATGTCATCCACAAAATATAGCCCCCCAAAAAGTCTACTCAACTAACTGATGAGTTCTTGATATTATTTTTCAACTTGAAGTCTCAGGTATTAAAGATCTAACAAAACATATACACTGCTATGCTGCTTCTGGGTAAACATGCTACCTTGTTTTAAAAACAAAAACAAACCTGAATTTGATCACCTTAAGCAGGGATTAAAAAGAAGCTAACCCATAAGGCATGAACTTGTGTCCACTAGTCCTTCAGCAAGGATGTTAGCGAGCTGTGCCGGGCAGGAGTCACTGAACCAGAAAGTAAAACGAGATAGGGGAAACCTTCTAAAACGGGGGATGACAGCACTCATTGCACTGGCCACACACACCCCCTTCCGCTTGGCACTGCAAAGCCCAAGAAGGGCAAGCCCCAGGCACGGGCAGCAGCCTGGAAATAAATGCACAAACGGCCACAGCAGGGCTCCCCCCAAAAAGAGATCATGTCTCTTGCCGAGCAAAGCGCTCACCTTAGGAATTCAGGATACTAGGTTCGGCAATGGCAATATTGTTACTAGCAGCAACAACAAAAATATTAATGATTGCAAACACTTAGTGCCTACTATATACTGGCACTGTTTCAAACAATTTTACCTATCATCGTTTTATCTTCCTAAGGGTCCGAAGAGGAAGGTACCATTATTATTACCCTTTAACAGATGAGGAAACTCCTCTAGAGAGATTAAATACGTTGCCTTGCGTCCCTCAGCTAATATGCGGTGGAGACGAGATTTAAACTCTAACACAAGTAGTAGGGCTCAACTCTGCGAAGTGCACCCCGTGCCCCAGGATCCCCCATTGCTCCGCAACCCAGTTCCTGAGAGTAACCTCAGGGGCGTCACGAGCCCCGTCAGAAGGGGCTCACACTACCAGAGCCGTTTCCCCGCCTCAGGCCTGGTAAGTGCGCAGTCACCCACCGCCTTCGTCGCACCCTCACCTGGGCCACCGCCTCTCCTGCAAACTTTTCCTGGTCTGCCGCACCTGTCCGGCGCACCGCGACGTTCTAGTTTTCAAATTCAAACAATGGCGGCCGGTGCACCGCACTGAACGCTGGGAGTGGGCGGAGCTTCCGGAGAGACACCCGGGAGCACCGCAGGCTCGCGCTGTGGGCCTTCCACCCGCTCCCGGAAGAAGCCTTCAAACCTGGGGGCGGATCCCGGGACGCCGGCCAACCAATAGGCGGAGGCGGGCTGGGAGGCGGGCTGGGGGGCGGCCAGCGTGCGGAGGGCCGGAGCTTTCCTCCAGGTTGGGCGCGCAGCCTAGGGTAGGGCGCTGCCTTGCGGCTGCGATGGGCACCAATCAATGTTGGCTGGGACGCCGATCTGATTCCATCCTGGAGACAGACAGGCGTGGCGAAGGCTCCGAAGTGAGGCCGGTGCCAACACACTTAGCCCCGTGACTCCCCTAGGGACCGGCCGAGGAACGGCGGGCTAGTCACCGCCGGGTCCTGTCCTTGCGGGCCGAAACAGGCTCCGCACCTGGCAGTCCTTTACAACGAGCGCTGCCGCACCCGCAGCGTCACTTCCCTCGCTGCATGACCCGATCTGTCGTCTGCAGCGGCCCTCATGGACGAAATAAATTTTTCCCGGAACAGAATTTTGTAAGCATTTACTTCTTTTCTCTTTTTTTGTCTTTTGCCTTTCTGAATATATAAAGCAGCTACCGCTGTCAGGCGCTATACTGTGACAGTCTGTCTTCCGTGCATAGGCAAGGTCTTTGCAGTGCCCAAAATGTTAAGTGCCGGTACCTCTCTGCTTCTTTTAAACTGATCCTCTTGTTTTGAGTGTGATATTATTACATTCATATAACAAGTATTTACTATTAGGCCGTCTCTCCCGGCTGTACTTCGTTTTAAAGAAAAATAACTGCAAACGTTAACTGAGCGTTTGCCTTGTGCCGGTCGTGGTGCTAAGCACATAAAATGGATTTTCTTACTGATCCTGAGAACAACCGTTTGAAGTAGATGCTATTATTATCCTCATTTTATAGATGCCAAGGAAACTGAGTTCATATGGGCAAGTAATTTACCCCAAGGCATCAGCTGTTAATGGTGGAGCTTGGGTTTTAAATTCAGCTGAATGATTTCAAGACCCACCATCTTACATGTGGTCTTCTTTTCCAGTATTTTCCTGGATTAGTAGCATTTTAGAATACCTAGTTTGATGAGCTTACTGTCTTCCTTTCCTTATCATTCTATCTATCTTCCATAGTCTCCCCCATCCCTCACTAACTTCGCACCATCTCCTCATTCACTTTGCCTTCTTTCCCCACAAAATAATCTTATGTGAGGTGAGCCAGTTTGGAGTAGAGAAGAGAATGTAGGGCCGGGAGTAAAAATGAACAAGGAAAGTTGATGTAAAAGGGAAGAAAGGAGGAAAAAGAAAATAATAACTGGTTTTCCTGTCCAGGCTGGAACTCAAGTCTTTAGTGGCCTCTATGTCAAAGTGTCCATGGCTCCTTCAGGCAGGTCTACCCCTAAATCCGGGCTTCCTGTCATACTTTATAATGCCTTTATTGCTTTTACTAGCTGTTACTGATTCTAGCTTTTGAGCCCTCCAGGTGCTACATTTATTTATTGTTCGACAAATATTTATTGCGAACCTGCTATGTGCCAAACACTAGGATAGGAGTTAGGGAAACAGTGGAGGAGAGTGAGCAAAACAGACAGTAACCCTCAAGGAGCTTACATTCTAATGGGAGAGACAATCAAGTTAAAAAATATAAATAATTGAGAAATTACAACTATACTGAGTGGTTTGAAGGAAATGTCCATTTTTTTTTATTTTGGTGAGGAAGATGGTCCCTGAGCTAACATCTATGCCAGTCTTCCTCTACTTTGCATGTGAGGCGCTGCCACAGCATGGCTTGACAAGCGGTGTCTAGGTCCGCACCCGGAATTCACACTGCGCCCAGGGTTCCGAACCTCCAAACCTCAGGCTGCCAAAGCAGAGCATGGGAACCCAACCACTACACCACCAGGCTGGCCCCAGAAGGGAATGTTCTTAAGAGCTGTCAGACTGTGTCACAGGGGAACCTGAGGAAATGATGTTTGATCTGAATCTCCAAGGGTCATTAGGAATTAACTAGGTTTAAAAGAAAAAAAGAGGAGTAAGCATAACAGGTATAGGGAACCTTATACCAGGCACAGGGGGAGGATAAATACAAAATCCAATGGATTCTCTGTCTTGTATTAGTCTAGCTCGCAGAAGCATTCCACACAATTGAATGTTTCATCTGCACAGTTAAATGTTTCAGCCTTGAAACACTCTTCATTTGCTTCTAGGTCAGCAAAAGGTCATTCTCTCCCTGTTTACTACTAACCTCACTGGCCACACATCTTAGTCTCCTTTTCTGTCTCTTCTACCTAAGCTTTAAGTTATGGGAGTCCTCAGAGCTTGGTCCTGAGCCCACTTTTTCTCCCCTCTGCAGTCTTCCTCTTGGCCTCATCCACTCTGATGGATTTAAATGTCTTTATACTAATGACTCCTAAATTCCTTATCCTCCCCAGAGTTCTCCTCTGAGTTCCAACCAGATGCATATATCTAAGTACCCACTTAACATCTCTACTTGGCTATGTAACAGATATCTCTAACTTAATATATTCAATGTGGGACCTTGTTTTTTCTGTCTAAAACCCAAGTCCTCTCCTGTCTAGTCTCCATCTCAGTAAGTGACACCACCATGTATCTACCCAGTTACAGAAGACAAAAGAATCATCTTTGAGTCCTCCTTTTCCCTCACCACCCTCATCCAGTTCATAAACAAACGTACCTGTTGTACTTTAGTGTTACAAGTGAAATACTCTTTTCCTTTTCATTCCCCAGAGCAGTACAGCCTCCCAACTGGGCTCCCTGCTTCGGATCCTGCTCCCCTCCATTCTTTATAGAGCAACCAAACTAATCTTATCAACTGGAAATGATCATGTCACTCCCTGGCTTAAAACCCTTCAATGACTTTTTAGAATAAAATCATATTTATATTGTGAAGTGAAGAAAAATGGTGAAAAAGAATATACAAAGTATACTAACTTTCATGTAAGAAAAAGGGAAATGAGAATCTACATACATATATATGCCATACACATTTTTGGCTTATATTTGAAGAGAGAAATACAAAAACTATAAATCAGAAAATTAGTTGAGAATGGTTACCTATAGGGGTTGGGAAGGTTTTGCAAGAATTGGTGATGGGAGTCTGGCTTCTGTGAGTAAACTTTAAAAAAATAAATAAAAAACGTAGCTTTTCCTTTTGAAAAAATTAAATCTACAGCACTGGAAATAAAAGCAAGCCCTAAAATTTAATACAAAGAAAGAAGTGAGCCTACCTGTATATCAAATTGCTAGCATAACCATACAGAGGAAAAGTATTTGTTCAATTAACTTGAAGACAGTACTCCATGTACTGGAGTTAGGAGTTGTGAGATACAGTGTAAGAGCAAAAAGAAGCCCATAGAAATCAATCACTTAGTAGGTTTGTGTTGAAAGGGGTATTGGTGTAGTAATTTTGAAACTATTATGCATGTTATAGGAAAAAGCAAATGAATAAATATACTCATGTTGTTTGGAACCTGAGTTCTCGTTGTGAGAGAAGAGAAATAACAAATATGGAATGATAGAAGGTAAGGAAGAACTCCATAGTGTTGGATTTGATTTGGAGGTAGTAGAATGAAGTCGTGATTTTTTTTTTATCTTAATTGGGTCCATTGAGAGGGCCTAGAGGCCTAGAAGTCCTGACACCCCGGTAACAATGAGCACACCTACTGCCAAGCTGTCCAGATGGTTTCTAAATACCATTTATCACTAAAAGGAACCAGTGCTCCTTGACGAGAAGGCTGATTCCAGGTCTGGAGGAGGAAAATTATGAAGTGAGCCTGGAACATTCTTGTCAGAAAGCAAAGAAGTCGTTAGAGATTAATGGGGTCATTTCAAAAGGACACTAGACCTGGCTTAGATGGGGTTCCACTGACCAAGTTTGAAACAATTTGAGCATCAAAAAAAATAATGGTGGTAAGAGATTAAAACATTTAATTTTTTTAAAATCCTTTCATGAGAGACAAGGGGAAAGGGAATAAAAATGAAAAGCTCTTCTTTACACAAGAATGCCAGTTAATTGATGCAAAAAGAATAATAAATAGAAAATCCCCGTTTTGCAGTTCCCAGTATAAAACTTGGTATAAGGTAAGGCTTATCAATGAATGCTAAAACAATGGATGAAAGATGCTAAAACCATTGACTGAAAGGTTGTTGGGGAACAGGACCTTAACATTATCTCAAAGAATCACCCTAGAAATTAATTCTTAATTATAAAGGGATGGGCCAGCCCCGTGGCTTAGCGGTTAAGTGCACGTGCTCCGCTGCTGGCGGCCCGGGTTCGGACCCGGGCGCAAACCGACGCACCGCTTCTCTGGCTATGCTGAGGCCGCGTCCCACATACAGCAACTAGAAGGATGTGCAGCTATGACATACAACTATCTACTGGGGCTTTGGGGGAAAAATAAATAAATAAATAAAATTATAAAGGGAAAAGGTGATTTTACAATGTCAGGCTTATTTATTAGACATACCTTAACCAAGTGAGGAAACAGTATCACCAATAATGGGACATTCTATCTATCACCTAATACTGTTTGTGCCAGAAATGTTTAACCTGAATCTCGTTACGAGAAAACAATCAGAGAAGAAAAAAGCACGTAGAACATTTTATAAGAAAACAGGCCAAGGCTCTTCAAAAATGTCAGTGTCAGCGAAAAAGAAAAACAAAAACAAGGTGGAGGCTTGCTTTAGTCAGGAGACAAAGAAACGTTGCCAGATGAAATTCATGAATCTTGATTGGTTCATAGATTTTTTTAAAAAAGTAACAGCAAAAGACATTTTGTAGATAGTTGGAGAAATTTAAATATGGACTATATATTAGATGATACTGAATCAGTATTAAATTTTTTGCATGTGGTAATTTGTGACTATATAGAAGAATGTCTTTGTTTTTGAAAGATACTTGCTTCAGTATTTAGCAGCAAAGTGTCAGTGTCTGCAACTTATCTTCCAAAGATTTGGCAAAAAATAAAAACAAAATAGAATGTGAGAGAAAACAAAAAATAGGAAAGAGAGAATAGAACAAAAAAAGCAAATGTGGCAAAAAGTTAGTAATTGGTGGATCTAATTGAGAGGTATAACAGTGTACATTGTGCTACTCTTTCAACTTTTTAAAATAACTTTGAGATTTTCTAAAATAAAAAGAAGAGGGAAAAAAATTTCTAATTCTTTACAGTGGCCAACAGGCCCTGTAGGATTAGGCACAGAGGATTAGCCAACCTCACTCCCCTCTTACTTTGTGCGGTAAATTGATTTGCTCCCAGTACCTCAAACACACCAGGTTCTTTCCAGCATATATGAACCTTTGCATAAGTTGTTCCCCCCCACCTGAGTTCTCTCTTCCTCACTCATCATATGGCTACTTCTCTTCCTCCTTTAGATCCTGTCTATAATATTACCTTGTTAGAGAAGACTTCCTGTCCACCTTATCTCAAATAGGCCCTCTTTTTTATTTGCAGGCTCAATTCCATTTTCATACTTATTACAACCAGCGATTTTATATTTGTCTGGGTTTTGTTGTTGTCGTTGTTCCCCCACCTCCTAAAATGTAAGTTCTATGAGTACAATTACTATGTTTCTCTTGGTCACGGATGCATCCTCAATGACTATAAATACATGGTGATCAACTAAATATTTGTTGAACAATGAATGAAGGCTGTTGTAGCTAGGGTGGAGACCGTGGGGAGGGATGGCCAGGAGTGAATTTGGAGGGATGGGCCAAGGCCAGATTCTATACGACTTAGTCAGCTAAATTACTGATTTGAGTCTTTCTTCTAAGAACAATGAGAAACCAACGGACTGTTTTAAGAATGAGCACAGTACAATCCAATTTGCCTCTGTGTTTTGAAAAGGTTAATCTCTTGGGACAGAGAATAGAGGCAACCAAGAAGGATGCTGTGGAACCAGTTAGGAGGCTACTGCAGCTATCTCAGCAAGATCTGATGATAATGTGGACTTGGGAGATGGCAGAGCAGATGTAGAAAGCTGGACGAATTTCAGAGGTATTTTTTCCTACATTTTCCATTTCAACACCAGCCACTGAGTCTTCTCTTAGAAACACAGAGCCAACTTGACTGGGAGGTGCTTAGATTTAGTCCTCATTCTAAGTAATTCTATCTGTGCCCTTGAAGTGAACATTATTGTAAGATGGAAAAATTGTTTCATCAAGCAGATTTCATGCCCTGGTCACAGCCTCTACTGGTAGTAATAGCTAACTTTCTTTGTGCCAGATACTATTCTAAGCACTTTATACTCATTTAATCCTCACAGTAACCCTATGAGGTAGTTTATTATTATTACCCCCATTTAACAGAGGGGGAAATTGAGGCATGGAACTATTAAGAAATAGTAAATGTATCTACTACATAGAGGTGTTAAGAAGATTAATTCAGGTAATATTTGTAAAGTTCTTATTAAAGTGCCTGGCACATGTTAAATAATAACTTCTTAAATTTGTATAAATAATAAACAGAATGGAATTGGAATTGGAATCTAGGTAGTCTGGCTCCAGAGTCTGTGTAATTAACCACTGCATTCTACTGCCTCTCAAAGTTTGGACCCACACCCCTGGAGTTCTAGTAAAAGAAGACTGAGTGCCTAGCTCCTGCTGCAAAGCTACCTCCAAAAGCAGGACTAAACGTAAATAGCTTTTCAATCCAAAAACTGAGCATGTATTGATTACAAAGGTTTGAATAACAAGTTCAACAAAAATTTATCAAGCACCCACTATGTGGCAGATGTCTCTACCTTTAAGAAGCCTTCAGTCTAAAGCAGCCTTTCTCAATCTGGGATTCTAAGAGAGAATTAATCCCTAATTCCTTAAGGCACCCATTGTATGTAATGTATTAGTTTCTCTCCTGTGTGTCTCGAATGGTACTAGTTCTGTACCATCCTGAGAAAACTGAGAACATAGTCACACAAATAGTTTTTTATATCCTGTGATTTGTATGGAGAACTCCATGCACAATTTCAAAACAATATGACAAATGCTATGATAGAAGAGTACAAGTAATAAGAGTAGAGTGTAGCTTAAGAATAACAGCTGTGAAGTCATATAGATTTAAGTTTGAAAATGAACTCAGCCACTTACAGGAAGTGACCTCAGGAAGGATATTTAACTTCTTTGAGTCTCATAAAGTTGCAAAGATTAAAATAGATTAATATATAAGTCATTTAGTACAGTCCTGACGCATAGTAGGTTTCATAACGGTTATTTTTATTGTCTGTTTATTAAGTCACTAGAATGCAAGCTCATGAGTGTCTGTCTTGGAACACTATAGCCCTGACGCCTGGAACAGTGCCTTGCACTTAACAGCCATTCAATAAATATTCTTTAATTTAATAAATGACATCTACCAGAGAAAATTTCTTAAAGTGGCACATAGGCTAAAATGAATGCATGGGATTTGCCAGTGAATTGCAGAGGGAGGCCATTCCAGGCGATGAAAACATATGAGGCAAATGAGAGAAAAAGACAAGAGCATACAAAAGTTTCCAAAAACCATAAGTATATAGTTCCATGTGACTGTGAGTATAGCTAAAGTGGATAATGATAGGAGATGAAGAAAGTAGTTAGGGCCCAGATCATAAAGGGCCCTGTGTGTAGTGCTGAAAGGAGTGGGAATTATATTCTATAAAGCATAGGAAGTTGTGCCCAGCAGAGACATGGAGGGAAAAGTGGTGGAAGACAAGCAACAGGAAGGATTGGGTCTATAATATCTCACTCTTACAATGTGGGAGTCAAGAGGTGAAAGAACAGAACATAGAAATTTAAGTATATTATTTTATAGGTAGCCAGTAGAGGAGGAAAAAATAACCATAACTCTCTTGAGCTAAATGCTTACCTGTCTTTGTAGGAAATAAATAGATAATATCTATAATTGATGCATGAAGAAATAACATTAGGAGAATGTTATTCAAATATATGTGTAGTAACTGCCAAAAGAACTAAAAATAAATTATAAGAGTGGTTGCCTCTGGGAAGCAGAAGTGGAGCTCTGGAAGGGGGGGCTTTTTATAATAAGCTATTTTTAAATTTGTAATAAACATTTTTTTAAAAATGTTGGGGCTGGCCCGATGGCATAGTGTTAAGTTCACGCACTCTGCCTTGGCGGTCTGGGGTTCATGGGTTTAGATCCCAGGTGCGGACCTATACACCGCTCATCAAGCCATGCTGTGGTGGCATCCCACATGCAAAATAGAGGAAGATGGGCACAGATGTTAGCTCAGGGACAATCTTCCTCAAGCAAAAAGAGAAAAATTGGCAACAGATGCTAGCTCAGGGCCAATCTTCCTCACAAAAAAAAAATGTAATGTGTTAAAGAAAAGAAGCATTTCTTTATTAAGCACTTAGTGTGTCAGGCTGTAAGACCCCATCACCTCCTTAGGAGGCTCTCCACTCTTGAGCCTGTAGAGATTGCATCATTGGCTATCTTTCTAGAGCACACTAAACTGGTACTTGCCTGAGAGCCTTTGCACTTTCTGTTCTCTCTGTCTGTCCTTTCCAAATGTCTTTGCACGACTAATTCCTTCTCATTATTCATTGTTCATCTTAAACATACTCTCCCCCATGAGGCTATCTTTGCTCACTCTACCTAAAGTTGCTCCCTTCACCCCCCAGCCAGTCACTTTCTATCACATTAGCCTATTTTACTTTCTTCATAACACTTATAATAATCAAAATTGCCTTAGTTATTTGTTTACACTATGTCTTCCCCACCACAGTGTAAGCTTACGCAACAGGGACCTCATCCGTCTTGTTCACCACCATATTTCTAGTACCTAGAACAGTGCCTGGCACAAAGCAGGTGCTCAATAAATATTCATTCAGTGAATGAAGTCTTGCAGGTGTCGTAAGCATGTCTAGCATCCTATGACCTCTAGCATCCTATTATTTCTTTAAGGACGATGATGATTGTATCCCTGTACCCAGCACAGGGCCTGGTTCAAAATACAAGCTAAATATAAATATAGTTTTCATTAGGTATTCAATAAAAGTTTATTACTTGAATATATGAATGAATTAATACTGTGCACTTTCTTATATGCCATCTCATTTGGTCTTAAGACCCTAGTATTTCTCCAGTATAAATATATAAACATGTAACCAGGAATGGGTTTTCCACTGTCCAGACCCTTCCAAGTGCCAAAGCTGGGGCTTCTACTTTTCTACTTCATCTTCCGTGTCCTCTGGTGGTGAAGGAACTCACACTACTTTGAAGAGGTGTTTTGAAAAGAGTGTCCTGTTGACAAGGGTGAAATCCACAGAGAGCTGTTCAAGTGGGAGCCTACCACAGTCTTAGGGCACAAGTGGACATCCTTCACCTAGATGATCCAAGAGACCGAGTACGGGTGCTGTGTAATGACCTGACAGTGGTGACAACAGCACCTCTGCCTTCTCTACACAAAGTGGCATGCTCACTCAAAAGGTGGCACTGGTCTGCAGGCACCGGCCTGCCTTCCAAATAACTCTTCAGGGCTAGCATCCATCTCCAGCAACGATCTCTTCACTTGGGCTCCCTCCCCTGCTCTGCCCTCTTTTGGAAGTCAGTCAACTGAATATTAACTGTTTCTTTTTCTATATCCCTGATACAACAATTTCAGTCTCCACAAGTCAACATGGGATGCATCTGACTACATGGAAGTGGGGCAAGAAAGAAAAGCTCAGCGTTAAGATTTCAAGACCTTTTCCCACTGCTCATAACATAGCAAATATGAAAAACCACAACATTCCGTTACCAAAATGGAACTATTTAAAACAAAAATGGCACTATTTGTAGATCATATCTTGCATTGTTTTGAAAATAGCATAAGGCAATGCTAGTGGACCTCACATACATGTTCTTCAACAATTGCAGACTTTCTGGTGAATCTGTTTATTCCAAAGAGTTTTATTTCTGATGAGCTATTTCAAGATTCTAACTTACTCAGAAGGAGAAAGTAGGATCATGTCAATATGATCTTTTTATTTTAGAAAATATTATCTTTATTATATGCTTTTCAGATTTCAATTGCTAGGGAAAATAATGATGTTATGAATAGTTGGATTTTTGGCTAAGGGAAGCCATTGAATTACTGTAATTAATTGATAAATAATGAGACTGATTTCAGTAAATCCCTCCAAAAATACAGTCTTTGCTTATGCCAACAGGGCCTTAGTGATATTGGGAGGAAGGAAGGACAAGAGGGAGGGAAGAAGGGAAGAAGGAAAGTGGGAAGGAAAAAGAAAAGCAATGCATTTTTAGGTACTTTTTGCTTTCAGTCATCTAAGGGAATATTTCTGAGTCTTCAGTCACAGAGATATAGAATCTTAGGGACGCCTACAAATGATCTGGTTCAGCTTCCTCATTTTATAGGGGGGAAAACCAGGGCCCTGAAAAATCGTGACATGCCCAAGCACTCATCGTTAGTGAGTGGCAGAGCCAGAATATGAATAGTCAGAACATAACCAATTTTTAAAAAATAGATACATAAGAAAAAATTTCTAGTTATAAATAATTACTATGGTATGATCCCATATTAGCAGTTTTGAACTAGCACACATTTTTTTAAATTACATGAACCAGCTCTTCTTTAACAATCAGAAAAGTAGCATTGGTTCCTTTCTTCTTCCTGAACTCCTTTTTTTTATCATTTCCCCTAGAATTTTACCCTAATATAAGTTTTCTAATATAGAAATGTTTGTACTCAACAGGCTTTTATTGATCACCTTATCACGTCGCTCAAACAAAAATCCTTACATAGATTTTAATTTTTTTAATTCTCTCTAAGTTAAAAACACACTTCTGTAGTTATCATGACAGTTATTATTATTATACAAGTAGGTAAAACAATATAAATATATTAAATATTTTTCATAATTACTAAACATCTAAGTAGAAATTTTCAGCAGTGTACTTCTTGTTGAGATTAATGGGGATTAATTTTTCCATTAGTTCATTTACTCATGGAAGAATATTATGTCTAAAATGAGACAGAGTACCATTTCTATTCTATTGCTGTTTTTCATTTTGATAGATGTAAGCATCGAGTTACCTTAGACACAAAAATATTATAGGAATAGAAAGAATTTAATTATAACAACCTCACCCAATTCTTTAAACTTCTTTCAAATTAGATGCCAAAATAATGGTGATTTATTATTCAAAATTATTTTTAAAGATTTATCAGCTAACAATTCAATTATGTCCTCTTTTTAATTTCATTGAAAGCTATGAATTAGAGACCATTTGATTTATAAATAGTTTTAAAGATTTTTTATTTATTTATTTTCCCCCAAAGCCCCAGCAGATAGTTGTCTGTCATAGCTGCACATCCTTCTAGTTGCCGTATGTGAGACGCGGCCCCAGCATGGCCAGAGGAGCGGTGCGTCGGTGCGCACCCGGGATCCGAACCCGGGCCGCCGGCAGCACAGTGCGCGCACTTAACCCCCAAGCCACGGGGCCGGCCCATATAAATAGTTTTATTACACAGACATCTGTCACCCAGTGGCACTTCATTTAAACCAATATACTCAGTAAAAATTGGAAATATTAATTTCAATATTGGTGCTAATACAATATTTTTATAAAGTTTATTTTATCACGTTTTAAGTATGTTTACGTCAAAATCTTAAAGGTTTTATTTATTGAATGTATAGAAAAATGTTGCCATATAACCTAATTGACAAAGCCAGTCCTCATTGTCAAACTAATCAAATAAGGCATTTTCTGTCAAAAAGTTTGATTTTTTTTTTTAGTTCAAATAAATGTGTTAATGTGTTAATTTTGTTTTAAGGAGTAGTATCAAAAACACTGAGAAATGTTAAAGAATCCTTGTTGTATAATATATGTCTACAAGCAGTCAAGATTAAAATGATACAGTTCTAATATAATTAATTTTACATTAATTAATTAAAACTAAGTAATACATTTTTCATTACTTAATTTGTAATAATGCAGCGTGGTATCCAGCTAAAAGTAGAAGTTATTTATGAAGCAAGAACTATGAGATGATATTGTTTAGGAAATGTACACATGTATGATTTGAACTCTGATATTAAATTTCTGAATATAATAAAAAGCATGCTTAAAAATCAGGGATAAAGTCATTAATTGCATTAGACGTCATAACCAAACTTTTCTTACGTGTTTAATAAAAGATAAAGGTATATACTGTTTATATTAATCAGAATAATTCAAGCTAGCTGCTGTAAAAAACAACCCCACACTGTTTTATTTATTTATTTTTATTTATTTTTTTCCCCCAAAGCCCCAGTAGATAGTTGTATGTCATAGCTGCACATCCTTCTAGTTGCTGTATGTGGGACACGGCCTCAGCATGGCCGGAGAACCGGTGCAACCGTGCACGCCCGGGATCTGAACCGGGGCCAACAGCAGCGGAGCGTGTGCACTTAACCGCTAAGTCACGGGGCCAGCCCTCCACACTGTTTTATTTCTCATTCATTTCATGTATGGTGACTCTCCTGGGAAGCTGCCTTTAAAACAGTGGCTTGGTTCTTTTCATCTGGTAATCTGCAGTATTGACCTCCATAGCCCTAGCAAAAGGGAAAGAAAGAGCTTGAATAACGGTGCCAGGGGGGTTTATAACCAGGCCTGGAAGTGGTGTGCATTACTTCTGCTCATATTCCTTTGGTAGGAACCCAGACATGTGGCCCCAATCTAACTGTAAGGGAGAATGGGAAAGGGGGTTTTCCTGCACACTCAGGAAGAAGAAACCCAATTGGTAAGCACATATCCAATCTCTGTCACATAGCTAATAACTAAGTGGTCCAGCAGCTAGCAAATTCATGTGTTGTTATTAGGAGATAGTAAAAATTAAATAATTCAGAAGATGAAATAAGGTGGGGATGAACTATAATCAGAATAAATCTCTCACGGGGCTGGCCCCATGGCTTAGCGGTTGAGTGCACATGCTCCGCTGCTGGCGGCCCCGGTTCGGATCCCGGGTGCGCACCGACGCACTGCTTCTCTGGCCATGCTGAGGCTGCGTCCCACATACAGCAACTAGAAGGATGTGCAGCTATGACATGCAACTATCTACTGGGGCTTTGGGGGGAAAAAAGTAAATAAATAAAATCTTTTTAAAAAAAAGAATAAATAACTCATGATCTGATTTGATAAAATAGGTTTTAACTCTCCTATTGGATGATGTACAACTAATCTGTGAGAAATCTTATAAAAATGTCATCTGTGGATGTTAACCAATGTATCTTTAAAAAGTTGGTATTCCTAAAACAGAGTCCAGCTACATTAAAAAATAACCTCACCGTCGCTACCAGGACTGTATAGGCTATTTGGAGGTGCTTTTCTTTCCAGCTAATGACAAGTGTTAGGATGAGTATTGTTCAAATAGCTGAAAGGAATTGCTTTCCTTTAAAAAGTTTTTTTTAAGCTGCCTTTGCTTTACTATCCTAGAACTCTCTCTCAAGAGCATTGCATTCTTTGGTAGTAGTCCAAAAAGGGCAGAAGCACAGCTACCCCTACGACTCATTCTAATTTAATTCAGAATATCCAAATACTGGCCAAAATACCCTGGTTCTAAAGCAGCACTTTGCCCTTAACAGAAATATGTATCAGCAAGATAAGCGTTAGGCAGGTTTTTATGTGCTTTGATTAATTATTCAAAGAGGCTTCCCCAAAACCAATCATTTGAATTGTACTTTGTTGGGCAACCAGGAGATTTTTGCTCCTTGGGACAATTACACCATAAGAAGATTCCAGGTAAGTGAGGGTATGCCTTTCTTTTATAAAGTAGGAGAATGGACTATAGTGAGGGGAGAGGTGGGAATGCAAAATGTTTGCTCAAGGCAAAGGAAAGAGTATATTGAAGTAAGGGGGAAAAATAAGTAATTCTTTATAGTCAAACAGACAGGTGGATTCCGGGCTCGGTCACTTAGAAGTTTGTGACACTGGGCAAGGTCAACAGACCTTTCTGAGTCTGATGCTTCTTAAATGCCAGCGTCTCTTGGGTACAGAAGGTACCCAATAAATGTTAGTTATTATTATAATCTAATAGGAGAGACCAATGTAGAAAAATAATATGAGAGGGATCTAGCCCCACCTAACAAATATGATCTGTTCCCGTCCTGAGGGAGAGAATCCTCGTTGGATTTTATTCATTTTTCATGTTTGTATACTAGATTTTAAGCTCTCCTGGGATTACAGGCACTGTGCTTTACTCATTTTTATAAACCCCTCAGCCTTAAGGACTGCTCTTGCACCAAATGGGAAAAGAGAGAAAGACTTGGGACTGGATCAACAGATTTCCGTCTTTTACAATTGTTTGTATTAGATGTTTGATGAAGATCTAAACAAATATGGGGATGATGAGAACGAGGAAGAAAAGCTGATTCTCCAAAAAGAATTCATAAAATAACACATGAAATAGGGTCCAAACCACAGAAGCTTAAAAGTCATTCAAAATTCTAATAAATTCTAAGTTGAGGGAAATATTTTAGTAGAATGTCTAAAATAGGTTTTAATTCTTCACTTGGTTAACGATAATTCTGAGTCACAGTTGGGATGTACAATTTGTGGAATGGTTAAAAAAACAAACAAAACCTTTCAAATGAGTGCATATGTAGGGGAAATTTGTGGGAATGATGTTTGGGACATATCTAAAATGAGCTATTTTCTTTCATTTTTCCTGACTTCTAATTGTGGGGCAATAAGTAACTAGGCAGATAAGTATCAAACAATAGTACAAAAAGAAACATCTATATTCAATGACTATAAATTTAGCTATCTTAACCTCTTCTTGCCAAGGCAATCTTCACGTTATCTGGCATGGGGCTCAACTACTGACTGTGTCAGTCAAGTAGCCAAGAGTATCAGGTTCCTTTGCTAAAAGTATTCCAACTCAAATCAGCTTGGCAAACAATAACAAAAAAAAAAAAAAAAATTCTTGGTCCGGTAAAGTGACCAAATTTTAGGAGACTGAATAGAAGCAGAAAAGATAAGTAATAGCTGCATAACCTTGGGCAAGTTACTAATTGAGCCTCAGTCTTTTCACCATTAAAATGATATTTTTTTGTGTGAGGAGATCAGCCCTGAGCTAACATCTGATGCCAATCCTCCTCTTTTTTTTGCTGAGGAAGACTGGCCCTGGGCTAACATCCATGCCCATCTTCCTCCACTTTATATGGGATGCCACCACAGCATGGCTTGCCAAGCAGTGCGTCAGTGCGCGCCCGGGATCCGACCCGGGGAACCCTGGGCCACCGCAGCGGAGCGCGCGCACTTAACCACTTGCGCCACCGGGCCGGCCCCAAAATGATATTTTTAATACAGGTCCACAATCTCTACTCCACAATTCCAAAACAGGACAAAAACAAAAAAGCAAAAACCCCTCTGAAACCAAAAAGTGTTTTTATAAGTTTGGCACCAGGACTATTTGGCAACAAAACCTGCTGTGGACAAACACGAAGCTTCGGTTATGTCTCAGCACTCATATCCATCCGTGATACACCCTCTGCTATTGGCTGACATTTTGTGAGTTGGGGGTTAAGTGCACTGTGAAAATGCCCGGAACAGTTAAAGACATGCCTGTGGGTAATAGTGAGAACAAGAAAATGAAGCATTTGTCTTCATCAGTAGCTTAGAAAGTGGAGTTATTGCAGGAGCTTGATGGTGGTGGGTTTGTGAGACGTCTTACTGAAGAATATGGTGTGGGAACCACCACCATATGTGACTTAAAGAGACAAAAAGACAAGTTGTTAAACTTTTACAGTGACAGTGATAACCAAGAACTAACGGAAAATAGAAAAACATCGCATAGGGCCAAAAATGAAGATCTTGACTGTGTGTTGACTGAATGGATTCGACAACGAAGTAAAGACATTCCACTGACTGGTTTGTTAGTCATGAAACAAGCTAGAATATACCATGAAGAATTGAACATTGAAAGTGAGTGTGAATATTCAGAAGGCTGGCTGCAGAAATTTAAAAAGTATCATGGTATCAACTATCTTAAAATCTGTGATGAAAAAGCTTCTGCTGGTCATGAAACGGCTGAAAATTACATTGATGAATTTGCTAAGGTAATATCTGACGAAAATCTTAGGCCCAAACAAATTTACAATGCTGATGAAGCAGCTCTGTACTGGTGCTCCATTCCTAGAAAAACCTTAACGATGCTTGATGAAAGGGCACCAATAGATTCCAAGGATGCCAAGCAAAGGTTGATTGTTCTTAGATGTGCTAATGCCGCAGGCACACACAAGTTAAAATTGGCAGGATTGGAAAAAGCCTATAACCAAGGTGTTTAAAAGGTGTACGCAATTTACCTGTGCATTATTATGCAAACAAGAAAGCATCGATAACAAGAGAAATCTTTTCCGATCGGTTCAGTAAGTGCTTTGCGCCATCAGTGTGAGCTCATTGCAAGCGAGCTGGACTGGAACACAATTGCAAAATTTTATTGTTCGTAGACAACTGTTCTGCACGTCCCCCTTCTGAACTTCTTGTGAAAAGTAATGTTTTCAGCATTTACTTTCCCCGCAATGTAACATCCATAATACAGCCTATGACCAAGGAATTCTATGCTTAAGAAGAACAAGAACTTTTTTTGAACAGCATGCTTGCTTCAGTTAACAGAGGCCTGAAAATCCAAGACTTCCTTAAAGAATTTAGTCTTAAGGACGTCATCACAGTTGCTAATACTTGGAATGATGTTGATAAGTCAGCATTACCCAATGGTAAGCACAGACTTTGGGCTATAGTGATGTTTGAAAATGACCTGCCTGATGAAGATTTTGAAGGATTCAGAGACTCTAATGAGAAGAAGATGATATCAAAACTCATTGCTTATGCCAAAAGTTTATCAGCCGAAGGTGTAAATAAGTTGGAAGAAGCTGACATTAAAGAAATGCTGAACATTGATAATGATGCACCCATTGTGCATTCTCTGACTAATGGGGAAATTGCTGAGATGGTGTTAAGTACAGATCAGTATGAAGATAGTAGTAGTAATGACGATGACATTATGAGCACAAGTGAAAAAGTCTCCGTAGACCATATGGTAAAAATGTGTGACGGATTAATTGCTAGCCTTGAATGATGTGCATTTATCAGTGAGCAACAGATCATGGCAATTTATTCAATTAAAGAGAAACTGCGTAGACAGAAATCTGTGTTAAGGAGGCAAGTGACACTGAGGAAAGTCTTTAAAAGGCCCTTTGTGGTAATGCCTCTTCATCACTTGAGGATCCTGTTTCTGGCTCATCATCAGATGTCCAACTCCAACCTGGTTTCATTAACACCAGTGTAACATTTTCTCCAAGATTTTCAAACAACCAGAAGTGATGACTATTTACTGCATGTATTATGGGTTAGTTTTCATCAGTATAAAAATTTTACTAAAATATTTCCTTAGACATAAGAAGCTTTATCATAAGCATCATAAGCGACAAAAGAAAGAAGGAGCTTATGGTCTATATTTATCCTGCTATTCATTTACCAATAAATTTATTTACTAACAAATTTTATTTGCCAATAAATTTGCCAATTTATTTATGTAAATAAATTATTATTTATGGTCTTTATTCCACTTAGTATGAATTTTCATACATTTCTCTGTGAAATATTGTGTTCCACACCCATTTGGAGTGTTACAAAGTCTATAGTATATGTACCATATTCCAAATTTCTTTTTAAATTCCAAAAAATTCTCATTTCCAAAACACATCTGGTCCCCAGGGTTTTGGATAAGAGATTGTGGACCTGTAGTACTTACCTTAGAGATTTGTTGTGAAGATCCAATGAGGTAATCAATGTGAAATACCTGGCACAAAGTAAATGCTCATTAAATGTAACTGCTGTTATTATTATTCCATTCCCCTACTCTTAAGAGTAAAATGTAGAACAGGGTCGTTTTGACATTGAAGTTAATAAATCAGCTTAGCGTAGGTAATAATAAGAATTCTTCAAATTTTATCACCCTAGGAGATGCTTTGGCAATGTGCTGCTGATAATAATATGCACTAGAGTGCCTCCTAAATCTGCATCCAAGAGATTGAAGCATTTCCCAAATTGGAAGATAGAAAATGTTATGCTACAACAAACTACATTGCATGTTTATAAAATACATACACCTCTAGTTAGCCCTTAATTTATTCATCAAAGAAATATAATTAATTGCTTATCTGTCTGCCAAGCATTCCCTTGACTCCCTCTGCCGTAAACAATAATTTACACATAAACAATAATTTAATCTTTCTTGTGATTAAGGATTTATTCTTAACCCTGTGTCTAACCTCAGCTGCTACTGTAACACCTTGAACAGAGCTGAATAAATAAAATTGGCATTCTGTTTTATAAATAAAGCTATTGTTAGCCTGATGAACGTAAATCGATTTTCTATAGCCTGGTCTCCTTTGTTTTGGTTCCTTTGTAGTGTTTGTTCTTTTAAAATGGAAGATTTATTGCTTTTCTCTCATTATAAAAGGCATACATAGTTATTGTAGAAAACATGGAAAATGATTTCTAGAGAAGAAAATAAACTCACCCTTAATCTTACGACCAGTGATAATCACTTTTACCATGTGTTTACTTTCAAAGCTACCTATTGTGCTAAACTGTAAGCCCTATGAGAGAAGAAATCCTGTGCAGTCATTCCTGTTCTCTACCCTGTCCTCAGCACCTCACAGTAGCAGGCTTATAGCAGATTTAAAGAAAACTCACACACTCAGGGATCAAACTATACTCAAAGTGTTTTTTGGCCATATTATTTTTAGTTAACACTATATTGGGAGCATTTTCCCATATCAATCCTGTTTGATCTGACAAAATCGATTTCCTACACTGCATTCAGCTTATCCTCTTTTCTTCTGGGACTTGCTACAGCCAGGTCCTGGGTAGACATCCTGCAGCCCCTCTGCCAGACCAGCCTGCCTTTCTCTGTTGTCCTCACCGCTCCCCCATCAGAACTGCCCCTCTTATTTCCCATTAGCTCATGCCCCAGCTCTCTGCTAGCTGCTCTAATAAAGTGTAGTAAACCCTCACCATCGTGCGAACTCATATAACCTGACTGGCGATTGGTTTCCATTCTCCACTCAGCACCGTTCTTGGATCGAGGTGAGCGAAAGTTGTGCAGGAGAGGCCTGAAGTGGAAGGGAGCGATAGACTCATCGGGAAGAGAAACAGCAGCAACTCTATCTTGGTAAGTGGGGATGTGAAGGGTGAGTCCTGTGTCTTCAGTATTATCTGGTCTCATAGGGTCTGTCACTGAAACAGGTCTGAACTAACTGGGAGATACCTGGAGTCTCTCTGCTGCCCTGGAAATCGCAGCCAGGCACATGAGTAAAAGTCGGCCCCGCTGATATTTTAGCCAGAGTGAACAACCAGCCACCAGGTGACGCTAAACTTTGTATTGTGACCCTAGGAACTGGCCTTATGTAATTGAATTTTTGCACCCTATTCTCGTTATATCAGGCTTTTTCTGTAATTTTTACAAAATTCTAATGATAGATAGTGTTCTCCTTTCTCTCCCAAATAATATGCTTTACACTAGCTGTTAATTTCTTTATCTAAAAAAGTGTCATCTATCCTTAGTTTTCTGAAATGTTACCATCAAATGTGTAGGTGTGACCTGGGGTTTTTTAAATTTGTTTTTCTATTCATTCTAAGCAGCACTCCTGGCCGTTTCATTGGAAGTTGCATGTCTTTCGTTGACATTGAGATATTTCATTCTATTGTATTTTTCTTTAATATTTTCTCTCCTCCGTTCCCTCCATTCTCTCCTTGTGGAACTCCTCTTCGGTTTTCCTCCAATGTTTGGTGATTCATGTTTGCGTCTTATGCTTGCATTTTCAGTTACCTGTTAGCCTGCCTGTGTGTCTGTGAGTGCGCCTCTGTTTATTGTTTTCTACTTCCTGTGGTTATAGGGCAGAGGTGGGACACACTACCAGACTGAGTGGATCAGTAGCTCGTCTTCTGGACACAGGAACTCCCGCTTTCTTTTGGAGTCCACACACCTCTTGAGTACTATCCTGCTTGTAATGCCCAAGTGGCCCCATTCCTTGGAATTGCCTTTGCTGTTTGCTGCATAGCAAGGGTGGAAGGAGGAGAGGAGGAACTGCCTGATTGTTCCTACCACTGTAATGTTACGAAAGTCACACTGGATGTTGGTTTGGGACCGCCTCCTGCTCCGCATATTCGCTTCCCCCAAGCTTGGAGCAATACCGAAGCCTGTCTTACAATATACAGGTGCCCTCTTCACTAATGTTGGGCAGTAGTTCCCTCCTTCAGTGTTATTCCAATTCTACTTTCTGTCTTTCAGCAGGTCCCCCAGAATTGTTGGTCCATTTAGAGCAATTCATCTTGTAAGTCAGCATGATCTTCAAATATCTATATATCTATTTACATATGTGTGTCCTTTCAGTTAGCTTTAGGGTTTAGATTAGGGGAGGAAAGCTGGATGAACATGTTTGTTTATACTGCCCTGTTGATCCAATATTGCAATAGAAGTTTTCAAACATTTTTAACAAACATACTACTTTTCAAACGAAATCTTATGTAGAAGGTCAATATATTAAACAGGTAAAAGTAAAACCAATCTAGTTGAAGCAGAGGAAGCAGCCCAGAATGTGAACTCGTTGGTCTCCCTTTTGTTCTCTGCTGCAGCTCCTGAGACCTTCCATGGAATCTTAGAACGCTGCAGAACAGTTTAAAACCACTGACATGATTTATACTCTGGGAGTGTCTGGGCTATAATAGATTCTTAATAAATGGTAGCTATCATTCTTATTACTATTAAAAACATTGCCCCTCAATCTTCCCAGGCCAAGGCCTTCCATAGGTCCTGATACCAGCTTCTGCCATTCATTCTGGCAGTCCCATCTTGGAGAGAAAGAAGTAAAAAAAAAAAAGTAAGAAAATCAACAGCAACAGAGCACCTAGTAAATATGCCTAAGCCCTCTCCCAGGCCTCACATGTTAACCTCGCTTAACCCTCACAATGACTCTATGAGGCAAGCGTTTTGATCTCTAGGATGTAATGAAGAAATAGAGGCTCAGAGAGACATGGCAGGAATGTGCACAAATTCAAATTCGAATGTGTAAGGAATGTCCAGTTATTTTATTTTCTTAAATTTAATTAAAACCAACTCTTGCTATGATCTCACTAGAATGGCAAGAAATGACATCAGCCATTTGGGGGCTTCGCTCCCAGGACTTGACTCAGGATCCTGGGTCTTGCTCAATGTGCTAAAGCGTGGAGAGGGCCTGTCCTGTCATCTCTCTTCTATGCTCATGAGTATCTTCTAGAGGCCCACAAAAGAAATGTTTCCTCTGGATTGGGCCCTCCAGGTTTCTGTGTGACCTGTGGTGTCAAGGATCTTTGAGAGGTTGGGGTCCCAGTCCCAGGATTCAGTATCTCACGGCCCACCTTACTGCACAGCCATCCTCTCTGAGTACTCGCTTCTTCCTCTGGCCACTGCACTGAGGGTACTCAGATCTCAGGATTTCTGTCACCTCCAGACATCCCCTTTTTAGTGACAGAGCGGTACTTGTCTCTTCCTTCTTGTTGCCCTCAAAGAGTCTCCCTTTCTCCTCCCCTAGGAACACCTAGCAGAATCTAGCAGAGTTTGAACTTTTATAAGATAAAAGTTGCTCCATAGAAATGTCTGCTTTCCTTGTGCAAAAAAACCCTGAGGCAGGAAAATACCAAGAATCTTCTTAGAAAGGGAGTGGTGAGCACAGGGTATGGAAAATATGAAAAACTGATTCTCAAAAAATGTTCCTGCTACAAAAATTAAGTAACCAATTGATCCAAAGCCCCACAATAGTAAGAGGCAGAGTCAGGATTCAAAGACACTGTCCCAGTTACGCGCACCACCTAAACAGAACACGCATGTGAAGATCATGCTTCGGTTGTTGCAGGGCAGGTGCTCCTGGGCAGGGAGAGCAGCAGCTGCACATTCCAGCTGAGGGCTGCCCTGTGCCCACTCATGGAGATAGCAGATAGATGAGATCCAAGGACTTGAGTCTTAACAGAGTTTGCAATTCAAACCCAGAACTCTCTCACCTACACAGGGACATTCATCATCTTACACTAGATAAACACTGTCCCAAGGACAGAATCTAAATTACTCTAATCTTGGAATTTCCACATGATTTATGCTTATGTAGAGCTGTGCTTGCCAGAAACAGAATGACAACACTATTAAAGAGCGTTTAATAGAACAAACCCAGGCACCTTCTCAAATTGTAATGCATGCATTATATAAGGAAGAGGTAAAATGAAATGCTTTTTTACTTATAGATGTGCTTTCAGGTTTTTTAATTATATCCCTTGGAACAATAATTTCATATTTCTAGGTGGAAGACTTTTTATTTTAATCATGCTTCAAACAACCAAGAATTTCATTTTGTTCTAAATTAATTTGCTTGCAATGTTAATAGGAATTTTTTGTTATTACTCAGAAATAAAATTTTAAATGGCTAAGGAGTTAAATCACTGAGAAAACTTAGCCACTTAATTTTGGATCTATCTTTATGTTTATGTTTAGAGTAGTATTTTTATATTGACCTCAACTATCAAAAACACATGAAAAATTTAAAAAGCAGTGATGGGGGAGGTGGCATGAGTCCTCAGAACATCTAAAATAGTAGTTATAAGGTTCAGGTTTTCATAAGGGAGACCCTTGTACCCACAATCTTTGTGTTTACTCCAGTTCACTTTTCCCTTACTAAACATTTTAGATATGTCACATAAATTATGAAAAAAAAATCCAAGAAAATTGAAAGTGCAAAGAAAAACTCTCCTGAAGATCCACCACCCAAAGACTACCACTGTTAACATTTTAATTGATTTCTTTTGGGGTGTTTTTGTTTCTCTATGCTTCAAATTCTCACTATTGTTTCTGTTACCTCTTTCTTTTGTAGTAATGGTCAACATTGCATGCTCTTTTTTTCTTTTTTACTTATAAAATAAGCATTTCCCGCATTTAAAAAATATACTCTTCATAAGGCTTTCTAATGGCTCTCTAATAGTCTATCATGTGGCTGCATTACAATTCACTTAACTAGTTGCCTATTATTGGACACAGAGGGATTGTCTTCCAGAAAATCCATTTCTCTGGATTCCATACCTTGCCTCTCCAACTGGCATTGGTGTACATGGCTGAGTGCCAGAGGTTTCTGGATGCCACAGGATAAATATCTTCTTAGAGTAATCAATTTTCCACAAAATTGGAAGAGGAGATTCATGCTAAAATAAAACCAACCCAGACATATAACATAGAACTAGAAATGTATATGAATTTTTAAGATAAAGCAGGAAAGAGATTTTAAAAATTAAACGTGGTTGAAGAGAAAATGATGTTGTTGACATATTTGTGAAATATAGATGTAACCTGCATTGGTAGAGCTATGTGATGGTATTTTGTGGTACTTAATATTACATATTCTGGATGTATACATGAGTAAGCAGTGTCTGCATGAATAATCAGAAAATAAACCAAACCAAACCTTGCTTTGCTTTTATTGAAGAATTTATAGGACTCTGTGTCTGCTCCCATGCTCCATTTTAAGCATGTGCATCCTTGCTTATATTTTATGTAATAAAATAAGAAAAGAGCCCTTTATTGTTGAACATGTTGGCATTATTTTCCTTTCTTTTTGTATTATTTGAAGTGAGTTTTATTCCTTTTCTGAATTTTTTCTTTTGTTATTGGAAATAGATCTTTTGTTTAAAAATGGATTTATGAAGGGGCGCTTTTTTCCAAAATAGAAAAAAATTGTATTGTGATTACAAAAACATAGCATAAAAATTACCATCTTAACCATTTTTAAGTGTACAATAGTATTAAGTATATTTACATTGTCATGAAAAAGATCTTCAGAACTTTTTTATCTTACAAATCTGAAACTCTATACTCGTTAAACAACAACTCTCCTTTTCCCCCTCCCCCTATTCCCTGGTAACCACCATTCTGCTTTCTTTTTCTATGAATTTGACTGCTTTAGGTGCTTCATGTAAATAGAATCATACAATATTTGTCTTTTGGTGACTAGCATATTTCACTAAGCATAATGTCCTCAAGGTTCATCCATGTTGTAGCTTGTGACAGGATTTCCTTCCTTTTTAAGGCTGAATAATATTCCTTTTTATATATATATATATATATAAGCATGTCCGCTCTTCCTTCAGAAGACCCATGACTCAAAGAAATTTAACCTCGTCCCCAGCTTTGGGAGTATATCTTGATTACTCTAAACCACTCATGGCAATCCCACTACCTTGCCTTTGAATGGTTTAGGAACTCAGACTTCAGTCCTTCAGAATACAGCTCTCCCTTGAGGAGTGTTATTGGTAGAGGAGTGGGCATGTGACCTAAGTTGGCCCAATAAAATTGAAGAGAAAGGCTTCTGTAAAACAGCTGAGTGAAAGGCTTTCTTTTTCTCCTGTAGAATATGGACAAAGAAACATGTGTCCCCATTTGCTCCTATAAGCCATTTATTAACAGTGAGGGCCCTAGTCTGGAGACAAAATTGAGACACAAAGGAAGACTGAATGAAGTGAATATCAAAGAAATAGAGTGGAGCCCTTATGGTATTGGGCCTAGAGCCCTTCTGAGCTCTGGGACTGCCTGTTAATAAACTTCTTCATTGTTTAAGCTAGTTTGAGCTGGGTTTTCTGTTACTTTTAGTCCAAAACATCCTACCTAACATAACTCTCCTCTGCTGTTCAGGAACCTTTGGGGAAAAGTTTAGGAATCACCTGTCTATCTTACAACTGGCCCTGTTGCATTTCCTCTTTAGACATTGGCTGGTCAATGTAGTCTTCCCACAACCAACCTGGGGACATCACACCTCAGGACATTTTAAAATCTGAAACAAAGTTTCCATTCTGTTGCTGAAGGAAGGATGAGGAAAGGGGTTTTCCCTCCTGCCAGGAGATGGCCTGTGACTAGATCTACTCTAGAGGAGGAGACGTTGTATCTTGGTGGTGCCTTTGGAGGAAATGGAGTACAGGGCTACTACTAGCCCATACTGTCCTTTTATGTGAATTAGGAAAAAATGCCCTTCCCAAGACACTTTACTTCCACATGATGGTAAACTGTCATAATACATCGATTTTGTTAGCACAAAACATTTTTCTTTGATTTGCCAGAAAATTCTCATAATGAATATACAAGTATATGCTATCTAGGGTGTAAATAGCTCTCTCTTAGATCTGGCACCGTTGAGCACGACACCATCTGGACAAAGGAAAGTGGCAGCCTGTTAGAGAGACAGAACACAGGATGCAGAACAGGTGAGAAAGCTGGTGGAGATGTACTTACAGTCCATTTACTTTTAGTTCAGACATAATTTTAATAAGTAAGCACCTTTAACAAGTAAACTGGGGAGATAAGGTTTTTTTTTTAATTTTTAATTTTAAAATAATTTCAGACTTACAAAAAAGTTGTGGAAAAAAAAATTGTCACCAAAAACCAAAAATCAGTTCTCATATATCCTTCACCCAGCTTCCCAAATGTTCACAACTTACATATGATAGTACATTATGAAAATCAGAAAATTAACTTTGATACCATACGATTAACTAATACACAGATTTTACTCAAATTTCACTAATTGTCACACTAATTTTTTTATGGTCCTGTATCCAATCCAAGATCACATATTGTATTTAGTTGTCATATTTTCTTAGTCTCCTTCAACCTAAGATAGTTTCTCAATTTTTCTTTGTCTTTCATAACACTGAAACTTTTAGAGAATACTGGCCGGTTATTTTGTAGAATGTCCTTCAACTTGAGTGTGTCTGATGTCATTATATAATTAAATTCAGATTATGCATTTTTGGCAAGAATACCACGGAAGTGATGCTGTGCCCTTCTCAGTGCATCATGTCAGGAGTCACGTGATGTTGATATATCTCATTACTAGTGTTGTTAACTTTCATTACTTGGTTATGGTGGTGTGTGCCTTGTTTCTCTGTTGTAAAGTTACTCTTATTCTCTTTATAATTTGTAGGTACCTTGTGTGAAGATACTTTGAAAATATGCATATATCCTCTTTCTCATCAAACTTTGTCCTGCTAATTTTACCATCCGTTGATGATTCTTACCTACAACAATTGTTACTGTAGCATTGGCCAAATGATGAGGCCAAGATTTGAGCTTTTGAATAAAGTTTGGAAACAGTCCCCAGAAGCAGGTGAGAAACGTCTCACAATCTGACAGTATAATCTGGTGACTAAGAGGAGGAATTTTGCAATCAGACAGATTCAAATTCAAATATTGGCTCCACTTTGTATTAGCTGTGTGATCTTAAGCAAATTAACTTCTCTGAGCATCATTTCACTTACTGGTGAAGCAGGATGGTGGAGTCTACCTTACAGAGTTTTTATGGTGATTATAATGAATATAAAGAACTTTGCACAGTGTCTGGCACACAGTAGATGCTCAGTAAATTTTAGCTTCTATTGATAATGGTTATTTTATTGCAGCAATCTTCAGCAGAATGAAAACCCAGAAGTACTTTCTTGGTATAGTTACTTATGTAAAAAATATCCTTTCTTTTTTCTTTTTTCTTTTTTTTTTTTAATTTTTAGCCTTTTATGAAATCTACCAGGGAAGAATATACTTCTGATATACCAGTTTAATGGCAAGAAACCAGACTGAACACACACACACACACCCCCCATATGCCCAGCATTTTGGATATCATGACAAAGGAGAGAGATTAGCTGAGATAAAAATTAATATAAACATAATATCTAGGATTACTGAGCACTTCAGCAGATACTACTGGGTTTTTTTTTTACCCAGTAGCCAATCTCCCATTCACAGTAGTAGAATTCTGCTGTATGAGTAAATGGAAGTGTGCCCAGCTAAAAAAAGTCTTTATTTTCCTAGCTCCCTTGCAACCAAGGGTGGCTAATATGGCCAATAAGCAAAAATCTGCTAAGTATGACTTCTAGAACAGCTATTGAATTTTGATAAAAGAGACATACTCACCAGACATATGCCATGTCTGCCTGGAACTCAGAAGCAATGCTTGTAGATGCAGCAGCCACCTTGTAACCTAAGGGCTGAAAGCCACACACTAAAGATGGCAGAGCAGGAAGATAGAAGGAGGCTGGTTCCTTGTGCAGCTCTTACTTTCTTTTTATAAGTGAGGAAACTGAGGTGCAGAGACATGAAGCAAATTATCCATGGTCAGTTAGCTCTGAGGCAATGCAGCTGGGATTCAAATCTATGTCGGTATGACTCCAAAGTCATCTATTTTCTGCTATAGTACAAAGCTTCCTAAAAGGGTGAATAGATGTAGAACCCTTTCTCCCACGTTTACACATCGTGATGCACAAAGCAAAGTGTGATGGGCAACACAAAGTGTCCATGTCTTTGATGGCAAAGCTAAAAATATTACATGTTCTCTTTGTTGACTACTGACAACTCCAGTCTGATCAGCAAAAATGACCAGCAGTTCTCTATCATCTTCTACTCCTGCCAATAAAAAAGGCTTCAAACGGTGATAAGCAACTTGTGATGAGTGTCACCAACAAGTAGTTGCCACCCGAAGAGCACACCCAAAACATCATGGCCTAAGTCAGAGGTCACAAAAGGGTGATAGATGTGTTTTGATTGGCTGGCATGGATGCTTAATAAATTACTTGATCTAATAAATATTACATAATAGTTGAGATTTCTTGCTGCTCTTATAAAACTCTGAATTCCTGGGTGGCAACAGTTAACTGGAGCTGCCCCGCTCCACTACACCATCCCATTCCATACTGCTTCTCTGACCCTGAGCCGGAGGATCTGTTTCCAACTATCATCAGGTTTGTTGGATAATAAAAAATATTTTATCTCTATCAAATATTTGATCTCTATCTAAAATGAAAATAGATGGATAGAGCTATCTGTTTCTTATACCTGGCCCACTGGAGGCATTTCAGTTACCTGCCAGGAGGCACAGAATTTGAAAGAACACTCAGGCACATGCTTTCTAAATCTGTTTGCAGATCAACAACCTTTCTAGCTCGTTCACAGTATCCCCATTTCATGTATGTTCCTTTAGCAAGCCTTCAGAATAACTGTTGAAGTAAGTATTACCGTTCTCATTGGGATGGGAGAGGTTAGATAATTTTTCTGAGATCTTGTTGTGTAATTATTATGTTAGAATTTTGACTGCTGTTTTGTTGATTTGTAAAGCTGTTTTTAAAGCTCAGAGATCTGAGTATTCTTTTTCAGAGAATGGGAATGGGGAGAATAAGTAGACCAGTGGACCTTTGTCTCGCCTAAATTGGTGGCCTCCACCATTACTTCTTCACTACCCTTTTCCTTATCATTATAAAATGAGCTCATATTATTAAACACTATGTGCCAGGCACTATGCTAATGGTTTTTTTTTTACCTGCATTGATTATTTTATTCATCATAAGAACACTCTGAAGTCTGTTGAAAGATAAATTTTTTTAATTGAATCATGATTCACCTACAAATATAAAATGAACGTCTATGATTTTATTTAACATATCAATTAATGAGGTAATAAGTAAGATGTTACAACCAGTTCAAATGAAAATCCAAAGAGCAGACAAATGCATTAACTTATCAGGAATGCTAAAATGAACTAACTTTATAGGTGCAAAACTGATCTATAGCCACAGCACAATAATCCATTGCCTACCACTAGACACAATTTGCATTTCTGACACAATTTGCATGGACAAGAATCATTTGCATTACTCTGTTTTCTACAATTTATGGAGTTGTAAAATAGATCAAAGACAATGAAATGCCTTATAAATCTGGGTGAGTAAACTAGATACGACACCTACTAATTTTTTCTTATTCTCATTTCAAAATATTTTACAACTTTTCCTGAGAAGTACTTCTATTGTTATTCTCCTTTTACAAATGAGGAAATTGCAGCCAAAAGAAGTTAAGAAAATTTTCCAAGCTCTCATAACCAGTAAGTGGTGGGATCATATTTGAACACAAGTCTAACTAAATCTGGAAAAAATAATTCAGTTTATTAAATCATTTTTCCTCTTGGATTTATTATACTTGAAAAATTTAATTTAAAGCAAGCAAGAATCAGAAAATGGGAGCCTACTGTATCTTGCTTTTCTCTCTATAGATATTATAAACTAGCAGCCTGAATTCAGCCCAAGAAAATTTTTTTTACTTACACAATGTTTAAGTTTTTAAAAATTAGTTATGACCATTATTGGTTACCTATTGCTGAGCAACAAAAGACAAAAAACTTAGTGGCTTAAAACAACAATAAAAAGCTATTATCTCAGTGTCTTAGCTGGGTGGTTCTGGCTCAGGGTCTCCTGTGAGGTTGCAGGTGTGATGTTGGCTGAGGCTGCATCATCTGAAGGCTTGACTGACAATGGATGATTCACTTTCAACATGGCTCCCTCAAAGGGTTGGCAAGGTGGTGCTGGCTATTGGTGGGAGATCTCAGTTACTCCCCATGTGGGTATGAAAATAAATAAAGGAAACCTTACTTAAAATGGAGTCAAGAAGCTCTGAAGGAAAAGCTCTCCTGCATATACCACTCACTGCAGCCTGCATAACAAGCAGGGGGAAGGAAGATAAGAATTATTTTGACAGAGGAGGATACTAATCACCTGGAACTTTAATCTCCTGCTGTTAAAAAGAAGGAAGATCCCTCCCTGCTCCAACAACAACGCACTAACTACTGCTTGCAGCCAGTGAGAAACCACCTCAAACTCTTGTTTTTCTCCAGTGAACTTCTGTTCAAGACAACCCTCCTTAATTTCCTCCTAAAACTTAAAGCTGACTTTCCCACTGTCTCTTCAGACTCACCTGTAGCTTGCTGCAGTTTGTTTCCCAAATTGCAGTTCTTTGATCCCAAATAAACACTTTGCTTCTTAAACTGGTGTCAGTTTTTGTAGGTTGGCATGAGCCTCTTCACAGGCTGCTTGAGTGTCCTCATTTCAGGGTGGCTGGCTTCCCCCAGAGTGAGTGATCCCAGACAAAGTGAGACAGTCTTTCATATCTTTTATGACCTTGCCTTGGCAGTGGGTCACATATCAATTCTGCCATATTTTATTGGTCACCCGGACCAATCCTGATGTAGTGACACACCTTGTGTAGGTGACTACACAAGGACACGAATACCATGGGGAGAGGATCATTGGAGGCCATCTCACAGACTGACTACCACATAAACATTTAAACATTGCAGGATTTCACATAAGAATCTGGATTTCTGGCTTCTCTTGAAAAATCAGATCTGGCAACCCTGAGCCTGCATTTCCACGTGACAATAATTAGTTGAAGTTGAATAGCCACAGCTCACTTTAGAAAGAGCATGCACTACCTGGATTCATCCTAGTTCCCAGTCAACTCATTTATGTAACCTGCTCGGCCCTTGTGACATCTGCTTTGTGGTAAAAGTAATGCCCAAGATTTCCCTGTCCTTGGGAGCAATTTAATAAATAACAGAAGGAAAAAAATGTAAAATAAAGTAATGAGGTTTTTTGGGAGCCCCATGTGTCCCTCAGTTGGGTTGCTATCATCACCTTTCCCTGTTTCTCACCTGCCACTCCTTTTTCTACTCTCCTCTTCTTTATTTGACGGTTACTGTGTCCATGACGCTGTGTGTGGGAGTTACTAAATATAACTCCTAGAGAAGTTTGGAGGTGGGAACAGGAAGACTATTCCATTTGGCAAACTTTCGTGGAGGGAAGGTACATAATCTTTTCAAGGCAGGAAATCAAGATAAATTCCCTAAGTCTATCTATCCCCTGATAGTTTCATGATGAGGGCCAGATAGGTAAAGGGAAATATTCTTATGGGAAAGTGGGAAATGATGCCTTGGCCCTGTTTTAGCTGGTTGTTGTCCCATCATTCTTTAATTACGCATCCTTGTGTAATAAACATTTATTGGTTTGACTTTCCAGTATCTCTTTTCCCCCATTCTGATGGTTTATTTGAGGGGAGCCACATCTTGTATCTCTCAATGCAACTTCAGATGGAGTTGACCCTGGCCTCTAGCTGTAGGATTGAGCATGTGACATAATCCTGGTAAGGAGAGCCTGAATTCCGCTGGCTACATGGATCAGTTAAAGGAAGAGGATGACCCAACAGGACCAATCAGAGCTGATCCCAAAGCTTTTTCTGAAACGTTTGAGGGTCCTACCTGAGAATGAAGCCCACACAAAAGTAAGAGTTGAGAGAAAAAGGCAGATTCCTGAAAATATTGTTTGAACACTTGGATCTAGCCATGTCTGAAGCTAACTTATCCCTAAACTTTTCAGTCCCATAAGCAAATAAATTCCCTTTTTAAACTTCAGTCATTTTGAGTTAGGTTTCTATTACTGTAACCAAGAGTCCTGTATAATACAGCAAATCTGTGAGTGAGACTGATGTGGGTTCCAGTTTTGGCTCTGCCACTTACTAGCCGTGACTTACACAACTTACAATTTAAACTCTTAATTTTCTCATTTGTAAAATGTGGATAACAATAGAACTTACCTCATAACGCTGTTAATGAGAATTAAATTAAATAATGTCATTAAATGCTTAAAATAGTGTTTGGCAGACAGAAAACACCCAATAAATATTTTCACAGTTCACAGAGGTTCTGTCCTGTACCACAACGATTTATTTTTATTGTTACCTCCTATACCTCACAGTTAGGGAAGGTAATTGTGATTTTCCTCACCTTAGAAATCAAGAAACTGAGTCTTAGAGCAGTTAAGGTATTTGCCTGATACAACCCAACTTTTAAGTGACTCATGTCACTTGCCATTTGTGTCAGTCAGGGGTCAGGAAATAGAGACAATTGCAGATATTGTAAGCAGAAAGGACTTAAATTAGTTGTTTACAATTCACTTTATTGGGTGAGGGAATTCTGCTTTCAGTATCTTGTAACTGGGAGCTACAGTGGACCCTCGTACTCCACAACAACTAGATCTCAGGTAGGACACACTCCGTGAAGTATTTCTCATCTCAAGAAAGGTAGGAGAGGTCCCTAGGGATACTCCCAAGTTAATAGATGAAAGCTGAACCCAGAGCAAGTAGGGGATATCTATGCTCAGGGCAAATTTGAAACTCATGCAGTGAAGATGGTGGAGCCTCTGTTAGCTTAGGCCCTGCTTGACTGCGCAGAGCAGAGTTCCCTCTCTGCCCTCACTCCCCCACACACTGGACTGCAGAGTGAGAAATGAACTTTGTTGTGTTATTGTGTTTGTTGTGTTAAGCCACTGAGATTTGAAGTTTTTATTCAACTAGCATTAATACTATGACAAAAACCACAAATGGGACTTTGAAGTGCAGTGCTCCTTAAAAAAAACTAAAGTAAATGTCACTGGCTTAGCATGCCAGTTATGGGAAGAAAGGAAACTGATTCCAGAGGCAGAAAAGGTGGCAATCCATGCTATGCAATGGCAAAACACTTGGCAAAAATTCTCACTTGTAATAATTTAAGAGGCAGGCCATATGCTTACTGATCTGTCAGTTCCAAGAGAAGCAGTTGGAAAGAACCAAACTGTTAGTGTGTATTGGCCACTGTTGGCTGGCAAGTTTTGGCAGTTTGTAGGAAGAAATGAAAGAAAATAGGAAAACTACATAAATTTGAGGTCTTGAAGTGGACTACTTCTAGACCCCAAATAGTAGGAAATAAGATTGAGAAAATTGTGAGCAACAAAGGCCTGCTAGGTAACCATGTTTTGGTGAAGATCACATTAAAGTTGTGGCTTTCCCACTCAATCCTGACAGCATCAACGTGGCTGCTGTTAAGTTGAGAGACATGAGGATAAGGAAAAAGAGACATAAAGTGTATTGAGAACTATGTCTAGGAAAGTATTTGGGGTATAGTTTGTGTCATGGGAACTGTCCAGAAGGAAATCAATGAGAACTGTTAAGTTTCTGAGGAAATTGTATTTCCAAACAAAACAAAAGTCTGGCACAGAAACTAGTCAAGGCACAAAACAACAAGCAGCCTTGGACTCCCAGCTTTCCATGAGAAGGGAGCAGACTCCAAAATTTGCGTAGTCCCAGAGATAGCTTACACCCATCACCTACTTCAGATACTGCCATGGAGGATAATGAACAATGAAGAGAATTCCCAGAGAGTGGAACCAGGGGTCACAGAGAAATAGGGACAAAATAATTCCTGTCATGGAGGAGAAACAGTCCAATCAAAGACATTTCCCAATGCTACTTGGTCAGGGAGACGTCACAATGCCTGCCCTACTGCTTTGGACCAGTGTCGGCTTTGTGTCTTTCATTTCTTCCCTTTCCAAATGGGACACTGAAGTTATTGTTTCTGGTTGCCATTTTATATTTGGGGATGAGAAAGGAGCAGAGGGCAGATGGCTCTTCTTTTGGGTTTATAAATTACTCAACCGAAAAGAACCCCTTGTGAACCAGATGGAGATGACTGAGCATCACCCAGGGCTTTTAGCTGGATTCAGTGACTTTGGATAATGTTCTGGGGGGCAAGGGTGGGGAGGAGTTTATTTTATATATAGGAGGGAAAGTGAAATGGAAATTTATTGACCAGAAGGGCAAATAGTGGCAGAGACTGACTATGCGTTTTCCAAGGTCATTTGTATTTCCTCCTAGGCATTAAGTTAAACTACATTTCTCAGCCTCTCCTGCAGTTAGGTAGGGACCATGTGATTGGGTTCTGGCCAGTGAAATGTGGACAAAGTTGGTGTATGATGCTTCCAGTTCTAGTCCCTAAAACATCCCCCACAATCCTCTGTGCTCTCTGTTGTCCCTCATCTGCTAGCCAGATGTCAACATCTAGGGCAACACTAGGTTCCTAACTGACTGCACGGAGCAGAAACCTCCAGCTGACCACAATGAACTCTTTGTGAACAACAAATAAACTTTTATTGTATTAGCCACTGATTTTGGAATTATTTATTACAGAAACTAGTGTTAAGTACGCTGACTAATAAAATCTCCACTATACTAATTGCAAAGGGTTTCTGGACTCAATTCCAAAGTGTATGTGTGTGTGGGTATGTGTGTGTGGAGGCTTCCCCACACCAACACACAGTTCTTGGACAGCAGCAGGGTGTCCAAGAATTCAACTCAGTTCTGACACTATCTACCCAGAGGTAGAATCAGATTCCACAGGTAAAGGGCTCAGTCCCACAAGACCGCCCTCCACTTCAGATGCCAGTCACAAACCCAGGTTATTACCTGTGCTTCTGACCAACTGACTACAAACTGGAAGTTCCAACAACCCCCCTCCAACTCAGGATGCTAATTGCAAGTCCAGGTTGTTCCCTTACTTCTGACCAACTGGCTATAAGTCAGAGGTTCCCAAAACCCCCTCCTCGAGTTCACTTAATTTGCTAGAACAGCTCACAGAACTCAAGAAAACCTGTTTACTCACTAGATTACCAATTTATTACAAAGGATATTAAAGGATATACATCAACAGTGCGATGAAGAGATATATGGGGTGAGGTCCTGAACAAACGAGCTTCTGTCCTCGTGGAGCTTGGAGCCCAGCACGGTGGCATGTGGATGCGTTCTGGTTCCCCAACACGGAAGCTGTTTGAAAAAGGACTGATGAGCTGTCCCTTTGGGTTTTTATGGAGGTTTCATTACACAGTCCTGATTAACTAAGTCATTGGCTATTGACAATTGATTCAACCTCAAGCCCCCATCTGATGACTAAATATGTATTTCTTATAAATCACAATGTGACACTAATTTAACATGCAAAATGTTATATGACCAATGGGAAGCTAAGTGTTTATCCAGAGATTCCAGACTTATTAAACACATTAGTTTAGCTATTAGATGATCGCAAAACAGCTGATTTGAAAAATAAATTTTAGTTTTCTAAGGGTTGTATTTCTGACATAAATATACCCATCCATAATGGAATAATGAATGTCATATCTAAGTGTGCCTAAGGGGTGGGCCAGAAAGAGATGCCAAGTGAAGTGATTAAAGCCTTAAAACTGTTTTCAGGTGTGGTCCTAGGTCCAATCCTGAGTCAACATCACAGATCGTCTATCATTCACAGTCCAACCAGGAGAAGAGAAACCACCCTGGGTGTTCAGAAGAGAGCGACTGTGGTGCAGGAAAGAAGAAGAAGAGAAGGTAATCAGAGGGCAGTGAGGCAATGCAGACATTAGCAACAGCACAAAGCCGTCACCACAGGGCAAGACACAGGGAGAAGGTGGTATAATCAGAGCCCAGGAGTCAAGATCTCCCAGCAGAAGACAGAATCAAGACAGACATGTCCTGTGCTAGAGGTGCTGGAGACCCCAGAAGAGGGACAGCAGCTTTGAAGATGCCACCCAAGGCAGCAAGGGAAGGAGATGAAGACCCTGTCAATCTCTCACCAGTGCCTGCCATTGACTAAAGCCAGCTGGAAGATCACTGACGCTGGAGCCTGAGAGAGACAGCCTGCAGGAGCCAGCCCTTGGCCTTACTGAGCAGGGCAGGAGAACCGCAGGCAAAGGATGCGAGCACATATAAGCATAGGTCCCAGAGAAACTGTTAAACACGGGAAGAGATATAGAACATTCTATTCTCCATAAAATCAAAGCTCAAGTGTTAGAGCAACTTAAAAGAGCATTGTGATCAAAGGTGGGATATTTTTAAATTTTCTTGCTGTTCAGAGGTCCTGTTCTACTTATTGTGATTTAAGTTATCACTTTCATTTTTATTCTAGGTTCTGGAAGAGCCAGCATGTGGGGCAGTTTCTTTATTCCGTGTCCAAATATGAAATCTACACGGGTGTAGCTTCTTTCTCCTTCAAGTTTTGTAAGCAACTTTAATTAAGCATTTGAAAGCTGCGGAGGTGAACAGTGGAAGAAATTCTGCCTCTGCTATTTAGCAGCTCTGTGATATTAGGCAAACCACTTAACCAACCTCTGCAGGTCTATTTTCCTCATATCTAAAATGGACACAATAATACCTTCCTTCTTATCTCACTGGCTTATTGGAATGATCATAATTTTTGTTTGTTTTAATGAGACAGTGAAAATATTGATATATAGAAAAGCATTATATAATATTAAAACATTATACATATTAATATGCCTCCAAATCTGTCTCCCTACTATTCCATCCTTTATTTTGGGGGTCAGCTTTACTGAGATATAACTTAAATACAATTAATCAATATAAGTATACAATTCAATGAGTTTTGACCAATATGTACAGATATGTGACCACTACCCAATCACGATATAGAATATATCCATTGCCCCCAAAATTATCCCTCATGCCCCTTTGCCTTTTTATACTTTAAAAGTCAATATAGGGGACGGCCTGGTGGCATAGTGGTTAAGTTCACGTGTTGGTGGCCGGGGGTTCACAGGTTCGGATCCCAGGTGTGGACCTACTCACTGCTTATCAAGCCATGCTGTGGCAGGCATCCCACATATAAAGTAGAGGAAGATGGGCATGGATGTTAGCCCAGGGCCAATCTTCCTCAGCAAAAAGAGGAGGATTGGCAACAGATGTTAGCTCAGGGCTAATCTTCCTCACCAAAAAAAAAAAAAAAGTCAATATACACCCAAGAGAAATGAAAACATACATCTACACAAAAACTTATATATAAATGTTCATAGCAGCATTATTCATAATAGCTCAAAAGTGGAAATAAGCCAAATGTCCGTCAACTGATGAATGGATAAATAAAATGTATACCCATGCAGTAGAATATTATTCAGCTATGAAAAGGAATGAAGTACTGATGCATGCTACAACATGAATGAATCTTGAAAATATTATATTAAGTAAAAGACACCAGTTATAAAAGACCACACATTATATGATTTTATTTATATGAAATGTCTAAAATAGGCAACTCTATAGAAACAGAAAGTAGATTAGTATTTGCCTAGGGCTAGGGGTTAAGGGAAAATGGAGAGTGACAGCTAATAGGTATGGGGTTTCTTTTTGATGAAAATGTTGTATAATTCATTTTGGTGATGGTTGCACAGTTCTGTGAATATACTAAAAACCATTGAGTTATACCCTTTAAATGAGTATATTGTATGGTATATGAATTATATCTTCATTAAGCTATTACCAAAAAACGTTAAAGAATTAAGAGAAATCTAAAACAAAGGCATAATTTCAAATACAATATTTCATTATAATTTTTGTATACTTTTTTCTTCAAAGTTATGAGAGCATTTATGTAAATTAAAACAAAGATATCATCCACAATCTTAATATCCTAAGAAATCAAACTATTTTGATTATTTCTTGTCCCTTCCTCAACTCATCTTTGAGTATATTTGCTTGGTTTATAGTCATAAATGGCACAAACATGATTAGTAGGTTGCTTTCATCAGTTAATATTACATCATGGACATTTTTCCGTCTCGCTACATAGTTTTCATGGAGAGCATTTTAAAGACCATATGACAGTCCGTCTCACTGACCACACTCCTCCATCCATCAGAACCCAAAGCCAGAGGCCTGAGCTGTGCCTGGGCTGCTCCTACCACGACTCGGGTTCAGAACAGCGTACTCTTTTGCCCACATTACTGCAGATGTTTCCTGACTGGTGCCCTTGCTCTGTTGGTGGTCTAGCAGTTCATCCTGCACACAGCAGCCAGGCCTAAAATGCATGTCTTCAATGACTCCCAAACATGAGAGGCTGAACCACTTCAATGGCTCACACAACCCCTCAGGTTTGGGCTCTTGCCTACATTTTCAGCCTCATTACTCCCCTGCCCCCTACCCCCAATCCATATTTCCTGTGTTTCCTGAAAAGCACACAGCATAGTGTATGGGATCACTCTGCCCAAAATAACTCACCCACCACCCTCCCCTCTCCCGTCTACTTGGCAAGCTCCTACTTATCCTTATAAACATTGCCTCCTCTTGGGAGCATCTCCTGTCCTCCCTAGAAGGAGGGAGATGCTCCCACTTCCATACTCTTAGATACCTTTGTACATATCTCCATTTCATACTGTACTTCTCAGGCGTGCTCCATGCTTACCTCTCTCACTAGAGTAGCAATTATGTCCTATTTAGCTTGTTATTTCCAGCACTCCAGCATCTGGCACATAGTAGGTCCCAGTAAATGTATTTCAATAATTTAATAATTATAACTCTGTACTAATCGGGCACTATTTTCCATGCACTATTTAAATTGCTTTTCACTTATTATTACATTTAATCCTCTAAACAACCCGATAAGGTAGATACTATTATTATTACTACTTTAAAGATGAGACTACTTTAAAACTGAGGCACAGAGAGGTTAACTTGCCCAAAATCATTACACAGCTGGTAAGTGGCAGGACCAGGATTTGGACTTATACAGTGTGACTCTGCCTCTGGAGTCCATGCTCCTAATCACTACACTATACTGCCTCTTGAACAAATAAAGTAAACCATTCCTTTATTGCTGAATACATAGATTACTTGTAACTAATCTCTCTCTCTCCCTCCCTCCCTCCCTACCCTCCCCCTCTCTCTCCTTCCCTCTCTCTGATAGAAATGGCACTATAACACAGAATTGTATTATAGCTTATTTTCCTTCTTTTGGATTTGTCTTAAGACAAATCCCCATAGAATTTAAAGTAGACTTTAAAGATGCATTACCAGATGAGGTCATTTTTCTGGATCTTCGTATGTCCAATAACAATTTTATATAACATAATGTAGCATATGCCAAAGAGGTGAAAGTTTCAAGACCGTCAGCCATCCCAGCTGATACATGATCAGGCAGATTGGGTAAGTACTCTGAAGACTGAAGATGGCCATAGGACAAGTGCAAGGAGGTGCAGACTGGCATGAACGAGACTTGGCCAGCAGTGACCTAACTTCACAATACTGCCTTTGATCTCATTTTAGGATAAAAGAATGGAAAACACTTCTATGTTGCTTCTTCTCAAAAATGTCCAAATGTTAATGATTTAGTGGCTAAATTGCTGTACCAGTCTTCTCAATGACATTCTTTTATGCCATAAAGTAGGTTAATCTAAGCAGTATAAATATACCTTTTTGAAGAAAGCTACCACATCAGTCTGACTGCCCTGAGATTGCCGTGTTGTGAGGAAGCCCAAGCTAGCCCAGCAGAGAAGTCATGTGGAAAGAGAATGATGACCAGCTAGCCCAACTACTCTAGCCATTCCAACCTAGGTGCCAGACATGGAAGTGAAGAAGCCGTCCTGGATATTTCAGCTCCAGCAGACACGATGTGGAGAAAAACTGAGGAACCAAACTGCAACCAGAATTATGGCCTCAGATATATGGCCCCAATTGAACCATCCCAACCATCTATAGCCATTTGAGCCATCCTAGCCATCCAGTCACATTAAATAGACAAGCCGTTTCCCCTGAGCCATGAGTGAATTCCAGATCCACAAAGTCAAGAGCATAATAAATGTTTTTTAACTCCACTAAACAAACAAAACATTTTTTTTTGTTTTTGCTGAGGAAGATTCGCCAAGCTAACATCTGCTGCCAATCTTCCTCTATTGTTTGTATGTTAGCTGCCACCACAGCATGGCCACTGACAGACGAGTGGTGCAGGTCCATGCCTGGGAACTGAGCCCAGGCCACCAAAGTGGAGCACACCAAACTTAACCACTAGGCCACTGGGGCTGGTCGGAACAAAACTTTTTTTATCCATCATAGGATTGGAAAAAGATATTCGAATGAGAAACACTGGCTAAAAATAAGTGCCACCCCTACCCTAGCTACTGAATTGGATCCTGTGTAAAAAGCAGTTGCTCATCATTGGCCTTGACTTTGATCCAAAGTCACATATGTGACCACTGCAGAGCAGCAACAGGGATGGCAGCTGAAAGCTTATCCTGGCAGAGTTTTCTTCAGCTGCTTTAGCCCAGAGGACCTGGTGTGATCCATGAAGCTAGTGCCCCTCCAACTGCCAGAGGGCGCTCCAGCCACTCCGCAGGCCAATATGACAACACTGCCTCAGCATACCTGGTTTGGTGGGGAAACTGGCTTTAAGGGTAGCCCAATCTAGGTTCAAATCCCAGCTCCACCTTCTAAATTGGTATATGATTCTGGGCAACTTAATGAACTTGGGGACTACGAATTTTCTTCTCTTTGAAATGAGGATAATAACACCTAGCTTTTCAGTATGTTGTTAGGGTTAAATGAGCCTTACTTACCTGGCATTTGAGAATAAGGACAGCTGATGTTTACTGAGCATCTCACAAAGGACTTTAAGTTCCTTTTCACCATCCTCAAGTGGTCACTCAACACTGCCTGGCAATTTCAGAAGTCAACTGAATATTCCACTATTTCATACCCTTCATCTCTCCTCAAACCTTTCCCTCTAAGCTGATGACTTCACCTCATATTTCACTGATAAAAGAGAAGGAAGCTACCTCATCTTTCAGTCATCAAATCTAGACTTCTCCCTGGTCTGCATCTACTTCTCCTTTGTTCTTTTAACAATGGAGGAAGTGCCCCTCCTCCCATCAAAGACCTGTCCTTCCATTTGTGTTCTAGATCTCATCGCCTTGCACCCTCTCCAGTGGATCATTCTATTGGCATTCAAATAGGCTCCACTCTCTCTCATCTTTGAAAACCTTACTTTGACCCCTAAACTCCCTCTGGTTACTGCCCTGTTTTTCTGCTCCCTTTATAGCAGATTCTCAAGAAAGTTTCTACATGCGCCATCTCTACTTCATCACCTGTTCATTCTTCAGCTCACACAGCTTTGGAGTCCAGCTCTACCACCCCTCTCAGATTGTTCTTGTCAAGGTCACCAGTGACCTTCTTACTGTCAACAGCAATATCCACTTTATTGCTCTCTTCTTACTCCACTTCTCAGCAGCATGAGGTCCACTTGGACTCTGAAATATTCCCCTCTCTTAATTTTTGTGACGCTGTAATGTCCTGGTTTTTCTTCTCCTTAATGAGAGTCTACATCCTCAGTCTCCTTTCCTTTCTCAACTCTATGGGTAAATGTTGATATTGCTCAAGATTCGATCCTGAGTCCTCTTTTCTTCTACACCTACGCTATTTCCCTAGGTGATTTCATCCAACACAAGCTTTAAATACAATATTATGCTGATGGCTTCCAAATATATATCTATAGTTCAGGCCTCTCTTATCATCTCCAGACTCATATCTACCTGCCTAATTGACGTAGCTACTAGGATATCCAACTGGCATATGAAGCTTACCTCTTCCAATTCTTTGTTGCTAAAACCCGCAGACTAGGAGTCATCCTTGACTTTTCCCCTTTCCTAATCTTCCACACCCATTTAATAATTTCTGCTGATCTTATTTTCAAAATAGGTCTCAAAACTGTCCACTTCTGTCCATCTCTACTGTCAAACTCCCATCATCTCTCCTCTGACTGGCTACCTCCTATTTGGTCTCTCCAGGCTTTCCTTCTTGCCCCTGCCCCTCTCCACTCTCTATGTAGCAGCCAGAGGTATCTTTCTAAACATAAATAAATCAGTTACTGTCACTTGTCTACTTCAAAACTGTCATCAGTTTCTGGTTATGCTTAGACTAATCCAAACTGCTTACCACAGACTGCTGTGCCTCAAGTCTTCAAGCCCCTGTCTACACCTTCAGCCTCATCTTACCCCACTCTTCTCCTCTCTCATGATGCTCCAGTCACACAGGCCTTCCATAAGTTCCAAATTCTTTCCTATCCCAGGGCCTCCTGACTATGGTGCCCTCAGCTTTGCTCTTCACCTAGATTGTTCCTTCTCATATTTTGAGTCTTAGCTGTATGAGTTATGAACGATCTTGCCTGCAAATAAAAGAAACCTCACCTAAGAGAGGCTTAAACACATGGAGGTTTGTTTATCCTTTATAACAAAATTTCCAGAAGTAGGTATTCTAGGTCTGGTGCAGCAGCTCCATGAGATCATAGGGACTCAGCCTCTTCCTATCTTTCAGCTCCACCATCCTTCATATATTGGCCTCTCAGTCTCACCTCGTACTTGCTGCCTCATGGTCACAAGATGGCAGCTTCACCTTAAGGCCTTAACTGTATCTTCCAGGCAGAAGAACGGGAGGGTAAAGGAACAAAGCCCACTTTTTATTTAACTTTTTATTATGCAGAATTTCAAACATAAAAAAATAGAATGGTATGAAGACACCCCCATCCCCCATGGATCCATCATCCAGCTACAATAATTATCAACTTTTGGCCAATCTTGTTTAATTGATACCCTCCCCACATACCTCTCCCTCTCCCCTTATTATTTCAGAGTAAATCCCAGACTTTGTATCATTTTTCCCTAAATATTTCACTATGTATCTCTAAAAGATAAAGCTCTTCCTTTTTAAACATAACCACAATACCATTATCACACAAAAATTAACAATTCCTTAGTATCATCAAATATCCAGTATTCAAATTTCCAATTGTCCCATAAAAATCAGATTTTTTACAGTTTAAAGTATCCAAATAAGACCAATACTTGCACTTGATATATCCTTGAAGTCCCTTTTAATCTGTAGGATCCCCCTTCAACTTTTTTTTCCTCTCAATTTATTTTTTGAAGAAACCAGGTCATTTGCCCTGTAGAGCTTCGCACAATCTGGATTTTCCTGATTGCACCCAGATGATGTCCACTGTCGTCTATATCTGGTAAGTTAATACTTGGAGCAGGTTTGATTAGATTCAGGTTTGTTTTTTGTTGTTGTTGCTTTTTTTTTTTTTTGGCAAGACCACTTTGTAGGAGGTATTATGTTCCGCTATCTGAAAGCATCTAATATCTGGTTGTCTCTCTTTTTGTGATATTAGCAGCTTTTGATGATTAATGTCTAGATTTATTCATTCATTATGTTATAGAATGGTCATTTTTTTAAAATTAATTAATTAATTTATTTTTCCCCCCAAAGCCCCAGTAGATAGTTGTATGTCATAGCTGCACATCCTTCTAGTTGCTGTATGTGGGACGTGGCCTCAGCATGGCCGGAGAAGCGGTGCATCCGTGCGGGCCCGGGATCCGAACCCGGGCTGCCAGCAGCAGAGCGCACGCACTTAACCACTAAGCCACAGGGCCGGCCCAGAATGGTCATGTTTTAATTCTATCATTCCTTCTTCATTTATTAGCTGGAATACTTTTTTTTTTGTTTCTTTTTTTTTTTTTTTTTTGTGAGGAAGATCAGACCCGAGCTAACATCCATGCTCATCCTCCTCTATTTGCTGAGGAAGACCAGCTCTGAGCTAACATCTATTGCCAATCCTCCTCCTTTTTTCTCCCCAAAGCCCCAGTAGATAGTTGTATGTCATAGTTGCACATCCTTCTAGTTGCTGTATGTGGGACGCGGCCTCAGCATGGCCAGAGAAGCGGTGCGTTGGTGCACGCCCGGGATCTGAACACGGGCCACCAGTAGCGGAGTGCCAGCACTTAACCGCTAAGCCAGGGGGCCAGCCCTGGAATACTTTTATAAAGAGAAACTTCTTTCCTCTATTATTAGGTTACCCAATGGGTACAGACAGTAAGGAATAATAAATGCTTGACTCTTTTCCTTAGTTTACCAGTTTTCAAAATAATGAATTGATTCACTAGCATCCTCCAATGATAACCTACCAGGCTTTTTTTAAAAAATTGTCTTTATGAACTTATGGATTTAGACATATTTGATGTGTTTTAATATATTGCAGTTATAATTCTTATTGATGCTCAAATTATCCCATCTTTGGCCTTTGGGAATGTCCTCAAATTGGTTCACCAGTTCCTTTCCAGTGATTTTCATTCACCCAATTAATTCACCCTGTATTAATTCTTTTTATGCTGAACTGAGTTAAAGTGACTTTTATTATTTGCAGCAGAAGAACCTTCACTTTTCAGAGGGGACTTGACCTGGAAAACAGGTAAGCTATAAGACACATCTGAATATCCTGAAAGTTGGGACCCTAATATAAGACACTTCCTACCATTGCTATCATTCTCGAAGGAATGTGCATACACCCTATTCACTAACATCCCCAAAATACTGGAACTTTGGTTACAGAGAGATGACTATATATACACATACACAACACACACACACACACACACAGATAGATAGATATATACACACACAAATTTCTTTTTCCTCTTTCGTAAACTGGAATGCTCTTCCAACTCTCTTTACATGACAGTTCGCATCTCAACGTCTCAGCCTTCGGGGACCAGCATCAATGTGGCTTCCTCAACTACTCCTACCTAAACTGCACCCCCCTTTCCAGTTATTCTCTTTCATATCATTTTTTTTTTCTGTGAAGAAGATCAGCCCTGAGCTAACATCCACGCCAATCCTCCTCTTTTTTTTTTTTTTTTTTGCTGAGGAAGACTGGCCCTGAGCTAACATCTGTGCCTATCTTCCTCCACTTTATCTGGGATGCCGCCACAGCATGGGCTGACAAGCAGTGCGTCAGTGCCCGCCCAGGATCCAAACCCAGGCCACCAGCAGCGGAGCGCGTGTACTTAACCGCTATGCCACGAGGCAGGCCCCTCACATCATTTTGTTTAATTTTTATGTCACTTAACACAGTCTATCTTTATTTATTTACTTATTTACTTTCTGTCTTCTCCTAGTCCTATGCCTGGAAAATGTATGCTCCATGAGATGAGGGACATTTTTGCCTTGCTCATCACTGTAACCTCAGTACCTGAAACAATGGCTAGCACATGGTAGTGTCATTTAAAAATATCTGTTGAGGGCCAGCCCCGTGGCTTAGCGATTAAGTGCCTGTGCTCTGCTGCTGGCGGCCCGGTTGGGATCCTGGGCGCGCACCGACGGACCGCTTCTCTGGCCATGCTGAGGCTGCATCCCACATACAGCAACTAGAAGGATGTGCAACTATGACATACAACTATCTACTAGGGTTTTGGGGGAAAAAATAAATAAATAAATAAAATTATAAAATAAAATAATAATAAAATAAAAAATAAAAATATCTGTTGAGGGGCCAGCCTGGTGGTGTAGTGATTAAGTGATTAAGTTTGCACGTCCCGCTTTGGCGGCCTGGGATTCACAGGTTTGGATCCCGGGGCATGGACTGATGCACTGCTTGTCAAGCCATGCTGTGGCGGCATCCCTTATAAAGTAGAGGAAGACGAGGGCCGGCCCCGTGGGTTAGCGGTTAAGTGCGTGTGCTCCGCTGCTGGCGGCCCGGGTTCGGATCCCGGGCGCGCACCGATGCACCGCTGCTGAGGCCGCGTCCCACATACAGCAACTAGATGGATGTGCAGCTATGACACACAACTATCTACTGGGGCTTTGGGGGGAAAAAATAAATAAATAAAATCTTTAAAGGAAAAAAAAAAAAAGTAGAGGAAGATGGGCATGGATGTTAGCCCAGGGCCAATCTTCCTCAGGAAAAAAAAAATCTGTTGAATAACTATACAAAATAGAGATTGTTATAGCTAGGAAATTTTTAAAAAAGGAAAAAAAGATTCTTTTGGAAACAAGAATCTAAGATGCAAGACTGCAAAAATACTTCAGAAAGTTAGACCAATAATATTTCCCCTGTCCCCTAGAGCTACAAGAAAATCAGATAAAAAAAATTTCAGTGAGAAATAAGGGGACCCAGTAATTGTTATGAAAAGCAATGCTGTGTGGGCAGTGGAATATTATATCAGGTGTTTGCAACCATGTAAAGTCTGCAAGTAATGGGAGATACACCGCCTTTTGGGAGGCACTACCGTTGAGTTATGAAGTGTGCAGGTTCTAGAGCCACCCAGACCAGAGTTCAAATGTCAGTTATACATTTTCTGCTGTGTGAACTTGGGCAAGTTAATGAGCCTCTCTGAGCTTCAGTGCCCTCATTTGGAATATGAGGATCCTAATAGTACCCAGCTCACATGGCTACTGTGCTCATTAAAAAGATGACACTTATAGTGTGCTTGGCACAGTGTATGGCATATGCCATAAGGACTCAATAAATGATAGATAATAAGACATAATTTTGCTAAACTCAGCTCCATTCCTGAAATTATGCCCAATACTTGGGGTCACTCTGATTATAGCTTATCAAATTTCTAGGCAGCCACACTCCATCCCCTCTCACCAAATCATAATTAGTAGGTGCTCAAAAAATATTAGTGACAGGAAGTTTGTTCACGTGGGGTGTGTATCATTCCTGTACACACAGCTATTACGGGTAGTGGCAGCTGCTGATGCTATATTTTCCATCTCTGTTGACCAAAAAAAAACCTTAAATAGGCAATAAGAGTATTGCGTAGAAAATAATCCATCACCAGAGAGAAAAGCAACCAATGCGGAAGAACAGTAAAGAGAAAGGGATTGGCCTAAACTCTTTCTAATGGTTTGGCCCAGTGAGTAATTTTCCTTACATTTGATTTGCCCTATTGAGAGAGACAGGGTCAATTCATCCTTTCATTCAGCAAGTATTTACGAAGTACCTACCATATTTATGACATAGGATAGGCTAAAAACACAGGCTAAAAATACCTCCTCCACATCCACTCCCACCTTAGTTAACTCTATTCAATATTCATAATTCAGCTTAAATATTATTTCGTCTGCTGAAGCTTAAGCTGAGGCCAGGTCACCCTGGTATGTGCCCTCATGGTACTGGGAGTCTTACCTTTTTTGCACCTCGCAGAATGCACTGACACCTTTGCTTTGTGGTGCTTGTGTGCTTAAGGCCTGTCTTTTCTGTAATCTAGACACGAGCAGGGACTTTGTCTGTTTTTGCTCAAGATTATATCCCTGATACTTAGTTTGGTGCCTGCTATGTAGTAGTTGCTCAATTTTGAAGAAAGGAAAAGAGGGAGGCCCCGATGAAGGGGTCCTCAAAACCTCACTATGACACTATATTCACCAGAGCAGTTTTTGTTGGTTTTTGATGGCCTCTGACTCCGAGGCAGCTCTGCTCCCTAGGGCCCGGCAGAAAGCAGTATGAAAGTCACTGTAATCAAAAATAGCACTATACTCGAAAATAGTCTCTTGTGTGAGGTGGCCCCATGGTGAATCTCTAAGGAGGGCACCAACATCAATAACGAACGGAAAAGCAAAAATGAAAAAAAAGTTCATCTTGGGTCAATATTATTTTGGCAGTCATCTAGTAATTCTTTTTAAACTATGTCTTGAAGTGTGCTCTTGCTCTGAGCTCTCACTGTAGCTTCAATGTGGTTATTAAATGCATGAAAGCTTGGGCATGTTTGACTTTATTTCCACTCTAGCAAGTAGAATTTCTACAGTGATAATGTGTAATGACGGCATGGTGGACAGGTTTTATCTGTGTCTTCAGAAAATAACAGTAAATTACAAGTCTTATTTAGAGTAACCAAAAACTTGTTACAATCCCACATTACTGCCTTCCCTCTTTTTATGGGAGGAAGCTTTTCCCAGAAGCCCCCAGACTTTCCCTGGTATCTCATTAGCCAGACTGTTCCTAAGTCAATCACAGATGTAAGCCAATCAGGATTTCTCTCTTGAGTCTGGGCCTACCTCCTCGGGGAGCTTTACAGCCCCTGCTCACCCAAAACTGGGACCTCTGCTGCCTCAGCTTCTTCACCTGTACAGTGAGGGCACTGCATCCTCCACTGATTCCACACATATTTTTTTTGTCAGCTCCCATTTGTGTCTGGCATAGTCTTGAGTCCTGGGGATTCAAAGATGAGAGCCCCCACACCTGGTTTGGGAGGCTGAGAGCTGTCAGAAGTGCTTCAGACGCCAGACAGGTAACATACATGTGTAAATTTCACTTACTTGCTTTCTAATCCAAACTTTTCATTTTAAAACACCCAGCTGGTCAAAAAGAATACATCTGGGCTAGGAGGGGAATTTGATTTCTTGTTTGCTCATCCTTGAAGTGACCAAAAAAAAAAAAAAATTTTTTACAATGAAATGTGATAAGTGTTGAATTAGACTGAGATAGGCAAAGAGTGATACAGCTTACACCAGAGAGGCACCCAACCCATTCTAGGGGGATCTGTCCACAAAAGGCCTTCCACTGAGTACTTTAGTTGAGTCTTGAGCAATGAGTAGGCAAGAATCACACAGTACCTTTGGGGACCTGCCTCTGTGAATTCACAGGAGCAGAGGGGGAGAGTGGGAGTGCAGGAGGCTGAGGCAGGCAGGGCGTGCAGGACCTGGATGTGCCCTGCTAATGAGTTTAGATGTATTATGAAATATGTAGCATCCATGAAGGAATATAGGTACAAGAATGGCATGAACAGATCTATATTTTTAAAGGATCATCCTTTTTTTTTTTTTTTTAATTTTATTTACTGCCATCTCTCCAGCTCCTACATCAGTGCCAGGCACACAGTGAGCCTTCAAATATTTGTTGAAGGAATGAATGCCTCGTCTTCCCCTCCTTGTAACGTAAGCTCCACGAGATGGGGCTTTGTTGTGTGTGGTGTTTTTTTTTTTTTTTTGGTGAAGAAGACCAGCCCTGAGCTAACATCTGATGCCAATCCTCCTCTTTTTGCCGAGGAAGATGGGCCCCAGGCTAACATCCGTGCCCATCTTCCTCTACTTTATATGGGACGCTGCCACAGCATGGCTTGATAAGCGGTGCGTTGGGTGCATGCCTGGGATCGGAACCAGCGAACCCTCGGGCCACCAAAGCGGAGTGCGTGCACTTAACTGCTGTGCCACTGGGCCGGGCTCAAGGATCATCCTTTTTAAAGTGTAAGATCCAGAGAGAATAAATGTAGAAGGTCTTTCTCCTTTTCTGTGTATTTTATCTTGCATGTTAAAACCAGCATATTCCCAGTTGCCCAAACTGGAAACAGAAATCATCCTAGCCTTACCTCTCCCTTACCCTTCATCTGGCCACCAAGTCCTATGGACTCGACCCTTAAAAAATTCTTGAATCTACCTGATGCCTGATGCTGTCATTCCCACTGCTATGACCTTCACTCAGTCCCTTATCACCTCTTATCTGATCCTTTCCAATAGGCTTCTATCTGGTCTCCCCAGCTAGGGACCTCCTCCCCCAATCCATTCTCCACGCTGCTACCAGAGATTCTTCCAGAATGCAAATCTTGTAGTTTTTCTACAGCCTAAATTTCCATGGTTTCCCATAGCCCTTAGGAAAAAGGCCAAACTCTTCCCTATGGGCAGAAAGCCATCTGAGATTTGGACACCATCTAACCTTTCCAGCCACTATCACTCACGTCCTTCCTTCATAAGCTATCTTTCAGCCTCGTTGAACTGGCAGTTTCCCAAACATGCCAGATGGTTTCAAACCCACCTGCAAAGTCTTCACTCCCTCAATTCTGAACAGATTTCCTTTAACCTTCCCCGAAGAAATCTCATTATTATTCAAAATTCAGTTTAAGAGTCATTTCCTCCCTGAAGCCGGTTTTAAAGTCCATCTCAGCACCACCTCCCTTTCCTGCCCCCCTAAGCTCACTCTCTGGAGTCTCTGGAGTTACCTCCCACTGCATAGGTGACATACAGTCATGCATCGCTTAAGGGCAGGAAGACATGATGAAAATGCATTTTTAGTAGATTGTGTCGTTGTGTGAACATCGTAGAGCATACTGAATGGGAACAAAATTTGCCACCTCAAAATGTGTCTCTTTACCATGAGGATTATTTTAGGCTGATTATTTTTAAGAAACAAAAGACTCAAAGTTTTTCTTGTTACCTCCCCCTTAACTGCCGAAAAGAATTCAGATTTTAAAAAAAAAGCCTGTCTCAGGAAGTGAGCTGTCACCTTAGCATAGCATGAACTAGGTAATAGAGAGGAACCTAGAAAAACCTGTTTGTTGGGCTCCCCTCTGTGTTCTTCTGTTTCTGTGTGGCCAAACACTTGTTTTTCACACGTTTTCTCCTACTTGTGAATTGCCTTCCTTCCCTTTGAAGGCATCCCCCCACCCCCAACATCTTCTTTTGTCTTTAGCTGAGGATCATATTTAAGGTGAGGGCATCCAATATTTTGGCAAGTTACTAGGTTTTCCTGGATTTCTCCCATATATGCACGTTATTAAACTTTTCTTTGTTTTTCTCCCGTTAATCAGTCTCATGTCAATTTAATTCTTAGACCAGCCAGAAGAACCTAGAAGAGTAGAGGAAAATTTCTTCCTCCCCTACAGTACTTACACAAACCTAGATGGTATGGCCTACTACACACCTGGGCAATATGGTACCAATCTTACAGGACCACTGTTGTATGTGTGGTCCATTGTTGACCAAAACATCTTTATGCAGCACATGACTGTACTTTGCTTTGTTATTTCTCCAAACAAGGATCATCTGCAGCACAATCCCATTTCTTAAAAAGTTGTTGTTACTATTTTGTTTCCTTAATCTTAAAAATATTTGTTGTTGTCATCATCATCACCATTCAGACTCCTGTACTCCAAACCTACTGAATCAGTCTATGGACTTGGGCCCAGAATCTACTCTTAAAAAACTCCCAGCTCACTGGTAATGTTCTGTTTCTTGATTGGGTGCTGGTTGCACAGGGTGTTCATTTGTGCAAAATTCATTCAGCGCTACCCTTAGAATGTGTATACATTTCTGTGTGTATGTTATTTTCAACAGAAAGTTAAAAGTAAAAACCTCCTAGTTTATTCCGTACATACACTCATGTTGGAGAACAATTGACTTCTCTCTCTCTCTATAGAACTGTAAGCCCCTAGAGGGCAGTGAAGGCATCTATTTTGTCTTTGAATTCCCACTATCTGTTTTAGTGCCTACGTAGTACATACTTAATAAATGATTGGTAAATGAATGAATGAATGAATGAATGGAGGGAAGGAGGGAGGAAGAAGTGACTTGTGGGTTCCTTCCTCCCTCACTCTCTTCCAAACATTTTGTTCCATACCCCTGCTGGAGCATGTGATAGCTCATGCCTCAAAGTTACACCTCTGAGACACACACCCCCTGAATAAACCTATGAGATGCCACTTGACTTCCTCCCTACCACATGCTGAGTGTAACTGATCCAGGGCACCAGAGGACAGGGGGCAGGAGAAAGGAAGCAGGTGGAGGATGTTCTGTCCCCAGGACCAGTACTTCTGGCCTACCTGGGTCTGAGCCACCTGGCTCAGGCCTTCCTCATCATGCCTGGGAATCAAGCTAGAGAGGATATGTCCTTGGAGACACTGCATTGCTAAAGCTTCTACTTGCATCTCTGATGTAAATTGCTTCTTAAACTACTCAGCTTAAATTATATGGGAATTTGAAAACTATCTATTTGAATATTTAGTAGTAGCAGTAGAGATTTTTTTAGCAAATTTACAGTAGAAAGTGAGAGATACCCTGGGTGAAATACTACCTAAGTCATTTATTCAGTCACAAACAATTACCAAGAGTTTCCTAGGGATACAATGATGAACAAGAACCATCTGCCTTCATGGAGATTACAGTGTAGTGGAGGAGATGAACAATTAAATAGTAATATCTAATGTTTTCATAGCACAATGTGCTGGGCACTTTACATATATTAATTCATTTCATCATTGTAACAACTCAGTGATGTCCTATTAGTATCCCCATTTACAAATGAGGGAACAGATGCTTTGCAGAGTTACAAACAGGTAGTGTCATGAAGGTAAAGTGTAGGGAGTAGGGAGACTTAATATAGTCCTAAAGGTCAGGGAAGGTTTCTCTAAATATAAGAGGTTGAAGCAGAGATTTGAGGGTTGATCATAGACAAAGAGATCTGCGGAAAGAGAATTTCAGGCAACAGAAACAGATGCAAAAGGATAATCATTTGTTTGAGGAACTGACAGGCTGTCCTGTAGTGAGAGCCTGAGAGATGAGGCAGGAGAGGTAGGCAGGGGCCATACCACCTTGGTTTTTTCCTCTATGTCTTCAAATAGTATAGTAAGGTCAGGGGAGCAGAGATAGTTAGAAGATTTAGGATGTAGCCCTAGCTTTGCTCTTAATAACATCAGCCATCTCTCTGTGGCCGTTTCCTTGTCTGAAAAAACGAGTGGATGGACCAGAGCTCTCCAATGGCCCCCGTGGTTCTACAGCTGGGATTCTAGGTAATGCTCTGCTGGGGGAATTGCCGGTGGGAGGGTCAGGCCCTGGCTGCTGCAGAACGCTCTGAGGCCCAGGGGCTTGGCAACTCAGCGGCCCAGCCAGTGTTTGCTGGCCTCTGACTCCTCTGTAGATTAAGTAAATACAAATAATGGAGAATATCACCTATAATAAATCACACAGTAAATATGGCTATAGGCATGGTTTGTTCTCCTCACTTGAAATGAAGGGTGAACCGCTAATAGTAACAGTGTAATAGGGATAACTACCTCTTTTGAGCATTTACTGTGTGCTAGGATTGTACCAGGTACTTTTAGGTACATTTCTCAACAGCTCCTCCATTGATTCAAAAGCTGAAGCCTCAAGGGATTGCACAACTTTGGGATGGTCTTCACCACCCAAATTTGTCCTGCCTACTGAGCATGCCCAGTCCTGTTTTCTAATGGTTGGTGTGTTAACTTGAGCAGTGATTTTCTCAGGGTTTGCTCAGTGGCTGAGTCGGAATTTGAATCCAGCTCTGACTCCAAAGCTTATGGTGTTGACCACCATGCGATACTGCCTTCCCTTCTTAAAACATAGGCAACTCCTTACTCTATAAATAGGATGACATTGTCTCTTGAAGTCTTTTCTGGGTGAGGAAAGTGCTTTTTATAGCTTGGGACTGCTTCTGTTTACTTGGTCTCTTCCAGCACCAGTTAATCCTGCCTACAGCTGTGTCCTTCGCTGTCCTTACACTGTATTCCTAGGTTTCCTCCCTACAAAAGACCATCCACGAGACCTACATGGTGTTTGTAAGTGTGCCAGCAAAGAAATTTCACTCCTCTCCCTCCCCACATCGGCCCACCTTTCTATAAATAATCATTCTCCTCCCTCCCCTCAAGCCTGTGAGTAGTTTGGTCACTTAACCAAACATACACACGCATTCACAAAGGTTTCGAGGAGGGGACAACGTGAATGACCTTGCAAAGGTATCTGGCCTACTGTGGAGAGGATTAGCAAACCTGAAACCTCCACAAATATTTGTCTTCCCGCTGCATTCCTCCCGAAGCTGCTCGCTCCTCTCGCACCCGCCTCGCCCAGTCCCTCTCGGCTCGCTGCGCCATACAAAGCCCAACCCGCCTGTCTCTTCTTTGCAAACCCTGAGAACTTCAGTCCCCATGTTGAAACTCGTCGGTGGCGGTGGCGGGCAGGACTGGGCATGCTCAGTAGTGGGGACAGGTCTGGGAGGCGAAGCCGCCGCGTCTGAAGTCGCGTGGCCCGGGGATCTGGGGAAGGCGGGCTGCGGGGGCCCCGGCTGGGGGTGCGCGGGGATCCCCGATTCCGCGCCCGTAGCGGGCATGCTCCAGACCGGCGCGGCGGGGCCGGCGCGCGGGGGGCAGGGCGCGGAGGACGGCGGCGAGTCTGTGGGAGGAGGGGGGGAACGCCCGGCTCGCCATCCCCCGGCGCCGGCTCTGCGGCTGCTGAATCGGAAGCCGCAGGGAGGATCCGGGGAAATAAAGACGCCCGAGAATGACCTCCAGCGAGACCGCCTGAGCCGGGGCCAGCGCGCTGCCCCAACAGCCCCCGGCATGGGCGACCGGGGCGGGCAGCCGGAGCGCTCGGCCCCGCACGCCCCGGCAGCCCCCGCCGACGCCGGCGCTGCCGCCGTGAACGGGCTGCTGCACAACGGCTTCCACCCGCCGCCCGTCCAGCCGCCGCGCCTCTGCAGCCGGAGCCCCGCGGACGGCGGCGACGCGGCGCCCCCGCGCCTCCCGCTCCTGCCAGAGCTGCAGCCGCAGCCACCGCCCCCTCAGCACGACTCTCCAGCCAAGAAATGCCGGCTGCGAAGGAGGATGGACTCGGGGAAGAAGAACAGGCCGCGTAAGTCCCGCCGGGAGGGGAGCGCGGGCGCGAGGCAGACGCAGCGCGCGGGGCCCGGCACCCGGGAGCGGCGGGGCAGGCGCCGCAGCGCGCCCGGTGGGTCCCAGCGCCCGCCGTCGGGGGAGTGTTCGGAGGGGGCGCCCGGATCTGGTTATTTCCCCAGGGACGCCAAGCACTAAAGATCACTGCCTGAGCCTGACCTTTGCTTGCTTGCATCTGTAGAATGGGCCGATTGGACGCGGAGCCCGAGCTGCTCGTTAGGTCACAGCTCTATGAAAGGCGAACGCCTGCCTGCCTTTCTGATTTGTCGGTGGGAAAATGCACGTGTGTGAACATTTATTTGGTGGGGTCCGGGAGTAGGGGTAGAGCAGGTGGGACAGGCGAAGTTGCCCTCTCCCTTCTCCTAGCCCCTTTCCCTTACTGGGGTTGGCGCTCAGACAGCCTGCTTGCCCTTTGAATCGCAGAGTAGCCGCCAACATCTCGAGTCTATTGGCGTAGGCAAAGCCTAGAGGCGTGGAGTTTGACAACCCTCCAAATCACAGCCTATTAAGCCCTGTCTCTTCGCAGCCAATGAGAGGACCTGTTGGGAGGGACACACCCACTGATACCATGTGGGCCGGAACTATGTGGACCAATGAGGATTGGAGGTGGATTTTTTTTCAAGTAGTGGGGAGGTAGAGTTGAGGCTTTCTAATCGTAATGTACAGCGCAGAAAGCTGAAACGCGTTATTTCACAGTCTAAACCTTGTATATATGTTGTTAGTTTGTAAAGAGTGCCTTCCTCACAGGACGTTCTGAGACGTAAATTTGTAGATCGAATTTACAAGTGGTTTTTCTTATCTGAGCTGAACCTCATTCAACTGGTTACTTCTCTCTGGGTCTCTTTAATGAAGCTGATAAATGGCAAAAAGCAAAGTAAGTAGAATGCATGCTAATAAGTGATTGCATTCAGACATACCCCTTTTACATATGAGTTTTGTGTTTGATATAGGGAAATTGCTAGATATGTTTTGGATTTGTGGTAAAAGCTTGATATTTAGCCAACAGCTTCACTTTTTTCTGTTTCTTTCTCTTTCTCAATTTAGACTTGCAGCTTTTCTGCATTCAGTTAAAGTCTCTGAGACTTGAGAAAGCATTTGAACCCGACTGTGGGATGTGGTAACTTTGATACTTGTGTTCTGGAGATCTGAAATGTTTAGGTTGTAAGTTAAGTTTCGGTTAGGTTGAAAGTTTTCTGGAACTTTAAAGCCACACAGCAGATTTGGCTATGGTTGTAAGGAAGGCATCTGGCACCTGAATTTGTATTTACTTTTGTTTTTGAGACTTGTTAGAAAATGACTTTCTTTATGGACTTAATATTGATTACTTATGATTTATTGACCTGTTTTACTTCTTTTGAAACCACATTTTAATTATTTTTCTGATCCACATTAACAAATTGTACAAGAGTTTGCAATGTAAATAGTTATAACGAAAGAGAACTGTATTAGTTTTTGTTTAGTATTGTTGGCTTGAATGGTCTTTATTTAATTGAGGGTATAACATCTCTTGAAATAATTTTTGAAGAATTGTCAATACTCTCTCTTAACAATAGCTTGGAGGCAGAGAAAAAATAACCTTGAGCCTAAACTTTTGCTTGCAAATCCGTAGGAATGATTATTTTAGAATACCAGAAAATATAACTTTATGCCTGTGTGCTTTGTCAAAAATTAAAGTGGTTTGTATTTTTTACAAAAACGAAAACTTTAAAGTTTAGCGACCATAGTTATTTATAAACTTTAAAAAGTATTAATCAAAATTGACTTTTCATTATCCTACTATGTTTTCTTTTCTCTAATTTGAACAAACAAATAAATTTTACATGTTCTGAGTCACATCTGCTGTGTTCACTACCAAAATTTCTTAGTTAAAACTAGGCTTCATTTAATATCTTTATACCTTGCCTGTTAACGTTGAGGTATCTTTTTATTAAAAAATATTGCTCAATTAGTTGATATTTAGTTGCTCTAAGACAAATCTACTTAAAGGTAAGCATATCCCTATTTTCTGATGACTGATAGATTTTATGGAAGCAGTTGTTACAAAGAGTATTTAGGTGCTTTAAATGAAATTTAAGAGTATGTCAGTGGTGGAAGCATCAAGGCTGGACAAATAATTCCTACTTAGGAGTTTACAACATCAGATACCTGCTTCTGTCCAAACCAGAGGTGTGTTAGGACAGCCAGATATCACTTCACTCTGACAGGCACCTGACGTGTTTATGTGGAGAGGTCTGTTTCTATTTGGTAATATTTTGGGTAGGGTGCAATACACCTTAAACTACTTAATGTTTAAAAACGATGAATGGAATGAAACACACAGTTCAGTAGTTTTCAATTATTTTAAAAATTTAAATCTGACCCCTCAGTGCAGGGCCTATTCACAATCTTGTAATCTAAAAATCAGACCAGTGGCAGGTTGATTTTGCTAAACCAGAAAAGGCGAATATTGTCCGCTGTTTTCATCTAAAGTACCAGCACCTCTACTCACTCGGCTTGTCCTCGGAAAGCTTTTCCAAGACTAACTGCTTCATCAAGCTTCTGTGGTTGCTTGACCTGCCTCTGCTACTTAGCTGTGTTACCTCAACCAAATTACTAGCACTCATCTTGAACTGCTGGAGTTGGCTAGGTGATCTCCAAGTGTTGTTTCTTGTACCTTCAAAATTCTAAGATACTTCAGAGCTGACACCTCTTCCTGCATGACTTCTACACTAGTTATCCACTCTGCCACATGACTTAGCATTTAATTATGCTTTTTTCTCCTTTGCCTTGTGCCTATTGTTTCATGTGTGTTATATGACTTATCTCCCCAATTAAGTGGGAAGTCTGATTATAGATGATATATATTTTTTTCATATGGCTTGCACCTTGGGTACATGAATATTCGATTGATGTTGCAGGAAAAAGGTACAAGTGACATCATTACCACCTCATTGAAGTAGCTGTTTCCGTCTCTATGATAGGCTTTCACACAAGTCCTTCAATGGAGTTTCCATAAGGTGCCTTTGGTCTGCTCCTTGGTGCTCTGATTCTTTGAAGCATACATAGTAACACATTATGGAGTTGGCTCACTTCTCAAATATTTTGAAACTAATCATAGTCCTAGTAAAATGCTGTGAGAGCCTAATGTGTTGTAAATGGTATGGTTATTCAAACTCTGGAGGGGTTGTGTTGGAATTGCAGCTGGATGACCTGGGACCAGTTATTTAATGTCTGTGCTTCAGTTTCAGTATTGGTAAGATGGAGATAATTATACTACCTCATTGGGTTGATGTGAGGATTAAATGAAACAATATATGTAGAGAACTTTGATTCCTGCTTGGCACATAGCATTTATTCAGTCAATGCCAGCTGTCATCACACCACACAGAACACCATCTGCTGGTAATCCATGGCACAAGACAACTGAGCTGGCAGAGACAACTCAGACTGACTTTCTTAGTTAAAAAAAAAAAAAAGTATACGTATATAGGCCTAGAATAAGAAAGCCTAAAAAATTTTATTTGATTAGCTGTAATACTCCCAGTCCCACAATTACTTCTTTTTTCACCCTTTGTCAATAAAAATGTTGGACAATACAAAAATGTAGAAAAAAGTAGGAAAAAGTATAGTCCCATCACTCAGAGAAAATAACTGTTGAAAATGTGCCACATTTTAAAGGTCATTTTGGATCCTACTAACATAAGATTTTGATAACTTTTTTATTTAAAAATTTTAGCATAAGCATTTTCTTATGGCATTAAAACATCATTTTTAATGGTTGTATTATATTCCCAATATTCCATTGTACGGATATACCATAATTTATTTAACCTTTCATAGCTTTTGGCTGCAGCTAGAGTCTCCATATCATAAGCAGTGCTGCAGCAACGACTTTGTACATAACTCTTTCTTAAGTTATATTTGATGTAACTGGTGAATACAACTTTTTGGAGGAGAAACTGAAATGGCACAAAGTAGTATATAAATGTTGCCTTGAAATCCTAGATATTTTAGAGCCCAAGGACACTTAGATGAGCCACACTAGTGGAGAGAGGAGAAAAACGCAAAGGAGGTAATTGTTTGAGTCACCAAACACTATGCTGCAGACAGACAAATGTTTGAGCGTCATCAGAAGGCTGGAGAATGTGAGCTGCCCTCTTCTTTCCCAGTGTGTGGCAACAGGCAGGAATAAGGACGGGATCCGTGCCAGTGGCCTAATGGAGGGAAGTTCTGACTTCTCAAATCATCCAGATAGAGCAGTAGCAGAAAATGGGTGAGAGTTCATGATGCACCTAACACTGCCGTGGGTACAAACTGAAGAAACCAAATCTGTTACCAGTTTTAGCTAGCCACCATTGTGAAAGTAGGACAAGGCTTTAATTTTCTAAATATTGGGATATTTAGCTTTGGCATTTGGGCTTTCCGCTACTTCTGAATCAGGCTAATTAGAAAAACCAGAATAAAAAGATAACTAGGTAGAATTTTTTGGTTGTATCTGCATAGAATGTGGATATAGATGCATTTTTAAAAACATATTCAGTACTTCTAGATGGATGGGAAGCATTGCAAATTCAAGAACAAGGAAACTGGAAAGCAAGGGCACACTCTAGTATTGCTATCTTCTGGGATGTGGTCAGATTCCCAAGTTTGTCAATGAAGTTATGAATCATACAATGCACATTTGAACTGAAGATTAAGAATCAAAGGCCCAAGTGTCCAGCATCTAAGTGGTTAAGTCAGGTATCAGGATCTGTTAGACATATGAAACACACTTTTCCTCAAAAGACCAGTAAGTGAATTTCAACCTTAATACAAAGCATATTTTGTTTAGCGTAGTAACCAAAGATAGAAAGAGTGCTGTTAATTTTTAACATGTGGGACATGTAACAAGTGAATAAAACAAAATCCATCATGGTTTTGGAGACAGAATTAGTAGGGAGACAAAGGAGTACTGGTTTTAATTGACAGGTTTTGTGGTTTTGTGTGTGTGTGTGTGTGTATGTGTGTGTGTGTTTAATACAAACCAATTACCATGAAAATAAACCAAGGTTTGAATTCTATTATATTTAATGTGCTTTAGCTTTACTGTGTAAGCCAGTATTCACTTTGGGATGACAGTATTCTGAATCAGATATGGAACCTGTTCAATGTACCCAATGTGGCACACAGAATTTCCAAGCAGACCTTTTCCCTAGATAGCGCAGCTGTCAAGCTTGGTATCTCATTACTTAATTTATGACATCTTTTAGATGCTTAAAGTTGGCTATTCATACGTGTATATATGTGTGTGTATTTTCTCCTTGCGAATGTATTTGAAAGCAGCAGATGATTTGAAAGAGTGAGAGAAAGTTGTTTTTAGAGGCAGTTACATCAAAATAATGATCTGGACCTCTAGGAGATTTCTCTATAGTTTGGAAAGAGGAGGAAAACTCATCACAATACTGGGTACTTAGATTAGTCCCATTGATTGAGTAATTAGTGTGGCTATTATGAGCAACAGCTATGTGCCCATTGTTCTATATGTTGTTTTTACAAAAGCATGCAGTTACCACTCCCACTCTCCATTTTACAGATGGGGAAAGAGAGGCACAGAGAAGTGAAGCAACCCACCTGAAGACCTGTAGTCAGTGAATGGCAAGGCCAAAATTCAAACCCAAGTCTAATTCATTGCCAGCTAGCTGGCTTTCTTTTTTTCTTTTCTGCCACAATAAGCCTATTATTTATGTTGGGAAAGGAACTGTGTTCTGTAAAACTTTCAGAAAAAATAAATGTATGCAATTTTTATACCTCTGGCAAAAAACTCATCCATGTGTTTGTGGAAGTACCAGTAGCCAACATTAAGCGACACTTACTCTGTACCAGGAAGCTAGGCGCTCTACATGGCTTATCTCATCAAACACTCCCAGCGCCCTGTGAGATAGGTACTGCTATACACTGAATGCTTTTGTCCCCCCCAAAATTCATATATTAACATCCTAACCCCCAAGGTGACGGTATTAGGAGGTGGAGCCTTTGGGAGGTGATTAGGTGCTAAGGGTGGAGCCCTTATGATTGGGATTAGTGCCCTTATAAAAGAGACCCCAGAGAGCTAGCCCACCCCTTCTGCCATGTGAGGTAACAGTGAAAAGACAGCTGTCTAGGAATCGGACCCTCACCAGACACCAAATCTGCCAGTGCTTTGATCTTGGATTCCAGAACTGTAGGAAATAAATTTCTGTTGTTTGTAAGTTACCCAGTCTGTGATATTTCTTTTATAGCAGCATTACTTGGACTAACACAGGTACTATCATGATCTTCCTTCTACAGGTGAAGAAGCTGAGCCTCACGGACTCAGCGTAAAAATATCTGATTTTAGATTTTTACTTTGCTGGGCTACAGGACCAGACTCAGGACCTTAGTGGGTTCCCAGGAAGTGTGGGTAGTGTTCTATAGTGGAAAGAGCTTTGGAGCCACCAGACCTGGATTCAGATCCTCATTCCACTACTTATTAAGAGTGTATCCTTAGGTGAGATTCTTAACTTCTCAGAGGCTCTCTTTGTTGAATAGAGATGATGGTGTCCATCTTATCAATTTTGAGAACCAAATGTGGAAAATGTAGATAAAGTATATAGTAGAATGCCTGAATTCTAGTATGTGCATGGTAAAAGATATTTTACTATTAATACTAGCTACTATTAGTAAAGGGTATTTATTGTTAATATTACTGCTGTTATTTAGTCACAGAGGCTTTCAGAACTTTCTGAAATTTCATGATTTTCATAACCTCATCTTGCCCCTATTGAGAACCTTTTTGGTGCTGGGTTTCAGAGTGTTCTCCAACCTGATCTGACATCACCTCCTGAATGGAAGCTCCCCTAATTCGCTCTGACATTTCTAGAAGTAGGCCATACAGCCTGTGTCACAAGTCTTGAGTTCATTGTCACTTTCACAGATGCCCCATTGCAGCTCCCGACACCCAGTACCGCATGCCCTGGCTGAGAATGTTGGCCACTTTGTGAATAAGAAGACTGTGTAATTTATTTTACTGCTAATCTAGTGTCAGCACAAAGTTATTTTTAAAAAAGGAAGTATCTTCCTTTGATCTTTACTGTTTGATGTCTCAGCCCTTGAGTGAGGCAGATATGCACAAAAGACATAAGAAGCATTAGAAAAGTGAGCACTTTTCCTTAATAGAAGCTGCATGAATTGAATAAGGCTTCAGAATTCAGAACAGCTGCATCCAGTTCTTGGGCCTTCTTTTTAACCCACAACCTAGGAAATTTGGTTTTGGCAGATGATGGGATGGATATTTCTGGGTGCTTGTTGCCTTCAAGACCAGCACGTGCATCTTCTGGTGTGCCTAGCCTTGACCCCATGCTGAATCTGAGGCCCTAAGGACTTTAGGTGGAGGCTCAGGACAGTCTGGACCTGCGTGAACTTCTGTGAGCTGTGTCTAGCCTGGGCAGTACCATGTACAAGGAACCCTCTGGGGCTTCTGGACAAACAACTCCTGGTGCAGCCTGAGGTAGGCGGTCCAGGACGGAAAGAGGCAGCAATGGACTTAAGCTTCAAGGTCAAGTTGACTTCAAGCTCAAGGTCAGCAGTATGGTGAGGCTTCCAGCAAAACATAAGCACTCAATAAATGTTAGCTATTATTATGAGTGTTAGATGTCCTTCCTTATACTAAGTCAAAATCTGCCTCCCCATAACTTCTACCCTATGTTCCTTGACAATATAGTATATCTCATCTGTCTTCTACATGACAGCTCATTAGATATTTAGAGACAGCTATTTTATCTTCACTTTTCCTTGGGGTCCTACCCTCTGAAGAGCTAAGATCCACACTCTTCCCTGCCAGACTCCATCACTCATGAGATTCAGTGGGGGTTGTATTGGATTGCTAGCTTAGGCTGGAGGATGGCACTTGGGGTTGTCATAAAGGGAATCAGGTAAGTATTGACCTGGGTGGCCTTGAATGCTGAGATTTAATAATCCCCATGGGTCCCACAAGGACCAACCAGTTTTCATTCCTTTGGGCCAGGCACTGTGCTAGACTCCAGATATGATATTTGGTTTCATGTGGTTCCAAGCTGGAGTATAGCCTGAAGCCAGTTGCCTGGCTTGATTTTACTCAAATGCTGTGGCAGTTCCACAAGTTGCTAAACTCTGCGTGTCTGAGTCAGAGGACTTGAACACAGCTGGGCTGTTTACTATTCATACTTCCCCAACTAACTATGTTTGCTGAAAAAAATCTAAAGACATGCCACACATCCAGGGGAAGGTAGGTGATATCAGTTTGGCCAAGGAGATAGCACATCTTTACCTTTTATGGAAGGTTCTTACTGTGAGGAAGTGGCCCAAATGTGATTTATTCTTTGGGGTGACCACATAATATTTCATTAACACTTTCAAAGAGTGGTAGAGAGTACCATTAATAATTATGCCAGGACCGTAGGCATAAACTGGGATTATCTTGGGCAAACCAGGAGTCCCAGTGGTATGCTGGAGCCAGTTCCTGCAGGCTCTGGGAGCTGATTGTATGCGTTGCTTCCCAACTCTGCATTCCATGTCCTCGTGTTGATAACTTGAAATTGGTCATAGTGGGTATATTTACACAGTGAAAATGGGCAAATGCTGAAAATCAGGGCTTTATTTTCAGAGAGCCAGTTATTAAACATTTACCAGTGTACCACTGACTGGGATACAGGTCACAGGTCACTCAGAGAAAAGTCCCATTGAGGCAGAGAATGGGAGGAAAAGGTCAGTATGGCCTCTGCTAAGTAGGATAATGCCAGAGGATGAGAAGTTAGACAAGGAAGCCTCATTCTCAGGAAAGAAAATATTCTACAAATATTTGAGGGCCCACTGTGGTATTCTAAGGTAGAACTTAGAATCACATTGTTGTCTGCCTCCCTTTCTGCCTTTAAAACTCCTACCCCAAATAGAACTGGGCTCAGTGCTGGATTACTCACCAACAAGTGGGTGTTGGTGTACAGCAATGCAGCAGGGGAACCAAGGCAAGAAGAATATAATATACATGTCTTTATGTTTACAGATACATATACATGCAGGCACCAAAGTATTAATCACAGGAAAACCATAACTTTGGCCTTCTTTATACTTATTTCACTATTGTTTTTATTTTGAATGACTTGAATTATTTCGAGTTACATGTTCATTACTTGTGGATTGGGGAACACCAACATTTTTTCTTTAACTAGGTGTAAATTTGGACTCAGTTGAGCCTTGCAGCTTTCTAGGGTGATTGATAATTTATTTAGTGCTGCTGAAATGGCTGGGTGGAGTTGTCAGAATATCTTCATTTCATGTTTCTGGTTAGGCGGGCAGGTTGAAATTTGTCCCAACCAAGAGGGAAAGGAACGGGGTGTGTTTGGTTCCATAAGCAGGATCTATAAGCAAAAAAGGGACTTACCCAGTTCCTACCCATTTGAGTTTTACTCCAAAGATATCTCATTGTGCTTCATTAGTCCTCTCACTATCTGGAATGAATATATGGAGATTGTTGGAATTAAAAAAAAATCTTTTTATTTAGGAAAACTTCAAATGTTATACAAAACTAGACTATATAGTATAACTAACTGCTAATTACTCATCACTCAGCTTCGGTAGTTATCAACTCATGTCCAAGCTTATTTTATTTTATGTGTTACATGTGCAACTTCCCCTCCCAGACTGGATGATATTGAAGCAAATCTCAGATATCATATCATTTTAATGGTAAATGTTTTCATATATATATTTCTAAAAGATAAGAACTCTTTTAAAAAAATAACCATAATCTGTAATTTGCTAAAGTAGTTAACAATGTATTTTATCCAGTTGAGACTATAGTGTTTTATGATGCACAATTAGATGAATAAATTCAGTTAACTAACCACAGTTAAAATGGTTACATCTGTTTGTTGATAGGTGAAAATCGGATATTGTGTTGCCCTGGAAGATTCCTTTGTTTGCCAGTACTTGTTATTGTTTGTTTATGATTAATTTTTAACCATTTCTTCATAATCTGATATTTGAAACCTCATTCTTGGAATGAAATAGTCCTGTGCCAAAAAAGTTGCTTTGGGACCACCCCAAAATCACTGGACTAGAAGTGAGTAGTATCTCCTGTGTAGTTTGTATCTTGAGATTGAGAGATTAGGAACAATTTTAAAAGAATCCCACCCCTCTCCTTCCCTCTGAAGTCGTTAGGGTGGGAACAGGCAAGCTAGCACTCATCCTGAAGAGAACTCATTAGGATGTAGGACTGGGCTCAGGCCTGGGAATCTGGAGGTGCTGGATTCAGGGTTGAACCTGAGGTTGACAGGAAGGGTATTGCTGAAATTGGTGAGATGTGCCATTCCAGACAATCTTTAGACCTATGACCCTGTATTTCAAGTTAACCACAAGAACAAAAAAAAGATCCTGAATCTATTGTATCACTCTTGTTTGTCAAGCGTTCCTGGGGATCAAACCAGTTAAACATCAGTGGATTCTTATCTGTATAACTGCCAGTTTACTTTTGTCAGTTTTATGACTTTTTCAGTTTTATGAAAAATGTGCTTCAACTGAATTTTATACATCCCTGCCTTCTTTGATAGAATAATGAGTATTATTTAATATTTTCTAATAATTTAGGGACATCATTAATATGAGTTTTTATACTGGGTTGTGTAAGTAACGGTGTACAAAGTGTTTGGATTTGCTCTTTTGTTTATTCATTCAATAGATATTTATTATGCATCAGCTATATATGGGATGGAACTTTTAGGGTGTCCAATTATTTCATTTAGAATTGTGCTTTAAAAATATTTTTGTCTATTTAAAAGCTGTAATTAAAAGGCGTGTTGGAGACCACCTAACTTTGGGTGGTCAGTTTGGGTCAGTTCCTTAAATTCTCTGAGTCTCAGTTTCATCATCTGTAAAATGGGCATAATAATAGTGCCTACCTCATTGGGGTATGAGAATTAAATTGAATATTGCATCTAAAACTCCTAGCACAGCACCTGGTACATAGTAAGCCCTTAATGTTAGTTGGTACAATGTTGCTGGATTAACTCATTTCTTATAAGCCTTGGAATAAGCTGCTTCTGAATTCTTATAAACAGACCATTGATTGACAAGTTTGTAGCTCTGAAGTCTTTAAAAAAGTTTGCCTTGTGCATATATGTCCAGATAAAGTTGCACAAGCCAGTACACCACTTCAGCACACACGTATCACACTCGATTAAATTTTAGGCAAGGCATAGGCATATTTGTTTGGCAAATGCTCTCGCTGTAGCTTAGGTTAGTTGTATAATAACAAGTAAATGGGTAACTTATCAAGTCCTTATAATGTTGTCTTAGAGTTTTAGCACATATTATAAGGTTTAGATGCTTTTTGTTTGATTTTTACATTTGTTACAAGCAAAGTGAGGAATTAGACATTTTAAGTATTCAGCTTTTTGGGAAACATTTTCAGTAAATCCTTTCAAGCTACTGAATCAGTTTTGATTGAAGAAATCCTTGAGATGGCAAGGAAAGCTGTTCAAATAACGGTTAGGATTTGCACCTACTCTCTGTGAATCAAGATTTTCTCCATATTGTGTAATCCAAACAAAGTACAGAAATAAATTGGATGCCGAAGTTCATGAAACTGCAACTATCATCCGTTAAGTGACAATTTTCCAGCCTTTATATTCATCAAAACAGAATCGGTCTCGTTAACTTTACATTAAATGTGTGATATGATTTGTAAAATAAACCAATATAAATAAGATGTTGCTTTTTATCTCGTTCATAGATGAGATCTAGAGTTAAGAGGTAATAAAAGAAAAGTTCTAATACTAAAGAGTTTGAAACTCTCACCTTAGTGATATAGAAGAGGGTACTATGCCCCCAAACTAAATGGCACCAGATAAATAAAATACTTCACATGCTCATATTTATATTATTTAAGTTTCAATCTCTTTTCCCAATTAGATATTACATCTAACTGTGCCTTTGGTAAAAAAACATTTTATTTGGTATGGTAAAAAAACATGGTTATGGTAAAAAAACATTTATTACTAATTTCAGTGATCATCAATTCTGGCAACTTGCCAGCGATAACCCAGAAGACAGCTGAGAACCCAGAAGGAAGCAAATATTTATGAGCAACCAAAAATCAGTGTTGGAAAGTAGATAAAACAGGAGATGCTTATGCATTTTACACTTGGAGTACTTCCTGTGCTCTCTCTGAGTCTATTTACCCTTACCAGTCACAGTTTTAACTGACCTGATTTTCTGGTATCTTTGCATTCATATGCAGCAGGTTCGGAATACATATACGTCAGTAACACCCCAAAAGCAAGACATAGAAAGCTACAATAGAGACAAAAGAATACTCAAAACATAGCGGCCGGGGACGCACAGGTTTATGTGGTTCCTCAGGGCATCACTATATAATATGCACAATAATTGATTCTCATATGACCCTGAGTCATGAGAAAGAGCTAAAATTTTCTTCTATTTTGTTTAAGAATATGGAAAAGTGGGTCATGCATTTTAGAAAGATTTCCTTCAAATACTATTATAATTTGGCATTTATATTTTAAAAGTTATCTATAAAATGAAGGGATTGGGCCAAGGCTTTATATATGTATAAAATCAGCTTTATTGTGATATAATTCACATACAATTCACCCATTTAAAGTGTACAATTCAGTGGTTTTTAGCATAGTCACGGAGTGCAACCATCACCACAATCAATTTTAGAACACTTCATCACCCCCAAAAAACTTATTAGCCGTCACTCCCCTTTTCTCCTACAGTTCCCAACCCTAGGCAACAACTAATGTTTCTGTCTCTATAGATTTGCCTATTGTGGACATTTCATATAAATAAAATCATGTAATATGTAGTCTTTTGTGATTGGCTTCTTTCACTTAGCATAGTGTTTTCAAGGTTCATCCATGTTGTAGTGTATATCAGTATTTTGTTCCTTTTTTTTGCCAAATAGTATTTCATTGTATGGAAATATTATTTCATCACATGTTATTTATCCATTCATCAGTTGATGGACATTTGGGTTGTTTCTGTTTCTTGGCTATTATGAATAATGCTGCTATGAGCATTTGCATACAAGTTTTTGTGTGGACATAGGTTTTCATTTCTCTTGGGCATATACCTAAGAGTAGACTAGCTAGATCATACACTAACTCCATGTTTAACCTCTTGCAGAACTGCCAAACTGTTTTCCAAAGTGACTGCATTATTTTCTATTCCCACCAGTGGTGTATGAGGATTCCAGTTTCTCCACATTCTCACCAACACTTGTTATTTTCCATTTTTATATTATAGCCATCCTAGTGGGTTTGAAGTGTTATCTCATTGTGGCTTTGATGTGCGTTTCCCTAAAAGAGCTCTTATGTTCCCCCAACACTAATGTCCTATGATTTTAAACTTTTTGTAGGATTGAGTGTCATCTCCAGCTTAATTATAAGGTTCTTGAGTGACTAGGAAGTGTCAGGCTTTACTTTGTGACAGTTACTCTGCTTAAGAAGGAACCCTGCATAGAGCTGCCATTTGTAAATATTAAAGTATTGTTTTAATTAAGTAAATTAGTAAATTAAGTCTGGTACTAGGACAATGTGGATTTCACTCATAGCAGAGTTTTCACGTCTTCTTTCCAGACTGTTCTTGATTAACAGTCAGTCTTTGTGGACTAAAATGTAAGTGCCAAGGAGACATGTTCATTGCTGTATCCCAACGCTGTGCCACAGTGCCTCACACTGCGTAGGGACAAAATAAATAACTGTTCAATGAATTGATGGATGCATAAGCATGGAGTTGGTCTCAGATTATTTGAGGAGGGTGCTTATGACCTCCCCTTTATTTCAGTTTGCGTTGCCATGTAAGCAGTTGGCACATCTTTCCCCTGTCCCCACCCCGCCAGACTTTAAAGATTTGCCAGACTTTCACAGTGGAGCTAAAATAAATGAACAAAGCCCATTTCTGGTAGACCTGTTGTTTTGCCTGGTGGTGCCGCCTAGCAATGCTATTCTCCCCGAAGCCTCTTTCATTAACCACTCCCTGGTATTAAATTGTCAGTAGCATCCCTGGAGTAAGTAAGCATGCTCTGGTGGCTTGTCAAGACAGAAAGCTAAACCTCTTGGTGGTTTAAACTGGGATTTGTTTAAGCAAGAAATGAGATTACCATCTTGAGCCTCATTGCAGGGCATTAGGTAGCTGGAGAAGCCATCCTGGGTGTAAGCTATGATCAGCTCTGATTGCTGAAATGATCACACTGGAGATAGTCACACAGGTGCATACCTGTGTGGCATACCTCTGCACAGTCAAAACTATGGAATCTTTTTAGTCCAAGGACTGTATTTCTGATGAAGAAGGTGGCGTGATTTAAAGGTGAGGACCACATGGAAGGTTGATCTTCACCTTCCGTTGCCTCTAGATTGAGCAGGACAGGCATCTTCTTGATGAGAAATAGGGATGATGATCGAAAATGTCTGTAATTGTGTTTTCTTCCCACCTCTTGAGCCTGAGAACATTACTTCGGAATGGTAAACAAATTTCATCTGCCTACCACTTCCCTTTCTTAAGACCTGGAGCAGAAATACGGGGCTTGACTACAGAGATGGAAGGGAACAGTTGAGGTTAGTGGTCACTGGAGTGATACTCCTCCTTTTAGTCTGATTTCTCTTGTAGGAGTGGCAGGGAGAGGCCCCAGACCCTTGGGAAAGAAACTGCACTTCACTGAGCTGCTCAGGGGCTTGAGGCAGACACTCAAGGAAAAGGTTTTTTTTTTTGTTTGGTTTTTTTTTGGTGAAGAAGATTAGCCCTGAGCTAACATCTGTTGCCAATCCTCCTCTTTTTGCTGATGAAGATTGGCCCTGGGCTAACATCCGTGCCCATCTTCCTCCACTTTATATGTGGGATGCCTGCCACAGCATGGCTTGATGAGCGATGAGTAGGTCTGTGCCCGGGATCGGAACCTGTGAACCCCAGGCCACTGAAGTGGAGAGCGAGAACTTAACCAGTACGCCACCAGGTCGGCCCCAAGGAAAAGTTTTTTTAACCTCGTGGGTTTCACATTTTTGGATCCCTTCATCTCTAGCTCCATCTTGCCCCTGCTTCCTCCTGGTCCAGATCCAAGCTAAGAATACATTTACTGGTGCCAGAATGGCGCCTTGCAAGAGCTTTTTCTTTCTCCCAAATCTTAAGCTTATAAAAAAACAGTAACATAGCTTTTATGTTGGTGTTTCTGTTTGTTGTTCTGATTTCATGTGGTTGTCTGTGTCAAGGTCAGCCACATGGGCTGGAAATCAAAGAATGTCTGCCTGCCTGACCTAAATACATGAATACTGTTGCCAGAACTAACTTCTTTATAGTGGAATGCATGGTTACCTTTAAAATGGGAGTCACTAGGAGAGAAGAGCACATGGACGAAATTTAATTATATGCGGAACGTTTCTAAACCCATAGCCATGGGATTTAGTCATGGATGGATGATAACTGGAACTTTGAAAGCTGTATTTAAAATTTGAAAATCACCTGCGGCACTCATGTTATAAATGGCCCATAAATAATTTCATTAACAAGCGATTAGATGTGTTAAGACCCTCCTGGGAAAGGGATGTCTGCTGGGTCATTACCGTGCATTGCCCTCAAGCCATCAGCGTCCAAGTTCCCTCCCAGTTACAAGCTAGGGCAGCTTGCTCAGACTCTGGTTTCTCACTTTCAAACTGTGGTCCAGCTACTTACAGCATTCATTTTGATTCCACTAGAACAGTGGTTTTGAACTTGACCAGTAAGATACAGGCCCCCTCATTAAAAACATTTCCTCCAGTCCATTGCATGAGAGTCTTCAGGCAGTGGCCTGGAAGTTGGTATTTTTAACAAGTGCCTTTGGTGGTTTTTATGATGAGGCAAATCTGAGAAACAATGTAGTTGAATATAGCCAGCCGTTTTTAAGTTTATAATTAAACCTTTACTTTAAAATTTAGTTGCACTAAGTACTAAAATTGAAGTTACTTTTTTTTTTTTGGTGAGGGAAATTGGCCATGAGCTGACATCTGTACCCATCTTCCTCTATTTTATATATGGGATGCTGCCACAGTATGGCTTGATGAGCGGTGCGCAGGTCCGCACCCTGGATCCGAAGCTGCGAATCCCGGGCCGAGAAGTGGAGCACGAACTTTACAACTACGCCACCGGGCCGGCCCCCAAAGCTTTCAGAAAATACTATTGAAAACAAACCGTAGAGATCCAGTTCAAATTGCAAATGCCAAGTAGACTGTATGGGTGGTATCATGTCACTTCTAACCTGGGCTTGGCTGTGGAGCAAACTGTAAACAGGCTGACTTCCGTGGACTCCAGGGACTTTTGCCTTCATGGGCCCCTTCCTCCTTAAAAAATAAATAAAAATTCTATTTTATGACTGCATTGGTATAAAGATGAATGTATTAATATGGTATATTACAGTATTTTTTTAACCTGAAAGTTCACGTTTTCTTGTGATTTTAAAAGAAATTCAAATATTTTCATGAGTGCCTAAAAATATCACAGGCCCTAGGTACTACACCTGTTGTATCTAACAGAGGATTTGGGCCTACGTGGCAGAGGTGGTGAAATAGAGACGTGAGTTCTGGTGGCGCATGTCACAGATAATACTTCTACTTGCCTCAGAAGTTCTGAAAGGAATCCTGGCTCTTCTCTTTTTCTCTCTCACATGATATGATCAGCTCTTTTGTTCCCATTCTTGTCTGGGCAAGAGGGAGAGTTGATGGGAATCTGAGGCTGTGCCAGGCGGGGGGAAAGGTTGTTGTCACACAGGGATGTGTGACCCTTCCCACAAACATACCTGTATCCCCTTAAATATGTTTTGAATTTCCACGTGTAACATACAGAGTTTCGCCCTGACACTAGCATAGGTGGGTCAGTCAGGCCTCTTCTCACCCTAAATTCCGACCTGGGGGAGCCCTGGTGGTGTCAAGCATGGAACTGGCTGAACGACTCTTCTCGTGGGTGTCAGGCTTTCCTTGTCATTCTTGATGGCTTGTGTCTAAGGATTTCGATGACAGGCTTGATATGGGTAGGGTGTTGCATGGGAAGGGAAGGAGCTGTTGAGATGAGGAATGCAGGCATACTGTTTTCCATGGGCAGGACTGGAGATCTGCTATCTGCTCATTGAAGCCAAGTTAAAACAATTTCTGTTTCTTTTGCATCATTACGGAGAAGTTTTTGATTGAGAACCCTAAAATAACTCTGATTATGAAGATTAAACGTATTGATTGTAAAAAAATTGAAAAACATCATCAGAAAAGCCAGGAGAAGAAAAAAATCACCCTAATCCACGATCCAGAGATGACTGCTGTTAACATTTTGGCCTAATGTTTCTAGTCTCATTTTTCTGTATACAAATAGCCATTTAATTTTTACCCAAAATTGTAATCATACAAAATGTTCCATTTAATCACCTGCCCTTTTCACCTAACAATATATAATGAACATTCTCCTCGCATCAGTAAATGCCATCCTACTAAATGATTTTAATGGCAGTGTATTATTCCTTCCTGTTAATGGATAATCATTTATTTAACCAGCCCTCTATTTTTGGACAAAAAATTAGTTTTCTCATTATGATTAGTAAAACTTCAATGATTTTTTAAAGATAAATTTTGGAATGCGTGCATAATTATTTCTTTAGGATAAAGTGGAAGTAATGTATCACAGGGTATAGGAATCTGGAGCTTTTTAATATGTATTTCCAAATAGCCCCGAGGAAAGAGTGCAGCAGTTTACATTCCCATTGGTACTTTTTAAGTGCTTATGTCTTTGTCCCCTTGCCAACACTGGGTATTGCCATGTGACTAAAATTCAAACTAAAGAAATCTGGTATGCATTAATTTGAAAGAAACCATGACTCAAGTTGTTTTCATAGAGTATTTAATGTTTAGCAGATTGCTCATGTGCAATAATTATGGGTTTCTTTACAGTGTTATGGAAACCCTTTTATTAAATTTTACATTTACCACTTTCTTCAAGGCCCTTAAATAGTTCTTAGGTTTTCAGCTCTTATGTTTTAATCTGTTAAAAGTATGGTTTGGGAGGGCTTTGTGTGTTTGTACTTAGGATGATGGAAGGTGAGAACTAGACAGAATTTTAGTGATCGGTTAATCCACCTCTATTTTACAGGTTAGTAAATGGCTCAAGAAAGACACTTGCTCACAATCATTCTGTCTGTTGCAAGTGATAGACAACTCAACTCAGATTAGCCTAGCAAAATGGGCAATTCATTGGCTCCTGAAACTGAAAATGGGTTCTAATACTTACTGTGACTAACCTCAGACAATTCTTTGATCTTTCTAAGCCTCGGTGTTCTTATCTGTAAATAGGATGCTGGACTCACCAAAGGTCCCTTCCACCTCTTAAAGTTAAATGTTTCTATGAATGTAGTAGCAGAGAATTACATTATACTATCAACCAAATTTAGACCTAGTGAAGGGAAGGCTAGCCCTCACATAGCAAATTTTTAAAGAAATACAATTCTAAGTTAACAAGGTTTTTTTTTTTTTCTAACTTATAGAGGTCCTTAAGCAACTTGAACATAATTAGCATTCATATAGTGTAAAAATATCTCCAAAGTGTTTTGAAAGCCTTTTTTTCTGTTGATTACACAATCCTCAAACATCTTTTCCACCTGTTAGTTTGCTTAACAGATCTATTCACAAAGAGTGGGGAAAAAAATTGAGTCCTGCTGCTCCCCTACACAATTATTACAGCAAATTCCAACTTGGTCGGACATTGCAGGAACAGTTCAACTGTCCATGACAGCAACAGGCTGCTGAGTCAGACCCGGGCGCAGAGGAGCTGATCCTGAGCATTCGTGCCTAATTTCCATACAGGAAGAAATATTGGCGTTAGGGAGTGTTGCCTCACCAGGAATACCTCTTAAAGCTCTGTGGCTGGTTGTTCAAGAGGAGGTGAATTTTCTCACGTCAGGTTCCCTTAGCTCTTTAAAATTGTTTCTTTGATTTATAGGAAACCTTTTCTGTGGGTTTTTTTTTTTTTGGTCTTTGCTCGTTTTTGCTATTTGGAGTTCACTGTGTACTCTTGAAATTTACTGCAGGAAGCAGAAGTGCTCCTCAGAGACTACTCTAGTATTCTGAAAAGGTCTTTAAGAAACAAGCTTTGTTTTAAAGCCATCAACTACCATTAAAATTTTAAAATATTTTCACCACAATATTTGGAATACAGATTCATTTCATGGTTTTGACTGCTACCAGATTGCCAGTCTTGGTTTGTGTTTGGAGAAATCTTTAGACAGAAATAAATGCAACAGGACCTACATACCTTTTTATTAACACTCAGCTACCACATGTTTATCAGCAATACTGGCAGTCCCTGGACCTGGTTCTGCAGGAGAGGGATGGTTCCAGGGAGAAAAACAGCCAAAGATTTTGATGGAGGGTATTATTAGTCAGGACAAGCAAGATCATCCTGCAGTAACAAATAACCCTCAAATCTCAGTGGCTTAAAATAACAAAGGTTCATTTTTCATTCACACTGTAAGTCCATTGAAGTGTGGCTGGGGCCTCCATTCTGGCTTTTCTTTGCTCTGTGTCCCAGCTGATAGAGCAATCATTATTTTGAATTTTGCTGGTTATGGTAACAGAGAAAGAGTTCTGAAGGGTCTCACATCAGCCATAAGTGCACTTGCCTGGGTGTGACACACACCATTTCCATTCAGAACTCACTGGTCAGATTAGGCACATGCCCAGCTCAATTATAATGGCCAGGAGTTGCAGTCTGACCCCACAGGCCTGGAAGGAAGAAAACCAGAAATATTTGCCCAGCAGCCCTGGTGACTACCACAATTTACTCTTCTGATGACCAGACATTTGGCTCACTCTCCCTCCTGCAGGTGAAATACACTCATCCCCTCCCGAAAAGAACCAACCCCAAAGTCCCACCCAGTCACAGCATCTGGATGATGCATAGTAGGCACTAAATTAGGGGCTGATACAAAGTCATTTCAACATCAACTCTAGATGTGGGTCCTCTTGATCTAGAGACTTCTGAACTGAAAGAGGCAAGTTACCTGCTGTTGATCCCCTGCTTGCACGTTGTATATTAATATATAATGGTGAAACAAACATTGGAAAACCCATTGTACACTCCTATTCAGAAGGGAAGTGAATGGGACTCACCCATTCACTGGTCCTCAGTCATTCTAAAATGCTGAAGCCGGGGCCAGCGTGGTGTAGTAGTTAAGTTCTCATGCTCTGTTTCAGCAGCCTGGGGTTTGCAGGTTCGGATCCGGGGCGCAGACCTACACACATCGCTTATCAAGCCATTCTGTGGCAGGCGTCTTGCATATCAAGTAGAGGAAGATGGGCATGGATGTTAGCCCAGGGCCAATCTTCCTGACCAAAAAATAAATAAAATAAAAATAAAATGCAGAAGCAGTTCTGAAATCCCTTTGCACTCCCTGCCTTGTAGGTGAAGAATGTTCCTTTGGAGTCCTAATTCTTCTCTCTGGAAGGGCCTCCTCACTGCATTGTTCTCTTCAGCTCTTGGCTTTTTCCAACAGGCTCCTGGAGCACATTGAAGTGAGCATTAAAGAATGTGCCCCCTGTGGGGGCTGAACAGCTTTCTCAGCCGCTTCTTGACTTCAGAGCATTGGGGGCTCAAGAGGTCTTTCAGGTCTTCAACAGTCTTCCCAGGCTTTTTAGGTTCATGCTCTTGATTTCTTTGGCAGTACAACTCTTTTCAAAAGGAAATAGGTTTCTTATCTGTTTAACTCCATTTTATTTCCATATGCCAATCAATCAAGCCCTCAGTTCTTGGCGTACTTATATTCACTGTATGCCTTTGTGTTTTGGCTTCCATGTCTTTCTTTGTTGAGTTAATTGATGATGCTTTGAACCTGTTAGGCTTTGGTTGGGAAGCCATCTAGTCTCTTTTTCCCTGAACGATTCTAATTGAAAGAATTAAATAAGAAGCCAATAAGAATTAAATAAGAAACCCTTTCAGAGTGTTAAGAGTGGGTGTGATAGCCAATCTCTCCCTTTGAACCTCACCCCAAAGCTAAGTGTTCATTGACCCTTTTTTGCACAAAGTCTTTCTCAGTTTTACATTTATCTGTTGGGGAAGAGAAACAGCTCCTTTTTCCAACTCTGCAAGTCTGACTTGATGGACTCTATTCTCTTTCCTTTTTGTTTGTAAACCAGTCAATTACTTCCTGAGCCTCTCTCTCCCTCTCTTTTTTGGTTACATCTTGTAAAACGTGGCCAACAGTAGCCAATAGTAACCATACTTGCTACTAACATTCGACTTTCAATCTCTTTCACAAGATCTACTCATTCTTTAGGTTTATTTTCTGCCTTCCAAGTCATCATATATAATAGTTTTACCATATGCATTGCTGGCCTCCAAAATCGTTTCCTCACTTCCTGCTGCCTGACTCTAAGCCAATGCCGCATATTTTGTGCTGTTAAAGCAGCACTCCACTCCAAGTAGTAGTCAGAATAGGCCAGGTTCTGTTGCAGTAACAGACAATACCCAAATCACAGTGGTTTAAAGAAAAAAGGTTTATTTCGTGCTCATGCTGTATGTGCATTGAGGATTGGCTGCGTCCTTGCTCCAGGACCTGGATTAACAGATCAGCCATGATCTTGAATGCTTCCCATGCCTGTGTGAAAGCTCTGGAATTTCTCATGCCTGTAACTAAATGCTCTGGCCTGGAAGTGAGGACCTACACATCACTTCCGCTCACCATGAAAGCAGTTTTCCTTCATTATTTTTGAACTCTATCCATCTTGAGACATATAAATCTAGTTGATTCTCCTAGCTATATAGTATTCCATCATATAAGTATATCACATTTTATTTACATATTGATGGACAGCTAGATTGTTACCCGTTTTTCATTGCTACAGATTGCTGCAATGAGCATCTTTGTATATGTCTCCTAGTGCACATGTGCAAAATTTCTTTAGGAAATAGTTCTTTTTATTCTTTAGAATATACTGAGAGAAGATGGACCAAAAGTCAACTACTTACCTGTAGCACATTTTTTTTTTTTTTTGTGGGGAATATCAGCCCTGAGCTAACATGCATGCCAATCCTCCTCTTTTTGCTGAGGAAGACTGGCCTTGGGCTAACATCTGTGCCCATCTTCCTCCACTTTATATGGGACGCCGCCACAACATGGCCTGACAAGGGGTGCCTCGGTGCGTGCTGGGGATCCGAACCCCAGGCCGCCAGCAGCAGAGCGCGCGCACTTAGCCGCTACGCCACGGGGCCGGCCCCTATAGCACCTTCTTTTATGAGCTTCAGCTTCTGGTTTATACACACCTCACTATGGTAGAAGCCATTTTGAATGAGATCATTAACTTGTTTGCTGAAGTCTTCTTATGCAGTTTGAATAGAGTCTCCTGCTGAGCATCCTTGATGAATATTCTAGAAATTTTTTTAAATGACCTCTGGTTTAAGGAGGAGTAAAGGGTGAATGCAAACATTCTGTGTCTAGAACCAACATCACTTCTGGCAAACACAGAACAGACTCTTCTTGTCAGTGATTCAGCTGAATTTATCAAAGCCTCTGGACATCCTGGATTAAAGAGAACACGAGTCATGGATGATAGCTGCATTGGGATTCCTTCCTTCCCCTTCTCTTCTATCTCCATCTACACCTTATATGTGGGAAGCATAGGTTTAGGTAGACTTTGATATCAGGAAGAGGAATAAAACTATACATTTAAAATATGATAGTATCCTGTAAAAAAGCATTAAAATATGAATAGAAGAGTGTTCACTTTTTCATGAAGGTAACGAATGTAGGTAAGTGAAAGCAATTTCTATTGCCATTTAAACTAATACAGTACTTCAATCCTTATTCTCTCTCTTTTTTTTTTACCTTAACTAAATTTGCTGATATAACATTTAACTGAATTTCCAAAACTCTACACTTTTTCCCGCTGTTTTGTTGAGTTGCCAACAAAAGGTTTGAAATGGCTCAAAAATAAGCAAGAGGTGAGGCAGGAAGAAGAAACCAGGATTCTAAATAATTTATAGAATGTTTAGGTGTCCCCTGTCACATTTTTCAGAGTGAGACCTCTTTCTAGTTGCCCGTACTTACCAATATCCAACCAAATAAAAGGCCTTTTGGGGACTCTTCATCTCAGAAGGCTGGTGACAGCCGTGACTGGGTGAATATTGGATTTCTGATACAGAACTAGATTATTTTCTGGGTTTCACACAGCTTGTTCTGTCCATTCTGTGCTGAGATGTGTCCTATTTTTCATTATCACTGAATTCTTATTTTTTCACTTCTGCGTATACTGAAAGTTCCAAGTGTAGAATTTTCTCCATCCCCTCCCCTGATCTCTAGCCTCCACCCACACAACCTGCTCTTCCTGCCACCCCCTAACAATATTAACAACCTGGAGGGGTGGCCTTCTATACCTGTCTGCAGGCTCATGTAATCATAAACACGTAGGGGTCTTCCTTCCGCCTGCTTGCCTGCCCTCCTCCCTCCCTCCCTTCTTCCCATTCTCCCTTTCTCCTTTTCTTCCTCTCTTCCACCCTACCTTCCTCCCCTCCTTTTTTTTCAAAGCAAATAGAGTAAATAAATTATTCACACTTCTAGGCATCTTTTGCTTTTCTCATTAACAGAAGATTGAGGATATCTCTCCTGGCAGCTGGTATAGCTCTCATTCATTCTTGCAATGGCTGCCCAATATTCCATGGTTTGGAAATCATGCACTTTATTGAACAGTTTCCCTGTTAAAGGGCATGTTTCCAGTTTTGTTTTATTTTAATTTGGCCACTCTGAAGGGTGCTGCAATGAATGTTCTATACCTATCCTCGAACACTGGTGCTTTTTTTATATGGTCCAGGAGAAGGATTAGCTGGGTTAAAATGTATGTGTACTTTTAATTTTAATAGATGTTGCCAAAGTCTTTCCAAAATGGTTATCCTAGCAAGGTTCCAGCAGACCCTTCCCTCTTCCTGTCCAGTAGTAGGTGTCTTCCCTACTTGGATAAGAATGGAGTGTAACTACAACATTGGGTGCATAGCCCAAGCACTTGTTGACATGCCGTAGAGTATTTCAGTGACATTTAAAACTAGGGCTCTGGTCAGCCTATATGATTGGGATGATTATGATTTTTTTGTATTTCTTAAAGAATCCATACAAAGTTTATAGTAGAGAGGGAACTGGAGACCATTCTAATGCAATCCACTGCTTTCACAGATACTGGAATAGAGATCCAGAGAGGTGGAGGGAGCTAGTTGCTGGCTGCTGCTTCTGGGAAGCAGTTATTCTGAATCCTGACTCAGAATTTTACCTGTTACCTACACTGTGGGTCATGCTGGCAGTGTTTTAGAGAATGGGCCAAGAAACATCATCTGTGACCAGAATTGACTAGTAAGGATGAGCTGTTTTCAGTTTTCTGTTATCTCCTGCTAGGACAAGCAAGCTTCCCAACCTATACTGGGCTGTGTGGGATTTGCCTTGCAAACTTCCACGAAGATGATAGGACATTTGTTAACTTGGTCTTGCCAGTGGAATTGGCTCCTCTTAATCTTTTAGGGAGTTTGGGATTTCATTTTTCCGTATTGTTAGAATTACTGCTTACCAAGTGTGGAGCAGCTGGCTTGGATCACAGCTAAAATGACAACAGTGGAGCACAAGAGAGAAGATTCTGTGTACAGGGATCCTCCTATGTACCTCTCCCACCTCCCTCCCCAAAATACCGATGTAGAGAGCTAAGTAGTAGGGCTGCTTAGAAAAAAGAACTTTCTGTAGGTCCTGCTTACGTTCCAGGCAATATCATCTCTCAGTATGATATGCGCAATTTGACCAGGGCTCAGATAGAGGTTCTCTAGGGCTAAGTAAAATAAACTTTTTGAAAGAAGCCACTTTAGCTCCCTGAGTCCTTAAACTCAGTTTTAATATTAGTTTGAGATTTAGCCCATGGAGTCTGCTAAGGGAGATGAAAAGGGAGACTCCAAATTTTGGATTCCCATTTGGGTTTGCTCTGTGTTCATTGCAGAGCATTTGACAGCACAGCATTAACTTTCTAGGTTGCCTCTAAATAAAGTCGGCCTGTTCAGAGAGCTCAGCTCGTTCTCTTTTAACAACAATAAAAATAATTGTGATGGAGATTCATTTTGTCATAGATAAGCATCGCCAACAGATTATATGTATATGTGTGTGTACATATGTATACACACCCATACACACCTAGAGGCAAGTCTTTGTGTGCAGACCTGGTCAAGAGCTGGCTGATTTGTGGGCTTGCCTGTCAGTGGCTGTGATTCTTCTGGTGTAGTAGTTGCCAAGCGTGCAGATTGAAACCACTGGAGAATTTTTAAAAAATATTCATGCCTAGGTCCCATCCGTGAATTAAATCAGAATCTGTGGGAGAGGAGACCAGAAATTAGAATGTTAAAGGCGATTCTAACAGTCGCTGGGTTGAGGACTTCTGGGCAGGCAATTTGAGATGGAGAGAGTGTCTCTGCTTAATGAAGAAAGAAATGAGATGTAACACCAGCTGTTTTGTTTTTAGAATTCTGCTACCATAGGGATCATCATGTCTTGCCCATCATCTCTCATAGCCCACTTTCTCTCCCTTTCTCCTCCTTTTTCTGTAGATTAAAACAGTGGAGTTATGTCTTATAAAGTCAGCTCATGTAGACAAACATTGAATACTGTAAAAATTATCATTGAAAAGTGCCCTAGGAAGGCACCATGAGGGTTAGAGACCAACACACCATCTCTCGGTACACAAAAACTAGCATAGCCAGTTTTTTTCTCTGGCATTGGAACAAATCACTGTATCTTTGGCTGAGTTTCTCAAAAAATAGCATTTGGGAGCCACAGGGTATGCAAAATATGTATCTTTAAGTATTAGAATTGCACTCAACTTGGTGAGATTGTCAAGCCCTGAGAAGCACATGGGAACTGAGACTGGCTTCGGGAACTGCAGAATCCTGTTTCCCATCTCGTAATTCTGAGGCAGACTCTAACTGAGTGGAGTGTGGGCAGAATCATGGGCACCATTTAAATTGTGAATTTCTCCTTGCCTGCCTTCTTTTAGGCACATATAGTAAATTGAATATTAAATGCACATATAGATGTGACGCCACAGCATTTCATTATTTATTCAAAAATCGAGTGTTTCTTTGAATGTACAGAATTCATTGGCACGCTGTCTTTCTGTCCTCTAGCATTCCCGTGGTTCGGCATGGATATTGGTGGAACGCTGGTTAAACTGGTCTACTTTGAACCAAAGGATATTACAGCTGAAGAGGAACAAGAGGAAGTGGAGAACCTGAAGAGCATCAGGAAGTATTTGACTTCTAATACTGCTTATGGGAAAACCGGGATCCGAGATGTCCACCTGGAACTGAAAAACTTGACCATGTGTGGGCGCAAAGGGAACCTGCACTTCATCCGCTTTCCTAGCTGTGCTATGCACAGGTTCATTCAGATGGGCAGCGAGAAGAACTTCTCCAGCCTTCACACCACTCTCTGTGCCACGGGAGGAGGGGCTTTCAAGTTCGAAGAGGACTTCAGAATGGTATGTCGGGCTTGTCCTTGTTAAAACAACAAAACCACCCCTTAAAGAAAAAAAACCTCTCACATGTCCATAACCATGGCATCTCATGGCAAAGAACTAGACTACTAACCTTGGAACTTTGGACAAGTTTACTTCACTTCTCTGTGCCTCAGTTTCCTCATCTATATGACAATAAAAATAGTTCCTACTGCGGGACCAGCCAGGTGGCATAGTGGTTAATTTGGCATGCTCTGCTCAGGTGGCCCGGGGTTCGCAGGTTTGGATCCTGGGCACAGACCTATGCACCACTCATCAAGCCATGCTGTGGCAGGTGTCCCACATATAAAATAGAGGATGATGGGCACAGATGCTAGCTCAGGGCCAACTGTCCTCAGCAAAAAGAAGAGGATTGGCAACAGATGTTAGCTCAGGTATAATCTTCCTCACCAAAAAAATAAATAAAAATAAAATAAAATAGTTCCCACCTCATAGGGTTGTTACATGAAGGATTAAATGAGATAATATGTACTTGGCACTTGGTAAATGCTCAATAGATATTAGCTACATCATCATTTTTGTTACAATTACTGCTGTGCAATATGCTAAAGACAGGATGATATAAACCCCCTTCTAAAGTATTTCAGAGTTTTCCACAGACTGTTGCAGTTTCACGAAAAGCATAATCATGCCAGTTTTATAGATGTATAGACAGAGGCCTGCAGGAAAGACTTTCTATAAATTCTACTAAAAATTAATACTTCTCTCTACCCATTTGCTCCATCTTTTTTGTTTTATGAATGTCTTTCAGAAGTTTTGCTTACAAACAAAAATGAAATATTTGATATTATTTATAGGTGAATTCCTTTATTAATGAATATGACTTAGGCAGTATGGTTCTACATAATAAGAATAATGCTGTATCCTGACTGGCAGTACATACCAACTCTGTGTTGTTCATTTAGATTTAACCAATTTGGCTAAATGGAAGATGTGGCTGAGTAACATGGAGTCCAGAGTTTTTATATATCAATGCCTTAACACCCATGTCTTCCAATTTCCTCATCTTCTACAGTCAAGATCATCTCTATACTGTCCAGCCCCATCTCATAGGGAATAAAATGAGAATAAAATGAAATAATAGATGGAGAAAATAAAGGAAGCTAGATTAACAGAAGTGACTGAACATAGGAGAAGGAAGGGTTGGAAGAGTTTGGGATTAGTCTTGCCAGAAAGTTGAACATATAGTAAGGTAAGTTGTAAAACACATTTTCTCAGAGCCTAGAATGCAAATTACTGGTGTTTTGTCATGGAGCTAATGTAATCCAGCCTTGCCATAAAGTCTGTCATTAATAAGTAAATTAATGAATCAATGCATGATCCATGATATTTAATAAAGCTATCAATGCAAGTTTTATTTGTATCCTCAAAAATAACATCAATAACTACATTGATTGTAGTAAGTAGTTTCTGTGAGAGCTGGCAACAGAGTCCTAGAGCAGTATCTAAGTGAGACCGATTATATTCAAGTTTTCGCTTTTTATTCTGTGTCCCCTGTCCCTCTCCAGCAGTAGAATTTGGCACCACCACTTACTTAAATGATCCATGGGAGCTTTTTCCCACCAAAGGGGCCCAGTGATCAAAGCATTTTGAAACTAAGAAGGTTGAGATCCAGGGGCATGAAGATTAAATTTGAGTCCATAATTGAAAAAGCATTGAACCTGAATTCTAGTCCTGTTTCTGCATTTAACTAGCTGGGTGACTGGGCGAGACATGGCCCTCCTGTGGGCCTCAGATTCATTGTCTGCAAAAAGGTGGGAGTAAGGTGGAGAGAGGAGGAAGAATTTCTAGGACATCAGAACCAGAAGTGACCTTTGGAGAACAGGAAGTGTATCATTCCTGTGCTACATGGACAAGGAAACTAAAGCTCAAGAGAGATTGAGAGGTTCTAATAGTGCCCCCTATGTAAGAGCTGGGGCCTTGGCTCAATTCTGATTCAGAAGGAAATGCTGACCCACCTCTAGTGCTGTGAGCTCCCCAGGTCCCTCAAGGACACCTTGTCTGTCCATCTCCACTAGGGAGCCTGAAGTGAACCTGTGACCTGGAGCATTTATGCAATCTCCATCCATGCCTCCGTCCCTCCTCTAGGGTAACGTAAGTTCAGGGAGAAAGTTACTCAATATATGTTGGCCGTGAGCAAGTGTGTTCCTCAAGGTTCTGAATTGAGAAAGGTCATATCTTATTACAACCAAGATAAAGAAGCCTCTCTCCTTCAGGCATGCTGCTGGAGCCTAATGAATAGGCTGGAGCAGGGAGGAAGTCTTTGCCAAATGTATTTGCCAAATGGCCTGGAGTATTTGCATAACAGTCATATATGGGCTGCCTTCTGTTTCCATGCTCAGTCTTGGCAGAAGTGGAGACAGAATTGAAGAAGGTAGAGCTCTTCCTGTAGGCCGTTTGTCAGTGTACTAAGTGTTGTGCCCTCATCCTTCCAAAGTTCATGAGGATGAATAGGTTTGATCATCCTCTTTCCTAAGCACTCGTTCACTCACTCAACAAGTATTTATCATGCTCTTTCTATGCGCCAAGTACTGTTATGAACAAAACAAATCCCCTGCCCCCTGGAGCTTATATTCTAGTGCAGGGAGACAGTCAGTAATCAGATATGCAAGTGAATATAGAATATACCAAATGGTGATAAGTGGGAAAAAGTAGGGCAAGGGGGGGATAGGGAGTGCTGGGAGGGTCTTGGCATGATAAGGTGACATTGGAGCAGGGACCAGAAGAAGTAATAGAACAAACCATGGCCATATCTGCAGAGAGTATTTTAGGCAGAGGGGACAGTAAGTGCTAAGGTCCTTAGGTACTATAGCCAAGCTCTTCCCCTTTCCGGAATAGGAAATAGAAAGTGCTCACTTATTTGTAAAGAATCACTATATACTACTGTATATATTAAACAATCTGACAAAAAATAAAGCAGTGCATATATATACTTGTAAAGTCCTGTCATTGTTACTGTATAAAATCACTGTTTTTGGTATAATACAACTTTACAAATACGTGTTTTAAAAATCTGAGTAATTGGGGCTAACTAAAAGATGTTCAGCAGACTCTGAATAGTTAGCAATTGTTGTTTGATGACTATATCTTTTCTTTTTATAGTAAATGTACGTAAATCCTTAGATAATGTTAACTATTCTTCATCCAATTTAGAATGTACAAGAAAGAGCTATAAACCCTGAGACAAGCATTAAATTAGACCCCTATGTAGAATACTTCCAATTAAACAAAGCTGCATTTCTTTCTTCTTTTTTTCTTTCCTTTTTCTCCTTCCTCCCTCCCTTCCTTCCTTCTTATCTTCCTTCCTTTTTTCCTTTCTTCCTTATTCTTTTAACACTTTAGGATCGCTGTCACACGAAATTTCTGACTGGCAAAAATTAGCCTTCAAAATTAATGATTCACCAAAATGGAACACAAAAGAAAAACCTAATCTAACTACAAATGGTCTAAGAAATTGGTAAGCCAGTGAGGAATCCCACCATTTAAAAAAGTGGTCCTCACTGGGGACACTCTGTGTGGCTATAGGTGTGACACTTCACACTGTAGGTTTCAGTTAACTTGGTGTTTTTCCCCACTGACTACGTTCTGTGAGTTTTGTTTTAAAGAGCCTACCAGATATTTTTTGAAGCAATTCTAGTATTTTTATCCACAACTATACTTTCTAACTTCAACAAGAGTGTGCTTTACAATGCAAAGTATTCCACCAATAGAAAGTTTATAGAAAAAAGTCATCTGTTCTGTCCATTAAGCACTTTATTACGAAAGATACTTTTCCTTGTCAGTTTTGTTAAGTCCAAGACTAACATTAATTAAAAGTTAGAAATGACTCTTCTACTTAAAAAAACAAAGACCTATCCTTTGAACAAGCGGGATATAACAACAATCTTATTTGGTCGACATGAGATTTAGGGAAGAGAAAAGGATTTCTGATTGCTTCATTACCTTTTTTTCAAGTTGTGAGGACTTAAGAATTGGCCTTCTGTAAGCCAGAAATCTCCAAGGAAACAACCTAAAAAGTTAATAATGGTGGAAAAATTATCAGGAGCAGATGAGGTATAATTATGGATATGTGAAATTCTAAATCCAAGTGGACCATTCAAGAACATTTATTAGCTTGGTTCCTATTATAATCCCGAGACTGATTTCTGATATTGCAGGAACATAAGGTTTGAGAGACACTGTCATTCTCCACTTTGTTCTGGCTTGACACTTTTGATCACTCATGTATGGCCTCTTCTATCATTGGGTGCAGGGAGGAAAAAACCATCTTTGAGGTTTTGTTGTATTTCTCACTCACAGAACGTCTTTGAAATTCATCTCTCTCTCGGGTCTCTCTTAATTCTCCTTTGTGAAGAGAAAAGAGCCCTGAGTGTAATTTGTTCTTCAGAATCAACCATTTTATATGCAAATTGTTCTTGGTTTAGTAAGATAACCTTTTCTGCCACTTCCAAATATGATTTATGGAGCCAGTGTCAGCAAAGCACCTTGGGAAGTGGAAGGTATCATACAAATGTGTATTTTATTCATTTCTGAAATACAGTTTGCTGATTCATTTCTCAACTACAGGGGAGTGGTATAAATGGTTAGGGGTAGGTCCATAGAATATTCCCATGGGGAGTAGGTATGGATCCTCTGGGATGGTTTTTACCACATTTATTTATTTAGCTATTTAGTTATTTTTGACAGATAGAGCTGAAGCACATAAGGAGAACCTCTTAAAATAGTATCCTGAGCATGCCTTGTGTTTAGGAACCATATTTTTTCTAATTTTAGCATACAGGGAATCACTTAATTCCCTCTAAAAATTAGAGTCTTCAGTTTGGAAATGGTGTTTCCAAATGCATTTCAACTTGACATAAGAACACATGAATTATTTTACTTCTCACATAATTATAACTCATATATAGTACTTTACAATTTCCAAAGCATTTTCACACAGGCGTCTCATTTGATTCTTGAAAACAGCCCTGCGAGTTAGCTCGGGGAGCTGCTATTGGGGAGAGTATGACTTGATCAAACGCCTGTTATCACTGTAGGGTGTGGTAATGGACTCATCCCAGCTCTTCAGCTCCAAAATCGGTGTGGTCCCAAGACCAACAGCATCAGCATCACCTGGAATATTGTTAGAAATGCAGTCAGAAGCTCTCGGAGTGAGGCCCAGCAATCTGGGATTTGACAAACTCTCCAGGTGATTTTGAGAACCCCACTGCACCCATACTTGCTTGGGTGACTTTGGTACTAGGCAAAACAATGTCAGTTCATCAGAGTTGTTTGAAAGTTTTTTCAACTTTCTTCCCCTACTTGCTAACCTTGGGATCCGGAGTAGATCACTTAACCTGCTGACCCCTAGTGATGTATTTCGTCGGCAAAATGGGTAATGATAATAACTTCCTAGCCTAAAGTCCTACAGATGAGATGAGATCTGTACAATTTTATATTAGCTTCCATTATTTACAGAGTTTGAGTCTTAGGACAAGCTGAGGTTTGTTGTTTTTAAGTTTGGGGAATGGTTTAAACTTAACTTTAAGGATCTAGGAATTGACAGAACTCATACTCTCCAAAAGTGGTGAGAAGAGTTACAAGCAGTGGGGTACTGGAGTCAGCTCCTACTGACTTAAGAGAGCCTATTGTATGCATGTCTTCCCAATTCTGTGCTTATTGACATCATGTTGGTAGCTTGAAATTGGCCATGGTGGGGGTGATTATACCACAGAAATTGGTAAATGCTATAAACCAAGGCATTTGCTCCCAGAGAGCTGGTTGTTAAACATTTACCAGCACACCCCAGTTACAAGGTTATGTTCACAGTAGCTGAAGCTTCATCTGCATATTTGCTGGAACTGATATTTCAGATCTGTCATCAGCGGTAGAATATACATAAAATTAGTAAGATGGAAGTCAGATTCAGCCCACAGATGTGTTTCGTTGGCCTTCAATATTTTTAAAAAATTTTTAAATTAGCTGCTAGCATTTAAAAATTGGAAGATTTCACATAAAAATCTGGATTTCTGGCTCTTGAAAAATAGGATCATCTGGCAACACTGAGCCCCCATTACTACATGGCAACGGTGGGCTGCGGGTGAATTTTAAACGTGTGGATTATCTTGTGTGCCACAATCTCCATCATCCTGTTACTTTACATCTAGTCAAGGGCTTTGCTCCTTTTTGTTTTCTTACTGTCTCCTGTAGGCATTTGTGTTTGTTACCCCTGATATAAAGAAAACTAAACCCAGAGAAAGAGTGTTTCTCCATAGCTGGGATCTGAACATGCTGTTATAGGCTCTCCACAAAGTTAACTCAGTTGTCCTCATGCTGAGGAGTAATTCCCATCTTGTTCTGAATTTCAGATGGCCTGTTTGAAAGTCCAAGTAATGGTTTGGCTCATTGCTTCCACTTGGGACTCTGTCCTTTTTCCTGGATGGCGAAGACTTTTGAGGGAGGTCTCTGTAGGTCTCAATGAAAGTGACTAATATTTCTGTTTCCCAGTTTGGGGATGCATGACCTCAGACTTCAGAAATATCCATTTCTCAGTCAACTGGGTAGAAGAGATGTTTGTTTGCTGCTAGCACTTTATTTGAAGATAATTTTGAAGGGAAAGGTGAGATAACGATGTTTCCTTTCAGATCAAAGTTGTATGTGCTTAGTTTATTTGCCTTGACAGATTTTTCTTTTTCTCTAGCATAGTTTCAGGATGTCCAGGTGGACGGACTTGTCTGTGTCCATGTTTGTGTTGTTGGCTCTGGGCATGGCTGTCAATATTGTTGATGGACTTCTGATTAATTTTTAAGCAGGTTAACCCATGGTCCCAAGATTTGCTGATGAAATTGCTGCTTTTCAGCTTGGGGTGATCCAGGAGGTGATAACTTTCCCTGTTCCATTTAACAAATGTTTATTACGCAATTATTATGGACAGGCCTTTGAGCATGGTGCTTAGGGGGACCTGATGGACCAGAAAATAAGCCAGAATGTGGCCAATGCTGTAAGTGCAATGGAAGAGGTTCATAGGGCCAAGGAATCTGGGAGGACTGAGAAGATAGCGTTTATACTGCTATGTCTCACTATAGTCTTTTAGGTCTTTAGACCTTTTAGGTCTCCTTAAAACGTGTATGATTACATGCCTCCCACCCAAAAGTTTCACTTGATAAAAAGTGAAATGGTCAGAATATGAGATAGATTTACTTTATCACCAAGTGTCACTTAAAATAATTGTTTCTGTGTATCAAGAGAACTTCTACCACATTGCTGGTAACTAATTCTGTCCTGATCTAACTAATTCTGTCCTGCAGGTGTAGCTTCAGTGGATTTTGTTGAATGGGAAATTCAGATGAGTGACACAGAGTCAAAAGTTTTCTTCTAGCTGTTAACTTTTGTAATGAAGATGATGCCTTTCTGGCAAAATATCTAAGTATAGTACTTGTATAGATTGTTTCCAGATCCCAGAAGCAGTACCCATGATGAATGAAGACAAGAAAAAAACAGTGAGTCAGTGGGAGATATTTGCTAGTTGTATCACTTAGGGAAAGTTATTTAAGCTCTATGAGCCTTAACCGTAGAATAAGGGTAATAATAGCTACTTATAGGGTTTTTGTGAGAATTAAATGATCTGGTACAAGTGCTTGGTGTGTAGTAGACAATAAATACAAACTATTATTTTCTTAAAGGGATTTTTTAAAAATTTGAGTTAGATCTTATAAATTATGTTCCTTCATTGGTTCAATTTCATGTTGGTGATTGTTAGATTTTTTTTTTTTTTGTCCATGGAAAATAATCATCCAGCCAGACCTCTGGACCAGCAATAATATCACTCTTGAGGACCATGAATTAAACTTTTAAGGATGCAAAGTAGCCACTCACCCCTAAGTCTAGCCCGCAGCCTACTCATTCCCCTTTACATTTTCCCTCTTGTACCTAAGAGAATGGGAGTCTTTGTCTCATGGGAGCGCAAAAGGACACTTTGGTACCACCTCAGTGGTATTATTTAAAGAGCCAACATTTTTTGAGCCCTTTGTACATATCAAGCCCTTTGTGAGCATTTTACGTATATTATTATCATGTAATCTTCACAACAACACCATGCAATGGATATTATTATCCCCATTTTACAGGTGAGGAAACTGAGGCTTGAAAAGTTAAGTAACTTGCCCCACATCCCTCAGTTAAGTAGGTGTTAGAGCTAGAATTCAAAGCCAGTTCTGTCTAACTCCAAAGCCCAAGAGTGGGAAAGGGGAGTTGGGCTTTGTGGGCTCAATGGGCGTTGTCCCCAGCTGCCGGGCTCACCATGCCTCCCTCAGGATCTCATGTCCTGCCAAGGAAGTGCAGGATTCTTGCTGCTTTCAGAACATTCTTACTCTCCTCACCCTGCGGGAGAGTCCCGGTCTCAGTGGTATGCTCTATTAGTTTCTTATGGCTGCTGTAACAAATTACCATGAACTTGGTGGCTTAAAACAACAGAAATTTATCCAATCATAATTCTGGAGGCCAGAAGTCTAAAATCAAGGGGTTGGCAAGACCACACTTCCTTCAGAGGCTCTTGGGTGGATTCCATTCCTTGCCTCTTCCAGCTTCTAGTGGCTGTTGGCATTCCTTGGCCTGTGCTGCAGCACTCCAATCTCTGCCTTCGTCTTCACATGGCCTTCTCCTCTGTGAATATCAAATCTTTCCTATGTGTCAAAGGAAACTTGGCATTGGACTTAGGGCTCACTCAGATAATCCAGGATGTTTTCTTCATCTCAACATCCTTAGCTCAATTACATCCGCAAAGACCCTTTTTCCCAATTAAGTAACATTCATAGGTTCTGAAAATTAGGTCATGGACATATCTTTCAGGGGCTACCATTCAACCCACTGTGGATGCTAATGGATCCTTTCTCAGCAGCCAGGCAAGCTCCTATCCTTTAGGATACACTGTAGGTAGACACAATGTCCCAAAGGCTACTTTTCCAGTGGGGTGACTGATTATCAACAAGATTTCACAACTTGGTGTTTCAAGGATGTTTCCATGCTTTTAATGTTTTTTTTTTTTTTTAATTTTTTATTTATTTATTTTTCCCCCAAAGCCCCAGTAGATAGTTGTGTGTCATAGCTGCGCGTCCTTCTAGTTGCTGTATGTGGGATGCGGCCTCAGCATGGCCAGAGAAGCGGTGTGTCGGTGCGCACCCAGGATCCGAACCCGGGCTGCCAGCATCGGAGCGCACGCACTTAACCGCTAAGCCACGGGGCCGGCCCCATGCTTTTAATGTTAATGACACATTTTAAGTCCCACTAGAAGCCTCTGGGGTTTCCCCTGATGTGGTCGCAGCCTCTCTCACAAAATTTTGTTCTCTTTCAGATTGCTGACCTGCAGCTCCATAAACTGGATGAACTGGACTGTCTGATTCAGGGCCTGCTTTATGTTGACTCGGTCGGCTTCAACGGCAAGCCGGAATGTTACTATTTTGAAAATCCCACAAATCCTGAATTGTGTCAAAAAAAGCCGTACTGCCTTGATAACCCATACCCTATGTTGCTGGTGAACATGGGCTCAGGTGTCAGCATTCTAGCAGTGTACTCCAAGGACAACTACAAAAGAGTTACAGGGACCAGGTAAACATGGTTTCCACTAAGAGAACCTTTTTGTACTTAAATCTAGGCCTCTTCCTTGAAGACCAGTTTATAAAAGGGTTATTTGTATTGAATACATTTTTAAAGAAAGATCTTACCCTCCTCAGCCAAACAAAAAGAGTTTATTGCATATGTTAAAAAGGGTGATTTATATAAGGCTTAATAAAACACAACCCTTGCCCTGCTGGAAACTGGTCAGCTTGAGGGAAGAAGGGTCATACACATCAGAAGTTTTCCTCAAAGGCAATACATATTAAGGGTCAAAATGAATGGCAAGGGCAATAAGCACAGTAGAATCTAGATGGAAGGATGCTTGGGATGGTCATAGAGGGCTTCAGAAGAAACTTTCTTTTGGAACCACTTTGGTGCCTAGCACAGGCTGAATTGCTTGAAATAATAAATCATTCCAACCAGTAAATTAAACTGGGTTTACAGAGAATGTTTTTTTACCCCCAGGTAAATGCTCCAACTGAAAACTGGAATAGTTGGCACACCTCATAGGGAATTTTGGAGTGCAGTGGACAGGAGAACAGCCCTGTCACACAGCTGGGCAGAGCGCCTTGGTTTTTAGTGCACACACACCCAAGCGCAGATGGACTCAGCTTCTTGTTAATGGGGATTCAACATGGGAAAAGGATCCTTGATCAGAAATCTTTGAGAAAGCCTAGTGTAAACAAAATTAAACAGATTTTCCTTAAATTTAAGAGAAGGATTTGGTATGAAGTGTTTCTCCAACTTACTGAACCACAGAACCCATTTTTAGAGGAACAATTTAAGGAACTAGTGCCATGTGGAATGTGCTTTGGGACATGGTATTGAAACCATTGTTTTTGATAGATGAACATATCATGTAACTTCTCTGGGCCTCAGTATCCTCATTTGTGCCATGAAAGGGGTTGTTTCTTAATTAGTTTCCACAGGCTTTTCCAGTACTGAAATTCTGCAGTACTACTCACCCATCAGGAAGAAAGCATTACTTTTCTACTGTCTTTCCATAAAAGACAGGGTCTGCATAAATCAGTAGTTTAGCACTGGGGAAGGGAAGATTTAGCCCCCCAGGGGATTTTGGCAATGTCTGGAGATATTTTTTGGTTGTCACAACTGGAGGTGGGGTGCTACTGGCATCTAGTGACTAGAGGTGAGGGATACTGCTAAATATCCTACAATGTATAGGGCAGCCCCTACCACAAAAAAGTATCGAGCCCCAAATGTCAATAGTACTGGTGTTGAGAAACCCTGGCATACACACACACATTCTGATTGAATCCTGCTTGTGTCCAGAATATAGGCCTTGGTGTGTACATTTTTTTTTTTTTTTGTGAGGAAGATCAGCCCTGAGCTAACATCCATGCTAATCCTCCTCTTTTTGCTGAGGAAGACCGGCTCTGAGCTAACATCTATTGCCAATCCTCCTCCTTTTTTTACCCCCAAAGCCCCAGTAGATAGTTGTATGTCATAGTCGCACATCCTTCTAGTTGCTGTACGTGGGACGCGGCCTCAGCATGACCAGAGAAGCGGTGCGTCGGTGCACACCCGGGATCCGAAGCCGGGCCGCCAGCAGCGGAACGCACGCTCTTAACTGCTAAGCCATGGGGCCGGCCCTGGTGTGTACATTAATTGCCACTAGGCGTACATTTCCTCACTGAGAATACTGAGCTAAGCTTTCTTGCTCACACAAGAATCATAGCTGACCCAGGGCCTCATGAGGACTGTCAGGAGTATCAGAGACACATGAATATTTCAGCTGAACTGATTCTACCTTGGAGAGTGATCTCCTGATGAACGTACAATTTTTAAGAAACTATAGACTTCTTCTTAGAAGGAGCAATTGACTCAGTAGAGCTAGTCCCAAGGTAACAACAAGCTAACTCTTTTCCACAATTAGAGATATTTACAATTTTATTGATTAACACTTAACAAATTTATGAATTACATCAGAATTACACTTTCTCAAACTTGGAGGTTCCAGGGATCTGGGTCATCTTCTTAAATAGCTGCTAATGAGCTAATTATGGTGTTTGGCCTCTATTACATGTGTAATAATGCCTATGAATTCCAGTTATTGGTAAATGCCCGTTAAAGACTAGTGCTTTACAGTCATCCACAAATCTTGTCTGGATGTCCAAGCTTCCCTACAGGCTCTCTTCAACCAGTAGTTGTGGAAATGTGCTACGGGAGACTGAAAGTTAATAGAGAGCCCTTTCAGGGGCTGCCATAGGTAGGGGAGGGAAATGAAACATCAATTCTGTGGGTCCCAGATCCTCCTTGTCCAACCAGAGTTGTTCTACCAAAGTGTTCTTTTTTTTTTCTCTTTGGTGTGAGGAAGATCAGCCCTGAGCTAACATCTGTCGCCAATCCTCCTCTTTTTGCTGTGGAAGACTGGCCCTGAGCTAACATCCGTGCCCATCTTCCTCCACTTGATATAGGACACTGCCACAGCATGGCCTGACAAGTGGTGCGTCGGTGCACGCCCGGGATCCGAACCCCGGGCCGCCGCAGCGGAGCGTGAGCACTTAACTGCTACACCACCGGGCAGCCCCCAAAGTTTTATTTTGATCCAAGTTAGAAAATCACTGATATAAACTATTCTGGTCAACAGTGAACATCAGTGTGTGGACCACACTCTGGGAAAACTGATCTAGGCAAATGACTTAAACCTGAAGTTTTGCTACTCCTATTGTGAACTGACAGCTGTAACTCCAGTTTTTTTGTTATTGTGTCATACCCTACTTTCTCGGTAAGTGTTTTTATTTTTAGGAAGCCACATCATTACAGGATACCAGTTTTCTTTTAAATATATGATTTCAATTGCTTCATCTCAGTGTTACGTATAATTTTATTGTATCCTAGATTAGGTAGCAACATTTTTTTTCCTATTGACACAACTCCAATTTTATTGTAGAAGTCAATGAAAAAAAAAAAACAGGACTTTACAGCTGACATTGTTAGAAGGTGTAATCTATTAAAAGAGAAATGTAAAGAATTTTGAAACTTCGGGGAAAATAGAAGTACCCCTCATCTCATTGTTTTGGAATCTATTTTAAGGGCACAAGCACTCAGTAATTGCAGATTTCTTCTACTTCTCCCTAAAATCCCTCACTAGAGGGTTGTTGGGTTTTTTAAAAAAATAATGATGATATTCAATGGCTTTTTTAGCAATATGTTTTTGTCTCTGATTTGCTGAGGGTCTTCTGTGTGTCTGCTGAAACAAAGAGATGTATCTGATTATGAGCCAGAGAATCACTTGACTAAATAACGGTTGGCAGGTTGAGGGTATTAATAAAGTGCTCTTTTGCAACTGTGCATTCTTTCCTCCTATCTGCAGTGCGCCAGCTGTGCAAATGCATGCTCGCTTTCCCCATTCAGCTCTGATTCCTTGTCTGCAGTCACCTGTCATTTTCCAGTCATACAAAACACTTGTCCTTTTTCACTCATACCAACACATCAGTCAATGACTTGCCTTCTTTCTAAGTCAGCCAGTGGCCTCAGTTGCCTGTGTTTGGAGTAGGTTGTTGAATGCCTTGGTTAATACAAATGCCTGATGTTCAAAGACAGGTAATTAGAGTGGATGAAAGATAGAAGCTAGAAATGTGAGCAAAGATTTTTAAAAAATATACAGAGAGAAAACAAGACAAATCCAGATGGCATGCAAACCAAAAAGTATTCCCGTTAAAACACACTAGCTTTGTAGGGTAGACTGAAACCGACAACATAGCATGATCCGCCATGTTAAATGTAAATAAAGATAAACTCTTAGAGGAAGTCCAAAATTTCTACTGTGACGCAGTTGTCAACGCAGTAATGTCCCTGGACCTCTTTATTTCCTCATGGTACTGCGCCTACAGTTTGGGTATCTGCTGCTGGTGGTGCCTACCTACATAATTTCTCCATGAGAACCTATAATTTCAATCAAGTATATATTTTTGCAAGAATCACAATTTAAGAAATATTACATACAGTTTCACTTTAGATGTGATTTAAAGCTTATGTGCCTGTCTACAATCTGGTACCTTCTTGTTAATGGTTATTGACAATAAGTATAGTTTACCCTAAATTTTCTTTTTTCAAATTTAAGTTTAAAATAACCTAATCTCAACTTGAATTTTGTCTTGGAATTAAAAGCCAGTACCCACACACATATGAGATTCTCAGGGCTAGCTGCTCTTGGGGCTTCAGAACAAATGGATGTGAGCAATTGACTCTTCTACATTTGCTCTTCTGCATGGTAAATAGTGAAACCATGTCCATATCACTGCCCTTTCCCTGCCAGGACTTCACTCATGACAGCTTTACTCTGAATCTGCTTTTCTTTCCCTCAGGTGATTTTGATATTAATATCCAATTGAGTTCATTGTCAACTACCATAATTAGTTTCTAATTTTGTCTAAAAAGACTATTTTAGAGGAATTTCCCCCAAAACAACTGAAAGCTTTAAAACATAGTTCAAGCATTGGAACCAGTTTATGACCTTTGTTACTATTTTTGACTATTGGGTGGTAAGTAAAATATTAATAACCTTTTACAGAGTTTACTAGAAAAAAACCCAAAATGAGACCACTCAGTGGTTTCCTTTTAGAAGTTTCTGAGGAGGCTAAATGAGGTTATCTCTGCTAGAGAAGCAAGATGAGGTGAAAGATAACAGCTTTTGGGCTGACCATTCCTGGCAGAGTCCTAGGTCAGTTTTGTCGTCACACAGATATGATGTATGCTTCATGTACACACAGTTTCTTTTTCTAAAAATTTGTATTCAGCTACATATTTTTTTTTATATATATAGAAGTCATTTCTTTGGTTATTTGATGCTTTCAGACCACCCAAATAAGAGAGATCATGATTTGGCCCCATTTTATAGGTGGGAAGACTGAATGAAGCATTTAGGTTAGTGACTAGTTGAAGGTCTCACAACGGAAATCAGTGAGAGTCTTTCTGTGGCTCTGTTCTTAAATTTAGGGGCAAGTTTTCCTTGATGTTTCTTCTTAGTCTCTGCCCTCTTTTTTATCCAGTCTACCCTAAGGTTCTTTTGCACCCTAGCACTTCAATTCAAATGCCCCTTTGTTTTTCTTCTGTTTTTATTAACCCATATTAGTGGTCTTGATGTAGTTGGGGACTTGGATGGGCATATCTTAAAGTAAAATTTAAAAATAAACCTTATTGTTCCTTCAGTCTTGGAGGTGGAACATTCCTAGGCCTATGTTGCTTGCTGACTGGTTGTGAGACCTTTGAAGAAGCTCTGGAAATGGCAGCTAAAGGCGACAGCACCAATGTTGATAAGCTGGTGAAGGACATTTACGGAGGAGACTATGAACGATTTGGCCTTCAAGGATCTGCTGTAGCATCAAGGTAGAGACTAAGAAGTTAGGAGCGGTAGTGATTAAACACAAGGCAACTTCTCCACCCTGGCCATTCATTTAGTTATTTTTAAAAATGTCAACCCACCAGCCTGGTGCAAGTAACTATGGTATTGGAGCTCAGACTTGATCTCCTGCCCTTTATGAAGCACTGAGATGTTTAGCTCTTGATGCTTGTGCTTAAAATAGGGCAGCTTTGAAAGAAGGTTCTGGAAAACTGCGACAATTTCCTGTTCCATTCTTGTCCAGATATCTAGAGGCATTATAAAAAACGTTTTCCCCATCAATAGCCATGCTACGTTGTCCCTTTTAAGAAAAGGGCAGCCAACCATCCATATCGTAATCCTGTTTGCTTATACACCATAGTAGCCAAATCAAGTCTTTGAGTTTGAACAGACTTATTCATAAAGCCTTCCACAGTACTTTGGTGGAAGCATGGGGTCTGCCTGAGGATGATTTTGAATGCTTTCGCTAATATTTCCAACATAGCTTTGGCAACATGATGAGTAAGGAAAAGCGAGATTCCATCAGCAAGGAAGACCTCGCCCGGGCCACACTGGTCACCATCACCAACAACATTGGCTCCATTGCTCGGATGTGTGCGTTGAATGAGGTAAGGCCTCAATTCAGGGAAAGCCGTGTGTCATTCATACATACCTTCCTTGGCGATGCAATAACTGTTCACCCTTACGAAAGTACAGAGCCTTGGGAAACCTTCCCTTCATCGTAGTCACAGTTTATAGAGTGTGGAGGGGGGGTGTGTTGGGGGCGGGGGAGGAGTAGGTGTTTAAGTAGACACTGGATGATAACAAATGATAAACCATGCAGCCATGGAAACAAGGTAAAATTACAACCCATGCCATAGCCTCTCTAACCATCATTGCTACCATGTGCCTACTAAAGTGCGAGGAAAAGCTTTGTGCATTCTTGCGAATAATTGCAGGTAAAATGTTCGATATTCTCTCTGCTTTCAGCTTCTTTACAGTGTTGCCTTGTGGCATGGAGTTCAAGCAGCATTGTACAGGGCTATCAAAGCACAGAGAGCTTGCTGCAGCTGAGGCCAGCCAGGGGCCCCGGCACAAGAAGGGGTGGAGCTGGTGACTGACAAAGCTTTGTTAACACATTGTAAAATTCTTTGGGAAAAAATGGAACCCTTGTCTGAAATATAAGATGTATAAAGTCAAACAGCTGTCACTAAGTTGTGTTAGGAAGACAAGAAAGAGGGTCTGGGACATGGAAAAGGTAATAGCAGGAGAAGTATTAATCATAGCATCAGTAATAGAGTTTTTTTAAATATAATTTTTTATAGAAGTATGGCATGCATACAGAAGAGGGCTCAAATTATAAGTGTATAGCCGACGAGTTTTCATGCACACACCTGTAGAGCCACCACTCAGATCAAGAAATAGAACATTACAGGTACTGCAGAAACTCCCTCCAGCCCCCTCCTAGCTGAATAGTGGGGTGTTAAATAGGGTATGAGGCAGTCTTTATGATAGGTGGGTGCCAGCCCTGCCTTTGAGCTCTGGGGTTACAAGAGAGACACTCTCCTTTCATGATATTAAATAGAATATGTCACTGGCCTGAGGATCAGTGTTATAACTTTTTGTAAGTCCCCATTTCAGGTGGAGTTTAAGTGCGAGGCTGATGTTCAGATGAAAGAATGTATTCCAGAGAAGTGCCTTTTCAAAGTCCACTTCGGTCATGGGACTCACTGTAACAGAGGATTTATTTTTTGACATTAACCTTTAAAGGGAGTTTTTCCAAGTAGCGAAAGAAGCCCTAAGACTAATATAGTGTGTAGTTGGCTGTACTCACGGCCTCTCAAAGGTCAGTTCAATGGGAACATCATCTCCTGCCCAATAGAGCAATAGATGCCCTTTCCCCTGCTTTCTGCACAGCTTGCGTGAGCCAGCAGTTCTTTTTACAGGTATCGTAATCCCTGTAGGGGAGAGCCAACTGATTTTTTCACTTTTGATTTCAATTTCAATACCATTTATCGTCGGAGTATAGCAAAAGTGGCTGTTTGAAAGTGTAGTCACGTTACACGCTAGTTTGAGTTACTATTTTAGGTGTTTCTGTGGAATTGAATGAATGAGAGGAATCACTGATCACCTTGGGCATGGGCTCTATCAGCTGGTGGTGTGCCAGTGCAGGCTCCCTGCGGACACCCCAGGAACCTGCAGGATCACATTTCCCTGTGAGAGCCATGACGCAGGTTCTCCAGCGATTGCTTTGCTCCCTGGAGTCACTGACTGGAGAATCTTTGATTCCAGCCATTTCATAGAGAGATACCACCTTTACTGAATCTAGAATATTTTTGCTGTGATTATTGGAATGCTATGAATGCTTCTCCATCAACTTAAAATTTTTTAATTTATTTTTATGAATAGAAAATACAAACATATACTACAGAGTTCTAAAGACACCAGAAGGGTATATAGGGAAGTGAGTCACCATTTCCATCTCTGTGCCCCAGTGTGCTCACGAGGTAGCCATTGTTTTTAGTTTTCTTGCATTTATCCTATATTGTTTGCAATATAGGATAAATGTATCCCTCCAAAGGCAGCAAACTCTATATAACGTTCTTTTCTTTAACAACAGTTTTATTGAGATACAATCACATACCATAGAATTCATCCTCTGCATGCTATTCTACATCTTTGGTTGTTTATCAACTTTTTAGTATGAAAATTGGTCAACAGACATATAGGAGAGAGAATAGTATTTAAAAAACCTCTATATCTCCATCAACTCAGACTCAACAGGTATCAAGACTTTTCCACACATGCTTTATCTCTGTTTTCTTCTTCCTCCTCCCTCTGCTCCTCTCTCCTCCTCCTCCTCCTCCTCCTCCTCTTTTTGCTAAAATATTAGACAGCAAATCCCAGACATTATATCAGTCTACCTTACATGCTTCAATATGCACTTCTGGAAATACTGCTTCTTGCTTTTTTACGTGATAATACATCTGAGTGTTATACCTTTTCTACTTCACCATTATTTTCAAAAAGAATTCTCCCATGTTTTTCCCTAGTCTCTTTTGCTTTCTTTCTTTTTTTTTTTTTACATTTATATCTTTGACCCACTTGGAATTTATATGAAAGTAGGAATGTCCATAAGCTTTTAATGCCACTTCTATTCCTTCTGGCTTCCTAGCAGAGTAATGTAGAACTGGGACTTTGAGCAAGTCCTACCTGGACTCCCTTCTTTTGGGGGAAAAGGTAAAACTCCTAAATTTAATTAAATTCCTCTTTAATCTGAGTTTCTTACTTTGTTCCTTGCTAACCCTCTGTCTGGGCAGGTTGTGGCTACAGTTGTTATTTGTGGAAACTTATTAAAACCACCAGCCAACCCTGGTGGTCTGGTGGTTAAGAATCAGGCACTCATCCCCGCAGCCTAGATTCATTTCCTGGTCAGGGAACCACACCATCAGTCTGTCAGTTGTCATTACTGTGGCAGCTGCGTGTTGCTATGATGCTGAAAGTTAAGCCACTGGTATTTCAAATACCAGCAGGGTCACCCATGGTGGACAGGTTTCAACAGAGCTTCCAGACTAAGACAGACTAGGAAGAAGGATCTAGCCACTCACTTCCCAAAAAATTGGCGTGGAAGCCTTATGAATAGTAGCAGAGCATTGTCTGATATAACACTGGAAGGTGAGAGGATGGCGCAAACCCTGCTCTGCTGTACACAGGGTCACTAGGAGTTGGAATCAACTTGTGGGCACTAACAGCAACAAATTAAAACCACCTCCCACCCCTCCATGCATGGAAAATTTTCACAGTGGTTAATGGGTTTATCAACTTGCATTGTTAAAACTTGAGCCAGTTAAAAGGTGATATTCCCAGACTCTGATTGCTGTTGATAGACTGAACAGAAAATAATGCCAGCTTCTAAGACTCTCTTCCCTTTAATATGCATGACCATAGCAACTTACTGTGTGTGTGAATGAGTGGTGAGTAGCCTCTGCCTGGTAGACAGGCTGAGTTCAATGTTAAGTGTGTGTTCAGAATGCAAGTCTACATCCAGGACAACAAAAATATAAATGTATTTTTCATTACCCTATTTTAACCCACATGTTGACCAAATGGGATATTCCACTATGTATCCTAAGGGTAGAGACTGGGTATTGTTCCTTTTTGTATTCCCAGTGTTTGGCTCTGAGCAAACTGAGCAAACTCGGTAGATGAATAACCTATACAATGACCTTTTATTTATGAGTTGGTTATAATAATATTTTATCATTGGAAGTTTGGTGGATTGAAGGAATGCACAAACAAATTTAGCTGAACTTGAACTGCAGTTACAATTTTATATATGTGTGTTGCAAGCTGAATTGCATATCAGACCTAAGGCGACCTAACATAATACCTGCAAATAAGCCCAGTATCAGTCTCTGCCTTGCCCAACCCAAATCTTACCCTCTTGTTCTTGTGGAATGCACTCTGGTGTTTGTTCGACTTCATTTTGGAAATGCTGAAATAATTCTACTTCAAAAAAAAATTTACTTTGCAAAGTCCTGGGACTACAGTGACATATGGAACATTGGATCTTTGCTAAATGCTATTTTTGTGCCGTGGTTCAATTGTTTTTCTTTAATTTTTTTTTCCAGAATATTGATAGAGTTGTGTTTGTTGGGAATTTTCTCAGAATCAATATGGTTTCCATGAAGCTGCTGGCATATGCCATGGATTTTTGGTCCAAAGGACAGCTAAAAGCTCTGTTTTTGGAACATGAGGTAGGTTGAGCTTGTGTGGACTTAATGGTCTTAAGTGGAGTGTTTTTGGGTTGTCTAACATATGAACGAATCCCTTAGTTTGCATTTATGCAAAGGATAAGGATGAACTATATGTAAAATGGAAGCTCTTATCCAATAATCAGGACTGGTCATTGGTTAATCAAAAAAAATCAGTTAAAATGGGTAATCATTAAAAAATATCTCCCTACTTTAACCATTTTATTTAACATGAAACATATAAACGCTCATTCACTCACCAGTTTTTTGATGTAGGACCAAGGCCTATTTTTGAGCATGGGCTCTGCTGTTTGGAGCTCTGCAGTTGTCTTTTTTTCCATAATCCACAAGTTTTATGCACCTTCTTTGATTTCCGATTTGTTTCTTTAAAGTGGATCAAGAAATTAAAGAAACTTTAGAAGCAATCTGGTTGCAGAATGCTAGATTTTTTCCTGAGTCTTTCATGTGTTGCATCCACCTAAATGGAGAGCAATGGTTTGTGAATACTATTTTTAATCTTTTTTTTTCCAGTTTTATTGAGATATAATTAATATGTAACATTGTATAAGTTCAAGGTGTACAACATAATGATTTGGTATATGTATACACAGTCATCCCTCAGTATCCACAGGGGACTGGTGCCAGGACCCCCTTGGATACCCAAACCCAAGGATGCTCAAGTCCCTTATATGAAATGGCATAGTATTTGCATATAACCTACACACATCCTCCCGTACACTTTAAATCATCTCTAGATTACTTATACTACCTAATATAATGTAAGTGCTATGTAAGTAGTTGTTATAATGTATTGTTTAGGGAATAATAACAAGAAAGAAAAGTCTGTACGTTTTCAGTAAAGATGGAACCATCGTAGGCCTTTCCATCCACAGTTGGCTGAATCTGTGGACGCGGAACCCCTGGATACGGAGGGCCAACTGTATTTCGAAATGATTACCGCAACAAGTTGAGTTAACACTCATTGCTTCACATTGTTGCAAAGGTTTTTTGTCCTTGTGGTGAGAACTTCTAAGATTTACTCTCCTAGCCACTTTCGATATTAACTACCTTTTTCAAGAATTTAATTGGATTTTCATAGAAATGACCATTCATTTTGTACTCTTTTTATTGGTTTAGGTGGTATCTAATTATATTAGATTGTTACATTAACAATAAAACTATCATAAGTAAATCTGAAATCTGCTGACTCTTGGCAAGTAAACAACTTGACTGGTAAGAACTGAAGAGCTTGGGCTGCTAAAGAGTTGCCTGGTGGCCTTGAGAGGCGGGTGTGCCTGGGCATCAGCCGGCCTGTTTACAGAGGAAATGGAAAGCATTGGTTAATTCAGAGAGTCCCTTATATGGAGTTTGTATAATAATGTAAATCAGAGGTTTTTAAGAGCAAGTGAGAGGCCCTCCTCTTTTCTAACCTTCTCTGTCATTCCCTTTAAAATCAGTACTGTAGAGAGCAACTATTTATCTATCACAGGAGGTTCCTAGTTCTTTCAGTATTTGGCAGCAGAAAAAACAGTGAGAGAACTAGTATCATAAATTTCAATTGTAATGAATAACTATTGTGGCATTTTTCTCATCTCCAAACTGAATTATTTATTTGAAAAGTCGCTGATGCATTTATAAGTTATTTAGAGCTCTCTAAGCCCATGTTTTGTTTCATTACAGCACACAAAGCAACAAGAACTTAAACATTAAATAGTTAAGGCCAAATAACAGAAATTAATACTAAAGAAAGCCTAAAAAATTTGTTTTAAGCAGGCTTAAGGGGTGGAGTGAAATAACTTTTTTGGGGGGTGAGGGGAATGGAGTCCCAGAACTTTCACCCCCCTCCCCCAACCAGAGCAGCTCCCTTTTTAATCTGCTTATTTATGAAGTTTCCATGTAAGATTTTGTTTGAAAAAGTAAAAAGCACCTCAGCTTTAAAAAATTAATTAAAATGAAAAAGAAAACCACTCTTCTAGTCCAGTGAGTTGCCATATTTCACAATTAAAAATACAGGACGCTTGGTCATTTTATCTGGCATTTATCTGTATTTTATCTGGCATCCCTAAGTCCAGATCCTCTTGCACTAATGTGGAAAACAGAGACGGGAAGCTGTCAGAGGTTAGAACCATCTGCAAGATCACACAGGTAGTTAGTTGGTGGTAAAATAGAGAATAAGATCCACCATTTTGGGGAAACTCCCTTCTCTAGGTGAAAATGCAGTCACCTGTGTCACTTTGTACAACCCCAGGCCTCTGGGGACTTTGGCTTTGGTTTGTTACTGTTATCATAACTCAGTCTCTGTGGCCAATGAAAGTGGAGGGTTTTTATAACCCCTTGTAGATATGTCTCAGAAAATTCTCTACATTCTTAAGTACACTCTGGCTTAGACAGCCCTTACTGGAGGATACTATGGAGAGAGAACTTTTGGGAGGTGCTGGTGTGCTGGCTTTCCTGCCCTGCCTCAGGGGTCCTTGCTCACTCAATCTCTCATTCATTCAGCGTATATTAGTGCACATTTCCGAAGAGAAGTAGTCGAGCTGAGCGGTTAGGTGCGCAGCCTCTTACTGCCTGGAAGACCTTAGACAAAGTCTCTACCTCTCCATCCCTGTTTTAGCATTTGCAAAATGGAGTGATAATAGAACTTGTCTCATAAAGTTATTGTGAAGATTAAACGAGTAAATCCATGTAAAGTGCCTGGAACAATTTCTAGCGTATGTGAGCCCTCAGTAAATGTTAGCTGGCTGCAGCAGAAGCAAAGATCCTGCCACGTAACATCCTGACATTTTGCCACCCATTTCTGCAGTAAGAAACTGTTGATCAGGCAAAGACCAGAGGAGTTGGAGGGTCCTGCCTTTTGGAAATCGGGTTCTCTAAAAATTTCTGTCTTTCAGTTCCTTTCATTTTCTCCCAGAAACATGGGCTTTTCTTTTACAGATGAGCAGAGTAAAGCTCGAGCTGATTTAGATGCTTTCCAAGCTTAGAGGTTTTCCTGTGAGATACGACAGCTTTGAAGTCAGACAGATTTGAGGGTGAGCTCTGGCACAAGTCAGATGACCCCGAAAAGGTCATTTACTTTATCACCTTCTGTTTCTCATCTGTGAAATGGAGATAATATTAATTTTGCCATAGCAAGGATTAAAATGAAATAATTTTAATATTAATGATACCCAGCACTTAACGTAGCACACATTATGTGCCAGACATTTTTCTAAGCACTTTATATCAGTTAACTTATTTAATATAAAAAAACAAGTAGATGTGCAATAAATTTTATTATTATGATTATTCCACCATGTTTCATGGCAGAGTTCAGGTTTTAAATTTCTCTTATCTGCAACATTAGAGGGCAGCATTCCTAGAATTGTTAAAAATGTTAGGAATCTGAGTAAGGTTTAGAGATAACCATACAGAAATGTTCCCATTGTTTTTGTAGGGTTATTTTGGAGCTGTTGGGGCACTGTTGGAACTGTTCAAAATGACTGATGACCAGTAGAGATGAGCAGTAGAGGGAACAGCCTTCTGTGAGAACAGGTCACTGAGAACTGCTGCTGGAGAAGGTGCAAGCCGCTGTGGGACGGAAGCCAAGCCATTATGGCAGATAAACCTGCTGGATTTGTAAATAATTTAAAATCCTAGTTGATCTTTTACTCTTGGGTTTTGAGCTTATGATTCAAAATGGGGAATACAGGATTTTTTTCTGTATACTGTATTTTTTAAAAAAAACACCTGTGCAGCGTGGCCAAACTTACCAATTTTATGCATTAACTTTGAAAAGTTGTACGATGTTTAAGAAGGACCCAAAATGTAAGTGCTGTTTATTTTTCTTCTGGGGTTTACTGATCAGTGTGGTAATTTTAACTTCATTTAGTAACTACTCTAGGAGATTTTACCTTTACTTATATTTTTCATGACGTTTCATGATTTGCTGTTGGTTTCAAATGAAACTACAAATCGGGCATGTTTTACTGTGAACACTACTTCGTTTGTTTGTTTACCTTTCTTCATCCTGTTTTTTCTGTTAGAATGTCTTATGGAAAAAGAGAATCCTTCCCCCTGTTTCTGTCCTCGGATGACTCCCTCTCCCCTCCAATACCTTTCTTTAATGTAATTGTTCATGTTAATCAGGGTGCTGACCAACTCAATACAAAGTTAAGCATGAGATCTAAAGCTCTCAGAAGTGCCCTTGAAGAGAAAACTTTGAAAGTGTTTATGAATTTAACGAGTCTGGCCAAAGTTGAAAATTATATGCAATTTAGTCTTATCCCTTATGAATATACAGTGTTTAGTTGGATTTATTTTATGTTAGGTTATATTAAATTGAAATGTTCTATGATAAAATGTCCTCATCCATGCACAGCATATGAATGGCAGCAAATCCCTGTGCTGGACGTTGAGATTTATGGAGAAAAGTCTCCCAGATTAACTGTTCACATTGGGAGATTTAGGAGAAGATGGGTCAAGGTGTCAGATAGTACATCTATTTGTTTTGTACATGTATATACATAGGAGCTTTGTGACAAGGCATCTTAAATAATAAAGTTTTTTCATTTGAAATATTTGAAACTGAAAGCTGTATTTCAATCCCAGTTTCTAAAATTTAAAAAGAAATTATGATACTGATCCATATATATATTTTTTCTTTTTGAAAGATGTCATTGGGACTGATGGGTAACTTTCAAATGAGAATCTTGTACAAATATTGAAACGCATGAGATCTAATAATTTAGAACTAATTAAACTTTTGAATTGAGCATATCGTTGAAAGGGATTTTTGAAGGGTAGTACAGTTGCTCCATGGTGAATCTTTCCTTCTCTGCCTTCTGAGCACCACCTTTAATTTCCATATCTTCAAGTCTTGAAGAAGTTGATGTTAATTGAAGTATTCACTTGTCTGGTTGAAATAAAGCCTGTTTCTGTTGTGATGTTTTTAGTGTATATGTTATTTTCATTTCTTAATCTTCATGTTCATATTACCTGCTTTTGTACCATAAAATGAATGTGTGTTGTATTTTTGCTACTCTACATTTCGTAATTTGAAACTTTCACGCAAGTGTGATAAGGTCCAAAACACTGTGTCTTTGGTTGAAGCTATAGCCCTCTGCAGGGATTTTTTTTTATAGCTTTATTGTTCTTATACAACTAACTTCTTATTGCCAAAATATCACTACTATATTTGATAGTTCTGAAAGAGTTTTAAAATTTGGTTGTCACAAATACATTTTATCAACTTCCACCTGGCCTAAAAAAAATTCAAGCAACTAAGATGTTCTTGAAAAGGTGTAAAGATGTATATATTATCTATGTTAGGGCCTTTTTGATTGTTCTCTTCTCCCATTCCTACTCTTACCTGTCAGGGAATAGCAGACCTGGATCATGGTTCTGCAAAAGAAATCAGGGCAAGTTAGTGTGACTGTAACTTTTTAATTATCTAGAATCACTTGATCTCTCATTACAAATGTTTAAAACATTGGTTTAGCTGAGGGAATAAATTATTCCAATATACAAATATGAGTTAAATATTGGCTACATATAGCCAGTCTTTTTTTTACAACGAAGAGCTTATAATCTGAGAATTTTTACATTCACTTGAATTATAGAAACTTTGCTTTGGTTCAACATCATGAAGAAACTTGGCAAGACCAAAGAATTTTTATCTTGAACTATGTGAAGTCAGGCTGGTCAGGTAGTCCAGAGCATGGCTTCTGATTGTGGGAAGGCTTCAGTTTGGATCCAGCTCAGCCATTGACTAGCTGTGTGAACAAGTTGCTAACCCTCTCTCTAAACCCTAGTTCCCTCACTTGTAAAATGGGGCAAATAGTAGTTTTTACCTCCATATTTAAAGAGCTTAGCACATAGTAACTGACACATAGTAACTGCTTCATTAATGTTAGCTATTCTGAAAAAAATAGATGTTTTAAACTAATGCATTAAATCAGTGATTTCTAACCTTCTAGAATGTAGGGAAACCAATTTAGCACAGAGACACTTCACAGATCTCCAGATGCTAGTACATGTTTACAGCCCGTGTCCACAATTCCAAAATCCCAAACTCTTAAAATTTATCTTGATGACTCACTTGACAGAAAAGCTGACTTGAGCATTATTTATCACAGTTTGTAGGACTCTTCACATGTTTTGTTGCAAAGCTATTTATGTGTTTGATTACAGGGTGCTGCTCCAGACCCTACTAGGGGTGTTAAGTACTGAACAGTTCTCAATTTTGAAATACGTCTGATCCCAAGAGTTTCAGCTAAAGGGATTGTAGAAATGTAGTGGTATTCTTCAGCTTATGTAGTATACATGGATTCAGAGTCCCTTTGCTGGGAACCACGTAAAGGGTAATTTATACTTGACATCATTCGGTCATACAAGGAATATTAAGTTACTTTGTGCCAGGAAGGATCTGAGACTAAGAGAAATAAGATGCAACCCCTGCTGTCCAGCAGGGAGACACAGAAGTCTCAGACCAATGCGTTTAGTAAAGTGTCACAGGTGTCATTCATTCATTCACAAATGTTTACAGCAGTGAACGAGACAAAGACCCATCCTCAGAGAGCTTACCTTCTAGAAGGGAAGACAGGTACTTTACTAAATATATAATGTTAGATCAGTACTACAAAAAGAAAGTAAGGTAGGGTAAAGGTCTAGAGAGGGGGTAAGTTCTATTCAGAAAATGAGAAGGGAAGAAACTTCTTTGGTTACAGTGGTCAAAGACAACCTCTCTGAGGAGGTGACAATTGAGCAGAGTCACATGAAGTTGGGAACGCACTGTGTGTAAATACCTGGGAGAAAATTTTTTACTCCTGGCAAATGAGAATGGAGGTTTTGAAAGACTGCAAGGAGGCCAGTGTGCCAGAGTCAACAATGCAAAGACTAATGGGAAATGCAGTTTTAGGAGAAGCCATGGGCCAGGTCCTATACGAAGTCTGTAAGTGAGAGTAGAGGGCTGCACTTGAAGGAGAGGTTGGTCACTTCTCCTGGAGGAAGGTACTACAAAAATTTTCACAGAGTCTTAATCCACAAGTAGAGACCACCAAGTGGACCAGGAGGGGAAGGCTTCCCAAGCAGAAAGAGCAGGGTGAGAGAAGAAACAGCCTGGCTTATTCAGGGAACTGGAAGCTGCTTCAGCCGGAGCATGGTTAGAGAGAGAGAAAACAGATACTGGGAGAGAGGAAACCAGCCAGATTCTGGAAGGACGTGTAGTCCATGCTCAAGATTTCAGTCTTTTCTGTAGTCAGTGTGGAGCCATCAACGAGTTTCAAGTAAAGTGAGACTACAATTAATCAGGCTTCAAAGTGATAATAAAGCAAAATGTCCTATTGAGGTAAATGAGCAAACCGGTTGTTGTGCTTTTGAATACATAACACCATGCCATTATCATGTTTACTGTATTTCCTCTATTGTGCCAAACCTTATGCAGTATACCACATTTCTCTGTAACTGAGATGGTTATATAAACTCCTGAGAATTTTCCCACAGGACAAAGGCTACTAATAGCTACAACTCTACCATGATTCTATTCAGTGAGTAAGAAGGTTTCAACACCAGTGATCACCATAAACTCCACTACTTGTGAGAATTGTTTGGAGAGAAGGCACTTTTCCTCCTAGGGATCAGAAGATGACCCCAAATTTGTGAGGAAGATTTGATTAAGTCACGTTTTCTACTGGATCTATTAGGTGTTCATTCATTCACTCTTCTTCTATTTAATTTTGACTGAATGCCTATAACCTGGGAGGCATTGGATAACATTTAGGATACATTCAGTTGTGGATAAGACAGTAAAGTCCCTGCTTTCGTTGGGCTTACATTCTGGTGAGGGAGATAGCCTTTAAGCACATAAACCAAAAAATAAGAAAATATCAGATAGGAATAAATGCTGTAGGAAAGAAACAGTGATGTGACGGGAAGGAGAACGATTTCCTTAGTCAGATGGGCATGAGATACAAATATGAATAAGTTATGGCCTCAGCTTTTGAGGAATGACAGTCAAGTTCATCTTGCTTTCATTCATTACCACCTCCTCCATGAAAATAAAAGATGTTTTTGGGAAACAGTTTGATAGCTAATTCATTTTCTTTTTATTTTACTTAGAGTATTTAATTTAGTTCACATATGTATTTAAAATCACATCTTACATGAAATAATATATTAATTTAGTAATGCACCTTTTTTACTACTTACTCATTTCATGAAATAGTATTATTTGAACTATTCACTTGAATCTTCATTGTCAATGCCTTCATCATGACCAGTCATTTAGTAGTTTCCAGAGCACACCAAGTTTGACACACAACAGTTTTGAATCCATATATGATATTGACACTGGATTCTTTTTAACCAAGACCCAAGCACCTTCTCCCATAATGAGCTCTATTATTTGTTTCATTTTCCAAAAGGTGTACATTGGTGATGCCACCATATAACCATTTATGTTTTATGTAGAGCCTTTTTTAAAAAGCTAGTTTACAAGTATTCATCACTTACAATACAAAAATAAAATTTGTATTAAAACTCTCTGTGTCTTTTTATACTCACTCTATCAGTTAAACACTAAACATTCAAACTAAAGTTAATTGAGGTTATTTCAGTTAATGTCACCAAATAATTCAACCAGTCCCAAGTGAGAATTCATCTTTCTTTTTAAGTATTTTTTTAAAAATTTCAACCATTTTTACATGCACAATCTAAAAAGTCAAATAGTTCCACAAGACTGAAAAATAGCAGTACCTGTGTTTTCTTTTCTTCCTTGCTTTATTTCACCGTTTTGAGCATAGCAGCTTCCCAGAAAAGGGTAGGGTGATGAGGGGAAATTTTTTTGAGTACTTACGTGTCTAAAAATTTCTAAAAATATTTTTATTCTGCCCTCATACCTGATTGATAGTTTAGCAGGGTATAGAATTTTAGGTTAGATATTATTTTTCTTCAGGATTCTGAAGGCATAGCCCTAGCCAGGCTTCCAGTGTTGTAAGAAAGCCTGATGCTGTTCTAGCTCCTGATCTTTGTATGTGACTATTTCCTCCCCTCTTTTCTGGAAGATTTTAGAAACTTATCAACCTCTGGTTCAACTCCAGCCTGTAAAGAGCTTGGAATTCCTCACTCCCATCCTTACAATAAGAAAAAAGCTGAACAAACTGAAAATCAGTGACTTTTCTTGGACCTATCAGAGAATAGAGGTCATAGGGCAAACCGCCACCCTAAAATCTGAATAGACAGATGGATACAGAAAATCACAGCTGAAATCAATTTATCTACCATCCATAAAGTGCTAGGAACACTTAAAAGGTAATATTGATGACTTTGTGAAGGCAGAATGTGGACTAGCATAAGAGTGAGAAATTCCTGGGTGGCCACCGTCTTCGAGGGGTCTCCACACTTTCATGGGTTGTACCTCCAAGAACCCCACCAGGTTCTCATAGTGAGGAGCCAAGAAAAGTTGACTTGTATCTCTGGCAGGGGGAAAGGAAAAGTAACAATTTTGAAATACATGCAAATTGTTCTCCATGAAAAAGTGCTGTCTTCCAGGGGAAAAGATTTTATCAGAGACTTATCTCACCTCAGGGGGAAGGGTAATTACATAACTTCAGACTCCTCTTGCTTTCCTATTTCATTATGGAGGGAGGAGGTGGCTGGGAGGGGGAAGGAGTAAATGAGATTGCTAGGAAACACTTGTGTGGATCACAGCCCAAGAATACAGGCCCACTAAACACTGAGATTTCATCATAAGATTATGGGATGCTTCCCCTTCTCACATCTTACCACCACATCAACAGGGCTCCCATATAATTACAATTGAAATAGCTGCAAGGTGCAGACTCTATTTAAAAAGAAGTTGTTAGGGAAACACACAGACAACAGAGGAGTTAAAAACAAGGACACTAGAGGAATTTGAAGTCTCTGGCACCTATAGCCACAGCATATATTAAACACAGCCTGAGTCCTAGCCAGATTAACATAAACCACACACTAAAGTCCTTTTAACCCATTTCTATTATCCATTACATCATAACTAGCTTTCAATAAAAGATTACAAGACATGCTAAAAGGCAAGAAAAAAACAGCATGAAAAGACAAAGCAAGCCTCAGAATTGGACTCCAATATGACATAGATTTCAGAATTACCAGTCAGGGAATTTAACTATTATTAAGGACTCTAATGGAAAAAGTAGACAACATGCAAGAACAGATTAGTAATGTAAATAGAGAGATGGAAATTCTAATAAGGAATCAAAAGGGAATGCTAGAAATTAAAAACACTAACAGAAATGAAGAATGCCTTTGATAGATTTGTTAGTAGATTGGACACAGCTAAGGAAAGAATCAGTAAACTTGAGTATATGTCAATAAATCTTCAAAAACTGAAATTCAAAGAGAAGAAATAATGATAAACACACAGCAGAATATCCAAGAGCTATGGGACATTCAAAAGTATAACATATGCATAGTTAGAACACCAGAAGGAGAAGAGAGAATGGAGCAGAAGAAATATTTGAAGTAATAATGGCTGAGAATTTTCAAAAATTAATGACAGACACAAAACCACAGATCCAAGAACCTCAAGCATCCAAGCAGGATAAATACCAAAAAAATCTACACTCAGGCATATCATATTCAAGCTGCAGAAAATCAAAGACAAAGAGAAAACTAGAAAAGAAGCCAGAGTTGGGGAGAACTTGATATATCAGGGAACAGTAATAAGTATAGTGGACTTCTCAGAGACTACACAAGTGATAAGAGAGTGGGTTAAAAAATATTTGAAGTATTGAAAGAAACTACTCTATGTCACCAGTATTCTGAAAATTCATAATGATAGGCCTTCACGTGAATGTATTTTCATGGATTATGCTGGTTGCATGATGGATTCCTGCAAACTAGAAATTCACATCCTTCATCTCTGAGAATTTTTCTTATACTATTTCTTTGATAATTCCATCCCCTCTCTGTTCTCTCCATCAGGAACCACTAGTGCTTGGATGTTGGACTTCCTGTACTAGTTCTCTAATTTTGATATTCTTTTTCTTCTATTTTCCATCCTTAATCTTTTTGCTCCTTTTCAACTTTATCTCCCAGCTCTTTTATTGAGTTATTACTTCTACTATCATGCTTGAATTCCCAAGAGCTCTTTTTGCACTCTGATTTTTTTTTGTAGCCTATGTTTCGTTTCTCAAAAGATGATTTTTCTTATATGTTTTCATACCACTGAAGAATCTGTCTTCCAAGTTGCTTTTTTCTATCTTTTTTGGCCTCTTTCATTTCACTGAAAGTTGATCCAGCTCAGCCATTTCTTTGGAGAACCACTGCTGTCAGTATCTTTGAATCTTTTCTCTGGGGTTGGTCATGTTCTCCGGAGAAGATAATTCCCATCTCCTCTTTGGAGGGTACAAGCTTGACTGCAGTATTTTGGGAGTGGAGAGGAAAGAGGAATCGAAACATTCAGAGTAAGACACGGTAAGGTGTAGCAGTTAAGAGAAAGCACACTGGAGCTTCCTACTGTATGAGCTTAGGCAAGTTATTTAACTTCTCTATGTTTCACTTTCCTCATCTGTTTAATGCAAACAAAGATTCTTAGGAGGATTAAATCAATTAATACGTGTGAAATTCTGAAAAGACTACCCTAGCACCAGGTAAGTGTTGGCTAGTCTCACAAACAGACCTTGACTTAATTCCTCTATTTTCAATACCATACCCTGTCCACAACTATGCCAAATATTGACCAATCCAGGACTCTCCATTTTTTTTTTTTTTGGTGAGGAAGATCAGCCCTGTGCTAACATCTGACAATCCTCCTCTTTTTTTGCTGAGGAAGACTGGCCCTGGGCTAAATCTCTGCCCATCTTCTTTCACTTTTTTATATGGGACTCCGCCACAGCATGGCTTGCCAAGCGGTGCGTCGGTGCGCGCCCAGGATCCGAATTGGCAAACCCTGGGCAGCCGCAGTGGAGTGTGTGCACTTAACCACTTGTGCCACTGGGCCTGCCCCTAGGACTCTCCATTTTTATATTTTATTTTTTGATAGTTACTGCCAAATTGCCCTTCCAAAAAGTATGAGTGTACACATTGTAATGACTTCTAATAGTGCCTATTTTCCTACACGGTCACCCATACTAGGTATTGTCAATCCTTTCATCTTTACCAATCTTATAGGTGAAAAAGTGTATCTTATATTAATATGCATAGAAAGTCTTTCACATCTTCCTAATCCTGAAGTTTTGAGTCTAATGTTGGGAATTATAATGAATTTGTCAGGTCAAAAGAGAAGCTATCTTGGAGTCTTTGGGAAGACAGTGCAGTCGAGTAAGTCAGCAAAAGCTCTGTAATGAGCCTGCTTTGGTTGAGGCCTGACAGTCTTTCAAGCTAGCTGTGTGACCTTGGGTGAGTCCCCTAATCTTTGAAAGCCTCAGTTAGCTCATCTGTAACATGGGAACAAAATTAGTTCTTCCCTTCCATAATTGTGAGGATTAAAGGATAACGAAAAAGAGCCAGAACTGTGCCTGGCCAAAGTGCTCCATGAAGTCAGCCATGGGCAACCCCCAGTGGAAGCAGCCATTCACGTTGCCTCGGCCTCTGCCTCCAGGAGTTACCGATGTGACCTGGCATATTGTCTTTCTTTTTTGGCCTTTTCAAAATGCTGATTTGTTTTTTCGTGTGTGAGCAATGATTTTCCTTTTATGCAAGGTCTATAGGTTATAAAAAATGTATTTGTTAAGTACAGTTAATTTTCAAAATGTCTCATTTATCAGCTTTTTTTTTTTCAGGGAAGATGGCTTCTTCTTCTTCTTCTTCTTTTTTTTTTTTTTGAGGAAGATTGGCCCTGCACTAACATCTATTGCCAATCTTCCTCTTTTTTCTTTTTTCTCCCCAAAGCCCCAGTACATAGTTGTGTATCATAATTGTAGAGTTGTAGTTCTTCTATATGGGACAGCACCTCAGCATGGCTGGATGAGTGGTGAGCATGTCCGCGCCCAGGATCCAAACCTGCTAACCCTGGGCCACCGAAGTGGAACGCGCAAACTCAACCCCTACACCACCAGGCCCGCCCCTATTAGCTATTTTATCCTCACAGTATCCTTAAGAACTGCAAACAGGTGGTGTTACCTCTGCTTTACAGTCGAGGAAATCAAGACAGAGAAAGCCAAAGCAGCTTCTCTAGGTTAAAAGAGTAAGTTGGTAGCAGATCTTGGATGAAAATTTAGATTTTAAAAGTATCAAAGTGTCACTTTATTCCAGGTGAGCTAATCTGATGTAATATATGAATACCTACTCTAATAAGTAAATAAGGATGAATTACAATTAAGATATCAGTTGTTCATAGACATACTTCGTTTCTGATATGTCAAATGGTGTTTGGAACTGTGCAAAATAGTTAAGACATTTTCTTTACAAATGTATTGGAGTTAATATTAGTAGTAGTACATCCATTTCCATTCTGCAAAGTAGTGAACTAAGCTTCTGTTATAATGTATTATAAAAAAGGAAAATCAACCTAATTTTGACTATTGTTTAATAGAAGGGATGGATCCTTAAAAATAGCTGTCATCTCAGAGTTGCTTTTAAAATAAGGCTTCCTGAAAAATCTGAGTATACTGATTAAAAAAAAATCAAGAGAACGTAGTAACAGAGCCCCAAAGTACACGATGCAAAAATGCATAGAATTGAAGTGAGAAATAGACAATTCAACAATTACAGTGGGAGGTTTCAATATGCTACTTTCCATAGTGGATAGAATGACTAGTCAGAAGATCAACAAGGACATATAAGATGAGCAACACTATAAACCAAGTAGACCTAACAGACATCTATAAAACACTCCACCAACAGCAGCAGAATGCACATTCTCCTCAAGTGTGCATGGAACATTCTCTGGGGTAGACCATATGCTAGGCCATACTATAAGCCTCAATAGATTTAAAAGGATTGAAATTATACAAGTTACATTCTCTGATGACAATGGAATTAAATTAGATATCAATAACAAAAGAAATTTGGGAAATTCACAAATATGTAAAAATTAAACTATACACTCAAATAATCAATGGGTCAAAGGAAATCAAAACATACTCTGAGATGAATGAAAATGACAGCACCACATGCCAAAAACTTCTTGAATGCAGCTAAAGCGATGCTTAGGGCAAATTTATACCTGTGAATACTTGGCTCTAAAAGAAAGAAGTACTGATGCATATTACAACACGGATGAACCTTGAAAATACTATGCTAAGTGAAAGAGCCAGCCACAAAAGACCACATATTGTATGACTCCATTTACACAGAATGTCCAGAATAGGCAAATCTGTAAAGACAAAAAGTAGATTAGTGGTTTCCTAGGGCTGGGGATTTGGGAGAAATGAGGAGTTACTGCTAATAGGTATGAGGTTACTTTTTTGGATGATGAAAATGTTCTAAAATTGATTGAGGTGATGGTTGTACAACTCAATTAAAAATCATTGAATTATATGCTCTAAATGGACTAATTAAATGGTATGTGAATTATATTTCAATAAAGCTGTTTTTTCAAAAGCAAAGTAAATTTGAAAATTGAAGAAAATCCTTCGAATACAGCACAAAAATGAAATTATATGTGCTAATAGGAGGGTTTTTTTTTTTAATCTAACTAGTGTCATTTTCAATTTTGTAAAATATTCTACTTGTTATTGCTTTTCCACCTTCTTTTCTTTGTACATTCCTTGAATGGTCACATTTTTAGACACAACCACCAAGTGCATTTAGTCAAATTTGTGTGGCCTGAAGTTGATATGTTACAGTAGGGGTACTGTGACATAAATGCAGACAGCCTCAGCACCAGTCGCTTATGTTGTTTTTTTTTTCTTTTAAACAAATAGATTTGCTTTTTAACTTTTGCAGTTATAGCTTAAGAAGAGTTTAAATTTTCCCTTAGGTCACAAAGCAACTAAAAAGAATTGAACTTTTTATATGTTAGATTTTTTTCCTCCTCTCTTCCCTTCCTCCCCTTCACTCAGTTCATGAAATTTGCTGTTGCTATTTTAACCAGGTTCGGCATCTAAAGAATTTATGCCATTTGGCTGCCATGACACGGCTAATGAATTATGTGTCTTTTAGCACATTCCATAAGTGAGGCAGGTGGTCTATGCCCTCTTGTGTATCTTGGAGATAATTAAATTTTAATTTTAAAGAAAACTTACATTTTTAAAATAATCTTTTTCCATTAACTACTCAAGTCCCCCTGCCCCCCCGCCGCCCCACCAAAGCCCCAGTACTTAGTTGTGTATAGTTGTAAGTTCTTCTGGTTCTTCTATGCAAGCTGCCACCACTGCGTGGCTACTAATGGACAAGTGATGTGGTTCAGTGGCTAGGAACTGAACCCAGGCCACCAAAGCGGAGTGTGCTGAACTTTAACTGCTAGGCCACCAGGGCTGGCTCTCAAGTTTATTTACTCTGTTGTATTAAATACTTTTTCATAGTATGTTCTCAGACTATGTTTTCTAGTATTTACGTTGTGTGTGCGTGTTTGTGCGTGTGTGTATACATGGTATATTGGGCAAGAGATAGATCCCAAGTTAATCCTCCAAGTAATGGCTCTAGAGTTTATATTAAAACTATAATTTAGACAGAGTATATTTTTAAATCCTATACTTGAATAGTTTGTCAAATGTCACATTATTTTAAAGATAGGCCAAGAGTGTTTTTGTATTATGCTGCATAAATGTGTGGGTTGAAATTAGGCAAGTTAAATGTAGTTGTGAATTTTAAACAGGAACATTTTTAAGCATTCTCCTTTGGGGTTTGATTACTATTTATATTGGATTTATAAATTTTAAAATGAGCAGTCACTCCTGTCTGTCTGTTCTTGTGCCAACAGCAATGTGGAAAAAAATGGTTTGGTTGTCCAAAAACAACTGCGTTTTGTTGGCTCTGCCCTGAAAATTCAGTTAATTATACAATTCTTCCCGTCCTTTAGCCTGTGTTTCTATAGTCATCTGACCTCAGCTGTCCAAGGCAGCCATGGCTGTGGCAGTTAATTAACCATGAGGACTGTCTCAGCAAAAGCAAGCTGTAGGATCCCTGTCCTTTATAAAGCTTGGTCTCAAAGAACCTTAAGTACCATTTCATCTGCGGCATGATCTGTTTTAGTGGCTGTAGAGAAAGATATTACCAAGATATAACCTCACTCAGATATAAGAAATGAACCTTTTTGAAAGAGTGTATGGCATTAAGATTTTAAAAAGAAAACACCAAATTGTGCCTAATTTTTGCATGCCAAGAAAATTCTGAATACACTGCCATGCAAACTTTAAGATGTAGAGATCTATTAACTTATTATAAAATGTTAGTTATTGATTAATTACTACTCATGTTTTAATGTCAGCTTTTACTCATTGATCCAGTATTGCAAAAGAGACTTTGGAAGCAATAACCAAGTCTTACATTTCAACTTGGAAGTTAATTTTGATCACTCAAGTGGTCAATTGCAAAACTATGCTAAAGGCCTTGCCCAAAGCAAGGTTACCAAGTATGATAAGTGGAAATTACACTTCTTGCTATTATTCTAATTTTTAAGTTCCTAAATGAATGTTGAACCACCGTCTAGGGAATATCAGTTAGGAAGTGCCTAATTATTAGCCTGCTTTGAACACTCTTGAATTCTCACAGGTTCTGATCTGGCACTGGATGATGAGGGAGGGCTTGGCACAGAGATGACCCTTAACATCCTTCCAAACTTGAGCTTCTGTGAGTCTAAGAATCAGGCACTGAGCCTGCCCTTTACAAAGCTATCACGTGGGAATAAAAAGTGTTTACACGAAAGAGTTCATAGCAATGACAGCTCTGAGGGATTCAGCCTTTCACGTGGTTGGCACTCTGTGTACTTAACCTTATTTAATCCACCCAGACAATGCAGGAGGTGAGGATTCCTACCTTCATTTGACAGGAGAAAAGACTGAGGCTTGGAGAGGTAGAGGAACATGCCCACGATCACGTACCAGTAATCAAGAATCCTGAAATGGCCTTCTGAGAAAAATCAAGGCTTCTTTGGGTCCAAATGATCCAGATGTTTCCTTCTGTTCTCCAAAAGGGACTGTGTATAGAGGCAGTGTCTGACTCCTATCATTCGTCTCATCGAAATTTCTTCATGCCCAGGCTCAAAATTTCACATTGGTTGGTCTGAGGTCCCAACTTAAGTGCCTTCCTTCTTTCCTATTCAGTTAATGTTGACATTACTCCATTTGGCCTTCTCTCTTTTTCCTTCATCATACTTCCACCACACGCTACACAAATACTGATGCTAGACTTGTACATATAAGCACCAGAGTGCTTAAAAAACAAACAAAAACAAATTAAAAACTTATTGACTAAAATAAGTAATAAAATAAAATTGGTTAAAATAATATGTATTTCATCTTGTCCAAGAAGGAATACTTGAGTCTATAAAATACTGACTTATTGTGAAGACCCATGCCAAAATTATTTTGAAATAATATTGATTATTGATTTCTATATCAATTTTTTCTATTACAATTTGAAATAAATATTTTCTATTTTATTCAGTAACTTGCATTTCTTAGCTCTGATGTTACTTTTGAAAAATTATATTTCTCATGAAACCAGTTCATCTTGATGTGATTTTTTTTTACTAATCGTTCAATTACTAAATTTTGGGAGAGAGGTATATAGAAATTATGATATTTAGCTTTTAGTATTTCTCATTAGATCTAAAATTTTTACTGGTGATACAATTTTTAGCTTCAGTGAGTAAACCTTTTTTCAATAGCTAATTTTTTTAATGATCTATTTTGTCTTGTTTATAATTTATATTACGAAGAGCTTGTCTTCTAAATTCATTGCCATCCTTAAACATGATTTAAAAATGAATTTCTTATTGAGTTATTTTTGTTCCTGTTCAATTTTTTTTTGTCCCTAGAAATGAGGTAGGTCAAAGACAGTTTTCTTTTTTAAGTAGAATCCTGTGTTCTCAATAACTTTGCCCAGCACAATTGCTTAAGTAATCGTAGTATCTCAGATGTCAGATGGCTTTTATTGAAAGAGATGCTCATAATGTAGAGTATCTTAATGTGTGGTATAGGCTAACATGCCTCAGAATAACCTGGAGTTTGCTTAAAATGCCTATTTGGGAACCTCTTCCCAGAACTTCTGAATCTGAACCTCTGGGAGTTGGGTCTCAGAATGCTTTTAAAAAAAATCTCCCCACAGCCAGCCCTGATGGCCTAGTGGTTAAAGTTCTGCGCTTTCCACTTTAGCGACCCATGTTCATTTCCTGGTCGAGGAACCACACCACCTGTCCGTCAGTTGCCATACTGTGTCAGCGGCTAACATAGAATTAGAAGGCCTTACAACTAGGATATACAACCGTCCTTGGGGCTTTGGGGAGAAGAAAAAAAAATCTCCCCAGATGATCCTTAAACACTCAAAATTTGAGAATCAGTGTCTTAAAGTTTATATTACTACCAGCATTAAAAATTATATCCACACTTAAAATAAACCTTCCTGATTCTCTGGCAGGTCACACCCAATTGTAGGAAGGCAGCATTGTTTGATGATCACCTACCGATTAAACAAACCCAATTGCTGTCTCTATGTTCAAAATGATGGCACCACATAGATGTCAATCAACCATGGCTACTGCATGTGACCGGCAGCCCTTAAAACAATTGATGCAAATGTGTCCCCCACGTTATGTTGGAACTGATTTTGTCAGCACGGTTTTGTAGTCTAGTTTTCAGCTTCTGTTCCACTCCCACGTTTTCCAACACCTCATTTGGCGTAAGAAGGGAATATTCTGAGATTAGTTTGCAGGGGAGAAGGGATCTCTTAGCTGGGCAGTTACTCTGCTTCAGATCGTCCAAAGTTCATTTTGGGTAAGCCACTATCCCCTTTCCAAACATGGAGGTGACAAAAGACAACTTCATGAGGTCAGCCGGCACTTCCTATTGCTGTCATCTCATTACTCAAATAAATGCTTTGTTCAAGTGCTCTGAAAATACACTGGAAACTTTAAGGACAATTTGCACAGACGCTTAAAGATTCCATTTATTCCAAAAAGATCATTATGCTTAATGGCAGAGGCAGTGTTGTGCTATAATTATTTTAGGCCATGGGGAAACAGCAATTATACCTTGCAATTATGTGGTCCTTCTCCACGTAGGGCTCCTCCAAATTTTCTCCAGCAACAAAAATCTATGACAGAAAACTCAGTTTTCTACCAGGGAGTATATTTATATAGATCTCCATGACAAAATTTAAGCTAAACCCTGTTCATTAATCTCCATTCCATGAAAGGCCTACTAAATTCAACAAGTATTTATTAATCATCTCTCATGAGCCTGGCACTGTGTTTAGCCCCAAGTCCCATCTCTGGGTTGGCAGCATCCAGGGCCCTCTCATTATCTTGAGAGATGTCTTTCCATTTCCCCCAGATTTCAACATAAAAGTAATTAAAAATCATTTCTTCTTCTCCTTCTCCTTCTCCTCCGCCTCCTCCCCTACCTCCTCCTCATCCTTTTATTTTATTTATTTATTTTTTTGTGAGGAAGATAAGCCCTGAGCTAATAGCCGTGCTAATCCTCCTCTTTTTTGCTGAGGAAGACCGGCTCTGAGCTAACATCTATTGCCAGTCCGCCTTCTTTTTTCTCCCCAAAGCCCCAGCAGATAGTTGCATGTCATAGTTGCACATCCTTCTAGTTGCTGTATGTGGGACGTGGCCTCAGCACGGCCGGAGAAGCGGTGTGTCGGTGCGTGCCTGGGATCCGAACCCGGGCCGCCAGTAGCGGAGTGCGTGCACTTAACCGCTAAGCCATGGGGCCGGCCCGTCTTCCTTTTAAATAAGTAGTGCTCCCCAGGAATTCAGAAGAGGAGAAAAGGGGACGTTTTAAATTCTTTAGGCCCTGGAATGTCAAAATTCCCAGATAACTGCAAATCACTTATTCATCTTGGTATGGAGGTATCTTTACAAAGCATTGGTAATTTCCAGTATATCCATGAACCATGTTGCTTTGAGAAACCTATACCATATTAAATTAAAGGCTATTAAAATAAACATATTGTCTTCAACTCTTACTATACAATTGCTAAAATTTTTCTCCCCAGGGTCATTTAATTTATCTAGAACTAGAGACATGGTTTTTTTCCCCCTTAATGAGGTGATAATGAAGTGAAAATATAAAGAAAAAAGTCTACTTTTTGTTTCTGTTCTATATACACTGTATACTATCCTGAAAGTATAAGGTCTATCATTTTGAAAGCCTAAGCTATAGGAATCATTTCACTGCAAAGATATATACATTGATCTACATCTACGTCTGTATAGCTGTTTCATGGACTTACAATGTGTGCTCATAGATTGCTATTATACGTTATCATTAATAAACATTTATATTATCTTAAAAACTCTGTTCAATGTAAGCTTTTATTAATTGTTGCCTTTCATGCAATTATGACCTCCTAGAGCTTCCTTGTAGCACTCAAACAAAGAGTCAACAGGGGGTATAAAAATCCCGAAATGTTTTTGACATTTGAACCAATCACATCGCTTGAACCAAGACTCATTGTTCTGTCAAGTCACAGTTGGCTGTTCCAATGGCTGGCTATCCACCCGCCCACTGAGCAGGTGTGTTTGTTAAGACTTTTGAGGGCCGGCCCCGTGGCTTAGCGGTTAAGTGCGCGCTGGCGGCCCAGGGTTCGAATCCTGGGTGCACACCGACGCACTGCTTCTCCGGCCATGCTGAGGCCGCGTCCCACATACAGCAACTAGAAGGATGTGCGACTATGACATACAACTATCTACTGGGGCTTTGGGGAAAAAAAATGGAGGAGGATTGGCAATAGATGTTAGCTCAGAGTGGGTCTTCCTCAGCAAAAAAAGGGGAGGATTAGCATGAATGTTAGCTCATGGCTGATCTTCCTCACAAAAAAAAAAAAAAAAAAGACTTTTGAGGAGCATATTCTGCTTCCAGAATCAACACTGCATAGTGATTACTTCTCTCTCTCTCTCTTTTTGTTTGTTGGTTTCTTTTCCCGCCATTACTTCATTTTCAATAATCCTCACTTTCCTCAAGGTACTGATATGGGGAATGAGGTAGGAGACAGACACTACCTCTTTCAAAAAAATTTAAAGTTGGTATTTTAATTAACCAAAGACAAGGACTATAAAGAACATTCTAATCATATGACCACACCACATTTTTGTGTTTAAATCAAGTCAGGGATATGATGGTAATTAATAACACACACTGACTAAAAAGTCAACTGCGGTGATTATGAAGGGCAAACTTTTCTGGTTTTAGTGGAGAAACAAAATAAGCATATAATTGACCTTTACATTCCATTCTACTCTAAAAGGCTTTCCAGCCTTTTAAAAACTCTTCGTACTTCTGTTAAATATCAAACTTGGAATTATATGCTTTAAAAATGTGTTATTAACAAAATTTCATCCTGGCAGCTGGTTCAAATATTTATTTAAGAATATGTACAGTTATGGCACTCATAATTTAAAACAGGTGGAAGGACTATACTGGCATTGTGCATTAATAGCAAAAGGAGTTTATTTGAATTTTTTAAAAATTTTGCTCCTTTGAAGTTTGAGAAGACATAATTTACCCTCTTTTACTCTGTCCTTAGGGAAGAACAAAGAAGGTTTGGAATGCTAACTCAGAAATAATGACTCTGAAGACATATACAGCTGTTTAGGAGGGTGAATGTAAGCGGCCAGTACCCTAAGGCTTCTCGCCTCCCGTCCCCTCCAGCTCACTCATTCTGTCCTCTTGTTAGGACATTTCCTCCACTTTCTGGGTCTTGGGAGACTTAATGCTGACACATATTCCCACACTAAGACAATTCGTCTTCCTCATCAGAAAAGATTAAGAAAAGAATGGAAGAAAGTGTGTAGGCCAAATGCATATCGCCAGCATTTCTCTCTCTACTTCAGCTATTAAAGATCCAAAAGACCTTATCTTGGCAGAATCTTAATGGTTCTAGGGTTTCACACAGAGTCTGGCACATAGTAGGTACTCAGTAAATCTTGAACAAATGAATGTTTCCTCCATGTAGACTTTCCTCAGCTTATTTAGACTCACTGGTAATTTCTTTATTTGTTCAATGACTTACTCATCCATTCAAACAAAAAATGTTTCTTGAGAGCCTACTAAGCATCCACCACAACACAAAGAGTTTGACAAATATTTTGCCTAGACACCTGGTTTCTATCCATAAGATTTTATTATAAAAATAAAAATCATTTAATTTTTCAAGCATTTTTTCTATTTGGGAGTCAGTAGTTTTCTCACAACACAGGATATTTATTTTGCTAACCAGGCCAAGAACCATCTAGATGTCTTCAGTCAAGTGGGAAGTTAAGTCTGCCTGAAGTTTTGGTCTGTGACGTAGCATTAATGCGCATAGGAATCACTCAAGGGGCTTGAAGGATGCAGATTCCGTGGCCCTACTGCAGAGATTCCAATTAATTTGTCGGGAAAGGGGTCAGGTCATCAGTATTTTTTTAAACCTCCCTAAGTGTTTCTAATGTGCAATCAGAGTTGAAAACCCACTGGATTAAAGGGGCACAAAGAATACTGAAAGTAAGCACTCATAATATTTCAGCATAAATAAACATTTAGTGAGAGCTTCTAGCTGTGGGACACTGTGTGAGGCGAAGGAGACTAGGGAAAGTTTTTCTGAGCAGAAGGATGACGTGACCACAACCACGTTTCTTTATTTTTTTGCCAATTTAAAAAGAGTAACACAACCTCCTTGTAATAACTCAATAATAGCACATAAATGAGGGTCCCACTTTTCTCTTATCTTATTCTACTCTCCCTGTCTCCCCAGAAGTAAGTACTGATGTCAGTTTGGTATAGACATTTCCCATTTCTTTATATTTACTTGCATTTATAGGTACTCATGGAAATATATCATTTTAATCCTATATATTGGATATATAGAAATTGGACATATATATTTAATATGTATATATAAGATATATTTAATACTATATGTTATGGATACATACTTACATATTAGAAATATAAAAACATGCCTGGGAATAATAAACATGAAGTTCAAGATAAGGTCATGAGAGGAGGAGAAAGGCATAGGAAGTGAACATGAGGTGGCTTCATATGTTGCGAAATAAGATGGGTTTGGGGTATATATGAGTGTCCTTTATGTTATTATCTATACTCTAACTGCATCAAATATAATACAAAGATATGTTTTTATTGTGTGTTGATATACATTTTTAAATATATTTTTATTTTATAACAGTTTTAGATTTAGAGAAAAAGATGCAAAGATACTACAGAGAGTTCCCATATACCATGCACCAGTTTCCTTTTTTGGTAACCTCTTACATTAGCATGGTCCATTTCTTACAATTAATGAATCAATATTATTAACTAATAATTTATTTGTATTTCCCTAGTTTTTACCTAATGTTCTTTTTCTGTTCCAGGATCCCATCCAGGACACCACATTACATTTAGTTGTCATGTCTCCTTAGGCTCCTCTGGGCTGTGACAGCTTCTCAGACTTTCTTTGTTTTTGATTGCCTTGACAGGTTTAAGTACTGAGCAAGCATTTTGTAGAATGTCCCTCAATTGGAATTTGTCAGATGTTTTCTCCTGATTAGACTGGGGTTATGGGTTTTGGGGAGGAAGACGCCAGAGGTAAAGTGCCATTGTCGGCACATTATATGGAAGGTACATAACTGTCAACATAACTTGTCGCTGATGAGGTTGACCTTGATCACCTGGCTGAGGCAGAGTTTGTCAGGTTTCTCCACGTAAAGTCTCTCTTTGTTCTCCCCTCTCCATACTAAGGTCTTTGGAAGGAAGTCACCACGCACAGCCCACACATAAGGAGAGGCAAGTTATGCCCCAGCTCTACATAATTTATTTGGAATTCCTCTGTATGGGAGACTTATCTCTTCTCACCCATTGATTTATTGATGCAATTGTTTGTTTACATCAGCATGGACTCATGGATATTCATTTTATTCTTTAGGTTATAATCCAATACTACTTATTGATTTTGTGGCTCAAATTGCTCCACCTTCGCCATTGGGAGCTCTTTCAGATTACACATTTGGTAAATTCCTTTTTAAAAACAGCTTTACTGAGACATAATTTACAAACCATACAATTCACCCATTTAAAGTGTGCAATTCAATGGCTTTTAGTATATTTTCAGAGTTGCCTGACCATCACCACAGTAAATTTTAGAACCTTTTCATCACTACCTCTCCAAAATCCATGCCTACTAACAGTTTCCATTTCTCCCCACCCCTTCCCCAAGCCCTAGGTAACCACTAATCTATTTTCTGTCTCTGTAGATTTGCCTGTTCTAGACAATTTGTATAAACAGAATCATACAATATCTGGTCCTTGTGACTGGCTTCCAGTTAGCATAATGTTTTCAGGGTTCATTCATGTTTTATCATGTATCAATACTTCATTTCTTTTTAATTGCTGAATAATATTCCATTGTGTGGATATACCACATTTTGTTTATCCATTCATTATTTGATGATCATTTGGGTTGTTTCCACTTTTTAGTCATTGTGAATAATGCTGCTATGAACATTCTTCTATAAGTTGTTGTGTATGCCTGTGCACTTAAGTTACCAACACTTTATGCCCGTATTATTTTGCATTCTAGATGTCTTGCTCATGGTAATTCTACCTATAGGCTTAAGCTATTTTATTTCATCTTTTAATGTGGTCATGACTATTGTTGAAACATTTTGTGTTATAAATTAGTATCCTTTTGTTCTTTTGCATTATTTTGAGGGTATTATGTTGTTTCTTTTAAAATTCTGTAGTAGGTAAGTTATATCTAGGAATTTCATTTCAGGATAGCCAAAAGGGCATGATAATGTATTTCTAATTAAAAGAATGGGGTGTTGGATTTGATAAGATTAGGGAACATTGGTCCTCCTCTTTCTTCCAATCAGACTTAGGGACTCCTCCTGAGCACCCCTGTGCTTTGTGTATATTGTCACTAAAGCAAGTATGCAATTGTATAATTGTTAACAGATCTGTGCTTCAAAGACTATGAGCACTTTCTGGGCAAGCATACTGTTTTTCAAGGTCTAGACAGTTTCTGCACTCAGTTGCTACATGATGAATGATGGTGAATAAATGAGACGACCACCCAAAAGCAGCAAAGCAGAGAAAAATACTAGGTGGGAAGAAGGAATGAGCGTCGTGTCCTGACATCTGAATCCAGGCTCTGCTCCCTCACTTCTGATCTGATTCTCCCAGTCAGCCTGCCTGACTCCGGACTCTGATTCCATCAGGCAGAATGCCCCCAAACCACCACCCTTCACCATCACCTGCCCCAGCTCTGGGTGGACAGGACTCCACAGACTGCCTCTAGCTCTCAGCCAAAGCGACATGGTGGGAGTTCACTTCCAGCTATTCGTCTAGTGCCGGCTAGGTAAGAGCTGCCTTTCTGAATACTAGTGCCTGGATCTCACTGCTAGAACAGACATCAGAGAGATGCACCCTGCTGTGTTTGTTGGGCGTGACGGCAGCATATTTAACTTTAAGCCGAAGTTCTCCGCACGGTGTGTTGGTTTCCATCAAGCTCCACCTCTGAAAGCACCTTCCCCGAGTCTTTCCTGCACTGCCACCCTGTGGGCCCCCACTGAGAAGTGTTGCACCGTCTCCAGTTGACCAGAGTAGTTATCTTTTCTCTCCCTTGTACCACTTATCACAGTCCACCTTCTAGTATTGTTATTTGAATGTACAAATCTTCACCACTAAACTGTAGCTTTTAAGGATAGAAAATGAGTTATGCATTTTCGTGTTCTCGTAGTGCCTAGAACATTGTCTCAGTCAACAAATGACAGGACAAATATGGTTTATTATATGTTTTTGTAAACGCAGATGTTACCAATTAATATGTTCTGTATATTTATTTTATTAAAAATATTGTTTAATGAGGTGAAATTCACATAACATAAAACTAACCATTTTAAAGTGAGCAATTCAGTGAGGTTTAGTACATTCACAACTGCTTTCTGTATCTATGAATTAACCTATTTAAATATTTCATATAAATGGAATCATACAGTATGTGAACTTTTGTGTCTGAATTCTTTCATTTAGCATAATGTTTTCACGATTCACGCACAATGTAGCATGTATCAATATTTCATTCCTTCTTATGGGTGAATAAACTATTCTATATATTTTATTTGCAATTTATTGCGGTACATTACATCTGCCGGTTTTTACCACCAGATGGCATTGCTTTCCTGGGAATTTCCTGGTTGTTGCCCATACTAGTTAATAAAATTAACTAAACTGTGAAGTTATATCAATTCAAGAACTGCTTTCACTGCAAAGCTATTGATGCCTAATGAATTAGCCATTATTGATGCTTTGGCACTACAGCATACAATATGTCATGATCTAGCCATTATATGTCGTCATAAGCAACAGTGACTTCCAGGAAAGTTGATATTACTTTTCAGATGTGTTTTAAAAATATCTATCTCATATTGAATTACCCTAACATAAATCGTTTTATTAAGCTGTTAATGAATAATAATATCCCTGTCAAGACTGGAATAACCAAATGCCATAGTGGATTTTGTAGCGTCATTGTGAAATCTACGTGATACTTGGTTTGGTTTAGAGACCTGGCTCCACCTGTTAGCTAAGGGACTGTGGGCAAACCTCACTGGCCTTGCTTAACCCTCTAGAAAGGGATGAAAGCAAATTAACACGTTGCTTCCAGGGTTTTATGAATATCAAATGAAATATGCCTGTGAAAACGCACTGTAATCTGGGACGCACGATACTAATTGTTACTAATTTTGAGGATTTAAAAATTCACACTCGGCGGTATTTATATCATGCATAAAAATATTATTCTTTTTAAGGTAGTCAGTGTAATTAAGCTCAGGGCTTATCAGGAATTTAACAATTTAAAAATCAATTCCATTTTGAGCATCTGTCTGAGACTACCCTTGGAGAGAGTGGTTTGAGAAGATTCTATGAGGAAATTATGGCAATTTTAAGTAAGTGACTTCTGTACTGTAAATTCCTGATTTGTTTAGTTTAGTTAGATGAGGGAACTTTGACTTAACTGAAATATATTTTGGTATGAGAAGCATTTGTCCTGTCTAGCAATAATAGTTCAGAGCTTCTTTGTACATTTAGTGCCCAACAGAGTTTGACATATAATAAGCCTTAAGTGTATAATGATAAATGAATAAATGAGTTCCGTTTCCTCTATTTCTCCCATATTTCACCAGGATTTTCTTTAGGGCAACAATAGTTTTATTATTTATTGAATTCTCATTACCAAATAGTGCCTGGTTCTCCAAAAAAAAAGATACAAGAAGTGTTTATTGGATACACAAATGAATAAATAGATAAATATATTACTACTAAAAATACAGAAAATATAAGTTTAAAATAGTTTAAGTTATGTTTATAAATTATTAACAGCCTATTTCAAAGTCACACATTTTCTCTTAGTTGACCTAGTTGCTTAGTTCAAGCTGTTCAAGTAGTCAACATCTTCTGACCGATAAAACCCAAGCAAGGAGCTGGTGTTCACAGATAGGTTTACAAATGATTCATGTGGCCTAAATTTCTTAAAATATAGGCAACAGAGTTCTTTGCATGTGTAGGAAGCACTGGGATCTTGGAAACAGAATGGGCGGATGCGTGGGGACAAATGGATTAAATGAGATAATCCACACAAAACATTCAACTCAGTACCTCGCTCACAGTACCTTTGTGCTAATTAGGTAAAGACCTCTCTGGGCAGATGCAACCCTGAGGGCTACAGCTTGGCAAACTGAGTAGAGATTGGATTTCTTTCCTCAAGCTCCCTTGGAGGGCAACCTTGCACAGTGAACAACCTGCAGAACTATTTTCGGAGGCTCTGGAGCTAGCAATTATCTTTAAGTGATGGCATGACAGAGTGGTCAGACTGCCTCCCCGGCTTACCAGTGAATGCCGACAACAGGGTAATTTTTCTGTGTCTTGGTTGCTCACTTGTAAAATGAGACAATGCTAATATTCACTTCACTGGGTCATTATGCAGACTAAATAAATGAATGTATGTAAAACACATAGAGGAGCACATGGCAAATGCATATATTCCATAAAATGTTAGGTATTGTTATCAACATTACCCGGTTAGACTAGTTCTCAATAACAAACAAGGTAAAGATTGCATCAACCCTTTGATGCTCTTGAGGCATGGGATTTAGGATGGTGAGGCTTTGAAGGAAAGGTCGTCCTCTGCACAAAGCTCCTGGATGAGAATGCTACGGCCAAGTGGTCTTGCAGAGAAGTAGGAGTACGGTAATTTCCCCCTCATACATGGTTTCACTTTCTGCGGTCAGTTACCCATGCTTTTAGTTACCCAGGTCAACCACGGTCCAAAAATATTAAACGGAAAATTCCAGAAATAAACAATTCATAAGTTTTAAATTTTGTGCTTTTCTGAGTAGTGTGATGAAATCTCGTGCCATCCTGCTCCATCCTGCCTGGGAGGTGAATCATCCCTTTGTCCAGCAGATCCACCCTATATATGCCACCTGCCCTTTAGTCACTTAGTAGAGGTCTTGGTTATCAGATCAACTGTCGGTATTGCAGTGCTTGTGTTCAAGTCACCCTTATTTTACTTAATAATGGTCCCAAAGCGCAAAAGTAGTGATGCTGGCAATTCGGATATGCCAAAAGGGAGCTGTAAAGTGCTTCCTTTAAGTGAAAAGGTGAAAGTTCTTGACTTTATAAGGAAAAAAAATTGTATGTTGAAGTTGCTAAAATCTAAGGCAATTTTTATTATGGTATATTGTTATAATTGTTCTATTTTATTACTAGTTATTGTTGTTAATTTTTTACTGTGCATAGTTTATAAATTAAACTTTATCATAGGTACATACGTACAGGAAGAAACATAGTATATATAGGGTTCGGTACTATATTCGGCTTCAGGCATCCACTGGGGGTCTTGAAATGAACATATCTCTGCGGATAAGGGGGAGACTACATACTGTAGCTAAACTTTATCGAGAACCATCCAAATTTAGGGGAGGGTAGAATTTTCCCTTGAACTCTGTGATCTTGTTCACTATCTCCATTCCAATGACTTCCATCTGGATGTTCAATACATATTTGTTTGGTGAGTTTATGAAGTAACTGAAAATGTCTACAAAGCTTTGCTTTTCATCCAGCACTGCTAGTGATTTGTTAGGATTGCTGGTTTATTCTGAAGTCAAATTGCTAGTTTTTTAAATCTCTTACTCTGAGATGATTATTTATGAGTGCTTTTCCAAATACTGCAGCATTCTGAAGCATATTCTTCTGTACATCTTGAATTTGCTGTCACCTGCACTTTCCTATCAGGAATATTTCTGTTGCCAGAATAGCAAGGAATACAAAGAAGCATAAGAATTCTTGGACTGCATCTGCTGGTTTTTGAATAGCAAACTTTCTCATTATGGACTTAAAAAATTAATAGACTCTATTTTTTAGAGCAGTTTTAGGTTCACAGCAAAACTGAGAGAAAAATACAAAGAATTCTCACATACTCCTGCCCCCCACACACAGCCTCCTCCACCATCAAATGTACCAGTGTGGTACATTTGTTACAACCAACGAACCTACACTGACACATCGTTATTAACCAAAGTCCATAGTTTACATTAGGGTTCACTCTTGATGTTGTGCATTCTATGTGCTTGGACAAATGTACAATAATGTGTATCCACCATGATAGTATCATACTAAACAGTTTCTTTGCCCTAAAAATCTCTTGTGCTTTGCCTATTCATTTTTCCCTCCCCCGAGCCCCTGGTGTTACCAAACCAAAGTGGGTTCACTTTTTTGTGAGTTGAAATCAGAGCCTTCACCAGAAGTAGTTGTCACACAAAGTAAAGTTTATTTGCTGCAAATAAGGAGCCCACGGGCATTTATTTCCCAAAGCAGTGGCTCCCCAAGCACAGGACAGCATGGGCATTTTATTTCGGATGGTGAGTGAATACTCAAAAGGGAGAGATGGGTATTCACTTGCACAGGCTCAGTTGGAAAACATGCTTCTACATACATCACATGTTATGGTAATAAGGCTTAGGCTCCTCGTGGGGCAGAGATTTTAGTATTAAAATGAAGCAAAGAGTGACTTGAGGTCATCTCTCAGCTCATCTGTGCTGGCGCTACTCTTGTGCTGGGGCTCAGTCTGGTTCAGGTTGGTTGGTGATTGCATCTCTTAACACAACAATAACAAAAAAACAATTTGGAGAAACAGTTAAATGCTTCAGAAACCTTCCTTGAGTTACTGGGGGCAATTAGTCAGTGGCACTGGCAACCACTGATCTTTTTACTGTCTCCATAGTTTTGCCTTTTCCAAAATGTCATATGGTTGGGATCATACAGTAGTAGCCATTTCAGATTGGCTCCTTTCACTTAGCAATATACATTAAGGTTCCTTCATGTCTTTTCTCAGCTGGATAGCTCATTTGTTTTTAGTGCTGAATTATAATCCATCGTAGGGATGTACCACAGTTTATTTTACCCATTTATCTATTGAAGGACATCTTCCAAGTTTTGGCAACTATGAATAAAGCTGCTGTGAGAATTTGTGTGGACGTAAGTTTTCAATTCCTTTGGGGAAGTACCAAGGAATGTGATTGCTGGATTGTGTGGTACTAATATGTCTAGTTTTGTAAGAAACCACAACTGTCTTCCAAAATAGCTGTCCCATTTTGTATTCCCACCAGCAACGAATGAGAGCGCCTCTTGCTCCACATCCTCACGGGCATTTGGTGTCGATGTTTGGGATTTTAGCCATTCTGATAGGTGTGTAGTTGTATCTCATTGTTGTTTTGATTTGCAATTCCTTAATGACAGATGATGTTGACCATCTTTTCGTATGCTCATTTGCCAACTGTATGTCTTCTTTGGTGACGTGTCTATTCAAGACTTTGGCCCAACTTTAATTGGATTCATTTTCTTATTGTTTCATTATGATTTTTTTAAAAAGCTGTGGAGACTAGTAAATGCAGAAAAGAAGAGGGGAAAAAAAACTTCTGTAACTTAGAAATAATCAAAATACTTTGTTTTGTGCCCTTTGGGCCTGTTTTCTGAGTGCGTATATAAATATAGCTCTATATAGAGTATTAAAAAATTAGGATAATGCTTAACAACTACAGAAATGCCAGGGTTTATAAATCTTCCCCTGCAGAATTAACATTTCTATAGGATCTGTGGTCTTCGTCTCTTCCTCATCATTTTACTTCAGTTCCAGATGTTCTCTGTATATTCCTTGTTTCAAACTATTCCTATCTCTTCACTGTGACTGAATGATTGACAGGTGGCCTTCAGTCTTTCTTCCTTAAAAACCACAGTGATGTCAAGCAATGTAAATACAGTATATAAAGGTTTTCTGTAAATCTCTTACAGACGACAGTTACTTATCAAAGAATTTGGAAAAGTGTACCAAAAACAGTTCCTAATTTATATGTGTCCAGTTTACAGCTCGGTATAGTTTTGGATTTAGATAAATCTGAATTTAAATCCTGGCTCTGGGCGGTAAAATGTAAGTTATTTAACCTGTGTAATTTTCTCTGTTTTAAATTTAAAGATGGGAATACTAACATCTAATTTGGAGGGTTGTTGGAAAATAATGAATAATGACCAATGATAAACAGCCTATCTTAGTTCGGTGCCTAGCATCTAGTGACCCTTCATAATTGGTAGCAAGTATTATATGCCAACATGCCAAACAGGTACTACAAACTCTGGGTTGGCATTATTATGAGCTATTACCAATGTTATTTGTTCATTCAGCAAACATTATCTGTCTTAATTATCTATTATCACCATACAGGTATTTACACATTGAAGATATTGAGAAAAAAAGAAAAAAAAGCTTCTTGCCCTCAAGAAGCTTGTTTTCTAGTGGGCGAAGCAGACAAATAAGTCACCAGCTAGAATGCAATGATGAACACTAGGAAAGAGTTGTGCACAGGGTGTCAAGGTGTTGGGAGGGGATGCTTGTCCAATCAGGGTGGAGGGAGGTTTTCCAGAGAAGGCCATGATTAAGCTTGACTTGAAGTGTGAAGAGGAGTCAGTCTGGATAGGCAGAGAGGGCATGGAGGGGTGAATGAATACAATCCATTTAGAGAACTGTAAATAGTTATGTACAGCGGTAGGAGATGAACCTAAGAAGTAGTTTCAGCAGACATCATTATCTGGCATACAATTTGCCCTTGCCCTGAACCCCCCTCATTTCCTGCAACCTCCTCCCTGGTTCCCTCTGCTCCAATCCCACTGGCCTCCTTGCTTTCCTTCAAATATACCAAGCACCCTCCAAACTCAGGGCCTTTTCCTTTGCCCCAGGCTCCTTTGGAATGTTCTCACTGCAGATAGCCACAGGCTGCTCCCTCACGTCCTCAGGTTTCTGCATAAGTGCCACTTCCCTGACGACCCTGCTAACCATTCTCCTTGTGTTTCTCTCCACAGCACTTATTGTCAACTGACACACTATATGCAGTTTGTCCCTTGGTAACCCAGGGGGATTGGTTCCAGGAACCCCCGTGGATACCAAAATCCACGGATGTTCCAGTCCCTTTTATAAAGTCGAGTCGTACAATAAATACAGTCAACTCTCTGAATCCGCAGATTTCTAATCCCCTGGATTCAACCAACCGCGAACTGGTCCGCGGCTTGGTTGAATCTGGGGATGCAAAGTTCATGGATACGGAGGGCAGGACTGTATTTTACTAGTTACTTATTTGTTGTCTGTCTCTGCCACTGTATTCCAATGATGGGAACAGAACCTGACCTATGGTAGGCAACTCATATATGTTTATTTTTAAATGAGTGCCACATAATTGCTGTTAATTTGAAGTTAGTACAATAAACCTGGTTGAAGCATAGTTTTGTTTGTATTTTACTTGTACATTTGTTTTTGTCTTATAGTCATGTAAGAGCTAAAGACATACGGAGTTCATACCTTACCTTTTTATATGTACTAAAGCAGCAAGCATTATAATCAAAATAATTTAAGTTGACTTTGGGAAGTGGAGATGGGGAAATCTGTGAGAAATATTTTATTCCTTTAAAAGGGGTTCACACATTCCTCATATTTAAGAAACACTGTAATAGTATCTTGGGTTGTTTACTTTTCTGTTTTGTTTTTTTCAGTTAATAAAGAACACGGGAGTTAAATATTATTTAAACATCTTAGTCCCACCACTTGTGATCTTGTGCAAATTATCTACTCATTACTCGCCTATAGTTCTTGAGAAGGTTAAATAAGATAATGCAAGAGAATAGCTTAGCACAGTGCCTGGGCATATAAAGCTCTCAATAAATTGAGCTGTGTTATGCTGATTATCTTGAGAGGCAGGAAATGAAGCTGAATCATTTTCAAAGCACCAATATCCTTTCCTCCAAAAAAGTTACTGCAGTTGGAAATTCCATATGTATTTGCATAATTATATCCTTGATGAGGGTTTCTTTCATGAGATCTCAGCAGCTGTGTGTGTTTTGCTCATTGTTGCTCTCCTAGAACCTGGCACGGTGCCTGGTGCACGAAAGCGTTGACTGTCTCATGAACTGTCAGCTGGAAAAGTGATGGAAGTTCCAGCCGTAAACACAAGGGGGTAGTGATCAGCCACTTATCCCTGCCTGGCTCCATTCAGAAACCTGATTTTCAGAAAGTGCATTTTTTGAGCCTAGTCTTAGTCAAGGAAGCAAATTTTGTGTTTTTTGTAAATTATTTTATTGAGGTCATATTGCTTTATAACATTGTGTAATTTCAGGTGTACATTATTGTATATCAGTTTCTGTAGAGACTGTATCTTGCTCACCCCAAATAGTCTAGTTTTTATCCGTCACCATACATATGTGCTCCTTTACCCCTTTTGCCCATCCGCCAACCCCTTCCCCTCTGGTAATCACTAATCTGTTCTCCTTATCCATGTGTTTGTTTATATAAGGAAGCAAGTTCCTTATTCCTTTAATACTAAGGCTTACTCTTTTTGCTTCACTACTGCCTGGAATATATACCTATCCTTTTGTAGAAATAAAAATGAAACTTAAAAGCCTGACTGTATTTGTACCCAGGATGTGTTATTAGGGAGTTTAAACAAAATATTTAAACCAAAGCAATTTAAGCTGGCTATCCCTCTTTATTGGGTAACATAAAATATAACGATATTGCAATTAAGGTGATTATCTGTGCCCTCTTAAACACTAATTTGCTCTGTTAATCATCATGGACACTTTCCAAAGGTAATTGCTGACCCTGAATACCTCCTTCTACAAATATTTACCAAGTACCTTCTAGGTGCTAGGGCTCTTTCTGGGTGCTGAGGGTTTGAGTGAGGAAGACAGACAAGGGTTGTATCTTTGTGTTTAGCCTGGTGGATATTCTGTGAGGAGAAGGAGGGGGGGATACACTTGCTTGCAGAGGCTAAACGCCCTTGAAAGAATATCTTAGAAATGTTTAGATTTATTAAGATGGAAGGGGATTTAGAGATTATCCAGTGAAAACTCGGATGCCTAGAGAGGCCCAACAGATAATATAGATCAATGAAATGGGCCAGGTGGGGACTGCCATTAAGTGAAGAGCAGGTGTCCAGTCTAAAGACTACTCCCTCCCAATCAGCTCAAGCTAGAATTTTCTTCTCTCTTTTTTTTACAACCAAAAACAAGACCTGCTCCCCTCAACACACCACACACCTTCTCCTAAGTCACCAAACAGAAAGAACTGCTCTAGAAAAGGTGCATTCAGAGAAGCAGGAGAGGCGAGGGAGCAAGATAAACCACGGTGTCCTCCACCCCACACTTCCCCAAATGTTTTTTTACAACAAACCTATTCAACCCAAACTGTGAAAAATATTGAACAATGCAAGACCACAAGAGACACAGTGACCAAAGGCTATGCTATAGGTGAGGTCACTGTTTTCCTCTTTCCTTCAAGAATTTTCTAGGCTGTTAAGAGAGCTTCCCTTTCTGAATCTGGTTCTAAGTCTCCTGTTAGATTTCACCAGGAACAGGGCCTGGGGCATAGCGTCATAGCACCATCCTCAGGTGCGATCAGAGAGAAATGAGGTGGGTTAGTTGTCCTTCCTCCCTGGTCCTTTGTGAATGTGAGAAGGGTGTGAGACCGAGGCAGGGAGTCTCTGAGGCCAGATTTTTCAGGAGAATTCAGATTCTGATTTTTTAAGAGAAGCTCGGAATCTGGAGTTTCATGGGAAATCTCCCAATTTTAGAAAATTGCCAATGAATAAGAATTTTTAAAATGCTGTGAGGGCCAATCCTCATTGTCCAGTAATTTAACCTCTAACCTAATTCAATCTTCTAATTTTGCCGACAAAATAACAGTCAGAGGAGTTAATGACTTGCCCAACATTACCACATTATCTGTATTATTTCCATTTATTCATAAGATAGCTGAAAAAAGTGGAGGGAATGTCTGACAACTTGTGAGACAATGATTGTCAACATTAAATAAGTTAGGCTTGACATGAACCATACTACTTGGCAATGTTGGTGCTGAGACGATGCAAGAGAGTGTGATTTAAACGAACAATGAATGTAGTACCTAATGTGGAAAATGATGATTATTGCAGAGGGGCAACTGAGAAAACAAAAGATGTGCTACTCTGGCTACCATGGGTTACAAATAGGCATCATGATGGTGCTGTCAAATGTGAGTAAGTAACTAGGAACACAGCAGTGTATTGGAAAACAGCTGTAGGATATCATATCAAGAAATTCTGGGCAAATCAGACATTCTAATATTTTATAAATCTAATAAGAGAAGTGCATATGGATTTTACTATTAAATTAAGAGAGAATGGCTCAACATCACACAGGAAACACAATAAACATGTGGGTATAGTAAAGGAGCTAGAATGAATGGGGGGACGAAGGCAGTTGGGACTTCAAATTCAGGGGCCGTTCCAAGTGCATCCAATGGTCATTTCATGGAACTGGGGACCAAAAATATTTGGGTACTATACAAGAAAGTGCTGTTTCTTTGATTGTTCGCTACATGTGTCTAATTCTTGTGTCAAACTGACATTCCAAGAGGAGAGCCAAGCGCTGATGTCACAGTCTGGTTTTGCTTGTTCACCTCCCATTTACCGCCTCCAGATTCTGTTGGGGCAGAGTGCGCATCTAAATTGTTCACTGTCATATTCCCAGCTTAGTTCCTGGCACTCACAAGGCCTTCAATAATTGTTTGTTTAGTTGGGTTGAATTGGCTTAGCTGGAATTGAAGACTCAGAAGCAACTGGAAGCGACCTTAGAGCTAGTCCTCATCCGCACCCTCTCCCTCCCCTCCGAGTATGACGCCGCCCCCTCCTCTCATACGTGCACTTCTATTAGTGACAGCAAATACAATGTACTATTGTGCCACAGTTGGCAAGCAGCCAAATCTAATTCAGTAATACTTCAGTAATACTAGACCCTCTCCGGATGATACCTAACTCCAAGATAGACTGTCCTAATGTTCTTGGCCAAAGCCTAAACTTTTAAAATGAGATTACATGGGATTCATATGAGTTTTAATATATATGAGTTTTAATATAACCATAACAAGTATTAACAACGCATGCTGTATAACCAATTGTCATTCTCCTCCCAAAGAGCTCAAGCTCTTCTTATTTCTTTTGTGATATTTTTGTACTTACATATAAACATTAATAAATCTCTCGTCACAAGGGGCAAAACAAACTTTTGGCTTCATAGAAGTTTCCCAATAACAACGTGATCTAGCTCCACTAGGTTGCAAGAGCAAGGAGTCGGGGAATTTTGGATAACCAGTTACCAATATAACTCTGGGTTGAAGTTTAATTTCTGAATGCACACTCTCATCCCATCCAAAATGGAAGTTTCTAACTTGTCTATATCAGGGACTTCCACACCTTGAAAACTTCATCCATCCATCCAATAATTGAGTTCCTAATATATGTCACACATCATGCGAGGTGCCAGAGACACAGTGGTGAACATCATGGACATGGTTTCCTGTTCTCATTGAGCTTTTAGTTTAGAGCCAAACAAAATGAAAGCAAGCAGTAACAAAAAATTCAAGTTGCAATAAAAATTATGAAGGGAAAAAAAGTGCTAAGATAGAGAATAACGGAGGAGGGAGATTGAGTTTAAATAGAATGATCTTGGAAGACCTCTGGGGAGGTGACATTTAAGCCGAGGTCTTTGCAAAACAGATGAAGAGCTTTCCAGGCAGGAAGAAGAACAAATGCAGAGGCCTCTGCCTCCTTGGCTTGGTGCCGAGAAAAAACCCGGTGTGGCTAGAGTCACAGGAGACATGGGGAGTGTGGCACAAGACGACATAGAAACAGGCAGGGGTGTGACACACTTATGGGCCTTGGTCAGAAGAGCCCAGATTTTGTTTTAGAGCTTTGGGAGCCATAGAAATGTTTTAAGCTGTGAAGCAATTTGATCTAATTTAAATTTTGAGAAGAACTTTCTTGGTGTTCTAATGAGAATGGACTAGAGGAGGCTAAGAGCAGAAACATGTAGGTGAGTTAGGAGGATATTACAGGAGTAGGCAAGAGAGGATGGCAGACTAGATTAGGGTGTTGGCAGTGCAGGTGGAAAAAAAGTGAGGCAGATTTTGAGATACATTTTGATGAGATAATTGAGAGGACTTGCTGATGAATTGACGCGGGAGGTAAGGGATGACTCCTAGATTTCTGGCTTGATGAATGGAATGGATGGAAGCCCAATATAATAAAACCATAAAGTGGAGCTGCTCTACTTAAAGAGGGAGACAAGGAAAAGGGGATGGGTTGGGTGCTATCTACTGGGGCAACTTCTTCCTTTCCAACTGCCCTTGGAATTCCCTAGAATACCTATGTTACAGTTCTCAAATTTTAGGGTGCTGAGCCACTTGGAAAGCTTGTTAAAATACCAGTTCCTGGGGCCCACCCAGTGGCGTAGTGGTTAAGTTTGTGCACTCCGCTTAGGTGGCCTGGGGTTCACAGTTTCAGATCCCGGGTGCAGACCTACATACTGCTCATCAAGCCATGCTGTGGAGGCATCCCATATATAAAATAGAGGAAGACTGGCACGGATGTTAGCTCAGGGCCACTTTTCCTCAAGCAAAAAGAGGAAGATTGGCAAAAGATGTTAGCTCAGGGCCAATCTTCCTCACCAAAAAAAAAAAAAAAGTGGTTCCTATATGTAATGTTCCTGGAGCAGAGCTCTTGGAGCACACAGAGACCAGAATAGTTAGTGTGGATGTGTCTGGTGACAAGAACTTTAGATCCACTGCTTTCAACTAACCAGCAGATCAGTTGGAAACACCCTAAAGCAACTGGCAAGCAGTTGCTGGCAGACTTATGGCTACTTTTTATAAACATTTTTTTTTTAATAAGAAAACAACGTAGCTTTTTTTTTCACTTTGTACTTTTCTATTCTTCATACTCTACCGAAATAAAATACTCGGCCATTGTTCATTTATCTTGATGCTTTATTTATTTGGATTGGCTTTATCCTCATCAAATATTTTCTTCAATTTGCACTTTCTGAATTTATCGAAATCAATAAAGATGAAGCAGAAACTTGCTAATTAATCCATTAAGAAGATAAACACAGAGAGTCAGAAAGAGTAAACTAGCTGCAAACAAAGCTGGCTGATTTTCTTTTGCAAATAAGTTTAATCAGTCTCCACTGTGTTTCTGTTGTTAGCAGGTGAGCTGTCCAGCCGGAAACATGCATCCCTTCAAATGACTTATAGAAGCCGTCTGGTCCTGCTCTGAGCAGGTCCTGCTCATTATCGCTCATTCTTCTCTTGAAAGAGAATGTTTCCGCTCTGCTGGTGTAAACCTTTCTCCCTTCTCTGAGTGGTTATCACACTTAGGTGACTCATGCGGCACTTGCTACATCCTGCTTAGCAGTCAGCTGTGCATCTTTCTTATCTCCCCCACTAGACATTGCAGGCATTCCCTGAGATCCAGTCCTTCCCCTTCTGTACTGCTTTCATCTCAGCTCCCTCGCGCTGAAGATTTTTCACGCCAGATCTCTAACATTGACCTTTCCCCTTGTTCCCTGAATTTCCAACAACCTGCTGGGTATTTCACGCCCATCTCAAGCTCCACGTGTCTAATATTGCATCGTTCACCAGCTGCTACCTCTTAACTTCTCTCTCTGTTAATGATCACCATCCTTCTGGCTGGAGAGACACATGCTTCCCATGTCTCTTCCACTCCATATCTAATCAGTCACTTTGTCCTATTGATTTTCTGTTTTCATCAAAATAACTTATTTACTCACTGCCAAATACACCTTGCACTTTCCCCCTGCTACTAATATTATTACCTGTAGTTTCACCTACCAAGAGAGCCTTCTTATCTGCTTATTGAAATGCTCCAAGGAGTTCCATCCCCACCTATAAAGTCAGCCTTCACCTCAGCACCTTCTCTCTCAAGCTTTCTACTTCTCTCAGTTCTCCTAGCAAGTGTTGACTTCCTTTATCAAAATGATCATGCACCTTTTCTTTTCAATATGTAAGGTTGTGGTGAAGATGTTCTTGAAATTTCTCTCATTTTGCATGTCTACTTATATTTCAATTAGGTTGTAAATTCCTTAAAGACAGGAACCATGTCTTAAAACAACATTGTACTGTGCATAGTGCCTATGCAGCTAGACACTCAAAAATTCTGGTTGATTCATTGCATTGGATTTGTCTGATGATAGAAATGAAGGAGAGACGCACTGTAGCTCAGTTTGTAATGTAGTCGCTCATTTAATTGGCCCATTAAACAAAAATAATTCCTTTTCTCTTCTAATATATTGCACATAACGTGTTCTTCTTCCTCTTGAGTAATTGAAAAGAACATAATAGCATGATAAAAACTGAGAAAAAAAGACTTCTGATAGATGTATCTGCAAAAACTTTTCTCTTTATACTATTATAAGTCATGCACAAGGTGTGTAGGCATTGTGAATTTATATTAGTTATCTCTTGGTTAAATAATGCCACGTGTGGTTAAACAACCACAACACCTCAGTGGCTGCAACAGTAAACCTTTATTTTTGTGCGTGCGTGTATAGGTTGGCTGGGCAGTTCTGCTGATCTAGCTGGTCTCAGTGGGGTCACACATGTACCTGGAGCCTGCTGTAAGGAGAGTAGCCAGTTTTGCTGATCTTGACTTGGCTCTCCTGCTGTCTGGGGCTTTGGCTGGGGTGGCTGAGCTGACTGGGCTGCCCACCTTGTGTTCTCTCATCTTCCAGCAGGCTAGCCCAGGCTTGTTCTCATGGTGATGCAGGGTTCTGAGAGAGAGCCAGATCGGGGCACGGCTCCTCAAGGTCTAGACTCAGAATTAGCCCACCATTATTCCTCTTCCCCACTGGCTAAAATAATTACTGGACTAGCCCTGATTCAAGGGGCAGGGAAATATGCCCCAGTTCTCTATGGGAGGAGCTACAAATTCACATTGCAAAGGATATGGAATTAGAGGTGGAGAGAATCCCAGCTGTTTTTGCAATCAATCTACATCAGAGTTAGACAGACCTGGTTTCATATACCAGCACTGTTTTCTAGTCACACAATATTGGGCAATTCATTTAACCACTCCAAGCCACTTTCCCTCAACTGGAAAATAGGTACTGTGAGAACCAAATGAAATATATTCACAGGGCCTGGGTCATTATAGGAACTCAATAAATATCAATCAATTCCTCACAACTCTCCTTCCAGAGGTTCAGAGAAGGAAAAGAAGTGTACACCAGCTCTTCATATTATGGAAATTAAATAATTCTATTTAAATTTAATTTGGAGAAACAAGTTGTTCTTCAGAAAAAAATGACATAACTTTGAGCAATAATTTGAAAGATTTTGAATAAATTAACTGGGAAATGAAGCCCAATGTTATTAAAATCAGTAGGGCCTGTATGCTGATCCAATGGGATCAAGAAGGAGCAGGTCACAAAATCTGTGGATCAGATCATGGGGAATTTCTCACCTCCCTTTTTTGCACACTCCGAAACTTGTTGGGTGACAAAACCCGTAGCTTTTCTCTATTTCCCATTCTCCATGTAAACATGCATTTCTATCCCAGATATGTTCTCAGAAGGCATCTTAGCTTGGTCAGAGAACTCTCAAACTGTACAGCAGCTCTGAGCTGTATTGGATTAGGTGTGAGGCCACATTGGGTCTTTTCATGGTTGCTGACTTTTTTCAGAGTAAACGCTTCATAAACACTAATTGAATGAATCTATGAGAGGAAGAACAACAGAGATGAACAACAGAGGTGATGCATAACTAACTTTTACTCATTCCACAAAGATTTTTTTTTTTTTTTTTTTGTGAGAACGATCAGCCCTGAGCTAACATCCATGCTAATCCTCCTCTTTTTGCTGAGGAAGACTGGCTCTGAGCTAACTTCTATTGCCAATCCTCCTCCTTTTTTTTTTCTTCCCCAAAGCCCCAGTAGATAGTTGTATGTCATAGTTGCACATCCTTCTAGTTGCTGTATGTGGGACGCCACCTCAGCATGGCTGGAGAAGCGGTGCATCGGTGCGCGCCTGCGATCCGAACCTGGGCCACCAGTAGCAGAGCGTGCGCACTTAACCGCTAAGCCACGGAGCCGGCCCCCACGAAGATTTATTGAAGTTTCTACTCTGTCAGCATTAGGGGAATAGTGAATGAGACAGAGAAGGTTCCTGCTGTCAAATACTTTACACTCTACGTGGTCAAGGGAGGAGTGTTTGTATTTGTTTTATTTTCAGCTAACATTTATTTTATTTTTAAGTTTTTCCCCAGCTTTATCGAGGTATAATTGCAAATAAAAATTGAATATATTTAAGGTGTACAACGTGATTATTTGATACCCATATACATTATGAAACGATTACCACAATCAAGCTAATTAAAACATCTATCGCCTCTCAGTTACCTTTTTTGTTTGTATGGTGAGAACATTTAAGATCTATTCTCTTAGCAAATTTCAGTACACAATACAGTATTATTAACTATAGTCACCATGCTGTACATTAAGTCTCCAGAACTTATTCATCTTAAAAATAAAAGTTTGTATACTTTGACCAACCTCTCCCCATTTCCCCCACCACCCAGCCCCTGACAACCACTGTTCAACTCTCTGCTTCTCTGAGTTTGAATTTTTTAGATTCCACATAAAAGTGAGATCATACAGCATTTGTCTTTCTGTGTCTGGCTTATTTCATGTAGCACAATGTCCTCCAGGCTCATTCATGTTGTTGCAAGTGGCAGGATTTCCTTCTTTTTTATGGCTGAATAACATTCTATTGTATATATACACTACATTTTCTTTATCCATTCATCCGTCAACGGACACTTAGGTTGTGTCCATATCTTGGCTATTGTGAATAATTCCACTAACATTTATTAAGTACTTAATTATGTGTCAGCTACCATGCCAGGCTCTTCACAAGTATATGTCTCATTTAACCTTCACAATAGTCCTATAGGAAAGCTGTCATTATTATGCTCATTTTATAAATGAAGAAACTGAAGTTTTGAGTTGTTATGTAACTTGCCCAAGGTCACCCAGCTAGCAAGAGGTGAACCTGGCCTTCAACTCAGATCAGCCTGATAGCAAAGCCTGGATTCTTAACCACTATGGGCTAGAGTTGGGTAGGAAGGCTTTGACATGTTTGTTTTATTTTTTATTTTACCTCATTTATTTTTATTGTATTATGACAATTTTCAAACATAGAAAAAAGTTGAAAAAATTATATGGTGAACCCATATACTGCTTCCTAGATTCTAGATTAACATTTTACTAAATTGCTTTATATCACCTAACTATCTCTCCATCCCTCCATCCAACCATTAACCCATGTTACTTTTTTGATGCCTTCCAAAGGAAGTTACAAACATTAGTAGAGGTCGGGATTTGAGTTGGGCTTTGAAGGATGTTATCAAGTCTACGAAGGCAGAAAGAGAGGAAGAGGAAGAGTATGGGAAAGAGTGTGTGTGCAAGAACTGTGGCAGGCATGCGCATGATGACATCATAGAACAACTAGGAGACTATGATAGAGCGTGACAGTTAGTGTTGGGGAACATGATAATGAAGGGTGGATAGGAAGGCTGCATGGAAGAGAACTTTGGCCAACCAGCAGAGGAGTTCCATCTCAATGAAAGTAAATAGGGGAAACAGGAACTACCAGAGTTTCCAGTAGAAAGAACGTGGGGCACAATCAGTATCAGGAAGGTTAGTTGGATAGATGGGCAGGAGTAAGGGAGTACTGGACTAATGGAAGTGTAGTAATTCTAATGATCCATGCATGAGAAAATATGGCTGGAGAGCAGTGAGGATAGAGAAGGAGAGAACAAAATTATTAAGAAAATGTAATATAAGAAATTTGTTATATTGTTGCTTAAATTAAAAACAACATTGGCTAGGTAAAATAATAATTCAGAACAATACAATCTGAATTAATTTTTTTCTAAAAATGTTTTTCAACTGTGATCTTCAGAGAACACCTCAACTTGACAGAGCTTCATGAATGAGGGGACATCCACGTTCTGCAAATTCTGGTGAGGCACATTGCCAGCCGCTTTCATATTCTTTATCTCATGTAGTCCTCAAAGAACCAGAAACGAAGGCATTACTTCTCCTCCCAGAATTTCTCTAACCCAGTGGTTCTCAACAGGGGGTGATTTTGCCCCGGCTCAGGGGATATTTGGCAACGTCTGAAGACAATTGTGATTGTCATGACTAGGAGGGTTACTACTGGTATCTAATGGGTAAAGATCAGGGATGCTGCTAAACATCCTACAATGCACAGGGCAGCCCCATAACAAAGAATTATCAGGTCCAAAACGTCATTAGAGTAGAGAGTGAGAGTTTAACCTAATTAGCACAGAGGCTGGGATAAGTAGCTGCTCAAGCCATATTTTTTGAATGGTACTATTGACCTAATTTTATAGATGAGAAACTTGAGGTTTAGGTGGGTTAAGAAACTTCCTAAGTCCATACTGCTAAGAAGTGACAAAAATGGGATTTTTACTTTGGTCTTCTAATTCCAAATTCGATATCTTTCAATTATACCATGACTCCATGAAGAAGAAAAATGGGTTAAAATGATTCCATGGCTTCAAGTCATAGAAAATGAGAGAATTTTAGCACCAGAGACCAAGGCAGTGATGTCAGAGAGGAGAAGCTAGAAAGTTTTGCAGGAGCTAAGAGCAGATTGTAATGATAACTTTAGCTCTTGAAGGTTGACATTAAAGGTGAGGAGTGGGGAGAAATTAAGAGACAACATCCACTGGAGGTCTGGCGACCAGAACAGACAAGTTCAGAGAGAGGGTGGAACTGGGAACACATGGCCTCCGACAGCCAGCTGTTAGCCACAGTCACAACAAGAGGGGATCAGGATAAGGGTTAAGAAAGGAAAGCAGAGAAACAGGGGCTGAATTCTAAGAAAATGTTCCTAAGAAGTGGAGTGATGAAAATGGAACCAAGGAAGACAATAAAGAAAGTGGGATGTGCAAGGTGCCCACAGGATGTGATCTCGTTAAAGAAGTCAGAAGAACAGGAGTCTGAGCAGGTTATTCAGAAATCTATGTTTCTTGGCGTGCAGGGAAGGATTTCACTATTTCCCATTCCATGTATTGCCCTAATTTGCATAACAGATGGCATAAAATACTTGGGTCTTTTTTATGTTGTTTGTAGTTATCATTAGAATCTTTATTAGTTATGAAAATAAACTTTCAAATTCTGTTTAGGCAAAAACCTCAAGTTTCCATCCCCACTCTCAACATTCCGGTAGCTTCCAGTCTGATGTGGACACCCCGAATATTACTTATCTGGAGCCAATGTTCTCGTTTCTCTCTGCTGAGTCCACACATCCTTGTTTGACCAAATAACAGGAACAAACAATTCCTTCCATAATGGATGTACCTAAGGTGGCAAGCTTCTGAGAATCTCATCTGAAAATTGATTCCCCTGAAGCATGGTGCTATATGGTTTTAGTTAACACACTTGATATCGATTGGATACAAACGGTAGGGATTTGACCAAGTATACACTGTGTCTCCAGGCCAGAATAGTACAGGTGGTGCCCAGCTCTGAATGGGCAGGAAGGGGAGAGGGGAGGGGGCTGGAGTACAGCTATAAATGGTAGTAGAGGTACCAGAGCAGTTGAGCACATCAGTATACGGTGATTTAACTAATAACGATGCAAGTGTAGTACCATGTCCCCTCAGCTTTTAAGTGTAAAATGACTATTAATATTTAGATTTTTTTGTTCATTTACTATGTGCAAGGCATTGCATTCAACACATTCTATGGATTATCTCATTTTGATTCTCACAAGGACTCAGTGACCTAGGTTTAATTTATCATTCCTCCACCCACCTTAGGACAGATGAGGTTCTGACTACAATTGGAAAAGCTAGAATACCTGGGATTACCTCCTCACCAAAATCCTGGCCTTTAAGCACTGCTGTCCAATAAAACTTTCTGTGATGAACCTACTAGCTACAAGTTGGTATGGAGCACTTGAAATGTGGTTAATGCAACAGACTAAAAAACGATAACACAAATTAATTGAATTTAAATGTAAATAGCCACATTGCATAGCTGTATTGGACTGAGCAAATATAGAACATTTCCACCATTGCAGAAAGTTCTATTGGATAGTGCTATTTAGAAGAAATACTGCATTTTTTCTTTCCTCCTGGTTGGATTCCAGAGCGAGCAGAAAGGCTTTTTCCTTTTCCCCTCAGCTCCTCCAACCCTCTAACCTCAGGGAAAGGAGACTCCTTTCCTCTTTCCATCTTGCCCTAATCCACCTCCACACTGCCCACCCTTATGGCTTGACTTGTTCAACAGCCTTGAGCGGGGAGCCCCATAGGGGTAGGGAGATGGAAGTGACCTTTCTACATCAGGCACTGCCTATCAGCAGTAGCCCCCACCATCAGCATCAACAATCCACAGTTACTCAACTCTCAAAAGACGAAAATCATTCTGCCAGAGACAGAATCAGGCAAACTAAATCTGAACACTCTAAGAATCAAAAACAAACAAACAAGCAAACACAAAACCCAAACACACATTACGCAGTGAAGTAAACAAAATATTTGCTTTGAGCTTTGCCAGAGCCCCTATACGTGGTGACTGAGATGGAAGGAAGCCTGTGAGGTTTCTTTCTATTCTCCAAAACATTTTCAAAGAACTGGCTGTCCTATGTTATTTAAATGGAGAATGGGCTTATTTGCCACCCAAAATAATGTTTAACCAAGAGAAGTATTTTTCTGAAACGCAAAAGCATTCAAGCCTTTAACCTAAAGACCTTCACGGATGAGGGCTCAGGGCTCACCGATGCCTCTACAGTTATAAGCCAATTTTCAATGCTAATGAATTCTTTTACAAGCTGTATTTGCTAATTCTTATGTGTTTTAGATATAGATTCACTAATCATTACTTAGATATAACCCAAAGTTTTTTGCAAGTGAAAATAGGACTTAAATCCAGATTTATAGTTCAAGAGCAGGAAACCGAGGGAGAGGGAGACACAAAATAGCCAGAGGGTAAAACGAGGAAAGACTTTACTAGTCTATTTTAAAAATACCCTAAGGTATTGTGCGGCCCCTGCTCAGTAACTTTCTAGTCCCCTTCTCAAATTTTCCAAAATGTCCAACTCATTTTGAAACTTTGATGTACAACCTACTAAATCACTTATGGATTCTTGTTAAAATGCAAATTATGATTTAGAGGCTCTGGGGTTGGGCCTGAGATTTCGAATTTCTAGCAAGCTCCCAGATGGTGACGATGCTGTTGAGTGGCAGAGATGTAAACTCCAAGCTGGGATCAGACCTTGTCAGTTTGGAGAACTTGCTTCTGACAGGGAGAGTAATTTACAGGAAGGTTAGCCTTCATCCTGCCTTACGTGGGTACCCCTCGGCAGCTTCCGGCAGCTCCTTCTCCAGGCAAGTGAGGCAGCAAACTTCAAGGAACATTTGAGGAGTTGGGGGAAACTTAGCACAATCAACAGCAGTAACGTTTACTGGGGGCGTATTGTGTACCGGACGCCCGCACCTCATTCATTTTATCCTCTCAGCAAACTACATGAAGTGGACACTATTATTATTCTCATTTTACAGGTGAAGAAACTGAGGCTCAGAGACTTAAGTAACTTGCCCAAGGTCACCAGCTTTTCGGGAGAGTTGAATCCAAGTCCATCTAACTCTAAGGGACAACGCTTTTAACTAACACTTCAGGGCCTCAGTTTCTGCGCTGTGAAATGAGAAGGGCTGGCTGGCAGATCCCTGCCAGATACCCCTACGGGAGTCCTTGCATTCCTTCTCCAGATCCTGCTCTTTGACCCTGCAGGGAAAAGTTCTTTTTGAGAACACCGGGCCCCTCTGCTTGCCCAGGTCAGAAGTACGCACGGCTGTTCCGGGGGAGGGTCGGGCAGTCCTGGAACGAGCTGGCTCGGGACACAGCGGGCCGATCCATTACATAACCGCGACGCGTCCCTCCTTCCCTGCGCCCCTCACCCCTGGCCAAGCCGCAGCACGTAGAGCGGATCCAAGTGATAAATCCCCTTCGCTCGCCGGCAGCGAGTCCACGGCGGAGCTGGGGGTGCTGAACTTGCCAGTGCATTTCGGGGCCCGGGCACTGGGGGTTTTCCCGCGACGCTACTCCTCTGGGGCTGCCCGCTGGGCACCCGGCCCCAGCCTGGCCGGCGTCTCCGCCCCGTGCGCTCCCCGCCCCTAGGAAGCGGGGACCGCGGCGCCTGGGGCCCGGGAAGGGGCCACCGAGCAGGGACGCGGCACGGTGGGTGCGCCCCGGGGCATGTACGCGCGCCACCGCCCAGGCTGCAGCGGTCCACGCGAGGTGAGGACGCTGCGGGGCCGGGCTGGGGACGGGCGTGGCAGGGGTCGGGCGGAGGAGGTGGGTGTCTGCGGGCTCTGGGCGGGCTGCGGAGCTGGGCTGGGCTGTCCGGGCGCGGTCTCCCGCGGGCGGCTCTCGCGCCCAGATCGCCAGCGCGCGGGCCAGGGAGCCCCGTTGGCTTCGCCCTCTTCCCGCTCCCGAGCTCGGCTGTGCCGAGGGCGCGATGGCTTAGGTGACCCAGGCATCGTTCGCCGCCGGGCGGCGGGGCGCCAGGGCTGGGCTTGGTGGAGCTGGCGGAGGACGCTCCATTCGCTGCCCGCTGCCCAGCGCCCTGCTACGCGCCGTGAGCCCGTGACCCTAACCCGGGTCTCTCGGAGCCCCTGTTGGCTTAGGAGAGAACCACGTGCCCGCCTGCCCTGTCAGTGTTGGGTTGGCGCTCACGCAGTTTCTGAGCAGGTGGCTGGAGAGGAGCGGCTTTGATCTTCATTTCTTGTGGTTTTCAAATGCAGACTTCTCGGTGCAAGAGACCGCCTTTCTTCTCGATTCTCCATTTTCAGTGTATCTTTTTTTTTAATTTGCCCCTCTGCCTCAGGTAATAATATTTATTTCTCGTGTGTGGTGTACTAAAAACACACCAGCCTTGAAAACCTTCCGTTGATTGAACTTAATTTCTCAGTTGCGTCTTGCCCTCTAAGTAGGGTAGCGACACCTGTAGTGCGGACTCAGAGAAAAGTGTTCGCAGCAAAAAGATTCCAGTTAAGTCCTGGGGCTATTTGGTTAGCCTTCTGTTTTCACAACTGAGCATTCTGAACCTCTTAAAGAAAAACTTTCTTTATTTTATTTTATTTTTTTACTGTTGAGTCAGAAAGGACCTGCCAGGACGCGGGTTAAACTCTTCCGTTTTGAAAGGACTCTAACCAGCTCATCCTACCTGTTTCTTTACTGGGAGCTGGGCACTGCAGTGGCGCAGCCAGCTTAACCTGGGAGGAAATTTTCAGGTCTGCCAAATTCAGAAAGGCAGTATCTCCACAGGTATCCGAGACCATTAGCTTTTGAAGTCATCAACTGTCCCTGCATGGCTTGTCTCCCCCCTTCCCCACTAAAATGTCATGCCAAACTAGGCTAATGGTGTCTGACCTTCCCAAGGTGCCCAACATATGTCTGTTGGAGAAACAAAGGGTGGAAATAAGGAGTAGTAATTAAGTGACTGGATTTGGTCGCTTGTAATCACAGGATGTTGGAAATTGAAAAGGGTTTTAGAGACCGTCTATTCAAACCCTTCACCTTACAGGGCAGGAAGCTCAGATTCCAGTTGGCAAGGATTGGCTAAGCTCGGACTATTAACCGGTGATGGAACAGACACCAGAATGCAGGCCTTCTCCTTCCCACTTAAGTCAGTTTTCCAGGCATATTACCTCCAGGCATTTTGAACAAAAATGGTATGAATAGACTCACTTAATCATATGATTTTTCTGATCATATTTTTTATTTATCTTTTTTTTTTAAACTGGTGGGATTCTGAAATAGGTGAGAGAGGTTGATTTACTCAAATTGCCTTTGTAGCACAATAAAAAAAAATACAAACCCTTAATTTTAAATAGTATTTTATATTCTTCTTAAATGAAAATGAATATGCAGATACATCCCAGGTAAACTTCTAGAGGAAGAAAAGTAACCAAAACAGATGGGACTAAATTTACCCGCATCTCTCCTTGCAGTCTCTTCTGATTCTCAGCCCCCTGTGGGGATGATTGGTTCGAGTTACTGGTGTGGTTTGTGACTGTGGAGCTGCCTTGAGGAAAGTGGCTTATATGATGGCAAATTGTTTACTGTGATTGACACCATGACCTTTAACAGAGCTGAGAAAGGAATTTTAAACTGACCTATTTTATTTATTTTTATTTTACCATTGCATTGCATGTTTTTCCATGGTTTTCAGTTTAATTTAACAGCTATTTATCGAGTGCCTGTTATGTGCCTGGTGCTGTTCTGGGCATTTGGCATATGTCAGTGAACAAAACAAAGAACTTTTTCCTATAGAGCGCAAGTGACCATTCATTCATTAGAATTTTTCTAGGATTTTGTTTGGCAGATAGAAGAGAATTTCAGTTTTGCCTAAAGCAGGGAAATGGAATAAATGTTCCAAACTATCTTCCTTCCAATCCCATGATTCTGCTGATTTTATAATCACCGAAAACAGGCAAATTCAGATGAAGTTACGTTGACTTTTATGAGCTGACATTCTACTGGACGTGAATAGCAGTTCCCACATTTGGTTATCTTATGTATGTTCATTCAGAGTCCCTGAAATTTCATATCCTGTAGTGCAGGAACATCATCGTGGTGACATTAAACTTAATGAAGCATGGGAGGATTCGTTTCCTTGATAGTGCTAGTGCCCCCGTGTTAGTGTTGCAGACTGTAATTGTATTAGTTTGTAGGATGTAGCTTCTTTATTTAGGAAGAAGGTGTTCTGCTTTTATTTTGTCTCACTTTACATTTTGTCCCCCACTCTCGTCCATATTCATAGACAGCACAGTGTTGTGACTAATTGTAAATCCGTTACCACGGAAGATTTTCTTTTTAATCAGACATTTCAGTTTTGAGCATTTTCTAATTCTCTCAATTGCTTTTTCTTCAAAACGGCATGGTTTGCAAGCTCAGGCATGTTTATTGTTTTTAACAAAGGCTTATCAAAATGAACTTGGCAGTTTTTCAGTCGTATACAGCCAAAAAAAAGTATTCAGTGCAGCTTTTGGGGTTGTTTATGCATTCCTTACTTAACCAATTGCTTTGCTTTTAAAAATTGCCAATTTGGAAGCTATTTTCTTATGAATACCATTCTAGTATATCTAAAAGCTCACCCATTAAAGTGGTGTAATAATTTAATTGAGGAAAACCAAATCCACACTCGAAGATGTTGGGAGATTTTGAGTACAAACATTTTCTCTCTGTCTCTGTTTTTAATTTTTCCCACATCAAAGGACATCAGGCAGTGTCATTATCTAAGGGTGTCCTGTTTGAAAGTGGTCTCTGTTAAACACTTGGAGGAGAGGCACAATTTCTGATGGCTGCCAGGCACCCAGAGTAGTTGATTTTCTTCATTTGCCCACCACTCTGCCCCATCAGATACTCATCCTTCCTTCTTTCGCTGTGCATTGATGAATGGGTTGAGCTGTGGCCAGGTGGGAAGTTACACACCATTAATTATTTAATTAATGTGCTCATTCATTATTTACTTATTAAATACTTCCTGAACTTCTATTTTTTATTAAAGATTTGTATAAAGATTGTATTTTGAGCACCTCTATTCCTGTGCTGGTGGCAGTAGGGGATATAAAGACACAGAACCTGCTTCTAAAGCAGTGTATAGCCTGGTATGGAAGAAAAGACTTTGTATATACCGATTATAAGCACCTTAAGAGATAGATAAGTACTTTGGAAATTAAAATGAAGGAGAGAGAGCATACAGCCACTGTGAGGAGTCAAGGCTTGGGGGAGACTTTTTGCTCCTTGAAAGATGGGTAGGATGGTGAAGTTTTATAGAGGCAGAAGGGTATGCCTATCTTTATGGGAGCACATCCTTGCTTCTTTTTGAAGACATAGAGAAGACTTCCTTTTGGGGGTCAGTTGAGGCTGTGTTGGTTGTATAACAGACACATATCACCTGTACACCCTCTGCATGCTTCCCTCTCCATCCTGGGTAATGGAGTACTGACCAACACTAAATCAACGCCTTGGGTTAACCAGTGCTCTCCTTTCCCTCTGAAACATGTACTGGTTGTTGCTCAGAGCACAGAGACCACTGTGGCAAATAGCTATCCTCATAATAAGCTGGTGTACTTTGCTTTTATCAGCTCAGGTGCACACTTACAGTGGTGTTGGGTCATAGGCCTATTTATTCCAGTAGCACTTGCTATTGTAATATTGCAATTTAATTAAATATTACATAAACTGATGTAATGTGAACACTAAACAAAAAATGCTATTTCTATGAAAACTAAGTTGATTGCCATATAGGCCCATAAAAGTAAGCCGTTTTAAAAAACAATATCAGCACATGATACAACGTGGATGAATCATGAAAACATTATGTTAAGTGAAAGAAGCCAGACACAAAAGACCACATGTTGTATGATTCCATTTATATGAAATATCCACAACAGGCAAATCCATAGAGGCAAAAAGTAGATTAGTGGTTGCCAGGTAGTGTGGTGGAGGGAATTGATAGTGACTGATAATGGGTACAGGGTTTCTTTTTGGAGTGATGGCTATGTTCTAGAATTAGAAGTAGATAGTGGTGATGGTTTTACAATATCGTGAATGTGCTAAAAGTCACTGAATTGTACCATTTAAAATGATTAGATAGTGAATTTTATCTCAATCACAAAAAAGACTATAAAGCTAAAAAAAAAAAAAAAAACAACATCAACAAACAAGCTGTTACTACCTAGGTGTGGAATAGACAGCTAGGAAAGACTGGAAAACTATAGTAAAAAAATTCTAGAAATATTTTGCACTCAAATTTTTTCACAAGTGCCTTTAAGGTACAAGTGCTTTTAAGAAATGGAAGCAGGAAATCTAGGAGTGGTTCAACCAAGAAAGGCAACACAGACTTCAATCATGACCCAATAGCAAAGGTTAGGGAAGGATTTAACTTTTATTTATGTGACTAGGATCAAAATAAAATGTTTTAAATATGGTATATCAACTTTTCAACTCTCTGCTTTTGCTTACTTCTGACTGCCTCAGTTGAGAGCTTTTATTGTTTCAATTTCTTAGACACCCAGTGTATCCTGAAAATAGCTCATCTCTGCATCTGGAAAGAAAGTCCATGTTTATGAGCCTCTCTTAGGGATGTAATATTAGTCACTTAAGATTATAGAGGAGACCTGAACCTAGTTTTCAAGCTTCCAAATCACCATAAAAATTCAACCCTTTTCTCCCCAAACTGTCTTATGGCTCCCTGGTTCGTATATGTAAACAAAGTAATGGCATAAAATCTTAACTACACCAATACTTAAACAATTTGTTGATTTTATAATTTTTCAAAATATTTCTGAGCACAATTCACCATTTTCTGGGTTATTTAACATATTACAAATTAAGTCTGTAATTATTTTGGGGACCAACTGGTATTGTTTTTGAAATTCTACTTTTTTTGATGAAATACTTTCCATTGCAGTGAGCTCATATTTCAGCTCCTACTGAAACCAGTTGTATTTCTTGAAACAGCAATTTCAGCTCTCTCAACCTGTAACTTCAAAACAACTGCATTCATAGCCCGTGAAGGAACTACCAAAAAACCCCTAAAACCCACACTCACAACAAAGTTAGAACTGCTGGAAGGGAGAATAGAGGGCTGCTTCTTCAACCAGACAACTAGTGAAAAGCAACCCTATCCATCATTATTAACTAGTCACAAATGAGGGGAGCACAAACTCCCGGGCATCACTGCTATCAAAAAGAAGTAGTTGGGGCCGGCCCCTGAGTTGTCAATCTTAATGCTCAAACTTGTCTCTGGATACTTTTCCTTTTACTTAATTGTATCAAAATAGATTTTGAAAATATAGGACTTTTATATAAGATAGATATTGTATAGGATTCATCTAAGAAAGACAGCATTTTAAACCTGGCCTATGTGACTTAAACAAAATATGATGAATTTTAGGCTTTTCCTTGTCATTAGGATTTACTGTCTTTAAGAAAATGTGGTGAGGTGATTGACATAGAACCTGAAAAACACCGAGCTGGTGGACTACTTAGAACTGAACTTATTTTTAATATTTGTTCTTATTTTATTTTTAATATTCATGGAAATTCTCATCCACTGTTACCAGTTAGCCATCCAAAATTGTGCTTTCACAGTTGATTTTTGTATTAAAAATAGTACCTTTATGGATCTTGACCAGTAGTTTTTGAACTGTGTTTTGTAGATTTCTAGGAGTTTTAAGGAGACTTGGGGGCTATTATGGGGCATGGGACAATGGGGTGGGGGAAGATGTCCTACTTCTAGCTTAGAGTTCCTTTTGGTGGTCTCTTCTACAACCTGAGCAGGTATGCTATTCTTTTTTTTTGGTGAGGAAGATTGGCCCTGAGCTAACATCTGTGCCAATCTTGCTCTATTTTGTATATGGGACATCACCACAGCAAGGCTTGATGAGCGGTGTGTAGGTCTGCCTCCAGGATCCGAGCCCGCAAACCCTGGGCTGCTGAAGTGGAGCGCGCATACTTAACCACTATGCCACCAGGCTGGCCCAGATACGCTATTCTTGATTTTACATTTTGGGTCTCCAAGTAAGATTTTATTTGAATAAAGGATATCTTGGCAAAAACAAGTTTGTAAATTACTAGGCCACATGTTTCTAAGTTTCTGCTTCCCTTTTCCTGCCAAATTTGGTTTATGTAGTTCTGGTAGCTCCTAATTGTTTCTAGCTACTACTGTGCATCTGTGTTGAAAAAGTATGAGAAGACTTTGCTCTTGTTAACTTTATATCCTTCATGCCTGTGGGGAGAGAGAGCCAAATGAACTGTTAGACATCAAGAAATCTAGATTGGGAGTTAGCAGCATAGAGACTCGGTTTGAGTCCTGTGTGTGGAAGTAATCACCCAAGGAGAGTGTTTATAGAGAGACGTGAGATAGGTCAAAGATAGTATTCTGAGAAATAGCTATGCTGGGTCGGGTACCCTCCTCTGTACTCACATTAATCCAATGCACATTTTGGTCAATGAAGTTTCCTTTTTACATTTTAATTTCCTATATCCCTACATATGCTTCTGCATAACTGTCAAAAAGAGTTGAAGCATGAGTGGATAGGGGTGTAGGTTAGCCTGGTAGGGTCAGAGCACAGGCTATGGAAACCAGCCAAGGAAGTTTTCTCTTCCTTTGAAAGCCCCACATCCTGCACAAAACCACAGGGCTCCTTGTATATGCATACTGAGGTGCAGAATGAGAAGATAAACCTGAGTGGTTGCCTAGTGGATTTGGCAGTGGAGACAGCCATTGTGGTACATACAATGATTTGTTAGGAAGCATTGTGTTTTCTTGACTTTTAAAATCCAGACATTTCCTCCATGTCTTCATTCTCCCTTGTGGAACTAGAGTGGAGACTGCTAGGTTCTGGGTGTGGTCCTAATGAGGCCTGGGGTTAAGTCTCCATTCCACATGGGTCTGAAGCTTCATTTTGTTTCATTGACACAGACCCTGCCCTCAATGCTGTCTGGCTGTTTGGGAAATTTACAAGGCTCACCAGGTGACAGTGTCTTAACGTAATTTAATAACTCATAAACACTCTTAGAAAAATCCAAGTACCCAGGTAAAGAATAGATAAATGTTCATAAAAGGCAAAAGTATTTTACTTAATAGTTAGGGTGTTCCAATGATAAAGGGACTGGTCATTGTGTCAAAAATTAAGCCCCACACATTTTTTCTCTTGTTTTTACTTTTGTAGGTTAACTTCTTTAATTATCTTCCACATTCAAAAAAGACAAAATATAGTCATATATTCTAATTTTATTAGAAGTGACAGTCTAATTTAATTTCAAATGACATTGAGTAGCTGATACATCCAAATCAGTATCTCAGAGTCATCCTGGCACATTCTGCTTTCTTTATAAATTCTTGCATGATAGTATACCCAATTGGCTGCGAATACAGGCTATGTTAAGGTGAAGTTTCGGTTTTTTATAATTTTAAGCTGGGAAGGGACATTTGAATTAGATGAAATAGAATTAATTACCTTTAAAGTCTCTAATAAGAAAACATTGTGATTAAACAATGTTAAAATAACTCAATGAGTTTACCTCTGCATCAGGCAAACGTTTAATGAGTACCCAGCACATGCTAGACACTGTGCCGGGTGCTGAAGGCCTGCAGAGAATAGACAGGGTTTTTACCCAAAGGCTTAGAGTCTTCTAGGGAAGACATGTGTGTGGACAAATAATCACAGCATTGTGATGAGTCCCAGAAGTGACCACCTGCTATGGGAGTTCAGAGCTCGAGGCACAATGCTGCCTAGGTTGGTCAAACCATTAAAGAAATGTAGAGATTCATGAGGTGAACAAACTGAGGAAGGGCATCCTCGGCAATAGGGACAATATGTACTGAGGCACTGAGGTGGGAAAGTGCACCATGGATTGAAAGCACCACATGGTTCTTCAGGGTGGTTAGGTGTGGTGGACTGGCCATATGGACAGAGGGTCCATATGTGGCTGGCTGCCAGAGAGGACCAGAAGAGTAGGCAGGAACTAGACCATTTAGGGTCTTATGTATCACACTAAAGAGTTTCAGTTTTGCCTTAGCTGCTAAGAGTAGTCCTTGAAGGCTTTTAAACAGGGAGTGGGATAGGAGTAGGGGTTTGGTGATAAAGTTAGCTTGTGTTTCAAATGGATACCGCTGAATGAGGCTTTAAGAAACATCCAAGAGAGTGATGAACTAGGGGTCTGTTGAAGTGGTACAGATGGGAAATAAGGTTAATGTCTCATGGTAAGACTTTTGCTTTATTTATATTTATATTCTTGATGCTTGGTGCCCTATAGGGCATGTATAGAGATGTCTGGTAGGCATTTTGATATTCTGTGTAAGCAATAGAAAATTTGGGCATCATCAGCTACTAGGCTCAATTGAAGTCCCATGATTGGATGTAATTACTTGGGGAGTGTGTGAAACGTGAAGTGTGAAATGGGTGAAAAAATTGTGGAGAATAAATAGAGTATGTTCACCTTACACCAGAGCACAACTTGGTGATTATACCTTTCTGTTTCTGCTCTGATTGTCTACTTACGTGTTGATGTTTTTCACTAGATCAACTGTGAGGGCAGGGTCTGTGTCTTATTTCCAGTGTCACTGCTTTTGCACAACTTCAGAAAGCACCATTTGTATGTCTGTGTGGTTGTGTCTTACTGTAATTAGCACCCTCTGGAGTTATGCTTCAGCTGTCCCTGCTTAACTGGTCCCAGCAGCTGTCATGGTACCTGACATATGGTAAGTGTTCAGTATGTTTATTGAATGAATGAATAAATGACACAGCATATAATGAGTGGTCAGAGGAAGAAGGATCTAGCAAAAAAGTAAGAAACATGGGTCTCTGGGGAAGAAGGGTAAACAGGAGAGACTCCTGTCTTGGAAATTCAGAGAAGAAAGTTCAGTAATGAGAGAGAGGTCAATAGTGCCAAATGCTACAAAGAGGTCAGTTAATTAAGGATGGCAAAGTTACCACTGGCAATTAGGTGTCACTGGTGATCATGTCAAAAATAGCTTGAGTGGTGTGTAAAGGAGGCAGGAGGCAAATCCCATTCCATTGAGGTGGGAATGAGGAAAGGGATGAGGAGATGGTGTAGACTAGGTTTGCGAAGGGAAGGAAGTTAAGTGGTGGTAGCAGGAAAGAGTGGTAAGGCTGAAGGGGAGTTTTCTCCCCTTCTCTTTCCTTCTTTCCCCTTCTTTCCTCTCTCACGTTCTTCCTTCCTGTTTTCAAGATGAGAGACACTTGAGTAAATTTATAGGCTAAAGATGCTTCCGTGTAAAGGTCTAGGTTCAAAATACAGACAACAGTAGAGGGGATGCTAACTGGAGAAATTAAATATAGAAGGACACGTCTTACTCTGAGAAAGGCAGAAAAGAGATAAGGATGCGTGTGGATATGAATAAACTAGAGGACTAGCTGAAAGAAAGGAAATGGAAGAAAATCCTGTCCAATGGTCCCTATTATCTTTGTAAAATAGTAACTAACATGCTTTGGATACTTTCTATGTTCTAAGCGTTGTTAAAATTGCTTTACGTATGTTAACACACTAATGTCTTGCAATAACCCTGTGAAGATGCAATTATTATCCTAATTTTACAAATGAGATAATTGAAGCACAGAGGGGTTAAGCAAGTTGCCTAAGGTTATACAGCTACTAAGAGGCAGAACCAGGAGGCAAACTATCATGCTATGCTGCTGGAAATAACGGGTACGGGGAGTGCTTAAGATTTTGAATACCCAGTGTGTATACATATCAGGTACGACATATTGTTGGTGAGTCACTCTGAGCACTTAGTCTGTGCTGGAAGTCCTAATTGTGTTGCGCCATTAGTCTGCAAGGTTGAGAGATTTCCTCCAGCAAAACTTGCCTTACCCATTATCGGAGCGAAAATGTTTGGATGTTTGGATTGCTGCAGAATTGGGGGTTGGTGGCTTGGAAGGAGTGGGGGTGCCAGAAAAAGAGCAATCGACGTGATGGATCATGAACTCTAGCCTCTAAGGAGAAGGAACCAAGAGCAGACGAGCTGATGGAATGAGAGAAAATGGGCCTGAGGACTCAAGAAGGTTGAAAACCAGGTTCAATAGGAGTTGAGTTGGAGACTTGTGGAGGATAGAAAGTTGGAGTTAGAGAGGAATGCTTAATTCTCACAACAACCCCAGATTTCGGAAGTGAGGGTTGGCACGGGTGGTGATAGGTCGATGGTGTGGCTTTGGGAGTATATGGCTGAAATGGATTGGAGGTGAATCTTATGGAATTTGATGAGGTCATGGCTGAGGCTGAGATCGGCAAAGATGTTGAGCTGGTGTGGACTGGAAACTGTCTCTCATTGGAGGATGGTGGCCAGAAGCCCTAAGGACTGGTCTGGACTTGAGAAAGCTGCAACTCAAGTATAGTCTTAGGGAAAGATACGAAAGGCTAGCTGATATCTGGCATGCAATAAAAATCACTCAATGGTCTCAATAAAACACTGTCAAAGAACAGTTGAATAGCTTATATTATGCACTGTAGTTTTTGAAAAAAAGAACCTGAAATATCAATTGGCAAAACAACACATTTCACAAGTAACTTTGGGTGCTTTAGCCAAATTGTCATTATTACCCTGGAAAGAAAAGACTGTGTGCTCTGATGAAATCTCCTCTTTCTTCTCCCCCTTCTTTATTTTCTCCTGGTAGTGTGTAGTACAACACTCGCTGGGCACAGAGAGGCAGCTGAAGATCATTAGGCATCCAGATGTAGTGCTTTGTTGTGACTTGTGGGGGTGGGGGTCATGGGAGAGGGGCAGGAAACTTCAGTGGGACTCTGTGTGGTATCCTCTGCTTCTATAGTTAGCCATGTGATGGGAACCAGCAATATGTGTTCCCTTTGTACAGCTGTGCATACCACTGTCTCCTTTTCTCTTCTGCCCATTTAGGATTTCAGGAAATCAAAATTACACCTGATGTAAGCTTAGAAAGCCCCACATGTGAAGATATGGAGCTACTGCAGAGGGATGGACTATGTGTGCTGAGCCTGATATGTAAGTGGCATGTGTAGATAATGTATCAGGTAGGATGTTTGGGGGTGAAAGGAACAGACACTCCAACGGGGACTGGCTTCACTAGTTAGAAAAAGAATTTCCTCATGTAGTAGGAAGTCCAGGAGCAGAGTGCCTGGGCTCTGGCTTTGCTTCTCTGTGATTCTCTTGTCTCTGTCTCTGCCATGTGTTGGTTTCATTCTCAACCTGATTCCCATCATGGTTCCAAGATGGCTACAATAGTTTGAAGAGTCACATTGAGATAGGACACATCCAGTGGAAGGCGAGAAGCCGTGTCTTCATGTCTCTTCAGTAATGAGGGCACCTTTCCCAGAAACTCCCAAAAGACTTTTCCTCAAGTTGTTGGCAAGGACTGGGGCACTACCCTTTCCTTAGATCAGTCCATGACCAGCAAGGGAGCAGGATTGCCATAATTCTTGATTAACCGTTTGAGGTGGACCGGTTGTTGGGAATCATGTCCATGAGAGAGAGAAGGCTTGAGGCAGTTGTTATGAAATTCCAGCCTCATCAAGGGGAAAGAGCCTCGGATGGCCGTCTAGTCCCCAACTTCAGCATTTGCTAGCAGTACTAACTTGAACAAATTACCAGCTTCTATGAGCCTCTATTTTCTCTTTTAGGATTGTTGTGGGAGTTGAAAACGCTTTATATAAACTTTAAGGAACTATACAAGTGCTAATTATTCATTTGAAAATAATACTGACAATGATAATGATGATGATTATGACAATAACAGCTTCCATTTACTGAGCACTTACATGTTCCAGGCACTTGCTACAGGTTTAAATGCATTCATTCTCTTCATTCCTCTCTAAACACATATCAGGCAACATCACACTCAAGGCACTCTACTAAACGCTTTATTTCCAGTCTCAGTTAAGCTGAGGTCTGGAACATTAAGGCTCCAGGGTAGGAACAGAGAACAGGTGCCGGCTCACTTTCACCTAGAAGTTCCATTTTTTGGCCTGTGTGCCCAAGTAGAGGCAGCTGGCTGTGGGGCCCCTGGCAGTTGATCTGTTATCTGCCACTAATGGTCTTTAACTAACTAGTTCAGGGCTCACTGCTCCGGGGATTTGCAAAACACAGTCTATATGTACTTTTAAAGTACCTGATGCTTTTCTTTCCACTGTTCCTTTATTTACTCATATCTAAACTTTTTGCATATTTATGCTTTTGAAATAGTAGAGGGATTTACAAATGTTGATTATGTTCCTGTATTTGTATTGTGTTGAGGCTTTAGCGGTCAAGAGACCTATCAGGTATGAAGTTAGTAAGTGGGGGGGCATCATTTATTTGATGTTGTAAGTTGACCTGCTTTGAACATCATTATGATATGAACTTTTTCCGTATTTTGGTTTATATCCTTACACTGGTTTCCAAGAAAAAGCAGAGCTAGGTCAAAGGATTTAAACTTTTTATACAGATTGCCTGATTGGTTCATGGAAGGTTTTTGAGTGGTGTAGTGCTGTTTTGGGAATATGTGTTTTCTCATTCTATGGTGAGATCATATGCCTGGGATCATAAAATATTTCCAGAAAGTCTAACTGTTCTGATACCATGTAACTTACTTTTTCCCAGGCCCCCCTTGCAATTATAATAAAAATAGTGTTTCTATGGCTCAGCCTATACTCGATTTTGAGGAAATCCAGCCCAATATCAATTCCTCCCCATTAGTTGTCAAGTCCTGGGGAGAAACTGAACTTGTGCATCTTGATTCAACCTTCCCTTGTGTGAGTTATTTCTCCTGAGGCTTCTTGATCTGTATGCAAATAGACTCCCTGAAGACCCATCTTTCAGACACATCTGCTTTCTATTCATAGTTCTGGCCCTCATGCTGGGACCTCTGCTATACTCTTAGACAATCTGTGAGTAAACTGATGGGAAAAATGAAGTGAGAGATACTGGTTTTTTGCTGACGCAGTATGAATATGGAGTATTTGTGTTGGCGTTCTGGTGGAAGTCAAAAGACTTTCATTCATATGACTTGACTTCCCATGTAATTCTTTCAACAATTCCTAAAATACTTCTCCCCAGCTCTTCCTACCCCCCACAAGATATATTGATGAGTGAAGCTACGTAGCAATGGAAAGTCAGAGGAAGGAACTGCCACTATTCTTAGACTTTTTAAAAATCCTAGTTGCAACCATAGTGTATACAATATAAATCATGTTTATAGTTTGTTCTCTGACTCTACATTTCCCCGGGTAATTTTAAACACTAGTGTGTCAGGTATGATAATGGGAAAAAGTGAAAGAGGGGGACCAACTCCTGTCCTGGAGGGGCCCATCGACAGACTGACCACACAGTGTAACTGGAACTGTGGAAGAGGTAGAGAGGGTGCTGTGGCAGCAACTAAATTGTTTGGGGAAAGACCCCAGAAAAACCCTATGAATAGGTAGAAAATAGAGGCACAGGAGGCCACTTGTATCAGGTCACACAGCAAGTCAGTGGGAAAGCCTGGATTTCAACCCAAATCTTGCTAAATCCCAATTGCATGTTCTTTATTTGCTTTTCTTTGTTGCTTTTTCCAGATTTGAATTTTTAAAATTACATCTAAAATAATTGAGGCTTTACAGAAGGGAATAAAGGGCACACTGCTTCCCTCACCTTCTCCCCTACCTCAGGTGTACACTGCTAACTGTTTGTGGGTGTGTTCCCTGGCCACCTTCTCTGCGTGTACAAATTACCTAAGGAAACCACTCTGCCTGTCTGCAGCCAGACAGAACAGCTGCGAGGGCAGAAGTTGGGGTCAGAAATGGATTGTCTTCTTCAGGACCTACCTGAGTGAGGCCCGTGGTGTGCTGGGCTCTGAGGGGGAACCAAGACACTCCCAGGTTTAGAGCATCAGAGTGCCCCGGCAGCCTACCTTTTTGGGAGAAGAGAGCTATTTGTGCTGCTCTGGCTTTCTTTCGCCTTGTGCTGTCCTGCCTTGCCCAAGCCAAGAGCAGCTTACAGTGGAGAGGTTGGAAGGAGGGTCAGGGCTGCCTCTTGCTCATCTGTTTTTCCACTGACTGCACTTGTTGGTGCCCAGCTACTGTTGCATGAAAGAAATGAAGATGCCCTGGCCCTAGTCCTGCAGGTAAACCATTTGAGTGACTTTGGGCAAGTTACTTCAAGATTAGAAGAGTCTAGTCTCCATTTCCCCAAGACTAAAGTGCACTATTTTTCCTCCTCATTTTAATGTTTCTGAAATAAGATGTGATTGGCATTAGATGGATATATTTAATACAGTAGTGTTTCATAATTTTTTCCTTTTCTTCAAAAGCTGTTATTAAGTCAGTGGGGTAACTTACATTTTATGTTATTTTAGGATTGTAGGAATATGGTAATCAGTCCTTTGAGGAGTTGTTTGGAGAATGGATAAGTCTGCTAACCTGCTTTGTGAACAGTAAAGTGCTATATGAATATAAAAGATCAGAAAACTGCCCGACTGTCTCTGCGTGATTATGTCTCAGAGATGCCCAGACAGGAACTTCTTGATTAAAAAAATAATGACAGTCTTCTATTCAATAAAGTTGGCCTTCTAGGTTATAAGAATGTACCTTTCTAATATCCCCTTCCCCCAATAGAACTCAATAAGCTATTTTCATTTTGAATTAAAAAAAACAATAGCTCTTGGGGCCAACCCAGTGGCATAGTGGTTAAGTTGGTGTGCTCCTCTTTGGCATCCCAGGGTTTGAGGGTTCGGATCCTTGAACTGGGAGCTGGGACCTACACACGGCTCATCAAGCCGTGCTCTGGCAGCATCCCACATAGAAAATAGAGGAAGATTGGCACAGATGTTAGCTCAGAGACAATCTTCCTCAAGCAAAAAGAGGAAGATTGGCAACAGATGTTAGCTTAGGGACACTCTTCCTCACAAAAAAAAAAAAAATGACTCTTAAACATTTGAATTTTTCTGGAATTAGGCCTTGGCAAGAATGGTTTGCCTGTCATGGATTTAGTGGATTCCTGGCCCTTCTTTGAAATATCAGATTGGCCACAAAACTTTTGTAACTTGAACAGTATGTCAATCAAAAGAAGTTCTGCAATTCAAATGGGAAATTACAATGCCCCTGAGTTCCTATGATATGCCAGGTAATAGGAGGGGGTTCAAAACATTTATTCAGACTGTATTCCTGTCCAGGTGGAGTTCAGTTTGGAGAGAGCAAAGTGTGAAGCTTAGGCACTGAGCTAAAATTTCCCTTTCCAGCTCGGTTCAACCAATTTGCCCTAATAAGATGTTTGAAGGAGTTTATAATCTAGCATGAAACAAGATAGACATTTACCTTGCCAGGTAAAACAGGGTGCTAAGCAAATAACCAGTGGAAACAAGATCACAGAGAGAATATTTATATTCCTATAAGAAATCTTAGTTATTGAGAGTATCCATTTACAAGGAAATGGTCTGTCACAGCACATCAATCAGGGGCGGCAAAGTCAAACGTCTTTGGGGGCTCAAGCGTGAAGTAGCTGAGTCACGACATAATAGGGAGACATTGGGCTATAGCTAAGTCAGGGAGAACATGTAAAGGTTAGTTCTCTCACCTTTCCACAGATACGTAAGTTCTGTCCTTGGTGCCAGGGATACATCAGTGAACAAAACCAACAAAAATCTCTGCCCTCCTGGTGTTTACATTCTAATTTGTTGCTGTCTGAAAACAAATAACTAAGCCAGTTAGAGTTATGTCTAGAGTAAAAGTGAATGAGTCGGACACATTGGTGTATTCCTGTGAATAAATTACACAGTTTTCAATTTTGTTAGCTTTTAGGCCTTTTTCACGTAGCTAATATTTCTGGATAAATGGAATTACTATAATTATAATATAAGTAGAGGTAACTTATTTTCGGCATTCTGCTTGGTCTGTTGCCTTAATTTGCGAAATAATCATAATTGTAAAATATTATTGGCTCTACAAGGCAGCACCTGGTTTGTTTAATTCTAGTTTTGTTATTTAATTGAAAATAAAGCATCGTGAAAAATCCTGTCTGTCATTGTACTGATTGTGATGCCTTTCTGAGGTCGATTAATGATGACTTAGTGCGGGTTTTGACTGCCCCCCTCAGTGGGTTCCACGGCTGGGGCTGGAGAGCTGTGACTTGAGCCGGGAGCTCCTTGGGAAGCCGTCCCCAGGGAGCGGGACTCTCGCAGGCCTGGTTTTCTGCCCAGCAGCTCAAGCAGGGCTTTCTGCAGCGTGACTCTGATGAGGTCACTAGAATAACAAGCCTGGGAGCTTGGACCTAGAAAACATGTGCCTTTCTTTGAGCTTCTTGTGGGAAAATGGGGATGGGAAGCATTTGTGATTGCACTTATCTTCAGTTTCAACAAACGGAACTTCTGCTAAGCCTTCAAAGGGAGGCAGAATTGATAGTTCCAGAGAAAGAAAATACAGGCTGCTGACAGGGATTAGAGTTCTCTGCCTCTGACTGTTCTGTTCAGTCTTCAGTGCCCTGGGTGACTGTTTTTAGCAAATTAGCGGGTATTAAGGATGTGAATGTCTGTGGCCCGGATTTCTGTTTTAGGAGCCTCTTCACACATGCATGTGTGCCCAAGAGCTCCCACCTTCTCCTGTATGTCGAGGGTGCTGCATTGAGCTGGGAGGCAGTTATTCTGCCCAGCCAGCATCTCAGCATTCTCGACCTGGGGGACTTTCCACTGGAGGGACCTGAGTGTCCTGACAGGCCACACGTATTACAGAAGTGGTCTTGGGTTGTTATAATGAATCTGTGTGCCCTCAAGTAATCACATCATTCACTGGAATTGCTACCACACGTCCGTTGGGCACCTTTACATCTACCCAAAGTCCAATGAGCACTGTTAGGGACTGAATGTGTCCCCCCAAAATTCATATGTTGAAGCCCTCACCCCCCAATGTGATGGTATGAGAAGGTGGGGCCTTCAGGAGGTATTAGGTTTAGATGAGGTCATGAGGGTGGAGCCCCGTGGTGGAATAGTGCCCTCATAAGAAGAGGAAGAGAGGGAAATCTCTCTCTTTCCATGTACACACCGAGGCGAGGCAATGTGAGGACACAGCAAGAAGGTGGCTGTCTGCAAGCCAGGAGGAGAGCCATCACCAGAACCCGGCCAGGCTGGCACCCTGATCTCAGACTTCCAGCTTCCAGAACTGTGGGAAAATAAATGCCTGTCATTTAAGCCACTCGGTCTGTGGTATTTTGTTACGACAGCCCAAGTGGACTAAGACAGGCTCAGTGCCTCTTCTTAAGGTCTTACCTGATCCATCAGTAGGGTGGATAATATCATTCTTTTTTCCTTTGAGCTCAGTGACCCTGTGCTCTCCTGGACTTCTTTCTATCTTTCTCAATTTCCTTGCAGCCTCCTCTTCTCCTAACCCGCTCTTAAAGATTGGGGTTCCTCAAAGTTCTATCTTTCTTCTCTTCCACCCATGCTCAGGACAACTTGCTCCTGAAATTGGGGTCTGTGGACCAGCATAGCCCTCACTCATGAGCTTATCAGAACTGCAATTCTCAGGCTCCCCGACAGACCTGCTGGATCTGAATCTGCTGTTAACAGATGACATCCATGGAAGTCTGAAAGTTCTGTTCTTTAAGATCTCAGTGACCAATGGCATGCTCCAACCTCCAAGTGTACATCTGTACGCCAGATCTCTCCTGGGCTCTAGACCAGTTTATCCCACAGAGCCTTGGACTGTCCACTTCAGGGTCCCACAGGGATGTGGAACTATACCTCTCCAGAGTCTGGCTCCTCTTTTCCCAAATATGCTCCTCCTCTTTTAGGCAACCAACAAAAGATAGGGTCTCTCCAGAAACTCTTACTTTAGAACTCCCATTTAACCACATACTCCGGGGTAAAATGGTTTCTTTGGGGTTAGTCGGGGCTACTACTAGGGTGGTGTGCACTGGTCTGGCTGACTCATTGTTCAGCCAGCCTCTCTGAGTGATCAGTGGCTCTATCAACCTCTTGTTAAATATTTTGAACATTGCCCATGGTGTCATGTTCATCTAGTAACATTTCTCACTTTCTTTCCTCCATAGTAAGTTTGAAAGTGTACAAGTACTTAATAAATATTTTAAATTAAATATTTATCATTATATTTATTAATTATTGATATATTACTGCTATGAGTAGTTAATCAATGTTTTTAATGGTGAGTAAATAGGAAGTTCTCTGATCAAAGTGCAAGATTTTCAGAATATTTGTGAATGACCATAGTGAGTCCCAAGGAAGGGTCATCAGGAATTTAGCGTGACCGGATATGTCACATGATTGAATCATACCACATCTTTTTGGGAGAGAAAAATCAGAGGCAACCTAACTGTCCAACAAGAGGGAATTGGTGAAATCAATTATGGGACATTCATACAATCAAATACTTTGCAACCATTAGAATGATCAGACAGTACATTTATTAACATTCATGGTATCAAATTAAGTGAAAAGAGCAAATTACAGATAGGATGATTATAGTTTTGTTCTTTAAAAAATTGTGGTAAAATGTATATAACATAAAATTTTCTATTTTAACCATCTGTAAGAGGACAATTCTGTGACATTAAGTACATTCACAGTGTTGTGCAACCGTCTCCAGAACTTTTTTTATCATCTCAAACTGAAACTCCATACTCATTAAACAATAACGCCCCATTCTCTCTCCTCCCAGCCCCTGGCAACCACCATTCTATTTTCTGTCTCTATGAATTTGACTATTTTAAGTCCTCACATATAAATGGAATCATACAATATTTGTCCTTTTGTGACTGGCTTATTTCATTTAGCATAATGTCTTCAAGGTGCATCCCTGTTGTAACATGTCAGAATTTCCTTCATTTTTAAGGCTGAATAATATTCCATGATATATATATACCACATTTTGTTTATTCTTCATGTGGACACTTGGGTTGCTTCTACTTGTTAGCTATTGTGAATAATGTTGCTATGAACATGGATGTAGAAATATCTGTTTGAGTCCCTGCTTTCACTTCTTTTGGCTTTACACCCAGAAGTGGAATTGCTGGATCATATGGTAATTCTATTTTTAATTTTTTGAAGAACCGCTATACTCTTTCCACAGAGGCTGCACCATTTGACATTCCCACCAGCAATGCACAAGCATTCCAATTTCTCCACATCCCTACTAACACTTGTTATTTTCTGCTTTTGTTTTTGTTTTTTGATAATAGCCATTATAATTAGTATGACGTCTCAGTTTTTAAAAAGATGTATTTACATACGTTTATAATACAGAAAAAAAATTCTTCAAAAGATTTACTCAAAAACAGTGCCTATTGGGTGATAGGATGTAGACAGTTTTTTGTATTGTCTTTTTGCTCTTTTCTCTCCTTTTTCTGCATTTATCATGTATGACGTGTAACTAAAAATGCTTGAAACTCAGAATCAAGCTATATCAACTCAGAGGTTGATGGTTCCTTCTATTTGCCCCGGGCCATGCAGCCTTCACGTGGGTCCTCATACTTGCTGATTTTGAACTTGATGCTGCCCCTGTCACATTGCCATTCTCCACATTGAGCCTGTCCACAGATACTCCAGTGCGCGAGGCCCAGCTGCCACAGGTTCCTCTGCCCAGTGAAGCAGAACTAGGGCTTCCTGGCAGTGGATGGGACTACAGAAGCTATTATAACCTGGTCTCAGCATGTGGCTTTCAGCTGCCCTAGTCCACCTTCCTCCCCTATTCCGATTTTTGGCACAAAGAAATCTCCTGTTTTGTGAATGTTTACTCACCAAGGTTTTGGCTGGTCATCTTAGTTGACTACAAATGAAAGGGAAGGGTCCTTTCTTCCTATTCTGTAAAATTATATATTCTGTAATTTTCCAAAGAGTTTTAAGGCTCATAACAAGTGTCTATGGTCAACTTAAAAAACAGTAAAGATTCCATATGTACCAATTCAGAAAGAGGTGAAAGAAATCGTTTCATGGAGCAAATCATTACCTTTATGAAAACAGGGGTTGTCCCGTTTACAATAATATCATTTTCTTTTCTTTTTTAGTTATTATATTTTATCATGTGCAGGCTGAAAGGGTGGGTTAGAAAGTATGCTTGTTTTTAGGGGTAGAGAGAGTGAGGAACCCAGGGACAGGTGATAAGCAAAGGAAGAGAAAAGGCACTACTCGTTAACGGCTTCTTTATATGTCATTGACTGTTTTCATCTTTTATCAGTGACCTTTTGTGGGAGCCTTTTTTTGATTTGTTTTGTTTTGACATGATTATTCTGGCTGCCTAGTTTGAGGGCCAAGAATTTGAAGCAAAGTCAAAGAGACTGTTGGCACGGTCCAAGCTTGAGCTGTTAGGACTTGTGCTGGTTATATGTGGAGATGAGAAAGAGTGGTGAGATCTGATGACTAATTTTGGGGCCTCATAAAGATGGAAAGAGTAGGAGCTGAGGATAAATTGTGTATCAGGGAGGCACAAGAGTAATTCCATCTCTTAATCATATGACATTTGGCTAAGATATCGCTGTTCCTTTCATTTCAACACTTGTTTGTGCTCAGTTTTCTCACGGACTTCTCAAAAGAGAAGCAGTGGATAACTTTGGGTTTTGGCTTTTTGTCACCTTCCTCCCTTGCCTCCAGCCTCCCGGCGCGTAGTCTCGTCTTCCTCCCTAGCCTCTTCCGAGGCCCGCCATTCCTTTCCATCGCTGTGGCCCCAGCCTAGCACAGGCCTTAGTGGCCTACATCATATGGGGAAAATTGCAAACTCCGCTGCAAGCACCTTTCCTCTCAGTCTCTTCTCAACCTGACTGTGGGCTTGTCTTCTCCAATTACTCTGAACACACCCACCCTTCCCGACCCACCTGGCCCCGTGGTCTTTTTCAGGTCACTGCCTATGACTCACCTGTTTGTGTCTCTTCTTTCTCGGGGCACATCTAGAAATCCACATGCTCCAGGCATTTGCTGGACTTTCTCTCCTCTCTCTATCCCTATGGCGTGAAATCACTTCAAGTTCCATCTGCTTCATCTCTCTGTGCATCCGCACGAGAAGGCAGAGAGCCGTTAAGAGATGTCCTTCAAGGTTAATGGGATTTTATAGGGATCTTTTATAATTCTAGGTGGGATTGGGATAGCAACCATGGCTTAGATGGCATTACATCAATTGTTTGTGAGTTTTCTTTTTTGCCAAAGTGAGTTGTCATCTTATTTTTAAATCTTTTTCACATAAAACAAGGTTATGTTTACATAATGAGGCTAATCAAGGACCTACATACTTAATGTCAAACGAAAGTAATGTAAAAAAAAAAAAGGTAGAAGCCAGTTCCGTGAGAAATGTCGTTTGATATATTCATAATTTAATAAGATTTGTTACACAATGAGAGCGTTGCCTTTCTTCTTTAATGGCTGTTGTTTTAAACAACACAGGGCTGCTTTTGAGAACATTCACGGAGAGAAGTGAACTAAGCACTTGTCTGTTTTGACAAGGTACTTATTACCAAATAGGAGCCGCTGACCCTGACCTCAGATTGTAGTTTTGATTGTGGGTAGAGCACACATTTCCTGCAGGCTTTGCCCATCACTGTTGCTCCTCATCTTTTCAATCTTTGATGAAGAGATAAGAGAAAGCCGACTGCTGGCTTCTTTGGACAGATGGAGGCCTAGTTGATATGAAGTCAGGGAATGCCTGATCCTCTGCCAAATTAATATTTATAAGCATCGTGTCGGCTTCAGTCTGGCAACCAATGTGTTTGGTAGCTGGAAACTTAAATGCACGCTCCTTATGGAAGGGTATTGACTTTATCTGTGCCTGGCAAATGTACAGCCAAGATGCCTGATGTTTATTTGCTCCTGCAATCCCAAGGGCTCAAGGCACTTGACACATTTTTGATAGCCCTCCAGTGCGCAGCTCTGAAATGCTACAAACTCCTGGGCAACTACTGAATTCTGCTCAGAAGCAGTGCCCATCAGCTGGTGAAGGTGGGATCTAGTTCTCAGTTGTACCAAGAATATTTCTGTGGGCATCACTCTTGCCTGAATTCCAGCATCAAATGATGGTTGTGCAGGCTGGGTACCCCCTCCCCTCCCCTAGCTGAGGCAGGGCTTTCAAGCAGTTGTGAATCTGGGCCTTGTGAGTAGCCAGCCTAGGTAACTGAAATTAAAAGCAACACGGTAAGGATCAAATTGTCTTCAATTCATGAGTCAATTAATTTTTCAATTTCAATAAATATTTACTGGGGTCCTGCTATATGTTAGGTGCTGGGAATCCAGCAGTAAATAAGATAGCCAAGATTCCCTCTCTTATGGAGCATACAGTTTTGTAGTGAAGACAAACAATAAATAAGTAAATTAAGAATTTGTGACAACTTCAAATAGTGATGTGTGCTACAAAGAAAATGAAATAGCCTAATTTAATAGGGAGTTACTAGGGGTTGGGGGGTGGGGGGCATCATAAATTATTATGGTGAGGAAGGGCTCTCTTAGAAAGAGACATTTGATCTGAGATCTGAATGATGGGAAGGAGCCAGCTGTATGAAGACAAGGGGGAGCATTCCAGGCAGGAAAGAGCAAGTGCAAAGGCCCTGAGGCAGAAATGAGTTTGGCATGTTCACAGAACAGAAAGAAGGCATGGGAAGCTGCTCCACCATGACTGAGGGAAGAATGGTAAGAGGTGACATTTGAAGTTGGTCATATCATTCAAGGCCTTGTGGGTTCTAAGGAGGTTAGGTGGTATTCTCAGGGCTGTGGGGAAACCATTGGAGAGTTTGAAGCAGGGGGATGATGTGGTCCTATAAACAGTGCTGCCTTCCACCCAACTTTACCTTTATAGTACAATCTAAAAAGCCCTCCAAAACGTGTCATTGTGCCTGCTGTAAGAATGCTGTTGAGAATGTTAGTCTTACATCACTATGTGGAATTGAGGAGGTAGTGTAGTGATTAAAAGTTGGTCTGTCTGAATTCCAGCCTCAGATAGAATTTGTAGGGACTCTGGAACCAGCCCACCAGGCAGGGTTTAAACACCTGTGTGACCTTTGGTGAGTCATTAACTTCTGTGTGCCTCCATTTCCCTATCTGTAAAATGGTGCTGATAGCTTTAGCACTCCCTTGGATCGTTGCTGAGAAGATTAAACGAGAAGTGCCCAGTCGTAAGGTAAGCACTATGTAAATGTTCACCATTATTATTGTTAGGAAAAATGGTCCAGCTTTAGTCCAACTGGTTTGTCTTTACCCTGTAGACATTACAAATTATGTAACTGGCTGGGTTTTCCTTCATACTCTATGTGCTAGAAATCTTAAGGCCCACTTTTGTGGCCTCCCCATAGGGAGTGGATTGATTTTTTCTTTTTTTTTTTTTAATTTTTATTTATTTATTTTTCCCCCAAAGCCCCAGTAGATAGTTGTATGTCATAGCTGCACAACCTTCTAGTTGCTGTATGTGGGACGCGGCCTCAGCATGGCCAGAGAAGCAGTGCGTCGGTGCGCGCCCAGGATCCGAACCCAGGCTGCCAGCGGCAGAGCACGTGCACTTAACCCATCAGCCATGGGGCCGGCCCAGATTTTTTCTGTATTAACACCCTCCTTAGTTCCACTTTATACCTTTGCCTTAGCTTTTCCTTTCTATATCTTAACCTTTTAAAATGTAATGTTCTAGATGTTTTGTAGATGCTATACATATTATATATGTTTGATAAAAATAAGGTAAAATAAGGTAGACCAAACATAGTTTTGCAACTTCATTTGTTCAAATAACTGTATATCTGGAACAACTTCCCCTGTCAGTAATTATACTTCAACCAGTTATATATGAATGAGAGATCACTGCTGATGTGATTAATCTCAGTCAATTGAACTAGAGATGTTACTATCTTTATTTTTACTAATTATAATGGTAATACTTGTTTCTTGTTAAACTTTCCAATAATACAGAAGTAGATAAAATAAAAATTATTCCTGGGGCTGGCCCCGTAGCTTAGCAGTTAAGTGTGCGCACTCTGCCACTGGCGGCCTGGGTTCGGAACCCTGGGCGTGCACCGACGCACGGCTTCTCCGGCCATGCTGAGGCCGCGTCCCACATACAGCAGCTAGAAGGATGTGCAACTATGACATGAAACTATCTACTGGGGCTTTGGGGGGAGAAAAAAAAAAGGAGGAGGATTAGCAATAGATGTTAGCTCAGAGCCGGTCTTCCTCAGCAAAAAGAGGAGGATTAGCACGGATGTTAGCTTGGGGCTGATCTTCCTCACAAAAACAAAAAAAGAAAAATTATTCCTACTTCTAACTTTATCTTATGTAGTCTGTGTGCCCTTATAATTTACAATTCGGAGGCAATAAATACATAGTTAACATATATACGTAAAATAGAGTTCTGACTTCAATAGAAAAATGTTAGTTATTAGATACCTTATTAGAAAGTTATTAGTTATTATATCTTATTAGAAAGGGTCTTCTTTAATTAAGGACAACATGCTCTTGATGAAATCATTTTGGGTTTTCTTTGTTTTTCTGATGTCTACACCTTTCTAGTTCTTAAATCAATAATTGCATGCAGGATAACAATAGCGTGTAGTAGGATGCATGCTAGATTAGGAGTCGGGAGATGTGAATTTAATTCCCTGCTCTAATCAGCTGTGTACATTTAAGGAGATTTGAGCTCCTGAGGCCCTAAATCAGTGTTCCTTTCCCTGCACCTTGTGGAATTCCCTCCCTGTGCTTCTTAGTTACTCCTCCTGCACCATTATGTTTTTCTGCTTCAGCTGAAAAGTCTTGGAGTTTTCAGAAATTTGATACAAAAATGCAATATACAATAGTTGATTTAAGAAGAATATACATCTCAGGGGCCAGCCCCCTGGCCCAGTGGTTAAGTTTGGTGCACTCTGCTTCAGTGGCCTAGGTTCGGTTCCTGGGCGCAGACCTACACCACACAGCGGCGGCCATACTGTGGCGGCGACCCACATACAAAATTGAGGAAGATTGGCACAGATGTTAGCTCAGGGCGAATCTTCCTCAGCACAAAAAAGAAGAATGTACATCTCTTATTGGTATAGATAGTACATGTTTACCTCTGAATTTCGTTTCTATCTGTGTAAAGGCTTCTTTGGTTTTATTTATTCTTGACCCAAGGAGGAGTCAAGAATAAATTGACCCCCTTCCTTGGGTTAATTCTTCTTGACCCAAGGAGAAAGTGTTTATCAATGTAGTGCATGATCAAATAGATCAATTCTGAGCAGACCCAGAATGTGGATATTCTTTAACTAAAGTGCAGTTGGGGGTAGAGGCGCAGAGGCCTTCTCTCCCTCATTTCCCGTCCTTCCCCAGCTCACAAAGGCTCAGCGTCTGAACTTCCTGGGGATTCAGTGCTAGACCTCCCTGACGCTCAGCTGCAACCATGAAAGGAGTTTACTTCCTATTCAGCAAGTAGAGGAGGTGGTAAGCTTAGAACACAAGGGACCCTCGGAGCTGTGGCTTTTCCCATCTCTTTCAAAACGGATCTGAATTCCTGAGCTCCATGCAGGTGGGCCAGGCTCCGTGTCAAAGCGTTGCTCTGTGGTTTGAATGACTAGACTGCTCTGAGCATTAGGGACGAAGGTGTTGACAAGTTGGACAACCTCTGGAGAATGGCCAACTTTTGTGTCTCCAGGGTTGTGTGGTGATGGTTCTACTGGCCTCTATTCTCATCTCACTGCTGGTTCTAACTACTGTGTGACCTCTGTGAGTCACTTTGCTGAGCAACAGTTTTCCTCTTTGCAAAATGAGGGTCTTAAATTACATCAAGGGCCAATCAGGTAGTGTGGTAAGCAGAGAGGCCAAGTATTGTTGCCAGGCAGGATTGGGGCTCAGAGTTGTCAAAATGACCAGATTTTTAAAACAAAGCAAAAAATCTGAATTTTTATGTGAAATTATCTGGTTTTCAAATATTGGAAACTGGTTCTAATTTCTAAAACAATCACCATGAGGGCCAAACACAACGTGCTGGTTGGCCCTGGGTGCCAGTTTACCATACACTCATGACCTCATTGATTCCTAGTTCTTCTAGAACTCGGTATATCTGTGGTTCTTATCTTCTACACGCATCTTGATGCAGCCTTACACTGATGACTGGCTTCCCTCCTAGAATCCAAACTCCAGAGAAACTGGGCAAGGGGTGGCATCAGAGAGTTGGCCCACATGGGCTTTTCCTGTACCCAATGGCCCAGAGAATGTGGACAGCTGGGGCAAGAAGCTTTTATGTGGATTTCTCTGTGCAGCTGTGAGCGCAACTTTCTTAGGCAAGTGACTCATTCTCCTATTGAGTGAGGAAGGAGAGAAGTAAAACACGCTCCTCTAAGTTTTCTTGGCCCCGAGAACAGTGTATTTGCCGTTACAGAGGTAAGAATCAATCAGAAACATTCTTTAATGTTGTGGTAGTTAATAATTTGTGGATAGTAGTTGTAATTTATACACTTTTTCTTTGTTTCAGGACACTTTTCTTTGATTGGATTGACCTTAACCACTAGTTTCTGGTACATTATCAAAGTGGGCCTATGCACAGTCCCTCTTTTATTGTATATTATGTTATTTATTTATTATGTTATTTCTTTTGCCTGTTTACCCATCCTCAATCCCACTCTTTTTCCTGTATGTGCATCTTTTTCTTTCAAATATCTTAATACCGCCAATCAGGTTAGAGACAGTTCCTAAATTTCTTGCTACTGGCGTAAAAAATACTTAAATCACTGAGAAAGTTTTGCTTAGAATTGATCATATCCCTTTGCTTTTAACAAAAAGTTTAATTGTCAGAGTCTTGTTGGTGCCTTTCCATCATCACTGCCATCTACCCTCACCTTACAAAGCTGGTTCAACCAGAGAGCTCTCCTATGGACCCTTTATGAAGGTAGAGAATGGAACATTTCACAGAGTTCAATGAAAGCATGTGAAGGGGCCAGTCTTTTCTGGCCCCAGGACTTTGCTTATTGTTATTCTAATTTGGCTGCCGTGAGAATGCCTGATCTGGAGATGCAGATGACCAATAGTTACAAAATCAGAGAGGCTAGTAATGTTTTCAAAGTGTTTTGCTCTTTTTTCTGTTCTTTCTTCTATGTGACTCCCACACGGATTAAGAAATAGAACATTGCCAACATCTTAGAAGACCCCCCCACCACCACCACCGTCTTGTGTGCCTCTCTCTGATCAAAATTCCCTCCTCCCACTAGGTAACCACTTTCCTATGTTTTGTGGACTTTACTTCCTTGTTTTTCTTTATACGTTTACCATTTATGTGTACTACATCCCTAAATAATATAGTTTATTTTTAACTTTATAAAACTTATGAGGATGGACTACCACTGTTTATATTATTTGGGGACTTGTTTTTTTCCACTCATTATTGTGTTTGTGAGATTCATCTGTATGGGTGCATGTAGCTGTAGTTCTTTCATTTTTATTGCTACATGATATTCCTTTGTTCGAATTACTAATATTGCTAGACATTTGAGCTTTTCCAGTTTGGGTTTTTTACAAAGGACGCCTGAATAACACTCTCATAATTGTGCTCTGGTGCATTTGTGTATGCGTTTCTGTTGGTATATACTTAGGACAGTCACGTGGAATGCCTACCTTTAACTTTAATAATGCCCAGTGGTTTTCCAAAATAATTGTACCAATTTACTCTTCCACCAATAGTGATGCGAGTTCTCATTTCTCTGGTTCCTTGCCAACACTCTCGGTATCGCCAATCTTTTAAAATTTTTTGTCTATCTGGTATGTATGTAGTGGTATCTCGTTGTGTGTGTGTTTGTGTGTATGTGTGTTTAATTAACAGGCTTTATTTCTTAGAGAAGTTTTACGTTTACAAAAAAATTGAACAGAAAGTATAGAGTTTCCATGTATTCTCTCTCTGGCCCCCTATAGTTTCCCCTATTATTAACTTCTTGCTTTGGTGTGGTATATTTGTTACAATTGATGAACCAGTATTGATACATTATTATTATTGTTAATTAAAGTTCACAGTTTATATTAGGGCTCACACTTCTCTCATTGTGTTTTTAATTTGTATTTCTCTGATTGGCCGTTAGATTTCCATTTGTGTGGGTCACCTGTCCAAGTCCTTCTTCTATTGGATTACCCTATTAATCATGTTGATTAATAGGAGTTCCTTTTATATTCTTGATTTTTATCTTCTTTTTTATTCTTGATAGGAACTCTTTGTTGGTTATATACGTTGCAGATATATTCTTCTTGTCTTGTCTGTCTTGTCTTTTAATAGTATCTCTTTTAATAATATCTTTTGATGAACACAAGTTATTAATTTTAATACAGTTGAATGTAACAATGTTCTTCCCCTTTATGATTAGGGCTTTTTTAAAAAAATTATTTTATCGAGGTCGTGTTGGTTTATAACATCATGTAATTTCAGGTGTACATTATTATACATCAGTTTCTGTATAGACTGCATCGTGCTCACCACCAATAGTCTAGTTTTTAGCCGTCACCATATATATGTGCCCCTTTACCCCTTTCGCCCACCCCCCAACCCCCTTCCCCTCTGGGAACCACTAATCTGTTCTCTTTCTCCATGTGTTTGTTTATCTTCCACATATGAGTGAAATCATATGGTGTTTGTCTTTCTCTGTCTGGCTTATTTAGCTTAACATACTACCCTCAAGGTCCATCCATGTTGTTGCAAATGGGACAATATGATTAGGGCTTTTTGAGCCCTGTTTTAGAATTCTTTCCCTACCTCCAACTCATGAAGATATTATCTTCTTAAAGCTCAGTTGTTTTGCCTATCATAGTTAGTTGTATAATACACCTGAAACTGATTTTTGTGAACAGTGTGAGACTGAGGGCTCTGGGTTTTTTCGTTAATTTTGTTGGACATTCAGATGTGGGATATGTTTTTATAGTATATCTTTCATCATGTGTTTCCTCCTGTTTTCTCTATTTTGGGGACTCCTATTATTTGAATATTGGATCTCCTGAACTAATCCAATAATTTTCTTATTTCTTCTCTCAAATACTCTATATCTTTGTGTTTTTGTGTACTTTCTGGGCTATATCTTCAACTTTATCTGCCAATCCTTCTATTACATTTTTAATTTCCACTATCATATTTTTAATTCCAAGACTTCTTTTTTAGTTCCTAAATGTTTCTTTTTTATAGCCTTCTTTTCTTGTTTCATTTATGCACTATCTTTTCTTTATCTCTGAGGATATTAACTATAGTTTGTTTTTTTTTTTAAGTTTTCTTTCCTGTCCTTTTTTTTCACGCTGTGAGTTGTCCTTGTTCCTCTGAGTTCATTTCCCTCCCGTCCTGAAGCCCCCTATCTCAACATTTATATTAGAGGCTTTTAATTATCTGGTGATCTTTGGTGGCCTATTCATTTAAGAATGAGACACTAAAAAGCTGATGAGGTGGGAGGATTTGTGAATTGGCAAGCTGCATTGTGCATGAGCAGCTTTGGATCCAGCAGTTTTGTTGGATGTAGTTCCTGCATCTCTCAGGTGTTAGCACCTTTTCTCTGTTTGGTCAATTTCTCCAAAGCTATCTCTCAATCTTGAGAACACTTGGCTGCTAGTGTTCTGGGAGTCAGTGGGGCCAGGGTTTTGGGACAGGATGTTTCACCATTCAGTATATTTTTCATGTAATCCCCCTGTTTTCATATGGTGCCTCACCTTCACTCTCTACTCCTGGCCGTTATCTCTCTCCCCAATGACATAGAGGGTAGCGTTTCTACAGAGTAAATACCAGTTTTCTTCCAGAGAGGGGAAAGCTAATTATCTAGGGAGCAAGAACTTTGCAAGTCTTTCCATCAATCCTCCTATTTTAACTCCATCCCACTCTTGCTGCCTTTGGAAGTCCTCTGTTCCTCCATCTTCGAGTCTTTCTGTGATTCTGCAGTTGGCTTACTTCTTACTGTATTTCTTCTTTGTTGGATTAGGTTTCAGTGTTCTCTGTTTTACTAAGTTGTATCCCATCTGTTCATTTACTTCCCAGCTTCCAAAATTTGGTTCACATCTTTTAAATGCCATCATCTTCTCTCCTATTCTCTTTATCTTTGTGGCTTATTTCATTTTTATTCTTTTACCATCACTGGCGTTTTATGAGGGAGCAGAGATAAACATGTGTGCTCAATCTGCTATATTAAATTGGTGGCTGAATGTACCACAATTTATCCAATGGATTCCTTGCTAAGGGAAATGTCTTCCAATGTGTTTGCAGTCATAAATAATGCAAATGCACCCTTCTACAAACATATCTGAGCATTTGGGGGAGTGTTACTGTGTGGCAAATTCCTAAATGTAGAAGCATTTGTCAGAAGTTAAGTTAATTTAAACTTTTGACAAATACTGCCAAATATCACTTTAAAATATTAAACAAATTAATACTCATATCAACAGTGTGAGATACAACACATGCTTTTGTCAATGAACTAGCCATTTGTCCCCTTTAATCCTTGACTGATGGATTTCTTTATTGCATTTAAAACATTTATACTATTTAATAATCCTGGCAGACTTTCATTTTAGATAACTGAAAAACTCAATACTAAACACTACTGTATTACAGTTCTTCAAGAAAAAAAAGTAGTGTGTGGGTGATTCAATTAGTTTACCAACAGGAATAGAGCCAATACAATTACTTGGAGCTTCTTCATTTCTACCATGGTTTTGTGGCTCGCAATCTTTCAATTTCATAGTCTTCCAGAATTTTTAGCATTAGAGAAACTGATGATTGACTTGGTACTAGTCAGTTTTGACAAAATTACTTTAGTAAGAAACCTTCATTTATCCACTTTAAGTTACAAATTCATTCTGCTGATCCTCCTGCTTCTGACATTGCTGCTGGCCCATCTGATTATTTGAGTGTTTGTGCAGAAAGAGATAAAAATGCATTTGTTTAGGCCTGTAAAACGCTAGGGGTATAACTGTGTGGAATGGAGAGCCAGGCTGAGGAATCGAGAAGAGCTACAGATGGGGAGTTTGACAGCTTTGAGTTTGCGTCCCGGCTCACCCACATTTCACTACATGATCTTGGACAATTATATAAGCTCCGAGCCATATACATAAGAATAACAATGCTTTAAAAATTAATTAGGATTTTTGGGTGCAAGTGACAGAAATCAAATTCAGTGTGATTAAAAGCAAAAAGCTAATTCATTTATTTACTTAACAGAGAACCCCAGGGATGGAATTTAGATATAGCTGAATTCAGATGTTTACACAATTTCAGAAATATGTATTTCTCTACCTCTCACCCTGTCTCTTTCCTGGGTTGACTTCATTTTAGGTGGAGGCTCTCCAAGGGAGACAAAAATGCCACCAGCAGCTCTTTGCATCCATTCTATGACTTGGAACTGCATGCAGAGGAGGCCCTTCCTAACAATGGTTCCCACAAATGTCCCAGGGCTGATTTGTATCGCTCTAGCTTGGTTCATAAGTCTCTGCATGAATCATTGTGTCTCCAATTGGCCAGGCCTCTCCAGGAGCATGTAGGTTTCCAAGGCACATGAACTGAGAATGGGTAAGATACACAAAGGAAAACTGAGATGTTGTGCCTAAAGGAAAGGGCATGGATGCTGGGCAGATACGAAACAAGAGATGGCCATCACCCTTCTCTGTTTTCCTCACTAGATGGTCTGAGTCTTAAATACAGTAATATTTGTGAAGAGAATGTCCATAGTGCTATACAACAAATGTAAGTTGTTCTTTTTATGTCATTTTATAGATACTCAACTATGACAAAGTGGTGCAGACTTAGCCAAATAAATAAATTTTTGCAAGTTCTTTTAGGCATGGATAGGTTGTTCCTATTCTTGTTCCTAAACTGCTCTTGTCTCAGGCCACATAAGATAAAGGATAACTTCAAGGGAAGATCAATAATAACCTTAGTGGATAATCTATATTCATTTATCATCATCTTTATAGAGTCTTGTTTAAAATGCCTTGGTCAATGAAGTAATAATCATGATAGATTATTCTATCTTAGTCTAAAATGGTTTTGGTCAATTAAGATATGCACAGCTTTAAAACATTGACATTGATCCTTTGTGTGTTTGTAAGTATTTGTAAGTATGACACCATAAACAAAAGAAGCCAGTGGGAGGTCATGGATATCTTGTTAGCTCCAACGTGTAACAGCATCTTCCAAATATTCCCTTTTTCTCTTCATAACCTATTTGATGTTATCCATGAATTGATCTAAACTTTTCTTGAATCTATTTATACCTAAATTGGTATTGCCTCTGGAGATGAGTTCCATACCTTTGTTATAGGTGTTATCAATATGTTATACTTCCTTTTGTGTATATAGTATATTGAAGAAGTATCACTTGCAGAATGTAATAAAACTGCAATTTTATTTTTTATCTCCTATTTTCCCTTTAAAACTTGTTCAGTGGGAAATAGCCCTTTGCTATCTTCGGATGAAAAGTTGGACAGGCTTTCTGTTCATTCCTGGGTAACAGATAGTCCTATGGTCACTTCAAATCACAAACACAGTTTCAATTCAGAAATTAGAATATCTAACCTATGCAAATAATAAAAACTTAGAATCTAACTTAATGTCCATTCTTACCTCCTCCCCAGGCAGGGCCACTGTAGAGTTGGCTGTTTGTAGTGGGAGAAGGAAACATGATCCTTCCCTCTTTTCCAGCCTAATATTTCTTCTTTCCCAGCTTGCTGTAATTTTTTTTTTTTAAACTCCTCTAGGGCCTCGCTCAGTAGGAGAGGGGATTGGGAGAATGGGGCACGATCTTACTTTGTATGTACACTTGTCAACTCTTTATCTAGTAGTTGATTTCATTTTCTTTTTTGGTCATCCCTTCTAGGCACAACATCTGTGAGGCATGTAGTACTTCTCTTCTGGCTGGTGCTACCCCCTCAGTTCCTGGTTTTCTGGTGGTTATGGACCCTTGCTGTTAGAGAACCATTCCCCCTGTCAGGAGACTCTCTTAGGTAGGACTGTAATGGCTCCGGGCAGCTCTTTCTTCCGCAAGGGCTGCAGCTGACCCTTGGTAAACTCTCCTGATCCCTTTGAGTCACCATTGGGGGTGGGGTGGGTGTGCAGTTACCATTCGTGGGAGGATGCAACTCTCCTTTGTGCCAAGGTCAAGGCCATTTGCCAGCCTCTCTTCTGATTCCCTGGGCCTGGAGTTAGATCCCCCTCCACTGTGTTTTCAAAAGCAGAGTTCCGCCTAGGCCATCTAGTGTTTTCAACACCCTCATTTTCCCTAAGCTTGAGGTGGGTTGGGGTATCCCCCATCTCTAAAGATATTGTCTTAAAAAAATCCTCTTTTTAATCTCTGCTCTCTCAGCCATTTTGTGTTTTCAAAGCTGAGTGAGGAGCCCAAGAGTTGTGAAATGAGATTTTTTGTGTGTAAACTCGGAAGATGGTCATCTGGCCCATCACAATAGAATTTCACATTTATTTTATCTCGATATTTCAGTAGGAACTTTAATATTAACATACTTGTGGTGTAATAAAAAATATATTTGGGGGTCGGCCTGGTGGCGCAAGCGGTTAAGTGTGCGCGCTCCACTTCGGTGGCCTGGGGTTCGCAGGTTCGGATCCCGGGCGTGCACCAACGCATAGCTTGTTAAGCCATGCTGTGGCAGCATCTCATATAAAAAGTAGAGGAAGATGGGCACGGATGTTAGCCCAGGGCTAAACTTCCTCAAGAAAAAAAGGAAGGATTGGCATAGGATGTTAGCTGAGGGCTAGTTCTCCTCACACACACAAAAATATACACATATATTTGGTCTTTGTTCCTGGCTCCTGGCACAGCACTTCTAAATCTCTTGGAATTTCCTAAGTGACAGGAGTGTCTTTTGTTATTCATAAGGAGCCCCTTTTGAGCACACCTGAGTTTATGCTAATGAGGTAACTTAGGGCGTTCACCTAGATAGCCTCCCGATGGGCTGGTCCTCAGAAAGACCAAGTGATTAGAGGGCTGAAACTTTCAGCCCCACTCACTGTCCTTCTGGGAGGGGAAAGAAGAGGGCTTGGAGATTGAGTTCTATAAAAACTCTTGAACAACCAGGTTCAGAGAGCTTCTGGGTTGGTGAATGCATCCACGTGCCAGGAGGGTGGCATATCCCAGCTCCACAGAGACAAAGGCTTGGAATTTAGGACCCCTCTGGACCTTGTGCTCTGTACCTTTTCATCTGGCTCTTCATCTGTATCCTTTAAAATAGACCAGTAAATGAGAGTAAATGGTTCCGAGAGCCATTCTAGCAAATGATCAAACCTGAGGAGGAGGTCATGGGAACCCCAAATTCTAGCTGGTCAGTCAGAAGTGTAGGTGGTCTGTACTTCTTGTGAGTGGCTTCTGAAGTGGGGGCAGTCTTGTGGGACTAAACCCTTTCGCTTGTGGAATCTGATGCTAACTCCAGATAGATACTATCTGAATTGAATTGAGTTGTTGGACATGCATTTGGTGGAGGATTGTTGGAGGATTTGAGAATCAGAGAATACCATTTTACATATAAGCTGACATGATTCTTCCAGGCTTCAGGAGTTGCCAGCAAGTTCTGAGATCTGGTGCAAGTCCAGGTTCACTATATCTACTCATCATGATTTTATTGTCTTCAAGCTCATCAACCTTTGATCTGTTTCTTTGCCTATTGAAGAAGAGCCCTACTTTTTAGTTGTTTTCATGTGAAGACCCTTCATATCTGGAGTCACTTTAGTCGTCTATCTCTGATCCTTTTGGAATTGTTATATATTTTTTGATTTTCAAGGAACAGAACTATATGTAGCATTATGGATACTGATGTTTGGTAGAAGGGGAATTATATTTTTGAGTTTATTCCTATTTCTCTTTGATGATGACCAGCAATTATATTGACTTTTTTGATCATAGAAGCACATTGGACTGATATCTTTAGGGATTAGTCAACAATAACTTTTACACCTTTTTTTCATCGTATCTGAAATAACAGATCTTATTATATGTTCATAGGTGTAAACACATGTAATAAAATATTGACCCAAAAATACAGTATGAAATTATATATTCAATGATGTTATCCTCCTAAAAGTATCCACCTTTGGAATTTTTAAGGTCAAGTTATCATTCTTCACAGTATTTGGGGGAGCCTTATTTTTTTAAACTACTTTAAACTTTTAGCATATTCTTTTGAACATCCTCGACAATGGCCAATGTCCAAGAAGGTGAATATGATTTTTGGAAACATCGAAAAGTCACTGGGAACCAAGTCTGATGTATTGTATTGATGATCAAATTGGGCAGTACTGTTTGGGTCAAAATAGTGTGCCTATAAAATGATGGGCCTGGTTTCTTTGTATAAATGACCTAGCTTTGAAAACAATACCAAGAGTAATTTTAAAGGTTTTTTTTCACAATGATAATGGCATTATAATATGCTCACATTTTCTAGAGATGACTATTGAAGAGTAAAATGTACAATCACCCTTTTTTTTTTTTTTTTTGTGAGGAAGATCAGCCCTGAGCTAACATCTGCCAATCCTCCTCTTTTTGCTGAGGAAGACTGGCCCCGGGCTAACATCCGTGCCTGTCTTCCTCCACTTTATATGGGACGCCGCCACAGCATGGCTTGACAAGCGATGTGTCGGTGCGTGCCCAGGATCTGAACCGGCGAACCCCAGGCCGCCGCAGTGGAGCACGTGCACTTAACCACTTGTGTCACTGGGCCAGCTCCTACAATCACCCTTTCTTTCCTCATGAAAGACTTCTTCCATGAGGCTATACAGTAGCTAGTGCTGACAGGGATGTAAGCCACTCCCTAGTCACTTTCCTGACATGTCACTTCTCATTTTGACTCTTGTCACATGAAAGCTTCTGCTTATCCTGATATCATGCAGAATAATCTCAACCAGATCTTGATATCTCTGGGTATAGCTTATATCTTCGTTCACCATGAGCTCTCTGCATCCTAGGCCATATCCTTCCTCCTAACTTCTTTTACAAGAGGGAGGTGGTCCTTTGTGAATCCTCCAAACTGCTCAGTAAAGGAACATTTATAGATTTCTAAGGCATCATTTAGTGGGAAAGTATCACTGCTGTTGGCTTGTTGCTGCCGCTACTATCCCAGGCATACGCATTGCAATGACCCAACTAATTATTTTAAGCCTCACTGAACCTTTCTCATAGCCTATCAATTTGAGGGTGAGGGGGTTTGGTTCTCAAGCTCTTATTACCACTTCTATAGGCACAAAATTAATTCAGAAAGAAAAATGAAATTCTGCTATACAAAATTGTGGTACCATGATGCTGAGTTCTACCAACAACGAAGAGTAGGTGCTTAGATCCTCTTCTGAATGATTATCATGTATGTGATTTCCTGAGCACAGTTGTTGGCCCACAGATAAATGCTCAAAAAATAGTGGCTGCTGTTATTATGATGATATTCACCAATAGAATTAAAATGTTAAGTTGTCTTTTTGCCACACCATTCTGGGACTTTCCTTTAAACACCCAATTAGTCAGTCAAATGTTATTTCCCCTTAGAGAAGTCTTGTTGCCTTTCCCCAGGATGGTCATGCTCATTTGGAGGAATCTGACCCTTTGTAGAGATCCCGCAGAGCCCACAGCCTCCTTGCCAGCCAGCTGTGAAAAGGATTCATGGTGGCCGTCTACCAGCTTTCTGAAGCACTGCTCATTGGCAGTGAAAGGGTATGCATTTCATCCCATAGTTCCGAATTTCATCCTTGTCTTTTCACCTGCAGGATCAGTACCAGGAAACCGCACACATCTCTTCTGGAACATTGTGTATCCACTGTTTTCTGATCTAGGACCTTTGACCTGCTAACTACAAAAGCAACTTTTCCTCAGAGTCACATTATTCATCTTAGAAAGCAAAGGAGAGAAACAGAGAAATAAGGTATGGAGGAGGCCCTGTTTTCATCGCGTTCATTTCCTTTTCTCTTTTTGTTTCTAGACTTATTTCTATTACATTTCACAGTCACATAATTTACATATGTATTTGATTCCCTTGTTTTTTTAGTTTTCTTCCCCAGAAAGATTTTATGATGCTTTTATGAATGCTAAATCTCTTTCCTTGACTGAGGTGAGTCAGTTTTGTGGACTTTTTCTTTCCTTTTTTTGCTAGTAAGCCATGTAGGGCTTTTAATACAACCTCAGATCCTCCTCAGTGCCAGGCAGTGAGCTCGCCGCCCACCAACTCTGCAAGACATGCATCAGTTTCCCTCGATAGAATAGGGAACTGCAGAGCCTATTGCTTAAAAACTATTTCAGCTGATTGCCATGAATGCTGGAGATTTCTGCCTCTGCTTTGGTTTACGTCACATCTTGGGAAAATGCTGCTCTTTGAATCTACCTAATCATGGGTTTTTACTGATTGATAGGGCAATGTTACCACTGAGTAGTGATGGCTTGCCAAGGGCATATATATACCCAAAGATAATCTTCTTCTTCTATCCATTTGCAGGATGAATTAGGCTTAGAACAGTAACAGATATGCAAGCCCGTATTGTAATTACATATTCTGATGTATCTTTCGAAACTGTTTCCACTTAGATTAATTTCTTTAACCTCCCCAGCATGCTCCTACTGATCTAGTCAGGCCACTCTCCTTTCTGCATGGAAACACACCATGCTTATCATTGCTTCTTTGCCCTGACTCATGTTTTTCTGCTCAGCTGTGATGTTCTTCATTTTTCCACTCTGTGTTTCTCTGCACATCTTCTCAACCTCTGTGCCTTTACATATATTGTTCCTTCTACTGGGACCGCTCTTCCCACCATCCTGAGTTGCTCTCCCCTAAACCTATCTCAGGTATCTTTGGTTGCAGGTAACATAAACTCATTAAACTGGTGTAAGGACAAGGGGAACTTTTGTGGAATGATACATGGTCAGGAAGAATGTGGGCCATAAAGTACCTTAGAGAACCTGGATCAGGAAGAGCTGTTAGGCTTCATGAACGGCTGGAATCAAGACCTGCGGAGCCATTGGAACCAAAGCAATTAATTTCTCCATCTGACACTCTCTATGTGTCACGTAGTTGCTTGCTCTGTGTCTATCTCAGGGTTTCTCAGTCTCGTCATGATTGACATTTTGGGCCAGATAATTCTTTTTTTTCCAGGGCTGTCCTGTGCACTGTAGGGTGATTAACAACATCCCTGACCTCTGCCCACCAGATGCCAAAAAAAAGCGCACCCTGACTGTGACAACAAAGTATGTCTCTAAACATTGCCCGATGTCCCCAGGGTGGGGCAAATTGCCCCTGGTTGAGGACCACTGGTCTACATGGAACTGCTCCCTTGCTCTCCTGGTTCTGAGCTCCTCTGTGTACACCCATGGCAGAGAACGGCTCCCCAGCCCTGGCTCACAGCACCTCCCAGCTCCAGCCTGACTTGATCGCTCCATTTCCTAATTCCCAAGTCCAAGGATGTAGAATCTCAGAACTTAATTCAGCCTTCGGATTGGTTCCTTGGGATCAGGTATGAACTCCTGGTCCAATTAGCTGGGCCAGGGAGGTGCAGATCCTGTAGCACAAACCTGGCTCCTGGTCCTCTCCCCCAGGGCCTTCCCTTCCATCATTCTGTGGAGCTGGATTCCCTTGTAGCTGAGCTTGTACTCCATGAAGCATCTAATATTTACAATATTAAGTGGACAAAATTTCTAAAAATATTTTATAAAACCATTGCCTTCTCAAGCATCGAACATTGTTGAACAAAAATGAAACACATGTAACTTGTGGAGATGGTACAGTGCAATGGTTAAGATAAGAGTCTTTGGAGCCAGACTGTCTGGGGTCACTTTCAGTTGTGCCACATGCTGACTGTGGCTCGGGCAGACTGTTTGATCTCTCTTTGCCACTCCTCATCTAGAGAATGGCAGTAATAGTAATAATAACAATAAGAACAACAATAATAGTTAATACTTGTATGTCACTTATGGCATGTGCCAGGCACTGTTCTAAGTGTGTTAGCTAAATTAAGTTACTAATTCTCACAACAACTGTGAGTTCAAACCTTTTTCAAAAGTCTTTAGGACCAGATGTTTTTGGTATGGTCTGTAGATCATGTATTTGTAATGCTCCAGCAGGGTCGGGGGGCGGGGCACCCTGTGATCAACCAGCCATCATCGATTCTGCAATAAAACATAAGAATATTCCACTAAGAGAGATAAATAAAAGCTATAAGTGTTGAAGCCTTGCCACAAAATGAGTACATTGCCAATATATGGAAAAATTTTGGTTTTCAGAGCTTTTTGGAACTGCACACTTGTATATTTATCCCCATTTCATAGATGAGGAAACTGAGGTTCAGAGAGACTTAGAATTTGACCAAGGTTACAGAGCTAAAATCACAGAAGCTGAGATATGAACTCAGGCAATTTGACACCAAAGGACTGTCTCTTGACCGTGGTGTTATAATACTTCATATGTCAGAGAGTTGTTGTGAGCATTAAATGAGTTAACACGTGTAAAAACACTAAGAGCAGGGCATGGCATGCAGTGAATGCTATTTAAGCATTAATTATTATCACGATTTTTCTTCATTCTAAGGAGTCCTTGAGATTTATTATTGTAATGGTCAACAGTGCAGTGATGCATTCAGGGTCCGTTAAAGCAGGGCTTCCCAACATCTCTCACGGAGGCAGACCTCAAAAGTTATGATCTTTCTAAGTCACATTGGGGTAAACCATGAGACTGTTCCTAATGTGGGCTCTGGCCAACCCGAGGTTCTTCCCAGCTGCCCTGTGAGCCCAGGGATCCTGTTATGGACTGAATGTTTGTGTCCCCTTCAAATTCATATGTTGAAGCCATAGCCCCCAGCGTGGCTGTTAGCCATTTGGAGATGGGGCTTCTAAGAAAGTAATTAATGTTAAGTGAAGTCATAAAGGTGAGGCCCCGTTCTGATAGGATTAGTGTCTTTAAAAGAAGAGACACCAGAGAGATCTCCCACCTCCCATTTCTGGACCACCCCACTGCCTGCCCCCCACACATGCCAAGAAAAGGCCATGTGAGGACATAGCAAGAAGGTGGCCATCTGCAAGCTCTTAGCAGAAACTGAATTTGTCAGCCCCTTGATCATGGGCTTCCAGCCTCCAGAACTGTGAGAAATAAATGTCTGTTGTTTAGGCCACCCAGTTGGTGGTATTTTGTTATGCAGCCCGAGCTGACTAATACAGACCCATATCATACCTTTAGCCCTGTTCAGCAGTGGGAAAACTCTGAATTAAGGCATGTTGATGTGTTTCTCTCTACACATAGTGACTCCAGGCTATTGAATTTTCTGGGTCTTTTCTCTTTTTGTCTTTTTCTCTTTTCTTTCTTTCTTCTTTTCTTGGTTTACTCTATTGCTGTTAGACTCTTAACAATGATTCTTGCACTTGGTTACAGATTTAACTGTGATACCTTTTTACCCTCACACTGTGATTACAGCTTATCATTGGTGGGCTTGAAACCCGTAAAATTAAACTTGTCGGTATAGAATACACAGTGAAAATACACTGACCTTGGAAGGTAGACATGGGCCATTCATCAATGTTTTTGGCTGTGTTCTTAATTGGTTGTGTTCTTGAGAAATGAGAAACCAAATAAATTGAATTTGTATTATTTGACACTTTATTCTAAGTGAGGAGTATGGGTTTAAGACATAATTGATTAAGTACAGAGAAAAAGGACTTTTCAATCTTATAGACAATTAATTATTTTGTAGAAATCAAAACGTTTATTTTCTCTGTTCCAACTATTCTCATTCAAAGAGTCTAAAACTATTAAGGATAACTCAAGCATTTATTTATTTTAATCTTGAAAATGTTAAGTAACTCATTCTTGTCCTAGCCCCCAGCAAAGACAATTTTGTCATTGTCAGTATTCTCTCAAGAAGTTTATCACAGGAAAGAGAATGATATCCTCATGTGAGCCTAAAATGCCATGTGAAAGAACATCACATTCTCGTTCTGCCTAGTACAGTTGTCCTAAAGTGGACTTTTTCATTCCCTGTTATTTACTCATCAAATATTGCATCACTTTGTAAGAGGAAAACAATTCTGAAAATTATAGTGAAAGACCATGCTGGAATAAATTTCTCTATTTTACACACACATGCACAATACACATTCACATATATGAAAAAACAAAAACTAAGCTCTGTTAATTGGATTGTTCCCTTAGACGACTTTAAAATACGATTGTAAAGTTTCTCTTTCCACAAACAGATTTCTTGTTTTCAGCCTGTTGGGAAAAACAGAAGTGAGGGGTAACCTTTAACCCATGTATGAGACAGTGGTCCTAAAGTAAAACCCTCTCAGGTATCACTGGGAGGATAAAAATCTTGACAAGTTTGAATAAAGAGGGCAAATATAAGCATGATTAGTATATAAAATGGCAAATGTCAACTCTGCCAAATATATAAAGAGGCACATATGAATTGATGTTAAATGGAAAAAAAAAATAAAACAGCAAGTACACACTTAGTTACAACTATGGAAAAGTGGTTTTATTACTTTTTATAAGAAAGGTATAAGAGTATTCCAATAAGTTAAGAAAATACAGGAAAAGATCATTCATAACTTTACTTTCCTCATGCAACTATTTTCTATTTTTGTGCATTCTTTTCTTATTTTGTTCTTGTGCACATGTATTTTCTGTAGTTGTACTCGTAACATGTACCTTTTGTGTTCTGATAATGAGTTAGCCCAACGCAGACATTTCTTTTTAGTGCTGCTACAGTCTTCATAGGTGCCATCTGTAAAGGCTTTATGATAATCCATGGAGCGGACGTGCCATCTGTGTCCAACTTAGGAAAAGTCATTAAAAAGGAAAGAGAACATGGACACAGATACTTGGTATACAGATATTTGCCTGCAAAGAATGTCAGCGTGCAATTCAAAAGAAAGAACCAACTAAACACTGCAAAGAAGTGAAAATTGGTTTAAATGTTCAAAGACCATAGTATTTCTTGGATTTATTGTTTTCCCTGTCATTTTCTCTTTGCCACTCTCCCTCATTCAATTATTTAACTCTTTGGTATTGTCTCTATGTCATAAGGGAAAATTGACATAGGAAGATGAAGTCACTGGATCTGTCCTTGGTTTTTTTTTTCTTATGGTACTCTTAGAAAGGACATATGGTACTTTCAGCTATGATTAAGATGTTTATTTACTAATAATTTGCTAATCATGTCATCATTTGAACTAGTAACTGGTATAACTTAGGTAAGCATTTTTTGAGTGCCTACTGTATGCTACTGTATAGCTATCAGAGTGTACAATCACTTTACTTTTTAATCTGGAAAATTATTGAAAGGAACATATGCAGATGAAAATGTATCTGCTGGTATCATAGGGAAGGAAATTCATATCTGTTAATATGTGAATATTTTAATAGATGTCAGGTGCTTTTACATGTATTTTGCCCTTTAATCCTCCTTAAAGCCCTACTAAAGGGGAACTATTAACTCCAGTGTACACAGCAGGAGCCTGAGATTCAGAAAGCTAAGTCGCATGTCAAGGTCACACAGCTAGTAATTGTCTGAGCTGGGTTTCAAAGGCAGACATGTCTGACCTCATGCCAAGTGCACTGTTCTATGTGCTTAAAAATGTAATGCAGTGTTCATATTTGTAGCACAGTTTAAAGGGCTCAAAGAGCAGTATTATAACTAGGGAGGAGAATCCCAGGAATTCTTTAGAGAAGGGTGTCCTGTCAGAGGAATGTGGGTTTCTTTTTAAAAATTTTTCTCTGAGCCATGTTGTGTTACTATTTATAGCTGCATCATGGCCTACGGGCCTCTTGTAAGCCTCCGTCTCAGAGAAATACCCTTTTGGAACATTTTTTCACACCCAGCCTCAGAACACATGTAAACGCCTCTATGTGAAGTCTTTGGAGAGGAAATGGTGATAGACCTTCTTTTGCAGTTTATGAAGTTCTACTCCATGTCACTGTTATTCTCTCACACTATCTTGATATAAAATATTATAATAATCATAGGACATTGAAATTTTAAATTCCTTATCCCTTTCCTAAGGCTCATGGAGACAGTCTTTAACAACAACAACCATAATGTTAATAATAGTTAACAGTTATTGGAATACTTACTGGGGGCAGATCCTGTGCTTTGTGATATAATGGGGATTACCTCATTTCATTTTCTCAACAACTCCATGAGGTAGGAATTGGGATTTGAAAGGATCAATAAAAAACACTTGTCTTCTCTTAAGTTCAAAACCAATTTAGAGGTAGAAACAGGTATCAAACAGATGAAAATCAAAATGCTACCTTAAGTTTTAATAATACTGATAATTGGGGAATGAGCCTTAGAACTACCAGCCAACTAGGACTGCAATTCTTTACCTATATGAAAGACAGACTTACCCAGTTGCAATCCCTGGTGGTGCCCAACAACCACAGGCCTACTTGGAAAGGCTCCTGCCCCGTTTCATTAATAGGAGGGAAGTGCTGAGAAGGACAAGTGCCCTCTACTAACAGATCCCAAGTGAAAGAAAAAGGAACAGAAGGGCTAAGCTGAGCATGTGCAACTGTTTCTGCCAAACCACGAATCAGATAACTAACTCCTCCTCCTATGGAGAAAAATAAGTGAGGAGGTAGAGAAAGGCCAGGGATGCTGACTCCACTGGAGTTCCTGCCACATGGAATCAATGGAAAGGAGGTCTTTGTCCCCAGTTGTAGGTACTATACATGGATCTATCCTACAGATAGGGAAACTGAGACACTAAACAAGAGCTCGCAATCAGTAAGTGGCAGAAAAGTCCAAATAGGGTCACTCTAAAAGTGATAGAGTCACGATTGAACCAGACCAGCTAGGACAGGCTCTCACTTTGTAGTTCAGGCACAAGGCAGTGGGGACTTAAGAAGGGAGAGATGCAAGCAGAAGTGATAAGAGTTGGACTCATTTGTTATGAGAATTGGGGGAGTCCAAAGGACTTCAAGTGTTCTAGCAAGCCTAGTTAGAAAATGGTGAAAGCATTTGAAAGAAAAAGTGTTTTCAGGAGAGAATACCCAGTGCTTATTTGGGAAGGTGAGTTTGAGATACCCTGTAGGCTGTTGGAAATTTGAGTTTGCAGCTTGGGAGGAAGATTGGGAGCAGAGATGCAGATTTTGGAATCATTTGTTTAAAGGGGATCGCTAGCTGAAACCAAGGGAGCGCTTAAGTAGGAGCAGGAAAAGAGGAGGTTGATTTCACAACTGAGTTTTGTATTTGAAATATGCCAAAAGATTTGAGTTGGTAGTGACTTGATCTAGTTTAAAGGCAAGTCCCAGCATTGACTCAGGACTTGACATCATCTTTTAACCATAGCCCTAGTGCACTACAGGTCAAGCTTACAGGTTACCCTGGTGTGCAGGACAGTTTTCATTTGCTCCTCCAGGTTCACTCTCCATCCCATGTCCACCCTGTTCTCTGCCCTGGGAGGCAAACATGTATGGGTTGCATCAGCTGAGTTCCCACTGGGTTCAGCCACTGATGAGACTTGGAAGGCAAGAGGAATGTGAGGTTAATGTATTTATTTCCTTGGCTCTTTTACTGTCAGATCCTTGTGTACTGGCTGCTTTTATCTACCCAAAACTTTCTACAGTGACTATAGAAGGTTCCAGTAACTGCTGTCGCCCTTTGCCCCTCAGGCCTAGAAGTGACAATGACTTCCAACTGTTACTAGCCCCAGGGGACTCTACTGACCTTTGTTAGATTTTATGAATACTGCTCACACCTTTATAAAGAATGTCTTTGTTGAAGTCTCTCCAATTTCCCAATTCTTCTTGGGATTTTGAATAAATAATATACCTAGTAAACCAGAGGGAATTTATGTTCTCCAAGGCACTAACCCTAACCTTAACAAACAGAGGGATGCTTCTAATATGGGGGTCTTAGACCTGGAAGGAGACAACAGAATTAGTTCAGGGTGTGCAAATCCTGTACATGTACAGGCAGCACTGTCAATGGACAGAATAATATCTTACACGGCTATCATGATTTCTCGAATGTTTGTAAGTACCTTAGTGATTCATAAAATAAAATAAACTTTATTTGAAAATGTCATGAAATTGGTTTTAACTGTTGTCTTTATATATTTTCTTAATCAACAGGTAACATATTAAAAATATAACTATTGCCAAGTTTGGCTAAGGAAATATTTAAAAATGTATAGAGCAAACTCACATGCAGAAAAGTTGCAAGTTACTTCCAAGGACTTTGTTGTTAGAAGTTTGCTAACCTTTTCTTGGGTCCAAAACTAGAAGGAGGTGGAAGGAACTGGTTCAGCCCTAACTATTTCCATCAAGATAGAGACAAAAATGACTACCCACATCTTGAAAGAATTTTGGTAAAATAATTTCTAACTCTTTCATTTCCAGGGAGAAATTTATGTCCTCAGTCTTGCACTAAAGGGTACATGACGTTCTCAGCCCTGGCAACACCTTGTCCTTTGGGTGACCTGCCGTGGCTCAAGCAGAGAGCAGAGTCTACAGAGCACAAAAATCAACATCTCTAAGGGCCTGTGGAATTTGATGGCCTGTGCAATGTGGGGCAGACAGTGGCCGAGTGCCAGGCTCTGTAGGTGAGCCCTCCAGTGGCTCATGTTCATTTTTAGCCACTCTGCAAAAGCAAGAAGAGAGGGTTAACCTGGCTCCAGGTTTGGCCTGGTCAATGAGATATAGTCACTTAGGGCTCTGGTACCCAGATGCTGGGAAGGCTGGTTAACCTGGTTCTATAGTGGATAAAAAGAACAAAGAAAGGAGGGTAATTTCTTGCCCCCATTCCTCAAGCTCCCTGTACCCCTCCCCGTGTGATTTGAGAAACTGTGCGGAACTACAGAATTGGGACTGTGCACTCACTAAATAGTTACTGAGTGCCTGTTCTCTTCCAGGCTATCCCAGGCTCTGAAGCATCAAGGGGCCCTGCTCTTAGGGAGCTCACCCTCTGAGTGCAGACCTGAGTTCTTCTGCCTGCACTCTTTTTCAGACACCAGTTCTCCACAACGTTCCATGACTTGAGGGGTTAACTTCCAGCCAACTAAAATATTTGACATATTGTCCCTCCCATTTCAACAACGTGGCCGGTAGTAGTGATTACAGAGTGAGGTATAGACAGGCAGCACTGTTCTCCAATGAAAGGCTCTCTGTCAACTGACAAAAAGACTCTGTGAAATGCATCTCAAACCCCACAGTTCTCCTCTGCCCTCAAGAGGCCTCTGCTATAACATAATCTGACCTAATAATTCCATACGCCACAGGAGTGTAAAATTAGAATTGAAGAGTTCTGCAAGGCTACTGAGTTAGACACAAAAATGTATTCACTGAACCACACAAATATTGAGCACCAACTTTATACTGAACATTGTGCCAGGCACTGGGGTACTTGACTGCATTTTATATTTTTTATCGAAGAGTGCTACAGCTTGGGCCTATCACTTCTTTTGCATGAACTTCCCAAAAGGAGAGAAAAGAACTCTATTACTGCAGAAAATGGTAATTGAGGGCAAACTCCTGGTTGTGAATTGTACTGTCAACAAGCTATTAGACTCAGAAGTAAGCATTTTTCTGATGTTGCTTTGGATCAATAGCTCTGTGGATTAGCAGCTGACAGAGTGGGAAAGAATCTTGCTTTCTACTCTCTGTCTCTTATGAGAATCGCCACTCGTACCTTTTTTTCCCCTTTCTGTGGACCAAATACCATATAAATCACTCTGCTGTTTGTTCTAGGTCTTTATGTAAAGTATTCCTATCCCCAAAGTCTCACACACAATGTAGACACTTTGGCAGCTGCATTAGCAAAGTTCAATGTTTCGGTTTAGTGCCCAAAGGTCCCTGACAGACATCCAAAAATTTCTAGTTGAAGTCAGTAATTATTTACTCCCCTGTTACCAGGATCTGTTTGAGGACTAAGCAGAGAGAAGCAGAAAGGAAAAAAAACAAGTGAATCACTAGTGTTTCTTCACCTAAGAAAAATATTTTTTATGTAGCACATGTATAATGTCATTAAGCAACAAAAATGAATAAATCTATATGCATTAGAAGGCATCCCTAAGACCCAGAGACTTCAAGTGGAAAAAACATTTGGGTCCGTGGGCCAGAGACTGTGCAAACCCAAGCAGAGAGAGGAGTTTCCTTAACTTTTCTCTCAGGTTTAGTCCTTTTTGGAGCTTGAGTTTGCCCCAGGGTAGAAGCCTGTAAGACTACCAGCTGGAACACTTTCCTCCACTGCTATAAAGGCTGTGCGAAAAGTGTTGGAATTCCCTCATAGCATACTTGGAAGATTGCCCTTCAGTACAAATGGTGTCCGCTGTGATTCCTTGCCATAGGCCAGGATGTTAAATGGGGCCTTGAGTCCTGAGTTGGGGTAGAACCAGACATTTAATCCTTGGTAAGAGGGTAATAAAATGTGAAGTGACTGGGAGGCAAGATATCTTTCTTTTCCACGAGAGGCTTCCATTTAACCACAACATTTAGTAAATATATGCCAAGCTCTGTTCTGGGTTCTAGGGATACAACATTGAACATAACAATGATGGCTTCTACCATGATGGTGCTTAGAGGCCAGTGGAAAGCAACAGGCCTCAGTGATTAAGGGCATAAGCTTTGAATTCAGGCTGAGGCTGAATCTTGGATAGTTAGAGCATTCCTTACTTTATCTGTAAAATGGAAATTATAATTCCTCCTTCACTGGGTTGGGATGAAGATGAAAATGAGATAATATATATATATGGTGTGAATTCAGAGCCTGGTGGATTAATTCCCCCAAATAGTCACTGTTGTTACTATTATTATTTTGTGGCTTACTCTCTGGCCCAGGAGTCAGAGACTTGAGCTCCAAGTCCTGGCTGGTACCTCTGTGACAAGAATGCTTTGCTCCCGAGTGTGCTTCATTTAGAGAGAAGCTGCTTGTGCTAAATACTCTTCGTTTTCCAGTTGTAATGGCTGATTTTCTTGCTTTATGTCTGAGGATTAGATCTCTATGATGAAGATAAAGTTGCTTTTCATGTTTCTTTCAGTTGAATTACCATTTTAAAACTAGTGACTCTTATTTATGCTTTTAGTTTATTTCTAATGAGTTGATAGGGTTCTCTCTGGTGAAGGCAGAACTTATTTTATTCATTTATTAGACACTTTTAGAGCTCTTACTCTGCACTAGGCTGTGTGTGTGTGTGTGTGTGTGTATTGGAGTTTGGGGTGGTGGAGAAAATTGGGGGAAGACACAAGGATAACTTAACATAGTTTCTGTTCTATGAAGTTAAATAGTCTAGTGATAGAAAGAGAGAGATAAATAGATAAGAACAATGTATTTGATAAGGGCCAGGAGAGACCTGTACAGAGAGCTCCAAGAGTCTGTATTAAGGGAGATAACTGCCTTGCGAGATAGGGGTAGGGTAGAGGCAGTTGAAGTAGAAATGATAGATAAGTCAGGTGTGGAAGTGGTGGAGGGAGGAATTTGAAAGTAAAGGAAACAGCACGTAGAAGATAATAAAGCTTGACTTTTTCAGTGAGTTGCAAGAAATTTATAGTATCCTAGGATAGGTGGGATATGATGGGCTGGGAGTGAGGCTATTTGGCTAAGGAGATGGTCATATATATGGGCTGAACATGGGACCAGACAATCCTTAGCCAAACAGATCGTGGTTGAGGACTCTGAGTTTCCACAATCAGAAATAATGTCTCTGTTTACTTCTTGTTTCTATAGAGACAGGAGTGAATATCTAGATAAGAGAGCTTCAAATTGTAGCCTCAGGGCTGCAAATGGTGTACCCTGAAAGAGGACCTCCCCTCTGCAGAGGCTGTAGGAGAATCCGTTTGGAAATCTTCTCCAATGAGTTGTGTTATGGTTGAGGCTTGCTCATATAACAATATAGACATGAAAAAAATATTACAGCTTCTTTGCTACTAGATTAAATCTAAACCTCTTCGCAAAACTCTATGAAGGCAAGAGTAGGGAGTTCATTCTGCTTCTTATATCCTGCCTAAAAAACCTTTGCCTATCCCTAAATTATGAGGATTTTCTCCTATGTTTTCTTCTAGTTTTATAGTTTTTGCTTTTATGTTTAGATCTGTTATCCATTTTGAGTTAGGGTTTAGTGTGAAGCAAGACTTGCGATTCATTTTTTTTTTCCATATGAAAAAATGTTTGGGTCTATTTCTAGGCTCGATTCTGTTTCACTGACCTAATATGCCAATATCACACTGTCTCGATTACTTTGGTTTTAGAATAAGTCTTGAAATCAGTAAGTCTTCAACTTGTGTTCTTTCTTTCAAAAATTATTTTGAGGGGCTGGCCTGGTAGCATAGCAGTTGGGTTCACACGTTCCGCTTCAGTGGCCTGGGATTCACTGGTTCGGATCCTGGGGGTGGACCTACTCACTGCTCATCAATCCATGCTGGGGCAGCGTCCCACATAGAAGAACTAGGAAGGACCTATAACTAGGATATACACTATGTACTGGGGCTTTGGGAAGAAAAAGGAAAAAGAGGAAGATTGGCAACAGATATTAGCTCAGGGCCAAGCTTCCTCAAAAAAAAAAAAAAGAAACTTATTTTGAATTTTCTAGGTTCTTTGAATTTCCCTATGAATTTTAGAATCAGCTTGTCAATTTCTATTTAAAAAAAAGACTGCCGGAATTTTGATTGGGATTTCATTAAAACTATCAATCAACTTGGGTAGATATGACATCTTCCAACTCTTTCATGGAACTAACATGGTATATGTCTCTTTCTCTTTTAGGCCTTTATAAATTTCTCTCAGCACTGTTTTATAGTTTTTAGTGTACAAATAAGGGAAATTATGTTAAATTTATTCCTAGGCATTTCATGGTTTTTGCTGCTACTGTAAAGTGGTATTTTAAAATTTCAATTTCTAATTGTTCATCACTAATATATAGAAATATAATTGAGTATAAAAGAAAAAATAATAAATTCCAGCTCATCAAAATAATAACCTCTGCTCTTCAAAATACACCATTAAGAAATGAATGAGCAAGTGACAGAATGGGAGAAAATATTTGTAATACATATATTTACAAAGGACTTGTATTTAGAATATACAAAGAGTTCTTGTATCTCAACAAGAAGATAACCCAATAAAAATGGGCATGATATTTGAATAGACACTTCATAAAAGAAGATATATGAATAGTTAATAATTACACGAAAAAATGGTTAACATCATTAGTCATCAGGGAAATGCAAATTAAAACTGCAATGAGAATCCGTTACACGCTGGAGTAACAGGAACTCTAATATGTTACTAGTAATATCGTACAGCCATCCTGAAAAACAGTTTGGCAGTTTCTTCTAAAGTTAAATATACACTTAGATTATGACTCAGCAATTTCATTCCTCGATATTTACTCAAGAGAGTGAAAACATATGTCCACTAAGAGACTTGTACACAGATGTTCACAGAAGCTTTATTCATAATGGTCTAAAACTGGAAACAAACCTAATGTCCATCAACAGATGAATACATAAACAAATTGTAGCATATCCATAACACAGATTACTATTCAGCAATAAAAAGGAATCAACTACAGACACACACACAACCTGGTGAATCTCAAAACATTATCGTCAGTGAAAGAAGCCAGAAGCAAAATAACCCATTTTTTGTGATCCCATTTTTATGGAATTCTTAACAGACAGAACTAACCTATATTGACAGAAAGCAGATCAGTGGTAGTGTGGTGTGGTTGCAGACAGGTAGCAGATCAGTGGTGAGGCTGGTGGAGATTGACGGCAAAGGAGCATGAGGGAATGTCTGGGGTGATGAAAATGTTCTATATCTTGATTGTGGTGGTTGTGTTTATTTGAGTGTATACATTTGTCATAAGTCATTGAAATGTAGACTTAAATGGATGTGTTTTGTTGTATGTAAATTATACTTCAATCTAAAAACGTTTTTAGCAGTCTTTGCAAGTTTCAAGTAATCTCTTTCCCTTTAACTCAGTCTTTTTTGGATCAATATTCAGCCCAATCCAAGGTTAATCTCCTGATAAATGTCATTTCTCCCCTCTATTGTGTTTATCCCTCTCTCTCCTTCATGAGTGTCTAGCCTGGGGGAGAATTCATGTGTCTTCATGGTAACAGTGGAGGAGGTAGTTGGCATGCAAGTAGGTCCCTGAGTTCTCATTGGCCTAAGCAGAGTTTTTGCTAGTATTTGTCCCTGGGCATTCTGCTGGTGAAGCTCATCTTGCTGGTCTCTAGATATTGGCTTCTGTCTTCATTGTATACCGTGCTGACATGTGCTGCTGGTGGAACTTATAGTTTGTACTCCCTGTATGTGCGGAGGGGGGGGCATATTCCTGGGGGAATTCCCTCCTTTTCTTGTAACAGTTCTTCTTGAGGATCAGTGATGACTTCTATTTGGCACAGGATATTTGCCATGGGATCATTTTCCCCTTTGCCACGGCCTGCTTCTCATTTCTTAGCTGTCTTCCATCGAGAACATGGGCGAGCATCTGGATCACTCCTGTGTCACTTGGGAGGTGAGGGGCAGTCAGTGGGCACTGTCTTTGGCTTTCTCTCTGCCCAGACACATCACAGGCCAAGGGCGCCCAGTGAAGTATTGTCTTCCCACAGTTACTCATGGGACACATGGCACATGCCTCCCTATTGCAGCTTCCCCTCAACTACTGAGGTTCCTATCTCTTCACTCTTCTGCATACCTACCCCTGGTCGAGACTCAAGGGAGAGAGAGACATGGTCCCTGAGAAACCTGGGCAACTCATTACTCTTCCTTTAAAAAAACCTTTCCCCTTCCTCTCTGGGTAGGTTTCTACTTTCCCTTCTTGTGTGGTGGGAACTTCCCCTACAACACAGTCCTGTGATTCCTTACTTATAGATGGATTTATTCTGGATGGGCCCCATCTTCTTGTTCCCTACAGCAGTCCACTTCTTGGCTTAGCCTTAATGATAGAAGGGGGCCATTGGGAGAGACTGGCTTACCAACAAAGGGCAACACATCAGGAGATATTTCAAAAATACTGTCTGTAGTACAGGAATATTTTAGAAATGCCTAAAAGAAGGAGAGATACTGGAAAATTTCATGAATCTTAAGTAATAACAAAGAGGAGTTGCCTCCTCCTTCAAAGAGGTATTAGGTAATAACATAAAGTCAGAGTTTACTGAGAGTGTCTAGTCTACCAGGTGACTTAGATATTGGGGAAGAGATACTTAATAATCAGTCACCTGGTTTACAGGATAGACATCCTGATTTTATAGATTAGGAAATAGTGCAGAGAGGAAGTGATTCACACAGGTTCATACAACTAAGTAGTGTCACTTGGACCCAGTGGTCTTGATTCCTGCTTTTGTATATTTCTATCACACACCTTTACCTCTTTTGTGGCTGCAAACCAATTTATAAAGTCAGGGTACTGCTAAAGGTTAAGGCCCTGAAAATAGAAGGGATTGAGGAAGAAGAGAACAGTGGAAAGACAGTGTTGGGACCCCACCAAAACAAGGCGTTCCAGGACCACTGCTGCCTTTTCTCCAGCTGCGTACTGACTGTGAGAAATGTGTGGGTTTCTACTGATCACTTCAGAAAACTTCACTGAGAGCACCATGAAAGATTTGCCCCACAAGTGGAGTGCTTTACTGGAATTATTGACTGTTACCAAGAATTCTTTGCAAATGATTAGATTTTTGAAAGCAAGGAGGATAAAGTGAAATTGAGAATATATCCCAACTTGTACTGTTAAGGAGTAATCTTACAGGAACATCATCCTACAGAGCCTCTTTTGTTTCAAAAAAACTTTTTTGAAGCCAGAACGAGATGCAGAATGCAATTATTTTTTAGTGGTTGGATGTCAAAATAAGGAAAATTGGAAGTTACTAGTAAAATGAAGAATTGCGTGGTGGTAACATGCTTCCTTGGCTTACAGGTTTAGGTATACTATTAACTCAATAAAAGAATTTTCCATTGTATTTGTGTAATATCAGGTGGGTTAATTATTTACAAGAATGCTCAGCTAATATTCTAGGGAACTGCAGGCTGCTCCAAAGTCTCTAGGAAACCAGGTTAGCCTTGTCTAACCTGTGTATTTCTTCTGGATACGTATAAATCTATTAAACGACCTGTTTTGAAAGAAAACTCACCGGTTGTTTTGTGAGCAGCACTATACCCCTGTGTTAACCTTGTGGTCTTCCCCCCCTTCCTTTCGTCGTGGTTCCTCATACTAATGGGTGCTTAAGCTTTGTTATTGCTTGGACTGCTTGTTGACAGAAATGCTCGATAACAATTTTGAAATCTGAGGGGCAGATGGGCAAATGCACTGTCCAGAATCTGCCAGAGCTACTGGTCTCCATTTGGATTCACGTGTTGCATTGTCAGGCGAGTCCCGTCACTCCTCTGCGCTTCAGCTTCCTCGTCATGCAGGGGAGAAAACAGTGCCCATCTCGGAGGCTGGCGAGGCTCCAGTGCCACTATTCACGAGGCATTACTAACAGTATCGCACACCGATGCTTTCAGAGAAGTCGTTCCTCCCCACCCTGGAACCCCGTGAGGATGTACCTTGTTCTGTGGTTTTACTCAGCTTGACTGTAACTCACCACAGACCATTATGCTGTTACCATGGCAGTGCTGAGAGTGTTGCGTACATTTTTCATTTGGATTTATGCCGTTGTATTTTTTGAGAGATCCTCACAAATCGGTTCCTCACGTAAAATGTGGGGATGCCAAAAATAGGTCACTTAACTAAAACAAATGAAAATGGAATCATATGGGGATAGCAGAGGCAAGGTAAAAATTAATAACGCTTAATATTTTTGTACAGAAACAGAACATTTTATTTTGCCAAGGGCTTTTTACCGACACTGCGTCTTCTACGAAACAATCACCTAATTTTCAATGTGAAGTATCAATAAATGATATGGCTATCTTTAGTCCTTGAGAAACCGTACAAAAGAGATTTTTGTCCTAATATTTAGACTGCAGGAGTAGACCTGAAATATCTATTTAAGAAAATTATATATAAAATGATATTGAATACAATTTTAAAAATGAATCATGACAATTATAACAGCCCAACTATATTTCATTTTGCGTATTCTTCCTATTCTTTGTGACAGTTACAAGTATACAATTTTTACATAAGTTTTACATAGCTTCCCTCACAATGTATACACAAGTTTAGAGTCTTCTTTTTGTTTTAATGCTGCATCATAAATATTTTCTCATATTATAATCTGATCTTTTTGTTTATAATTTTAAAGGATTGTATACAATTCCATTGGCTTAATATATCATAATTCTCTAAACTCCTCCCAGTTGTTGAGCATTTAGGTTGTTTCTGTTCTATATATTATCCATAATGCAGCTATTATTTTTTTTTTGCCCAGAGTGTTCAGCTTCTCTTGTTTTTTTGGGATAACGTCCCAGAAATGAGATTACTCTTCAAAGAATATGAATAATTTTCTAATTCTTGATCTGTGGCACTATATGGCTTTCCAAAGGGCTATTGCCTAGCACTGCCTGCTTCAGCATTCTCTCACAGCACTGGGCAGCGCTGACTGAGGATGGTCTTATACTGGACATTTTTGGGTAGGTGGATTTGCAATCTTAAGTTGGAAAACAGTTTAACCGTGGGGGCTATTTTAATGGAAAAACCTATGAAGAGGCTAGGACTATACCAAGGCAGAGGTTTTGAAGCTTTGGTTTTTTTACTTGTACAATTGGTTCCATCATTTCATGACACTTAATTGTGCCCAATCATTGAGTTATTATATTGTGTGGGTTTGTACGCAGGTGTAGGTAGAATCTTGAATGCTAGTCCTATTGAAATTGTAAGCGAGAGTGCTAGATGTAAAGCATACCGTAAACATGACTCACATGTGGCTGCTCAGGAAACTTGGATTTATGGCAACACGGTGTAGGCAGAAGTTGGAAATCTTATTGCCTCCAGGGACCCGGCGGGTGTTGTACATGAGTGAAACAGCACTGGGGCTGGACAATACAGGTTGTCGGGGACCAGGTGAAGTGGGGAGTACAGGCCTTATCCAAAGGAGGGGTGCTGCTACTTGACTCTAGCTGATGGCTGCCACAAAGGAATGCCAGCCCAGGGTCTTGCGCACTTTCAATTTTTCAAGGGAATTTGGGAATCTGGATTTTTAGATATCTTAGTCTGTTCCAGCTGCCATAACAAAAATAACATAGATTGAGTGGCTTAAACAACCAGGCTTTATTTCTCACAGTTCTAGAAGCTGTGAAGTTCAAGACCAAGGTGCTGACAGATTCGATGTCTGGTGAGGACCCACGTCCTGGTGTAGAGATGGCCATCTTTTCACTATCTCTTCATGTGGCAGAAGGGGCAAAAGACCTGTCTGGGATCTCTTTTATAAGGGCACTAATCCCATTCTATAAGGGCAGAGCCATCAGGACCTCATCACCTCCCACAGGCCCACTTCCAAATACCATCACATTGGGGATTAGATTTTAACGTATGAATTTGGGGGGAACACATTCAGTCTGTAGCATTAGATAAATCTCATAATTACATGTGGAACTAATATAAACATTTTAAAAACTGTAGGCTTAACCAAAATGTCTGGAAGTTTGATTTGCTCATTACTGCAGTCTGTGACTGCTCTCATCTGAATCTAACTACAATCCCATGAAGCAGGCAGAGGGGTTACTTTTTTTGTACAAACAAAGAGGCTGAGGCTCAGAAATTATTCTTCAACAGTTTATTAATGGCCTGTCCCACTAGGATGTAGGCTTCCTGAAGGCAGGGCCATTCTTCATTTTCTTCACTGCTCTAAACTCTGCTCCTAGAATAGTTTCTGGTGTATACTGGACACACAATAAATATTTATGGAATTAATGAGTGATGAATAAAAGGAAACAGGTTAAGTCACATGGCAAATAATATCTATGTTTTTGTACCAGATACTCCTCATGTTTTATCTCATTTTAATCCACATAACGTTCTGTGACAATAATATTACCCCCATTTTATAGATAGTAAACTGAGTCTCAGAGAGGTAAAAGTTCATGTAACTCACAATATAGAGAATCAGGACCAGGAAGGACCCAGATCTTCCTTTGATTGCTAGCTCTTCTCACTATTCTACACTGCCACTCTGCCACCATTGTCATAAATATTGATTATCTCCCACTCCACCCTCCCAAATATTGGCATTTATTCCACAGACCAATCCACCACATCTCCCTTGAACAGGGGTCTGCACACTTTCTCTATAAAAGGCCAGATAGGAAATACTTTAGGCTTTGCAAGCCATACGTTCTCTGTTGCAACTACTCAGTTGCCATTGTATCATGAACGCAGTCAAAGACAAAATGCAAATAAAGGGGTATGGTTGTGTTTCATAAAATTTTATTTACTAAAAGAGGCAGCAGGGCAAATTTTGCTTGAAGGCTGTAGTTTGCTGACCCCTGCTCAATAAAACAGACAAATTATCCTATTAAAAATGTAACAAGCTAGCTAAGTTGCTAGCTCACCATAGAGAAGTTCTGCGGCTTTACTTCATATTTCATGGAATTGTTTACTGTATACACCTAAATTACCCTGAGGTTGCAGTGGTGTGCTAGTAAATGTTTAACAACTGGCTCACTCAGAGGATATAAAAAACTTTGATTGTAGTTTACCAATGTATGACTTCTGCGATATGAACACTCTCACCATGGCCAATTTCCAGCCACCAATATGACGTCACTGAACATGGGGATGGGATGCAGTAGGAGATGGCTCCAGCACACCGCTGTCTGAAGGCATATATCCATTTGGATTCTTTCAGCAGAAGTAACAGAAATCTCAACTAGTTCCAACAATAAGTAAAATTGTATTGTGTTACCTAACAAGCTAGATAGGGTGGCTCCAGAATTGGTTAATTTAGTGGCTTAGTGACATCATTAAAGTGCCGGGTTCTTTTTATCTTTCTGCTGAGCTGTCCTTGGCTTACTGACTTTGTTCTCAGGCTAGCTTCCTTCATGGTTGAGAGGTGACTGCTGTAGTTCCAGGTATCATATCCAGATTCAGAATGCCTACAGGAAGAAGAGGGGCTTTTTTTTCCTATGTCTTTTCTTTTCTTTTTTTTGTGTGAGAAAGATCAGCCCTGAGCTAACATCCATGCTAATCCTCCCCTTTTTGCTGAGGAAGACCGGCTCTGAGCTAACATCTATGGCCAATCCTCCTCCTTTTTTTTGCCCCAAAGCCCCAGTAGATAGTTGTATGTCATAGTTGCACATCCTTCTAGCTGCTGTATGTGGGACGTGGCCTCAGCATGGCTGGAGAAGCGGTACGTCGGTGCGCGCCCAGGATCTGAACCCGGGCCGCCAGTAGCGGAGCGTGCACACTTAACTGCTAAGCCACAGGGCCGGCCCTTCCTATGTCTTTTCTTAAGAGCAAGAAAACTTTTCCCAAAAGACTTCCCCTCATAGCTCATTGGCTAGAATTACTTCACATCCTTTCCCTAATTACTGACCAGGGAAAGGGAGACCAATCAAAACCCATTCCATGAAACAATGGATTGGGCCAGCCTTCCCTGAAGCAAATGGCTGCTGGAAAGACAGCAGGTAGAGTAGACACCTAAACAAAACCAGGGTATGACAGAGTGGAGGGCAGGGTGAACTATGGATTCGGGGTAGGCAATCAGCTCTGTCTGCTACAGTAGGCTGTGTATCTTAAAACTAAAATACAAGTATGGTAGATCTTTTAAATGAGTTTTTCTTTGAGTGTTTAATTTTGGGGAAGAAAGCAGTTGACTGTTAAAAGTACTTACCCATGACACAGAGTTATGTTTTGGAGGGACTGATCCCGAAGCTCCAGAGTGTTGGAGACTCTTTGGAAGGTTGGTTTTGCTTTGAAATCAGAGATAATTCCATGGCTGATCAAGTCAGTGACCTATAGGCATGTCTCAGGGAAATACCAATGGTACCATTTAAAGAACTGCATTTGTAGCTGTGTCAGGTTGCAATTAATGTCATTCTACTGGCAAGAATTATATGCATATGATTAGACAAAATGTATATGAATTTATACCAAGGAATAAGGAAATGCAGTGGAAGCAGTGTAGGGTATTCATTGGGAAACGTGGCCTTGCAATAAGATCAAGGTTTATATCCCATTCCTGCTGCTTGGTAGTGTTAATAATAATTGGGCAAATTACTGAATCTCTCTAGTTTGAGTTTCTATATCTGTAAAATAGGGATAATAATACCAACCTTCTATAGTTGTTTTAAGGATTAAATGAGATACTGTCGATAGTGCTGCGTAATAGCAGCATGGCTTATGTTAAGTGCTCTGTAAAAGTAGATCTATATTGTTGTTTACACAGCCCAGACACCACTGTTTTGGCTGCTACTCAGTGCCTAGGCCAGTGATTAGCAATATTATCATTTCAAATAATAATTTTGATTTTCTCTAAATCAGTAGGCTTAATGTTTATACCAACACTGCTCTTCTAATATTTTTGTTGGATTTTTACTCTTCGATTGTTCACTCCACCTCCTTTGTCAGTCTCCCCAAATTCACGGATGGCTAATAAGATGAAGAGGGAGGCCCAGGTCTTGAAAGTGGGCAAACCTAAGTGGTCTATGTGGGAATCACTCTTACTGCCTTAGCCTCACTATCTTTGCTCTGTATCTGCTCTTTAAACTCACAGGCTACCAATTTGTTCCCATGACTTCAAAGATGCACACCTGCAGGATTCTACTGTGAGCTATTTTCTTGAGAAAGTTTTGGTTTTAAAGTACATTTTTTTTTATTAGACAGTTTGGTTTGCCCAGTTTGGTTTAGCAGGCAGTACATTAGGCTGTGTTCACCAAATAATGCATGCTTTGTCATATTCAAAATGATGTTTCATTTAATTAATATTACTTAAAATTTCTTCTGGTGATCATAATAAAATTGTACCAACCACTGGGTGATATGCTCAGTCCAGTGGAAAAAGCATCTGTCAAAACTCTTATTTAGTCTCTTAAAAAATTCATCCCTTACTGTAACTAAGAAGCATGTTCGACATGCCAAAGAATATCTTAAGAAACACTTTATCTCACAGTGTCTGTGGGGCCATAATCCAGGCACAGCTTAGCTGGGTTCTTGGCTCAGGGTCTCACAAGGCTGCATTCAAAGTGTCATCCAGGCTGTGTTCTCAACTGGAGGCTCAACGAGGGAAAATCTGTTTCCAAGCTTGGGTTGGGATGTTGGCAGAATTCATTTCTTTTCTGTTGTAGGACTGAGAGCTTTAGCTTTCTGCTGTCATCTGGAGGCTGTCCTCAGCTTCTACAGGCTACCACAGTTCCTTGCCATGTGGTCCTCTTGATAGGCAGTGTGCAATATGGCAGCTTGCTTCTTCAAGGCCAACAGGAGTGTGAGAGTGAGTCTGCTAGCAAGACTGAGTCTTATATAGCGTGACATAATCATGGGAGTCATGTCCCATCACCTGAGCCGTATTCTGGTTAGAAGCAAGTCACAGGTCCCGCCCACACTCAACGGGAGGGATTACACAAAGATAAGAACGACAGTGGGCATGACCACAGAGGGTACCTTAGAATCTGTCCACCACAAGGGTGTGGTTTGCTCACCACTGAATCCCCAGTTCCCTGAAATAGTGACTAACACAGATTAGACACTAAGTGTTGGGAGTTGAATGAATTAATGTTGCAGATATTACTTCTTTGAACCATGTCTTGCTAATGTTTTTTTTCCAAGTCTATGGTTTACCTTTTGGTTTTATTTATTACATGTTTTGATGTATGGAAATGTTAAATTTTAATTTAAAAAACAAATCAACAAAATTTCTCCTTGGTTTGTTACATTACTTTACATCTTAGGGAGTCCTTCTCTTATCTAGAGATCAGATATATATTTGCCTATGTTTTCACCTAGATTTTTAATGATTTCTTTTTTTTACATTTAACTCTGATCTAGCTAGAAGGTCAAGAACTAAATGGAGGGCTGTAAAATGATGTAGTGAGTAATCTTTTATTCTCAACCAATCTTTTCTACTTTATTTAGTTATATTGAATTATTATATACTAGATTCTGAGCTCTCTATTCTGTTTCATGTATTTGTCATTCTCTTTTTGCTTCAATTACTCACTTGAAAAAGTATAGGGGCGGGCCGGCCCTGTGGCTTGGTGGTTAAGTGCGCGCGCTGCAATGCTGGCGGCCCGGGTTCGGATCCCGGGTGCGCATCGAGGCACCACTTCTCCGTCCATCCTGAGGCCGAGTCCCACATGCCGCAACTAGAAGGATGTGCAGCTATGACATACAACTGTCTGCTGGGGCTTTGGGGGGAAAAAATAAAATAAATAAAATCTTAAAAAAAAAAAAAAAAAAGTCTCAGAACTTAAAACACACAGTTTAAAAAAAAAAAAAAAAAGAAAAAGTATAGGGGCTGGCCCGGTGGCATAGCAGTTAAGTTCGCATGCTCTGCTTCGGCAGCCCGGGGTTCACAGGTTCGGATCCCCGGCACAGACCTACACACCGCTTGTCAAGCCATGCTTTGGCAGCGTCCCATATAAAGTACAGGAAGATGGGCACAGATGTTAGCTCAGGGCTAATCTTCCTCACAAAAAAATAAATAGTAAAAAAATTAAAAAAAAAAAGTATAGCATTCTTAGTCAGAATGCCAAAGAAATTACTGTCAGCCTCATTCAGTATAATCATTAGGACATGGTCTAAGCTGTTGTAACAGAGAGATTCCAAAATACAGAGGCTCAAATAAAATTAAAGTTTGTCTTTCCTGTAACAGTGAGAGGTATGTAAAGTCCTGAGCTGGAGAGGCAGCCCTTCTCCACAGAGTCATTTGGGGACCCAGGCTCCTTCTGTCCTGTAGTTCTACCAGCCCCTAGGGCAATGTCCTGGTCTGTGGTGGGAGCTGTCTCATCTCCACATCCATGTTCCAGTCTGTGGGAAGGAGGGTGGTGGAAGTCCTGGGTGAGTTTCTTTGCTTTGAGCTGATGAACCAGAAGTGACACGTATTACTTGTTCTTACATCACTTTCATCTAGACTAAACCACGTTGCCACACCTACCTTCAAGAAAGACTAGGCAAAATGGTATCAAACTGGGTGCATGTGGATTTGGCTAAATTTGAGAGGATCTATTATTTAAAAGAAGGAGGACAGGTACCAACAACAACTAATGGTCTTTGCCCCAGTCCAATATTCATAGGTACAGATAATCATATTTAACAGGAAAGTATTAATCATTTTTGCCACATGAAAAATCAACCTTTGAATATGGCAACAAAAGACAAATATGTTCTGATTTTTGGTTTTAGATGGCCAGTAACCCATGTGCCAGGTAGCATTCTATGCCAATCTTGAATGCCAACAGGAAGTCACTGGACAGCAGACTCTTCCAAGATCATAACTGGGCTGTTGGAGTAACTTGGAAAAGAAGAAAAAAGAATCGAAACCATGGTAAAAGTAAATAGAGCTCGGTCTACCGCCCCTCCAGATGGAGGCTGGGGCTGGATGATTGTGCTTGGGTGTTTCCTTGTTACCATCTGCACCCGGGCAGTAACCAGGTAGGTGGGATTTTCTTCTTGATTTATTAAGATGATCCAGCTTGTCTTTTTTTCTAAGTCTACTTCATTCTATTTCTGAACTTGTTACTGTGAAAATATATGTGTATATGTATGTTTTGTGTGTATTTCCTTTGACTATTCAGTTATCTTTTTCTTTGCAAGGAGTGTGATTTTCTGACACTTAAAAGTCCTGGATAGTGGTCTCTTCTATAATATCTGACACACAAACCTGGAGTATTAGGACATTTTTAGACTAAATATTATGGCTCTTCTGGCCATTTGTTTTCATAAGCAGCTCATCCCAGAAAGGAAAAACATATAAGGTCAAAATAGTCTTTGAAAACCTCTTGGCTCACCAGATACTGAGCTGTTGGAGGCTTAAAACCTAGAATTTAAATTCTTTTGCTTCGTTTTGCATTGGGCTATGGTGGTGGAGACTGAGTTCTAAGTTGAGGGAGAGCAATAGCATGAATACAGGGATTCTGGTTTCTCACTTGCTCACATCTCCTTCTCCCTCTTTTTCTTTTATCCAAGGGCATAGTGTTGAATATGCTTCAGTTAAACGTGTATACACTGAGATCCGTTCATCTCATTTATATTTGGAATAAACACCTACTTGAAATCTGTATGTGCTAGCCCTTTCCTCTCCAGGTGCTTTCATTCAATCAACCTCTTTGTTGCCCTTCCCTGGCAACACACCCTTGGCAGCAAAAGAAAGTAATTTGCACTAATAACTTTATTTGATGGCATCATCAGTAAAAGTATCGATGTTCCTCCCATAACAAATATATAATGCAGGAAAGAAGCAGGATGTTTGTTTTTTGCTACAATAAGAGTTAGTTGATTATGTGTCATGATAAACTGTAGATTTGTTTTAAACAATATGATTGGTGTTAAGTCTGATTTTTCTTCCATCTATATTATGAATCTTGTCTTCTGGGTGTAAGGAAGTCATAGAGTTAAAAGGAATCTCTTTCATCTTCGTTCTTACATGTGGAAGCTTCCATCATTCCCATGACAGGAAAGCTCTGGAAGTGAGCTCAGTGCTTTATAAGAAGAGCTGCTGGAAACCAGGAAAGGGGGTTTGCCTGGCAGCAAAGGCCTGTTATCAGAGGTTACTGGGAGAGGCTGAGAGGAAGATTTGCTGTTGTTAGTGTTGTCGAGTTGATTTCAACTGCGTACAGCAGAGCAGAATGCTGCCCGGTGTTTTTTTTTTTGTGCATCATCCTCTCACTTTCCGACGCTATGTCAGACAGTGCTCCATTGCTATTCATAGCGTTTTCTTGGCCAATTTTTTTGGACGTGGGTGGCCAGGTCCTTCTTCCTAGTCTGTCTTAGCCTGGAAGCTTCACTGAAACCTGTCCACAATGGGTGACCCTGCTGGTATTTGAAATACCAGTGGCATAGCTTTCAACACCCCAGCAACACACAGCCGCCACAGTATGACAACCGACATACGGGTGGGGTGGTTCCCTGACCAGGAAACGAACCCCAGGCCGAGGCAGTAAGAACGCCGAATCTTTACCACTAGACCACCAGGGCTGGCATACATGGCTCTACCTCACTCAAAAATAGCTGCTTAAAATCTCACTATATGGATGTGTCCATAATTTATTGAACACATTTTTACTGATGGACATTTATATTGTTTCCTGGTTTTTGCTTTACAAATAATGTTACAATTAGGACTCCAGCCATTTTAAAATCATATTTCAGCTCTTGCCTTGTAACTGATGATGCTGCCTTACACATAAAATTTACATTAAACTTAAAGTTGGGCAGGCTATTAAAGCAGTCGTTCTTATTTATTTACTCCCTCTGTTTGTTAATGTGCATTGATTGCTTATTTTTTCTTCTAGACATCTTATTAATAAACACATTATCTATGTTATGAACCATATTTCATTGTGAAATTGCATGACATTCTATAAGTAAACTGACAGATTGATTTAGAGTTGATACTTGAAAAGCAACATTTGATTTAAATGTTTAAAGAAAACATCTGAGATGTATTTTTCTCTAAATCTTCTGGATCCAAATTAACTTAGTTGCAATAGATGTCTAGAGTCCTGTGGAATTGTGGAGCTCTTTTAACAGTAGCTGAATTCCTGTAAATAATTGCTAATGTTGGCTGAGCACTCACTCTGTGCTTGTTGGTATTGTTCCAAGCACTTTTCATTGATTAAATCATTTAATCATTTTATTCAGCAGTTGAATAACGTGTCCAAAGTCACATGATTAGTAAGTGGCAGTGCTTTTAACCACTAGGCTACACTGCCCAGTGGATCATTCCTGTGTTGACTTAATGGATAACTTCATCAACCAGAAAAAAGTCTTTACCAAATACCAGATGTTGTCAGCATCCAGCTTTAGAGGGCCAGAGGAGAATTTTATAGCAGAGTGGCAAGATGGAGACAGCAAGCATGTTGGTCCTTTGAGAAAAAGTATCTTTGAGAATGTTATTTCATAACAGACGACACTTGGGTGGTACTAAGAACAGAGCCTATCAAACCCTAAAGGATGTTAGGAGGGGTTTGCTACTGCAGCATGATCTAATCCATTCTAAGTGGTACAGTCATGCTTACCAAAATGCTTATTTTTTAGATGAGGAAACCAAGACCCTGAAAGATTAAGAAGATTTATCAAAGCTCTCAGTTACTCAGCATGAGAATCAGAGATCAGAACTCAGCTCTCCTAACATCTGTCAGATGTACAAATATTCCACAGGACAACAAAAATAATTTCTGGAGGGAGAAGCACACGTGTTCCCAATAAAATTTATTTTCTTTAAGATCGTGCCTATGTTTAGAAGGCATAAATCATGAAACTTTACCATTTGAAAAGTTTCTTGGTACTTTTCTCTTTTGAGAACAAATAAGTGATAGAATAATTCTTCCCATATTTCACGAAAGTCACAGTCATTCAGAAGTGTGTATCTGGTTATTAAATTTTACCTCTGGCAAGTCTACTCACATGTTTAGACAAGAATCTCAGGTATTATTTTTGAATTTTAGATATATAAAGTTTGACTGATGTGACTAGTTAAGTCAGTTAGGAAAACCATTAAGCAGAAAACAAAACAACAGCAAAACTAGATAACAAACAAGTCACAAGAGACAAATATAATCATGCAAATATTAAATCCCTCAAAAGAATTTAGTGAAGAGAAGAGAAAAGAAAGGAAACTATGATTTACAATCCCAAAATACCGTATCCTCTGGGACCCTTTTCTCTTAGCAGTCCTATGTCCTTCCACATCTCCACCTTCTGCATGTGCCTCTTAGTAATCCTTTCTCTTAGCTTGTAAACTCAGATTCCTCACATCTCTACCTTATCTAGGCACATGTTCCTATGCAGCTACCATCCAATCTGCTCTTCCCTTTTTCGCTCATGTTCTCGAAGTTGCTACTCAACAATTTTCACTTCTTTATCTTCCAGTCACTTCTCTACCAACTCTAATCCGTCCTCCCTTCTACTTTCCTTCCTTCCTTCCCTATCTTGAACCTTGAACAATGTTTAATGAGCACCCAGTACGTGAAGGGTACGGTACTAGATATTTAGGATTCAGTGCAAGATAAGACAGACATGGACTTTGCTGTCACAGAGCAACAGTCTAGTGGAGAATACAAACAAATGCAAAGGGAACTGCCATACCATATGGTAAGTGTCCAGCATGTAGAAACACTTAAGAGAAATATCAAGCCCAGACTCAGGTAGTCAGGGAAGCCTTCCTGGAGGAGTTGACTATTATCTTGAGATTAAAAGAATGAGGGAGACTGAGAGATCATTCTAGAAAAGAAAAATATTTTAATGCTCCAAGGTGTGAAAAAGCATGGGTGGTATGTTGAAAGTGGTAGAAAGAAGTTCAGTCTGACTGAAGTGAAGAATGCACCAGGTGGGAAGAAAGGAGAAACGCTAAGAAGGGCCAATTCACACAGAGTCACATCAGTCATATTAAAAAGTTTGAAGCCTCAGGATCTGATTTGTGTTCTAGTAAGGTCACTCTGACCATTGAGTGTAGAATGTACTGAGAGCAGCCAAGTGTGAATTCAGGAAGATCAGTTAGGAGGGTTTGGCTGCAGTACAGGAGAGAGGTGTTGACACGAATGATGAGTGATAATGGGGATGGAGATACATGGAGACATTTGAGATATATGTGTGTGTGTGTGTATATATATGTATATGTATATATATAGACATATATATATAAGGTAGAATAAGTAGAACTTGACAATTGATTAGATCAGTGGTTTTCAACCAGGCTGATTTTGATCTCCAGGGGGATATTTGGCAATGTCTGGAAACATTTTGAGTAGAGGCTGGGGATGCTGCTAAATAAACATCTTACAATGCACAGGACGACCACCACAACAAAAAATTATCTGGCCCAAAACATCAGTAGTGTTTCCATTGAGAAACCGTGGGCTAAGGATAACTTAACTATTTTGATAATGTGGCTACATCCAAGAAATCATTATTCACTTAAATTGAAGGCCTAGTGGTTAGGAGAAAGTAATAGACTTTTTAGTACTAGTCTAGCAATCTTTAGGGTGTTAAGAAACATCATAGAGTTTTTTGTTGTTGCACTGAATTAAAACTAGTGTAAGGCCGTTGCAATTAATTCATGCTTTAAAAATGTTCTGCAATATTTTAATTAAATTTAAATTTATATAATCAGCCAGGTAGTTTATGTTACCATTCTCTGTATTGCTAGCTGTGACTATGTTTCAGTACTCCAAACTCTGATATAAAAATTGATCTAGCATGAGACCTATTGCAGCATGTAGTCTGGTTTTTTAAATCAGTGGATGGAGAAGGACCACTTTTTATATCCCTTTGACAGAGATCATTACATACAGTGCTCAGGGTGGAGAACAAGAACTGGACTGTGGTGAACATGGAGACATGCCACTCAGACAGCCTAAGGGGAAGGGGGTACATCAGCAGATGGCCCAGCTGTCAGTGCCCTCAGGGTCTCTCTCACCTGCGAGAGCCACCTCTCCCAAGAGCACACCCTTCCAGGGGTACCTACATCCAGTGATTGGTTGAGGGAGGTACATATAGGCCCGACCGTTTCACTTGGGATTGGTGAAGGATTTGTCAGGCCTCTCTCTCTGCCTAATCCTGCTTCTGTCCCCTTCCTTCCACAAGTGTTGATCCCTACTCTATACTCTGCACGTCAGACTCCATCCCTGCATCTGCTGGGACTTAGAATTTAGCACCCTGTACCCACCTTTTCTCTTTCCTGTCACCGGCACTGGCAACATAATTGTGGGGCCCAGTGCAAAATGAAAATGCTGGACCCCTTGTTCAAAAGGCAGGAAAAAAGTGCTGTTAAAAGTGCTAAAATAGAAACTTTTCCTTTCTTTAGCCATCTATCTCTATTTTTCATAGTGTCTTTAATTTGCCATTTAGTGTTGTTCTAAGTAAAAAAAATGGAATGTTAAACTACTAGCACAAGTTTACCATTCATCTTTATATTACAGGTAGCCCTGTCTTTCCCTTTCCTTCTATGTCATCATTTTCAGCATACATGGTCGGCTAATACAGAGAAGTAACATGAATAAGAAAGGATATGATAGAAATCCTTGGTCCTTTGTGTTGCTTAGAACACCACTGCCATCTTTCTGCATGTGAAGCAAGTTTTGGTTTGAAAGGCAAGCATGGTCTGTCTTGGGAGGGAGAGCCTTCACTCCACCTACCCCCATGCTTACTCAGTTGTAATGGAATACACTTGCCTTGTAGTCAGTCTTACTGAACTCCCACACATCACGAATCTACTGGAATTATGTGCTCATGGGACATCTCTAACACTACATGCAAATGGAAAGGCAAAGAATCACAGACACACAGCGTGCATCTATCTCCTCTTTGCTCACATGCATGCTCCATTGTCCTGTGGGACTTCAGTTACAACATGCAAATTCAAAATAAAATTATTAGGAATTTTAAGACAGGGACAGCTGAGTTAAACCAAGTCTTATGCTTCTGAGTGCCAGATTCTGTGCGACGGTAGAGGTTGCGCGCCCTTAAAGCCGGACCTGCATAACACAGCTGTCCTGATTAAACCTGATTCTCTTCCCTCTTCTTTAATTTCTCCATCACCCACCTTCCACATCCATCAGCACCTGGAGAGGAGAGGGAACGTGAAATAAGAGGTTACTATGGGCTGCGGAAGTATGTGAGTTGGAATGTAGCCCTATCCAAAGAGACTGATAACTAGGCCGCAGGCCTGATTTCTTCCCGTGCTCTCACTGGGCTCTGAAAGCTTCCTGTCCTGAATTAGGACACCATGCTAATCTGTATGAAGTTCTTTCCAAGTTGTACAGTGATAAAAACTATTGCTTCTGGATCACTTATGTCTTATTTTTCCTAAGTAACTTTTTCAACACAAAAATTTCTCTGTCTCTTTGTCTCTGTCTCTGTTTCTGTATGCACCCCCCTCTCTATATATGTATATATACACACACACGTATTTCTGATTGTATAAGAAATCATGTTCATTGTAAAAGAATTCAAAATGCAGAATAAAGACAAACTGAAATCATTTATAATCTCACTATTCACTTATAATGACTGGGTACATTTTGGTTTATACGTTTTCAGGCTTTTTCTTTTTACATAAACTATGTTTTTATAAAATAAGCCCTTACTATATGAACTATTTTGTAACTTATTTTTTTACTTATTATGTCGTGAATTTATTTCCAAATCAATAAATACAAATCAAATAATTTTTAATACCTAATAATATTTCACTTTATTGTTATGCCATAATTTATTTAACTAGTCTCCTATTGATGGACAAATAGGTTGGTTACAATATTTGGCTATTATAAATAGCTCTTCAGAATATATCCTTATATGTGTATCTATTATTATCATCATCATCATCATCATCATCTGTTTAATACCTTTGGCTAAAACTTAGAAGTGAAATTGCTGTGTGATGTATAACTCTATTCTCAAATTTTACCTTGTATAGCCACCTCTTAGAAGGTACAGATGTTAGTGAAATATTAAGATGAGTAAGAATCCATGTTTTTGACCTGCTGTCTTTGCCATAAGACTGTCCCTACAGCAGTGTTCTCTACATCCACTTGGCATCAGCAGCCCCTGTAGTGGATAAACACTTGTTCTTATCCTTTAGAATGGCCCAATGGTCAGCTTCTGATTTCCCACTTATTATGGTCCAGTAATGTACCACTTAAAATCAATTAAAACCCATGGAGACTGGAACAGCTGATTGAGCCAAAACTTTAAGTTCTGATTCAAATCCACGTTCATTCAATTTTTTTGTACAAAATGCTTGCACTGTATTTTTCAGATGTATTTCCATTTTTTTTGTGGAGTTCCAGACATACTTCACTCAGGATTATGCACAAACAGCATGGATCCATTCCATTGTAGACTGTATGACCATGCTCTGTGGTGAGTATCACTTTCCAGGGATAGACAGTTACTCTTGAATTGTACATGACAATGACCTTCCACTGCTTTGATTACCAGTGTTTCTAAGTAGAAGGACTATGGTAAAAATTGGCCAAGACTATACAAAAAGAAAAGATCAACCCTACCTTCATCCAAACCCCATCAGACGTGCTCTTGGAATTAATGTTCTTGGCTGAAGTCAGATGGAACAGGTAGTTAATACACTCAAAAGGACACATAACATTTGGCTCTTGCGTATAGAGATAGGATGCTGGGCACCACAGGACTTGTCCTGATTTTGGAAGCAGTTAAGCATACAGTATATGCTTGGCTTCTTTCTTCCGAATGCTGTGGTCCCCTCGTTCTCCAGTCACGTAAACAGTCATTGTATAGCACTGTGAGTCATTTCTATATGTATCTCCTTAAATGAGTGCCAACAATATGTGCATCACATCTCAAGTCTTGTTTTCATTCTGTTGTCTTCCCAGAGGGTTCAAAGTTTGGCTCATGGATTTCATTATTTTTCGTGCATAAATCTTCATTCTTAGAGAAATATTGGGGAAGGATAGGATGGTGAAATCATGAGATAAACACATTCACCATGGCTATAATTTCATTCAAGAAACTCCAAAGGTGAGGCTGACCTGGTGGCATAGTGGTTAAGTCCAGGCACTCTGCTTCAGCGGCCGAGGGTTCGCAGGTTTGAATCCCGGGCATGGACATGAGCACTGCTCATCAAGCCATGCTGTGGTGGCGTTCCACATACAAAATAGAGGAAGAAGGGCACAGATGTTAGCTCAGGGCCAATCTTCCTCACCAAAAATAAATAAATAAACAATAATAAAAAAAAGAAACTCCAAAGGTGCTATATAGGGTGTATAGAGTGTTCTCAAAATTCATGGACTCTCTTATTCCATCTATATAGTAGAGGAAAACTAAACTTGAGATTTTTCTTTTTATAAATTTCAAACCAAAGTTATTAAATTAGTGTCTTAGAGAGTTTCTGAGTTTGAGTCAAATTGAACTGATCTATTTGCAGGCTAGACTCATATAATCCTTTCATTTAGATGAATCCTGAATATTTTAGAAGACTATTATCTCCTCAGGCCATGTCTTGGTGGCAAAAGGGAAATACTTAGTATATTATGTCGTAACTCATAAATAATGTCATCTGATTCCATTCTAGGTACTGATTCATATTTATTTTTAGAAAAATAATGTACATACTCAGGAATCAGTTGAATTGTGCTGAAATGTATTACCTTGGTTGAGAGGAATTTGAGAGCAATTCTAGGACTAAAAGCAGGTTTCATGAGAAGGCTAAGTTGACTCCTTCTACTGATAACACTGGAAGGTCTTAAGGGATCAAAAAATCATATATCTGGGTTTTCTGGCCTTTTTTTTTTTCCACCAGTAGGACAATCACTTGTTTTCAGGGTCACATGATTAGTCACAGCCTTTGTATGAGCACTCCGAGAGAGCCATGTTTGTCTTTCTCAGAGGATATATAGGTGACATTTCCCTCACTGCTATCTTTTGGACAATATTTATAATCCCCAAAAGAGGAAGAAATGGGCTTCAGTGAGCAATATAGTCACAATGATCGTGTAAGGCATTGAGCTAAAGCAAGGTCATGTTAGATGCAGCATATTTAAATTCTGTGCAAGGTCTTGAGGCCTGTTGTACCCAATGACTCTATACCCACTTACTCACCTGGCAACATTAGTTGATTCAGAGTATGGACAAGAGGCTGCAGAATCACATCTAGGATATCCACTGGGGACGTATCTGCCCTATGATGAACAGAGAAATGAACATTTTTCTTTGAGTTTGGTGTAAATTTTGTCACTTTCCAATAATCATAGCAGCAGCAGCCTAGAGAATTAGATATATTTTCAGGAGGTTTGCTCATTCCTATTCTCCGGAGGTTATAGATACAGCCAGCCACTGTTTTAACTAGATAAGAGACATCACACTGATGACTGATTCTGTTATGTACATTTGAGTTAGGCCCAAATTTCAACCTGACCAATACAAAAAATTATACTCCACAGATACCCAGAGAATTGGCTCTTCTGATCTTGTTACTAAGAGTGCTGATGTCAGCATGAATTGTTCCTTAGAAAGAAATTCACACGCTTTCCCCACCCATCACCCCTGCCGTCAGTCTGGGAGACCCAAGGAGCCAGAGTAACAGGGTAGAATAACCCAGCACTCAGTGTCAGGTGCCCTTAGCTATATTTCTTAGTGATCTTGGGTATGTCATATTCCCCTGAACTTCAATTTCCTTGGCCTCTTTCAGCTTTAATTAATATTCTATAAACCTGGAAGTTGGTACAATTATAACACATTGTTAAGCCACAAATAGAGTGAGGCCAACCAAAATGTCACCATGGGTGTGAAGCATTTTTCTGGATTTTCTGGGCTTTGATTTCTCATCCACAGGGTTTCCTAAAGCCTGAAAGCAGAGCCAGATGGTGGAATTTGTCTATGATCTCTCTCCCTGGCCTTTTCCGGCATAACACTGCTGTTTACACAGTGTTGCCCACTGTCCTTCTCCACCGTTTGACTGTCATAATTATTGCTAATATGTATGATTAATATTATAGGAAACATACAAGACACATAGTTGTGCAAGTGACATGTAGTTTAAATAATGAGTTGATTCACTGTTTAAAATATACGCCATAGGGCCGGCCCAGTGGCGTAATGGTTAAGTTTGCATGCTCTGCTTCGGTGGCCTGGGGTTTGCAGGTTCGGATCCCAGGTGCAGACATACATGCTGCTCATCAAGCCATGCTGTGGCAGCATCCCACATACAAAATAGAGGAAGATGGGCACAGATGTTAGCTCAGGACCACTCTTCCTCAAGCGAAAAGAGGAAGATTGGCAACAGATGTTAGTTCAGGGCCAATCTTCCTCACTGAAAAAATAAAATAAAATACACCCCATAGTCCTGGGATTATGACTATAATAGAATGGAGAAGTGGAATGAGCACTGAAATGCAAGTCAGGAGACTTGATCCTAATTCCAGCTTTGCTATTTATTCTCTCTGTGACTGTGGAAAGTCATTTCCTCTCCCCTCAGTTTCCAAATCTGTAGAATAAGTGGGGTCAGCTCAATGCTTTAAAGGTCATTCGTTCTCTGCCCTGCTCATGCAACACTACAGCCTTTTCACAGTGCCCTCAAGGTCTTTCTGTTGAACCTATTTATTATTGTTTTTGAAGCTCCACTTGGGAGTGTTGTCAGTAACCATTTATCCTGTCAAGTGGGAATCATGCTGGGTGGCTTGCTTGCATCTACTGGTCTCATCCTGGGCTCATTTGCCACCAGTCTGAAGCATCTCTACCTCACTCTGGGAGTTGTTACAGGTAAGGGCACTTTGTACCACTTGTCTCACCCCACACTGTTCAGGGGTTGTCAAGCACATCAACAGAGCAGTAATTCATAAACTATTCATTTGTTACATGCGTAATTTAGCTGACCTAGCTTTTGTCTGCCTACCTAGCAGTTAAACAAAAGAGCTTGAAATGCAATTGATTGTACTACTGTAATGAAAATGCATCCCCACTTTAATTCACCCACATGACAAAAGTAACTGCTGGCTTTCCCTTTGGCAGCAGTGTATGGCTGAGATCCTTTACTCAGAAGCAACGAGATATTAGCCAGGGCAACATAAAATTTCAGCAATGATCATTCTCCTAACATCTTTGCCAAGGCATTAAAATACTATCTGCGGTCGACCCGAGTTGCCCCTGCTTTATAGTGAATATCATTGTCCAATAAATGGGGATTTACAATTTATAAAAGAAGCCCTCTTGTTGTGAATATTCTTATATTACACATTCTCTCTCAATATTATGGAAGTATTCTTTAGAGAATCATAATGAACACTGTAGGAAGAGAAGTAATATACGTGCATTCTATAAATTACACTTAAGAGGACTGCATAGGATCAAGGTGGGGTTGGTTGGTGGGACTGGAGTAGCAGTTTGCCCCATCATTCAGAGGGGTGTGAAGAGTATCACTAACTCATGTCCAGGCATTGAGCCATACAAGGTAGTGTGATCAGGCCAGTAAAGGATATAATCTCACAGTGACACTGTACATCTAGCTCTGTCAGCTAAAAAAGACATCTGTCCCATGTCACCCAAAGAGCCCAACTGCAGGGTGTCCAATCATCCCAGTTTACCAGGGACTGTCCTGGTCTTAGAGCTGAGAGTCTCACATCTGAGAGACCCCTCAGTCCAGGCAAATTGGGATCATTGGTCACCCTGTACTGCAGGCAGGAACAGGAGCTGAAGGTAGTTCTTTTCCTCCCTTGACATTTAGATACCACGAATTCCAGGTTTAAAGCCCTTCAAGTTTTCTTGACTTAAAAGGAATAGAAGCTGAAAACCTATAAAAGGCTTTCTGCTGACTTGAAGGAATATTTTCAGGTTTCTATGTGTGCATGCTGTTTATGTATAAAATTGACACAATGTTTCCCAATTATGTGAAATTACTCTGGAACTTTCATGGGGTCATATATGCTGTTTAAACCCCAATTCCAGATGATCAGAATTGTGTCTTCACCGGCAGTGAAGAGTTGAGGTAATTCTCTGGATAATTTAAGTTAAAAAGAGGTGTGGATTGGGAGAATAAGTTTCTTAGGTCAGCACTATCCTGATTTTCTAGTTAATTCAAATTTAGTTTGTATAATGGTTTTTAAGTTCTTCATTTCATTTTGTTTAAGAAGTCATATTTCCTTAAGGTTTTTCTTCCCAAGAAGAAAGTCATATGTATGCTATAATTTCCAAATTGTGGATGATTGGTGAGGGTAGATTCATTTTCATGTTGATGTAGAAAACAGTTTTAAAAGGCTTTAACAAAAAGTCAGATTCTCTTTAATCCAAATAATTTTATTCTGGGATATTTTCTTTCCTTGGCTGTTCATAGTGTACCAGCACTCATAGAGTTCTCTTTATCCCCAGGTCTTGGATTTGCACTTTGTTACTCTCCAGCTATTGCCATGGTTGGCAAGTATTTCAGCAGACGGAAAGCCCTTGCTTATGGGATCGCCATGTCGGGAAGTGGCATTGGCACCTTCGTCCTGGCTCCTGTGGTTCAGCTCCTGATTGAACAGTTTTCCTGGCGGGGAGCATTACTCATTCTTGGGGGCTTCGTTTTGAATCTCTGTGTTTGTGGTGCCTTGATGCGGCCGATTACTCTTAAGGAGGACCATACAACTCCAGAGCAGAACCATGTCTGTAGAACTCAGACACGAGACTTTAAGAGGGTGTCTCCCTGTTCAACTTTGACCAATGAATGGGTGCAGACCTGCCTTTGCTGCTCTTTGCAGCAGGAATACAGTTTTTTACTCATGTCGGACTTTGTTGTGTTAGCCGTCTCTGTTCTGTTTATGGCTTATGGCTGCAGCCCTCTCTTTGTGTACTTGGTGCCTTATGCTTTGAGTGTCGGAGTGAGTCACCAGCAAGCTGCTTTTCTTATGTCCATACTTGGGGTGATTGACATTATTGGCAATATCACATTTGGATGGCTTACCGACAGAAGGTAAAATCTGTGAAACCACAATTGGTTCCCCACTAGGGGACTTGAGGTTTTGAGTTTCCCCTTATCCCCTTACCCTGTAGAATACATAGGTCTGAATAATAACAAATTTTCAGTATCCGAAGGCAACTCCATTGCTGGTTCTTCTAGTCAGAGATCAGCAAAGTTTTTCTGTAAAGGGACAGATAGTAATTATTTTTGGCTTTGTGGGCCATATGATCACAACTACCCAACTCTGCTGTTGTAGCACAAAAGCAGCCAAAGACAATATGTGAACAAATGAGAGTGGCTATGTTCCAGTAAGACTTTATCTATGGACACTGAAATTTGAATTTCTCATGTAATTTTTACATCTCACAAAATATTATTGTTATTTTGATTTTTTTTCCAACCGTTCTAAAATGGAAAAACCATTCTTGGTTCACAGGTAGTACAAAAACAGATGGTGGGCTGCATTTGGCTATAGTTTGCCAGCTCCTGTTCTAGATGGTTTAGGATGATGGGTATGTCTAAATTGTAGAAGCCTAGGGTAACAACAAGTTCCGGTGACAGATTTAATTCCATCCTAAGTCAAGTCAGTCCTCATGTAAGCTGACTTCTGGCTGGGTGTTGTGGTTTTAGTTTCTTTTGAACCACCCCAGAGACTCGCTGGCAATGGAGAGAGCAGAATCCAGTCCAAGCAGAAGGATTGGGCGCAATAATAACACATTATCTTTAGCCACATATTTATGTTTGACACTGCATATAGCAGATACTTCATTATAATTTTAGGCCTAGAAACCAAAGTTATAAGAAATCTGAGTAGTTTCTTCAGCTAATGCTTACCTATTTGGATTGAG